>NC_141694.1:781883864-783083864 GCF_964263255.1 Lissotriton vulgaris | reverse complement strand
ACTACCAACCCACCGCGTAAATATGAACAGGGATAAAGCTGTGGAGGAACTCTTTGACAATCTGGCTAAGGGCATGTCCACACAAAGGGCAACCACTAGTGTAAACCAACCTATGAAAGAAGGTCTCAGGGACTAACTTGTAAAACTTGAGAAACTTAAAAAACAAGAAAACTCAAAATGGTGGGATGGCACCACGCTCAAACAATACATGAGACTTAAACGGATTCCGAGGGGCCTAAGGGCTCAAATCTTCCCAACCTATGATGATCTAGCTAGTGATCTTCTGGGTAAATGGGAGGGGGCATTAATTAGTAATTTGAATATTCTCATGGATATTCTCATAGAGAACTCAGACCGGAAAGTCACCCAATTGCAGTCAGATATTGCTGTTTTAGAACAAGAGATTATGGATCTCAATCTTCCGGAAGCCACTGTAAAAAACAACACCATTGTTGATGAAATGTTACTAAAACACCAGAATGAAATCAAGATCCGCAAAGCCAGGCAACTTAAACGGGATGAAGTAGATTACACTGAGGGCAGGGTCTTTACCTATGCGAAAAAATATGACTACATGATCAACAAACCCAACAACAGGATAAGACCAGGTAGAATGTAGCTGGAATGAGCTCGGTCTCATCGAGCAACTCGTCTCTGAGGAATTGAATGAATGAATGAATGAAGTGAGATTTATGCATGCGCAACTTAGCCCAATGGGCGTCAAGGCACCTAACTCAATATCTAGCTGAATACACCAGGTGACAGGAGCTTACTGGTAGGCCTTAATGAAACACCAGATTTTGAGGGCTTTCCTAAAGAGATCCAATGAGGGCTGTGATTTGATCTCCAGGGGAAGTGTGTTCCATAATTGGGGTGCCAAGATGGAAAAAGCCCTACTCCCCCATCTGACCTTCCTAGAGCGCGGGACTACCAGTTGGTTCAGCTCTAGAGAGCGTAAACATCTGCCTGGGACATACCGAGTGAGCAGAGATCCAAGAGCGTCGGCAGGGCCAGCCATGAGGGCACTATAAGTGAGGCAGAGGAGTTTAAAAGACACTCTGGAGGTGATAGGGAGCCAGTGGAGGCTCTTCCTTGCCATGGTAGCGGAAGACAGCCATGGCAGAGCCAACACAAATCGACCGCCGCATTCTGCACAACCTGTAAACGCTGCAGAAGACCCTTGTTGGCCCCGGCATAAAGTGAGTTGCAGTAATCGGGCCTTGAGCCAACAAGAGCAATCACGATCTGCTTGCGTGCCTATGGGGAAAGATAGTGAAGGATTCTTTTAAGGGTCCTGATGACACCCCAACAGGTGGCCACAGTCCTGTTAACCTGAAGCTCCATAGAGAGCGAGGTGTCGAAGATGACGCCTAGATTCCTGGCAGATTGTGTGGGAGAGGGCCAGATGCCTAAGGATGAAGGCCACCATTCACCTGACCACATGTCCTGGTCTTTACCGAAGACCAGGACCTCTGTTTTGTCACCGTTCAACTTTAGGGAGTTGAGAATCATCCACTCTGCAACAAGTTGCATGCAGGACCTAAAGTTGGACGCGGTAGTACTCACAGAGTGGGTCAGGGACACCATAATCTGCGTGTCGTCGGCGTACGACACCCCCTCCATCTCCTGAGATCTTACTAGTCTTGCAAGGGGGGCCACGTAGATATTAAACAGGGTCGGGCTCAGTGCCAACACCTGTGGCACCCCACATTGCAGAGACTTAGCAGGGGAGAGGAAATCTTCAAGAATTGTACATTGAATCAGATTACAGTATTGTGAGTGGACTGAAATCAAAATCGAAATGGATTCCCATATTACTAGGAGGAAATTCCATAGATAACTTCTAGGAAGATATAGAGAGATTGGACTACAAAAAAGATCATGAAACTTTCAAATACAAGGATAATCTGACGACAGGGGAAAGACAAGCAACGAACGACCTCGCTAAAGACAACAACATCATAATTAGGGAGGCGGACAAGGGGGGGTAACGTGGTGGTCATGGATAAGAAGGACTACCACGAGGAGATCCTGAGTCAACTAAGGGATACTACCTGTTATGAAAAGATAGATCACAACCCCATGGCTTCACTTACTACGAAAATCAACAAATTCTTGTGGACTTGGAAGAAGGGTGGTGTAATTAATGAGGACAAATATATTTATTTGTAGGTTTTTCGACCATCATATCCCTGAATGTATACTTTACCCAAGGTACATAAACATCACCCCTTCCTGCCGGGCCGACCTATAATAGCAGGCATCAGTGGCCCCACAGAGAGGTTGGCAGAGTACGAAGATTTATTTTTAGGACCCTTGGTACGCAACCTGCCGTCCTTTATCCAAGATACAAAACACATTTTGAACACACTTGCGGATGTACAATGGCAATCAGGGAACATTCTAGCCACATTACATGTTGTAGCACTCTACACCAGCATCAATCCGGATCTGGACATGAAGATAGTCATCAAGTTACTACATAACTGACCAGTCACTATGTGGCAACACACTAACATGCTTATCTCCATGATGGAGCTCATCCTCCGGAATAACTACTTTATGTTCGATAACTCATGGTACAGGCAAACTAAAGGTGTGGCCATGGGCTCGAAATTTTCCCCCTCATTCGCTAATTTGTTCATGGGCGCATTAGAAACAGACTTGATTTGGGGACCCAAAGGCGCCAATTTCATAGACTATATAGTTTTTTGGGGAAGATAAATCGATGATTGCTTTCTCATCTGGTCTGGCACACAAGACCAACTGCAGGAATTTCACAAACACCTGAACCCCAATTCCTGGGAGATGAGTTTTACTATTGAGGCAAGTTTGGACAGGGTAGAATTTCTTGACTTAGAGATTTTTATCAAGGAAGACAATCTACATAGTAGATTATACAGGAAGAGTACCACATACAATGAGATACTGCACGCCACAAGTTTTCATCCACCACACAAAATTAATTAAATTCCGTATGGAGAGTTCTTAAGATCGCGCAGAAACTGTAGCAATGACACAGACTTCACACACAACCTGAGAGAAATGCAAGATCGCTTCAGAAGGAGACGCTATACAGAGGACACTCTTAACAGTGCCACAAGAAGGATCAGGAAAATTAAACGCACTGACACACTCATAAACAAAATCCAACCACAGAGGAGCTCAGCCCGAATAAGAATGATCACAGACTTTAACAGTGAACATCAATCGATTCGTAAGAGCTTTGAGAGACATTGGAGTATACTCAGGGATGATAGGAATATTCAAGAATTTATTGGTGAGCATCCACAAATCACCTTCAGGAGGGGCAGGACCCTTAAGAATAGACGTAGTCCCACGATTCCCAGAGGTACCACGACCACCACATGGCTAACAATCCGTAGTTTAGGATTCTACAAATGTGGTTTTTGCTCCATGTGTAGGTGGGCAAAACACTGTGCACAACAATTTCAAGACCCAAAAGGAGAAATGTATGATATCAGGACCAATATCAACTGCACTACAAAGTTTGTAGTATATATCATTGAGTGTGCCTGTAAGAAGATATATGTAGGCAGCATGATCCGACCCTTGAAGGACAGAATGGCTGAGCATATAAGGGCCATTCTAAAACAAGATCTGAAGTACCCAGTGGCTTTACATGTGGCTGCATGTCAGGATCAAACAACAGACAAAAGAGTTAAGTTCTTTGGAATTGATACAGCACAACCAGGGATTCGAGGTGGCAATAGAGAATTAAAGTTGAGACGTTTGGAGGCAATGTGGATTCTGCGCCTACGTGCGGTTGAGCAGGGCCTCAACTATGACCAGGAGTTTCAATATTTTCTAGGAGACTGAATATGTATCAAATACAGCCAACACACGAACAGTGTCCATGTTCCTTTAATCATTATCTCAATAGCGTGCCATTATGAAAAAATCCTGTACGATTTATATATTCCAGGTACATTTGTTCGGACAGTTATCGATTGTATGAAATGAGTATTCCATGAGGGATGAATTTTTAGACTATTTGAACAATGACAATGTTCTAATCACTGTGTATGGGCAAATGAACCATTATGTCCATACCACTTACTAAAATGATAATATAGTATCAGTATATATTCATGTCCTCTCACTACAATATGCAGCACTGATGTAGAACAGTATTTCTTCTAAACCCACTGTGGCGGTCACATTTTCAAATGTTTGTAACAATGTTAAGAAACCACTAGCCATACGCGATCGCCAAATTTAATTTATACATAATGCATGAATGATTTCTTTGTAATATGTCAAGAAGCTATATTACATGTATATGATAGGAGGAGTAAGAATTGCTATGATGTACATGCTCCTTATTCTCTTCGATCTACATTCACAGCACCATTTGAATAATATATGGATCAAGACACAAGGATCCTTGTTGATTAATCGCAATACTTCATGAAAGTCACTCGCTCTATTTCCTCTAGCTGACATTCCTTGACTCTTTCATTTTCTACTTTTTCTTTTTTTTTCCTGTCTCGCTAAACCCTAGCTGGCCATTACTGGAATCTCACATTTTCTCAAACAGAATAACTTTACTATATATACCAACGCCATGGACACCGATCTGGTCGCCATGGATACATAGACTTTAAAGTCATGTGACACCTCTTCCAACTAGTAAGTTATCGCCACGATAAGGTTTACGATTTAGTCCCCGGCACATGGGTTTTTCCAGCTCCTTTAAAGGAGCTTCCGGGTTCGGGGTCAAGTGTCCGCACCCGGAACCGGAGTCGTGAGCCAGGAAAGACGATCTACGCTTTTATCTTCCCCGCATCGGGTAAGCCAAAGTACTAGACTTAACCTCAATTGTAAACTATCTACGGGTCTGAAAGCCAATGGAGTAGACCCATCTACCGTATTCGACATTTCGCCGTATTTGAGAAAGAGCATAAGCCAGTACAGTTGCATGTCTTACGGACTGTAAAAATTTTGTTTACAGAACAAGGAACAAGTCGAGTGCCTACGCACTCGAAGGCACACAAACCCGCTATATTTGTACGTCAAAGAACGCCGAAGACAACAAGTATCGATTTTCAAGTGCCCACAGGGTAAGCCATGTACATTATTGGAAGGGATCTAAGGGCCAGCGCTATACTGATAGTGATAGTGCCCCGATCATTTAGGCTGAGAGCATTTCTCTCATTCGTGTTACAGCTCCCCTTATCTCAAATTCATATCACATTATAGGGTTATTACCCTACAGGGATTCGAGAATTCATTCCGCATCCAACAGATGAGGTGCGACTGAGAGACATCCACTCATAACTACATAAGAGGTATTTTTCATGCATGTGGGGTTTCACAAACAGGGGCGTTAGGGAGTCACATTCTCTTGTGCCCTTGAATACACTAACCTCCAGTTGATAGCTATAATTTTGCAATTACCTTTCCAGCAACGTACGTTCTACTTGTTTGGTGCCTAGAGCTGCCGTCCTAATTTACTTCCCCTTTTTCTGCCCCTCCCCCTCTTCTTTCCTATTTCATGTTTTGCACCGGTACCATTATTCCGTTACCCACACATACCAACAGCCACGCACAACAGGAATCAGGGACTGTGCGTACTCACCTGGTCCTGAGCGGGGCCGGGTTGGAATTATCAGTGGCCTAGCGGTGAGTTTCTACTATTCGCTTTTTTCTTTGTTCTTTCTGCAAAGTGACCATCACGGTCATCATTAACATATGATGTACCTTATCGTCTCTGCATGACAGGGGAACACTGTGTCTACATCATAAGGGTATATAAATACAATTTTTTGTAATACCGTTCTTCCGCCTTTGTTTTTCCCCCTTCTCTGATTCTCTACCTTTACAGACCCAAAAACACTTCGTCGTACACTTTTTCAGGTAATACAAAATGTCTTGCGACAGTATGAGGGGAATTTAATCAGATGGAGGTTTTTAGATACAGCACCCCCCAACGGGGAATCGCTGTACCACCATCTTTCTCCTGTCCTCCATGCCCCCTCCAGTCTTTCCATTTCACTCACCCAGATTTCTCTCATTATCCTTTAACTTCTCTTTGTATCATGTTTATCCAAAACTCGGGTCTAGGCACCTCCAACTCTGTTCACCGTCTTGCAATTGGTATGTTGTTTTGTAATATTTGCAGCTTCTTTTACCCACTATCACCCACATAGGTATGTGGGATTCTGGCTTATTCTCTGCTAGTCAACCTCCTTGAGTCACATTCTTTTGAATTTTCTAGAAATCTATTTCTGTTATAAAGACTGTGTAATGACACGGGATAAACACCAAGTCACAATACTTGAACAAAGATGATGTTTCTACTTGTTTTATTGTACCTCCCATATATATTCATTGTATCCTTCCAGCCCTGATGAGTCCTGGAATTTAACATTCCGGTGACGAAACATGTGTCGGCTGGCAATCAAGACTAATAAATGAAGATTCAACTACGAAAGCTACGGTGTTTCTATGACAGCTAAAACTAGTTCTTTGTGTGTCTATTAAGACTGAGAATTTCTACACTTTTGTATTCTGGGTGTGTGCAATAGGCCTCCGTTTTGCATTTATGTGAGCGTTTGGTTCTTACCATACACTTATTGAGGGGTTAGAGGGCTCATCTCCTCGCCTGTTTGCACCACCATCACTGCTTTCATGACCTTACATTCTTTCTGTTAATAAGGCTGGGCGCCCAGTATTTCTCCCTTTTTCCTCCAAAATCCTTTTCTGAATAGGATTCTTGGTTGGGGAATGAAGTTCCCTTGAATGCTGAGGGTCTTTGGGGGCCAACAAGCCCCCTGGTTACCTCTAGTAAGACCTAGAGAGTGGATTGCTAAGAGGACTTGGATGCCATGCCCCCTTTCTCCACCACTCTGCAAACACACCTCCTGGTGTGGTGCTGGTTGATAAATGAATTCTGCTTTACTCCTGAGGGCCTCAGGACTAAAGTGGACTTCTTGTCCAACCAGTAGGGCACCAGGAGGCTCATTTGCTGAGTGGTGGAGAAAGGGGGCATGTCCTCCGACAATCTCTTAGCAATCCAGCTGTGTGGGACTTACTGGAGGTAACAGGAGGGGAAGTTGGCCCCAGGAACTCTCAAGAACCAAGGGGATTTCATCCCCCATTAGCAGTGCTCCAGGAAGTGTGTTTGCAGAGTGGTAGAGTGAAACCTGAGCCTATCTATAACTTCCCTGCAACCTTTGTTTTTTTCAGTGAAAACATAACATATATATATATATATATATATATATATATATATATATATATATATATATATATATATATATATATATATATATATATATATATATGTATATATGTATATGTATATATATCGCAGCTCCCACAACACCAGCCTTCGGCACTCTCGAGCGGTTGCTTACGTAACGGGGGTGTACCCATCAAAACATATTTCGGCTCACAGCATCCACAGGTATTCACCCTGTAAAAGGATCGCAGCACTCGTGGGGGTGGTTTACAGTATGATTGTATTCGTAAACCTGCGATCCTTTTACAAGGTGAATACCTGTGGATGCTGTGAGCCGAAATATATATATATAGACCGTCCCTCAGCCACACTTACCTGGGAGCAACCAGTGCATCCTGGGTCTTGAAGTCCGCTGATTTTCTCGGACCGGCTGGAACATCACCTGAGTGAGGGGCGGAGCTAACATTATGCACCTATCTGAGTGCGGTTGGGTGTATTTCCTTTGCAGGACGCTGGGACTTCCTACACACTCACCGCAGGCGCTGACGAAGGCCAATCCGGCCGAAATGCATTCGCCATTTTTAAAGAAATAAAGGGTGTTGTCTTGCAAATCCCCTTCGTGGCTTCTGCTTCTTTCGTTGAGAGGAGCTGGTTTCTTCATCAATTTCACGCGTGTGCCAGAAGCGCGTTCAGAAGCTCACTCACAACTTGTGGCCTGGAGAATCTGGTCCTTGCCTCGGCACTGCTTGTTTCTTCATTTCATGAATATCTCCAGGCTCGCCGGCAGTTCAAGCAATCTGAAGCGGCTAATTGAGACATTTGCCTCGGCCAGGGCGGGCTGCATTGTCCTCCCGCCCCTGTGAATGTGACACTTGGACTTACGGTCAGTGAGGCATGGGGACTCGAGGCAGCACCATCAATTTCTTTTGCGGGTCACGTCCTGCACTGACCCCAACCCCCACTACTTTCTTGTATTGCTTCAAGACCGTCCCTCAGCCACACTTACCTGGGAGCAACCAGTGCATCCTGGGTCTTGAAGTCCGCTGATTTTCTCGGACCGGGTGGAACATCACCTGAGTGAGGAGCAGAGCTAACATTATGCACCTATCTGAGTGCGGTTGGGTGTTTTTTCTTTGCAGGACGCTGGGACTTCCTACACACTCACCGCAGGCGCTGACGAAGGCCAATCCAGCCGAAATGCATTCCCCATTCTTAAAGAAATAAAGGGTGTTGTCTTGCAAATCCCCTTCGTGGCTTCTGCTTCTTTCGTTGAGAGGAGCTGGTTTCTCCATATATATATATATATATATATATATATATATATATATATATATATATATATATATATATATATATATATATATATATATATATATATATATATATATATATATATATATTAATATATAGATATATATAGATATATATGTATATATATATGTGTGTGTGTGTGCGCGTGTGTGTGTGTGTGTGAATCGATTCATCAAACCAGTTTCTTCTCCTGCTACAATACTTCCTGGTCCGGAAATCATCTGGCACAGCTCAGGAGAAATTCAAATCTTTTATCTTTATTTAGTCTTTTTCACCTCATAACAGATAAACTGCATTGTGCAGTTTTAGAAGACCATAGCCTATGCGTTTCAGCCGAAGCCTTCCACAGGGCCATGAAATATATATATATATGTAGTACATAGAACAATTTGTTTGAATACTGTATTTACTATAACAACAAGGTTATGTATAACACACAAGAACATAATTTGGAGAAGAAGAAGAATACACCAAAAAGAGAAGTTGATTCAATCTTATATTGAAAAAAAGTACTGAATACTAATGGCTGTCACAAGTACAAATTATATTGCAACAAGACAAGTGACAATGGTGAAAAAGTGACATATATTGAGTCGTGAAATGAACAGTACACTATATACATGACGAATGTAGGTGACATAAAAAGAAAATAAAGTTTTGTATTCTTGTCCTATCTAATTTTACACATGTAATATATAAATGTCAATAGGTACTACATCTGGGCCAGCCGCTTTCTCTGAACTAACACTGATTTTAATCAGAGTGAACGATAAATCATTCATAAACTAATGAGTAGCTCTAACTTTTGTTGGACTTGGCGCTCTCTGCCGGGTCACCCCTTAATGTTTTGCCTTCACCACTCTTATTTTTTGCTGAGTTTGTTTTTGTTGGCCTTAGGATTCTGTGCATTTTACGATTGCTAACCAGTTCTAACGTGTTTGTGCTCATTCCCCTAAACATGGTAAAGATAGCTTACACCTAATTAGCACATTTAATACATGTATACGTCCCTTGTGCGGTGGTATATCATATCCACAGGGCCTCTAAATGAAATGCTGTTAGTGGGCCTGAAAGCAAAAAACACACAATTGATGGACGGAATGCAGAACGAATCAAAACATTCACCCCCAGTCAAGAGATCGGGGTTAAATCCATCATTCTTTTGATCCCCATTCCACCCCAGTGTAGACCCGGCCATATGCAAATCAGTCTTTTAAAAAAAATAATTAAGTTTTATTTATTTTTTCATAAGAAAACAATGTCAAGATACATATTCATCAATGACACATTGCAGAGTACAGAGTTACACATTGGTTCATTTACAAGGTGGCACAGCCTTTTACAGAAACATTTTGGCATAGAGCATCAGTCACTTTATAGATACATCGTTAACTATCACATAAGCATACAGGATACCATCAGTCAGGCGATTGAGCTATGACATATGCAGTAAACAGTCCCCTGATGTCCCTAGGTCTAGAGGCTCTTGGCGGTTCTTCCCAATAACACAAAAGCTGATCACGACAAAAGGCAACATCTTTCAGCCATTGCGGGAATCTGGGCGCAGGCCTCCCATCCCAATGTAGCGAGACTTGAAGAACCGGGTTTTAGATCCCAGCGGCGCCAGGGGAAAACGGCCGATGACTTCGGATTCACCTGTCTTAGAGTACAGAGACACAGGACACTTCTTGATGACGTCAAAGACCAAAGTTTATTGGCTGCAACCAGGAACAGAGGTCTACGAAGCACACACGGGTGGTTCGCTAGAGACTGCACAAATTCAATGAGCGGAGCATGGTCTTTTATGCCAAAAATCCCATTCCAAAGGTAGCGTTAGTTACATACAAACTAACCAATCACGTGGTGACATTTCAAAACATATCGCATGACGACAATCCCACTTTCCGTTGTCCAGCCCACCAGAAATGACCAAGCACATTCCAATTTCTTGTTCGATCAGGCCGGACAAACCCATCATAAAACCTCAACCCAAATCAATGATTATGTCGTAAAGGAAGGGGCAGAAACAGATTGGAAGCAAGATAGAAAGGTGGATGCAGTGTACCGTAAACTTCGGCACGTCCTGCTCTTTGATCTTTATCTGACCAGCTGCTAACAAGGAACTAGCTTAGCGAGGTCAGCCTCGGGCAAGGGAGTCAGTTCGGCCAGGTCATTCAGAAGTCAGCTAAGGTGTACGTGTCCCAAAGACTTGCTCGGTCTTAGTCATTGGCCTATGTGAGGGCAACCACACAAAATGGCTGCCAGACACAAAATGGAACCCGAAGGTTCAAACGAAATCCCTAAATACATAGTGTTCTCATTGATCGATGAATGCGGAAACACTCGTACGCACCGCACTCGTGATCTGCGGTCCGCTGACACCAACATCGTCTGTTTCCGACGACCTTCGTTGAACGGGTTCGGAACACAGAACCACAGACCCTTAAACTACGGAACTACGGACTCTCCTTTTGCCCTTACATAGGCAACAGACCCAAACCCATGTTAATCTGAATCTAGGTCAATCATCATAAGATCATCGATATGTTGCTGTAGCATCATCCTAGTACTTAGTACCTCTCTCTGGACAGGTCTCCTTGCACACGAAGTAGCACAGAGGCCACAAATAGCAGGAGCACACTGTACACAGAGACATAACAGGAAAAGGATAGCTAAAACCATCCCAATGACCATCAGAATCTTCCATACCCATGTGGATATCAATCCCCAAAACCATCCCATCAACGACCAATCACCTTTTTCCAAATGGACAGAATCGGAGATCTTATGTAATTTGGAAATGGCCTGGAAGACTGACGGCGCATTGTCTGGAATGAAAACGCAGCAGCTCGATTGAATCAGTTTACATACTCCACCTCTGTCTGCAAGTATGACATCAAGAGCATCTCTATTCTGAAGTGTCATAAGTCTATCCGACTGGAGCTCAGCAGTCAAGTTACTAAGGGCACCAGCAGTTTCAACTATGGTGGACTCAACCACTCTCGTCAACTGATGAATGTTCCTGCTGTTTGCCATCGGTCCCCAGAACGGCAGAAAACCCTTAAAGAAATCTCCCAACTCTTGCCCTGCGGTATCTTCCTGACTGAAGACACCTCTAGCAAATCTTGTCTTATGGTAATCTGCTGCAGCTGTAAAAGTGGGAGGCAACAGGAACGAGACAAAAAATGTGCCCGAAAAATCAGGGGGCAACCATGTATATGCTTTATCGTAGAAGACAAAATAAGTACCCTTAGCGGCTAAAAATGCTGGGGAAGACTGAGACGAAAATACATAAGTGTCGGTACAAACTCTCTTCCCTAGCTCAGCTCTTGGATTCTTGCCATTACCCTGCAGACAATAGCGACCCTGATGGGGCAGTATCCAAATCGGTGGAGAACTTTTCGCTCGCTGGTTAACACTCAGACTAACTCCATATCCAGTAACATCCCAACCACTATATGACTGTCTCCCATCCTTCGGAATAGTCTCAATTGCATTAGTCCTTTTAACCATGTCGACTATGCCTCTAGCTAAAGCACTATTCTTTGGATTGTCTTTCGGTGAACGTAGGGGATAGACACTGTGAGCATAGATGAACATCGTTCTGTAAGCCCAAATAGAACCATTTAAGCTGAAAGGCAAAACCAAGTACGGAATACCTTTTCCGGTCGTATGGGGCATTAGACCACAAATCCAACAATTTGTTGTGTTCATCACTAACTGGTGTTGGTGCAGCAGTTGAATAAAGGAATTATTGGCAAATTCCAATCGTCTAACTACCTCATGTTCAGGCAAAGGGTGAAAAGAATGAGAAGAAATAGTAGGTGGAAATGTGGGTTGCACAGTGGGAATAAACGTCACTTTAAAAGAGAATGTCACATAAGCAATTATAAATATCATCAAACTCAATAACAAAAACAAGCACAATATTAAAAATATTTTCCGTGTGATCAGTTTGTGTATCTTATTCTTGAAATTCATTGTCCTTAAAGGTCTTTCCAACTCGAAGAAATCCATCCTAACTAAATATGCTGCTCGCGATGGTAGGGTGTTCTATGCTAAGGAATGCCTCTGTCAATCCAGGGCAACTCCCTTAGGCCAACCAGAACCTTCAACCTAGTGTCTCAGGCTTGCACTCCAAAAACTTCAGCAACCGCGACCCTACAGCTGAACCCGGATGGCGGTTCGAAAAACAAAAATGAGTAGATCTTAGGTCGAGAGTTAACCTGCAAACAGAAAAATCATTAAAAAACAATATTTTATTTTATTTGTCCCACGACTCTTGGCCGCAAATTATAACGATCTTTCCCAGGCAATGTCTGGTCCTGAAACAGGAGTTCAGGCTCAGTAGTGTTCTATCGATTCAAAGGAGGCACAGCTTGTTGCAAAAGATCGTCACTTTCTTTCTCAGAGTTTGTTCCAATCAGACGGGCATCGCTGAATGGCAAATATCGTGGCACAGTTTCTGTTTCAGAGTCTGGGAGTCCTTCCTGAACCCACCGGTCGTACGGTAAGGGCAACGGAGCCCGTTTGCAGTGTACGCCGTGGATCCAGTGTTTCTTGCCTTGCACTCAAACTGCAGAACGTGTAGACAGGAGAACTAGATGGGGTCCTGTCCAACGGGGCTGCTCATTCTTGCTCCGCTGGAAGTTTTTAGTGAAGATCCAATCACCGGGTTGAATAGAGTGGCCTGGATCTTCAGAAGCCTGTGACAAACTGTCATGGACCTGTTGATGTAATACACGCAGCTTAGCCGTCAGTTCGTGCAAGTAATCAAGCAACACAGGATATTCGAGGTCACTAAACTTTGTTGGTCTTGGTACGCCCCAAATATTCGCCGCGCGACCAAACACAACCTCATACGGACTCAAACCCATTCGTGAATGCACAGTCATTCTTGTGGACTAGAGCGTAAAGGCAAAGCATCTGGCCATTGTAAACCAGTGCTCGTTTGGATTTTGGCCAACTTTAACTTTAGAGTGCCATTATAGCACTCGACCAAACCAGCTGATTGGGGGTGATTTGCAGCATGGAACTTCTGCCGGATTCCTAATCCCTCACATACTCTCTTCATTACTTGACCCACAAATTCACTCCCATTGTCACTCCAGATAATTCTCGGCAAACCGAATCTTGGGAAAAACTCTTTGATAAGGGATTTAGCTGTGGACAAGGCAGTATTATCCTTCAAAGGATACGCTTCCACCCATCTAGAAAAGGAGCAAACAACCACCAGAACATATTTCAGGTTGTTGCACCTCTCCGTGTGGATGAAATCTAGCTGCAAAGCCTCGAACGGATACGTAGGTGGAGCAAAATGACCAGCTGGTGTTGGAGTTCTCTTACCAGGATTGTACATCAAACACACCATACAGTTCTTAACCGAATTCTCTGCACATTTGGGAATTCCCACATTCTGCCAAACCGGAGCCAACAACTTACAAATCTCCTTCACGCTGATATGTGCCATCCCATGAGCCATTGTAACAACCATTGTCCATCACTTGTTGTTTTTGCAATTGTAACAACTGGAAGCACATACGCGTCAGGCAACAACCATCTTTGATGCTCGGACAAGTCAGTCCAACAACCATTCGAGTCCAATCTACCCTTACTTTCTCTCCATTCATTCAACTATTTCTCTGTAGCTTCAGCTTGGATGAATTTCACACACTCAATCGTATCTTCACACATACTTCTATCTGGAACCCATCTCGCCGGACCTGCAATATACATTCGGCTCATCACATTTCTCGCAGTTTCTTTTGCGACTTCATCCGCAAACGCATTTCTGCGACCAACATCATCCGTAACTTTCTTATGGGCACTGCATTTCAAAATCGCTACTTGTAATGGCAAAGTAAGTGATTCAAGGAGCTCATTTACCAACTGCCCATGTTGGATCTTCGTTCCATGCGAAGTCAAAAACCCACGTTCACGCCACAAACGTCCAAAACTATGAGCCACACCAAACGCATACTGGCTGTTAGTGTTAAGTATGGGCGTAAAATCCGTTTCGCTCGTGGATTTTGCGGATTTTCGGAAAATTCGCAATCCGCGAGATTCGCGAATTTCCCGCAAAATCCGCAAATTCGTACGCAGCGGATTTATTTTTTCTTGGTGATACAATTTTGCGGCACGCGGCGTTTACTTACCGTCATTCATCGTTTGCCGAGTTATTTTTCTTGATATTTTGCGAGTGCTGCTCCATTTTGGATCTTGCTGCGGGATCCCGCGGGAATTTGGCAAGTGCGATTACGTAATCTCGGCTTGCCAACTTGTACAGCAAGAGTCTATCAACGCGAGTACGCCGTGATCACGTATCGCGGTACTTCGCAATTGTGAGCTTGGAGATGCGGCGAGCAGCAACAATCTCGCACTCGCGGAAATACAAAATTTGCAATTCTGCACAAGAAATCCACCAGCAAGCAGCATAAACCTTCTGGAAATGATGATTTTTATCTGAATAACTCCTCAGGTTGACATTTGCCTGCACTTTTTTTGCGAGGAGTCCATTTTGGGGAGGGGGGGGGGTGGGAGGAAGGAAGTGCCCCACAGTCTTCAACTTCCTGTTCCTGTCGAGCAGGCTCCTCCCAGTGCTTTGTCCAACTCCTGGTCACTTTTCATTTGGATTTGGAGCTGGAAGGATTACTTTTTGTGGATGCTGCTGGATATTTGGATTTGAGGCCTTTTTGACTTTCTTTGGATCACTTTTGGATTAGAAATTTCACAAGTAAGTTTGTTTGGGGCATTACAGTTGCTGCAACTACAATTTTGGAATTTTCGATTTTTGGGCTGTTTTGGGGCCTTTTGCCCAGGGGTATTCAGTGGTGGGTGCACTGAGTCTTTCTGTGGGGTGTTTTGAATTTAAACATCATGGAGGGGCTGGATGGCTTGCGATTGTGCTGATTTTTCTGTGATTTTCGTTTTTTTGGCCTGTTGTGGCCTTTTCACCAGGGGTAGTGAGTGTTGTATGGGCCTAGTCTTTCTGTGGGTTTTCTTGAATTTAAACATCATGGAGGGGCTGGATGGCTTGGGATTGTGCTGATTTTTCTGTGATTTTCGTTTTTTTGGCCTGTTGTGGCCTTTTCACCAGGGGTAGTGAGTGGTGCATGGGCCTAGTCTTTCTGTGGGTTGTCTTGAATTTAAACATCATGGAGGGGCTGGATGGCTTGGGATTGTGCTGATTTATCTGTGATTTTCGTTTTTTGGGCCTGTTGTGGACAGGCCATGTGGTTGGGGGCCATTTTGAGTGCTGCTACAGGCCCTGGCCATGTGCTGTGAGGGAGGGGGCCATTTTGAATGCAGGCAGTGTTCTCAGGCCTGCACCCATTTTGCCTAGCTTTCATCCATTATTCCCAGGGGTAGTGAGTGGTGCATGGGCCTAGTCTTTCTGTGGGTTGTCTTGAATTTAAACATCATGGAGGGGCTGGATGGCTTGGGATTGTGCTGATTTTTCTGTGATATTCGTTTTTTTGGCCTGTTGTGGACAGGCCATGTGGTTGGGGGCCATTTTGAGTGCTGATACAGGCCCTGGCCATGGGCTGGGAGGGAGGGGGCCATTTTGAATGCATGCAGTGTTCTCAGGCCTGCACCCGTTTTGCCTAGCTTTCATCCATTATGCCCAGGGGTAGTAATTGGTGCATGGGCCTAGTCTTTCTGTGGGTTGTCTTGAATTTAAACATCATGGAGGGGCTGGATGGCTTGGGATTGTGCTGATTTTTCTGTGATTTTCGTTTTTTTGGCCTGTTGGGGACAGGCCATGTGGTTGGGGGCCATTTTGAGTGCTGCTACAGGCCCTGGCCATGTGCTGGGAGGGAGGGGGCCATTTTGAATGCAGGCGGTGTTCTCAGGCCTGCACCCATTTTGCCTAGCTTTCATCCATTATGCCCAGGGGTAGTGAGTGGTGCATGGGCCTAGTCTTTCTGTGGGTTGTCTTGAATTTAAACATCATCGAGGGGCTGAATGGCTTGGGATTGTACTGCTTTTTTTGTGATTTTTGTTTTTTTGGCCTGTTGTGGACAGGCCATGTGGTTGGGGGCCATTTTGAGTGCTGCTACAGGCCCTGGCCATGTGCTGGAAGGGAGGGGGACATTTTGAATGGAGGCAGTGTTCTCAGGCCTGCACCCATTTTGCCTAGCTTTCATCCATTATGCCCAGGGGTAGTGAGTGGTGCATGAGCCTAGTCTTTCTTTGGGTTGTCTTGAATTTAAACATCATGGAGGGGCTGGATGGCTTGGGATTGTGCTGATTTTTCTGTGATTTTCGTTTTTTTGGCCTGTTGTGGAAAGACCATGTGGTTGGGGGCCATTTTGAGTGCTGCTACATGCCCTGGCCATGTGCTGGGAGGGAGGGGGCCATTTTGAATGCAGGCATTGTTCTCAGGCCTGCACCCATTTTGCCTAGCTTTCATCCATTATGCCCAGGGGTAGTGAGTGGTGCATGGGCCTAGTCTTTCTGTGCGTTGTCTTCTTGAATTTAAACATCATGGGGGGACTGGATGGCTTGGGATTGTGCTGATTTTTCTGTGATTTTTGGTTTTTTGGCCTGTTGTTGTGGCCTTTTCACCAGGGGTAGTGACTAGTGAGTGTTGCATGGGCCTAGTCTTTCTGTGGGGTGTCTTGAATTTAAGCATCATGGAGGGCATGGGATTGTGCTGATTTTTCTGGTTTTTTTCGATTTTTTTGGGGTGTATAATGAACTGATGTTCCTCTGTCTTCCATTGCTTTTAGGTGCAGAAGACTCAAGAGAACGACCAGTGCCAGGAAGAAGTCCTGCAGCGGTGTGTGTGTGCAGCATAACGTCACGCGACGTCACGTCTGGCCTCAGACATCTCTGCAACTTGTGCAACTGCGGCCTGCTATTCTGACCTGCTCTGAAGAAGATGGCCCCAAAAAAAGTTCTCCGTAGCTCCTCTAGCAAGAAAGTTGCTAGTAAGGAGCAGAAGAAGCAAGTTACCAAGGAGGCTGGTGTGCCGTCCGCCGCGTTTTTTGGGAGTAAAAAAAAAAGTACGCCTGCAGCAGCAGCGGGATCTGCTGGGGACCAAGCTGGGAGCAGCACCCCCGCTCCATTGGGCTCAGTGCCTCCACCACCACGCCAACTTAAGTCAAAGCCCTTGAGTGCTGCAGAGGCAGTCAGTGTACTTCTTCAATCACCATCGACCAGTGATGTTGGCTCATCGCAAGAAAGTAGCAGCAATGTCCCTGAATCAACACAGGTTGTTGTAACTCATCTGACAAGTGTTGAACAACCACAGCCACAACAACAACAACATGTGCAAGTACAAGCCCAAGTACATGTGGAAGGAGAGGCAGCGCAAGGAGATGCGCAAGCAGAGGTGCATGGAGGGTCACAAGTGCCCACAATAGTTGTTCCTCCCGAAGTAGGGGCACATCAGGAAATTGACAATCAAACCGAGGTATCATTTGAGGAAGCCACTCCTCCTGATGATCATTCATTGTCTTCCACATCCCTAGCAAGGAAAAGATCAAGGGGGGTGTCTACATCTTCTTCAAGCCCACCTCCTTCTGATGATCTGGATGAAGATTGGGAACCATCACAGCAGTCTGAGGGTGAAGCACACCATGATCTGACAAAGATACCTAAGGAAGGTCGTCGAAAAACTCATAGCTATGGAGTGTGATGAGGCTCAACAAGAAGTGACGGATACTGCTGCTGATGAAGCCTCTCACGACGACGGGCCAGTCATCATAAAGGTCACTGCAGCCCCAGCGGGCATGCAGGCAAGAGACATTTTGACCCTATCCCGAGAAGCAGCTGAGCGTGATGATGATGTCGACGAGGAGGCAATGGAAACACAACAATCATTGGAGTTAACTAGTACACCAACACCTACCGCTTCCAGATTTCTTCCTCGCAAGAAGGGACCTCCATCCACCTCGACCTCAATTAGTGGTGGTGAAAGTGCAAAACGTACTGAAGTTCGGCAATCCACATCCTCCACTTCATCTGGCATTAGCAGCAGGACCACCACCACCAGTATCGCCGCCTCCTCCGGCCCCCAGAGACATTTCAAGTCTGCAGTTTGGGACTTCTTTAGTGTTTGCCCAAATAAGGAAAACATAGCCATTTGTAGCATTTGTAAGCTTCAAGTTAGTCGTGGTAAGTTTGGTACCAACTATGGTACCGGAGGCCAGAGAGGTCATCTTAGGAGACAGCACACTGTCCAATGGTTTGCGCACCTACAGGCGATCAAGGAAGCCCGAATTGCACGTAATGAAAACGTTGATGTTTCATCTGATGATGACGAGGAGGAAGAAGACGTGTCAAACACTTGACTTACACCCAGTACCCCTGTCAGCAGCACACCCCATGTGAGCCACACTAAGAGTGTGGGAGAGAGTGATACACCGATGCGAAAAAGTTCATCAGCGAGCGTAACTGGGTCGAAGATATCATCATCATCATCCCGTAAATCCTTGGTCCAGGGCAACATTAAAAAGATGTTGTTTACAGAAGCGCAATATGAACGCAACCACCCACTGACGCGTCTGTATAACACTAAGCTGGCTAAAATGCTAGCTCTGGACCTTCTCCCTTTTTCTTTTGTAGAAGGGGTTGGTTTTCTAGAATTAGTGGCAGCGCTCTGCCCTAAATGGAAGGTTCCTAGCCGGTTCTATTTTGCCCGAGTTGCGGTTCCAGCACTACATGAAGATGTTCTGGAGGTGATTGGGGCAGCTTTGCAGAAGAGTGCTGTTCACACTATACATCTGACAACAGACATGTGGACCAGTGGCGCAGGCGCTGATTACACGTGCATCACTGCACACTGGGTCTCTTTTTCAGGGGTTAAAGCAAAGCTAAACGCAGGTGTTGACCCGGACCAAGTTTTTAAAGCTGCTCGGAAACATGCAACACTAGCCATGTTTGGTTTGGAGAAACGTCACACAGCAGAAAACATTTTGGATGTGTTTAACACAAAGGTCCTTGACTGGCTGTCCCCCAAAAAACGCCAGGTTGGTTATGTTTCCACGGATAATGGCGCCAATGTAGTTAAGGCCATGGAGCTGGGTGACTATTTCAGAGTGCCGTGTTTGGCGCACTGTATAAACCTGGTTGTCAAAAAATTCTTGAGTGATAAAGACAGTGCAGCGTACAGGGTAGTGGACACCTGCCGAAAAATGTGCA
This sequence comes from Lissotriton vulgaris, assembly GCF_964263255.1. NCBI lineage: Eukaryota > Metazoa > Chordata > Amphibia > Caudata > Salamandridae > Lissotriton > Lissotriton vulgaris. The sequence goes on along the minus strand of NC_141694.1, from coordinate 783,064,198 downwards.
AACATTTCAGCCATTATTTTAAGGCCCGGAAGCATCTGAGGAGCCTGCTATATGAACGTCAAATGCTAGTGAAAGCACTCATCCAGGAGGTGGCAACACGTTGGAACTCAACCTTCTACATGCTTGAGCGTCTGTATGAGCAGTATACGGTACTCGATCACTATTTCTTAACACAGGGTACAGCTCAGAAGGAAGACCTGAGGATAGGTGCAATGTTACTGTACAATGTCGTTCCTTTTCCAACTGCAACACCTGCAATGTCATCTATTTAATCCTATGCCCATGCCAAAAAGTGTACATTGGACAAACTAGTCAGAAGGTAAAAATTTGCATTGGGCAACATAAAAGTCGCATTCGGTGCGGGACTCTGAATGCACCTTTGGTGGAACATTTTGCGGCCCAGAAACATTCTGATAACGATCTGAAATGGACTGTCCTGAAAGTACTAAGACTTCCACCAAGAGGTGGCAACATGGGACAGCTACTCAACAAAGAAGAGCTGAAGTCCATCATACAGTTCAACTCTATCCAGGATGGCCTCAACAGAACAGAGGATTGGACTAGTCTAATATAACGGTCTTCTGAAATGAGCTGATAATCGTCTATGTCCGAATTTTAATTGTCTTCAACTGCAGTTGTTTTTTATGTAGCTTGAGACCTTGTGAGACAGAGAACCGCACTATGACAAAAGCCAAAATATTTACACGTTCTTCAGTTGGTTCACTCAACCACTCCAAGATGGCACCCATTATCGCGTTCACTGACACGCCGGATTAGTCCATTTTCACTTTCCATCACCACTTCACAGAATATATAAAAAACGCCGCTGCATGCAGACACTCAGCACCAGGCCATTGAGCCTTTAGACGGGACCCCATTTCGGCCCCACTACGAGCAGATTACGGTAAGCCTTGACTGGACACAACCCACTGGCCCCCACGTGGCACGGGTTTAGTCCAACATGCCTCATGTAATCCATACTTCTCCCTTGCAGGCTCGCACGGAAAAGGCCCACGCCATTGAGCGCCCTGCGGATATAACGAACCGTAACTAACGGTAACTATCTGCTTGCACCCGCCGCCCTCACTTTCACCCTCAAGCACTCCCAACCCACTTATCGTTCATCATATTTTTTCACAGGTTTCAACTCACCTGAAGTTTCCCGCCAAGTCCATGCCAGACATGCTAGACTATAACGGTAAATTTTCACTTCACTGCACCGCAAATTGCCACCACGGCCACACCCAATATTCTCTGACCTAAAAACCTCTTTTTTAGGCCCTTTCTGAACTGATCCAACTGGACAGATACCGATATTCTTCCTGACGCCGCGCACCAAGTGCAAGGCGGTAAACGGTAAATATGGCTAACAGATTCCCCTTGACTCCGACTCCTCATTTTCAAATGTTTGATTGAAATTATTTTTCTAAGCATCGGCTGCCTCAGAAACTGAAACATTGAAGTGTTCTTGCCACGCACAGCCCACCGTGCCTCGTTCGTGGTAACTAGATTCTCCCAATATTGGGTCTCCTTCACACTACTTGTGACCCACTTGTCCAACACTCCCCCACCTTGTCCATTTTCTCGTATTAAATACACGGATATCACGTCTCCGAGCACTATTTTAATGAGCAAACGCGGTATGTCCTACTTGGCCACCAACACTCCAAATACGCGCACAAGTCCACCCGTGCCCTTTGGAACAAACAACTGCATGTGCACGTGTTGCACCCTGCATGAAAAGAGTGACGACTGACTATTTTTTTAAAAAAATGAATTGTTTTCATTTCCCTTTCTTTCCTCCCTGTTTAAACCCTACAGGCTCACTTAAAACAATCAGGCAAAATCTATTTTAGTCCTGAAGATGATCCCACTATTTCTGGAGATAGGGATCGAAACGTTCGTCGACTGTTTTGCAGTACTGCTTGTTCTATGATTTGCAATTTTTACGGCAGATACTGTGGGTTTGTGCTTATTCAAATTTGTTTACATTGTATTATAAGCCACCCTGTTCTCCTTGTTTGCCTGTTCATTCTTTCTCCTTTCCCCCTGTATTGTCTTTTCCGGACTAGGTACAGGCTTGTGCCCAGTTACTCATGTGCGACCTTGTTTCGCCTATCCTATTTATATTTATAAATTGTTTTCCAAAATAAACGCTTCTAGGTCCGGCTGGACTCGGAAGAAAGGAAAAACACAGCCTTTATCTTGAGTCTGTGTAAATTATTTCTTGAACTATCAACAAAAACCTAGGACCGTTGTATAATAAAAATACGTAGTTCTACCCGTGGTCCTCGGCCAATCTTTACGGGTTCCCTTGTACACTAATACCTACACTTAGCGCAATCACTAGATTGCAAGGGTTTTCTATTCTCTTGCCCACCTCTCCTTGGGGGCGGGCCAGTCCTGACACCACGTCTTTTCCAAAATCCCACATTGTGTCTCCCTATACCTGTCCCCTAACATGTCAGTTAACACACCTCTTTACACAGACGATTATCTCAAACAACTATGCTCACGCCCTTCATTATTATCAGAGACACCAGAAGCTCCAATATCAGTAAATGACTCTATTCCAGACCAATTAGAAAAACTGAAAAAGAAGCAAGTCCGTTTAGAACTGATGATCTTAATGTTAACAGATTATCTAAAGGCCAACGTAATTCCATTAGGTTTACAGGTTCGAAACATCCCGGGAATTTTCACTGACAATCCCAAATATATCCAAAACTTCAGCTTTATAGGCACCACCTGTTCACGCCATTGGCTTGCCCTGGGCATTGATATCGCGAGTGAAACTCTCAAATCCTTGGAAGTAGAGATTGCAGACCTCCTCAAACAATTAACAGATTCTGACCCGAGTACAGATGCTAAAAAACTATTGGAACAAATTGACAAAACTGTGGCTGAATTCCATAGGATTGAGCAAAACAAAAAGTCAAACAAAATAAAAAAAGACGTGAAATTATACAATATAGAAAACACATATCCTTATCTGCAGAAGGATTTCTATATTAACAAAACATATCCTCGCTTTCAAAACAACCGTCCCTGGGGCCGCTATAACAGACGCCAGAACCTTGTGGGATTCTCGGACACTTCGGCCGAATCCTCGGATAGCTCTGATCCCGGTGAAGGCAGTAGCGGTGCAAGGAGAGGCGGACTACACCAAAATTCTTTTTTAGCCAGAGGCGCCCAGGACCCACCGCAACGCGGAAAGGTCAAGTAACCCCAACGATGGCACAACCCGCCTGGCGAGCGCAGAACTCGCAACAACTATTACCAGTGGTAAACGTAGTATCAACACACCCGGACAGAATTGGCAGCATCCCTATATAAAATCTCTCTAAACACACACTTGCACAAGATGAGTTGTCATTACTTATGAAAGGCCTTTCATTTGTACCCACAATACCCCCCAATTACATGGATCTACAAACTGAGCTAATGAGATTCTTTAGACGTATACGCCTATAGGCATTCTTTCAGTTACATCCCACACCAGAAAAAATAAGTAATACCCCCTTCCGACCACCTTCCATCTTCTCTCCTTCTGCCAATATGATTCCCTCTGAAGTGGTTACATTCGAGAAGGTTATTTTGAAGGAACTGCAGAACCTCCAAAATAAGAAAATGTTCATTCCCTATAATATCTCTAGGGAAGAGAAAAACGCCATCTCACACCTCAAAGCTAATGATAATCTCATAATTAAGAGCGCCGACAAAGGCGGTGGTATCGTCCTACAAGAAAAAACGGCATACATCTCAGAAATAATGCGACAACTGGATAATAAAGAGCATTACAAAAAACTAAGTCACAATCCAACGAAGGAGATACAGAGCCTAATACAAAAAGTAACAAAAGAAGGCCTTGATGCAGGTTTCCTATCGAAAAAAGAGCACAATTTTCTAAACGTCAAAACGCCCAGAATCCCTGTAATCTATACACTGCCCAAAGTGCATAAAGATGAGAAAAATCCCCCAGGCCGCCCCATTGTTTCAGCTTGCGGATCCATCTTAGAACCATTGGGATCTTATGTAGACTACTTTATTAAAGGGTTTGTCCCATCTACACAATGCTACATAAAGGACTCGATGCACATGCTCAATATGATCGAAAACTACCCGTACAACCCAATGACTGAAACTTTGGTCACCATGGACATCGAGTCCCTTTACACCAATATTCCACAGACAACAGCACTCTTAGTGATTAAAAAGATTCTGGACTCACGACCGCGTCCCCACGCCGTACCAAGCATGTTTATCCTCCAGCTTCTAGAAATATGCCTTACACGGAATTCTTTCCTCTTTAATGGCAATTACTATGAACAGATCAAGGGGACCGCCATGGGCGCCATTTTTGCCCCCAATCTGGCGATACTCTTTATGGATGAGATAGAGACCAATGTCATCATTCATCCCACCAATCCATTTCTCTCAGGGATAAAATTTTGGCGCAGGTATATCGATGATATTTTCATCATCTGGAATGGAAGCGACGATTGCCTGTGCCAATTCCTACATTGGTTGAATAATAACTGTCTAGGGCTCACTTTCACCATCTCCACCAATAATGACTCAATCTCCTTTTTGGATCTCACAATCTATCACTGTGAAGGCTCCCTATTGACACGTCTCTATCGTAAGCCGACCGAAAAAAACACCCTTTTGGCTTACAACAGTAACCATCCAAGAGCACTACGCGACTCACTCCCGTACTCTCAATTTTTGCGAATCAGACGGAATTGCTCTTGTAAAGATGACTATTTCCGAGAAGCTGCTACCTTAGCATCCAAACTCAGGGATAGGGGATACCCTAAAAAGTTAATCAAAAACGCTACCAAGCGCGCTTGGTATTGTCCTAGGGAAGCCTTACTCACACCAAAAGAAAAAACTGAATCGAAGCGCATAGCTTGTGTCTCCACTTTCTCACCAATTTCCAACCAACTGAGAAAGACGATTCTGAAGCACTGGCCAATACTCAACACTGGTGTCCTGTCCATTGAAAAACCAGTCTTTGCTTTTAAGAAAAGTAAAAACCTCAGAGACCACCTTGTGAGGGCCGCTTTGCCAAATTCTCTACCTTCCGCTACACTTGATAATGTATGGGGTCTGTCCCCCATTGTTGGGCATGCTAAATGTGGTGGGTGTAATAATTGTGACAGTACTATGGAAGGAAAAAGTTTTACCTTTAACAATGTTACTGTACAATATCGTTCCTTTTCCAACTGCAACACCTGCAATGTCATCTATTTAATCCTATGCCCATGCCAAAAAGTGTACATTGGACAAACTAGTCAGAAGGTAAAATTTCGCATTGGGCAACATAAAAGTCGCATTCGGTGCGGGACTCTGAATGCACCTTTGGTGGAACATTTTGCGGCCCAGAAACATTCTGATAACGATCTGAAATGGACTGTCCTGAAAGTACTAAGACTTCCACCAAGAGGTGGCAACATGGGACAGCTACTCAACAAAGAAGAGCTGAAGTCCATCATACAGTTCAACTCTATCCAGGATGGCCTCAACAGAACAGAGGATTGGACTAGTCTAATATAACTGTCTTCTGAAATGAGCTGATAATCGTCTATGTCCGAATTTTAATTATCTTCAACTGCAGTTGTTTTTTATGTAGCTTGAGACCTTGTGAGACAGAGAACCGCACTATGACAAAAGCCAAAATATTTACACGTTCTTCAGTTGGTTCACTCAACCACTCCAAGATGGCACCCATTATCGCGTTCACTGACACGCCGGATTAGTCCATTTTCACTTTCCATCACCACTTCATGGAATATATAAAAAACGCCGCTGCATGCAGACACTCAGCACCAGGCCATTGAGCCTTTAGACGGGACCCCATTTCGGCCCCACTACGAGCAGATTACGGTAAGCCTTGACTGGACACAACCCACTGGCCCCCACGTGGCACGGGTTTAGTCCAACATGCCTCATGTAATCCATACTTCTCCCTTGCAGGCTCGCACGGAAAAGGCCCACGCCATTGAGCGCCCTGCGGATATAACGAACCGTAACTAACGGTAACTATCTGCTTGCACCCGCCGCCCTCACTTTCACCCTCAAGCACTCCCAACCCACTTATCGTTCATCATATTTTTTCGCAGGTTTCAACTCACCTGAAGTTTCCCGCCAAGTCCATGCCAGACATGCTAGACTATAACGGTAAATTTCCACTTCACTGCACCGCAAATTGCCACCACGGCCACACCCAATATTCTCTGACCTAAAAACCTCTTTTTTAGGCCCTTTCTGAACTGATCCAACTGGACAGATACCGATATTCTTCCTGACGCCGCGCACCAAGTGCAAGGTGGTAAACGGTAAATATGGCTAACAGATTCCCCTTGACTCCGACTCCTCATTTTCAAACGTTTTATTGAAATTATTTTTCTAGGCATCGCCCGCCTCAGAAACTGAAACATTGAAGTGTTCTTGCCACGCACAGCCCACCGTGCCTCGTTCGTGGTAACTAGATTCTCCCAATATTGGGTCTCCTTCACACTACTTGTGACCCACTTGTCCAACACTCCCCCACTTTGTCCATTTTCTCGTATTAAATACACGGATATCACGTCTCCGAGCACTATTTTAATGAGCAAACGCGGTATGTCCTACTTGGCCACCAACACTCCAAATACGCGCACAAGTCCACCCGTGCCCTTTGGAACAAACAACTGCATGTGCACGTGTTGCACCCTGCATGAAAAGAGTGACGACTGACTATTTTTTAAAAAAAATGAATTGTTTTCATTTCCCTTTCTTTCCTCCCTGTTTAAACCCTACAGGCTCACTTAAAACAATCAGGCAAAATCTATTTTAGTCCTGAAGATGATCCCACTATTTCTGGAGATAGGGATCGAAACGTTCGTCGACTGTTTTGCAGTACTGCTTGTTCTATGATTTGCAATTTTTACGGCAGATACTGTGGGTTTGTGCTTATTCAAATTTGTTTACATTGTATTATAAGCCACCCTGTTCTCCTTGTTTGCCTGTTCATTCTTTCTCCTTTCCCCCTGTATTGTCTTTTCCGGACTAGGTACAGGCTTGTGCCCAGTTACTCATGTGCGACCTTGTTTCGCCTATCCTATTTATATTTATAAATTGTTTTCCAAAATAAACGCTTCTAGGTCCGGCTGGACTCGGAAGAAAGGAAAAACACAGCCTTTATCTTGAGTCTGTGTAAATTATTTCTTGAACTATCAACAAAAACCTAGGACCGTTGTATAATAAAAATACGTATTTCTACCCGTGGTCCTCGGCCAATCTTTACGGGTTCCCTTGTACACTAATACCTACACTTAGCGCAATCACTAGATTGCAAGGGTTTTCTATTCTCTTGCCCACCTCTCCTTGGGGGCGGGCCAGTCCTGACACCACGTCTTTTCCAAAATCCCACATTGTGTCTCCCTATACCTGTCCCCTAACATGTCAGTTAACACACCTCTTTACACAGACGATTATCTCAAACAACTATGCTCACGCCCTTCATTATTATCAGAGACACCAGAAGCTCCAATATCAGTAAATGACTCTATTCCAGACCAATTAGAAAAACTGAAAAAGAAGCAAGTCCGTTTAGAACTGATGATCTTAATGTTAACAGATTATCTAAAGGCCAACGTAATTCCATTAGGTTTACAGGTTCGAAACATCCCGGGAATTTTCACTGACAATCCCAAATATATCCAAAACTTCAGCTTTATAGGCACCACCTGTTCACGCCATTGGCTTGCCCTGGGCATTGATATCGCGAGTGAAACTCTCAAATCCTTGGAAGTAGAGATTGCAGACCTCCTCAAACAATTAACAGATTCTGACCCGAGTGCAGATGCTAAAAAACTATTGGAACAAATTGACAAAACTGTGGCTGAATTCCATAGGATTGAGCAAAACAAAAAGTCAAACAAAATAAAAAAAGACGTGAAATTATACAATATAGAAAACACATATCCTTATCTGCAGAAGGATTTCTATATTAACAAAACATATCCTCGCTTTCAAAACAACCGTCCCTGGGGCCGCTATAACAGACGCCAGAACCTTGTGGGATTCTCGGACACTTCTGCCAAATCCTCGGATAGCTCTGATCCCGGTGAAGGCAGTAGCGGTGCAAGGAGAGGCGGACTACACCAAAATTCTTTTTTAGCCAGAGGCGCCCAGGACCCACCGCAACGCGGAAAGGTCAAGAAACCCCAACGATGGCACAACCCGCCTGGCGAGCGCAGAACTCGCAACAACTATTACCAGTGGTAAACGTAGTATCAACACACCCGGACAGAATTTGCAGCATCCCTATATAAAATCTCTCTAAACACACACTTGCACAAGATGAGTTGTCATTACTTATGAAAGGCCTTTCATTTGTACCCACAATACCCCCCAATTACATGGATCTACAAACTGAGCTAATGAGATTCTTTAGACGTATACGCCTACAGGCATTCTTTCAGTTACATCCCACACCAGAAAAAATAAGTAATACCCCCTTCCGACCACCTTCCATCTTCTCTCCTTCTGCCAATATGATTCCCTCTGAAGTGGTTACATTCGAGAAGGTTATTTTGAAGGAACTGCAGAACCTCCAAAATAAGAAAATGTTCATTCCCTATAATATCTCTAGGGAAGAGAAAAACGCCATCTCACACCTCAAAGCTAATGATAATCTCATAATTAAGAGCGCCGACAAAGGCGGTGGTATCGTCCTACAAGAAAAAACGGCATACATCTCAGAAATAATGCGACAACTGGATAATAAAGAGCATTACAAAAAACTAAGTCACAATCCAACGAAGGAGATACAGAGCCTAATACAAAAAGTAACAAAAGAAGGCCTTGATGCAGGTTTCCTATCGAAAAAAGAGCACAATTTTCTAAACGTCAAAACGCCCAGAATCCCTGTAATCTATACACTGCCCAAAGTGCATAAAGATGAGAAAAATCCCCCAGGCCGCCCCATTGTTTCAGCTTGCGGATCCATCTTAGAACCATTGGGATCTTATGTAGACTACTTTATTAAAGAGTTTGTCCCATCTACACAATGCTACATAAAGGACTCGATGCACATGCTCAATATGATCGAAAACTACCCGTACAACCCAATGACTGAAACTTTGGTCACCATGGACATCGAGTCCCTTTACACCAATATTCCACAGACAACAGCACTCTTAGTGATTAAAAAGATTCTGGACTCACGACCGCGTCCCCACGCCGTACCAAGCATGTTTATCCTCCAGCTTCTAGAAATATGCCTTACACAGAATTTTTTCCTCTTTAATGGCAATTACTATGAACAGATCAAGGGGACCGCCATGGGCGCCATTTTTGCCCCCAATCTGGCGATACTCTTTATGGATGAGATAGAGACCAATGTCATCATTCATCCCACCAATCCATTTCTCTCAGGGATAAAATTTTGGCGCAGGTATATCGATGATATTTTCATCATCTGGAATGGAAGCGACGATTGCCTGTGCCAATTCCTACATTGGTTGAATAATAACTGTCTAGGGCTCACTTTCACCATCTCCACCAATAATGACTCAATCTCCTTTTTGGATCTCACAATCTATCACTGTGAAGGCTCCCTATTGACACGTCTCTATCGTAAGCCGACCGAAAAAAACACCCTTTTGGCTTACAACAGTAACCATCCAAGAGCACTACGCGACTCACTCCCGTACTCACAATTTTTGCGAATCAGACGGAATTGCTCTTGTAAAGATGACTATTTCCGAGAAGCTGCTACCTTAGCATCCAAACTCAGGGATAGGGGATACCCTAAAAAGTTAATCAAAAACGCTACCAAGCGCGCTTGGTATTGTCCTAGGGAAGCCTTACTCACACCAAAAGAAAAAACTGAATCGAAGCGCATAGCTTGTGTCTCCACTTTCTCACCAATTTCCAACCAACTGAGAAAGACGATTCTGAAGCACTGGCCAATACTCAACACTGGTGTCCTGTCCATTGAAAAACCAGTCTTTGCTTTTAAGAAAAGTAAAAACCTCAGAGACCACCTTGTGAGGGCCGCTTTGCCAAATTTTCTACCTTCCGCTACACTTGATAATGTATGGGGTCTGTCCCCCATTGTTGGGCATGCTAAATGTGGTGGGTGTAATAATTGTGACAGTACTATGGAAGGAAAAAGTTTTACCTTTAACAATGTTACTGTACAATATCGTTCCTTTTCCAACTGCAACACCTGCAATGTCATCTATTTAATCCTATGCCCATGCCAAAAAGTGTACATTGGACAAACTAGTCAGAAGGTAAAATTTCGCATTGGGCAACATAAAAGTCGCATTCGGTGCGGGACTCTGAATGCACCTTTGGTGGAACATTTTGCGGCCCAGAAACATTCTGATAACGATCTGAAATGGACTGTCCTGAAAGTACTAAGACTTCCACCAAGAGGTGGCAACATGGGACAGCTACTCAACAAAGAAGAGCTGAAGTCCATCATACAGTTCAACTCTATCCAGGATGGCCTCAACAGAACAGAGGATTGGACTAGTCTAATATAACGGTCTTCTGAAATGAGCTGATAATCGTCTATGTCCGAATTTTAATTGTCTTCAACTGCAGTTGTTTTTTATGTAGCTTGAGACCTTGTGAGACAGAGAACCGCACTATGACAAAAGCCAAAATATTTACACGTTCTTCAGTTGGTTCACTCAACCACTCCAAGATGGCACCCATTATCGCGTTCACTGACACGCCGGATTAGTCCATTTTCACTTTCCATCACCACTTCATGGAAATATATAAAACGCCGCTGCATGCAGACACTCAGCACCAGGCCATTGAGCCTTTAGACGGGACCCCATTTCGGCCCCACTACGAGCAGATTACGGTAAGCCTTGACTGGACACAACCCACTGGCCCCCACGTGGCACGGGTTTAGTCCAACATGCCTCATGTAATCCATACTTCTCCCTTGCAGGCTCGCACGGAAAAGGCCCACGCCATTGAGCGCCCTGCGGATATAACGAACCGTAACTAACGGTAACTATCTGCTTGCACCCGCCGCCCTCACTTTCACCCTCAAGCACTCCCAACCCACTTATCGTTCATCATATTTTTTCACAGGTTTCAACTCACCTGAAGTTTCCCGCCAAGTCCATGCCAGACATGCTAGACTATAACGGTAAATTTCCACTTCACTGCACCGCAAATTGCCACCACGGCCACACCCAATATTCTCTGACCTAAAAACCTCTTTTTTAGGCCCTTTCTGAACTGATCCAACTGGACAGATACCGATATTCTTCCTGACGCCGCACACCAAGTGCAAGGTGGTAAACGGTAAATATGGCTAACAGATTCCCCTTGACTCCGACTCCTCATTTTCAAACGTTTTATTGAAATTATTTTTCTAGGCATCGCCCGCCTCAGAAACTGAAACATTGAAGTGTTCTTGCCACGCACAGCCCACCGTGCCTCGTTCGTGGTAACTAGATTCTCCCAATATTGGGTCTCCTTCACACTACTTGTGACCCACTTGTCCAACACTCCCCCACCTTGTCCATTTTCTCGTATTAAATACACGGATATCACGTCTCCGAGCACTATTTTAATGAGCAAACGCGGTATGTCCTACTTGGCCACCAACACTCCAAATACGCGCACAAGTCCACCCGTGCCCTTTGGAACAAACAACTGCATGTGCACGTGTTGCACCCTGCATGAAAAGAGTGACGACTGACTATTTTTTAAAAAAAATGAATTGTTTTCATTTCCCTTTCTTTCCTCCCTGTTTAAACCCTACAGGCTCACTTAAAACAATCAGGCAAAATCTATTTTAGTCCTAAAGATGATCCCACTATTTCTGGAGATAGGGATCGAAACGTTCGTCGACTGTTTTGCAGTACTGCTTGTTCTATGATTTGCAATTTTTACGGCAGATACTGTGGGTTTGTGCTTATTCAAATTTGTTTACATTGTATTATAAGCCACCCTGTTCTCCTTGTTTGCCTGTTCATTCTTTCTCCTTTCCCCCTGTATTGTCTTTTCCTGACTAGGTACAGGCTTGTGCCCAGTTACTCATGTGCGACCTGGTTTCGCCTATCCTATTTATATTTATAAATTGTTTTCCAAAATAAACGCTTCTAGGTCCGGCTGGACTCGGAAGAAAGGAAAAACACAGCCTTTATCTTGAGTCTGTGTAAATTATTTCTTGAACTATCAACAAAAACCTAGGACCAGTGGTAAACGTAGTATCAACACACCCGGACAGAATTTGCAGCATCCCTATATAAAATCTCTCTAAACACACACTTGCACAAGATGAGTTGTCATTACTTATGAAAGGCCTTTCATTTGTACCCACAATACCCCCCAATTACATGGATCTACAAACTGAGCTAATGAGATTCTTTAGACGTATACGCCTACAGGCATTCTTTCAGTTACATCCCACACCAGAAAAAATAAGTAATACCCCCTTCCGACCACCTTCCATCTTCTCTCCTTCTGCCAATATGATTCCCTCTGAAGTGGTTACATTCGAGAAGGTTATTTTGAAGGAACTGCAGAACCTCCAAAATAAGAAAATGTTCATTCCCTATAATATCTCTAGGGAAGAGAAAAACGCCATCTCACACCTCAAAGCTAATGATAATCTCATAATTAAGAGCGCCGACAAAGGCGGTGGTATCGTCCTACAAGAAAAAACGGCATACATCTCAGAAATAATGCGACAACTGGATAATAAAGAGCATTACAAAAAACTAAGTCACAATCCAACGAAGGAGATACAGAGCCTAATACAAAAAGTAACAAAAGAAGGCCTTGATGCAGGTTTCCTATCGAAAAAAGAGCACAATTTTCTAAACGTCAAAACGCCCAGAATCCCTGTAATCTATACACTGCCCAAAGTGCATAAAGATGAGAAAAATCCCCCAGGCCGCCCCATTGTTTCAGCTTGCGGATCCATCTTAGAACCATTGGGATCTTATGTAGACTACTTTATTAAAGAGTTTGTCCCATCTACACAATGCTACATAAAGGACTCGATGCACATGCTCAATATGATCGAAAACTACCCGTACAACCCAATGACTGAAACTTTGGTCACCATGGACATCGAGTCCCTTTACACCAATATTCCACAGACAACAGCACTCTTAGTGATTAAAAAGATTCTGGACTCACGACCGCGTCCCCACGCCGTACCAAGCATGTTTATCCTCCAGCTTCTAGAAATATGCCTTACACAGAATTTTTTCCTCTTTAATGGCAATTACTATGAACAGATCAAGGGGACCGCCATGGGCGCCATTTTTGCCCCCAATCTGGCGATACTCTTTATGGATGAGATAGAGACCAATGTCATCATTCATCCCACCAATCCATTTCTCTCAGGGATAAAATTTTGGCGCAGGTATATCGATGATATTTTCATCATCTGGAATGGAAGCGACGATTGCCTGTGCCAATTCCTACATTGGTTGAATAATAACTGTCTAGGGCTCACTTTCACCATCTCCACCAATAATGACTCAATCTCCTTTTTGGATCTCACAATCTATCACTGTGAAGGCTCCCTATTGACACGTCTCTATCGTAAGCCGACCGAAAAAAACACCCTTTTGGCTTACAACAGTAACCATCCAAGAGCACTACGCGACTCACTCCCGTACTCACAATTTTTGCGAATCAGACGGAATTGCTCTTGTAAAGATGACTATTTCCGAGAAGCTGCTACCTTAGCATCCAAACTCAGGGATAGGGGATACCCTAAAAAGTTAATCAAAAACGCTACCAAGCGCGCTTGGTATTGTCCTAGGGAAGCCTTACTCACACCAAAAGAAAAAACTGAATCGAAGCGCATAGCTTGTGTCTCCACTTTCTCACCAATTTCCAACCAACTGAGAAAGACGATTCTGAAGCACTGGCCAATACTCAACACTGGTGTCCTGTCCATTGAAAAACCAGTCTTTGCTTTTAAGAAAAGTAAAAACCTCAGAGACCACCTTGTGAGGGCCGCTTTGCCAAATTTTCTACCTTCCGCTACACTTGATAATGTATGGGGTCTGTCCCCCATTGTTGGGCATGCTAAATGTGGTGGGTGTAATAATTGTGACAGTACTATGGAAGGAAAAAGTTTTACCTTTAACAATGTTACTGTACAATATCGTTCCTTTTCCAACTGCAACACCTGCAATGTCATCTATTTAATCCTATGCCCATGCCAAAAAGTGTACATTGGACAAACTAGTCAGAAGGTAAAATTTCGCATTGGGCAACATAAAAGTCGCATTCGGTGCGGGACTCTGAATGCACCTTTGGTGGAACATTTTGCGGCCCAGAAACATTCTGATAACGATCTGAAATGGACTGTCCTGAAAGTACTAAGACTTCCACCAAGAGGTGGCAACATGGGACAGCTACTCAACAAAGAAGAGCTGAAGTCCATCATACAGTTCAACTCTATCCAGGATGGCCTCAACAGAACAGAGGATTGGACTAGTCTAATATAACGGTCTTCTGAAATGAGCTGATAATCGTCTATGTCCGAATTTTAATTGTCTTCAACTGCAGTTGTTTTTTATGTAGCTTGAGACCTTGTGAGACAGAGAACCGCACTATGACAAAAGCCAAAATATTTACACGTTCTTCAGTTGGTTCACTCAACCACTCCAAGATGGCACCCATTATCGCGTTCACTGACACGCCGGATTAGTCCATTTTCACTTTCCATCACCACTTCATGGAAATATATAAAACGCCGCTGCATGCAGACACTCAGCACCAGGCCATTGAGCCTTTAGACGGGACCCCATTTCGGCCCCACTACGAGCAGATTACGGTAAGCCTTGACTGGACACAACCCACTGGCCCCCACGTGGCACGGGTTTAGTCCAACATGCCTCATGTAATCCATACTTCTCCCTTGCAGGCTCGCACGGAAAAGGCCCACGCCATTGAGCGCCCTGCGGATATAACGAACCGTAACTAACGGTAACTATCTGCTTGCACCCGCCGCCCTCACTTTCACCCTCAAGCACTCCCAACCCACTTATCGTTCATCATATTTTTTCACAGGTTTCAACTCACCTGAAGTTTCCCGCCAAGTCCATGCCAGACATGCTAGACTATAACGGTAAATTTCCACTTCACTGCACCGCAAATTGCCACCACGGCCACACCCAATATTCTCTGACCTAAAAACCTCTTTTTTAGGCCCTTTCTGAACTGATCCAACTGGACAGATACCGATATTCTTCCTGACGCCGCACACCAAGTGCAAGGTGGTAAACGGTAAATATGGCTAACAGATTCCCCTTGACTCCGACTCCTCATTTTCAAACGTTTTATTGAAATTATTTTTCTAGGCATCGCCCGCCTCAGAAACTGAAACATTGAAGTGTTCTTGCCACGCACAGCCCACCGTGCCTCGTTCGTGGTAACTAGATTCTCCCAATATTGGGTCTCCTTCACACTACTTGTGACCCACTTGTCCAACACTCCCCCACCTTGTCCATTTTCTCGTATTAAATACACGGATATCACGTCTCCGAGCACTATTTTAATGAGCAAACGCGGTATGTCCTACTTGGCCACCAACACTCCAAATACGCGCACAAGTCCACCCGTGCCCTTTGGAACAAACAACTGCATGTGCACGTGTTGCACCCTGCATGAAAAGAGTGACGACTGACTATTTTTTAAAAAAAATGAATTGTTTTCATTTCCCTTTCTTTCCTCCCTGTTTAAACCCTACAGGCTCACTTAAAACAATCAGGCAAAATCTATTTTAGTCCTAAAGATGATCCCACTATTTCTGGAGATAGGGATCGAAACGTTCGTCGACTGTTTTGCAGTACTGCTTGTTCTATGATTTGCAATTTTTACGGCAGATACTGTGGGTTTGTGCTTATTCAAATTTGTTTACATTGTATTATAAGCCACCCTGTTCTCCTTGTTTGCCTGTTCATTCTTTCTCCTTTCCCCCTGTATTGTCTTTTCCTGACTAGGTACAGGCTTGTGCCCAGTTACTCATGTGCGACCTGGTTTCGCCTATCCTATTTATATTTATAAATTGTTTTCCAAAATAAACGCTTCTAGGTCCGGCTGGACTCGGAAGAAAGGAAAAACACAGCCTTTATCTTGAGTCTGTGTAAATTATTTCTTGAACTATCAACAAAAACCTAGGACCGTTGTATAATAAAAATACGTAGTTCTACCCGTGGTCCTCGGCCAATCTTTACGGGTTCCCTTGTACACTAATACCTACCCTGAGGATAGGTGCGGCACAATGGGACATAGTTAAAAGCCTGACACGCATGCTTCGTCCTTTTGAGTTCTTCACGCGTTCAGTCAGCAAGGAGGACTGTAATTTGGGAAAAGCTATCCCATTGTTGTACATGCTGGAGCACCAACTGAAGGAGGTGTGTTCTGTGTTTCAAAAAGATGAAGAAAACCAAGACCCTTTTGTTCAGGCGGAGAAATTATTAGAGCGCCTACAAGCTGATGAACGTCTTAAAATGATCCACTCAAACCAGCATTACATTTGTGCTACTATTCTGGATCCACGCTACAAAAAGGCGCTGGCAGGCCAAGCATTCTTTCCTTTTGCTGATGAAGATGTTACAAAGTACAAACAGTGGCTAGCCTCCTCAGCCAAGAGGTTTGAAAGAGAACAGCAGAAAATTGAAGGAAAAGGCAGTACATCAGCATCAGCAGGCCATCCCCAGTCACAACAATCCACTTCTGAACCTGTGGCTGCGGCACAAGTGACCTCTCAGCCGTTAAAGAGACCGGCAACCGGATCATCTGCACCACCAGACACAACAGTAACATTGGAGGCTGAAGAGGATTGGCTAGCTCGGCTTGGGTTTGGTTCTCAAAAGGTCACAGCAACAGCTAAGCAAAGTGGAGGAACCTTGGAGGAGCACCTTGAGTCGATGGTGAAGGACTATCTGAATGACTCAACAGAGGTCTATGTTAATGCTGACCCATTGGCGTATTGGCATGGGAAAAAAGAATTGTGGCCACAGCTCTCCAACCTGGCTTTAAACTACTTGTCTTGCCCACTCGCAAGCGTGTCTTCTGAACGTGTTTTCAGTGCTGCTGGTGGCATTGTAACTTCCAAACGGAGCCGCCTCTCGCCCAAAAATGTGGAGAGGTTAACAATGATCAAGATGAATCAGCACCTCATACCACCAGATTACAGAGTACGAGAAAGCACGCCGGATGAAGACGAGGTGAACAGCAACATAGATGAGGGAATTTCTTCTCTGTCAGGTGACACTGAGCTCACCCTGCCTGAATTCGCAGAGTATGATGACGAAGCCTTATTCTTATTCGTGGACCGTGACACCGAGCCCTGAAAATGAGACATTGAATCAATAACTTTCTTTTTCGTCCTTATTCACTTTTATTCCTGTGTGTCTGTCTTTCTTTGTTGTGCACAGTTAATATAATTCAAACTTTAATCACCTTATCACAAAAACAAGCCCATCATCAGAACTGTGTTCACTTGTTTGCTTATTGATTTGAAGGTGCCGCAGTCTGCATACCTCAGGTTCACAAGTTCAGAAGAACATGCTCCTCTATCCTCCTCCTCCAGACTCCTATTTCCATCAAAGCAGAGGGCTGGTTTACACCCAATGAAGAAAGATTCAGCCCTTGTGGGGGTGTTGTTCTACCTCTTTGCGGGTGAGTTGATGGCTCTGGGGCCATTGCTGGGAAGCTCTAATACCGGATAAAAGTGGTTTGGACCAAATCCGAGGCGGACATTTTTTGGTGTTTTTGCTGACTTGCTTGCCTTTGAGGTGCTCTTTGGGGGGGTTCCGGCTGTTTGTGGGTGAGTTTCGGGGTCTGGGAGCACTGATGGAACACTCTAATCTTGATTGCATTTGCTTTTCAGGAAATCCGTGGTGGTAAACCGGAGTTATGGCCTAGCTACACAGCGCGTTAGGACCGAAGGCCGAGAAATATTGTAAGTATGAGATTTTGCTTTTGGCCTGTTTGGGGGTGTTATGCTTTTTGGCGGGTGGGTTGGCGGGTCTTGGGGCATTCCTGGGAAGGTCTAATACCGGATAGAAGTGGTTGGGACAAAATCCACGCTGATTTTTTGTGTGCTATTTCTGACATTTTGCTCAATGTAGCGTTTTCGGGGGCCTGTTTGGGGGGCTTCCTGGTGTTTGTGGGTGGGTTTCGGGGTCTGGGAGCACTGCTGGCTATGGATACTTTACTTTGCAAGAGGTTTGAAGCAAATCCATGGTGGCAGAGGGGAGTTCTGGCCTAGCTGCAGAGCCCGCGCGGAGTGATTTGGGAAATTGGCAAAAAAAATGACTAAGTCCCCATTTTTGTACTTTTGCTCTTTGGCTGTTTGGGGGTCTTCTACTCGTTTTCTCCTGGGTTGACGGCTCTGGGGCCATTGCTGGGAAGCTCTAATACCGGATAAAAGTGGTTTGGACCAAATCGGAGGCAGAATTTTTTTGTGTTTTTGCTGACTTGCTTGCCTTTGAGGTGCTCTTTGGGGGGTTCTGGCTGTTTGTGGGTGAGTTTCGGGGTCTGGGAGCACTGCTGGGACACTCTAATCTTGATTGCATTTGCTTTTCAGGAAATCCGTGGTGGTAAACCGGAGTTATGGCCTAGCTACACAGCGCGTTTGGACCGAAGGACGAGAAATATTGTAAGTATGAGATTTTGCTTTTGGCCTGTTTGGGGGTGTTATGCTTTTTGGCGGGTGGGCTGGCGGGTTTTGGGGCATTCCTGGGAAGGTCTAATACCGGATAGAAGTGGTTGGGCCAAAATCCACGCTGATTTTTTTTTTGCTATTTCTGACATTTTGCTCAATGTAGCGTTTTCGGGGGCCTGTTTGGGGGGCTTCCTGGTGTTTGTGGGTGGGTTTCGGGGTCTGGGAACACTGCTGGGACACTCTAATCTTGATTGCATTTGCTTTTCAGGAAATCCGTGGTTGTAAACCGGAGTTATGGCCTAGCTACACAGCGCGTTTGGACCGAAGGCCGAGAAATATTGTAAGTATGAGATTTTGCTTTTGGCCTGTTTGGGGGTGTTAAGCTTTTTGGCGGGTGGGTTGGTGGGTCTTGGGGCATTCCTGGGAAGGTCTAATACCGGGTAGAAGTGGTTGAGACAAAATCCACGCGGAAAAGCCTTTTGGCACTTTTTGTAACTTAGGGTTCGTTAGGGTTAGCCCTAGCAGCAGGATTGCATGTGTTTTGGGGTATTCTAGATTTTTGCAACTGAGTTCTGGGGTCTTAGAGCACTCATGAGAATGTGTAATTTTGGTTGCAAGTCATTTGAAGAAAATCCATGGTGGGAAAGGGGGGATTTGGCATAGTTAAATAGTTGCCCCTATTCTTAACTTAGGGTTCGTTAGGGTTAGCAGTATTTCTATTGCATGTGTTTGGGTGGGGGGGGTTTCGAGTCTTGGAGCAATGCTGGCTATGGATACTTTTGCCTGCTTGCTTGCAAGTGGTTTGAATACAATCCACGGTGGGTAAGGGGGTATTTGGGCCTACTTTTACTTTCAAAGTACGTTTTGTCACCAGTTTTCTGCTAGGCCTCGTTTTTTGAGATTTGATTGGGGGTCTTCTACATTTTTGCGACTGGCTTTAGTAAGGGTCTGGCTGGGAGCACTGCTGGGAAGATCTAATTTTGTTCTAAAACACAGTTTACAGTACACCTAGCTTGAGGGGAAGATCCGCTACATTAATTTGCCCATACTTATTTATCCTTCAAAAGGTGACTCAGACAGAGTACGCACTTTCAAAAATATTGTACTGTCTACTAGGAAAATCAAAGTGTGACTTTTTGCACTCCACAGCCTACATACCTTGTATTTATTTATCAGTGGTGTTGTAATATTATATCACTTCCTGTTTTTCGTTGAATAATTACAGGCCGGGTTTCAGTCTGTACAATGGGGAAAAAAGGATGGAGTATACAAAAAAGATCTGAAACATTCAGATCCAGAGAACCTAGCTAGCTACTGAGACATTACACCATTGGGTCTGTCTTAGGAAAAACAAAATAGAACAGGGAAAGAATTTTTTTTCTTTTTAGTCCCCTCACTCACCGGAGTTTCCTCACGGTGACATGCTTCATCATAGGGGCTTCCCAACCCGCTGCGGGTTGAGGCGTGCTACAACTAACGATATTGCGTAGGAGCACTTTTTTGTGAGGACTATGTGTCGTGTAATGTGAAAAGGGGGAAAGTGAAGTGGAGGATGGAGTCAGGCTTCACATTAGCGAGCTGCAATTCAGCATCCGCCAGGCAGGCAGTGGACAGGGTGTCTTCTGGTCACCAACATTGATGGACGAAGCGTCAGATGGAATGGAGGAGTGCAGCTAATAAGAGGAATTTTTTTCTGCATGCAACTTACTTACCAAATTCAAAAGGACAACTACAACAACATACAGATACAGTATCCATTGTTTTCTTCTATGACTGTGACTGCATTTCTTGGATCTCTCTCTGCTTCTAAATTGATCCCTACAGCCATTCTATAGGTTTTACTTCGGCTATTTTTTAAACCTAATTTAATGTAAGAAGTGTTTCTCTGAGTGCAGAGATAGGCAATTGAAAACGCTGCAGCCCTGTGCTGTTGCATTCTAGTACTACTTACCTTTCAGTAACAATGCATGCAGTAGTGCATGCACTTCCTTTATGTCACTTAAAAGATTTATGGTTAGCTTTGTACCCAAAGATTTCTTTATCTTCAATTATTGTTTGTCCATGTTGTGCTTTTTTTACAGGGTGTCTTCTGGTCACCAACATTGATGGACGAAGCGTCAGCTGCAATGGAGGAGTGCAGCTAATAAGAGGAATTTTTTTCTGCATGCAACTTACTTACCAATTTCAACAGGACAACTACAACAACATACAGATACAGTATCCATTGTTTTTTTCTATGACTGTGACTGCATTTCTTGGATCTCTCTCTGCTTCTAAATTGATCCCTTAACACATCACTTAGTCCACTCCACTATCACATCTGCACCACACATAGTCATTTGTAAGTGCTCCTACGTAATTCGCAAGTCGCAGCACGCCCCAGCCCGTAGAGGACTGGGATGGCCCCAATGATGAAGTATGTCACCAAGGGGCAACCCTGGTGAGTGAGGGGACACCTAGAAAAAGAGCAATTTCTCCTTTTCTATCTACTATACCTTCCAGACCAACCCCATTGAGTGTTGTGAATGGATTTATAGTGACCAGCAAGGCGCTCAGGTATCTGGCAACAGAGACCTTATGTTGAATATAGTTATCAATAATTCCACACACTTGCTGGGGAGGATAAGGTCATAACAACAGGCTGGTGAAGGAATCCGAGGATATATTCTAGACTTACTCAGCTTCAGTACTATTTCTTGGAGTAGTAGCCAATGTCAAAGAAATCCTAGACAAGTACAAGTTATACTATCAATACTTTACCATTTGTTAGGCTACATTGTGGCACTGTTGTAGTCTAGTGTACTGTCACCTGCTATATTCTCTATCGTACCGTTCTAATGCTACAGTAAGGACAAACCAGGTTTCATTTTCTTTTTTTCCATAGCCATGCAACTGCCACTGTGTCACACCACTAGTACCACCGCAATGAGGAGGAAATTTCAGCCGCCCTGGATTGCAATCTTCATCGCCATTTCCCGTGGAGCCAGCCCTAGGCCTAGCCCTACTTTCAAACAGAAATTACAGGTGAGATAAGCGTTTGGTTGGAGGTAGTATAATGGAGTATTAGGAGAGACGAGAGATTGACGGTAGTACTACTAAAGTCCTAGGACTACTCAGGAAAACAAACTTACTGTTAAACCCCCACCCACCAGACTCAAAAGCAGTAAAAAACAGGTATGGTCAGATAAAATTTCAAAAAGTATATTTTTATAGTCCTAACAAAATAATCTCCCGCAAGACCCTCCCTAACCCCAACGATTGTCCTTCAAAAGTCCCCCAAAAACCCAACTCCCAATTCCCACCCCCCAAAAGTCTCTAAAAAAGGGGCAAGGGACACTAAGGCAGGGTGCTGTTGACTTTAGCTGCCAGGGCATCATGCTCCATGCGGAGGGTGGCATGTTCGAAGCGGAGGCCTTCCACCAAATTCTTATAGTTATGGACCTCCTGCTCCAGGTACGAAACTCTGAGGTTTAAGCGGCGCCGGCGTGCCTTGCAAATCCTGCGGGAATTTGGCGAGCGTGATTATGTCATCGCGGTTTGCCAACTTGCACAGCGAGAGTTTGTCAATGCGAGTACGCCGTGATCACGTATCGCGGCACTTCGCAATTGCGACCTTGTAGATGCGGCGAGCAGCAACAATCTTGCACTCGCGAAAATACAAAATTTGCAATTCTGCACAAGAAATCCACCAGCAAGCAGCATAAACCTTCTGGAAATGATGATTTTATTTGAATAACTCCTCAGGTTGATATTTGCCTGCACTTTTTTTTGCGAGGAGTACATTTTGGGGAGGGGGGGGGAAGGACGTGCCCCACAGTCTTCAACTTCCTGTTCCTGTCCAGCAGGCTCCTCCCAGTGCTTTGTCTATCTCCTGGTCACTTTTCATTTGGATCTGGAGCTGGAAGGATTACTTTTTGTGGATGCTGCTGGATATTTGGATTTGAGGCCTTTTTGACTTTCTTTGGATCACTTTTGGATTAGAAATTTCACAAGTAAGTTTGTTTGGGGCATTACAGTTGCTGCAACTACAGTTTTGGGATTTTCGATTTTTGGGCTGTTTTGGGGCCTTTTGCTCAGGGGTACTCAGTGGTGGGTGGACTGAGTCTTTCTGTGGGGTGTCTTGAATTTAAACATTATGGAGGGGCTGGATGGCTTGGGATAGTTCTGATTTTTCAGTGATTTCCACAATCCCTGGGAGATTTTGCTCACTACCTTTTTTTGCCAGGCAGGCAGTGGATAGGGTGTCTTCTGGTCACCAACATTGATGGACTGAGCATCGGATGGAATGGAGGAGTCCCGCTAATAAGAGGAATGGTTGGATGGATGCAACTTTCCAAATTCAACAGGACAAATACAACAAAATACATAAATAGTATCGCTTCTTTTCTAATTTTTAAGTAATGGTTATGACCGTGAACTTCTATGAGTGTGACTCTGCATTTCTTTGATCTCTGCTTCTAAATTCATCCCTCCAGCCATTGTATAGGTTTTACTTCTGCTATTTTCCAAGCTAAATTAATGTACAATGTGTTTCTCAGACTGCAGAGATATGCAAGTTAAAAAGCATAACAATTAATGCAGCCCTGTACTGTCGCATTCTTTCTTCCACAGTTGTCGAAAGTACTACTTACTTTTCACTGACATGCATACAGTAGTGCATGCACTTTCAAAGATTGATGGATAGGTTTGTACCCAAAGATTTGTTTATGTTCAATTGTTTGTCCATGCTGTGCTATTTTTTCTTGTCTCCCAAAACCTTTCCCAAAAACCCCCGTACCCATCCATTTTTCAAACCCTAACCCGCTTCCCCCGGGCTGTGTAAATCCACACACTTGCTGGGGAGGATAAGGTGATAGCAACAGGCTGGTGAAGAAATCCGAGGATATATTCTTACTCTGCTTGACAAAGACCCATGGCTAATGTCTAAGAACTTCAACCGAATTAGTAGTTATACTTTACCATTTGTTAGGCTACAATGTGGCACTGTTCTAGTGTACTGTCACCTGCTATATTCTCTATTGTACCGTTGTATTGCTCAGGACAAACCAGATTTCATTTTCTTTTTTTTCATAGGCATGCAACTGCCACTGTGTCACACCACTAGTACCACCGCTATGAGGAAATTTCATCCGCCCAGGATTGCCAACCTTAATCGCCATTTCCCGTGGAGCCAGCCCTGTGCCTAGCCCTACTTTGAAACACAAATTACAGGTAAGATAAGCGTTTGGTGGGAGGGAGTATAATGGAGTATTAGGAGAGACGAGAGACTGACGGTAGTACTACTAAAGTCCTAGGACTCTTGTTTGGGCATTTACACTTAAAGGAAGAAAATGGAACTAAACTTTCAGGAAAACAAAGTTACTGTTAAACCCCCACCCACCAGGCAAGCAGTAAAAACAGGTATGGTCAGATAAAGTTTCAAAAAGTATATTTTTATAGCCCTAACAAAATAATCTCCCGCAAGACCCTCCCTAACCCCAACCGTTGTCCTTTAAAAGTCCCAAACCCAACTCCCGATTCCCACCCCCCAAAAGTCTCTAAAAAAGGGGCAAGGGACACTATGGGTGGATGCTGTTGACTTTTTGGGCCAGGGCATCATACTCCTCGCGGAGCAAGGCGTGCTCTAAGCGGAGCCCCTCCAACACGTTGGTAAAGTGGTGGAGCTCCTGCTGAAGGCGGGACACCCTCAGGGTACTGCGGCGCAGGTGTGCCTTGCAGTTGCAATGGCTGTGAGAGGCAGCTGTTGTCCTTGCTGCTCGGCGTCGGCGTTTGGCTTTGGCAGCCCGGCTCGGTCTGGCTGGAGCACTGTGCTGGGTGGCAGCCCGTGGGGGCACGGAGGCCGATGCAGCCGACGTTGTTGTCGTGGTCGAATGCGCACTTTCGTCGTCCTCCAGGGCCACCTGCCGCCGATATTCAGCAACAGTGGCATCGATCCTCCGTTGCCGGGCCGCTCTAGCCAGCTCCTTCCTCCTTGTTGGGTTGGAAGGAGCATCTATATGAAGAAAGAAAGACATAGTCTGTAACCAATGCTCTTTAAGATTACCTCAATCATTCAGCAGAAATGTGTGTTACAGTACAACTAGCAACTTGCAAGCGCATTACATAATTATTGAGGCCAGTATCTATCTAACCTCCCACTTCATCCTTGCTCTAACATTAGTGGGAGTTTAAGGAACAAATTCTACGAGCACTATGGACTTCCATTGGAGTCGACTATGAAAGTACACCAGTCTTATTCTTCTTCTTGTCTCTTGTTTAGGAAAATTGGTACGTTATCTTCTGCAAGCCGGCATAATGCCAGGGCAGTGAACTTGCACCCGAGAAAAAGAGACGCACGCCATGATGAGTGACCTAGACTTGCGTTACTGTACCGGTCCAGTACATGCAGTAGGTGAAGCTCTTACTTTTCTATTACGGGTGGCACTGAGAATACTCTGTTACAAGGGCTACTGCTTAATTAATTTAACTTTCACCCTACAGTGCAAATGAGTACTAGAAATGGAAAATGAAGAAGATTAATAATCTGATTATCTATCACTTTACATGGGATGTTTTTGCTTACATATGGGATGACTTTAGGTGCTTTGCTTTTTATTGAGTGACCAGTGATACATCCACACATGAATGGCTGAGTACTACTAAACTTATTAAGAGAGGTAGGGAGTGGCCACCGTAAAAACCGGATCTATGCTGTACTTGCAATTCAAACTACTGCTACTATTGATGGTAGTATTTGGACAAAATTACAACTTCTTTTCCTTGCCTTTCCTACACTGGAACGGACGTGCGGGTGCAGTGTTACATGCTCTTCAAAGTTACACTTAGTTCATCCACTGACCGTCTACTCTCTCTAGATCATGGGTACTCACAAACTTTCTCTCGGGTGCTAAATTTACAGTGCAGTTTGTGGCCGAGGGCCGCACTGGTGGGGCGGAGTCAGAGGGGGCGGGGCTAAAGCAAAACGAAAACTTGTGACCATGAGGTTGCACACAGGTCCCTGCAGCAGATGCCTTCCTCCACTGAGCCACCAGACCCAGCATTTACATACATCTCTCTCCCTCCTGCTCTACCTCCTGCCCTCCCTCTCCATCTCTCTCTCCCTCCTGCCCTCCCTCTCCCTCCCCCTCTGTCATCTCACTGTGTGTGTGTCTGTCTGTGTCAGCCTTCAGCCCGGGCTAGACAGCTTCCTCAACGCACACACACAGACAGCCACACCAAAGTACTTAACAGGTCTTTAAAAGACAATTAACATATTATTGAGGCTTTGTTTGTTGTAGTGCCCCTGCATCTCCACCCTGACAATCACTGCTCGCCCGGCCCCACAGAGCAGAGGCTTTGTTCTATTTCACCTCTTTGTGGCCCTGCATCTCCACTCTGCTCTGTGGGGGCCGGGGGAGCAGTGATTGTCAGAGTGGAGATGCAGGGGCGCTAACAGATGAAATACAACAAAGCCTCTGCTCTGTGGGGGCCGGGGGAGCAGTGATTGTCTGCAAGGTCTGCGCACCGCCAAGGAAGGATTGCCGGGCCGCCACCGGCCCGCGGGCCGTACTATGAGTACCCCTGCTCTAGATACACATATGCTATCTAAGAGTCAGATAGTAGCATGATCCAGGTATATGGACACATACAGTTTCTGTGTCACCCACCCAGGCTGTTGTCCTTCCACCCATCATTCCTTCATCATTCACCCAGCCATGCATCTCATATTCTTTCCTTCCCAGCTACGTCTTCAATCTCAATAAGTAAGGAATATATAAGAGCTTACCTCTGCCCGCCACCACCACCGTCTCAACTCTCACAGCCGGCACTACAGCCGCCGCCTCCTCCCCTGAAGAATTGCCCTCCACCTCCGTGTCGAGCACCACCACCTCCACGCTGGCCCCGCCACCAGATGTTCCACCTACAAAGTACATTTAAGAATGTTAGAATAAACCACTCACTGGTATTTGGTCTAGGAATGAAGACATGTGAAAACAATGTAATTTGTGACTGTCTACTCTAAAGTAAAAAAAAATGTCTCTTTTTCCAGGGAAGGGTGTTGTCTTGCTGCACTTTTTGGCACAACTGATGAAGGCTGGCTTTTTAACACACACCATTTTTCTCCACACAGACAGAAGATGGACAACAAGATCAATTTGAAACCAGGTGAGAACTCGGCTCGACCACAAGAAATGTCTTCAATTAATCATCAGCACTAACCACTTTTCCATTATCAGTTAAACGTTTAGTTTTATTATGCCTTCATTTTAATAAATGTGTTTACTTTTAATAAAGCTTTTAAACTTAAATAGACTCTGTGTTTTTTGGTCCAGACTAGAGTGACTGAGAGAAAGGTTTTGCAATTTTTGCAAGCATGAGTCCGTGCCTCTGACACTTCTTGACTCTGACTCCGTACTCTTGAGCTACGTTGGATAATCATCATTGGGGATCAATCATCGATGAATTCGGGAGGTAAATGACTGTGCCACACTATGTAGTCAGTCAGTAAGGATATTGGGGGTTCAAAGTCTGTTATCACAGAGGTATGTGGAAACTCTAACAGCGCCTATTATAATTGATAAGCAATGCACTATTTATTGTCCATAGTTCTGTTTCTGCAGAAGAATTGTCCCCGCAACAGTAGTGGTATGGATTGTCCTCCTATCCAAACCAAAAGGTAGTATCTTATTCTTTCTTGGTGGTCATTCACATTTTATAGTTGGGAATTTTCAAAGCAGATAGAACACTTCAAAAGACATTATGGACAATCCCAGAGGACTGCACTAAGTTGATAGAGCTATTGCTGACTAGAATGGGAGTTTCGCCAACCGTGCAATCTTAGTTAGCTACACAGACAGACTAATAAGAATAATCTAGTAATACCACAGGGAGTCATAGTAGAGGCAGGATAAGAATTTAGATACAGTCTACAAGAAGATCAAAGACGATTTTGAAAAAATCAAATGAGGAACGCTAGGAAAAATAGGTACTAGTCTAAAATGAAAACTTACTGGGGCCAGCAAAGGAGCCCTCGCCTGCCCGATCCTGGCCCTGTTCAACAGCATCCGCCGCCGCCTGCTGCTCCTGTGTCCCCTCGCCCCTGGGGGGAGCTGACGTACAACATGAAAGAAAGAACAGAAAACATGGATAATTGTTGCTTGTCAATGTCAACCAAATCAAACATTTCAAAACAACAATAACAAAATATTTCCGCGAAATTATATTGATTAGGGTTAGTTTTCATTGATTTGCGAACCTGCGACTTCGAAAGTCACGTAACTCACTAAACAAAGTACTAAAAGGTTCACCTAGGACTGGCAGGCAGCAGTCCGCAGGCAAGACACAAAGTGACAGACAAACTCCATTATGATTTCAGTCAGATCAGTGACAACACTAACAGTTGCCTGCTACATAACCAGTCATTTAAATAGTCAAACTATCAATCCACCGCCACTATTTTTCTTATTGTTAGGGGTACAAAGGAAGGGGCAGATTTAAGCCCCTTGTGGCTCTTTTGCTCCGTTCTTGCGTGACTTTTGTGACGCAGCAGCTGCACAAAAGAGGCGCCATGGTGCGGCGTATAATATTATAACAACGTGACGCATTTGGGGGATGCATCCCGTTATAAAGCCCTGCACCATCAGGGGGCGTTCCGGCGCAAGGAAGGGCATTCCTGCGCTGGAACACATCCTAAAAGTGGCTGAGGGAAATCTACAAAATTTCAATCAGTCACCTATAGGACAATGATGCGTCACACAAACCCTGCACCTGCTTGAAGCAGACGTACGGCTTGACCCAGCATTGGGGAGATAGGGTACCCCAGAGCATTGCTGGAGCTGCGCCATCGTTGCGATGCAACTCCAGCAGTAAAGCTTCAGTGACGTTTTGGGCCCATGGTGCGCCGCATTGCAAATACGGTGCACCATGTTTGGTGGTGGTAGCGGGCCGCACAATTACTGGTGCATCCCTGCTACTTTGCAGGGATGCGACGGTAATTGCAATTCTGCCCCTTAGGGGCATACTTACTTACGCGTTCTGGCGCATCTCCAGAGATGCACCAGATCAAATGCGTCACGCAAAACTTCCCTTGCGACACAGCAGATGCGCCTCATTTACAATGCTGCGCGCCCTGGCGCAAGGGTAGGCACTTGCGTGATGCATCTCGTCACGTAAGAGCTGTGCATCGCTGGAGTCACATCGCCAATGCAATGCAACTCCAGTAATGCTCAGGGCCACCCAATACTTAACATGCTGTGTCAGTCCTTACGCCTGCTTCAAGCAGGCATAAGGAATTGAATTGACGTAGCAGCGTCGCAGAAGTGCCTGCGTTAAATCTTGTAGATTTCACGCAGGCACTTTTGCGAGGCGCACAGCCGCCGGACCGCCCACCCTGCGTACTAGGAACGCACCCATTGTGGCGCAGGCCCATGGCTTTATAATGTGACACATCTCCCTAGATGCGTCACGCTGTAAATGACTCGCAGAGATGCGCCATGTTTACGCAGCTGTTGCGTCATGCAAGGCAACGTAAACGTGGCGCAAGGGGCTTGTAAATGTAATCTGCCCCCTAGTGTCTAGCATTACGCAGTTCTGTAAAGTACACTCATACATAATAGTTACTCAGGCCAATGAGACCACAAAATAGAAAACAAATAAGCATAGTAGCAACGCCACTGAGAAAGAGAGCAGTGCACCTGAAATGCACAGAAGATTTTGAAATATAATTTAACTACAATGTAATCGTCAGCAGCATTATTGGCTTGCTCCATGTAAAAAACAAATATTTGCAATACAACAACACAGAGCAGGAGAAAACATAGTAGTGAGTGATGAAATAGCTACTACTACTCACCAAGCCCGGGGATCTCCAAGCCGAGCTGGTCCAGCAGGTCGCGCTCCCGGTCCAGGAGGTCTGTCCAGCGGTGGGTGGCCTGGCTGTAGGTGCGCTGGACCCCGGAGAGTTGGGACATGGCCCAGCACACCTTCTGCCACCGCTTCCGGCGCTCCCGGATGTTGTAGTCGGCCGCGATCCTGCCGCCTCCCGCGATGGTCCTGGGAGGCGGCGCTGGACGAAGTAGACCAGCGCGCCCACTTCCTCCGGGCTGAAGATCCCCCGTCGCATCACCTGCTCCCCCCTCAATCGCCCGCATGCTGTCCCAGCACGGGGTCCAGGACTCCTCCTCCCCGCCGCCGCTGCGGCCCTCAAGTGCCTGGGCAGCTTCACGGCGCCTGGCTTCACCATGGTCTGGGCAGGTAAGGTAGGAAGTAGAAAATTAAGAAGGAATAGGATAGGGAAGAAGAAAAGAAAAGAGTTTAAAAAAGTAGTTTAGAAGTAAACAAAAATAGCAGAAAAGACAAAAATATACAGCTAGGAAAAGAGAGGGATAGATAAGAAGCAAAATCGTTCGAAAAAAACTGAAAACAAGCAAAGGATGGCAAAGATAGCAAGAGGATAAACACCATGCCGAGACACAGGAAATGAATGAAAAACAAGATGGCCGCCCGTTCACGAGCGCAAAAGTAAGTTCGCACGCGATTTTCTTTGCAATCTCGTGCGAACTTGTACTCGCAATGCGCTTACTTCGCGAGATTATACATAGCGGGCGGAAACGGAAATACGTCACGCAAACAAAATGGTCGTGCCCGTACTCGACCTTGGGGTAAATTCGCGTGTTGCGCTGCAAGCGGCTCGCGAATACTGCAAAAAACATCGTGAAATAACACGCCACAAAAAAATATAAAGCTCATTCGCACGAATTGGCGGCTTCCGCGGTCGGTTTCGGACGACGCCGAGCCTCGCGAATAGCGCGAAATTACTGAAAAACGATTTTTGCAAAAGCCAAACCAATGAGCAGGTGCAAAAGGTCAATCTCATGATTTGTAACGATTCCCTGTTGTGCTTCCTGAGGGGACCCTCCAGAATTCGGTTGCCTACTTGCAACTATTGTGTGACCCTGCTCTGACCTTAACTGTATGCCACAAAGGTCCTGATTTACAGCTAAAGGAGCAGACAAGCAGGTGCCAGGCTGGAACTTCAAATTCAGTGACACATTAATTAGCCCCTAATTCATTATTGTCAGTTGGGGCAGGGCAGGTGTTGTTAATAAACTAACCCCAAATTAATTCATGTCAGTTGAAGCAGGGCAGGTGTGCTTGCTTTTCCCCCCATCTTCTACAGTGATGATGAACCAGAGGGTGGCATTGATGTAACAGAGGGTGGCATGGGTGAAAGAGAGGGTGCTGGGAGGCTGTGATGATGAACCAGACATAGAAACAACATAGTTGCGACCGTTGCGAGCCGACAAGTAAGTTCGCAATTGCGAACTAGTACCAAATCCTCGCGAACTAGCAGAAACCCTTGCGAACACAAAAAAAATAAATCCGCAAATTCGCGGGAATTCGCGGATTTTGCGGATTGCGAGTTCGCAAATTCGCAAAATTTGTGAACGCCAGATTCGCAAAATTCGCCCATGCTTAGTTAGTTTACACATTCACTTGCTTTCCTTTCGGCAACACACATGCTCTCGTTAATGCAATCAACTCTGCTGCTTGCTCTGAATTATGTGGAATACGTGCAGCTTCAACAATCGTATGCAAAGTCGTAACAGCATATGCCGCAGTTGTATCACCATTCGGCAACTTAAAGTACGAACCATCAACCCACAAAGTACCATCACACTCTGGAAGAGGAGTATCCCTAAGGTCTAGTCTCCCTTTCGTTTCTTCCTCAGTTCTCAGAAAACAATCATGTTGTTCTACAATATCATTATCAGTCTCAACTGAAATTGGCAACAACGTGGCTGGATTCAACGTGTTGCATCGTTTAATGCGCACATGACTCGCTAACAAGGTCAACTCGTAACCCGACAACCGAGCACTAGTTAAGTGCTGTGTCTTGGTACGGTTCAACAAGGTATCCACTGCTTGTGGAACCATTACAATTAACGTGTTGTCCATAACCAAACCAGCAGACTGTCGAATCGAAACAGCCGCTGTCGCCGTAGCTCTCAAGCAACTCGGCAACGCTCTAGCTACCGGATCTAAAGTCGACGAAAAGTAAGCCCATGGGCGTTGCTTATTGCCAAACTGTTGAGTCAACACTGACAATGCACATCCCTCTCTCTCGTGGACATACAATGTGAAAGGCTTACTGTAGTTGAGGGTAGCCAACACAGGAGCCGAACACAGCGCATCGCGTAATTCTGAAAAGCTCTTCTGACATTAGTCAGTCCAAGGAATAGGATTCCTAATTACCTGTTTTTTCAAACATAGGATTTGGAGTATCCTTAACAGTAAGAGCTATCAAAGGCTTCGCTAGCAAAGAAAAATTAGGAATCCACTGTCTACAGTACGACGTAATACCCAAAAACACACGTACTTCTCTCTGTGTTGTAGGAACACTCATTTTTGCAATAGCTTGAATTCTTTCTGGGGTCAGTTTCCTTCCCTCGTTTGATAAGAGGTGACCTAAGTAGGTTACTTCTTGTCGACAAAATTGTAACTTGGAGAGAGAAACTTTGTGATGAAAATCAGACAAGTGGCGTAACAGCGACAAAGTGGCTTCTCTACATATCTCTTCATTGTCAGCAGCGACTAACAAGTCGTCAACATATTGAATAAGGGCAGCACCATCAGGTAAAACCAACAGGTCAAGTTGTGTTTTTAAAGCTTGGCTATAGATCGATGGACTCTCGCAATAGCCTTGAGGAGCGCGCTTAAAGCTGAAACTTCGTCCTCCTAAAGAGAATCCAAAGATATCTCTACTTTCCATGGCAATCGGGATACTGAAGAAAGCATTCTTCAAGTCAATCACCGAAAACCATGTGGCTGTAGCCGGGATCAAGGTCAACAAAGCGGTAATATCAGGCACAACAGGAAACTGTGGAACAACAATCTTGTTCACTTCGCGAAGATCGATCACAAACCTATATACAGGAGGCTGTGAAGAATCAGTTCTCTTCAGAACAGGCAGAACGGGACTATCACACACAGTTCCTCTCGTTTCCTCAATCACATCCTTTTCGATCAGATCATAAATAATCGCCAAAAGTGCTCGCTCACCATCACTCGAGATACGATACTGTGGAATGCGCTGTAACTTAGCATTCGCCTTCAGTGTCACAACATATGGAGGAATCTCTAAAAGACCTACATCGTTCGGACCAACAGTCCACAACGAATCTGGTAAAGAAGACAATTCAGGTGGAAGTCTGTCTTTCGATATGTACATCGGAGAGATCACTCTCTCACCCAATGTAAGATGTACTCCTGAAGGAGAACAATACAACGTCGCATACAATCTCTTCAATAAATCCAATCCCAACAAGTTCTCACCACAACCTGTAGTAAAAATGAGGGGTGCTTCAAATTTACGAGGTCCAACAGAAAGAGACAACGGAGCAGAAATCGGATTTGTAGCCAGGGCGCCCGAAAAACCTACAGAAACGTTCTCAAAGCCAGACAAAGGTGCACCAGGGAGTTTAGAGTGTATTATAGAACTCTTTGTAGCACCAGTGTCTAACAGAAACGGCTCTGACACACCTGATGCAATCACTTCAACATAGGGTCCACTCTGATCTACTGGAACTGAAACAACTCCCTCCCTTTGTCCATAGCTGTCCTAACAATCATTACCATCCACTTCCTCACCTTCGATGTAGTAATCATCCATATAGTAATGAGCTGTCCTACCAGACGAACCTTGGTGCTGATCAAAACTATTCATTGAGTTATGTGGAGGCAAAGAACGTCCATTTTGTCCTCGACCTCTACCTCTAGGCGCTTGTTGAGCACCTCGACCTCCTACACCAGAAGCACCATTCGTGCGTTGTAACAAAACCGGACAACTATTCTTGAAATGGCCCTCTTCTCTACAATATGCACACTGATTAGGCCTATACGGAAAACGCAGTTGAGAAGACTCGTTTCTTTGCGAGTTTCTCGAATATTGCTGATTCTGCTGATAATCGCGTTGATTATTAGTACGGGGTGGATAAGCTTGTTGTAGAAGAACTTTAGTCTTTAATTCCTTAGTCTTCTTATCCGCTTTCTCTAACTCATCTTTGTGCCTATTTTCATAGTACTGGGCCGTAGCTAAAATCTGTGCTGACGTGGAAACAGCCCAAGCACTCTCTGAATCTTTCAGCTTATTACATAATTCGTGAAGCACATTATGTACAAATTTGTCGACGAACAATCTCTTGCCACCTTCAGTAGCCATATCCTGACCACTATGATCTACAAAGGTCTCTTCAAACCACCTGAAAAAATCAGACACAGTCTCATCTTTCTTCTGCTTACACGCAGACAACTTGTCCCAATTAACACGCACTTCAGGCATCAAATTCTTCATATAATTAATTATCCTACCAGGGAGTTGAGTAATGATATCTTCAGGCTTAGCACCTCCTACTTGTCTATCATTCGCAGCACGAAGATTAACCCATGTATCACCCAATTCTTGGTCATGATCCGTATGTCGAAACTTACTCCAAATAGGCTGTGGGACATCATTTCCAAACAACATATTTATATCTGCTAAATTCATGATGCACGAACCCACAGTCTGAGTGAGCTCTTTATAATATCCCGCTGGATTTTTGCGCGGATCAGGCAAAGACTGCTTAATCGCCAAAACTTCAACACGCTTCCAAGGAACATGTACCCATACTCGTTGAAAGTGTGCAACAACAGGTGGAACAGCAGTTGAGTCAGCAGGTCTCCAAACTGGAGGAACCTCATGCATCAGATATTGACGCGCTGCTCTCCTAACTGACGAATCAGACTCAAACAATCGCTCAGAAGGAGTGTCACTACGAAACGACAAAATAGTCGCAACTGCTCTCCCAACATCATGAGGACCCACAACGGTCCCTTTCGCAAACTCAGAACGTATTCGGTACAACTCATCAGGAGCTTTACCTACTTCTTCAACCCATTGTTCATGGAGGAACCCACACATCATTTCAAAAACATACCGTTGCTTTGGTGCTTCCCATTGAAGGAAGACATCCATAACACCCTCAAGATCATACTAAGAAGCGCACATAATCCATTTACGCGCCAAATGATCCAAAACTGTACGTTCATCTGAATCAGGCAACTGACCACGTGATTGTCTACGCTTATTAACAGGAGACATACCCAATTGTCCCAACCAAGGAGAAAGAAAACCAGAAAAAGCAGCAGTCATTCTCTGTCTAGCAGAAGAAGAAGATGAAAGAATAAGAGAAGACGGAACAACAGTAGGAGAATCCAAAGTCGGAACAGAAGTAGTATTATAGATAGGTGTAGAAGTAGCAGACGAAGAAGGAAGCAAAGTTGGTGGCCCCTGAGGAGGCTGCGCCAAAGGAACAGTAGCCAACGGAAGAGGAGCTGGCTGTGGAGGAATTGCAGGTGGCACTACAATCAGAGGTTGTGGAACTACAACTGATAGTGGCGGTGCCGTAGCATCTTGTGCATAAGGGGGTGGCGAACTCAGTAAATGCGACATTAAAGGATCTTTTGCAAGATCTTTCTTTTCTTCCTGCTCTTTAAGCGGCAAAACTGGGTAGCATTTATCTACCGCTAACTTCCTAACCCTGAGCATCTGTTCGCTCTCTTGCTCTTCCTCATTATCCCTATACGCTATAGCAGCTTGCACCATTGACAAACCTTGTTCTCTCTTGTTTTTCTTCGCTAATTTAATTTCTTTCTGTTTGGCTTCTTTGCGCCATATGAGGAAAGAGTCAAACATTGCCAGCAGGGCTTTCTTTTTGAACAGTTTAACTTCGAGATTATCTAAAATCTCTGTTTCAAAACTACCGTAAAGGGGCCACTGTAGGACACCGTCTTTCTTCGTATACTTTACCTAGATGTCATTATAACTAATAGGACCTACACCATGCTTCACATGAAGATCATATGTAGGAGTTCCAATCGGAGGAACCGGACACGGATCCTCTAACCGGGAATCCTTAGAACAACCACAACCAAATATCTTTCCAAGTCTGCTAAGACCAGGCATCTTTGCTCACTAGTCTAGCTTCAAACTACAAGGGAAAATCTGAAAACGATAGTCTCGTGAATACACAAATCCCTTGGCTTTGGGGCCTGCAGGTACCAAATCAAAGCGATACGCTAAAGGATACCAAAACAAACTAAGGACTGGGAGAGGCTCCACTCATACTTAACTGAAATGTCGATGGCGTCACCAGAAGACCCGTCTATCGTCTCGCTCTACAAATCGTCTACGCTCCAAGACAGGGCAACAATCAGGGCAGCAGTCCTTTGTAGCCGTCGGAAAGCGGGGAACCTCGCAGCAAAGACTTTCGGACTATGACGACATACAGGGGTCGATGAAGTGGCAGGCCTTCCTCCAGAATTTCCACACAAAGCTCTCCACGATCTTC
This sequence comes from Lissotriton vulgaris, assembly GCF_964263255.1. Classification (NCBI taxonomy): domain Eukaryota; kingdom Metazoa; phylum Chordata; class Amphibia; order Caudata; family Salamandridae; genus Lissotriton; species Lissotriton vulgaris. The sequence continues at coordinate 783,028,159 of NC_141694.1, read as the reverse complement.
GGGCTTGGACCGGTACCGCTGAAGTCGCCCCACGTTGGGCGCCAGTTGAAGAACCGGGTTTTAGAACCCAGCGGCGCCAGGGGAAAACGTCCGATGTCTTCGGATTCACCTGTCTTAGAGTACAGAGACATGGGACACTTCTTGATGACGTCAAAGACCAAAGTTTATTGGCTGCAACCAGGAACAGAGGTCTACGAAGCACACACGGGTGGTTCGCTAGAGACTGCACAAATTCAATGAGCGGAGCATGGTCTTTTATGCCAAAAATCACATTCCAAAGGTGGCGTTAGTTACATACAAACTAACCAATCATGTGGTGACATTTCAAAACATATCGCATGACGACAATCCCACTTTCCGTTGTCCAGCCCACCAGAAATGACCAAGCACATTCCAATTTCTTGTTCGATCAGGCCGGACAAACCCATCATAAAACCTCAACCCAAATCAATGATTATGTCGTAAAGGAAGGAGCAGAAACAGATTGGAAGCAAGATAGAAAGGTGGATGCAGTGTACCGTAAACTTCGGCACGTCCTGCTCTTTGATCTTTATCTGACCAGCTGCTAACAAAGAACTAGCTTAGCAAGGTCAGTTTCGGGCAAGGGAGTCAGTTCGGCCATGTCATTCAGAAGTCAGCTAAGCTGTACGTGTCCCAAAGACTTTCTTGGTCGTAGTCATTGGCCTATGTGAGGGCAACCACACAAAATGGCTGCCACACACAAAATGGAACCCGAAGGTTCAAACGAAATCCCTAAATACATAGTGTTCTCATTGATCGATGAATGCGGAAACACTCATACGCACCGCACTCGTGATCTGGGGTCCGCTGACACCAACATCGTCTGTTTCCGATGACCTTCGTTGAACGCGTTCGGAACACCGAACCACAGACCCTAACACTACGGAACTACAGAGTCTGAGCTTGGCCAACAGTAGCACCAAGGCTACCAGCCTGTGATTACACGCTAAAAGATGTAGTACATTGCCTAGAAGGCAGATAGGCATGGAACAAAGCACAAGTTCCCCCACCATAGCTGTAATTGCTTCAGTTACTTTCTCCCAGTATTCTGCTACCCCACCACAACTCCATGCCAGATGCTGAAAATCGGCTGCTTCTGCCCCACAACGTCTTCAGCTGTCAGAATCCCTTAGCCCATATTTAAAAAGTTGCGCCGCTGTATAATATATTTGATGAACGTATTTATAGTGAATCAGGCGTAAATTCCTGTTAGCAGTGAATTGCCCCGTTAGTTTGCAACATGTGCCCAATTCATCTTCCGTCAGTGTTTGCGGCAAAATAGCATTCCATTTATCCAACGGGCCCACACTCCCATCCACTTCGTCAGCTTGTGAGGCATTATATAGACAGGTGATCATTTTCGCCCTAGATTGTACAACGTAAATATGCTGCAGCGCTGTAAGAGTTGGAGGCTCAGCAGGATAGCCGGGATATAAGGCTTTAATTGCAGCCCTTAGTCTACTATATATAAAGGTGGCCGTAGCCGAGCCTGCCCCATCTCTCAAGAAGGCCTGCAATCCAATGAACTCTCCACCTGGAAACACATCCCCATAGTGCACTTATACACAGCCTGCAAACTTTTTAACGCCCCTGTTTCACATGTCACAGAAATCTGCCCATGGTGGAGCAGTGGCAAAGCTGGCGCATACAGTGGCAACCGCCCAGCCTGTCTCCCAAGTTCCCTCCATGCGTGTCTTGTGCAGTGTACCGTGTCGATCTCATCTTTCTCAAAGACCGTGGTGTCATTGACCACCATAGCTTTCAACGGTATCGGGTGTACAGCACCCGCTTCAACCGCCACATGTTTTGTGAATGGCGGCGCATTCTGCCAATATGACGCATATTGTGCTTGCGCACACAGATAGTACAATTGCATGTCGGGCACACGGAAACCACCCTTTTCGTATGGTAGCGTCAGAACCTCCCACTTGACACACAGCTTTTTCCCTCCCCAGACCAAAGTGATCAATATTCCACGCAATGTATTAAAAAAATGTTGCCTCAAAATAATGGGTATGTTGACAAATAAGTACAGGAATTTCGGGAGAACCACCATTTTTATCAGTGCCACCCTGCCTGCAAACGTCAATTTGAGCTGTGTCCACCCAGCAACTTTTTCTTAGAGTTTAACTATTGCAGTCCCATAGTTTTCACATACAACAGTCTGTGGATCTTTGTGCACCCAGACACCCAGGTATTTGACAAGTTCATCACTCCATATCACTAGGTATTCTAATTGCACTCTTTTTGTACAATCCGTTAAAGCAAAAACTACTGACTTGTCCCAATTTATTCCGAACCCCGAGTACCATTCAAATCTAATGTATTCCCATATCAGTTTCTCTAAGTGCACCTCAGGCTCACGGACATATAGAACCATATTTACATTGACACCGCCAAGGGCCGCTGCTGAAAACGGTGCACCGACTGTGCATGCTGTTGCCGCAGGATGCAAGCCAGGGGTTCCAACATAAGGGCGAAAAGGAGCGGCCATAAAGGGCAGCCCTGCCTCGTCCCACGCCCAATCGGGAAAGCAACTGAGGTTCTACCATTTATGCGGACATGGGCTACCGGTGCAATGTACAACAGCCTGATCCAATTAGTGAATATAAATGGCTCCCCCATATGATGTAGCACCACCAGCATATACTGCCAGGATATGGAATCGAAAGCTTTTGCGGTGTCCAGCAGGACTGCCGCTGCAGGCAGTGTGGGCTTCAAAAGGTGTATTACTGCAAAAAGCGTTTGTAAATTGTGCGCCGCAGAGCAGGTCGTGACAAAGCCCGACTGGTCTGGTAGGACCATCTCAGGAAATAACAATTGCAATCTAGTAACAAGGACCTTTGCAAGGATTTTAACATCCAAATTCATTACTGATAACGGCCTGTATGATTTGCACCGATCAGGATCCTTCCCTGGTTTATGGATAGTCACAATTAGTGCTTCACGGAGCGTGGCACCCAACCTCTGTTGTTCATATGCCTCTTCAAACATAGCTTGAAGATGAGGCACCAATATATCCAAATATTCCTTGTAAAACTACGCAGGGAGTCCATCTGTGCCCGTTGCTTTGCCATTAGGCAGCGTGTTGACAGCACCATGTATCTCATTTAGGGTCAACGGATGCTTTAGAAAATCCTGCTGCCCCTTTGACAACCACACCAGGGCTACGTCAGCTAGATATTCTGCTATCTCAGGCTCCTCAGCAGTTTGCCTGCATCTGTACATACCCTCATAGTATGCGACAAAAGAGGCTAGGATTCCCTCACTGTCACAATGTCTGGTCCCATCCACACAAATTGAGTTGACTGAATTGTTTTTAGCACAGCATTCGGTTATTTTTGGTGCAAACACTCTACCTGGCCGTCCTCCCTCCCCATAATATCTGGCCGACCAGCATCTTGTCATATCCTTCACTTCCAGGTCCGCCAACTCGGTATACTCAGTGATCTTTGATCTAATGGTCGCTAATGTAGCAACATCTAACTCACTGTCTCTTGAGTTCAAGGAGCTCCATTTCAAGGGCCTTCATAGATCCCCAAAGCGACTTAAGTACCCCAGCCTGGAGTCCTATAGACACCGCGCGGATCGTCACTTTGAACGCCTCCCACAAAGTGTCTAGACCTTCTACCGTGCATGAGTTGTGTTCAATGTACTGGGAGATGGCTTCCCTAACACCCTCACAAAACACCTGATCTTGCAGAGCTGAGGATTGCAAATGCCACTGAAACAGCGGCGGCATGTACAGAGGTATGATCATAGTGAATAACGAAGGGGATTGATCAGAAAGCGTGCTAGGCAAATGGGTAATGTTCATAACCCTTGAGTTAATGTCACTAGTGGTCAGCCAGTAGTCCAGGTGGGACCAAGACTGACGCGCATAAGAGTGACAGGTACCCACCCATGTCCCAGGGTGTCTCAACCTCCAAATATCTATGAGGGACAAGTTATGCATCCCAGTCTGAACCGACTGCATAGCCTTCTTAACAGCTGGGTCAGAGTTAGTGTGCCTATCCAGATCCGAATTCAAGATCACATTAAAATCACCACCACAGATAATAGCGGTCGGCTGTAGCCTATAGACCTTGTTCCATAACACATCATAAAAGGCAGGGTCATCTACGTTAGGGCCGTAAACATTAAAAATGGTGACCATCATTCCACACAATTTCCCCTGCACTATTATGTACCGACCATCAGTATCAACCTCAACATCGTACGTTTCAAATACAAGATTTTTCTTAATGAAAATCATAACCCCCCTCGCATATGAGGAGTAAGACAACACAAATTTGATACCCGGCCATATAGTGCCAACTTTATCTGCCGCTTGTTTGTTTAAGTGAGTTTCCTGTAAAAATGCCACTTGGACATTGTGTCGATCCAAAAATGCAAGTACCTGCCTGGTTGTCTTTGGATTGTTCAATCCCCTGACATTCCATGTTATGCATGTCACCTTACCACCCTCCAACAGCATCTGTAATGTTCAGAACCGTAATAATAGATGTACCTTTTGCACCTGTGCTGCATATAATACAACCTGCACTCTGCTCTGCAAAAAACAATCACAAATCAAATCCCGAAATATCCCCCCACCTACTTAAGCATCCCAATCATGCTAAGGTACCCCAATACTAAAAAAAGCAGAAACAAAACCCCCCTCCCTACCCGTTGTAAGAAGCTAGTCCTCTTACGACCTACACCCCTTTCAAAAAAATAAGTGGGTTGTTCCCTCCTGGAGGACACCAGCTGCCCACCAACCCCTTGGTGGTACCTAGGGGGTTGGGGCAAGTCTACGATCCCTCCCCAGCACATCCAACATTCATCATACCAACAATAATACACTAGACAGTGACGTGCACATCCACCTCCCTCCACAGATTAACAACAGAGTGCACCACTCAGCGGTCTCTCCCATGCTTGCTATAGGCCTGAGAGATGAGTGCATGTCGCAAAATAGGCTTGTACTATAATGTAGAACTGAGTGTCCCACCTCCCTCAACCACATCTAATGCCATACCGAACATACTGTAATTATACATAACGGCACGACCAACATCCCCATCAAGATAAAAACATCAGCCAAACGTTCCATATACAGTTGCATCCTGGAAAGTCCAGTAGTTCCAACACCCCTTTACTCAGAGTTCTCTTCTCATTTTATAACAGTTCACATTCCAGCCCTCGACCATTGTCCCAATTAAGCATCATACTGACTGTGAAAAGAAATTGCATTAACAGCAATTATCAAATGTGCAATTAACCACATCTGTATTGTACAGGAGCTGCATATGACCTGCAATGACATGCTAATCTTCATTGTCCGTATCATCACCAGCCTGTCTGGTCACAGCACGCTTCTCCAATTGCTTAATGTACTGCATGGAGTCTTTCGGGGTCATGCAGATCCGAGGCTTGTTCCCATGCATTATCTTGAGTCGAGCGGGATACAATATGGCATACGGTATTTCCATACCCTGCAACTTCTTTTTGACTTGCTGAAACTCCCGCCGGGCCTGCTGCACCGCAACTGTAAAGTCCGTAAACAGTGCCACCTCCTGCCCCTGATAGCTAGTGTTGCCCAACTCTCTGGCACGTCCGAGAGCCACATCCCTGTTACGATAATTTAAAAAACTTGCGATGATCGGAAACGGAGGCGCCCCCGGGACCGGACGTGGTGCAAGAGACCAGTGTGCCCTCTCCACCACCAGTACATTGGAAAAATGCTCTGTTCCCAGCATGGTTTTCAGCATGACCTCCACATAAAGCTCCAACTTGCCCATGTTGGTGGATTCAGGCACTCCTGTGATGCGCAAGTTATTTCAGCGCGATCTCGCCTCTAAATCCTCATTCTTGGCCCTTATGACCTCTAATATCTTTTCCACCTCAGTGCAAGACTTTGTGACACGTTCTACCTTGTCCTCAGCTGTGGAGATACGTTATTCTGCCTCCGTCAGACGCACACTGTGTTTATCTAATTTCACTGACATGGTGTCCATACGCAAATTTAGGTTATCTATCTTGCCTTCTATAGTTTGAAGACTCTGCTGCATTGCCAGTAGCATTTTTTCCAATTTGGAGCTACTTCCAGATTCCATATCTGTTTCCGTGTCATACGCCGCCTGTTTTTGCGTTTTCTTCAGACGCTTAGATTCAAAGGAGCGTGTAGATTGCAGGTGTTTGTCCGGCTTACCCATCTTGCCACCTGGACAATCTGTATACTCTGCACTCCACCCACCAACTGACCAACAAGTCTACGCCAGCATGCCACACTCCGTCAGGGCCACGCGCCCCCGAATCAGTTGCAATCGGTACAGGTATTCACACTCTATGGCGCAATCCCCAAACAGGCCGTGGATAACAACCCAGAAAGGGAACCTCTGCAGCTCCTGCTCAACACCGGTGCAGTAGTACTCCCCCAATCCTCTCTTGAGCTGTGTTTAACACCAAAAAGGCACAGGTCTAGAGGCAGAGTCACAGCCCACCATGCGGCGCCACAGCAGCACAACAGATGAATCCCTCAGCAGGTGTCAATCCAAGCGACTAGGCCCAAGCTTGCTCATTGATAGTCACCGTGCCAGCCACTGCCTCCAGCAGCAAAGGTGCACCACGAACCAGCCAACCACAGCGTTATTAGGCACCACCAACCTCCACACCATTTTCAAAGTGGGTAGTTAAAAGTTCAATACTGGCTCCACAATCACTCCGACACAGTAGGCGCCGCCATTAACAAGAGCAAGAAAAAGGGACTGCCAGTTTCATTGTTGGCAGGGGTGCGCAATAGCTCTTCAATATAGCCCACGCTTTCTCATGCACCACAGTCCACAGGCCTAATGCACTATGATGGGCCCCCAGTTCACAACATGCTCGCTATGCAGTCCTTGCTCCAGACGTGCTCAAATGACCAAATCTGTAGTCCGGCTTCTACAAGCTCTCCTCTTTGCACAGTCGATCAACTCACCACATTGAAGCTGATGTTGTGCTCGATTTCAGCCAGGGCTGCACTGACCACCCACAGAACCGAGCACCGGCCCCAGACAGAGCTGCCTCCAGTGCCCGCATTGACAGCAGGACATCCAGCCTCTCTTCGTCACCGGGGCTCACTGTGGCAGCGGCGAGGCCGCACCGCAATGATCCGTCCGGCCTCCGCTTGCCTCCCCGCTGACAATTCACCACACGCTCAAGCCTCCACAATTGCAGTTGCTCTCCCCAGACAGAGCCGCCTCTAATGACCTTAATATCAGCAGGACTTCCAGCCTCACTCCGGCACCGCGGATCACTGTATCAGTGGCAAGGCCACACCACAACGACCCGTCCAGCCTCCGCGCGCCTCCCTGCTGACAATCCACTGCTCGTGCTCAGGCCTTCACAGTTGCCGATGCTCACCTCGTACGAAGCAGCTCCGTGCAGCGCCGTATCGGATCAGCACGCCCCATGCCTTCGTTAACTACTGCACCACAGGCTTCACTCCGCAGATAGGAGCGGCTTCAGCACAGCTTGGCTTTCTCAGAACCCACCTGAGCTCCCAACTGCCCCCATTTTATGCGCCGACCACCAGAGGCTGTATATCAGTTTTCCACAGAGGCAGCAGCTGCATAAACCACTGTATTCGATGCAGCAAGCAATGCAGATTCCAACACGCTATCTCTCCAACGCAGATGGCTAGGAGAAGTAAAGGATAATGTACGGATTGTGGACCGGACCAGCAGAGCTGCACTAATGTACGGTCATCTTGTTTCGGGCACACGAGCGCCCCCCATATGCAAATCAGTCTTGAAACTGTGCCTCGGGGTCGGAACTGCCAAGCCAGGTCCTCCCTGGACCGGAAACAAGCATCCTACGACCGGTTTTGGGGTTTCACCCCTCATCAGTCAGGATAGCTTGAATTCAGTGGCACAGTGAGACCGGGCCTGAAGCACATATTTCGCCACCCACTTGAATAGCCCCTTAAAACTTGTCCCAAACCTGCCAATGCAGCCTGAATGCAGTTTTAAAGAGCCAATTCGACTTGGCAATAAAACCTCCTTGCTAAGCCTTACAAAACCCTTTTATTGCAAATTAGTCACTCCTAAGGTAGGTCCTAGGTAGCTCATGGGGCAGGGTACCATGCAATTATTAGGTTGGGCAAGTACTTTTTAAGTTTTACATGTCCTGGTGGTAAAAACCCCCCAAATTTGTTTTTCACTACTATGAGGCCTACCTGCCCCATAGGATAACATTGAGTTACCTTATTGCATTTAACAAGTGCTAACCTTTGATTGGGAACAGGTCAGAATTTCATGTTTGTTATTTATGAAATTGTAATTACAAATCCTCTTTAGCGTTAAAGGTAGATTTTAAATTACAATGTTAAAAATGCTACTTTTAGAAAGGTGGCATTTTTCTACCATTTGCTATTTGGTGTCTGCAGCCTGTCCCAGCTCACATGACTAGTTGTAGTTGGCAGTTGGACTTTGGGAGTTCCTCCCAGATAGTCAGACAATAGAGGGATTAGGTGTGCCTAAATGGGCTATCAACAGGTAGGATGGGGGCGGAAGTGGGCACAGCCCCACTTGCTACTGAATAGGCTTTGCGTTGCTTTCACACAAAGGGCTTGTCACCTCTGCATTGGTCATGCACTTGGAGCAAGGGCAGAGGAAGAGGTACTAGATATAACAGTATAACCCTAAGATCCATTCTTAAGTTCACTTTCAGGACACTTTGGAAGGACTCTCAGAGAACTGATTGCTGCTGTGGCCTACTGTGTAATCTACAAGACTACCTTGCTGCAGCTGGAAGGACTGCTTTGCTGCCTGAACCCAAGATTAACAGAGTGACTTCAAGGGCAACAGGGACATAACATGCTGCCATCATCTTTCACCCCCACTTGCACCCAGTCTGAGTGGGTTCTAACCCCCCCCCCCAAGTGATGCTCCTTTAGTCTTGGACTGTTGCTGGTGGTGCCAAATGTGACCAGTTAGTCAAAATCCAAAATTTGGGACTTATCATTTTTGGGGCTAAAAACTGCTCTGAGAACCAAGACTGTGACCAACTTGCTTGTTTATCCACTCAAGGTGCATCGCCATTCACCGTGGCTTTGTCAAGCGGCTCCTCGATAGTGATGTTCCCTCCTTAAACATGGCTTGTAACCTTTCCCCACTTAGCTTTACCTTCTTAGTTCATTTTCTTCAAAATTTCGACTAAGCCGGAATAGAAAGTAATGATCGAGCCCAATCCACTTCTTGTATCTTACCCGTGCTGCATTGGGGTAGGCCATATTTTTGTACTTAGACCTGGTCGCTTTGATCTTGTAGACACTAATTATTTCTAAAAACTTAAAAATTCATAACTTTGGTTCTACGGTTCTACTGATTGGATTTTTGTCATTTCAGTGTCAAATAATTTAATGAAATGTACTCTATTTTTGTAAATTGATATGGGAATTTCTTGTGTTATGCTTTCACATTATTACAGTTTGTGTGCTGTATAAACACTTTACACTTTGCATCTAAGTTTTGGCTAACTGCTTTTTGTGCAAAGCTACTCAGGGTTAAGCACATGTTAATTTAGTTACTTTTTGTTGTTTCCACTGACAGGGATTGCAACTGTTGCTCACCAGGGTTAACACCCCAGTTAACCTACCCAATTTCCCACACTTCTGATAAGAAAGTCTTAGAAGAATCTGTTTCCAAATTAAGAATCTAAGGGCTGCATTGCGAGTTTTGGCGGTCCTGGTGCTGGCGGCATACCATCACTCCGCTTCATGACTGCCGATACACACCACCGCCCGCCTTCCAGATTACAAGTAATCTTGCCACCTGGTGAGTGGGTGGCTTGGCAGTCCGGCGGTGGTGCTGTTTAGAGGCTCATTATGAGCCTTAAACAGTCCCACTGCGGCTCCACCAGTGCACGTTCCTGCATGGGAAGGAATGCACCATGTTGTGCATTCCTTCCCGTGAAGGAACTGGGGGTGCAAAACTACAGGGTGCACACATGTTCCCCCTGCATGCACCCCATGCACAGAGGTATGCCTCAACACCACCCTTTTCATGTCAGTACGACCGCCATGAAAAGACTGGGTGTGAGGCAACTCAAAATCTGCTCAGGGGTGCTGTTGCAGCACCACCAGCATATTTTGGCCTCAAACTACAGCCAGACCTCCGCAGGATCCTTGATCCTTGGAAGTAGCAGCGGTTCAGTGGCAGTCCGACTGCCACACTTATAATACTGTGGGCGGTCCCGCAGTGTGGCAGTGGTCGGACTGCCATTCGCCCAAACAACATAGCAATTTTTGCAGCTTCTCACAAGAGGGAATGAACAGGGAACAAACACTCTTTCAGTAATAATGGCCCTGGTCGTTGGTTTCTACCGCTAAGTAAGCCATGATATCTGGTAAGGGACAAGGAGCTAATTTAGAGGTACATTTCAAGGGATCTGCACCAGACCATTTAATGCGACTACCATTTACTTGTGAAGCCTCCACATTTCCTAAACAATATGTAATTTTATTCATACCCAACTCTAGGCATCATTTGACTGTTTTAAGATTATGGTCACTTAAACATAAGGAAATTACTTTATAATACTTTACAAAGGAAGTCAAATTATTCAAAAATAAAATAAAATCAACAATACTTGTAAGCCGTCTGCCAGTAAATATAGGTAAGAATCACGAGGTAGTGTGACATAAATTGTTGACAAAGAGCAAATTAAACCTTAGAAAGAGAGTGTTCACAGCTTCCTCTTATGCCGTATGGACAAAGTGTTCCTGGCTATCCCTCCAATTATCCTCAAGGCCACAAACCTCCTTTGATGGAGCAGTACATAATAGGCAGTTAAAATCTCTCGCCCAAACACCATAGCAATTTTTGCAGCTTCTCAAAAGATGGCATAAACAGGGAAAGTACATCCTTTCAGTAATAATGGCCCTGGTCGTTGGTTTCTTCCGCTAAGTAAAACATGATATGTGGTAGGGAACAAGAAGCTTATTTAGAGGTACATTGAGAGGGATTTGCACCAGACCATTGAATGCGAACACCATTTAATTTTGAAGCCGCCACATTTCCTACACAATATGTAATTTTATTCATAACCAACCCTATGCATCATTTGACTGTAATAAGATTATAGTCACTTAAATTACTTTAGAATCCTTTATAAAGGAAGTCAAATTATCCAATACTAAAATAAAATCAATCAACAATACTTGCAAACAGTCTGCCAGTAAATGCAGGTAAGAAAACATGAGGTAGTGTGACATTCATCGTTGACAAAGAGCAAATTAAACCTTAGAAAGAGAATGTTCAGAGCTTTCTCGTATGCGGTATGGACAAAGTGTTCCTGGCTATCCCTCCAATTATCCTCAAGGCCGCAAATCTCCTTTGATGGAACAGTACATCCAAGGCAATTAAAATCACCCGCCCAAACAACAAAGCATTTTTTTGTAACTTCTCAGAAGATAGTGTTCCAGATCACACTGGAATCCAATTTACTCTTCTGCCTGATGAGCACAAAAAAGATTGTTAATAACCGATGATTGATAAATTTCACATACGTTAAATACTGCATACGTCAAATAAATCAAGCGCTATTTAGCATATGTGTTCTTTAAGGCATGAGTCATTTAGCGCATGTGCATTTGAAGAAAACTGGCATCTTACACTCAGTTTAAAAAACATTTGGCAGCATATAGTAAAGTTTGTCGAAATTATTGGGGCATTTATTTAGCTACCTTTGGACGGGCCCTCAAAACAGTAATATGTTCTTCTATAGGCTTTCATAAGGAGAGAGTCATTTCAGCTTTTGCCTATTTCTTTTTTGTGAGAATCTTATTCAATCCATTGTCATTCATCACTTTCCTGACTGTGAATTCCCACATCCTTATATATATCACATCACGGTTGCCATTAGAATAAGAAGATTTAAAGTTTACTCACTCTGAATTAGAGGTTTTAACAGAGATGGTAGTAAAACACCATGGCCAGTTAATGGGTCATTTAATGATGAAACACCTCATAAAACTAGGAATCAACAGTGGGAGGAAATATGTCATGACCTGAAGCAGAAGGTGTGTGAAATAATTGCTAAGAGCCACAAAGATTCTCTAGCTACAGGGGGTTGTCCTGATCCACAATTGTGGTTGGAGGAGAAGATATAGAGAACCCTGGACCTATTGGGTGTTGAGGGGATTTTGAGATGATTGGATTATGGAAGAACACAGGAGGAATCAGGTAAACCATTTATAAATCAGTCGTATATAGTGCAATTTTTGATCTAACATGCTTGAAAATTTAAATGTATGTATAATATTCCTAGAAGTCATTTTACACAGCCTGCTTCATACACAGTCTTTCAATAGTATCACTCACAATTTTTTGACTTATTACCTACAGTAAAGTGCCACCAGTACTGCCCCAATTTGAAAAGAATGAGTTTCAAATTGTTATCCACCAACTCCAGCTTCTTGACTGCCTTCCTCAAGACTGCCAACAATTGAAAAGAAGTGGCCCGATCCCCTTGTTGGTGTTTGAAAACCACCACATCAAGCCGCCCGCTTGTGTCCTGAGCTGCATGTCCCATGCCGCCAGGCAATCCCCTTCCTCTTTAATCTGCAAAAGTACTGTTGTTCCCTTTAACCGCTGGTCAGTCTTTTACCTAAGCAAGTGGATTTCAAGACCATTCTGCCCATTTAAAACCTTGCTCACCCGAGCTCCAAATATCTCTGATACCCTAAAAACCCTGAAAACATCCTTTTGATTAATGTGGAGGTAAACAAATTCAACCTGGGAAAACATACCACTGGCAAACTATGAATCATGGTGCAAAAACCCTGACAAGAAAGAAGCTTCTTTTATGACCCACCTTACCTTGTTACCTAGCCTAATCTTCTAACATTCTTTTGCCCAGTTCCCCCACTGATGGTGCATAATCCCACAAGAATTTTTCCATGAATGCAATGCCAATCAACTTCTCTGCAATTGTTACTCCGGATAAACCTTTTTCCATCCGCCGTAAGATGAACTGCACCACATCCTCAACTCTGTCCCATTCATTCAAGTGGCGACAAGCTCTTGCACTCAGAAACTCACTTCAAGCCTGGTAATATGCCTATTGCACTTTTGCCACCAGGGATACAACTACCAACTGACACATCCTCTGTCTCCCAATGTCCATAACACCGGTGGCATCCGAGTTCTCTCACCGTCTCCCTCCGTGGCCAGCCCATGGAACCTTTCCCACTGAGAACAAGACAAATCATCTGCAATGTTATTGCCCACTCTTGGTACATGCCTGGCTTTAATTTGGATGTCCTGTCACAAACATTCAAGCACCAAAACCCTCAACATCTTGAGGACCTGTGTGTTTCTTGCCAACTGCCTGTTAACTACCGGAACCACAGCCATGTTGTCTATTTTAAAGAGTACCTTCTTGTGCTGCAACCCTGTTCCCTACAGTATGACATCTACCACCAGTGGAAAAGTTCAAGAAATGCTATGCTATGTACCTCCTGTTTCCAACAGTCTGGCTATTCCTCCACACACTAGTATCCATGCCAGTACAGTCCAAATCCTATGCCACCTCAAGCATCTGAAAAAAATCCAGTTGCACTGCAATCAGAATGCCATGGAAGGAGTCCAGAAAGCACAGCCAAATCCCCAGATCGGCCTTTACATCTGCAGTCAACCTAACTGATGGTGTGATAGGGAAAGCCCCGGTAGGGCCATTCCCAAACTCCGGCAGAAAGTCCTGCCGGCCGGCACAACCCTACAAGCAAAATTGAGGTAACCTAACAGCACCAATACCTCTCGAACTGTGACTTTATTTTTTTGTCTGCATCATGTCTAACAGTACCTGCATTATAAACTTCTTTTCAAATGGAAGGTATGCTATCAAAGATACCAAATCCAACTCATTTCCTAGATAGGAGATGGTTTTCATCGGACCCACAATTTTTTCAGGGGCCAATGGAACCCCCATGTCTTCAATGAGCTCCTGGAATCTTACCAGCAGATGCTGGCAGTCTGAGGAACCGGAGTCTGTGATCATCAAAAAGTAATTGAGATAGTGTGTCACCTTCCTGTGACCCCTTGCTTACGTGAAAAGGCATTGTGGGAAAGTGCTGAAGCATTCAAAGTGCGCACATAAAATCGAGCATCTCATGGGGAGTGTTTTGTTCACAAACGATGTCCCCACTGAATACCCAGCAATTGAAAATCATCCTGGAGCACGGGCAGTAACCAAAATGCTGATTTTGTGTCGCATTTTGCCATATAAGCTGCCAGTCCTTCCTGCCCCACCATGGCAACAGCCACATCCATGGAGGAATAAGACACCAACACTAGATCTTCCCCAATAAGGTCATTGACCCACTGGCCTTCCGGCCATGACAGATGTTGAATGAGCATAGACTTTCCTGCCTCCTTCTTGGGCACCACCCCTATCAGGGCAATGATCAATTCATCCAGTGATCACCTGCCAAATGGCACCGTCATCCTTCCTTCCTGCACCTCTTTGCATAACTTGTCTCACGCCACTTTTGAATGTACTTTAACTGACTTCAAAGGCATCAGAGCTTTTACCAGTGCTCTACTCCCCCAAAAACCTCCTGTGATAGCTGGAAGATATGATTTTACCACAAATACAAGTTCCACGCATGGCAATACCACGCGAATTTTAGTTCGCAAGTGGCTTTACCACGCTGGAATTTGCAACGAAGGATCATACCACGCATTTTAACGTCCTTTAAACACAAATGATAAAGATTATTTTCTTACCTGACACCTTCCTGTCTTTCACCAGCAGCCCGTACTTCCATCCACCATCGAAACAAGCGTCAAAACACGTCTGCCAAAATTAAAAAAGGACTGCTATTTTGACGTAACGGCACGTCTTTGGGGGAGGCACTTTCCTTTTACCTCAGTGCTACTGAAGTGCGTTTTTTTTTATTTAATTAACCCACTCCTTTGTTTATTTTTGGGGGGGAGACCCCCCAGGACCCCCCAGCCGACCCCCGCCAACCCTCCCAATCCCACGCTGAACGACTGGAAGGAATTCCACGCCTCCCCCCTAGCCAGAACGTATATTCGTGGTAAAGACTGTCGTTGAAGGCATACGCGTGGAAAAGACGTTTGCGAGGTAAGTGCCTCGTAGTAAACGTCACGCGTGGAAAAGCCTTCGTTGAAAATGATGTTTCCCGATAGCTGCACCTGCTGAACTCTATTGCCATTGTGAATTGTGTCCTCCTTGCTGGGTCCCTGACACCCCCCGGCGTTTCCGTAGCAGTTAACAAGGGGGTGCCTCCCCAAGCACTTGGAGCATTCGTGCCTGAATCTACAATACTCCTTCGTCCATCACCTTGTAGAAATTCCAACAAGCACTTGGTGTGCCTCCCTGGCTCTTATTGGAATTTACCATCCCATCCTGGGTGCAGCAGGACTGAACGAGGTAATATGATATGGGCAATCCACTTGCTGTATATACAGTCTCCCCAAATTTGGGTGAGCCCATTGTTTGCTGCCATGGGTCCGTATACAACTCCTACCATTTTGCTTCAGGATCCCAGCCCATATGCCCTCTAAACACCTTATCATACTGAGGCTAAGCAATTCCTCCAAAGGAAATGTGTGCCTTATGTATAATATCCTCATACTTAAATAAAGCTACACTTCTCTATGGATATTTCTCACAGTAGACGCTGGCACATATATAATGAATGCCGCCGTCCATTTCTCAATGGTCATGGGTCAGCTCATATTCCTCCTCTTTTGAGTTTTCTTTTGCCCTTAGTTCTCTTTGAAGGATTTTAAACATCTCTACATACTCACCTTTCCAAATACTTTCTTTAGTAGCACAACATCAAATGGGCCCCCAGCGGCTTAGTAACCCCCATTTATGAGGATGTATGTATCTTGAGCTCTTACTCTTTCCCTTCTGCACCATCTACCTTCCTCTTTTCCCCTTGTTTGACTTCTTCCCCTAAGCCTGTAGCCGTATCCTTAGCCTACGCTACGCTTGTGGGGGTCCCTTTATCCTTCTGTTCACCCTCTTTGTCAACACCCAGCTTTTTCGGAGCCTCTGCTTTCACTTCTTCCATACCTACCACATTGTCACTATCATACCTACCCGTCTGCAGTCGTGCCTCCTGTTCCCACTCATACCCAACATCTACCCCCATTGACACCATGACCGGACCAGATACCTTAGACACATTTGAACTCTTACCTGGCCTTTAAGGTAGGTGCCCGCTCCGAAGCCTGCTGCCTTGCCATTGTCTGTTGCTGTCATGCCCCTTGCATATCCATTGACTGCCCTTGCTCCCTGAGTGGAACCTGAAAAACGGCACTAGAGGCGGGATCCCCCTCCCACGTGTTTCCCCATGTTCCTTTGGCGGCACTGAGAGGTCATGTATCATTATGTCCACAATCTCTCCTTCTTTCAGACTGTCATCTCCATAATCTAAAACCTCATCATGCCATGTGAGCTCTTCAGGGCCACAACCCATCGCAGCTACACCTCATGGCTCCAGCTGCCCTACACTAGAGCTACCTGGCACCATCTCCTGAGGGGCTACACCATATCCTCTCGGGAATTCCACCGAAGTGGGCCGTCTTGACCCATGTTGGTCCAATGTGATAGATGCTCCACTATGTTCCTGCGATCACCAGCTGGTTCCCAAGAAGCATGCCGGGTAACCATTCTGGGCCACCACTTCTCTTCTCCGTGGGGCATGCAAGCTGCACTGTGCTCTCCCATATCTGGTACCTGCTGAAGTCTGGATACCTGCCATGAAGAAGTTAGGCCAGGTGTGCAATGCCCTGAAAAATCTGCTGACTGATCCTGTTCTCTGCTATCCCCGAAACTCTATCCTGGCCTATCTCTTTACCCACCCTTCTGACCCCATCTAGCCTGCCTGGCATAAACTTTGTGGGGTTTCCGAAAACAGAGTCCCAACTCAAACTCTGCCTCCTCCCCATCGCACCACTCGATCATGGCTTGCACAATTGCTGATGCCGTGCCACATTACACCGTGTGTGGCGTCAACATCTGCTGTTGGCCCCTGTTGGTCATTTTGCCTACCTGGCCAACTATCCCTTGTTTTGTTGTGAGCCATTGGCCAGCAACTCCACAACTTCTCTTCCGGGGCTTGCGCTACCCAATTCCCACCCCACCTGCATCCCCTGCCTGGGTGACCCCCAAGATATAGTCCTAAAATCCCAGGTCATGTCTAGTTCCACCCAATACTTCCACATGCCTTACTGTGCTCAAAAGTAACTCCTCCCCATAGCTAGCCTGCAACTGCCTCCTTAAGGGCAACACCAAGTCCACCTAACCTACAAAGTCCAGTTTCTATTGTAAATCCATGCCCCCAGCGTGTCCTGCCTCCCCCCTCCCTGTGACAAGCCTGCAATCTGATGCACGCTAATCACTGTGACCCCCTTTCCCTCCTGACCGAACTTCACAGGCAGAATTATACTTAATGCCTTGACCCCGGGGGCCTTTATTAGCAGCTCTTGTGCGGCCTTCCCCGTCCCTGACATTTTCCAATGTTGCTCCTCCCCATGGTCTCTCTCGTGCTCCTCATACCACCAGGGCTGCTACGTGTGTTCACATGCAGCGCCACACACTTATCTGGGCCATAGCAGGGCCCCTAGGAAGTGAGCACACCAATATGGTGGCCTCCGCCCCACTGGAGGCACTCCTCACCGGCCACTCAGACTCCCGACAATTAGGAGATCCAGGCGCTCTGCATCTGTCAACAGCCAGAGAGCTTCCAAAACCCTTTGGAGAATAACTAGCCTCCAGGTTGGGTGAAGTGAACTTCGGTCTCTCGCGTGACAGGTGGGGATACTGACCTCTATACTAATGAGTAAAGAAAATGACTTCTCTCCAGGGCAACCATTGTGTGTAACTACCAACAAAATGTTGGGTGGCAGCCCAAAATGGCAGAATATATATCCCTTGGGCTACATCCTTTACCCGATGTAGCCCAACAAGCCCTGTAATCTAGACTGGACCTGGGTCTTTCACCAGAGGACAGAACTCCCTTCGGTCAGCTGCCCCCCAAAGCCCTATTTTGAGCTTTAATTGTCAAGGTGAGTTAATTAATGAATCACATATTGAAAACACCAAGCCAAACCTGCAAAAGCAATTATGAACTGAAATGGAAAGTTCAAGCGGTCGGGAGTGCACAAACATAGTGCTAATTAAATAAGGTGAGAAAAAGAAAAGTGAATCACATATTGAAAATACTGAACCAAACCTGTATAGGCCAATGCGTAGTGGTGAGTCTGAGCGGCCAGGGAGGAGGGTGGGGGGGCAGCTACCGGCCCTCAAAGACCTTTTCCACCTGCCTTTTCATGGTGAGTTAACCTCCATGAAAAGGCAGGCGGAAAGAGACATCATAATACCAATAGTAGTGCCTGAAAGGCACCACCACCATTGTAGGGATTGGATGTCCCTCCGACGCACCGGTGGGCTCAAGGAGCCCATCAGATGTGTGACGGTCGGTTTTTCTGACCGCCAAGAATCGGCCCGCCATGGCAGGCGGAATACATGTTCTGATGGTGGTGGAACTGCCACCGACGGGTTGTCGGTGGCTGTCCCACCATCATCATAATCAGACCCTATGTTTGTGCACTCTCTTAAAAGTGGACTTACCGCTTCATACTTGCTTTCGCAGGTTCCGCTAAGTGTTTTTATGCGATTCACTTGTTAACTCACCTTGACGATTAGTTTTCAATGACAGGTGCTGATAAATAGTTGCCTGCAAAAGATTAGGCATGTAACCATATGGTATTGCAGAGCTTAATGTATATGCATTTTTAAAGATCTTTCTGAAAACTTCATATTTCTTCGAATATAGGTGACATATATGTAGCGCTTTTGATATTTATAATTTCTTTGTAAGAATAGACTATTTTTTAGTTACTTTGTTTGTAGTGGTGATGGTTGTATTGATTTGAGATTCTTTGCAGGAATTATCCTCTGATGAGGGGCCCACGGGCCTGAATTGCGTTGGGATTGATTAATCAATATGGGATATCACCGTATTTTATGAGATTGAAGCAACTAAAATAAATAAAATAAAATAAAGGTATCTAAAAATAATTCATGTGAAGCATATCAAATTTATTTTTTCCACATGATTGATTGCTTTAGTAGAAGCAGAAATTATGGTTTTAATTGGTTTTAATAGAATTTGAATTTGGATTAGTCCCTTTTGTGGGTGAAAGAGAGGAGATGACGAACAGTGCAGATGATGATTTAGGTCACACCTACGATCAGGAGATGATACCTTGCTGCACACTCAATTTTTGACAGAATTCAGACTATTTTCTTTAAGTAAGGAGTGCAATGGCATTCATGATCATTTTGTCCATCCTTAAAACGTCATGGTCTTGATGAGCAGTTACAAACCAGGAAAAATACATAAAAGGCAATGGCTCAAGAGGGCTGACCCAAAGCCCTCTTTCTGTCTATAGCTCTTTATACTGTTTTGGTGTACTGATGACAAGAGCTCTCAAAACAGAAAGCTAGAGGTATTTGTAATTAAAACTAAAACGGTAGAGAGAAATTAGAAGCAGATGGGATAAAAGGGGCAGAATAAAATTGATATAATAAACCATGAAAATCAATGCCACTACTTTTTAACAGTCCATTTTAGCAGCACAGCACACATGTGCACTGCTCCACAAGGTAAGTGGTCGCAGTGATGGCCTGACCCTTAACGTAAGAAGGCAAAAGGCCAGCTGGCCAGCTGAATCACCCTTTAGGGCTGCTCCAGGGCTACATCATTGCACTGTTTCCCCAAACCTTGCTGTGGTCTCCCATTATGCCACGGGCTCCATCAGCAAACATAACATCTAATAACTCTTTCAGCACTAGCATTTGATTAAATGTAGTGTATAAACCAAGTTGCTAATTACCATTAATGTGCTGGAGGGCATCGCAAAGTCACCAGTGTCAGGAAATATCTGGTACTCAGTGGTACAGGTGAATATTTTATCCATTTCACAATTTGTTTGCAACTGTATCCTCCCAAGACTGTTGATGTCAGCTCTGTCTGCCACTAGGTGTCAGTGATTATTCAGCAGGGTAGAGGTGGCATGTAACGAGCCACTAAGACAACAATAGCACTATGTGAGAAAGAGTCTTTCCCAAAACACCAGTCCTATCCCAGTAGAGTTCTGACAAGATTCTACAAATCAATCCCGGATGGTGGGCTCTTGGTGGAACTTCTATTGTGGGAAGGACTCTGTGGCACAAGTGGCAGACAAACTAGCAAGATGCTCAGTTGCGGCCGTCATGGCTAGTGGGTGGGCGGGGCTGTGGCGGGGGGAGAGGTCTTGGGGGGGTCACGGAGGGTCATAATAAAAAAAACGTACCTTTAGGCCGTGTCCCGCATCTTCTCTGTTCCTGCTTTCCTGCTTCCGACAGGAACAGGAAGCAGGCATTCAGGCTCCCTCCCCACAGCGCTCAGCCGGGGGACGGAGGGGTGGGCATGTTCTCTATGCAGGCTGCAATGCAGCCTGCTTGGAGAAGGGGATAGTGTGCATGAATGGTTTGGTAAGTCCAACAGGGCTGACCAAACAGTCATTGTGTACTCAGGAGTGGGCAAACCACACCTCCTGTGCCCTCCTCCGTAAGCAGAGCAGAGCAGCCCCATCCACCCGCCTGCAAAAGAAACATAAAATGGTAATAACTAAAAGTTGCCCAATGTTTATCGAAGACAGCATAAAGTCAGTCAAACTCCCTTAGGAATTGGATGTAGCTACACACCTCCAAGCAGTCAAACCGCAGATTAACAGAGAAACATAGACACAAAAGCAAGAAACGGATTAAGGACCTTTAGTGGATGGCAAAATCTCTTGCCGACCAGCCAAATTACACCCCGTCTTCCTAAATGAATTCTACATTGATTTGCAATTTTGTGAAGATCATTGTAAAGTGGAAAAATGCCCTTTAAATACCTTGGCCTCACGTGCAGAATAAATGTTAACTATGTGATTACTCATCAAGTTTCATCTCTGTTGTAAAACTATAAATTATTTATTTTTAATGCCAGCAACTAAAATCTGTTTTACAACAGGAATGGGCTATTATGAATCAGAATACACATGGAGAGTGCAGCTGACATTTATTCTTTTCATGACCACTTAAGGTGAGCAATTTCAAAATGTTATGCTTCATGAGTCATACAACACAAATCCTGAATCGAATCGTACATACATGCTGTGAAGTAAATATGTGTGGTTTTCCAATCCGTAAATATGAGTGAAAAAATAATTGTGGTGTTTGTTACTGTCTTAATTACTTACACCAGTGACATCCTAGCTGGTATAGTCAGCTTTACCCACACATTCACTGCTGTTAAATCCAATGTACAGAACCTCAGGTTTTAGATGCTTCTTCCACAATGAAAATATCCTCTACAAAGCTATTCGCTGCTCTTATGAGCGAGCGCCTTTTGCCAGATGGCTAACACTTACAATAAATACAATTAAATAATCGGATGTGATTCAATTTACATTGAATAAGTGTTGGTTGGCTTTTACCTCAAAATATCACGTTTTTTAAATTGATCTTGCCTCCAGAGTATTAACTACATCATGTAAGTGCACATTAGTAAGTATAAATATATTATTCTTAACACATGTGTGAACCGTGGCTATATATACATTCAAGGTAAGTTGATGTTGAGATCAGAAAAGTAAAGTGTAGCAAACCTGCATTTCTGTTAGATCACCCCAGACTTTTTGCCTTTTTCTGGACTCTATTTTTGCTTGCTTTAGGTGCAGTTTATCACTGCAGAATAGTGGCAAAGTGCATTTGCTTCGGCTGTAAAACAAGTGTTGTGCTTTGCAAATCTCTATGTGGCCTATTTATCATCCCTAGACGTCCATTTTAAATGGTGCCTAAATTGCACCTGTACCATTAACTAAAGAGTGTTTGGGTCCTTATAATCGAACGAGGTTAGACCACTCTTAAACACACAGGGTCAAAGCTTCGGGGTAGGTGGGTGTATTGGGTGTGACAGCCTCCGAATAAATGCAGTCTTGGTAGTTGGGTCTGGGGTCCTACGTGAGGTCTGATCTCTCTTTCTGTAGGTTTTTCTTTCTGTGAGCCAAAAATGAAAAATAAAACCGTGACCTTTGATGTAAATGGGAGAAAGATAAAGAGGTACCCTTCTAGTGGCTGAGTTTCAAAATGTGAAACCAGAGAACCTGTCACCAATACTGGCTTCTCTGCTTGTCCAAATTGTGTGACCCTAAGCAAAATATTAATTTCTCAGAGACTCCTTTTTCATTACTATCATATATGAGTGCAAATATTTCAGTACCAAATGTGTGCTGTAGAAGCACCTCTTATATCTGATTTAATAGACTGTAATGTCACTCCATCTATACGCGTAATCTAGGCCACATATAGAGGTTGCATGTATACTGACTTGCCTCCTAATGGTGTCTGGGGTGGGGCCTGCCATTTTCTAAAAACTATCAGTTGTACTATGATGAAAAGAGTCCGCATATTGAAGAAATACACCTTTTTTGAATTTTGAAAAGGTTTTATCAGATTTTTACACTATTTTTACAAACTTTTCTTGAAATCCTCCTGCCTTATATTGATGGTTGTGTATCGGCCCCCTAGATCTACCCCGGACTTCAATGAACTTTTTCTGGAGCTTACTACTGACTTATGTTCCAGATATAAACTCCTCCTAGTAGAGGGGGATTTCAATTATCACTGGGACAAGACGCTAAGAGAGCCCATAGCGGGTCTATTTGAGACTAATATGATCTCAATGGATTTGCAGCAACTGGTTAACAGTCCTACCCACGTAAAAGGTCACACTTTAGACCTTATTTGGTCTTCACAACCGCGGGCACAGATAACTGATACCAGTCCCTGTGCCTGGTCGGATCATTCACTGTTAAGATGTTGAATCCCAAGTGATAGTCCACTTTTGCAGCCCCCACCTTTGTGGAGGAAGGTTAGCATGTGGAAAAATGTTGAGGCAGATCTTTTATTATTACGCTACACTCAATTCCTTCCCCTGAGGGGAGAGAGAGGACAATTTGGACCACAAAAGTGAAGCCGTATCCTCTCTGCTACAGCAGGCCATTGACATAGTGGCACCAGAACTGAAAGAGAGGGTTAGAGATAAAGGGAAGGGGGCTCCATGGTTTGATGATACATTAAAGTAAAAAAAGCAACGCATCCGCCAAGCCGAGAGGCGGTGGGGATATAACTATGAGCCAGCAGAGTTAAAAAACCTATAAGGCCCTCTTCGCTACTGTTGGACCCGGCCCATTAGGCAGGTTCACCCCTAGACTTTTTTGCGTTTTCCTAGCCTATTTATGGAACCTGGTGTTGGTGATTTTAGGCCTCTGCGCACTTTTTCACTGTGGTACAGTGTAAAGTGCATGAGCTCTCTGTATGTGTGGTGAGTGACCTGCCCTCCCATAGGAATGAATGGGGAGTATGTATGCCCATGGTAGTTCCTGATGTGTGGGGAGTGCAGGGGCGAGTTTGGTATGTATCAACTCGTGAGAGTGAATGCTGCAAAATGATGTATGCGACATGACTGTGTCTAGTCTAGAAGTACTACTTTTGGAAGTTGGCATATTTGTGTAGGTTGTTGCTAGCGTGTGATTGGCTGGTGAGCCTGGCCCATGAGTGCATGGGCCTGCTTGTGGATTGACTGTCTGGTTTGAGGATGACAGGGGCTGGAGAGCCCAGGAGGTTGTCTTGAGTCAGCCCATGGATGAAAGGCAGCATCTGCTGCCAGGGAAGTGGGAGGAGATTAGCACCTGATAGTGAAGGGCTGTTCCTGTGTAACTACAAAGCTGGCTCCACCTCCCGCTGGGCGACTGACACCTCTGTCCCTGATACTGAAGGGGACTTCCCTCTAAACCAGTCCAGCTGGTTCTCACACTGCCTGCTTCAAAGGACTTCAAAGGACTTCAAAGGTTTTGCACTGTATAAGAAGGGGTTGTATCCCCTTCCAAAATGTTCTTGTTTCTGACTTGAATCTACCAGGGGCGGGCGCTGCCCAGCCCCTGGATGCCCTGATGGACTGCTGGGGGACTCTTCCTGCCTGTCCCCCTACCTGCTGCACATCCTGGAGGACGCTTGTGTGCTGGGGGCTATGCTGCTCCCTCCCCTGGACTGCTAAGGTCCTGGACTCCTGAGGAACTTTGCTGGAGGATTTCCCTTAATAGGAGCTGCTGTGCTGCCTCCTGGATGCCTCAAGACTTTTGGGACCCTTCTTGATGTAGGGGTCATCTCTGGGGGCTTGTGAGGCTGTCAGTGCCCCCAGCGTGATGGAAGCGCTTTATTTCTGCCTCCTAGCGCTTGAGAGCACTTTATTTTTCACCCGTAGCGAGCGTGTCGCTATCACGCATTTTGCGTGATATGTTGCAGGTGCCACCCTGCGTTATGCCCGTATTTATTTAATTAATTACGAGTGCCCACCTCGCTTATTTGCAATTTATATTATTTTCCTCGAGGGAGCCCACTCCTCGGGAAACTCAGCCCCCGCCTGCCTCCCTAAAGGAGAAGGGCCGCTGCGCTGCCCGCAGCGACCCGGAAGTGGATGGCCGGCCGGCCAATCCCAGCGCGGCCGGCCGGAAGCCCCGCCCCGCAGCCTGAGGGAAGGAGAGAGGCTGCCCGGGTGAGGAGAGAGGAAGCGTGGCGGCGAGGAAGAAGCTGGGCGGTGAACAGGGCTCCCATGTGTCGAGTTAGCCCTGCCACGAGAGAAGGAGAGAAGCCGCCGCGGAGAGGAGAGGAGAACCGGCGAGCGCCTGACCGCCGGTGAGTGGGGCTCTGATCGAGGCGGTTGGGGGGGTGTGTCGGGCACGCTTTCGGTGCCGCCCCGTGACCTGGGCCCTGTCCTCCCTTTCTGCTGCCCGAGCAGGGCAGCGCTTGGTGTTCAGAGTCCCCCGAGAGGGACTCCAACAGAGTTGGTGCTTGGGCGGCCCCGGTTGGCAGTGGGCCGCCCCAACATGGTGAAGAGCCTGTCGTAGCTCTTGCGACATCGGGGGCAGTTTGATAATTTCGCCCTGAGAGGTCCCTGGCCGCATTTGTGAGATAGGGCGGCCCCGGATGGCAATGGGCCGCCCCAACGTTGTCCCGAGCCCCAGAGGGGGGCTCCAAAGACCCCACAGTTGTTTAAGAGCCTGCTAGGCTCAGGGGGGGGCATTTTGTTGAGAGGGGATTTGTTGCACAGCCTGTGTGGCTCCACCATTTGTGGCGCAATTCGCTAGAAGGGCTACTGAAGGCCCTGCCACAGTTTTGATGATTCTTCAGGTGCCCAGCACTTTGTGGGCACCTGCCACGTTTAGGCCTTTCTGTGATGTACACAGTTGCCCAGCACTTTGTGGGCAACTGCCACGTTTAGGCTTTTTGTACTCTGTGACTGGCGCTGCATGGCAGCGCGCCCTGACATTGGACACAGGGCGTCTGAGCCCCAACAAGGCCGGTGGCCTAGGGACTGCCACAGGTAGTGGCTTATGTGAGTTTGCGCAATGGTATGGTTATTGCACCTCTGAATGTGATCTCTTGCATCATGTGTTATTCCTGCACCTCTGAAGGTTTTTAGGCCTCATGTGATATTTGCGCTATGGTATTACTCTTGACACTTCTGAATGTTTTATGCATTATGTGTCTTTCTTTTCATGCGCTGCACCTCTGAATGTTTAGTCATCATGTGTCTTCTTGCGCTGCACCCCTGAATGTGATTTTATTGCATCATGTGCTCTATTTTTAACACCTCTGAATGTTTAGTCATCATGTGTTCTTCTTTATTACTCCTCTGAATGTAGGTTTATTGCATCATGAGTAATGTATTCTTTCTATGCCCCTAAATGTGTTTATTCTTAGGTGGTTGTCTTTTCTACTCCTCTGAATGTAGGTTTATTGCATCATGAGTAAGGTATTCTTTCTTAGACCCCTAAATGCTGTGTGATACTTAGGTGGTTCTTCTTTTTCTTAGTACAGGTGGTCCTAGTAAGGTCCTGGTTCCTGTTACCAGTGGTTACTGGTTGTTATCTTTGATTATTACTTGATATTCTACATTCTATCTAGAAGTGCTATATCTGAATATGACAGTGGCCCTTGTGGCCCTGTCTGGTGTACATAATCCCTGTGAATATTACCCGTGCCAGTTGGCAGAATGTATATGTGTGATTTTATCTGATATGGTTTTACAATACAGAAGTTATTTTTATAATAACCTTGTGTGGAGTCTCTTTTGTGGTGTGCCTAGTATGTTGTTGCTGTTGTGCGCTGGCGCAAATGCTTTACACATTGCCTCCGAGTTTAGCCTTACTGCTTGAGCCAAGCTACCAAGGGGGTGAGCAGAGGTTATCTTGGCGTGTGACTTCCTTGCCCTGACTAGAATGGTGGTTTCTGCCTGGCTATGGCGTCAGCCTTAGCCTACCAGAAATAGCCAGTTCTAACATTGTTGGTCAGCGGTGCGGATTTGGAACTTGTGTTTGCGCAGTGCCATAGCGACAACTGGCTACATTACAAAACTCTGCAATTGTTTTTTTCAGATAGTCACATGTTTGGGATTATTGTTTTTGATTTATTTTTTTTCCTCAAGAGTGTCATTTTCAAATGTGTTTCTGCGCTTTATGTTTAGTGGCAGATGAGAGAAAGTGACAGGGCGGGACGCCAGTAGAGGGGGAGGTTCCCATAGATTAGGAATCCCTTGCTGGGTCCAGCGTCCAATCCTAAAATCCTGTCCCTGTGTGGGTAGATGGAAGAGAGGGAGTGTGAGGAGAAATGACTAGCTCAGGAGGGTGGTTGTTCCCTGAGTGTAGTGTGTGTCTGGATTCCCCAGTGTGGTAGGATCCAGTGGTGGCAGCTTTAATGTGTCCAGTGTGTTAATTCCCATTCCCCGCTCCCAGAGTTTGGTACCTGTGTCACGTGTGGTCAGGTTGAGTGATCAGGGGTGGTAGTAACTGCCTTACCAGTCCGAGGGGGGGAGTGTGCGAATGAATGATGTGCTGAACTGGAGGAGTTGGTGTGAGTTTTCTTTTTGTTAAAGAGCTTGCATGAGAGGTGTACCTCTGGTGGTGTGCAGGAGGTCCTGCAGAGGAACTGGACAAGAAGGTGGATGTCTGGCGGTGTGCTAGATGTCTTGCAGAGGCATTAGGAAGTGGTTCCAAAAGGAGTGGCTTGTGTATCTGATGATCCTGTGAAGGGGAAGAGGTTACTGTGTAACCCAGTTAGGTCCCAGTAGTATGGTAGGGGTGTAGGGGCTCACGGCCTGTCTCAGTGGAGGCAGAGTGAGTGTGGGACGGTGTGTCCCACGTTGGCCTGAAACCCTATCTCAGGGCCTGGAGGGTTCCCTAAGGGAGCGCCAGGTCAGGGGCCTAAGCTGTACATAGGTCATTTGAAGAGGATCTTCCTGTGTCTAGAGGACGGGGAGTGTCTGTAACCAGAACTCCGGCGGTCCTAGTGTTGGGCAGTACCGCTCCTAAGTGGAGGGTGCAGAAGTCCTGGCTCGCTGAGCATTTGACCGTCTAGAGTGCTTGACCATTTGTGGGGCCTCTGGAGGTCGTTCCCCGAGGAGGGGGGAAAGCCGGGTTGGGGTTGTGGCCTGACCTGGGAGGAGTACTGGAGGAGAGTGTGTCGCTGATACGCCGCTGGCGTGTGCTCTGTCTAGCCTGAGACATACTGGAACTAAAAGGGGGTGCAGAGGGACGGTGTCCTTACTTCTGACCCCGGTGTAACCTGAGGGTTTAGATCTTAGGTTGGGAGATTAGGAAACTTCTAGGTCAAGAGGAATCTCTACCAAAGTGGATCAGCTGAAGAGACTGAGGGGGCTGCCCTTGCTGTGTGTTCTGGGGCTCCCCTGCAGTTTGTTGTTTCCACCAAGGTAGAGGAAAGGGGGCTTTGCTGTGTGCTGTGTCCCCCCACCTGCTTGAAGAGTAACTGTGCTGTGTGCTTTGTACCTCAGAAGTGAAATAGTTTCCAGGTGGTAGACCAGTGATGGAGTGAGATCCTGATCTGGTAGGAGAATTGTGTTCTGGTGAAGTGCTTTTCTGTGAGGGTGCGGAAACCCAGAAGTAGAGGTAGGGTGGGGCATTCTTGCCCGTGACCTCTGGTCAGCCTGAGGGTATGGTCCCTAGGTTGTTGGATCAGTGGTGGTTGTAGCTACACTGAGAGAGAGAGTGGAGCATGGCTATTGTGTGCCAGGGGTTACTACCCCCCACTCTGTGGATTAGTTAGGACCTGTGATTTGGATGGCCTATGGCCTGGTCCTGGCTGTGGATGACTAGTGTGTACCAGTGGGGTACCCTAGTTGAGTCAGAGAGTTATTATTTGGAGGAAACCATGTAGGTTCAGAGTGGCGCAAAACTGGACGGTGTCCCTGCTGTGCGAGGCCGTGTCCGTGGTTTTGTCGCCCAAAGCAGTGAAGCCCATCAGTGGTGTGATTGGTCTACCCTGCGTTTTGGCTGGAAGGGGGTTGTGTTGGACCCGGCCCATTAGGCAGGTTCACCCCTAGACTTTTTTGCGTTTTCCTAGCCTATTTATGGAACCTGGTGTTGGTGATTTTAGGCCTCTGCGCACTTTTTCACTGTGGTACAGTGTAAAGTGCATGAGCTCTCTGTATGTGGGGTGAGTGACCTGCCCTCCCATAGGAATGAATGGGGAGTATGTATGCCCATGGTAGTTCCTGATGTGTGGGGAGTGCAGGGGCGAGTTTGGTATGTATCAACTCGTGAGAGTGAATGCTGCAAAATGATGTATGCGACATGACTGTGTCTAGTCTAGAAGTACTACTTTTGGAAGTTGGCATATTTGTGTAGGTTGTTGCTAGCGTGTGATTGGCTGGTGAGCCTGGCCCAGAGTGCATGGGCCTGCTTGTGGATTGACTGTCTGGTTTGAGGATGACAGGGGCTGGAGAGCCCAGGAGGTTGTCTTGAGTCAGCCCATGGATGAAAGGCAGCATCTGCTGCCAGGGAAGTGGGAGGAGATTAGCACCTGATAGTAAAGGGCTGTTCCTGTGTAACTACAAAGCTGGCTCCACCTCCCGCTGGGCGACTGACACCTCTGTCCCTGATACTGAAGGGGACTTCCCTCTAAACCAGTCCAGCTGGTTCTCACACTGCCTGCTTCAAAGGACTTCAAAGGACTTCAAAGGTTTTGCACTGTATAAGAAGGGGTTGTATCCCCTTCCAAAATGTTCTTGTTTCTGACTTGAATCTACCAGGGGCGGGCGCTGCCCAGCCCCTGGATGCCCTGATGGACTGCTGGGGGACTCTTCCTGCCTGTCCCCCTACCTGCTGCACATCCTGGAGGACTCTTGTGTGCTGGGGGCTATGCTGCTCCCTCCCCTGGACTGTTAAGGTCCTGGACTCCTGAGGAACTTTGCTGGAGGATTTCCCTTAATAGGAGCTGCTGTGCTGCCTCCTGGATGCCTCAAGACTTTTGGGACCCTTCTTGATGTAGGGGTCATCTCTGG
Source organism: Lissotriton vulgaris (assembly GCF_964263255.1). Taxonomy (NCBI): domain Eukaryota; kingdom Metazoa; phylum Chordata; class Amphibia; order Caudata; family Salamandridae; genus Lissotriton; species Lissotriton vulgaris. Next base: position 782,998,683 of record NC_141694.1, on the reverse strand, counting down.
GGGCTTGTGAGGCTGTCAGTGCCCCCAGCGCGATGGAAGCGCTTTATTTCTGCCTCCTAGCGCTTGAGAGCATTTTATTTTTCACCCGTAGCGAGCCATTCTGAAGGAGCTGAGTCAAAAATGGGAAAAAAAGACTGCAGTCACTTCTCCAAACTGCGATAGTTTCCAGGATTTCTTTCTTCAGAAAGTTATGGATATTATTTTGGAAATCACCACAACCCCTATTGACTCTAGTTCCCCGGATCAGATTAGCCCCCCTGTCCTAGCAGCCAGCTGTCTAAATTCCCAAGTTTCGATTCTGCCACTCTGGTTGCACTAGCAAAGCAGATCAAATCAGGGTCTCGAAAGGACCCTTGTCCTCCGAGGCACTTCCAAATGGCTCTGCATGGATTGGAAAGGCAGGTCCTGGGATTACTTAATGAGTCTCTAGAACAGGGCTATCTACCAACTAATCTGAAGGAAACAAGGGTCACCCCCCTATTGAAGAAACCTGGGGCGGATACTACAGCCTTAAAAAACTATAGGCCTAATTTGCAGCTCCCCTTTCTAGCAAAAATATTGGAGCAACAGGTTTTGAAAACTCTTGCACAATACTTAGAAGATCATCAATTGCTCCACACTAGACAGGCGGGCTTCAGAGCACACCATAGTACAGAGCTAGTGATGGTGTCCGTTCTGGACGAGCTCAGAGCTAGAGCCGATAGTAAACAGCCGAGTGCTCTGATTTAATTAGATCTGTCAGCAGCATTCGACACGGTCAGCCATAACATTCTGCTAAACCGTTTGTCAAATCTGGGTATAAAGGGGCAAGCACATCAATGGCTAAGATCCTTCTTGTCTGATCGCACTCAGAGAGTTCAATTGGAAGAGCAGCTGTCGGATCTGGGCTCCCTGACCTGTGGAGTCCCCCAGGGTTCTGCACTGTCTCCGCTCCTTTTTAATATCTATCTGCAGCCCTTGGTGGAGGCTCTGACACATAGGGACTGCTAGGACTTTAACTACGCCAATGACACTCAACTTCCGGTCGGCTTGACAACTCCGGACAGGCTCAGGAGTCAGTAAAAAATCTTCTTAGGTTTACTGTTAATTAGATGGCAGCCAACTCCTTGAAGATCAATCCGGACAAAACAGAGGTACTTATTATTCCAACTCAAAATAGCCCTTGGTGTGATCTTTTTTGGCCCCCAGAATTAGGAGTGGTCCCAGTGCCAGTGGTAAAAAGCCTGGGACTGAAAATTGATTCGGAATTGTCTAGGTCCTGTCAGGTTTTTCTCGGTTGTGGGAATCTGTACGGGCTTACTCAGGCAGCTACGGAGACTTGTTCCCCTCCTTTCCATATCTGCATTGCAATCAACTGTTTCCGCCACTGTCATCTCTCGGCTGGATTATGGGAACGCCCTTTATTTGGGCATTCCCCAGAAGCTCCTCAGGAGACTACAAATTGTACAAAATGATGTGGCTAGGCTCATTTTCAGACTCCCCAGGAGAACCCAAGCTACCCCTTTGCTACATAAACTGCACTGGCTGCCCATTGCACAGAGTGTGCTATTCAAGAGTCTCTGCATAGCCCATAAGGCTATTTATGGTGAGGCACCTAAATATATAAAAGATAGGGTGAAGAAGTATGTACCCGGTCGGGTTCTACGATCATCTGAGGCCTGTAGGCTAGCCTCATCCAGGTACAGCCTTAAAACCAAAGGGGTCAGAGCGTTCTCGGTCCTCCTCCCACAGATCTGGAATGATCTACCAGAAAATCTACAAAAGGAACCAGTTTTGCTTACCTTTAGGAAGCTCTTAAAGACCTATCTTTTTAGAGAGGCATTGACATTGGCTTAGGCTATGCTTCCGCTGTCGCTAGTTTTTCTACTCTAGCGACCTGTTCACTTTCTCTAGAAGCGCTTAGAGACCGGTGGGTGATTTGCGCTATATAAAAATAAAATAACATAACATAACATAACATGTTTGCTGGCCTATATGCATGCCAAATATTTTCATGGCTCAGGTCGTGCATGGACTCTTACATCCAAGCCAGACCCATGGCTCATCTCTGGCTTGGACCGCCCTACTAATTTGCCTGCGCACCCTCATCTATTTGCGACTCGGGCTTATTGCATGGGGCTTTCAGTCACTTGATAAAATAGTTTGTAAAAGGCGAGGACTAGAAACATGGAGCCCTCACCACATGCAGGGCTCCATGTTTCTAATTGTTGCAATAAGTTATCACAGAGCCGGGGCACCAGGGTGTTGTGTTGGTTTTTACCCTAGTTATGAGTTACCTTGTAGAAATGCCAAGAGCAGGAGGGACAGGCATAGACGTAACGTCAGGGGGGGTCTTTAGGGGTATGACACTTCTCAAATGCATTCTTGATTTGGTAATTGGGTCAGGTGTCCATGAGTCAGGTCTGTTATGTCTGTGTGGGTTTTTCTCATCGTTCTCATTTCACTAAGAGGTTTTAACTTTTTCATTTTTTGGATTAGAATCTTAAATATATCTTGTGACTGTTTTACCAGAAAAGTTGTAAATCTGCATCTATAGAAATACTACTTGAATCCGGCACGTTGCACTGCTCATGCTGACTTTCAGCACCGAGAGCTTGTTCTGCGTGAACTGCACGCTGCTTCTTTCAGCTGCTTCATTAGATTTTCTACTCAAGCAGCAGCTTTCTCAACGTGAACGGTTGTGATCTGACAAGACTGCACACGTTGAGAAATCTCACCTTTAGCATCTGAAAATCATGCTAGGGGATGCAAATTCCCCCTCAATAACTTAGAGTAATATAGTAATTGTAATAGTAACTGTACAAATGTTACTGCGTTGCAATTTTGCCAGATTGCTCTGTCAAACATGACAGAGCCGTACGTCAGTTAAATTTCTCTATTTTCAAAAAGAAAATCCCAAAGCGGGCTGGCGATGGGGCATTGAGCACTTTTTACTGCTCCTTAAAGTCAATGTTTTCCTAGTGGTGACGGGTATTGAAAAACATCTATATGTCCACCCATCCAAATAAGGTGAGCAGGCATATAGCCAAACCTCTAACACCCCTTACTTAATGAGATTGATCACAGCAGAGATGGAGTAATCTCCGCTGTCAATAAACTATGGTCCACCAGAACTTATTCTGGGCGGGCGGACCATAGTGTTGGCAGGAACGTAATTACATCACTGTTGAGATGGAGTTCCCTCTTCATCAATCTTTGAATAAGGCCCTTGGTTTCTAAGCCCTTCTGAGAAAGAGGTGGAATGCATCAGGAGTTCTGTTTCTCTTCCATTTTCTCCTGTCTGTGGATGGAGCATTTATTGTCACTACAGTCGCTAGGGTACCAGGGTGCTGAAGAGATAAGTAACACAATTCCAGCAAGTCAATCTACAGTTCTCACTCTTTAAACAATGTTAATCAGTTCCTGTACTGTGCCTTACCACAATAGCTATTAAGAGTCCAATCTTCCATAAAAAATAAGATGTCAGAAATCTGAGCACTCCAGTATCTCCAGTCTGTCAACTACCCATACTAAAGATCTAAGAAGCTCTCATGTGCCTTCCCTTCCCTACTGGAAATGGCTTCATCATTCTGAGAATGGACCAATTGATGAAGGTGACTAAGGGGGCTTTTTAGAGTTTAGCATAGCAGGGACCCTGCCATAAATTGGTGGGAATCCTGTCCTGTCAAATCTGTGACTACCTTTCCAATTTACAAGTGAGCCAACTGGTGCCACCTCTGCTGACAGTGCTCGTGCACAGCCATTAGTTGTGGTTGCCAACTTTAGTGAATCAGGAGATTCTACCTATGTACTTTGGCCCTCTTGGTTCACATCCAGAGAGGCAGATCTGGGCAGGAAAAATCAACAATACCCCCCTGCCCCCCCCCCCCCCTCCCACCACGGGGAGAAATGTCCCTGGACTGCTGGGTTATTTTCTTTTTTCTAATTCAGAAGTAAAACCCCAATTGGATGGAATAGGAACAGATGCTGAGTGGTCCCCAAAAACAACATTGCTGCCCACCTGATATTCAGTTTAGAGTCAATATGGCAAGTGAAGGACCCATTACTGTATTTAGAGATCCATGACTGCCTGACCGGGATCATTTTAACGATAGTGGTCAGCTGGTGCAGCTTTCGATAAAACTGAACAGGGCGGCTCCTCCATTAAGGCGGAAGAGCGTTACTCCACTAAAATACTGCCCTCAGAAATGGAATAATAAAATCGTAATAAATTTAATTTATTACCATTTTATTTTTCAAAACCCCATCCCGAGCCAAGCCTTTGGACGGGGGGCGGGGCTTTCTGATTTCTGCAGCTGTCAATCAGGCAGCAGCAGTAAGCAGTGATGTGCAGGGTACTTTTAGGCCGACCATCTTGTGACGGCCAGGCGCAATGTGCATTTTAAACCTCAGCTTGGTTAGAAACAGCTTAGGGCTGAAAGCAGCACCGGGATTGGTTACTGCAGTTTCCTGGGTCCCTCATTGGAGCCTGCCTGGAGAATACCGGAGCAAGGACTTCAGCCAGGAAGGTAAGTGGAACTATTTTTTTTAACTTATTTTTAACTTTTGTTTTTGTCCCCTCCTCGTCCCACTACCCTCCTTACATGCCAGCCACCACTGAAACTGAATGCCGGGTGGGCCACGTAAATACTTTTTGAGGTTATGAGTATTTACAAAAACTAAATAAGACCTAAAATGTTGTAAACCCCGAACCTGACAAAACCTAAATCGGTACTCCAGTGTCCAGTGTAAAGATTGGTAACAGAACTAGTAAGAAACATCTCATGAAGGCATTATACTGTGTTATATTTTATACATTTTACATCATACATCATATTGTTGCGGTGCAAAGGGCTAGAATAAAACACTCACACTTCTTTCACCTGTTTCCCTTTGTAGAATTGTCAGTTTTAATTAATAAACCAGTACTTAAGCTCAACTGATTGTCCTTTCACGGCGGATTAGAAAGAACAGGTGCCACCTCCCTCAATCTGAGGCCATCTAGAAGGCGGTATTTTTTAATTGCTTGGTAAAACTATACAGAGTGTTGAAGTAATTTATCTTTAGTAACCCAGCAACCACCTCAAGTTAGCAGCTGTAGCCATGAATTAACAGCAGGGTTTCGTGAAGGTGGTGGCGTATGCCATACGGGTTCACACAGGTTTAGCTTCAAGTTCAGAAAAGCGTTGACTTTTCAGAACACAGAGTCTTAAATAGTTTCCTTTAAGCTTCCTTCTCTTATTACCCACTGTACATCATGAATAGCTTTTTTCAACGGTCGCAATTCTTACTTACAATTTGTAGCACTATATGAATAGAGCTGTGCAAGCAGATTATTGTACCCGTTGTATTATTCAGTAGCATATGCCAGGCCCTGGCTCTTCGTTTTTGTTCACCGGGCATTTCCCCAGTGGGCTGAGGCCTTGGAGGGCGCTGTCCAGTGCAGGGGAGTGCTGCTGGCGCCTCTGGTGCTTTCTCCAGCTTCCCCAGTTAATAACAGCCGGTGGAGGTGGCAATGAGGGTCTGAGAGAGAGAGAGAGAAAAGAGACAAAATAATTAGGAGGAACGATGGGGGCTGGTATGAACATTTTTAACCGGGCTGCTTTTGGTACCCAGTCCCTCCTTGGTAACTGCATATATTTCGGGGACACATGTATGATGGCATTCTGCAGGCATTTAGCACACATGCCTTCTGAACAACGTCATTTGCGGAAATGCGTCTTTAGCACACATTCGTTCAGCGCGCAAGTCGTTATAACTACTTATTTTAGGGGTCGCTGGATTTTGGAATAGTTTAATTTACTATTCCAACTTCAGTCTGCGCAACAGTAGGGAAGGTGTTGGACTTTTAATCCAACAACATTCCACCAATGCGCCCCCCTGAAGCTAGTCATTGTAAGGACTTGCGTGCTTCACGAATCCGTCCTAAAGATGCGTTCGTTCTTTTGCCGGTGCTGTGAAGGCACAGCATGATTCCGGCTCATCCTAATAGACGTTTCTCGCCAGGGACATGCATTATCAGAATCACATTAGGCAAATGCAATTGAAATAATCATTCTCCTAAAAAATCTCTTTAATGTTGTCATAGTTCTTCGGCAAAGATATGGCAGGTTGTGTGACCATTCTCCATTATGGACCCTGGGCTCCCTGTTGTCTAAATTCACTTATGGGAGCAACATAAAAATGGTCCGAACTGACGTTACATACTTGATTCTGGTTCTCATTCTGTAACTTTGCTCAGTAACGTTAGAAATGATTAACCTTGAGGCACATGATGATATTATAAGGTGCTGTTCAGGCCATATTTAGAAGGGTTCTTGATGGGCTGTCTTCTTGCCTGATAACTTTTTTCCAATGTGTGATGCATGGAAGTGATGTTTCAGGCTGTGATCCCAGTCACAATGGTGTGTTTTAGGGATCAGTCCTATCCCTAAGTTATTTAGTATATTCCATTGAGCCATTGAGTGGGGATCTGATTATGGTCTTGTCGACAATAGTGGCCTTTGTTGACCCTTAACTTCAGCATATCTGCTTGCTGCAAGCCCGTGTGCTCCAAGCAGTTGTGGGTAATTAGCGAGCAATGAGTGCTGGAAGTTCAACTATTGATAGTTAAGACAAATGAGCCTTGGGCTGACGTGATATAGGATTTCTTTTATATCACCTACTAGTGAAGTGTTATGCTTGCAAATAAAATAGCATGTTTCATACCTGATGGTCTTCTGAGCTTCACAGCAATGTGGGATCACTGGTGATCAGGCAAATAGCACAAGGAAAAGATTTCAAGGCAGAGATTTTATTTAATTTTAATTTTATTTTATTTAAAGAGTTTTATATAGCGCTGGTTAGACCCAGAGGTATCAGAGTGCTTTACATGAGAATAAACAATGTAACAGATAAAGTTCAACAATTACACAATAAATCCCAAAAAACAGAATAGGCAATACTTTTAGGAGAGGGGAGAAAGGAGAGAGAGAGGTAGTGGAGGGGGCAGGGGAGGTGAGAAAGGGAGGATAAGGGAAGAGACAATATGGAGAGACGAAAAGAGATCTGTCTAAGGACCGACAGGGTAAGGTGAAGACCAAGGAGAGAATCCATGGCCCATCGCACCTTTAGCTAAACCAGGTAGATCCATCAGGCATCAGACAAAAAAGTTCAATCTCAATACATTGAGAGAAGGGAGAAGGAGAGACATAAAAAGAGGGAGGATGCGGAAGGAGACAGCAGGAGGGACGAAAGGAAGCGCAACAATGTGGTTTAACAGTATAACAGAACAAGATCAACAATTATACCTTACAACGAACAGTCAGCAATACGTTAGGAGAGGAGAGAAAGGAGGGAGAAAAGAAGTGGGGGGTAGGTGAGGTGCGAAAGTGAGGATAAGGGAAGAGACAACCGTAGAGACGAGAGGAAGTCTGTCTTAAGACCTCCTGGGTAGGTGACAACCAAGGAGGGAATCCATGGTCCGTCTCCCCTATAGCTAAACCAGGTAGCTCCATCGGGCATCAGACAAAGTAGTTTGGTCTCAGGTGTCGAGGGAAGAGGTTCGCAGAAAAACAGGATGAGAGGGGGATACAGCAGAAAGACGAAGGAAAGTCTACCCAAAGACCGGCTGGGTAGGTGACGGTCGAGGGGGAGTCCCAACACCCATCTCCTCTATAGCTATCAGGTAGCTCCATCTGGCTTTGGCCAAATAGCTAGGTCTCAACAAGAAACAATTGAAGGAACATGGATGGCAAAATAAATGGAGCGTAGAGGGGAGGGGACAGAGAACATTAGAAAGGGAGGATAGGGGAAGAGACAACAAGGAGAGGCAAAATGAAAACTATCTAAAGGCCGTCTGGGTAGGTGACGACCAAGGAGGGAGTCCACGGGCCATCTCCCCTATAGCTAAACCAGGTAGCTCCGTCGGGCATCAGCCAGAAAAGTTCAGTCTCAATACATAAAGAGAGGAGAGAAGTAGGGATAATAAATAGAGGGAGGAAGCGGGAAGAGACAACAGGAGAGACGCAAGGAATTCTGGCTAAAGACTGACTGGGTAGGTGACGTCCAAGGAGGGAATCCCAGACCTGTCTCCCGTATAGCTAAACCAGGTAGCTCCATCGGGCATCAAACAGAATAGCTAGCTCTCAACTGACGCGGGAAAAATTCACAGGTAAACAGGGTGGGAACTAGGGCCAGGACAGGTAAGGGCAGAAATCAGTAGCAGGAAAGTGGAGAGGAGTAGAGCGGGGAGGGGTAGGGGGCAGGTAGTTCAGTAAGAGTTACATGATTAATAACAGATACTGGATGTCTTGGCTGAGGTCCTTCCAAAGTTTTGTCTTAAAGTCCCTAAACATGCTCAGAAAAACGTCTTTCGTCAGGGCCATGTTGTCCGCTACCTCCGCAGGGTTCACGAGGGGTGCTTTTCCGCCGGTGCGAAAAGGTTCGAGACCTTGTTGGGGGATTTGCTGGTCGTCTTCTTTGGCGGCATATGGGCGAGCCCAGGAGGACCTCGCTGTGATGGCAGAGAGATGTCTTTGCCTCGAGGGAAGTAGGACTTTAGAAGCTGGCTGTGGGATGATCAATAAAGGCTGGCTTGGTCCTAGCACCACAGTGAGTGCGTAGGGCAGTCACACATACAGGGCAACCACTTTTTTGTCGTGCGGCACTTCGCCTCTTCAAACCGTAGAGGGTCTCAGGTATTGCGCCTCCTTAGTTGGCAGACAGGTACCCGCAAGGAGAAACTCGCAGCAGCAGGGGTTGATACATATTTAATGTGCCCTCATAAGGCGGGCTGTTTGCAGCATGGATGGTCAGACTCACGGAGCGCCATTTTGTAAAGCAGGTGTGCTGCCCGGAGGCATCTGAGGTGTGCTAGAGGGTGTTGGGCTGTGGGCCCACGAGGCAGTTATCGTTTTCCCGGTCCGCTGGCTTCAATGTCACTTCTGTGTGGGCCCTGTGATCACGGGACGAGCACCGGCGACAGGTCCCGGAGAGAGCCAAATCGCCTCCTGCCGTTAAAGTGGAACCGCCATCTTAAAGTCAGGCGCGATGCTCGTAGCGGTTAACATAGCAGATTTTTCTCCCCTCTCAACCAAAGTCCAATCACCAGAGCTCTATTTTGTCACCTCTTATGGGGATTCGGCTCTGATCTCTCCCATAGCCCGCATAATCGCTAAAATGCTCGGCACATCCCTGTACTGTCAATCGGGAAATCCGACGAATCAGCAGCACCCGGGGGGTCACGGTTCAGGACGAGGCCAGTCGAGTCTCACAAAGTTGCGGGCGCCATTTTTAGGGAGCCCCGGCGGTCCGCTACTGGACTCTAGTTCGGGCTGTAGAGGCAGGAACGGAGTAAACCAGAACACTCAACGAGTGCCCGCATCAGCTGCACTCCATCGATGTAATTTCTCACCGGGGAGACTTCGAGCAGCTGCAGAAAACTCGTCGGGAATAGCGCGTGGACCGGGACTCGGGTTAGGCGAGTTGAGCAAAAATTAGTAGACTGTTTATTTTGTGAGTGAGGCCTGGTAGGTGGCGGCCATCTAAGAGACAGGTAGGGTGAGTGGTGAGGAGTAAGGGCAGTCCACAGGCTCAGTGTTCCAACTGTGACTTTTTGGACCAGGCAGCCTAATCCTGATATAGAAACTGCAGCTAGAGGGGAGGTGCAGTCCTGTTGATAAGGAATGTTAGTCAGCAACCAAGAAATGTGCCTACTCTCCAGAAGGCCACCACACAACACAATCAGGAGAATTTGTTTGTATGGGAGCAGTCAAGTCGGAAAGAGCATTTTCTAGCCCAGATTGTGCTGGAGTTCATTGAGAAGGGCCGGCCAAGTACTATGTATACTCCTGCTTTTCTGGTGACGTTCAAGAGCCATGGTAAGTTAGTGGAAGGCTGAGTTACCAAAGAAGGGGTTCATCTTCTAGAGAAGGTACTCGCTGGGCAGTGATTTCTCTATGTGGTAGCCCAATGTGGCTGTAAGTCCTCTTGCTACATAGTACTGGATTTGGGCCAGAAGATTTGCACTACTTAATTCTGTATAGTTTCTGATGAGTTACTCGTTGGATGTGTTGCCTGTGCACATGGCAGTTTTTTTGCATGGTCTGTTGCATGACTGCCGAGTCCTCTGTCCATGCTCATCATATATTCATGTTTACTTTGTGTCCTGGTGTATGTCAACAGGCATTGTTCGATTTAATCGCACCATTTTGCACTTTTCCTCATGACGGATCAGAGACAAGTATACTGGAAAAGCTTGATCTTTGTTTCTTGCCTTTTTCATGTTTAACAAAAATGCTTTGTGCAGCACACATAGTTTCTGTGCAGGAAGGGACACCTTCCTGCACATAAACAATTATTCATGCACACATAGAAACAGCAAAAATGAGGAGCATTTCTCTTCATTGTGCCTTGTGGTTTTAATTGGTCTTAATTTTGGGCTAATCATTTAGGGGCTGTTTAGAATTCAGTCGGAAACGGCTCTGACCATTGGTCAGAGCCGTTCTGACTACATCGTAATCTGCCGGTCAGATTCCTTTTTGACCGACCCATTACGATGGAGTCGGTCGCAAAGGACACCTCTCAAAAGTGGTGTCATTTGAGATGTCATCAATGATGTCATCAGTGATGTCACTGACCAGTGATGTAATATTTGAGGCCATAAGCAGTGTATTCAGGGGGTGCAAATTATAGTAGCTCAGGTAACTATAATTGCTGAATCTCACTGGTTTTGTATGAGTGAAATCTGAGCCTAACTATAACCTCCCTGTAACCTTTGTTTTTTTCAGTGAATTTCTAAGTTTTTTAATTCCATTTCCTAACATTACCGTCCCTGTAAACTTTGTTTTTTTCAGTGAATTTCTATGTTTAAAAAAAATCCAATTCCTAACAATATCGGCCCTGAAACCTTTGTTTTTTTCAGTGAATTTCTGCATGTTTAAGTGTTATTTTCTAACTGTAACCTGTAACCTTGAGAGTGAGTGCATGAGTGTCTCAGTGGGTATGTGAGTGAGTCTGTGAGTGTCTCACTGAGTGTGTGAGTGAGTGCATAAGTATCTCAGTAGGTCTGTGAGTGACTGTGTTAGTCTCTGAGTGGGTAGTTGAGTCTCTGAATGGGTCTGTGAGTAGGAGAGAGAGAGTATGATTGATTCTGTAAATGGGTGCATGAGTGTATGATTGGATATGTGAGTGGATGTACCAGTCTGGGTTCGTTTGTGAGTGGCTGGGTGCAGGTCTGAATGGATCTTTGAGTGGCTGTTAGAGTGTCTGAGTTGTTCTATGAGTGGGTGAGTGCAGGAGTACCTGAGTGGGTTCAGCTTCTTTTCAGCTGATTTCTTTCTTTTTGTCTGCTCACTCTTGACTTTTATTTTTCCTCTTCTTGTTCATTTCTGACCTATATCTTACCTCTTTCTGCTAATTTCTTACCTTTATTTTGCCTCTTTCTGCTCGATTCTGATCACTATTTTGTCTCTTTCTGCTCGTTTCTGACCTTTAGTTGACCTCTTTCTGCTGTTTTGTGACTTCTATTTTGCCTCTGTCTGTTAGTTTCTGACCTTTATGTGCCACTTGCTGCTAATTTCTGACCTCTATTTTGCCTGTTTCTGCCCATTATTTTTGACTCTCTTTGCTCATTTCTGACCTTTATATTGCCTCTTGCTGCTCATTCCTGATCTCTATTTTGCCTCTTTTTGCTCGGTCCTGAACTTTATTTTGCTTCTTTCTGCTAGTTTCTGACCTTTATTTTTCCCCTTTCTCCTCGTTTCTAACCCTTTATTTTTTATCTTGCTGCTCATTTCGGATCTCTAATTTGCCTCTTTCTGATATTTGATGTTCTTTATTTTACTTCCTTCTGCTCCTTTTTGACCTTTATTTCCCTCTTGCTGCTCCTCTCTGATCTCTATTTTGCCTCTTTCTGCTCTGTGCTGTTCTTTATTTTACCTCTTTCTACTCCTTTCTGACCTTTATTTTCCCTCTTGCTGCTTGTTTCTGACCTCTATTTTGCCTCTGTCTGCTAATTTCAGACCCTTATTTTCCCTCTTTCTGCTTCTTTTTGACCTCTATTTTGCCTTTCTGCTTGTTTCTGACCCTTATTTTGGTTCTTTCTGCTTGTTTCTTACCTTTTTTGCCTCGTTCTCCTAGTTTCTTTCCTTTATTTTGCTTCTTTCTACTTGTTTTTTACCTCTATTCTGCCTCTTTCTGCTCTTTTCTCATCTTTATCTTGCCTCTTTCTGCTTGTTGCTGAAATTTACTCTGTCTCTTTCTGCTGGTTTCTGACTTTAATTCTGATGCTTTCTGACCTTTATTTTGCCTCTATATACTCGTTTCTGACATTTGTTCTGTCTCTTTCTACTTGTTTTTAACCTTTGTTTTTACTCTTTGTGATTCTTATTGACCTTTATTCTGCCTCTTTCTGCTTGTTTCCGACCTTTATTTTGCCTCTGTCTGCTCTTTTTTGGCCTTTATTTTGCATCTTTTTCCTCGTTTCTGACCTTTATTTTGCCTCTTGCTGCTCGTTTCTGATCTCTATTTTGCCGCTCTCTGCTTTGCGCTGATATTAATTTTGCCTCTTTCTGCTCGTTTCTGACCTTTATTTTCCCTCTTTCTGCTTGGTTTTGACCAGTATTTTGCCTCTTTCTGCTTGTTTCTGACCTTTATTTTGCTTCTTTCTGCTCATTTCTTATCTTTATTTTGCCTTTTTTCCTCATTTCTGACTTCTATTTTCTCTCTTTCTGCTTGTTTTTGACCTCTATTCTGCCTCTTTCTGCTCGTTTCTCATCTTTATCTTGCCTCTTTCTGCTTGTTGCTGACATTTATTCTCCCTTTCTGCTTGTTTCTGAGCTTTATTCTGACTCTTTCTGATCTTTATGTTGCCTCTTTCTGCTTGTTTCTGACCTTTGTTCTGCCTCTTTCTGCTTCTTTCTGACCTTTATTCAGCCTTTTGCTGCTCATTTATCACCTTCCTCTTGCCTCTTTCTGCTAATTTCTGACCTCTCTTTTGCTTCTTCCTGCTTGTTTCTGACTTCTATTGTGCCCTTTTCTGCTCTTTTCTCACCTTTATCTTGCCTCTTTCTGCTCATTGTTGACATTTATTCTGCCTCTTTCTGATTGTCACGTTTATTTGATCTCTTTCTGCTAATTTCTGACCTTTTTTTCTGCATGTTTCTCACCTTTATTTTGCCTCTTTCTGCTTGTTTCTGACCTCTATTTTACCTCTCTCTACTCCTTTCTGAACTCTATTCTGCTTCTTCCTGCTCATTTCTCACCTTTATCTCACTTCTGCCTCTTTCTACTCAATGCTGACCTTTATTCTGCCTCTTTTTTCTTGTTACTGAACTTTATTCTCCTCTTTCTGACCTTTCTTGAGCCTCTTTCTGCTTGTTTCTGACCTTTCTTCTGCCTCTTTCTGCTTGTTTCTAGCCTTTATTCAACCTCTTTCAGCTAGGTTCTGACCTTTATTCTGCCTCCTGCCTCCTGCTGCTCGTTTCTCACTTTTCTTTTGCCTCTTTGTGCTAGTTTTTTTTAACTCTATTTCACCCTCTTTCTATTTGTTTATTTAACCTTTATTCTGCTGCTTGCTGCTTGTTTCTTACCTCTTTTCTGCCACTTTCTGCTCGTTTCTGATCTTTCTTCTGCCTTTTTTCTGCTCATTGCTGACCTTTATTCGTCCTCTTTCTGTTCCTTGCTGACCTTTATTCTACCTCTTTCTTAACCTTTTTTGCCTCTTTCTCCTCACCTGCGGACTGTGGAGTGAGTCTAAAGGCCCCTGCCGTCCCAGCCAGCTAGCTGCCTCCTGTGGGAGCTGGCATTGCTCTTGCACAAAGGGAGCTGCTGGAAATGCAGCTCCCTGTGTGTGAGAGCTATCTTTCATCTCTTTTCCTACTCACATGTCTGTGGGCAGGGAAAGAGATGAAACTTCTGCTTCCAACGGGTGCAAGCACTTTCACTGCTCCCGTCCACTGGAACCAGAGTGTTTGCTTTGGTTTGGTGGGAGCTGTCACAGCTCCCCCAAGCACAAGCACACAGCTATATCCCAGAGGTGGACACCCTGCGACATAGCAGGAGCCGGCCCTGGTGGTGGCAGTCTCCAGGGTCCCCCTCCTTTCATCTGCACGGGCCAGTCCCAGGGAGGTGGTGGTGTCTTGGGATGCATAGCCCCTCGGTTAGGGGGTACTCGCGGCCCCATTAATTTAGCAGTAACCCTGGAGAGCTAGTGGTACCTGGGTTGTCCGTGTCGGCTCCACCACTACATTTTATCAATAGCCCTGGGGTAGTGGTGGTCCCCAGGGACCAGGGGGTATCCGTGCCAGCCCTGCTAAATATAAACATTAGTCCTGGGGCAGTGATGGTCCCTGGTGAAAAAAGATGCCGTAGAGGGGGCTCCTATGAACCCCTCCTTTTTTAAAAAAATGCCCACTTGCCCCGGGGACCTGGCCCACTGGGGGTTATAATGTAAACAAGTGCGGGAAACCGCACCAGTTTTTTTTTTATTATCAGTTTGTCATGGATTTGCGGCTCCGTCACGTACCCACAGCAATTTCTTTTTTTAAGTGCATTTTGGCCCTGTTGAGGTCACAGGGGGTCTCCAGGACCACAGTAAGGGGGTCAGGATATTCCTACCCTGCCCCATTTTCTTTTTTTTAAATGTTTTTTGTGGGACTCGGCTGAAGCCAAGTCCCAAGGTAGCTGCCAAAACCTCCTGGTTGAAGGTGGATCCGCGTCGCTATAATCCAAATTTGGATTTCTTTTAATATCTTTAAAACTACTGAATGGATTTACACCAATTCACAAAAAGGCCCCTCTCTGAGCCAACTGCAATCTTTCTGTCAAATTTGTTGTAATTCTGTTCATCAGTTTGGGCTGTAACTGTGTCTAAAATCCTTATGGGAATTTTCATGGTGAAGACTAATAGTTTTGTGACCCCCCTTTTTCTCAGTCCCTGCTTGACAGATCACCCCAAAACTTTCAAGACAGCAGTTGATGTGATTGTCGTACTAATTTTTTAAATTTCACGAGGATTCATGAAACAGCACTAAAGTTATTGGCAAAAGAAAAAAGCTCTTCCTCTTTAAACAAGGTCCTAACTATAACTACCTATAGTTAGGACCTGATTTCTATTAAAAAGCTGTTTTTGATTTGCCAATAACTTTGGTGTTGATGAATCTTGATGACATTTTCAAAAATAATTTGACACTCACTTCAGTTCCAGTCTGTGAAAAAGTGGGGGGTTCCAAAATGCTTTTTCTCCTTGTTAATTTCCATAGGAAAGTTTAGACACGGCTACAGCCTGAACTGCTGAACAGAATTACACCAAATGTTGCAAAAAGGTAGCTCTTGGTCCAGACAGCTCTCTTTTTGTTAAATGGTGTAATCCGTTCAGTAGTTCCTGAGAAATTTAAAGATTTCTCAGATATACAACTGTGGCCGTGGTGAATCCGTAAACCCTCCCGATCTCTTGCCTGAGATCTGATTGGCTGCAAACATTTTAAACCAGGAAGTGTGTGCAGCCATTTTGTGACTCGGTTGAACCGAGTCACAAGCAAAAACATTGAAAAAAGAAAAGGGGGTAGGGTAGAAACACCATGACCCCCTAGACCTTTTCAGGGGATCCCACAGGGACCCCCAGGGCCAACAATTACCCACAAAGTCTCCATGGGGGGCTGGAGCCCCCGTGCATCTTTTCAATGCATTTCTGGGTAGTGGCGGTCCCTGGGGCTGCGTGGGGCGTCAGGAACCCACTCAAGCAACCATTTATAAAATAAAGCCCTGGGTAGGTGGGGGTTCCCGGGGCTGTGGGAGGCCCACATTGCTCCCACAATTAATGAACCTAGCCCTGGGTGGTGGCGGTCCCCGGGGCTGCAGGGTCCCACGTGGGCTCCCGTATGTATTTAGGGCTCGAGGACCTGGCCCACAGGGGGCCTAATTAAACAAAGTTGAGGAGCCCAAGCTTCACTTAAAAAAATGTCAGCCTGATTCCTGGATCCAATGCAAATCCCACCAATTTTTTTTTAAATATGCTTGTGGAGGTCAAGGGGGTCAGGGTGTTTCTACCCTGCCCCCTTTTATTAATTCTTATGCCAATTTCAATGTTTTTTACCTTTTTCCTTGTGACTCAGTTCAACTGAGTCACAAGATGGCTGCCAACACTTCCTGGTTGGAACTGTTAGCAGCCAATCAGATCACACGCTGGAGATCGGGAAGTTCGCAGATCCTCTGTGGCCATATTTGTATATCTGAGAAGTGTTTACATTTCTCAGGAACTACTGAATGGATTTACACCATTTAACAAAAAGAATGCTTTCTGAACCAAGAGCTACTTTTTGCCAAATTTAGTGTAATTCCGTTCAGCAGTTCGGGCTGTAGCCATGTCTAAAGTTTCCTATGGAAATTAACACGGAGAATAAAGTGTTTTGGGACCCCCTGTTCACGGCCCCTGCTTGATGAATCACCATGAAACTTTAAACACAGCAGCTGAAGTGAGTGGGCGATTAGCTTCTAAAATTTTGTGAAGATTCATCAAACAGCACCAAAGATATTGGCAAAAAAAACAGCTTTTTGAATAGAAACAAGGTCCTAACTATATGTATATATATATGTATATGTATATATGAGGATAGCACTTGCTTCACGATTGCAAAATAAAATCTACCACTGCTGACACGATTTTGGTGTGATGGCGATTTACTAAAATCTTGGATTGGACATTTGGGGAGAGAGGTCAGTACCTGCTAAGTCTGCGTAGATAGCGACGGGACTGTTTTCGATATATATATATATATATATATATATATATATATTACCTACTGGCGGTCGCCAGTAGGTATATATAGTTAGGATTAATTCCCTATGGCATTTCTGAAAATTCTATGTCTAATAACTTTGGCGTTTGTGGACGGAATCGGCTGAAATTTTCAGGAAAATGGCACATTTTGTTTCTGAGCAGCCCCTGAAAATTTGGTGGGGTTTCGTCAAGGGGGGGCTGAGAAAAAAGGGGGGTCCCAAAACGCGTTTTTTACATTGAGTTTTCCATAGGGCGGTTGGACTCACTTTTAGCTCGAACGGCTGAATGGATTTGCACGAAACTTGGCAAAATTGTAGGGACTGTTAGCCCGATGTGCCTTTGCTAGGTCTCAATATATATGCTTCAGTGAATTTTGAGAAATTAACGTTTAAATCAAGATATATATCTGTAACAGCGCTCCGGGCAGCGATCCGGTTCGCTTACTTTTCGCGTTTCGGAACTTTGCGCGCAGAAAGCTGATTGGCTCTCCGGTGTCTGTCAACATTCTAAACAGTCCGGAGCGGCCGCCATCTTGTCTCTCGGTAGGATCGAGAGAGAAGAAGAGGTGAAAAACGAAAGGGGAATTTAATGAAAGGGGGCAAGGTATCCCCCTCTTGACCCCCTAGGAATGTTGTTGGGGTTATTAAAGGGTCCCGTGGGGAAAAGAAAAAAAAAATGATTTTTCACGGTAGAAGCGCTTCACGGGCCGCGAACTGGGCCGCAAACTGGTAGCGAAACGGGAATTCGCCATTTTGTGCTTCGTTAATTAAATTATTAGGTATAAGGGGGTGCGGGAGACGTATCCTAATCCCCTATGTTTCCTGAGGGTGGCTGAGGAGGCTGATATATGTTGATACATCTCTTCCAGCGGCTGTGCGTGAGCTTTTTTTTTTTTTGCTGCGTGACAGTCCGGAGCGGCCGCCATCTTGTCTCTCGGTAGGATCGAGAGAGAAGAAGAGGTGAAAAACGAAAGGGGAATTTAATGAAAGGGGGCAAGGTATCCCCCTCTTGACCCCCTAGGAATGTTGTTGGGGTTATTAAAGGGTCCCGTGGGGAAAAGAAAAAAAAATGATTTTTCACGGTAGAAGCGCTTCACGGGCCGCGAACTGGGCCGCAAACTGGTAGCGAAACGGGAATTCGCCATTTTGTGCTTCGTTTTAATTGTTTAGAGACAAAAATTATCGCCGCACATCGGCCACAATGCATGAGTATCGTTGAAAAGTCAGCGATATTCATGCATTATCCAGCAAATGCTCTTAGCCGTGTTATCCACCTTCCATTGGATAACATGGTTAAAAACTGCTCTGTGCGTGAGCTTTTTTTTTTTTTTTTTTTTTTTTTTGCTGCGTGACGTTTGTTAACGTTCGATTCGATGGAAATCAGGAAGTGTTGACCACCATTTTGTCACTGCGAGTAAATATTTTGTTATAAATGAATCCTTATTGAAAAACATTGTCTGCGCCATCTTGCCTTTTTGTCCAATGCCACAATTTTGTCGTGCACGGCAGCCATTTTAGATGCCTTGACCAGGCCCACTCTCTGCACGCCGCCGATCCTCAGCATGGCTCCCCACCCTCGCAAGCATCTCCCCCACGCACTGGTCATCCCCGCTCTCTCTCTCATGCATGGGCCATATACTTCCCCCCATCTGCGCTGCTCTTCTCTGAGAATCACACCCTGTGCCCTCCCGACACCTCTCCTTCACCCTATTCACTACCGCACCCTCTGACACTCCTCTTCCTCTGTGTCCGATTGTCCAGGCCGGACCTAGGCTATCACCTACCCCTGCGGATGTAGTTTATGGCCCCAGCTGTAGAGAATTCAGACATGCCAACCCTCCCGATTCAGGCGTGTGACTACTGATTTCAGTGCTAGTCTCCCGCCTCCCGATTTCTGCAAGCAAAAACCCGGGGGCATATTACGAACAACTAGCGATAATTTTTGTCTCTAACTTGTTTAGAGACAAAAATTATCGCCGCACATCGGCGATTTTTATCGCAGATAAACCTTGCTATTATCGCAGAAAAGTCAGCGATATTCATGTATTATCGAGCAAATGCTCTTAGCCATGTTATTCACCTCCCATTGGATAACATGGCTAAGAACTGCTCAGGGCAGGTGTTAGATTTTGGAGATATTCGCGCTTAGCGCGAATATCTCCAAAAGTTGGTAATAGAAGATAGCGATGTTAGGGACTGTTTCCAGTCGCTAACATCTTGGCACGCCACTTTGCATGTCATTAGTGATAAGTATCACTGACATGCAAAGCGGGGCCCAAGATGGTCGCTATCTCCTTTTAGCTGTCACTAACTGGTGTTAGCGACAGCTTGGTAATAGGGAGATATTTTTATCTCCGCTTTCTTGGCTTTTAAAGCCAAAAAAGCGGAGATAAACCCCCTTGATAATATGCCCCACGATTCCTTGGGGGTTTCAGCTGACAGGGCTTGGTATTGTGTTACATGGTAATTTTTCCAGGAAACGTCAGAGGGTCGATGCAGGGGTTCTAGAAGAGGTGATAAACCATTTAAGCCTCATGAACAAGCGCATGGTCTTTTAAAGATTTGTGAAGTACTCGGGGCGGCGGTGTGTGTGTGTCCTCTTTCAGGAGCGGGCGGGGGGGGGGCACTGCCAGCAACTTGCCAGGTCAGGTAGTGTTCAACACGTGCATCACCCTTTCTCTGCCTGCTATTGCGCTCCATGCTTCGGAAAGGTAAGAAAAAGAACGTGCATTTGAGTTTGAAATGTCCGATCCTGCAGCAGCACACTTCCAAAGCCCACACATGACAATAACCCGATTCAAGGCCCCATTCACTCGTTTTTAAAAAAATAGATGACACTCCAACAAAGTAAGATTATAAAACTTTATTAACTATTAACTATAACGAACGGAACAAAAACTAAAAACATTTAAACATTTATCAACACAAAAAGCAACAATGGTTAGAAGCTGTCTTTTGTGCGAATAGTCCCAAGGCAGCACAACGTGCAGAGTTCTGGACGGCACCCAGGTGATGTCGCCTGGGTGCCGCACTGGTTTTGGGATCCTACAATGCAGCACAGAAAAACAGCGTGGGGCGTCCCGGGTGGTGCGGGGGGAGGCCTCGTCAGTAGCGGTCTGTTGTGCGAATAGTCCCAAGGCAGCAGAACGCGTTGAGATGTTGATGGGACTGTGTCCAGTGTCACATGGCTGACACAACATGTACGACAGGCACCCAGGTGATGTCCAGTAAACTGCCGCACTGGTTTTGGTATCCTACAATGCTGCTCCGAAAATTGGCGTGCGGCGGCCCGGGGGTGGGGGAGGCGGCGTGAATGGGCCTCCCCAGGTGGCGGCCATCTAGCTGAGTTGCGCTCGCTCTTGCGGCTACAGCGTCTCGCTCACCATGTTGTTGAGCTGCTTCCACTCTTGCAGTGCAGCGATAGGCGGCTGCCACATGGCTCTTAAAATGGCGGACGGCTCCTCGGTTTTGGGCCTGGTCCACTGAAATGGCCCTGGGACACCTTGGAACTCGGACGCTTGCCTGCTAGGGCTTGGGCTCCATTCTCGAAAAGCGTCCCCTCAGCCGTGAAGATTCTACAAAAGTCTTGGGGGCCCCCGACTCCCGCAGGCTTCCGGTGGGGAGCGGCTGCCATGATTGCTCGCGGAATGACCACGACGGAGCCACGAGATGGTGGTGCTCTCATGCTGACGCCAGCTTCAGTCTGAATGATCCAGAAACAAGGTGGGGCTTTCATCGTTTGGGAAAAAAAAATGTTCTAAACCAATGAAAAGTGTTATTTTCAGGTCATATGACCAAGCCTTCCATCTTTAGGAAACCAAAAGTAAAATGAACCAATGAAAAGTTTTATAAACAAGTCACATGACCTGTTATGCGGCATAGGGCTACAAAAAGCGTAGAAAATCCGTTGGCACGTGAGGCGGCGTCTGTAGCGGACCGATGTGCGAATAGGCCGAAGGCAGCACAACGCGCCGAGATCCGGATGGCACCGAGGTGGTGTCCAGCAAATTGCCGCACTGGTGTGGCCATCCTACAATGCTGCGCCAAAAGACGGCGTGTCCAGCTGAGTTGCGGTCACTGTTGCGGTACAGTGACTCGAACGCGCCGAGATCCGGATGTCACCGAGGTGGTGTCCAGCAAATTGCCGCACTGGTGTGGCCATCCTACAATGCTGCGCCGAAAGACGGCGTGTCCAGCTGAATTGCGGTCACTGTTGCGGTACAGTGACTCGAACGCGCCGAGATCCGGATGGCACCGAGGTGGTGTCCAGCAAATTGCCGCACTGGTGTGGCCATCCTACAATGCTGCGCCGAAAGACGGCGTGTCCAGCTGAGTTGCGGTCACTGTTGCGGTACAGTGAGTCGAACGCGCCGAGATCTGGATGGCCCCGATGTTGTGTCCAGCAAGTTGCCGCACTGGTGTGGCCATCCTACAATGCTGCGCCGAAAGTCGGCGTGGGGTGCCCCGTTGGCTTATGAGGTGATGTCAGTAGTGGACCGATGTGTGAATAGGTCGGAACCAGCACAAGGCGCCAAGATCCGAATGGCAAGTCCTGGATGTTGAGTGCCTCAGTTGAGAGTTCTGAGCAGTGCTTGTAAGACTATCTGAAGTTTATTATAAGAATCAGAGTAAGTTGAAGACTGTCTGAAGCTTATTTGCACCTTTTGCAGCTTCACTATTGCCCAAGGTGGTGTCCAGCGGAACTTTTTTCCTTTTCCTTTCTGCTTCTTTTCCTACAATCCGTTTCATCTGAAGACACGACCAGGTCCCTGAATGTGTGTAGGGGGACGCTATTGAGTGAATGAAAATGGCGGCTTGACACAAAGCTGACTCAAGCGTTACTGTTGATGCTATTCCATCCAAGTCTGATTGAGAGTTTGTAGAAAAATGGCTTCAGATTTTCCACATACTACTCTTCAACATTCTTCCTAAATGTAACAATGTGAAACTCACTAGGAGAACGGCTGTTTCTGTTTCCTTTCAAAATGCTACCAACAATATTTTCTGAATGGAAGACACCATCTTGTAGCATAAAGGGCCGAAAGGGGTTCTGGTCTGGCCGATGGTTGGTGGAGACATTTTGACTATATCTTGGACCTGCCCGGCCTCGCCCAAAATGGCGCCGGTATAAATGGGACTCGTAACTCCTTGCCCGCAAATGTATATCTAGAAAATGTTATTGTAAGTGGCCCTGTCCTATTTTAATTACAAAATGTATGTCCACCGATTCCGCAACTGTTAGACACCTTAGTTCTTGCAACCTAATGGCCCGCTCGTTACGTTCCTCTACAGTGTAAATGTGTCCTCATCATATACGATTTCAGTTTGCTCCATGGCCGGCCCACGTGGTTATAGGCCCGTATTTGTATACTGACATTTTCACAATAAAGGTTTTTAAAACAAAACACTGTAGTAGTATTTACATTGGTAAAGTTTTTACTTTTAGTCACTGTTTTCGAATCAGTAAAAGGCAAGTGAAATAAAGCAGTCCAATTACATGACGGATAAAAGGTATAATATGTAGGAACGCAGTAAAGATAAATGGTCAAGGGCAGTTATGTTTTTCATGTCTGCAACATAAAGTGATCGATAAGAATCTGATAATCAGGCGTATCGGCGACTAAGACAGCAGGCCGAATCTCTTTTACTCAACGGCTCCGTCATGGAAGGAAGAAACGCCCTTTTTCTCGAAAAAGGAATATATTTTACTTACAAGACAGTTGTAAATTTTCCGGGAAAGTACATTAGCCTGGAATATTATAACATATGTTTGGAAAAAAAATATTGTTCGAAAACAATAAAAAGCGTAATTTTTAGGTCATATGACCAAGCTTTTCATCATTAAATTAACAAAAGTAAAATGAACCAATGAAAAGTTTTATTAACAAGTCACATGACCTGTTATGCTTACGTTACGCGCTGCGCGCCGCGCCTCGGATCACTTCCGGGTGTGCTAACGCGGCGTGTCATATAACGCATTACGCGACAACGTAGGTCAAGAATATAGTCAAAATGTCTCCACCAACCAGCGTTCAGAACACAACCCCTTTCAGCAGTCCAAAAAGTTCTGTTAAATGACAACAGAGGGGACAGGCAACAAGAACCATCAGTCAAAGAGGGGAGGGCAAGTTCTTCTCTTCCGGGTCATGTTGGGGCGCTACCGGAACTGATCGAATTGGTAGTCTACAGTGTTTCTGGATGTTTCAGACTAAAGCTGGCGTCAGCATGAGACCACTACCATCTCGTAGCTCCGTCGTGGCCATTCCACGAGCAATCATGGCAGCCGCTCCCCACCAGAAGCCTGCGGGAGTCGGAGGCCCCCAAGACTTTTGTAGAATCTTCACGGCTGAGGGGACGCTTTTCGAGAATGGGACCCAAGCCCTATCAGGGAAGCGTCCGAGTTCCAAGGTGTCCCAGGGCCATTTTAGTGGACCAGGCCCAAAACCGAAGAGCCGGCCGCCATTTTGAGAGTCCTGTGGCAGCCGCCTATCGCTGCACCGCAAGAGCGGGAGCAACTCAACTACATGATGAGCGAGACGCTGTAGTCGCAAGAGCGGGCGGTAAACAGCTGAATGGCGGAAGAGGCACAGTGTAGCAAAAGCGGGCGGAATGGCAACTAAAACGGTAAAGGGGCGCCCCACTACAGCTTGTCTTCAGGTCAAACGGATTGTGGGACAAGGTCCAGAATTGAAGAGTCATCAAAAGGCAAAAAGTTCCGCCGGACCCCGGGAGCCGGCCGCCTATGTCGGGGGCGATCTCAGGCTACACCAGTGCTATAAGACTTGGGGAGGGTGTCAGAGCCAAGCGTCTTCTCCGAGTCCATGGCCATCACACCGCCCCTCAGGGGCCTCCGTCAAGCTGTTTAGGAAGCTAACATATCACATTGTTTTCTTATGCAGTCAGGTCCACAAACGACACTCACTTACTTTGAGAATAGTGAAGCTGCAGTAGGTGGAAATAAGCTTCAGACAGTATAACAAGCACTGCTCAGAACTCTTAACTATGGCACCCAACATCCAGAACTTATGCTATTTGAGAATGGCAGTGACATCGAAGCATCTCAGGGACCAAAACCATTAACGTACTTTCACGTATGAAAATCTTACTTGGGGAGGGGGCAGGAGGGAAGCGCCCCCTCCCAGTCAGCGCCACCACACCGTATGTTGAAAATTTGAAGCCATCGTTCTACAAAGTCAACCAAACTTGGATTGAAAAATCTAGAAAAATGTACAAACTGAAAACCAGTTTTGGTCTGCATAGCATCAGTAGCAACGCTTGAGTCAGCTTTGTGTCAAGGCGCCATTTTGATTCAACAAAGCACAGGCATTGAAAAAGGCCCAAAGTCAGAACTCTAAACTATGGCACCCAACATCCAGGAGCTTGCCATCCGGATCTTGGAGCCTTGTGCTGCTTTTGATCTATTCACACATCGGTCCACTACTGATATCATCTTATAAACCAACGTTATGTAAATAGTTTTTTAATAAAATGTTTTACCCTGTTTCTTTGCTGGTGTGTTGTCTATATTTTTAATATTTGCATAGGGTTTGTCGTTATTTTGTGCGGGATGGGTGATGGAGCCGAGCTGTCTTGCAGCCCTCATGGTGTGGAGCTCAGTTCATCTCACTATTTTCGTATTTCTCATGAAGGGTTGTTCCTAATATTTCTATTTTAGCGAGGTCAAAAAGAGATCCAATTAGTGGCCTACTGATTTTGCTCGATTACTTTTATTTTTTTTACACGATTTTTCACTATCTGCAAAGACTAAACAGAGTATTGCGACTTTGTGCTTGTTTGTAAATAGAGAATGAACCAAAGAGAACCAATTCTAAAACAGTAAATGCTTGGACAACAATCAATCAAATGGAGAGACAAGCAGGCACGACGGATTAAAAAGGGGGGAAAGGCTTGAGTTAACTACCGTTCACTATCTGCAAAGAGAGAGTACTACTAAGACAAAAGAGGGGAGGGGGGGGTGCAGCGTTCAAAGCACATCAGCGTGCATAAATACGAAAAAATTTTCATCTATCACGTACTTGACATTTTAAAGCTTTTCATATTTGCTATTAAAAACCAATGAAATTCACAGAAAAAACCATAGGTTATAGTGGATATATAGTTAGGAATTTGCATTTACAAAACCTTGAAAATTCAATGAAAAAACCATTGGTTTTAGGCCATATATAGTTAGGGATTTGCATTTACAAAACCTTATTTTACTCGCATAAAACCATTGAAATTCCATATATAGTTATAAGCGCTAACTATATATCGCGCACCCGCAATCCACTGCTGATGATGTCACATATTACATCATTCATGACATGGTTAGTGACATCACTGATGACATCACTGATGACATCTCAAATGACATCACTGATGACATCACTGAAAACATCTCATTTGACATGACTGATAACATCACTGATGATATCATTCATGTGATAATACGATGAACCTCTTCAGACTCTAATATAACCTTAGATACAATCAGTGTAAACAGACACTCACAGACTGTCACTCATCCATGGAGTTACTCACACACCTAGTCAGTCATGCAAAGAATCAATCACACCTCCATTTCCTCAACTATACAGTTATACAAAATTTACTTATTCAAACATATACTAACACATATTTACTCTATTATACAATCCCTGATACAAGTTCACAATGATCCATACAGCCACTCACACATTCACTGGCTCTTATGCACAGTTATTTATATATGTCAACTCTCACATGTACTGTGTTTTACATATGTACTTACTTTGACATGTAGCACTGAGATATCCATTCACTCTCCAATGCACTCATGCACACAGTCAACCGCCCATACAGCTGTTTCCACATGCACTTTTGAAACCATACATCTAGTGAATCAACTGCTCACACATCTATGCACAGAGTCATACACCTCCCAGCCACCTACACACACACTCAGTATCCCATACAAATACTTGGGCAACCAATCAATAACCCATATAGTTACTCATATAGCTACTTATCAACACATGCAACAGTTTACAGAACAACAGACATAATGATGCACAAATTAAGACAGTTTAGTCACTAACCCATGCACTCAGTGAGACACATTTAATCACTCACTCATACAGTCAGTCATGCACCTACTAAATCCTTCATCCAGACACTTATATATCCACTCATTCTTCAATATGTAAGAGATATTTTAACTTTACAGAAACATACAGTCACTGCATGTTGTCATCAGTGATGTCATCAGTGATGTCATTTGAGATGTCATCAGTGATGTCATCAGTGATGTCACTAACCATGTCATGAATGATGTAATATGTGACATCATCAGCAGTGGATTGCGGGTGCGCGATATATAGTTAGCGCTTATAACTATATATGGAATTTCAATGGTTTTATGCGAGTAAAATAAGGTTTTGTAAATGCAAATCCCTAACTATATATGGCCTAAAACCAATGGTTTTTTCATTGAATATATATATATATATATATATATAAATACATACATACACACACACCACATACATATATATATATATGTATATATGAAAATTCCCAAGTTTGCCAATAAGCACAACCGCGCACTCATGGAGATGTAGTCAGAAAGATTTATTTCCGGATAACGCTACGCGTTTCGACATATATATATATATTGCCAAGGTACATATATGTGGAGTTAGGTATTGAACATCTAGTCCTATTTTCCTGTTGATAATTAATTTTTTCTATTTTCTCTTCGATATTGCATCCCATCGATAGTTAGGTGTCAACATTGAGGGTGAACATCATCAAATCCGCATCCCGGCAAAGGTTAGATTTACTCCAGTCATATTTCATCACATATCCCTAATCAATTTGTCTAATTCCCACCTAAGTTTTCAAATGCTGTCTAACAGCATAGGTGTATTGTTTATTGATTATATGCCAAGTTGTGTAAATCTTACCTGAGCAGGTTATTGTGCCATCAAGCTTGAATTTTAAATGTTGTTATTCAGCCTCTTTCCAGCAACCTGTCCGTGTGTCTCACCCTGTGCAGATCACTGCTATGTGATGTATTTTTCTTATAGATGGTGCTCTATTGAGTGAGGAGGTGCCATCTCTTTTCCGGCTCCTACTTTGCTACACATGCCACTCTGAACAATGCTCTAGTTCAAGTTATGGGAAGCATACAGAAGCTTAATGCTACTATATATTCACTTCTGCCTTTAAGATGAAACTTGAATGATCAATACTCCCTGTGGCCACATTTTAGCCACCACAGTTAATAAAGAGCTTCAGAGAAAGGGCATTTTCTCTTCTCTTGACTGTATAAGCCACATACAGCATGCTTTTCAAGCATATGTTACAACAAATATTAAAAGACACAGTTAACATTAGCAGTGTAAGGGAAAATACTTTTGGGCAGATTTACAACAAACTGACGTATCTCTACATTATAGCAGAGATGTGCCAGTTTGCTTGCGCCATGCAAAAAAACCTTGCACCACCATGGATGCATCGCATTTACAAAGTGCTGCAACATGGCACAAGGATTGACAGATGCATCACGCACCTGTTGGCGCAAAGGTCATGCATTGCTGGAGTCGTGTCGCAAGCACGACACAACTTCAGCAATGCTCAGGAAGGCCTATACCTATTGTGCTGCGTCACTCCTTATGCCTGCTTCAAGCAGGCATAAGGTTTTGATGCAGTGGCCTCATAGAAGTGGCACAGTTAATCTTGTAGATTTCACTGTGTCACTTTTATGAGACTTTCCTGTGTCAGAACGCCCATCCTGCATACATTATACCTGACGCACGTATAATGTGGTGCAGGTTTTTACAAAGTGACGCATCTCCTTAGATGCGTCACGTTGTAAATGTGTCGCAACATTGTTTACGCTGCTGCTGCATCACAAAAGTGACATAACAGTGGCACAAAAGTGTTGCAAGGGACTTGTAAATCTGCCCCATTGTACTTTAGAGAATGTTTAACAAATAATGCCACCCATGATATATTTACGAAGTAAAAGAAGGAATCTTGTGAAGCACAGAAAGCTGGATTTGGAAAAAAAATTACTTAAAATACACAAGTAGAACACCCATTAAAATACTGTGCGGAAAACAGGATAAAAATTCAAATACAATTTTGATTTTTACCCATTTTTTAAAATCATAAGCATATAAAATGGCATACTACAACATTAAAACACACATACAAGTAGATAGCATATTCCATATTCATGACACCAAATGACAACATTGTAAGTCTTGATGAAGGTGCTCCGCGCACACTACATCAATTAAGCTTAAAAAGACAATTGCCTTTTTCACAATTTTTTCGATTAAAACGCATCACTAATAGTGAGGATGAAGCTAAACAAACCATTGAGCTCTTCGGTAAACGGTTCATGGAAAGAGGGTATCCAAAAACCTTAATCAACGAGTCCAAAGAAAAAGTGCTAACGATTGAAAGATCTACTCTTTTGAAACAGCGTGAAAAAACGAGAATACTCTACTGAAGCAAACAGGATTTAAAAACATCATCAGAAAGCACTGGCATCTGATTGAAAAAGAGTCTGAATTGGAATGCATCAACAAAAATAAAGTGATTTTTGCTTTCCAAAGATCGCAAAACTTAAAACAATTATCAACAAAAAACGCCAGCAAAGAATCCACTATGAAATTCAAAGGCATGCAAATTTGCGGGAACTGTACGCACTGCAATAATGTCATAAGAGGAAAATAATTGACTCACCCCTTGAAAGGTTTCATAATCAATTTGAAACACACAAGCACCTGTGATTCTAAAAATGTGGTATACGCGATTAAGTGCCCATGTGGCAAAATATATGTGGGCATTACTGTGAGGAAAGTAAAAATCTGTATCACTGAACACAAAAGTTATATAAGGCTGAAGAATGTCAAATCATCAGTAGCCATGCATTGGCAAGAAGCCGGACACAATGTGTCTCAATTAAGATACACTGTAATTGAAGCAGTAAGAGCTGATCCGGGGACTGACCCACATAAACAGTTATTGAAGGCAGAATTTCGGTGGATTAAAAAACTGAATACTTTACAGCCGTTTGGGTTAAATGACCAAATTGAATTATCTTGTTTTCTGTAAAGTTCTTTGACATATTTTTCTCTTATATGTGCAGAATATATTCAATATGTGATTCTTATACTCAATTTGGATTATAGAAATGCAATGTAATATATCTTTCTGGTAAGACGCACAATATTGAATGTTCATTTTTATTTTTTTACTATTTTGGTTTTAGTTATCAAACACCTTGCTTCCGTGAGCTATTTTTCTATCAAGGGGATGCCATAGCTTTAATATTTATGAAGATCCACGTTGTAAGACGCTACTCACAGAACACGTGATCGCATGCCGACGCCTTTTGTATTTACTACTAGGAAGATCATAGCATTAAGCCGCTCCTCCTGAGACTTGTGATTAGACGTAGACACTACTCTTGTAGCGCAAGAAAAGTAGTGCGTTTGTTACTATTTGCAGAACACGATGTTGCAGCTTGTGCGCGAGAGCAGATACTCGTGAATTTCAAGTAAATTTTGACCCGATAAACTTACTTTTGGCTGGATTAAGTAGATTAGCTTAAATTGAATGTGTTTAGTGAGTCATTGAGGGGTTCCATACATAATAGTTGAACGCTTAGTGAGTCATTGAAGGGTTCCATACATAAGATGCTAGGCTTTTCATTCTGATCATGTGATTTCAGCTTTGTTATCATAAATATGAAGTTAATCAGGTTTAACTTATACAGTTTTGATGTTTTTGGATAAACCTAGGTTTTACGCAGCATTCTGAGGTGGTAGAATTATATGCTTGGACACTGTTGAATAGGTGTAGTAATATTTCTCTTATTATCAGATTGGTCTTTGAAGAAACTTGATATGATTTCACTCTCCTCTGAGATTTGAAATTAAGTAGTTTCCTGTTTTCTATCATTTTTTTACAGACCACTGAGGAAGAGTCCCAATAACAGACCCGAAATGCATTGGGTATAATTCATAAGATTGATGGATAAATTGCAAAACCACGAACAATTTTGCAAAGAATGAACTGAAATAAAAGAAGTTTGAATTTCATCTCTGAAAGGATTTGTAATTTCTTTATATATTGAGAAAGAACTGATGTTCCTTTGAAGTCAAGTGCGCACTTTCAACAGGATACGGTGGTTTCCCATCTAGACCAATTCACAACATTGTAAGTCTTCCACAGTATGCAAATATAAAGTGGAAAAATAAAATGCATGCACACAGTATGCTCCGTCCATTGGAGAGTCTTAAATGGAACATTGTAATCCAGCGAGAACATGTTCCCATAAAGTGCTTAAGCAAAATACAGCATGTAAATGTATCAATGAAGAGGCAGGGTGCTATGCAAATTTGAGACCTCAAATTGCTACATCTTAAACAATCCTACAATGTGCTACCACAGTATGCTAATAATAGCTGAAAGGAAGCACTAGGAGAAAACAATCGGGGAGAATGGAATACAAGTAATGTATACATAAGCAGACAAACTCCTCTGTGTGTTAGGTGACTAGACATTGCAAACTTGTAAACTTGCTACAGTATGTCCCCAAAAAGTGCCAGAAGGTAATACAAAAATGATTCAAAATTGTTATATTGTAATTCGCCTACAGCATAGGACTAATTAAAAAGCTTGCAGCATTGATTGAAAATTTAAAAAAACTTGGTGTCGTATTTATTGCAATTGCGCCAGGCTATGGGGCACAGGGGCAATGGAACTACTAATTATGATTTATAAAGCCATGCAAATCCACCTTGCGTGCCCTGAATGACTTAATGAATCTGGAGTAGCACAGCACAACTATGTGCTGCGATACTCTGAACCACGGAGGCATTCCATGTGTGGAGAGTGGATGTTCCCAGATTTACCATTACTGGAAGACCTGGGAATGCCTCAAAATGCTCCGCCTTCCCAGGTGAGGCGTAACAAGGAGAAATATCTTTATTTCTCTTCGTTTTTTCCTCTTTCTATCTGTGCTGCCGTCTGCAACACAAATAGAAAGATGAAAATGCCTCTTTTTGTGCAGGAAGGTGTCCTTTCCTGCACAAACACAATACTGCTTTGGCGCTAGTCAGCACATTGTGCGCCAGCACAGGGAAGAGACAGGATTGGGCTGTGTAGTTTAAAATACGGTGCATTCCTGCCCTTTCTTTATCATACAGAGCAGCAAGGTGGCTTTCTGCGCTGCCTCATTTTTTGATGAATATGCCCCATGATTGCTTTCTGCCTGGAAAACGTGTGAGAAACAGGATTGAATCAGTGCCAAATTGGAAACTAAAATCAACTCTGGCAAAAGCTAGCAGCTGCTAAATGAAGACCATGACTGGAATTAAACCATGGGGGAACGGCTGGGCAACAGCAATCTGTCTAGGTCTGAAAACAGCATATGAAATGCCAGAGTGGCTTAACTGCCTCTCTGTCCATATGGGAGCATAGCGGAATGATAAACCAAACAGCGAATAGCAGGTGGTGGGAGGAGAATGGCTGATCTTAGGCCACATTTCATTTCTGGTTATGCAGTGACATAAGGTCTGTCGGCTGGTAAACCTGGCAGGGAATGCGGCCACATACAATGATTTAGCATGAGGTGGCAATGCTAATAGATCTGGTTTTGATCTGTTATGATTTAAAGTATTGTAAAACAAAAAAAAACATTAAATTAAAATTATAATACTGTCTGTAATCGCCTTGTAATATCTTACAATTCATCGTACACATTGAAAGCATATTTAAAAAACAAATACATGAAATAATAAATAAATATAATTACAGTTTAAAAAATAAAATAAGAAAAGAGAAGACTGTAGACTTTAAAAAGGAGAGTAGCAGTGGTACTGGGGAAGTGGCTTGAGGCGTTAAAGGGCAAATATTCCCCTCTGTCATGCTGAGCTCCATTTAATTAGCGCCCTTTTTTAACTTGGCCAGTTTTTTACTTTGTAAAGCTGTTAGTTAAACAAATTACTTAATTTCAGTAAAGTTGTGCAGCACATGGCTTCAGAACTTTGCACAAACCTGATGTGTATGCCAATCGAGCCTTATTTCTAAAATGTGGTTCTTCAAGGACTTTTTGTTTAAAGCCATGTCCTAGTTCATCGACACATGTTGCTAAAGAAACGGAGAACTCATCTTCTTTGATTTTCAGGACAATTGACCTGCTTGCAGCATTAGGTCTAACAAGGTAAGTTGCTGATTTGTTGAGCCTTCTCATGGGCATTGGGTTGGAGCAATTGGGAGACACAGAGGAGTGAAGATTCAGAAAAGAGTTCTATATGTGACTTTTTATGACTGACTATGCTAGAGATTTATGCTCTGCTAATGAATAATTGTCATCTCTGCTAGAGTGAAAAGTCGAGCCAGTTCAGTCATTTTTAATAGGACACTAAACCGGGTGCAGTCTTTGAATCTTAATCTTTATTTCATGTTTAACATTTCTAATTTGAAATGCCAGTTCATTGATGTGCTAAACCAATTTAATGATTTGATATTTAAGAGTAATCCTAAACCCCACACATGCAAAAAGCAAAAACAAGGAGAAATAATGCATTTCTACTTGTGTTGCCATCCTAAGACCAGTTTTTACCTTGTCTTATTTTTTGCGCTGCCTTCTATGTACGCCACTCTTGCTCATAGGGGTCAGCGTCAAAATGAATGGGTGTTGCGGTGGAACGCCCACCGCACCACCCACTGCCCACCCCTTTCACACTAACTATAGCTTGAAAGGGGGCCTTATGTCAGCTTTAAGCCATGTTAAGTGGCTTAACGCCGCCTTGTACATAAGGCGCAGCTCCTATCGCTACCACAACGTCACTAGAAGCGACATTGTGGTGGCATTGCAATCAGGGCTTGTACATATGCCCCCTAGTTCTTTAAAGTATGGAATAGGGGTATGCTCTACTAACTGGACCATCACTGATTCACATTCCATTCCTTAACCCCTTTGACGCTGATGACGAGCTGGGCTCGTCATGCACTGCCCATTGACTTCAATGAAAATCTCATTATAATGGCACTAAGGTCCTTAGCATCCAAGTGGTTAAGGTCCTTCAAGTCCCAGCTCTCCACTTTATATTGAGCACTATTCAGTTGGATGATATAACCCTACTTTAATATTTTTCCAAAGATGGTTTCCACTGGAATCCCATAGCATCTTCAAAACAGCACGAAATACTCACAAAAAGGTATATTTGCCTAAATATCCCAGAAGAAGAAAATCAAAGGATCAAATAAGAATCTTAAAAATAAAGTTCTTTCAGAAACGTCCTCTCTAAATCAGCCTTTCTCTTGAAATGGCTGAATTTCTTAACCACATATCACTCATTCTGCGCTAATATTTAATACAGACAATGTAAGAAAACGCGTTTGTGTGTTATTTCATTTATATCTACCTGGGCTGCTAGTATTTGTTATCTATGTAGTAAGAGGTTTGTGACTATCCACTCAGTGCACACACTTTTTCCCTAAAGCATGGTAATTGATTGGCAAATCCTAATTGGCATTTTTTGGCTGTTTTGTAAATCCACATTTGCGCCAGGACTTCACACTTGGCAACGCGTTGGCAACGACTAGTGGATTGGAGAACGTTATGCCCTTAGATTACCCTCTATGAGAACTACAGGATCAAAGAATTAAATTCCCAGTAGAGCATAACTGTATAAAGCAATAATCTCCGACACTATTTAGGACTTGAGACACAGATACAACTGAGGGCCAAAGAGGGCTAGGACCCCAGTTAGTTGACTTTGATAGCATAAGTAGGACCTAGTGGAGGAAAATAACGCTCCTTTGATTTAATCAATGAATGACGATATAATCAATGAACGACAATGTGTATAACGATTTAATTAGTTGTATTTATAGCGTATGTATATATGGTGTACAGTCAATGTATTGTGTATATAGATGTTAAATGTATTTTTTCCCTCACAGGAACATATGATTTGTAAAAAGGAGAGTTGAATGAAAAAGTTCTTTGAAATGAAGGTGGATACCAATATATAAAAGAAATATAAAGAATGCAAAAATCAAATGGGTAATAGCCCAGAGTCAATAAAAGGGACTATTGTGGCAAAAAGAAAGAGTGTTATCTATGGTGTCATAGGTATTGTTGTTGTTAAATTAGTGTTATAGATTCTAGCCTCTGAGGTCCTTAACTGAATCAATCCCCTTACTATATGCCTAATAACAACTTTAAAATCATTTCATTTATGCTGCTGTGCTCTGATAGCAGTGGGTGCCGCTCCTTCGCCTTAGAGAGGAGCCGCCCCTGCTTCAAAAACTTGGAGGATTTGCCCTGTGGTGAGTGCGCTGTGCCCAATGAGTTCCTGACAGTGGAGCCAGGTGAGACCCAGCCATCGGAGATGAGGAATGGCAAAGCTGACAGATCAGACATTCACCATTTTAAGGCAGATGTCTCTTTATACAACTGTAAGACAGACCTATCTTTTTATGTGCAGAGTTCTCTGCCCTGATTGCGGAGTCTCCACAGTAGTAAAATTAATATCAACTCATAGCAGCCCATCTTGGCCTATGAGAACAGGTAGCCTTACAGTAGTGAAAAACGAAATTGGCTGTAATTCACTATTAGGACATACCACACCCATCAGGGATTGTCCTACCTTACACTTACAATGCATCCTGCCCTTGGGCCTACCATAGGGGTGACTAATATGAAGTACAGGAAAGGTTTAGAGGCTGGCAAGTGTGTGCAAATGCCCAGCCAGCATGACAGTACCAGACTGCACGCAGGTTCTGCAATGGCAGACCCTAGACAGTCAGCAGTGGTAAAGTGCCCAGAGTCATTAAACCAATAAAAACAGGTCAGAGAGAATATGGGAGGTAGGCAAAAAGTTCAGGGATGACCCTGCAGAAAGGGCCAAGCCCAACAGACGCACAGCCGAACCCCAGGACTTCACAGGTCTTTAAAAGACCCTTACTTGTTAATAAGGCTTTGGTGTGAATCGCCAGGCCCCCCTCGAGCAGAGTGTCTCGGAGTCCATGCTGCTGCGGCGGTGTTTGCTGACCCTCTTTAGATGTTTTTTTTAAAACACAGATACAATGTTTTCAAGGTCCGTGGGCCGCCAAGGAAGGCTTGCCGGGCCGCTGTACTATGAGTACCCATGTTCTAGAAGGTGCCATTTGCAGTGCTCAGTGGAGATTCATTTAAATTTGTCAATCTATTTCTGTCCAAGTTTGCATGGAGTAATTGGGACCTATTGTATCTTTATCATTTATGTTTGTATGGGTTCCAAAGCACTAGTGCATCTGCTATCTTGATCACCTCAGGGAACCATGAGCTTGGGTTTCAAGATGAGCACTTCCTTCCTGTCTAAATGAAGACTGTTAATGCCAAACGAAAGAGCCCAAAACTGGAGTTGATTCCATTAACAGCTGTTTGTGCTACCTTAGTGATCCTCAGGGGCATACTTACAATCCCCTTTGCATCGCACTGGCAGTTCTCAACATGGTGAAAGAGCGACGCGCCTTCAAATTGAGATTGATGAAGCCACTTTCCATGGCCCTGAGTGGCTTCAAAAATCTTGACTAATGCAATGCAGTGCAAATCGCTCTGTTGCCTTAATATGTGCCAGGGAGGGGTTTCCACAAGTGTTGCATGTGTGTTCCTATGCAACTCCCATTGTTTTCAACGCATTCCCAGATTTACCATAAGTGGCAAATCTGAAAACACGCTAAAAAGATACACCTCTCCAGGTGAGGCATAACAATGAGAAATATCATTACTTCTTCTCAATTTTTCCTCTTTCTATGTCTGCTGCATTGTGCAACACAGATGGAAAGAGGAAAATGCCTCAGGGGAATGTTTTTGTGCAGGATGGTGCCCCTAAATCCTAAATTGTAAACATTGTTAAATTGAGGCTGGACCATCCCAACTGTGAATATTGCCCTGGGATGTGTAATGTTTGAACCCTGAGTTTATCGGTAGGCATGGTGGCTGCCATGATGTAATAGCAGAATAAATAAAGAATCCCGGAAGCATACCTCGTGGTTCATTAGAGTCGCAATCGCAACCAGTGTCTGGGTGCTCATTCACATATCGCCCGCTGCTGTCTAAGGCCTAACGTGTGGGGACCTAACAAACATATAGCACACTGGCTTGCTTACCATGTATTACTGAGTTACCAATCTAAAATGGGTAGTGGAAATAAGATCTCACACCATTTGAACCTCCCATGACATCACATGCATGGCCTTTTTTCCCTCCTTTGGACCCGAAAAGCTTTCTATTTGTTGCTGAAGAGTTAGTAGAAAGGTGGCGAGTGGAAATGACATAACGTAACAAAAATGGTTATAGTGCTATGTTTGCATGCTCCTCCTGCTGCTGCGTCCAGTGATCCCTGAAATAAAGGAACCAAAAGGTAAGCCAGGGATAACTGATGCTACTGTTAATGATTCCCTAATTGCTTTCAATGTTACATACATCCATGCTTGGAAAATCAACTCTATTGAAGATGGCTATTTTTGAATTTTAATCTGTGTTTTTCTGTTTGCTGAATATTCAGAATTGCGATTCTCATAATAACATGACTAGAGAATCTGGATTTCATTAAAGACATGGAGACTGACATTATGCATTAATCCTTTACTGCAGTCCAAGGAGCCGCATACATCACAATAGTAAAATTCCAAAGAAGAATAAAGGCAACACATAAAAGGCATGAGACAGCAACAATCTGCCTATTTTGAAAGAGGAAAAGATAAGTTCATGAAACTTAGGATGTCTTAAGGGAGAACTTCAGGACAATCTTCAGATGATCCAGTAGAACAAACGAAGGAGGAGCGAAGAAAGGACTACATCGATGATAAGAAGGAGCGAAGAAAAGACTCCATTGATGACATGATGGTAAAACCAGCAATTAAGGATTAGCTGAAAAGAGTCAGTGCAAGAGAACTGAACATGGCATAAAGGAGAAGAGAATAACAAGCAGAAAAAACAGTGTACATAATTAATAATAGACAATACAATTAAATGTGATAAAGAACATTACTAAATGAAATACCACCAAGGAGTGGGAAGGGAGGGATAATGCCTCCGTGTCTTTAATGAAATCCAGATTCTATAGTCATTTTAATATGAGAATTGCAATTTCATTACAGGACCAGAGGCTACATTATGCCTGTTGGTAGCTTTCTAAAACAACATCGGACATATGTTCAATAGGTTTACAATAATGACGTGCAAAGGTACTCACATTAGACCAGCCAGCCACTTTAGTATTAAATCTGTTTATTAACAAATAAGCATACATACAGGCATAGCACATTACCACAGGGACCCAAAGTTGCAGTACATCAGAAGCCAATATAAAGAGACATTGGCGATAACATATTGCTGAGCTACACATGAGCGTGAGGCCAAAGCCATAGCTGGTTATCCTGCATGAGCGAACAGGTGTATAAAGAAAGCAAAAACAATAAACAACCACTCACCCCCCCAGCCCCTGCCTCCCACCCACCTACCCACCCACCACCCGCGTTCCAGGTCCACTACCCCGTCGTGCCTAAATGATATTCCACCTTAGCATTTCTCAACTCTCGCCCTGTGACAAACGCAGTAACCGTAGATATCGGGGACATGTCACTTCCTTAAACTCAGTAGCAAGTAGGGACAAAAATGGCTGCCACAATTCCAAGTTCCTGACGCCCTCCCCCGCCCCAATCAGAGACAGATTTTCCATACCCAGAGCATTCCATAGACGATGCAACCATCCCTGAAACGTGGGAAAGTGTGGGGTACGCCAATGGAATATAACATTCTGTAGTGCTGAACCCAAAGCTATGGCAGTTAATCGACCCCTGCGTGATCACAATGGATAGGTGACAGGGTTAGGCAGGCCTAGCAAAACATAGGAAGGGAATCGCAGGATTCCTATATTAAAATGTGAGTCTACCTCATCAAGGACTAGCTTCCAGTACCCCTGGATCTGGGCACAGTCCCACAGTAAATGGACCAGAGTACCCCTCCCCCCACACCCACGCCAACAGGACACCTCCCTTGTGTGATCAATCTTGTGTAGCTTCTCAGGAGTGTAGTACCAGTATGATACTATTTTAGTGAGAGTATCAGTCAAACCCATATGATAAGCAGAGTGCCGCGCGCGATAGTAAATGCCCTCCCATTCTTTGCCACTAAGCGTACGCCCCAGGTCCTTTTCCCACCGTGTCTTCCCTGGGTTGCAGATGTGTGTATACCAATCTAAGAGCATGCGATACAGATCCGAAATTAGCTTTTTATCCGCTGTTCTAGTGATCAGCCAGTATTCGTATGGTCGTAAGTGTCGATCCGCTCCCTCCCTAACCTGGCTGTTGAGCGCCCAGTGTTGCGCCTGAAAGTATCTGAGCCATTCCAATTCCGGCAGGCCATATTCCTGTCTAAAGGCTTCAAATGGAATTACCCCCTCCTCTGTATACAAATGAAACAAGATTCTACATCCCGCCGGATGCCACAGCTCAAAGACCAAAATATCCTGTCCGGGCCCGAAATCAGGATTATCCACCAAAGGCGTAAGCGGAGACGGGAAAGTCATTAACTTGTGTTTAATATTAGTAAGATCCCACACCTCCAACGGGACCCTCGTAATGTGCGAGGCGTAAAGATTGGGGGGTCGATGCTGCTTACGGAGAAAGGGAATCTCCTGGAGTATACGGCCCGCTACCGCCTGATCTTGGAAGAGCCAATGTTTTTTGGATTCCCACCTGCTCCATTCCACAAGAGTCTGCAGCTGGGCCGCCTGTTAATTTAGCAGCAAGTCTGGGAGACCCAGTCCACCCCTCTCGGGGGCAACGTCGCCAATTGGAGCTTCATTCTTGGCCGTTCGCCATTCCAAATGAACTAAGCTAGCTGAGATTGAGTCCGGCGAATCCTGCCATCGGGGGGGCAGCGGTAGGGCACGAAATAGATAAAGTATCTGCGGGAGGATTGTCATTTTTATGGCAGCCACTTTGCCTAACCAGGACAGTGGAAGGTGCCTCCATCTACCCGGCTCTAGTCGGACTGTCCGACGAACCCGAGCATAGTTGGTTCTGATCGTGTCCTGCAGTGTTGCCGCTAACTGAATTCCCAGATATGGGATGGCGTCCAACGCCCAGCGGAAAGGGAAATGCTCCTGCAAGTAGGCTTGAGTATGCCCCTCTAACGAGAGGTCCAAGGCCACCGATTTATTCATGTTAACTTTAAAGCCCGCCGCGAGCGCAAACGTGTCCAGGATATCTACACAGGCCGGCAACGATTCTCTTCGAGAGGACAAGGAAAGGAGGACATCGTCTGCATAAAGACTGACTGTATGCACAAATGCACCAAACCTAATCCCTCGCACTGTCGGGGCAAGTCTCATTGCCTGCGCCAACGGCTCCATATAGAGAGTGAAGAGCAGGGGTGACAGGGGTCACCCATGTCTCGTTCCCCGTTCAATGGGAAAGAGGGGCGAAGAACACCCATTAACTCGAACTGTCGCAGTGGGCCATGTATAACAATTCAATATCCAGGTGCGGAATTTATTCCCCATCCCTGCCTTCACTAAGACCTGCTCCAGGTACGGCCAGTGGACCCGATCGAACGCTTTTTCAACGTCGATCGTGAGCATCATGTATTCACCGGTCGTCCGTGTGGCCTTCTCTATCAGGTGCAGTGCCCTCTTAGTATTGTCCACTGTTTGGCGCTCCGGGATGAACCCAGCCTGGTCCGGGTCAATCAGCCTCGGCATGAGCGGGGCAAGCCTCGCCGCCAAGATGCTCGTATAGAGTTTAAGGTCGACATTGACGAGTGGTCTTTCCCTGGCTTGGGAATAACAGAGATGGTGGCATCCAGGAGGTCCCTCTGGATCGCACCCGGTTCTGTGAATGAATTGAAAAGGGCGGTTAGCAAAGGGGCAACTTGGGAGCAGAACGTCTTATAGAAGATTTCGCTAGTTTAAGCCTATATATAGCCGCAATGACTTCTTCTGGCCTGATGCTTCGGTCCAGATCTACCTGCTCCTTTGTCAAGACTGGGAGAGGAACAGGCGCCAGGAATGATTCACCCGCTGCATGATCAAGCGAGGACCAAGTGTATAGGGAAGTATAGAAATCACTAAAAGCTGCCGCTATCTCGGCGTCCTCCGTGGCCAGTCCCCCGCCCCGTGTGCTGATCTCCTTTATCATTTACCGCTGCCGGGTTTCCCGGAGTGCACGACCCAACAAGGGACCGCACCTGTCCCCCCAGTGTAATACATATGCCTCACTATTAGGGCCGCATATTGGGCCCGATCTTAGTCCAACTCAGTTAACTGCTGCCTTACTAATCGCAACTGCTTCTAAACCCTGGGTGCGCCTGTCCTTTGGTGCATGTGTTCTAACTCCTTCGTCTTCTGCGTGAGTTCTTCCCTCTTACGTGCCCTCTACACATTTACCACTGCCGAAATCGCGATAAATTCGCCGCGCAAGACCGCCTTAAGTGCCGCCCAGTGTGTTGCCAAGGAGGAGTCAGAAGTGCTATTGTGTAGTAAATAATCCGCAATGACCACTTTGATTTTCTCCACCGCATCCTTACGGTGTAAGAGCGTGTCACGCAATTCCCAGCAACGCGTGGGCCGCGTCACTGGCAGGAAGGAGAACACCACCATCATCGGTGCGTGATCTGAAAGTGCTGCAGCGCCAATTTGTACTTCGGTAGTAAGTGCCCGGAGGGAGGTGGAAGCAAGAAAGTAATCCAATCACGCATAAGTTTTATGTGCATTCGAGCAGTATGAATATTCCCTTACGCCTGGGTGAAAGCTGCGCCAGAGGTCCACCATTCCCATCTCAACCAACGGCAAGGAAAACATAGCCCATTTGATCACTACCTGTACCGAGCTCACCCAAGATCGACGCGTCTTCCTGCGTCCACTTTTTAATTTCCGCATGATACGGACCTGCAGGCAAGCAGTACTAGCCGGCTTCAAAGGGGATGACATCCAACTGAGCTGTCGCATGGTAAAATTTCTTGAAACAGCCGAGGCCCGCTTCAAAACTTTGAAGGAACCAAACAAATCGAGTGGTACCGTAAACGGTCCGACGGATGTGTTCAACGGTACCCCAGAAGACCAACCTCTAGAGTGACACCTTTGACTTTCCCTTACACTGACTAGTATTGAGCACACAATAGGGACATCCCGAACTGCTATTATAATTTAACTATTCTTTTCTGTACTTTGGCCTTTTTTTATCTCCCCTTGGCTGGCAGTGAAGAAGAATCTAGTTCCTAAATAGTTTTTAAGATAATTAGACCATTCGACAAGATGTTAAGCTTCCTTTAATTGTGTTGCTGCTATTTTACCTTGTATTCTTGTTTCTCGTGTTTTATGGACGGAACTCTTGTTTTAACACGTTTAAATCTGATCTACGTTTTATAAATTGAATTTCCGTTTTTCAATATTGTAAAGGTTTTAAATAACCATGCACAATAAAGTAACTGATACCTCCAACCATCTCAACCAACGTGGCCAACCCTCCGCTGGATAGAGTCCCTGCCTGAGAGGAGCGCTGACCTGACCTGTCAAGAATATTATCAAATACTAAGTTCAGATCCCCTCCCACCAGTACATGTCAATCCGGAGAAGCAGCTACCTCGCTAAGCGTCAAATGAAAAAACCTTTCCTGGCCCTCATTGGGAGCGTAAACAGAGCATACCGTAAATACTGACCCCCCAGGGAAAATTTATAGGACAACAATCTCCCTCGTATCCCCGCCCCCTTCTGCAGAACCTTCCCCCTGAAGCATTGGGCTACCAATATCGCAACCCCCGCTGTTTTAGTGGAAGCTGAAGAAAAAAATTGGGTTGGGAAGCAACATGATTTCAGCCTGTGGCAATCCTTTTGTAATAAATGTGTCACTTGAAGCAGGCAAATATCAGCCTTTGAGTGCTCCAAAAAAGAGAGGACTGCCTTGCGCTTTACTGGATTGTTAAGTCCACGGACATTTAGAGTGAGAATTTGCAATTCAGTAGCAGGCATAACTCACATCAGTTTCCACTCGCTCAGCAGTCAAGATGCCCGCCACCTTTGTCATGCGCCCTACCAGGGAAAAACGAAAACAACTCTGCCAAAGATACTGCCAACTGGGCCTCCCATTAGCTAACAGGAACTTGGCGCCTAAATACCCCAAAGAGGACCCATGGACCTGGAACCCCACCCTTGCTTCCCCAAGACCCCTACCCTAACAGAACTCCAAGAAGAAGAAAAACAGAAACCCCCCCAAACATTTCAAGTAGCTCACATTGTCCATCATCCGCAGGTGATTGGAAGAATAAAACATCGGGGAATATTAATCAGAGCATAGAGGTCCTCCCTCCCGCCGACAGCGTGGGCAAGACCAGACATCAAAACACAACCATACATTATGTCTGTGTGGAGTTCGGCTAGGATGAGACGCATCTGAACCAGAATTAACAGCCTCCACAGCAGCGCGCTGGCCATCTTTAATCACAGCTACAGGGGGCTTTCGGACACGACGTCGTCTGCCCTGTTGACGCCATCGCGGTCTACCATCCTCCTGTTCTCCGGTGGGCCCTGCATCTTCATCTACCTCAGCTGGAGGGTCCAGACCCAGTGAGCTGCATGCTTCCTTCAAGGACCGGAGCTGCTGCAGTTTATTTTCCTTTTTAAAAATCAAGTGGAACGGGTGGCCCCAGCTTTAAGTGATGTTATGCTGTTGGAGGAAAGTCGGAACCGGCCTGAAAATCCTGCGTTTCTGCAATGTAAGTGCGGACAGGTCTTGATACAGCACTGGGGTCTGGCCCCTGAATGACAAAGGGTGCTGCTGTCATGCCTTCTGCAGGATTTCTTCTTTCGTGCGGATGTCTTGCACACAAGCTAAAATATCCGGAGGGGGGGGCGGATGACGACTGCGGAGGGCCCACTCTATGAACCTTATCCATTCGAAGCTCTGAATCCGGTGGACGCCCCTAAATGTGATTGAATAGTTCCCTGGTAAAACCGAACAAGTCTTTGGTGTCATCAGACAGTGCTATGCCCCGAATACGGACGTTATGTCGACGAGAACGGGTTTACAGGTCTTCCAAATGCGTCTGTAGATCGACCTGTTGGTCATGAATCCACACTACCTCTTGACGCAACGCCTCCATTTCCGTATCATGACTGTTACTCTTGGTCTCCAAATCAGCCACCCGTTCCCCTATACCATCTACATCTCTGCGCACTTCTTTGATCTCCTAGGCGAACTCCTTCTGCAGGGTG
This sequence comes from Lissotriton vulgaris, assembly GCF_964263255.1. Taxonomy (NCBI): domain Eukaryota; kingdom Metazoa; phylum Chordata; class Amphibia; order Caudata; family Salamandridae; genus Lissotriton; species Lissotriton vulgaris. The sequence continues at coordinate 782,955,676 of NC_141694.1, read as the reverse complement.
TGGATGTCCGCCCGTAATATGGTAAAGAGCGATTCTAGAAAAGCCTTGGTTATAGGTTCGGCGCCCTCCGCCTGCTCTGCAACAGCTCAAGTCGCACTCGCCGCCATATCCTTGGGTTGTTGATTTGCCTGGGACTTAGCAAATAGGTCCTTAACCGTCTTCTCTTTTCGGGCTCTCGTCATGGACATAGCTGCTCTCACGGTCGACGAAAAACAGTCACCAGGCCCACCGTAGCCCAGCGCCTCTCACCAGCCCTCAGCTTGTCTTCCCTGCGCGGCGAGTAGCCGCTCCTCTCTGAGGTCCCAATCTGTGACCCGCAAAACAGATGTGGGCAGTCAAGGCAGAAGTTCACTGCAGTGCGCCGAGCGATCCCAGCGAACCCTCTTCAGAGGACTGTCACCACGCTGGCCACAATTCGGATCGGCGTCCCAAGGCCCAGGTCCCTGCTACACAGCTTTCAGAGGGAGCACCCACCCCTCCGCGATTCCCAACAATCTCTTCGGCGGCTCCCAGAAGCTTTCCCTGTCTCTGGGATTCCCCCAGGACCCACGAGTGAGTCCAGACCTCCGCCACCTGTCACCGCCTCCCCTCCGTATGTCCTGCCACTTCTCTCTGCATCCACACCAGCCCGCTGCCTCCCACCGCGGTGCCACCGACCCAGCAGTCTAAGCTCTAGTCGAAGATAGTGTCCAGTGCCAGCCCCCAATCTCCAGTTCCTCAGACCAGCATGGCCTTCCGCACCCAACTCCCAGAGGCCCGGCGTAATCTCTCACCTCGTAGGTACGCGTTGTTCGTCGGGAGGCGTTACTGATTCTCACCAGGGTGTGTTGCTCATGCAGATGTGCGTTGTTCATCAGGAGAATTTGCTGATTTCGCACCAGGGTGCGTTGCTTGCGTAGGTACGCGTTGCTCGTCGGGAGACGTTGCTAATTCGTCGAAGACGTTGCTATACATACCCTCGGATCTATGACTTATTTCATCTCTAGTAGTTAGTTCTATTCCTTTCTCAGGTAAGTATTCTGAAGTGAGGTGTCCTTAGGCAATATGGGGAGGGACTCGGATAAGTAATGACTGCTTGTATAACTAGCTGAAACACCAGAAGAAGCTGAAAAATCAGTCATTATATTTTGGCGTCGTGACTCACAGGATCGTCGGGTGGAAAGTGTGCAGGGAAAATCAATAACATCTTGGCGTTGTGATAATTGCAGAATTGAGGTTGAGTGAATCTTAAAGAAAAGATACATTATGTTTTCTAGGAAAATAAAGACTGAATTTCAATTACATGTAGAGATTCCTGGGTGGGAATCAACTCCATATGGAGTATTGGCTCATGAGTGGGCTAATTCGACGGTTTGAGTGAAAACTGGAACTCGTGTTTGCTCGAGGCTGAACCGGCTCAGGTAGTATCATGCTTACAGAAAGTGCCGGTAGAGGGGAGAGGAGCTTCCTATATTAGGACGAAGAGGATGGATTTTGTTAAATACTTATAGATTAGTGCATGAAAAATATGTGAAAATACAACGTGAGTGTAAAGAATTTGTAGAAGTGAAAAATGCGAATATGCTGTTGAGATGTCAGACCAAATTGCTCTCAGATAAGTTAGAAACTTACCAGAGTGTTGCAGAAAAAGCTTCAGTGCGTATCGCTAAATACAAGTACAGACATAGATGAGGCAGAGTTAACACCAGGAAGGTACGTCTAGCTATTGCAAAGGAAGGACTTGATTGGGATCCTGAAAAGTGGGATGGAAATATTTGGGACTCTTCAGAGTTTTTAGGATCAGATGAGGATGAAAATACCAGAGCAGAGCCTGTTAAGGTTCAAAGAGAAGACAAAACAGAAGTGTGCAGGGAAGTGCAGGCTCAACCGATTCATCGAAGAAAATTGCAGGGTGGTCCTAACCATCCTCAAGGGATACCTCTTGATAGCTTAGAGGATTTTATGCAACAAGAAATCAATGACATTTTAGACAGGCTTCGGCAGAAATCTGGTGAGAGCTTACTTACTTGGATGGTTAGAATTTTTGATTTAAGTGCTGCAGGCATAATGTTAGACCGTGGCAATGCAGTGAAGTTCTGCACGTTAAGCACAGACCCAACTGTTCAAGAACATTTCAGACGTTATGAGAGTGAAGAGCATATTAGTCTGTTGAAACTGGCTGTGGCTGGCTGTAGTCATAAATATCCAACTGAATCAGATTGGCCGGTAAATGAGAAACCATGGTATAGACTGCGAGACGCAACACAGAGATTGAAAGAGGAGGTAATGAAAACCTCTATTTTCTTAGATGTTGCACACAGATTAATGGAGGGAGTGCTTAATACTTCTGTGAGAAACAAGATCATTCGTACTGCTCACCCCTGCTTATAAGCAGGTGATGATCACATTGTTAAATACTTAAACGGGAAATACATTGGCTGAGGTGATTGAAGCGGTTCGCGTGTTAGGCGAGCTAGGAGAATGGATCAAGGTAGAAAGACCATCTAGACCCGAAGTTCGTACAGACAATAACTGACTGAGTAGACAAGACATGTTTCTTGCCCTACTTAAGGATGGGGTGAGTGTGGCAGAGATTGATGGATTGGCCACTGCTAAGTTATGGGATATGTTTCGAAAGCGAGGTCTAGACAGGAAGGAAGGGAGCAGGAGAGTTAACAAACAAGATCATGACCGAAGAGATTCAGATGGAAGTGGTGACGAAGGCCGCCATAGAGGGAGAGAAGATGAATTCTGGGATTATCAAGATAGACGAGGGAGAGAAGCATCTCCCAAGCTTAGAACATTTCGAGACCGAGAGAGAGGGAGAGAGGAATATATTGAACACAAAGACAGGGACGAGAGAGGTAAATCTCTGGGGTGGAGAGTGAGAGATGAACGAGAAAAATATCCCGATCGTAGGTCACAATCTGATCGAAGTGGAAACAACCCATTTTATGAGTAAAGAATGTACGAGCAAGAGATTTTACCCAAACGATATGAGAGTCTTTACCCCGATCTGTCTTGGGCGTCTGACAAAGGCAAAGCTGAGGAAATAGGTCAAGCGCTGGTATAGAATTAGACTCGTAAAGATTACAGACCATATGTAGATATAGACATTTTTTGGAGGCATCATAATGTGCAACAGGCCTGGGCATTGGTAGCTACAAGAGTGGAGGCCACTTTGATATATGGAAATCCCAAGAAGTTTAAAGGACAGTATTTTACTATCACCGGATTAGGTGGTAAAGAGACCCCAGCAGTGCAAACGAATCTCCAGTTGAGAATAGGGAAAATACCAAAACGAGAATATAGTGTGTTGGTGGTGCCCCTTTCTGAATATATAATTGGTATTGACATTTTAAAAGGAATGACCTTACATTTGAGTGATGGTTATTATCAGTTTGGTTTGCAGAATTATATTTCAACTAAACCTGTGAGAGTAGGACGTTTAAAAATTCCTCCTGTGAAATTGCCCCAAGCGACCAAAGTCATTTCCATGAAACAGTATCGAATCCTAGGTGGGCATGATGAAATCAGTGCTACCATCCAAGATTTGATGGATGCCGGGGTTGGAATTCCGATTACTTCTGCTTTTAACAATCCTGTATGGCCCGTGCGTAAAAGTGATCATTCTTGGTGTATGACAATTGACTATCGCCAATTGAACAAGCACACACCTTCTTTGACTCTTGCTGTGCCAGATAATATTACTTTATTAGAAAAAAATTGAAAGACACCCAGGAACATGGTACGCAACTATTGACATTGCTAATGCTTTCTTTTCTATTCCCATTGCCCCTGAATGTCAGGAACAATTCAGTTTTACGTGGAATGGCAGACAAATGACATTTTGAAGTTTGCCCCAGGGCTAACTACATAGTCCAACGATCTGTCACCGGCTGGTGGCGGAGCATTTAGATGAAGTACCTTTGAGCTCAGGAGTACAGATTTGTCATTATATTGACAATATTATGATTCAAGGTGAAACACAGGAACAAGTCCAATGTCAATTAGATCAAATTGTCACTCATTTGCAGAGTAGAGGATGGGAAATGAATCATGACGAATTGCAAGGTCCATCACAGAGTGTAAAATTCCTAGGTATACAATGGCATGAGGGAAATCGAGAAGTGATTCCACAAGTGAAGCAGAAAATTAAAGAGTTTGCTTTACCACGGAATAAGAAAGAAACTCAGAAGTTTATTGTTTTTTTTGGATTCTGGAGACAACATGTTCCCCATTTGAGTGAGATTTTGGCCCCCATGTACAAGGTTACACGTAAAAAGCATGCGTTTGAGTGTGGTGAGGCGCAGCAGACCGCATTTGAGCTGGTGAAAGAGGTGATTCAACATTCTTTAGATTTGTGGCCAGTGCGTGACGGCTCTGTCAATTTGAATGTGACTGTGCAAGGTTCTTATGCTAATTGGAGTTTGTGGCAAAAACAAGGCAGAATGAAAGTACCTTTAGGTTTTTGGACCAAGAAATTACCTGGTGCTGGTGAGCGTTTTACACCCTTTCAGAAACAGCTACTTGCATGTTATTGTGCTTAGGTGGATACAGAACAGCTAACACTAGGGCACGATATAGCTTTAAGACCTGAGATTCCTATCATGCAGTGGATGGTAAGCTCCCCTAAGACTCATAGAATTGGACATGCACAAGAAGCTAGTATCATCAAGTGCAAGTTATACATACAAGACAGGGTTCGTGTGGGTCCTAAAGGAACTGCGATGTTGCATGAGCAGGTGGCGCAGGCACCAATCGAAGAGACAAAAAGTGATTGCTTCGTACCTGTAGTACGGGAATCTCCTGTACGGTGGGGTAAGCCAATTAGTGATCTTTCCGTTGAGGATAGAATACATGTATGGTTTACGGATGGTTCAGCAAGGTACATAGGAGCAAAGAGGCATTGGAAAGCAGACTCGTACAACCCTGTCAAAAAGAAGTTGTTGAGTACCACTGGTAGAGTAGTCAATTCGCAAACTTGTATGCTGTTTATCAAGCTTTGAAACAAGAACTGCCAGGTACTTGTAACCTTTATACTGATTCCTGATCAATTGCAAATGGTTTGGCAGTGTGGCTCCCTACATGGTATAATCATGATTAGAAAATTAATTTGAAAGAGTTGCGGGGTAAAGAATTGTGGAAAGAAATTTGAGTCTGTTATCCCAAAGTACTGTTACAGTCTTTCATGTTGATGCTCACACTTCCATAGATTCCATTGATAGACTCTTTAACGTTATTGCATATGAAAAATCTAAAATCTTTGAGGCAGAGGTGGATGTACAAGATTCCAATATCATGGGTCTGGCGAGGTGGGCACATCAAAAAGCAGGACACTTTGGAGAGAAAATTACTAGCAGGTGGGCTGCAGATAGAGGAATATGCAATCCATTGGATATTATCAAAACTGTCATTTTGCATTGTCCCATTTGTCAGCATTCTCGGCAACGAGAAGTTCCCCAAATAGTGAGAGGTCAGTTACATCGAGGTAAGTCACCTGCACAGATTTGGCAAATAGATTATGTAGGTCCTTTGCCCATGAGTAAGAATTGTCAATATATATGCACTGTAGTGGATTCCTTTTCTGGCTATTTACTTGCTGCCCCTAACAAACGTGCTACCCAATTGAATACAATTAAAACTCTAGATTTGCTTACATTATACTATGGAAGACCGTTACAAGTCCAGTCGGACACCGGTTCACATTTTAAAGGTAGACTGATGCAAGAATATTGTGCCCAGCATAATATTGAATGGATTTTTCATGTACCCTATTATCCACAAGCGGCAAGCCTGATTAAGCGGATGAATGGATTGCTGAAGGATCAGTTGCGCAAACTGTCTGATGGCTCTTTGCGCAATTCGAGAGACCATCTGAATGATGCTTTGTTGATTTTGAATAATCGCCCCCTTTTCAATTCTGAAACCCCCTTAATGAGAATGTTGTCACCCCCTGTAAATGTTCAATCTCACACAACTGAAAGTACTGTTATGTATTGGGAAATTACTCCTGGTGCTTTGGCTCCTCATAGAGCTACACCTGGATCTGCTGGACTTGACTTACATGCTTAGAAACCTGTTTGTTGAATTCAATAAAATAAAGATGATGGGTCCTTGTTGTAATGTTCATTTAGTATATTTATTCTTGGGATTAGATAGTCAGGTACAGCATTCAAGTAGGAATGCAAAATGGTAAGAACCCCCACCGGGAGCAGATAACTTCCTACTCAGCTTCCAGGTAACTGATAAATCCCTTGAATAGCAACAGGTAAAATCATGGATGACATCACAGAGACATGACATAGACAAGCAGATACTAACACTAAGGAGGGACAAAGAGAGCGGAAGAGCAGGATATAACACACCTCCCTCCTTTAATTGAAAAAATGAATAAGATGAAACAGAAGATGGCAGAAGCAGAAAGGCAGAAGAAAGAAAGAACATAAATGCACCAGAAATAAACACCCTCTTCAACATGATGGAAAGAAGAGGTAATATCAAAGGGGCGCAAGTACAAAGGTTGTACAAGCATCGTAGGCTAACAAAAGAATGTAAGTAGAAGTAAATGTGGTAAAGTCCATAAGATGACTAATCCACAATATGAGAACTGAACATCTCAAAACCAAATGAGCAAAAATACAGTATAGCTCTGTACTGTAGATAGAAAATTAAATTTCAACTCCTCCAAATTCGAATATTTTCAATTCCTCTCAAAGTAAATCACAATAAAAATGAGCCCAACTCCTCACAATAAATACATGAACGCCTCTAAAAAAATAGAGCACACTAAAAGTGGTTCATGGCAATAAAACAGCTCTTCACAGAAAATGCATGACTTCTCTAAAAATAGAATAAAACTGAGCCCCTGCGGCTCCTCACAGAAAATAGATGAACTCCTCTAACCATAGAGCACTATAAGTGGTTCTTTGGAAATGACAATAAAATTGAGCCCCTACTGCTTCTAATAGCAAGCACATGAACACCTCTAACAATAGAGCACTATAAAGTGGTTCATAACAGAAATAAACATCAAACTTGAGCATCACTCCAGCTCTTCATCACTAAGCATGAAAACAAATTGGAGCACCTCAAGATAGTTGAGCACATAAATGACCCCAATATGCATAACGCCTACAAAACATCACCAAAATGTAAGCAAATGAGCACCTCAACAAAGGTTGAGCACAAACGTGGCTCCAGTAAAGTAGGCAATAATAGAATAAATTATTCCAAAATGTATCACTTGCAAATCCACACAGAAAAGAACATGAACAGCATACATATATAACCTAGAACCAGAATTATAAGCATTGAGCATATAAATCGATATTTAGCACATCACAGTACTGAAAAGAAATGTCATGACTGACACACACACTGTAAATTAAAACAATAATAATAAAGTAGGCAAATCCTTCATGCAAAGTACTTGAATAATGCACTCACGGGTAAATTACAGCGTAAACAACATATTGCATAACTTAGGAAATATGCAAAATCGTTCACAGCATCTTAAACATAACAAATCAAAATAATAAAAGTAGTCACCGTTGTCATTTGAATGAAGGGAGACACAAACAGCTCTGTAGAAATCTCCATGGGAAAATGTAAAGAAAATCAAACAGTATCTTGTTGGAGAACACCCTTTTTTTCCAAGGAAAATAAATAAATAAATAAATAAATAAATAAATAAATAAATAAATCACGAAACAGCAAACACCGGTGAGTGATCTCTCACCCGGGTTGTAGATCCAAATGTAGTGTAATGTCAGAAGTTAATGGTGTGCAGATCAAGTTCCAATTCTCAAAGTCAGGAATGTAGACAGACTCCCAAATTGTGTAGAGCCAAGCGCTGGCATGTGAATTACAGACGACAGTGCACAAATATCGAAGATTGGAAGTTAAAGAAGAAACACCGTAGTGCTGCATGACAGAGAAGTTGACAAAAGTACACAACAGAAGTACACGTAGTACTGCTGCAGAGTATGCGCAGGACGTGGTTGGCAAGAAGTAGGCATCAGGTCTCAGCGTAGGCCACACGGCAAGCCAAATAACAAAGTAGAATAGCCGTCTCTTCACTCAAACTGCCAGTGCACAACCTCCAAGGTACCAAAAGACTGAGTTCACACAGATTGATGCAGGCAGACTTTAATTTTAATTGCAGGTTGTAACGGTCCCAGTAAGTAGCGCTTTTGTAAACAGGAGACCTTTAAACAGCAGGTTGGCACAAGTTTTGCAGGCAATAAACTGAAGTCACAAAGTGATCTGACAATCTTTTAAACAGCATATTCCAGAAATAGCACAGGCACACTTTTATTTAAAAAGGAGGTTGCAGAAATAGCACAGAAACACCTAGGACAGACAGCAGCAGCAACGTTACTCACGTAAAACGCTTTAAGTTTGCTCTAGTGCCAGATGATTTAGTAGTAGTATTACTTCAGCAAAGGTTTTTCCAATGCTCTGGGTTGAGACTGTCCGTTGGAACCAGGCACCAGTGGGGCACCCAGACGCAGGAAAGTCATTTTAAACATTTCTCTTCTTGTCTTTGGTTGCAATAATGTCCTTTTAAAATTCAGTGAAGTACTTTTTCTTTTAATTGGGTCCTTTTTTACCTCGTCGCCAGTGTTGAATTCAATAAAATAAAGATGATAGGTCCTTGTTGTAATGTTCATGTAGTATATTTATTCTTGGGATTAGATAGTCAGGTACAGCATTCAAGTAGGAATGTAAAATGGTAAGAAGCCCCACCGGGAGCAGATAACTTCCTACTCAGCCTCCAGGTAACTGATAAATCCCTTGAATAGCAACAGGTAGAATCATGGGTGACATCACAGAGACATGACATAGACAAGCAGACACTAACACTAAGAAGGGACAAAGAGAGAGAAAGAGCAGGATATAACACAGTTTTATTGAAATGCCATGATATTGTTCTCAATGAGACCGGATTGGGTATTCAAATGCCGTCCGGACATTTGGGATGGATTGCCCCCTGTTCTGGTTTGGCCCTGAAGGGTATCCAGGTCTTAGGAGGTATCATTGATCATGATTACCAGGGAGAGATTAAAGTCATCCTTTTGAATAGTGGTGACTCAGATTTGCCTATATGAACTGCAGATCATATTGCTCAATTGGTCATAATGCCTGTCTTCAGTTGAGTGTTGCAAAAAGGAACTGTCCCAACACTGTTAACGGTACGTGGAGAAGGAGGTTTTGGCTCAAAGGACAAGAATCCAGGAGCCAGAGTGTGTGTGTAATCGCCTAATCAACCCCCTGAACAGGCTGAAATTATAGCGGTTGGCAACGACAATACCATTTTAGTGATGAGCCCTGGACAGGAAAAATGGGACTGTGTCCCAGCTGATAAATGTTATCTTTGAGAATGAGTAATGCCTGTTTCTGATTCCTTTTCTTTGTAGATCATTGCATGGACTGCTGCTGCAGGATGTGTTGTCGTTAGACTCCTGTCGGCCTGGTACATCGGAAGCCTGGGAGAGCTGTGGAAATTCAAAACTGAACTGACCGTCTGAGGACGCAGCACCATGTCAGCGCTGGATCCTAATGTTAACATTTGGGTATCTTTGGCACGTCGACTAACAAATTCTTCTGCTTTCTGCATGTCACCAATGAGGTCCGTCTCTGACCTCCTGTCAACCTGCTTTGTATCGGTTCCTACTCCGACAGCTGTTCTATTTGCATTTTTTCAACATCACCGAGACTAATCCTGACTTCATTTCCAGTGACTTTAACACATATGACTATTGCGTTTCGTGCTAAGTACTAACTGAACCGGATTCCCCGTTCACCTTTTCTATCTCCACCATTAATGTTTCTGAAGGAGATACTTGTTATAATTTCACCTGGGATCCCAGACTTATTGGAAAATGTGTACAGACCAAAATGGAGAACGTTTCGACTTTTACCCAACATGTAAAAATACTGTGTTTCAGTCATACCTGTGATATGTGCTTTTCAGTCTGTAATTCTATGAAGTGCAAACGTATCGCCTAGACTCCTAGCCATTATTATAATGTGTTACTGCCCCCTGGATGGCTTCTTTTATGTGGTAACATATCGAGATCCTATATTCCTGCAAATATTTCTGATGACCCATGTGCTCTATCCCGATTGAGTGTACCAATATTTTCTTCAACTCCTCCCATGCATTCTCGGACTGTACATGAAGCTCCCCCATTGACTGAAACATGTGACTCTGATCTTCATCTCCTGTCCAAAACTGAATATATTAGTTTAGCTGCCTCCCTTGTAGGTATCCCTGGGCTATCAATTTACAATTCCTGAGCTATTAGCAAGTTAGCCTGCCTGATGATCAAGTCTCTCAACCATACTTCAACTGTTTTATCTGAATTTCTTTTAGATGCGCAGGGTGAGCGTCGTGCTATTCTGCAAAATTGAGCTGCTATTGACTATTTACTTTTAAAGCATGATCATGGATGTTTTGATTTTGAAAGGCTTTGCTGCTTAAATCTTTCCGACCATTCTAAGTCCATCCAGCACCATATTATATGTATTACATGATTCATCCCGAGAAATACGACAAAATTTAGATCAAGGGTGGTTTGATTGGCTTTTTGGGTGGGTACCGAATTTGCATTTACTTCATCCAATATTGGGTGGTTTATTTCTAGTAATTTGTTTCCTAATTGCTGTTTGTGGTTTTATTCAATGTATTCCATCTCTTTTAGTTATGCTTCGTCCACGTGTTATGACTTGATCTGTTAGCTATGCTTCCTATTATTCTACTATTGATCTACGTCCAACCTGATTCTCTTATTCTTTCGATGGTGTTGTCCATTGGTCAAGGGTGGAATGTAATGACTGAGATCCCGACACTGATTGGCTTGGTTATGACCATTGTCCACCACCACCTCAGTATATGAAGTAGTTTTGGCTCTTATTCCACCTATCTGCAGGGTTTGCCTATAGACTTTGACAACCTTATGCTGTCTTATGCACTGTTTTTGCTCCATTTCGGGCCTAAGGCATGTTCTTTTCTGACACCATCTTGCTGAGCCTCTTTAGTTGAGAGGCAATGTTTTATTTTAAATGTGTTATTCGCTAGCAGTGAACCAGCACGGACCGGTTCTTATCGCGGGAATGTGCTCTCTCCGTACCGGAGCCATAACAAACACTTTGCCAGCTGCTGTTGTGGACCTGGTATGTGGAGGTACAGGAATCCCGTGAGAGTGGTAGGCGGATTCTTCCAGAAGCTTCGAGAAAGGGCTAGATTCTATATTAGCGAAAGCGGGTCCAAGCGAGGGAGAGTTGAATTGATGGACTGTGAGACGATGATCTGGCGGCTTTGATGGTCTTGTGAAACTTCACGGTGCAGACGTGCAGTCGTGTTTGTGGAGCAGAGAGTCTTGGCCTAATGAGAGAGAGGGACAGAGAGAGAGTTGGACCCTTCTTCAAGCTACAGATGCCTAGTAATATGGTGAGATGTTCCATGTATATCTAACTTTATCTAATTTTACCTTTCATTTTCAGGTTTTAGATGTATGTATGTGTTGATGTTTTTATTTCTTTCTTGTCACCACTATTATCATGTAATAAAGACCCTTGGAATGTGAATGTGGTTCTAATTCTGTGTAAAGGAAGTTTGGGCCCCTTTTTTACCAAGTGCTTACAGAGGGATGGGCAATTTCCCCTCTAATAGGTAGTTGTTGATACGGGAGGGAAATCAGCTCCTAAGCAGGAATACCAAAAGTATTAGTAGATCAACCCAACATAGCGTATGAGGGATGTACTGATTTTTCACTGGAAGGTGTTGCTCGTGCAGATACGCGTTGTTCGTCTGGAGACGTTGCTGATTTCGCACCGGGGTGCGTTGCTCGCGTAGGTACGCGTTGTTTATCGGGAGGCGTTACTGATTCACACCAGGGTGTGTTGCTCGTGCAGATGCGCGTTGTTCATTGGGAAACGTTGCTGATTTTGCACCGGGGTGCCTTGCTCGCGTAGGTACGCGTTGTTCATCGGGAGACGTTACTGATTTCGCACCAGGGTGCGTTGCTCGCGTAGGTACGCTTTGCTCGTCGGGAGACGTTGCTAATTCATCTGAAGACTTTGCTATACATACCCTCGGAGCTATGACTTATTTCATCTCTATTAGTTAGTTCTATTCCTTTCTCAGGTAAGTATTCTGAAGTGAGGTGTCCTTAGGCAATCTGGGAAGGGACTCGGATAAGTAATGACTGCTTGTATAACTAGCTGAAACACCCAAAGAAGAGGAAAAATCAGTCCTTACAGCTATATAGGAGAGTGAGTGGGTGTGATGGTGGTTATATGAGTGAATGACAGGGTGTGCGAGTGGCTGTATGGGTGAGTGAGTGGGTGTGTGAGAACTATATGAATATAGCACATTACAACATGATAAATAACACTGCGTGCCTTTACTACACGGTTGTTACAATGACCGCGTTGTTAGTGCGCAATACATTTACATTGCAAGGTATTTCAATGACTTGCAATAGTGGGTGCGCTGGATTTAGGAATAATACTATTTCCTATTCCTGCTCCAGTTTGCGCAACAGTAGGGAAGGTGTTGGAATTCATTTCCAATACCTCAGTGCCCCCTACAGCTCTAGTCATTGTAATGACTTGCGATGTAAATGCATCGCATACTATCAACGCAGTTGTTGTAACAACCGCATTGTAATAGTACTGTGATGTTATAACAGCATTGTAAATGCTGTTTCCCGAGCTATATGGATGAGTGAGTATGTATGTCAGTGGCTGTAATGATGATTAAGTGGGTGTGTGAGTACCTTCCTTTGTGAGTGAAAGGGTACGTGAGTACCTGTGTAGGTAGCTGAGTGGGTGTGTGAGTGCATGTATGGGTGGTTGAGTGCATGTGCTAGTGGCGGTATGGGTGAGTGAGTGGCTCTATGAGTGGCTGTATTGGTAAGTGAATTGGTGCATGAGTGGTGTATATGTGAGTGAGTGGCTGTGTGAGTAGCTGAATGGGTCAGTGAGTGGCTATGTCAGTGGCTGTATGACTGAGTGAGTATGTGTGTGAGTAGCTGTATTGGTGAGTGAGTGGCTGCATGGGTGAATGAATGACTGTGTGGGTGGCTGTATAGGGGAGTGAGTGGGTGTCTGAGTAGTTGTATGAGTGAGTGAAAGGGGCACAAAGGAATGTATACGTGAGTTAGTGGGTATATGAATGGCTCTATGGGTGAGTGCATCAGTGGATGAGTGATTGAGTGAGTATCTCACTGGATCTATCGGTAGCTTTATAGGTTATGAGTGGTTGCATAGGTGAATGAGTGGTTGTGTTAGTAACTGTAGGCAAATTAGTGCATGTCTTAGTATCAGTATGAGTAAGTGAGTGGGTGTCTGAGTATTGGTGACTGAGTGAGTGTGTGATTAGCTGTATGAGTGAGTGAGGGGGTGTGTGACTGGATGTATGTGTGAGTTAGTAGGTAACTGAGTATAAGTATGTATGTGTGAGTGGGTATGTGAGTTGATGTATGGGTGAGTGAGTATCATTGTTTGGGTGAGTGAGGTATGTGAGTAGGTGTATGAGTGAGTGAGTGAGTGAGTGAGTGAGTGAGTGAGTGAGTGAGTGAGTGAGTGAGTGAGTGAGTGAGTGAGTGACTGAATGGGTGAATGTGTGAGTGGGTTAGTGGGTCTGTCACTAGATGTATGAGTGGGCATCTGAGCGGTTGCATGAGTGAAGGAGTGGTTGAGTCAGTGATTGTATAGGTGAATGAGTACATGTGTTTGAATCTCTGTATGAGTAAGTGAGTGGGTGTCTGAGTATCTCTATGGGTGAGTGAATGGGTGTGTGAGTTGCTCCATGGGTATGTGAGTGGCTGTATAAATGGCTGGATACATGAGTGCCTATATGGATGAGTGAGTGTGTGTGTTTGCTCTTATGGTGGAGTGAGTGGCTGAGTATCTCTGTGGGAGTGGGAGTCATTCTATGGGTAAGTGAACACCTGTATACATGGCTGGATGGGTGACTGAGTGGATGCATGATTTGCTATATCGATGAGTGTGTATGTGTATACTCTTATGGATAAGAGAGTGGCTGCATGAGTTGCAATATGAGTAAGCAAGTGGGTGTGTGAGTGGCTGTATGGGTGAATGCATCAGTAGATGAGTGGGTCTGTCATTGGATGCATCAGAAGCTGTATGGGTGAATGAATGAGTGGTTGCATAGGTGAATGAGTGGTTGTGTCAGTAACTGTATAGGAGAACAAGTGCATGTCTTAGTATCTGTATGAGTAAGTGAGCAGGTATCTGAGTATCTGTATGGGTGACCATGTGGGTATGTGAGTAGTTGTATGAGTGAGTGAGAGGGTGCATGACTGGCTGTATGGATGAGTTATTGGGTATCTGAGTATATCTATGGGTGTGTGAGTGGGGGTGTGAGCAGATATATGGGTGAGTGAGTGGTAGTGGGAATGGTTGTTTGGGTGAGTGAGAGGGTATGTGACTAGCTGTATGGGTAAGAGAGTAAGTGTCTGAGCATCTGTATTGATGACTGAATGGGTATGCAAAAAGCTATATGAATGAGTGAGTGGGTGTGTGAGTAACTGTAATAGGTGAGTGGATGAGTTGTTGAGTGGGTTTGTCACTGGATGTATGAGTGGGCATATGAGTGGATCCATGGGTAAATGAGTGGTTGTGTCAGTGACTGTATAGGTGAATGAGTACATGTGTTTGAATCTATGTGTGAGTAAGGGAGTGGGTGTCTGAGTATCCCTATGGGTATGTGAGTTGCTCTATGGGTAAGTGAGTGGCATGTATAAGTGGCTTGCTGAGAGACTAAGTGGATGCATGAGTTGCTATATGGGTGAGTGAGAGTGTGTGTGTGAGTGCTCCTATGGGTGAGTGAGTGGCTGCATGAGTTGCTATATGAGTAACTGAGTGGGTGTGTGAGTCGCTGCATGGGTGAGTGCATCAGTGGATGAGTAGTTAAGTGGGTCTGTCACTGGATGTGTCAGATGCTCTATGGGTGAGTGAGTGAGTGCATGAGTGGTTGCATACATGAATCAGTGGTTGTATCAATAACTGCATAGGTGAATGATTGCATGTCTTAGCATCTGTATGAGTAAGTCAGTGGGTGTCTCAGTATCTGTATGGGTGACTGAGTAGGTGTGTGAGTAGCTGAATGAGTGAGTGAGAGGGTGTCTTCTTGGCTGTAAGGTTGAGTCGGTGGGTGTCTGTGTATGTGTATGGGTGTGTGAGTAGTTGTTTGGCCAGATATATGGGTGAGTGGGAGTGGTTGTTTGGGTGAGTGATAGAGTACGTGACTAGCTGTATTGGTGAATGAATGGGTGTCTGAGCATCTTTATTAGTGATTGAGTGGGTATGTGAGTGGCTGTATGAGGAGTGAGTAGGTCTGTGAGTAGCTATATGGGTGAGTGCATGAGTGGTTGAGTGGGTCTGTCACTGGATATATGAGTGGGCATATGCGTGGTTGCATGGGTGAATGAGTGGTTGCATCAGTGACTGTATAGGAGAATAAGTGCATGGGTTTGAATCTCTGTATGAATAAATTGGTTGGTGACTGAGTATCTCTATGGGTGAGTGAGTGGGTGTGTGAGTTGCTCTATAGGAAAGTGAATGGCTGTATAAGTGGCTGGATGGGTGACTAGGTAGATTTGTGAGTGGCTATATGGGTGAGTGAGTGTGTGTGAGTGCTCTTATGGATGGATGAGGGGCTGCATGAGTTGCTATATGAGTAAGGTGTAGTGTAGTTCCTATATTCCCAATAGGCTCTGCGCATTGGAATAACATAAACAGCAGTGTAGATGTAGGACTGAGGTCATCTAGGTCTCTACTGACTATGTTAGACTTAATTAGTTTTGACAGCTAGCTCAGAGGTCACTAGAAACTTTCTCGAATGAACAGGGAGGGGTTAACTTCCCTGATTCAGACAAGAAGGGATTAGCTTCTGACAACCATATAACATGACAACTTTGCTCCCCCAGAATAAGGAGTATATCTCCAGAGTCGTGTGAAAACAATAGACAACTATTTCACTCAGTCAATCGTGCATGCTTAGTTTCACCAGAGTGCAGAGAAATAGAGAGACGGGCGTTTTCAATAAAAGGTGTTATTTTATTGAGCAGTCTTCTTTCTCATTCAAGAGAAATGAATTGCCACAATTGCAATACTTATCATGAAGTAAAGTGCGTACAGTAAAAGGAGTATTATGAAATAATACTGTAAAAGCATTGATATGGTTTCTTAGCCATATGATACTTTAAAACGGATAAAATATTTACATACATAAAAACATTGACTAACGAACTCAACTGGTGCTTCTAAGATACGCCTACCCCCGTGTACCTGACCTAAGCCTAATACGTGGGAAGGAGTAAGTAAGTTGCAGTTTTAAGTTAAGTTGGGTTTTTGCCAAGAATCTGAATCAAGAATTCTCTTTAAGGTTTTAATCAGCTCCGTACCTTGGTTATAGAATGAAGGAGGTCTTGTATCTCGCTCTCAAGACTCGATCTCCCAGTAACCCGCAAGGGTGACTGGAAACACCGGAGCTGGATTTCTCGGCGTGAGAAAAGGCAGCTTCTTTACCGGTGTGTCAAAGGGAGGGACGGCTACCTTCGGCTCTATCATCAGCTGGGCTTCGGATAAGTAGATGGCCGCTCTGCTCCACACCACCGTGTGTTGCTTAGGGCAAACGCTGGTATATTTATACCTGGAAGGTGCCGTGTTTGACGTAAGGTTGGACATAAGACGTCAATAGAAGATGACACTAGGAACTGGCCGTTTTTTTGTGCTCACAGGAGTTCTATGACAAATCAAAACAAAGGCATGGGGAATTCCCAGGTTGCTGGAGGTTTGGTTTGTTGAAAGAACTCGTTGTGCTTTCTAGGAGTCTAAGGAAGTAGCCTTGCCATATTTGGGCTGCACGGGCTATGACTAAATATGGGTATGATTCTTATGCCTTTATAAGGACATGATTTATTATAACCATAAAAGGGCATAAATCTGGAATATTTAATTAGGGTCTTAGATACATTCACAACAAAGGGAAAGGGTGTATGAGTGGCTGTATGGGTGAATGGGGTATGTGTGAGTGGCTGTGTGAGTAAGTGAGTGGCTATGTAACTGACTGTATAGGGAAGTGAGTGGGTGTCTGCATGACTGTGTGAGTGAGTGAAAGGGTACATACATGGCTGTATGGGTGAGGAGGTGTATGAATAGCTGTATGGAAAAGTCAGTATATGTATGAATAGCTATATGAGTGAGTTACGATCAGTTCCCAGAGCTCAGCAAAGGAGGAACAAATTGCATGGGAGTTTTTCAGCATCCCCTTCTGGTAAAAAAACAAGAAACTGGTTGCAAAGGATATCATGTACTCTTTCGATATGAAGACCATCTGCATGAGTGTGTCAAAGACATTTTTCTGTCACACTAGAAGTATCTTGATACATATAAACATGTATAACTCCAAAACCTGTTGTAAAAGAAAAAGAATTGAAAAATAAGTTAGTGTTTGATTTCCAAAATTCCAGAAAGATAACAGTGCACATTGCTCATGCTGTTACAGTATATCACAATATTAAGCATAACATTTCATTTTTCCCTTTTGTACTATTTTCAGCTTTCATACTTTAACACAATAAATAATGTACTTTATGAAGCTTCATTATTGAACAGTGGGGAAAAAATAATTGTATGGATTGTATATAAAAAAAATGCACAGTATATCATTGTTAACAAGGGACATTATGCATTACACTCACTACAATTCATTATGCAATTGTTTTGCCAACACTTACTACACTAATGTAAACGGAGGAAACAGAAACTTTTTTATTATTATACCTGGCACACTGCTACTACTACTCATAACAAGTGAATCAGCAAGATGGAAGGTAAAAAACATTGCCAGGTCTAACATGCGAGCAATAAAAAAAAATACTCTTACAGTTGAAGTTCCAGCAGCTCCAGTATTAATTTCATCACTATAATATAACAGAGACATCAGTAACTTAGCAGGGATAATACTTGTCCAGTCCTCAAGAAACTTGGCTACTAATGCTGCGCAAGGCTGCTTTGCCTGAAGAATACTTGCCATTGCCCAGCCCTCAAGCAGTTTGGCTCCTAATGTATGCTGCACATGGCTGCTTTGTCTGGAGAACACTCACTGTTACCACACTTATACTTCTACAAAAATAAAAGAGCACAACTGGGGCCCTAACCTACTACATTACCTCATACCGCACTTGCCTCCTTCCACAATTATTCAGACGGCACATAGCTCCATTTCTGAACAGAGTGGTTTATAGTGTGGCATTCTTGTATTAAGAGTTCTTTGAGGACATTGCCTTTCCTCCACCCCACTGTTGTCTGCCCCCTAGTCTAACAGGGATTTCAGTCTAGTTTGAGGGAGCCCACTGGTTGCCCACCCAGATGAATGCACCTGCCCCAGTCTGTCAGGGATGTTACCTGAGGCCTTCTGGGTATGGCTATATATGGGCAGACAAAAGAGTACCAGGAGCCAATCCTGCTCTCCCTCACCGGTGCCTTGAATATCAAATCAGCTGGAATGTGATAACCTGGTACCCCCACATCCCCAAGATAATGTAGATGCTATATTACATGCGATTTAGACCTCACACATGTCTATCAAGTCCCATATAGAGGAAATCCAAGTGGAGTTTGGACTCCTTCACGAAGACCAGCGTAAATTAGTCTCAAGGGTCACTGATGCTGAGAGCTGTCTCTCAGAGATGACGAAGTGTTTGGCAGATCATGACAAGTCCACATAGGACCCCTGCAAACAAATGCAAAGGCTGGAATTTCGCATGGAGGATGCCGAGGGGAGGGCCCGGCGAAACAACATTTGAGTAGTAGGTTTTCCCAGAGGGTGTCAAGGGATCCGGAAGGTTGAATTTCTGGGGAGTTAGTGAAGAACACCACACCAACCCAATCTCTCTCACCACACTTCTCAATGGAAAGAGCACACCAGGTACCCTCTTGCAGACTTCTACCTGTCACACCCCCCTGTCCAGTGGCGGCAAAGATGCTCTACTACAAAGACAGAGATTCTATCCTGCAAGTGGCTAGACACACAGCTCCACTGGAACACCAAAACTGTCACATTTTGACATTCCCAGACTGCAAGGTGCTGATTCAATGCCAATGCTCCTCCTTTCTAGCAGTGAAGCGCTGCCTCTGGGACTTAAATGTTTAATACTCTCAACTGATTCCAGCAAAGTTGAAAGTAATGCACGACTAACAAGCCCACTTTTTCACTGAGCCGAACTCAGCCTGGAACTGGCTGGAACCAAATTTGAGAGCAGCCATTACCCTCCCACACATCCTATCCTGGCAGAGAGACTGGAGAAGCAGACCTTGAAATTGGCCTAGGGGAGCTCCTAGAGTGCCCTCAACTCATACACTTTGCAAGAATTAACAATCGGCAAAAGATGCAGCATTTACCTTCGGACAACAAACATTACAGACCCTGCATACTGACTCCAGTGACACCCTGAGCAGGGATGATTTCGTTCGGCATGAGGGGCTACTGTCAGGCCCGGTAATAGTGCCATGATCAGTGGATGATCTACTATAAAGTTGCTCCTCCCTTCCTCCTCACAGTGACTGAACATAGACCCTGACCACCTGGGGCCCCCTTAACGTCCTTCCTCTACCATGACTTGGATTGCACACCAGAAGCCTCTTTTGGTCTATGTTTACCTTTGTGAATACTGAAAAGAAGCAAAATTAGACTTTTGGTCTAGGATTACCATTGTGAATACCGAAAAGTAGTACATTTATTCAAAAGTGTAATATTACCTTTGTGAATCTCACCCATAGTCCTTGATATGGAGGGCAGATATGTTTTTGTGGAGGGCTGTTTGAACAGCAATCTTGTCCTTCTAGGTTGTATATTTGCACCTATTTCAGAGCAAATGTCATTCTGAACAACTCTATCAAGGACCTAGCGCAATGGGTTGGTAGCCCATGCATACTAGGTGGCGAATATAACAACATACTGGATGTCTCTCTTGACCATTCCCACCCTCCCCTCCTTCAAGCCCCGGGTCACAAACACTCCAGTCCGTTCTCTGGATGGCCTTAACAATGGTCTCTTCTCGATGCATGGAGAGCCCATAATCTACACCTATGCCTTTACTCCCATTACTCACCCCACACAATCTTTAAGTCTGCTTAGACCAGTGTATGTGTTCTCAGGACTTGGTTCCACGTCTTCTCCACTCAAACTTCCTGGGCTGTGTGATATTAGACCCTGCTGCACATATAGTAGACATAAAGTGGGGTACTCCTCACCCTCCAGTTCCTACCTGGAGATTTTTCCAAAGATCCACTAGATGACCTGTTACTTTGCAATACCCATGTAACTCACATAGCTAGTACTTTGAAAAAAAATCATGGCACAGCCACCAGCCGTGCTGCAAATGGGATTCCTAATAAGTTGTCACTTGGGTCTTCTGCATTCAAAACATAGTTCGGGTTCGCAGGATGAAGCAGTGACGCATTGGATAAATTCCCTCTTCTTGATGACACGACACACCACGCCTTGCTAGACGTCAAGAATCAAGCTGCCTTAGTAGAAAGCCTCCGCTGTTATAATTTCACAGAATACACAGCCCACATTAAAGCTGTGGGTGGCAAACCCGGCTCCCTACTGTCATGGTTGGCCTGACAGGAAACACTACCTTCCTCATTCACGGAAATCGCTCCTGCCACAGGCCCAATTTTGAGATCCCAATCAGCCATACTACAAGCATTTAGCTTATACTATCCCTAGCTGTACAGAGCACCTCCCACCCCACCCCCTGTCAGAATCAGATGTTTCCCAATAACCCTCACCCTGTCCACCATCAACACTTTGCTACAAGAGGACTTAGACAAACTCATTACTGTAGCTGAGGTAAAGAAAGCAATACATGAACTAGCTCTCAATAGGACCCTATGGTTAGATGGGTTTCCAACTGAATATTGTGATTTGTTCTCAGTTAGCCTGGCTCCGTGTTTATTTGAGGTGTACAATGAAGCTCCCACCACCGGCGTGCTCTCTGCTTCCCTTTAGGAGTCTCTTCTAGTATCACTGCTAAAGCCTGATAGGGAGTTCACTCGCCTCTCCTCAAACGCCCAGTGGCCATATTGGGCATCAGCTGTAAAATTCTCAGCAAAGTCCTTGTGGATTGGTACTTGAGTGAACTTCCTGTCCTCATTCACCCTGATCAAAAAGGATTCGTTCCAGGATGCAACATGTGTAATAACATTAGACGGCTCTTCCATGTGATGGATCAGGTCGCTATGATACCCGCAGGCAGCATGCCTCATATTGGACCTCTAGAAGACCTTTGATTCTTTATATTGGGAGTACCTTTTTGAGGTTCTACTGGCAGCAGGCCTGGGCCAATGTCTACTGACCTACATGAAGCTCTGGTACACAAACCCGTCTTTGAGGGCAAGCATTGGTCACTTGATTTCCCCCCCTTTCCAATGGGTCACGGCACGCGTCAAGGCTGCCCCCGCTCCCCTATACTATTCACAATCGCCATAGAGCCCCTGGCTCATAGCCTTCACTTGGAGGGCCAGCGGCGAAGGAGCCCTCTAGATGGAACCACACACACTCTGTTGCTCTGTGCGAATGATTTGTTATTATATATCCAAGATGCTTCAGCAGACATGTCCTAAATAATGTCTTCTTTGTAGGACTTTAAAGAAGCTGTTGACCTCCAATTGAAACTGGAAGAAATCATGCACTTTTCCATTTGGCAGCAATGCCCACCTACAGGTAACCCAAATGGGTGACACTCCACTAGCCAGGAGGACAATTGCAGTCCATTATCCAGGGGTTTGTCTACACCACTCCAAAAATGACCTGTGGAAGGTAGCCTGAAATGTGCCTACATTACCCTTAGATCCCAAATCCACATTTGGCAATGGCTCCCCCTTGCACTGACAGGCAGGATAGCACTTTCTAAAATGATCATGCTTCACCGCCTCCTTTGTTATTTTGTAAATGTTCTTGTGTTTCCACAACATCACTTTTTCCATTATTTAGATCAATTGTTGGGGGACCTGTTGTGGCACGATAGGAGGCAAGGTATAGCTCTTCAAAAACTTCAGCTGTCAATGGGTAAAAGTAGGCTTAGGGTGCCATTCTTTGAAACTTATTAGCTAGTGGTACAGCTCCAAAGGGTATCCCAGTGGTTGGCAGGAACAAACCTCTATAAGGTAAGCACAGGAGATGGTCCTCTGCCCTCTTATATAATTCAGCAGCCCACTATCAAAATACATCACCTTTGGTCCCTACATGGGTGAATCACCCGAAAATGTCTAACTAGGGTTCTCCAGCTCACGAATATATTCGCCCAATACTTCCTCAAAATACCCCTGCACTGCCTACCAGACGATTATGGGGAGAACTGGATGAGGAACCGTCTACTCATTCGGTGATACATACATATACCTTATTGGGAGAGGTCAATATCCCATGTCATGGTTATACAATGCTATAAAGGAACACATGGATATCTCTTTGGTTCACCATCAACACCTCTGGAAGGAAGACTTAACAAGACCTCTTCACGACACCGAGTGGTCTAGAGCTCTGGAGTCCCCTAAGACTGTTTTGAGGAAAGCTTGATTAAAAACATCCAGTAAATGATCCTTCACAGGGCTTATCTTTCATTCTCTAGACTAAATAGGATGGTCCCCACGACCAATTTCACTTGTCCTAGATGTCTAACCCGGGGTGTTGATCTCCGGCACATGCTCTGGTATTGTCCCAGCATAGCAGGTTGTTGCCACACAGTACATGCTGCATTAACCATGGTCACAGAACTCACAATGTTACATTCAAGGGAGGCTACTGCCTTAAGAATTTACCACAGACAAAAAAAATCACTGGGTACGGGTGCATTTTGCAAATCTCTCCCTCCTGTTGTGCAAGCATCTACTAACCATCCACTGGACGGCCCAACAGCCCCCGGCTCTTTCCTAATGGTGTAACACATTTCTTAGATGGGGAGGGTCAGAAAGATCTGCACTGCACTGGAAGGAGGCCTGTGATGTTCGCCTGTGCCCTATAGCTGCTGCCTGGGATCCAATGCCTATACAGTACAAGGAACTGGCTGAAGAGGATCTCACTCACTGTGTCAAATTTAAAGGCCTTAAAGGTCCCTGGCTCCCTTCCCCTCCATCACAATATGCCAGAGTTCACACCTGCTTCGCAAACCCCCTAAACCCCCCAAATTCTGTTTCACAGCATTACATTATTATCAATCATACTCCCCATGGTTTCTTTTTTCAAATTCTACAACCATCCCTATTATTCATTGGGTCCCCCCATCCGTTTTGGAACCATAAGGATATCATTTTACACAGCAGCACATAGCTGGAGGACTCTGACATTTGCACTTTAAGTGACCATTGGAAGTTCAACGTGAAAGATTATAACTAGTTCTATTCAACGATCTACCTCATTAATGTATAGTTCTTCAGTGTTTATTGTTCGTGAATTTTGCAACTTTGTACAGGATCTGTGAAAGACCGTTTGTGATTGAATGTATGATACTTGTTATTTTAATAGCATTCTTTTATGATTCTTTTCTTTGAATCGAATAACGTTATTTGAAATGAAAATGATTCTGACATTTTACATCATTATCAGCCAGTGCAATTCAGTTCTAACCTATTGTTTGTGCAGGTACTAAAGCTTTGGTTCTTTCATGTAATGAAAATTAAGTGTATCTATTTTTGTTCTTATCCTGCTGCAATTGCTAATGTCTAAATAAGAATGGCACCCATTCTTCTTCTCATTCTACTACAACTGCTAATGTCTACAGTTGATAAAACCGAATAAAAATTGTTTAATCATGAATCATGATTAAACAATTTTTATTCATGATGTAATGCCTTAATTACTTACTGGTAAAAATCATTACTCCTAGTCCTACTTGTATTTTTGCCAGTCTTTACACCACCATCCCGCTGAGGCTTGGCCAACCCATCCTGAATTATTTGGCTTCTAATGTATTACTTGGTGTTGGACTTTGCAATTTCTGCAGGGCCATCCCAAAACCTTTTACTTACACCCTCTTGTTCTCTGAACCCGTTTTTGTTAGCTTGTATGACTCTGTGCACTTTACCACTGCTAGCCTATGCTAAAGGGCTTGTGCTTTCTCCTTTAACCGTGATAGAATTGGTATACACCCACTTGACTCACTTAATTTACTTGTAAATCCCTAGTAAAGTGGTGCTACCTGTACGCAAGGCCTGTAAATTAAATGCTACTCGTGCTTTTGTCGCACTAAGTTGGAAGGGTATGCCCAGACGTGGGTCCCATGCTCACTGTGCCACTGGATTCAAACTAGCCTGGCTGATGGGGGTGATGCCCTGAAACCGGTCCTAGGCTGCTTGTTTCTGGTCCAAGGAGGACCTGGCTTGACAGTTCAAGCTGGACTGTTTGCATATGGCTGGGTTCAAACTGGGGTGGCTGGGTGAGCAAAAAAACGATGGATTAAACCCAGATCCTTGTGAATGGGGGTGAATGTTTGCATTGTTCAGCATTTGTCCATCATGTGTTCCTTTTACTAGTGGGCCTGCAGCATTGACTGTGCCACCCAAGTGGCCTTTTAAACATGTCTTAAGCCTGCTATTCGCAGCCTGTGGGTGCAGTATTAAACTGCCATTTTTGACCTGGAAAAATAAACCGTTTGCCAGGCCTAAACCTTCCTTTTTAATACATATAAGTAACCCTTGGCAGGCCGTAAGCAGCCCTTAGGGAAGGGTGTAGTGTATTTAAAATGTTGGACATGTACTTTTTACTTGTCTTGGTAGTGAAAAATTCTTACATTCATTTCTCACTACTGCACAACCTGCCTCTCCCCGTGGATAACATTGGGTTAACTTATTACATTTAATAAGTGATAACATTCAATTGGGAGCAGGGGAGAATGTTGAGTTTGGTGTCTAGGGAATTGTAATGTAAAGCCCTCTTCAATGATATAGTCATATTTTAAGTCACAGTTCTGAAAATGCTTTTTATAGGAAGTTAATGTTCTTTTTTTTAAGTTCAATAAGAGTTTATTAGGCATAATATATAAGGTAACAATACATATTGCAATAATAATTAGGTGAAGAAAGGGGAGGGAGAGGAAAGGTAAGGGGGACAAATCAGAGTACAATTTGTAGTGAGAAAACAACAACAACTTATCATGGGTAATAATAATCAAAAAGAAAGGACATATTGATTAAACAGCAAAGGAAATGCAAATAAGAATATGCAGATAATAATGATAAATAAGTAATAAAATGACAAGGAGATCAGGGGGGCTTAGAAACTTCCTGCTGAGCAGGGTGTGGACGAAAGGAATAAATGGCTCAACTATCTAAGTACAGTGTAATAGGAAGCCAGAGATCTGCACGTTTGGCTGCCAACTGGGCAGGAAAGACAAAGGCAGTATCAAGTCTATGGTTATGACATACATTATACCACCATGCTTTGAAAGAAATATTGAAGGCATTTTTCCAATTAATAGTAATCTGTTGAAACGCAATAGCCAGTAACAAATCCACAATGCGAACATGGAGATCAGTCCCATCCCAACAGGGGGAAAGACTTCCCAAAAAGAGGTGAGTCGGAGTTAAAGGAATACAAGTGTGAAAAATAACGTTAATTTGAGCCCAAACCTGTAACCAAAAATCATGTACATGTTTGCATAAAAATAACATATGAAATAGGGTAGCATTAGGCAAGGAGCAAGACCAACAAACATCTGGGGTGGTGGAGAAACGCTTGTGAAGAGTAGAAGGAGTGTGGAGCAGACGATTATAAATGAAAAACATGGATTGTGTTAAAGATGCTGCTCTTGATGCTTTACGAACCTTTGTCCAAATCTTGTCCCAAAAAGAAGTTGGCCAGGAGGAGGAAAGGTCATGTTCCCACTGCTCTTCCACCTTAGACTTAGGTCGGGTGAGTGCATGTGCATGAAGGTGTCTGTAGAGAGTGGAGGCTGTAGGAATAGCTTGTAGGATAGAATGAAGTTGGAGAGTAGGGTCAAGAGAAAGAGGGGGTAAAGAGTTCTGTGAGAGTTGTGTATAAATCTCCATCACCGCTGCTTTGAGTTGAAGGTATTTGGGAGCGAAAGATGAGGGCAAGTCAATGGTGGAACACAGGGTGCGAAATGGCAAAAAAGTGGAATTTGAGAAAAGTTGCGAAATCCAGAGCAGTCCCTTGGACCTCCAGGATTTCCAGTAGAAGGGTTTATGACGAATTAGAAGGTTCTTGTTATGCCAAATAGTAGATGAAAGAAAATCGGCAACAGATGTAGGGGGAGGAGGAGTAGAAGATAGAAGGAGTTTGACAGTGAATTTATGAATGGGAGTGGGAATCGAGGAAGGTTTACGTGAAAAAGAAATATATTCAGCAAAAGAAAAAGGGGAAAGGAAAAGGCGCTCAAGCTTGGTCAATAGAGGGCATGGGGAGGCGGGGTCTTGCAACCAAAAGGAAGCTTGACGTAACAAAAATGCCTTCTGATAGGCTGGAAAATCCGGAAAATTACCTCCGCCTTCGGAAGCGGGGCGGATGAGCCTGACAAGGGACATTCTGGGTTTTTTATTATGCCATAAAAAGGAGGATAAGACAGATTTAATTTTCTTTAAAAATTTGGTTGGGATAAGGACAGGGATATTAGAAATGGTGTATAAAATAATGGGGGATAACATCATTTTAATGGTGTCCAAACGACCCCACCAGGACAGGTATAGAGGATGCCACCTGGCTGTGAGATCAGAGATTTTCTGAATACATTTATTCAAGCATAGGGAGACAGTGTCAGGTATTGAGGGAGTAATGTGCAGTCCTAAATATTTAATGCAGGAGGGACTCCAGGTCAAATTGGAAGCATTGAAATCAGGCTTAAAAGTGAATTTTGTCAGGGGTAAAATCTCACATTTATCATTATTAAGCTCATAGCCAGAAATTGAGGAATAAGTCCGTACTTCCTCTAAGAAAGCAGGAATGGAGACGGTGGGATTTGACATGAAGAGTAAAATATCATCGGCATAAGCCGCGAGTTTAATAGAGGATTCAGCCGCCTGAAAGCCATGAATATTGGGGTTCTGGCGAAGCTTGGACAGGAAAGGTTCCAAAGCAAGATTAAAAAGGAAAGGCGAGAGGGGACAGCCTTGGCGAACACCTCTTTCAAGGTCAAAGTAGGGGGAGGTTTGACCATTTGCATAAACTGCAGCCCACGGATGAGAGTACAGCAAGGAGATTAAGGAAATAAATTTAGGGCCAAAGCCAAACCATTCAAGAGTATGAAAAAGATAAGGCCATTCTACTCTGTCAAACGCCTTCTCGGCATCTAGGGCGATCGCTGCAAGAGAATGTTGAAAATGAGAGGATTTAGATAGTATGTTGAATAAAAGCCTAGTATTATCAGTGATAAAACGCCCCTTAACAAAACCAGATTGCTCTTCCCCTAAGAGGTCAGGAAGTAAGTGATCTAATCTGAGTGCCAGTGCCTTAGCAAAAATGTTATAATCAATATTGACAAGGGAGATGGGTCTGTAGTTCTTACAAAGCTGCACATCTTTTCCAGGTTTGGGTATTAAACAGATGTGTGCGTCTGAAAAGGTCCCTGAAGAAGCACCTAATTCAACAAAGGTATTAAAAAGGGAGTGAAGTTTGGGAATCAATAACTTGGAGAAATGAAGATAGAATTCGACAGTAAAACCATCTGGGCCAGGAGCTTTATTAAGTTTAAGACGCTGGAGTGCACTCAGCAATTCCTTGTGTGAAATGGCAGTTTCTAAAAGGGAAAGGTCGAGAGGGAAATGTGCAGGCTTTTGGATGGACGAGAAGAAATGTGTGAATGAAGAGAGAGATGGGTGAGTATCAGAGGTATAGAGGGTCTCATAAAAATGGGCAAATGTAGAAAGAATATCAGCATCCTTGTGTTGTAAATTAGCATTAGCATCAAAAACAGATTCAATATTCATCTTGTTGTGCTTAACCCTTAGGTAATTAGCAAGGATTTTGCCGGCCTTGTTCCTTCCACCATAAAATTTAGCACTTGACTTCAATAAGTATAAAGAAGCATCCTCAGTAGATTTTTCATTAAATTTAATTTTAGCAGCAATCAAGGTTGTCAGACTATCTGGGGAATGTGAAGTGAAATAGGCGTGTTCCAATCGCTTAATGTCATGAAGGAGAGTGTTAGTGAACTGGCGAGCAGCCTTGCGTTTCTTAGCAACATAGCCAATAATGAAATCGCGCGCAGCCGCCTTGAAAGCGTCCCACACAGTGTGTTTCGAAATGGGCGGAATATCATTAAACAAGAAAAATTCATGTAAAAAGGCAGTGAATGAAGTGGAGAATTTGGGATCCAAGAGGAGGATATTATTAAACCGCCATCTCTTGGGCCCTTCAACCTTGGGAATTACGTCAAGGCTAACTACAACCAGGGCGTGATCTGAGAGTAAAATTGGACCAATTTCAGCTGCAGTGAGTGTTTGAGCAAGATTATGGGAGATAAAAATATAGTCAATCCGCGATTGAGATTTATGAAACGGAGAGTAAAAGGTATACTCCCGCAATGTCGGATTGCAAAGGCGCCAGGAGTCAACAAGTTTGTGCTGGGAAATGGCTTGCGAAAAAAGTTTATGTGACTTAGTAGGAACATAGGTGACGTTAGAGTTCCTGTCTATAAACGGATCTAGGGGTTGGTTACAATCCCCAGCAAGAATAAAATTATCATCCATGAATTGTGTTATGCGTGGGGAAAATTCAGCCCAAAAAAGGGGTTCACCATTTGTGGGACCATAAACATTAAGAAAAGAGATTGGAACACCTCTAATCGATAAACTGACATGTGTCCATCTACCATTGGTATCGGACTCTTGGGAGAGGACTGTGAAAGAAAGTGATCTGCGGCATAAAATTGCGACCCCATTACGCTTACCATCACCATGCGAATAAAAAACCTCACCCACCCAACCTCTACGGAGTTTAACAGATTCTACATCAGAAAGATGGGTTTCCTGGAGGAATGCAATATCAATATTCAATTTGGCGAGGTGTGATAAAATGCGCTGATGCTTGATTGGGGAATTTATGCCCTTGACATTCCTTGAAATTATGTTCAGAGACATAACATGTGAACTAAATCAATAAATACAAAGTAGATAAAACAGAAATAGCAACCCATGAGTAAGAAGGAAAAAAAACTTGCAATGAAAGTTGAGAAGAGAGAAAAAAAGAGGAGATATACGAGAATGAGATAGTACGAATGAGAAAAAAGGGAAGGTAGATGCACAGAGGGAATCAAGTAGAAAGAAGGAAAGAAGATAGCAACAAGAATAGAAAGATATGCAAGTGGAGAGAAGAAAATAGAAAATGAGCAAAATCGTAGAAGAGTCAGAGGAAGGAGAAAAAAGACCATGAAGTAGTCAACAACAGTACAACATAGGAGAAGCATCAGGCGAACAAGTGAGATGGTAAAATTCTCAACCATAGAGAAGAAAAGGAGAATAAACAGAAATGAGAGATGATTAAACAGAACAATGAAAATAAGGTAAAGACAAAGGGAAAACATACTTACAGAAGGGAAGAAGGAGAAGAAGAGACTGGGGAGGGGTAGAACCACATGGGTGAGGCAACACATCCAAGGTCGGCAAGGTGGGGAACCAGGGAGACAGCATCGAATGGGGGAAAAATCCTGCGAGTGAAGAGGAGGAACAAGGGTTAATGAACAGATACACATAAGTCAAAAACAGATGCAATAGTAAACGACACCTAAACTAGAAAAGGATTAGAAACAACAAATGAGGACATATTCAAGAGATGAGAAGAACAAAATGCAATAGCATAATGTTAACTGGGCAAGCCGCAGCTAGACAACAATGAACAGCAATACAAGTAAAAGAGTGAAAACATCTCATAGAGAAGAGAGGTAAAATACAACATCATATCAACAGCCAATTAAGCTGTAGGTTAGCGAGGGAAGGAGGATGAGGCACCGGAGGAATCCATGGCTGAAGTCTTGTGCGCATTAATGAAACTCTGTAGACGCACTGGATCTTCATAAGTGGTAGTCTTATTGTTGTAGGTTACTTTGAACAAACAAGGATGATACAGACCATATCTTACTCCCATTGAACGGAGGTCATCTCTCATGCCCAGAAAGGCTTTACAACGGTTGGCAGTTGCTTTTGCGTAGTCCTGGGCAAAGAACAAAGAGGATCCAGACCATGTTAACTTGGGAGAGGATTTAGCAGCTGTTAATACCTTCAGAAGATCAGAATATTCTAAGAAGTAAATGATGACTCCTCTAGGTCTCTGTGAGGAGGAAACCGAAGTAGATGGGCGACCCAAACGGTGCGCACGTTGAATGTTGAGACTTGTGCCCTCTGGAAGACGAAGCAATTTAGGGAGGAATGACTTGAAGAAGGAGAGTGAGTCTGAACCCTCAAGTCCCTCCACCAGACCGTAAATGCGGAGGTTGTTCCGCCGATTTCTATTTTCCAATTCCTCCACTTGTCGCTGAAGAGCAGAAACTTGGGAATTTAAATGAGGTACAGTGGAGCATGTTTCCTGGAGGGAGGTAACTGAATGTTCAATGGATGATACCCTAGTTTCCATTTGTGACCAATTATCCGTTAAAGCCTTAAGTTTAACATTAGTTTCCTCCATAAAAGGACGCAGGGACCTAATTTCCTCCAAAAAGGGGCGAAAAGACCTAATTTCATCCAATAACAGCTCCATAGAAACGTGCGTAGATTGTTTAGGCGGTGAGGGAGGATCCTTTTTCAATCTTTTAGTAGTGGTTTTCCCCTGAGTAGGTTGATAAGGTTCCATTGCGACGTCCAAACCAGACAAGATGAGGAAGTCCTCCAACTTGGAAAAGGCAGAGAAGACCTTAGAGTTCTTGACCAAAGCAGTCTTTGTTGAATGGGGTAAGTGCAATAGAGATTTGAGCCTACCCATAAGACACCAACTATAATAGACCAGCTATGGTGCACACATAAAATGCACGAGTAAATAGAAAGCGTAGCTGCAGAAGGTATCTTAGAAGCACATAGAAGAGTTTGAAGAGATTGAAGGTGAAGTATATCCCCATCAAAACACTGTTACTAGAAGAAATGCCAAGCATGTGCCGCAAATAGGTTAATAACGTGACGCAGCAGAAATGAGGAACGCTCGGATCGCAACTGGCATCCAGTGAAATTAGGGTTAATGAGGACCTTCAAAGTTAAAAGGAGCATATCTCAGCTGATGAAGGAGTCCGCAAGATGGTTGGGCATCATGCTGCGTAAAGACATTGAGCATTGGGCGATAGGCAACATGCACAACAGAGTGACAAAATGACAGGATTTGTGATGAGCCTAGCTTGCAGAGACTGAATAGAGAGAAGGTCAGCCACAAAATACAGCATGTAACAACGTTGAAAGACACAGTAGTAAATCACAATGTCCTCAACATGACAAAATCAGCATTCATCGCTATTAACTGTGCAAAAAAACAGCTTCCATCACCTCAAAGCAACATATCCAAGCCTTGAGAGGTCACCTGAGGTACTGCAGTTTATCAGACAAATCGACCATGACGCGGCAAGTAATCTGCAGCTGTCAATCAGCAAAGAATGGACATAGCAAACTGTAAAACATTAATGAGGCATAACTCTGAAAGCAACAGAGGAGTTGAGTAGGAAGCAGGCTGCTACTCAGAAAGGAAGCCGTGTGTCGGCGCTGAAGAGAAGGTGCGCAGGTGAGGTAAAATGGCATCTGCACGAACACCAGAGCCGAGTGGAACGTACTGCGTTGAGTTTATTAGCTGCAGGATCACCAGGGGGCCTCCAGATGTCAGGCAAGCACTCAATGAGGTGTCAGCAACCTAGCAGCTCACCACGTAAGGAAAAGGTATGAGAAGCGCCAGCTTGAAAGAAAGCACACAGAATGGCGGTTTCGCGCGTAGCGGGTCCGTAAGGAAACTCACATCAGCAGAATTTACAGTCTCTCAGCAATGAGGGCCTGGGAAGTGCGTCAAAACCTTCTAGGGATGTTCCGACATCAAAACATCGTCTTCGGAGCAGGAATACGGGTCTCGGAGCGGGAGTCTTCCTGGTCCGCAACGGAGCCTCACTCGGAAGCCGCAATCACCTTTGGTGCGCCAAGCACGCCCCCGGAAGTTAATGTTCTTGCTCTGCAAGAAGGACTGCTGATCTGTTGCCCTGCTGCCTGAGTGAAAGGACTGGACCTGCATCTTGAACTTAGGACCACCAGAGTGACTCCACAGGCTAGTTCCTGATCAGAGCCTCTGGGGCAGCAAAGGCTACAACCATCCCGAACCAACCACCTGGGCTCAGATTACTGTGAGTTTTGCCCCCCCCCTTCTAGTGGTGCTGATGGAGCAAGGATTCGCACGTAAAGCGCCTTGCTCCAGTACAAGAACCTCGTCTAATGTATAATCCTATTAAAATAGTTGTTCGTCATTTATTATACGTTTTCCCATACACGCGGGTGTCCCCAGGATGCTTGCTCGTATGTCTTTTCCATATTAACGAAGCTTGCACTAAAGAATCGGCTGCTTCGCTGAAATTCAGTCTGCGCATGCGTCGGTCATACCCATGTGATGTGACGCACTCGCATTCTGGAGGGATTGTATTGCTCATGCGCACTGATGAAAAAAAATGGCCGCTTGTCTTTCACCACGCTTTCTGCTTGCTACCGCCGCTTCAGTCTATCTTATCTTTTCGCACTAAACAGTAACGCTATAGTTATTATAAAATAAGGGATGTTTAGAATTCCATCATGGTATACAGTGTGATCATTTTATATGTGATTTTAATTTGTTTTCGCTTACTTTTCATGTACCGTGTCTCTGGGGGCTGGGAGTGCTTGAGCTACGCCATTTTTGAAGCTCCTCTGAGTATTGCCATGTGACCTGGGAGAAACTCAACCGCGCAGAAGCTGAAATCAGCCAGCTGGCTCCTGAAGCACAATGCGCCTGAGAACTACCCTGGGAAGACAGAATCTTACCTTGGACTATGCAACTCTGTTGCTACCTATCGTGAACTCTACTGTAATGCTGTATTCTATGCATGGGAACGTGAACCCAAGGGGCGGGTAGAAAATTTTAATATTTGAGAAGAAAAAGTTGAATTCTAGGAGGTGGTAATGACCGCACCACCTCTCCTGACCAATCATAATGTGGGAAACTGTCACTTGCAACATTAGTGGGTGGTCTGAGGGACCCCAAAAATGGTATAACTACCCTAGTTTAGCTTAGGAAAATTGTCCGACTTGTCCGAGTAGCAGACCTGTCACTGACCCTACGAACTCAATAGGTGCTCATCTGAAAGTGCTGCGGAGCACTCTGTCCATACTTTCCACAAACTCCTAAGGGGTGGAAAAATCCTAAGTGCTGGCGAAGCACTTTGCTGGGAAATTCGAAAACCCAATCGGGGTTACTGGCGGATTACTTGCAGGAGGGGGTAACGCAGGCGTTGCTGTCCGAAGCTGTGGGTGTTGGTCGTACCCTGAGAGGCCCAGTCCTTTGACCCGAACCTGAGGGGTATCCTGTCCTGATCTGTCTGTGGGCTGTACCTGCTCGCATTCTGGCTTTCCTTTTCTGAGGGTCCCTATCCCCGTCTTCCCATCTGACCCGTGGCCAGGGTTAGTCTTCAATCTGAATTAGGTAATTATCAGTCTGTGGGTTTGCGTCTCTCTCTCTCTCTCACTCACTCTCTCTCTATTCTTCTATTAAAGCACTCTTGCCAGTGATATTGCTCTATCACCTTTAAAGCAAATTATATGTGATTGTTTAGTAGGATTGTTCCACTTCTCTCCCCACCTTTAGAAAATTGCCAAACTGTTATATTTTAATAGTATGTTCCCGTTTTCCCCTTTCCTTTAGTTGATTGCAGTGAATTTAGCAAGAATAGTTTAAAGCACTTAGGATAAGTACATGTTTTAGGTCCCAATCATAACCCATGTCCTAGTATAAAATTGCAGTGACTAGTTCTGTTCTAAATTCCTACCTTTAGTCTTCCCATATATTATAATGGTCATAATTTTAGTGCAAAGTTACTTATTGGTGTTGATTTTGATGTTTGATATATTATTCTGCATATCGCTTATTGTCTTGGCATCTTCTCTTTGAACTCATATATAAAGTTTTAAACTTCATCAGGTGTCTGTGGTCATTTTACAGAAATTGTGGATAAGTATGTGCTGAAGTATAAAGAGTATTTTTCCTAGGTTCCCTGTCTACTATTTTCCCTGTTAGCTCCAGATCTGTCATATGTATTTGTGCCTGGGGTAAGTCAGGTACATGGTAAGCAGAGGTGTAAACCCAAACCTTAATTGCTCATAGAAGCGTGCAACAGAAGCCATCACCCAGTTCACCCCAAATGTCAAAGGTGTATTAAATCTTGTGCACGCCAGGGCCCAGTGCGTGTAAGTAATTGGTGAACTCGTTGACCCGGGTGAACTGCGCGCTCTATCAGTAATTTTCTGGTAAGCAGAGGATGGTTTGGACTAGTTAGATTAGGTAGACAGGGTAATTGATAAACAAACCGTGAAAATAAAATGTGCTGCTGATTTTCTACTGTATTGGTTCAAATATTTTGAAATGTTTTAAGGATTTATATGTAAATGTATATGATTTTTGCATTGCTGCTATAGATATTACATGTTGAATTAACCCAGAATTGTTTGTAAGTGTTCAGTGTAGTCCGAATCCCCGGGGAAGTATTTAGCTAACGGTGAGCAGAATCCGGTTAGCTGTTGAAGTCACTAGGTTTGAGTCATTAGTGCAGGGTTAGGAATAACTGGAAGCACTAATTAGGACCTTTTGTTGCATCTGAATAAATGATAGCTACGAGTCCGGTATAAAACTTTCATTGCGATATCACCTAGTAAGGGTCGCATACGGAAGGAGTAGTAGGGTCTCCGAGGCTTGACTGGTAAGTAAAATAGTTCACTGGTGAAATCCCGGCTCAGTACATATCCCTGACGAAAGTGGATGAGTCGGAAGAATAACGGGTTCTATATTACTCGCATGTGAGGTTAGGCAAAGAAGTCTATCCAGAGTGAATGAGAAGTAGACAGAAGTGGTTTACTTGCAGTGAAAGGAAGTTTTTCTGTCTCTTTAGAACACTCAGACATAGTGGCAGACGTTGTGTGTTAGTAACTAAGTTTTACATTCGCACTTTAGGAAAAGTTAAAAGTTTCCGTTACCTTGTGAAGGAGGGAGTCGGTCGGAAGACTGCCCTGACGTCACTCCGTGCCGCGCTGGTATTGGTCAAAACAGCGGGTGTGTAGTGAAGCTGAATTTGTGAAGGAGGGGTGAGTGCCAAAGAGTGAGACTCTGTCTTGCGAAAAGGCCGCGCACCCATTGGTTAAGGGTTTTTGTATTCTCTGACCTGATTGGGTATTGTAAATACAAGTCGCGCTAGCATTGGAAGCACAAAGGTAAACAAAATTAATCAAGCCGAGTTAGAAGCGAGTCTGGAGAGTTGCATGTGGTATCCAGATTTCATACCGAATCCAAAATACCTAGGATTTCATAAGGATCAGCTTATACGAGGTAGACCGCACATGATGTATGGAGTAAAGAGGAAATTGTCATTTACTGACAAAGTAAAGAATTTTTTCAAAACCGACAAGCCCATTAGAACGAGGGAGGGTGTGCTCATTCCCCCGCCGAATACCCCTGCCTCTTTCATGCTGTTTGATAAAGGGTACCATACTTGTGTCTGGTTAGAAAATTGGGCAAAGTATACTGCAGATGACGGAGTCCTAGCATTCCCTGTTGAAGGTACATTTAATGGTAGGATTCTGTTTAACTTAAGGACCCGTATGAATGAATTACACCCTAGACCTAGGCTGACACAGTACGAAGCCCTGGAGGAATGGGAGATTGAGGCTGCAGAGCGAGATAAACCCCGGATGGATAAGGGAGTGAGTAAATGGTATCCGAGGGTTCAAGCACAGACCAAAGAGCAGAAAATGAAACAGTGGAGGCAATCTATGTTGACTGAAGGACTATTTCCTATGATGGGGGTATTAGAAGAGAAGAAAGGAAAACGTAAAGAAAAGACCCATCACCTAATGCCTGTAGGGGACTCAGAAGATGAGCACCTGGAAGATTTGTTAATGAAAAATCCACCTCCCTATGTTGCAGAGTCAGAACCTGTGCATTCTCCGAATCCCTTTTCAAAATATCCCAGATGTAGGAGGGATAGTGATACAGATGGAACGGGTACAGACAGTAAAGTCAGTGACGGGGATGGGTTTTGCAGACCTAAATCTACGGTCCCAAATTATCAGCCGTTCGGGGAAGGACCACCCCGATTGGTCACTCCGACTGCTCCAAGTATTTATCCTCCCTTGGTACCTCAGGTATTGCACGACAATTCTGCAGAAAAGGCTCTACGAGAAAAAGAAAAGGAAGCCCTGGCTAGACAGCGAGAGGATTTAGTTCGAACCATTGCCCAGATACATCCCCATCCTGATTCCCTGACTATTCCAGTAACTATTGGTCCAGCTATTCCACTGTATAGAGATAACCTGGCTAGTCCTCGTCCTCCTGTTATCTCCCCAATAATGCCTACTCCTAGTATCCCACCCTCGAGAAAGGAAGTATACATAGATGAGGATCAAGAGAGTGAGTGTGAATCAGTGGTTCTGATGGATTTGCCTATTAGGGAACCTAGGACTAGCATGTCGGGGGCAAGAAGTCAGAGTAGGCCAAAAGAGGTGTTGATTGAAGGTGCATCTGGGGTTAGGAGTGCCACAGTAGTATCCCCAGAAGAATTAGACAGATGGACCAAAGAGCTGGAGAAAGATACCACTCCCCAACCCAAAGCGTTAGAAATATATAAATTGAGAATAGAAATAGAAGAAATGATGGCTGGAAATGTGGGGGTGGAACGCCTGAGCTCCTTCAGTGAAGAAGAATTGCTGTTCATCAGTAAAAATCTTACCCGAAACGCTAGATTGCTCCACGAAAGGTTAATGGACACTGCCACAGAAATGGGAATAGATGTCAGTCGCTCCAAAATTCTTCAGAAACCCTACAGAGTAGATTTTGCAGACAAAGACTTAGAAAGCTTGAATGTGATGGGAAAACAGATCCAGATAAAAGAATTATTAAAGCTTTTGCAGAAATGGGGGGATGTGGGAAAATGGAGAACCCGGTGGGCAAAGAAAAAGGAAGACAGTAGAGCGAAATCACAAGCGTCAGAATATATGCTGAAAGAAGTAACTCCCGCAGAAAAATTGTGTCCCATGAGAGAGGTCCCGGGAGGGAAATATGTCCATGTCCCTTGGTCCCGACAGGATATTGTGTCATTCACAAATGACTTCCCGAAATTACGGGAGAAGCCTGTTGATTGGTACAGGCAGGTAGAACGCTTCATAAAAGTTCAGAAATGTCTGCTGAAAGACCTGGATGGGTTTTTCGACATTGTGGTCCCTGTAGATCTGTGGACCAACTGTAAAATTGAAATTGATTGGCCCAGTGAGGAATTTCCCAGAGATGAGAAAACAGGAGCGCCTGCACCTGAAGTAATGAGGAAGTATGAGCAAGTCATACAATATCTCAAGAAAAAGGTTCAGGCAAAAGAAACAGATTGGACCCGAATAGATAGAACTACCCAAGAACGTGATGAAACTGTTCACTCCTATTATGAAAGGTTACTGCAAGTGTTTAAAACATACAGCGGTATCGATAATGTGGACATGAAAGACATGACACATTTCAGTTACAGATTTGTGCTAGGATTAAGGCCCGAAATCTCCCAATGGATTAGAGACAATAAAATCAGTTGGCAGGGAAAACCAATAGATGATGTCTTGAAATACGCAAAATACTGCGAAGATGAAATCGAAAACAAAAGGAAGGCTCTCAAGGAGAAAGTAATGTGGGCACAGGTGAAGTTGGCTGAACAACAAGAACAGCAGTTAAGTAACTTGAATTCTAATAAGAACTCACAGAATACCACTGGTGGGGGAGGAGGAAAGCCCCGGGCTAAAATGAGTCGGGAAGAGGCTATGAAAAAATTCCCTTGCCACGGGTGCGGCCAGATAGGGCATTGGAGAGACGAGTGTCCACACCT
Source organism: Lissotriton vulgaris (assembly GCF_964263255.1). Taxonomy (NCBI): domain Eukaryota; kingdom Metazoa; phylum Chordata; class Amphibia; order Caudata; family Salamandridae; genus Lissotriton; species Lissotriton vulgaris. Next base: position 782,917,589 of record NC_141694.1, on the reverse strand, counting down.
GCAGGCCGGTAATGCCCCTGTAAATGGTTTAAACCCACAGGTGCAGAAAGAGGGGACGAGGAAGAACCAGCAACAGGTAAAACTACCTCCAGTACCTCGCGCTCCTAGACAAAACTTTAAGAATCAGGGACAGCAGAATGAGAGGGCGGAAGTATGGGAAGTCGAGAATGAAAGAAATGCAGTCATTCCACAATATTTGTTAAATGATACCTTCCTCTGTGAAAATCAAGATTGACGGGGTGTGAGAGGGGAGGATGAGGAGTGCGTGCTTGGCGCCTCCTTACCGGTAGACCAGACTGGACCATACATTGAAGGAAAGGTTGAGGGAAACGACGTCACCTTTCTGTTGGACACTGGTGCTACCAGATCTACTGTAAGAACAGTGGATGTTCCTAACCTACCCCTCTCGGGAGAAGCAATCCAAGTAGTGGGCGTCTCCAATCAAATAATAAGTACTCCAGTAACTGAACCAATGGAAATTTCTATAGGAAATTTCAAGGAAATGCACAGATTTGTAGTCTGTGATTCCAGTCCCGTGAACCTGCTAGGACGCGATTTGTTGTGCAAGATGCATTGTACCATCTACTGCACACCAAAAGGTGTCGAAATACAGACCCCTGATGAAGATGGTCTGTACAAACTGATGTTGGTCAGACAAGATTCTGATATCAAACCTTTAACAATTGAGGATTTACCTGAAGAACTCCAGTTAAGAGTAGTTCCAGAAGTGTGGGATTTCACAGGAAAAGATGTAGGCTTGATGGCAAATGTAGACCCAGTTAAAATAACGATAAAAACGAATGCTGTATACCCCAAAACCAGACAGTACAAAATGAGTGCAGAAGTGAAAGCAGGAGTAGCGACTGAAATTACCAGGCTGCTCGAAGCAGAAATAATAGAGGAAGTGATGAGCAGCCCCTGTAATTCGCCTATCATTGGGATCAAAAAGCCTAGTGGAAAGTACCGGGTAGTGCAAGATTTGCGCAAGGTAAACCAAATTGTTGTGCCTTGCTGTCCTATTGTGCCCAACCCTGCAGTGATACTATATCAGATTCCCTGGAATGCAGAATGGTTCACTGTCATCGATCTGTGCCATGCATTCTTTTCCATCCCGTTGCATCCAGAAAGCAAATTCCTTTTCAGTTTTGAATTTGACAGCCATATCTATGTCTGGAATCGTGTCCCCCAGGGGTACACCGAAAGTCCATCGATTTTCAACCAGATACTAAAGAAGTGCCTTGAAACTCTGGTGCTGCCGAGAGAATCTGTTCTGGTGCAGTACATAGATGACCTATTGGTGGCATCTAAAACCCAGACAGACTGTGTCACCGACACCATTGCCTTGCTGAATCACCTAGGAAAGGGAGGACATAAAGTGTCACCTGACAAGTTACAATTTTGCAAAAACTCAGTGAAGTATCTGGGGCACCAGATAGAAAAAGGAATCAGGAAAGTCACTACCGAAAGAATCAAAATAATTAAAGCCATGGAACTGCCCAGAACTCAGAAAGAAGTGAGAATGTTCTTAGGAGTTGTGGGTTACTGCAGACAATGGATTGTAGGATTTGCCGCGCTAGCAAGACCCCTGATAAAAATGACCAAGAAAGGAGTAGAAGACCCCGTCAGCTGGGACAGTGAAAGCATGAACGCTTGGGTAACATTGAGAAACTGTCTATGTACTGCTCCTGCATTGGGTATGCCTGACTACTCAAAGTCTTTTGAGCTTTTCTGTGACACAAGAGAGAATTGTGCTCTTTCAGTCCTGACCCAGGAGCACGGATTAATTAGGAGACCGGTGGCCTATTTTTCAGCCACCCTAGATCCGGTGGCTGCTGGATTACCGGGGTGCCTGAAAGCAGTTGCTGCTACTTGCGTCAGTCTGGAACAGAGTGAGAACATTGTCATGGGACATCACGTCACTGTATATGTTCCTCATTCTGTTGTAATCCTGCTGACTAGAACTAAGACCCAGTACCTCACACCTAGTCGGCTGACTAAGTATGAAAGAATTTTGATTGGTGCTGAAAACGTAACCATCTCCCGGTGCAATGTCCTAAACCCAGCGACACTGTTACCTATCCCTCTGGATGTAGAAATTGAGGAGGGAGGGGAACATAATTGCATCGATTTAACTGAGTTCAGTACAAAGCCCCGTCCGGACATCCGTGAAATAGCGTTACTTGATGGGGATAAGACAATGTTCGTGGATGGCTCGTGTTTAAGACATGAGAGTGGGAGCCTGAGTGCTGCCTATGCTGTGGTTACGTTGACAGAAACCATAGAAGTATCTTACCTGAGCGAGGTGAAATCTGCACAAGTGGCAGAGCTCATCGCGTTAACTAGAGCATGTAAGAGGGGTAAGAACAAGAGAATAACTGTTTACACAGACAGCCAGTACTGTTTCGGGGTTGTTCATGACTTCGGCCAATTGTGGTTGCAAAGAGAATTCATGACTTCCTCAGGCACCCCTATCAGAAACGGAAAGGTGGTGCATAACTTACTGGAAGCTATCCAATTGCCCAAAGAATTGGCTGTGGTCAAGTGCGCGGCTCACAGATCTGGAAACGATGATGTGACTGCCGGTAATAGGTACGCTGACCAAATTGCCCAGTTCTGTGCCCGATACCAAATGTCCCTCCAAATTGCGTTGTGGGGTGGAACCAGCTGCCAACTTATGTTGTTTGAGAATGTGTCAACGTGGGAAGAATTAAAGGATTTGCAACAGGCAACAGACAGGCAAGAAAAAGGAAGGTGGGCCGCAAATGGATGCAAATTGAGAGATGATGGTGTGGTGGTAAATTCGACTGGGGTGCCTGTACTGCCTGATAGCTTGATCGACCCCATGATCAGAATGATACATGAACCAACACATATGGGAAGAGACGCCATGTGTCGAGTGTTTAACAAGGTGTTCTGTAATTCAAAGTTCAGGAACCAGGCGGAAAGGCTTTGCCAGAGGTGCCTAGTGTGTCAGCAGTTCAATGCAGGGAAAAGGACTGTGGTAGAACAAAGTACGGTTGGAAAGGCAGTAGGTCCCTTTGTCAGAATGCAGGCAGACTTTGTAACCATGCCTAGGTGCAAAGGGTATAGATACATCTTAGTCATAGTTTGCCTATTCTCCCGGTGGGTGGAAGCTTATCCCGCTAAGAAAAATGATGCCCTAACTACTGCAAAATTGTTGCTCAGGGAGTTGATACCTAGGTACGGCATTCCCGAGACAATCGAAACGGACCAAGGTGGGCATTTTGCCAACGATGTCCTAGAAGAGCTCTGTAAAGCATTCCAAATGAAGCAAAGACTGCATTGTGCCTACCGTCCAGAGGCTTCTGGGGTAGTGGAACAGATAAATGGCACCCTGAAATCCAGATTGGCCAAAATGTGTGATTCCACAAAAATGAACTGGATAGAGGCTTTACCCCTTGTGCTGATGAGTTTGAGAAGTATCCCGAACAGAAAAACTGGCCTGAGTCCCCATGAAGTGTTGATGGGAAGAGTGATGCGACAGGCGTGGGTACCCGGACACAAACTGCTAAGCATTTCTGATGATATGGTACTAGAATACTGCAAGCAGCTGGGTGACCAAGTGCGTTCTCTCTCTCAGCAGATTGGAGAGACAGAAGACGAGTGGCCAAAGACTCCAGCACACAAACTGCAACCAGGAGATTGGGTGGCGTTAAAGAAACACACCCGGAGCAGTTGCCTGAAACCAAGGTGGGGAAAGCCACGACAAGTAATCCTCGTCACTACAACTGCTGTAAAGTGTGCTGGCGTACCGAAGTGGATCCACGCCAGCCACACAAAGCGGGTAACTGGAGAAAACGCGACTGGAGCTGAAGGCAGCGCAGCTGAAGAAGCTCCCGAGGAGGAGAGTCCGGAGCTAGCTGACATCGAACTGCCGAGCACAAGTCGAGACGTTGAGTGGTTCCCTGCCGACGACCAGGTTCATGATCCAATACGAACCAGGAAATATTCCTACTTAGACAGTGAGTGGGATAGTCCAGGTGAGCTAGAAATAGAAGAAGAAGATCAGGTCAACGAGAATCACATCACACCTGATCAGGAAGTAGGCCAAGTAGAGTCGGATAAAGACACCGAAACTCCTCCTGAAACTCCAGAGACTGGAGAGGGACAGATAGTAATTAGAGCTGACGTTCATGCAGAAGAAAACGAAGAGATTGAAGAGCATGAACAGGAGCAGATAGAAATAGATCAACGTGCTCAGACAACCGAAGTAAAACCAACGAAAAATAAAAAGCAAGTAAGATTTGAATCTGAGCAGGGTCAGACTAGGGACCAGGCAGAAGACATAGATGAAAGACCTGGAACAAGTCAGACAGGTAGGGAAACAGAAGTGCCACAACCAAAAGTAAAGAGAGTGCACGAAGAAGGCCAAGTTTCCTCTACCACTGGGAGGCACGGAGGCAGAAGTGCACCCCGATACGTCAAAAGACTGAGACTCAGACTGAAGACAGTCGAAGAAAAACTGAAAGACCGAAAAAGGGCTGAAAGTGAAAGAAAGGCAGCCCAAGGAAAATCGCTAAGAAAGAGCGACAGACTAAAGAAACAGAACCGACTGTATCGGAGCCCTGAGTGGACTTACTTTGTGTTGGAGGAAATAGACGAACCACACCACAGTGGCAACAGTGACGAAGAGTCCATCGCTGATCGGAGTTCTGACGAAGACCCTCCTTGAGAGAGCCCCGAAGTGAGCCTTTGGTGCCAAGAAACGAAGAGGGGTAGCAAAAGCCACCTGTAAGCTAAAAATGTCTGATCCGAATGTCTCTGGAAGGTCCCGATGTGGGTGTCTTAAAACTTGCTGTAAAATATGCTTGTGTAGTATAGCAATGCTAATAGTAATGTGGATAGGACTAACAGTTTTTCTACCTTTTATGATAAGTAAAAATCCTAATTTGTCCCCTACTGAACCAGAAGCAGTAGACGTAGGGGCTGTACAGACTGTAGAAACACCACGAAGCTTAGAAAGACGCGACAAACAAGTAGGCTTGACACACACACGACCTAATTTAGAAGCATCAGATGAGGATGGACTACACTTTCACAAAATGAGAAACAGGACACATTTGAATGTTTTTGCTAACTTGTTGGTGCATTACGTAGAAGCTATGGAAATAGAGGACTGTTATGTCTGCATGAAGCTACCTACCTCAGTGGCTGAAGGCGTGACATACCACCATCTACCTTTAACCTATGGAATTTCCTGCAGTATTTTAGCTAGCTTGTTTTATAGGAGCACTTTACAGTACTATTATTCAAATGCTGACGTAGTATTTTCTGAACTTCCTATTAGAGGACACCTGAACCTTGTACATACCAAAAGTGACGTGACCCGTTATATGGGAGAATATTTTCTGACAATAGGCAACATAGATTTAGATGAAGCAAGACAAGATAATCTGACCTGTTCTCTGCAAGAGCAGGAAAAGATGTTCATTAAGATGGCAGACAGAAGGAGAGAAAAGTTTCAGAAGAAGGCAAATGACGAAAAGGATAGAGTCCCTAAATGGGCTGAGCACATGGATAACACCTCGCAAGGCGAAGCTAATCCTGCCTTGTTGCTGGATTTTGAACGAAAAGGGAAACTTTGTATCCATAGGGAAAAGACAGAGTACTATAACAATGTATTCATCGGTTCCAGCGAGTGTGAACATAATTACAAGGTAATTGGAGGTTGGGGTTTCAAAAATGGGTCAGAACCTGTGTTTCCCGGAATATATTATATATGTGGGAACAAGGCTTATTTCAAATTGCCGGATCACTGGTATGGAAGCTGCTACTTTGGCATTGTTTTCCCGAAAATATACCATGTGAATAATGCTGCTGGAAGCGATGAGGAAACTAATGGCTTAGTGCGTAGTAAACGTGAAAGTGTAGGTGAAATTATAGGTGATATTTTTAGTGCACTGATACCTGGAATGGGGGTAGTTCTGAACACGCATAGAATCTGCAAATTGTCTACAGTAGTGGACCGGCTATCAACGGACACTGCTGCTGGATTCCTGATGGTCAATACTGAAATGGTTGCGATCAGATCAATGGTTTTACAAAACCGTCTTGCCCTTGACACCCTATTAGCAAAAGAGGGCGGAGTCTGTAGAATGCTGAAGGCGCAACATTGTTGCACTTACATTCCTGATAAAAGTATCGAATTAAAACAATATGTGAAGAACATAACTAATTTGGAAAAAGAACTCAAACCATTGGAGGTTGACAGTGCCTGGACGAGACTGACTGGAGGTCTCTCCTCTATAGGTAGTTGGTTTTCTAACCTAGGTAGAAATATTTTGTGGAAAATACTGATGCCAATAGTTGTGATAGGTGTGGTTATATTGATTATCTTTATCTGTTGCAAATGCCAAAAATGCAAAAAGAAGTCTCTAGAACCTAAGAGGGGGGTGAAGAGAAATATTGATGAACTAGAATTAGAGGAATTAAGGAATGAAGTCTACAAGAAGGTGAAAAATCACCACTCTCATAGAGAAGCTGAAAGAAAACTCAACAATAAATTTGTTGAAATTCAAATGAGTGATGTGGATGAATGAGAAGTTGGCATCTGTTTCCTTTATGTGGTGATGATAGTAAATATCATCAAAGAGGGGATTGATGGAGCAAGGATTCGCACGTAAAGCGCCTTGCTCCAGTACAAGAACCTCGTCTAATGTATAATCCTATTAAAATAGTTGTTCGTCATTTATTATACGTTTTCCCATACACGCGGGTGTCCCCAGGATGCTTGCTCGTATGTCTTTTCCATATTAACGAAGCTTGCACTAAAGAATCGGCTGCTTCGCTGAAATTCAGTCTGCGCATGCGTCGGTCATACCCATGTGATGTGACGCACTCGCATTCTGGAGGGATTGTATTGCTCATGCGCACTGATGAAAAAAAATGGCCGCTTGTCTTTCACCACGCTTTCTGCTTGCTACCGCCGCTTCAGTCTATCTTATCTTTTCGCACTAAACAGTAACGCTATAGTTATTATAAAATAAGGGATGTTTAGAATTCCATCATGGTATACAGTGTGATCATTTTATATGTGATTTTAATTTGTTTTCGCTTACTTTTCATGTACCGTGTCTCTGGGGGCTGGGAGTGCTTGAGCTACGCCATTTTTGAAGCTCCTCTGAGTATTGCCATGTGACCTGGGAGAAACTCAACCGCGCAGAAGCTGAAATCAGCCAGCTGGCTCCTGAAGCACAATGCGCCTGAGAACTACCCTGGGAAGACAGAATCTTACCTTGGACTATGCAACTCTGTTGCTACCTATCGTGAACTCTACTGTAATGCTGTATTCTATGCATGGGAACGTGAACCCAAGGGGCGGGTAGAAAATTTTAATATTTGAGAAGAAAAAGTTGAATTCTAGGAGGTGGTAATGACCGCACCACCTCTCCTGACCAATCATAATGTGGGAAACTGTCACTTGCAACATTAGTGGGTGGTCTGAGGGACCCCAAAAATGGTATAACTACCCTAGTTTAGCTTAGGAAAATTGTCCGACTTGTCCGAGTAGCAGACCTGTCACTGACCCTACGAACTCAATAGGTGCTCATCTGAAAGTGCTGCGGAGCACTCTGTCCATACTTTCCACAAACTCCTAAGGGGTGGAAAAATCCTAAGTGCTGGCGAAGCACTTTGCTGGGAAATTCGAAAACCCAATCGGGGTTACTGGCGGATTACTTGCAGGAGGGGGTAACGCAGGCGTTGCTGTCCGAAGCTGTGGGTGTTGGTCGTACCCTGAGAGGCCCAGTCCTTTGACCCGAACCTGAGGGGTATCCTGTCCTGATCTGTCTGTGGGCTGTACCTGCTCGCATTCTGGCTTTCCTTTTCTGAGGGTCCCTATCCCCGTCTTCCCATCTGACCCGTGGCCAGGGTTAGTCTTCAATCTGAATTAGGTAATTATCAGTCTGTGGGTTTGCGTCTCTCTCTCTCTCTCACTCACTCTCTCTCTATTCTTCTATTAAAGCACTCTTGCCAGTGATATTGCTCTATCACCTTTAAAGCAAATTATATGTGATTTTTTAGTAGGATTGTTCCACTTCTCTCCCCACCTTTAGAAAATTGCCAAACTGTTATATTTTAATAGTATGTTCCCGTTTTCCCCTTTCCTTTAGTTGATTGCAGTGCATTTAGCAAAAATAGTTTAAAGCACTTAGGATAAGTACATGTTTTAGGTCCCAATCATAACCCATGTCCTAGTATAAAATTGCAGTGACTAGTTCTGTTCTAAATTCCTACCTTTAGTCTTCCCATATATTCTAATGGTCATAATTTTAGTGCAAAGTTACTTATTGGTGTTGATTTTGATGTTTGATATATTATTCTGCATATCGCTTATTGTCTTGGCATCTTCTCTTTGAACTCATATATAAAGTTTTAAACTTCATCAGGTGTCTGTGGTCATTTTACAGAAATTGTGGATAAGTATGTGCTGAAGTATAAAGAGTATTTTTCCTAGGTTCCCTGTCTACTATTTTCCCTGTTAGCTCCAGATCTGTCATATGTATTTGTGCCTGGGGTAAGTCAGGTACATGGTAAGCAGAGGTGTAAACCCAAACCTTAATTGCTCATAGAAGCGTGCAACAGAAGCCATCACCCAGTTCACCCCAAATGTCAAAGGTGTATTAAATCTTGTGCACGCCAGGGCCCAGTGCGTGTAAGTAATTGGTGAACTCGGTGACCCGGGTGAACTGCGCCCTCTATCAGTGCCACCCCAGCTCTATACTCTTGCAAGTGGGCCTAAAGAAGTTTTGCCAGCCCCGCTGTGGTCCTGTGGGCAGACACGATGCAGTGTGATGCATCTCCATGCAGCCCCACTTTGAAACCACTACTGTGCTGCGCATCCCCGACGCCTGACCTTGCATCGCTACCCACAGTCTACTCAGAACTGCTTCAGCGCAATGCATCCTCAACACAAGTCTTTTTATTAGAAGTCCCTCTTCAATGGCACCCTCAACGTCAGGACCTAGCATCGCAGTCCCGTAGCTCCTCGGAACTGTTGCTGCGTGACCCATCCTTGACGTGGGATCTCGTAATGCTCAGTAACCAGGATTAAAGTACTTTGTTCATCCATCTTAAGTTAGTCCCTGTATCAGACCAGTGCGCCATCGTGGTTGGTCTGAACTTGCGACTTTGTCCTGGTCCAACGTGACCAGATAACCTCAATTGGCGCTTTGTGCTTCTAGGCTCTATTTTTACCTAAAGCTTTCAAATTTCATATCTCCAGTTATACTATTTGCATTTTTGTTGTTTTGGTCTATTACATTTTACTCTATTTTCATAAATTGGTCTGGGATTTTTCTTATGTTGCTTTATCACTTTATTACTTTTTGAAGTGTTGCATGAATACTTTACACATTGCCTCTAAGTTAAGCCTGACAGCTTTTGTTCCAAGCTACCACAGGGTTGAGCACAGGTTAATTTGGGGTTTGCTTGAGTCTCTGCCTGACTGGCATTATTGTTGCTGCTTGAGTAGGGTTTCCCCTCACTCAACCAATAACCCAATTTTCCACACTTGGCATTCCAGAAGGATGCTGGGAATCAAGCCCCCTCTCATGGCTTCCGGATAGGGATGTGGGGGCTGAATTTAAAGCATATTTGTTATGTTTTCCTGTCTCAAACAAGTGAGGTCGCCATCTGACATGGGCATGGATAGGACTTAGAGTAACAAAGATTGCCAATACGTAATCAATGCATTTCCTCACTGCAATTTACCGCATTCTCCAAGCAATCAGAGATTCTGCTCGACCCCACCCCAATTGGTGTCCACTAAACAAAATCTGCCTCACTTGTAATGTGCCCTTTAATGGTATATTCATAACCAACCTAGGAATGGGACAAAACACTTGAGACTTGAATTTTCTTAATTTTTGCCATAGTTCACATGCAAAACGTGCATTTAAAACACTTATGTTTGTAAGCTCTTCTGAGCAATCGACATGCGCTCACGTGTACGTGCCTACGTAATATATGTTCAGAAGGCTCCTTCCATTGATTGCAATTTCTGAACCACGCCATATGAATTATAGGCCTGTCGACTGCTTAACATAATTGCTTTGTTAAAGGTAAGCGTGACTGAGTCGCCGCTTCAGGCTTCCCGACACCAGGAATCATTTCTGTGTTCCTGGAAATGGCCCTTTGCTTATCAAGCCACCATGCATCATGTCATATTAGCATTTACACTCAGAGCCACAGGTGAAAACATTAGCCTTTTAGAAATATATTGACTTGTAGAGTGTGGGGAACTACACTGTACATTTCTGATGCATGGGGTGGCGTGCTTGGCTCAAATAAATTGATTACATTCATTTTTAATAGGAAAGTCCCAAAGTGTTTTTTTAGACGCGTTGTAAGTTGATGCGGTGAAGTTGTGTGTCTGCGGTGTGAAACAAAATATTCAACTGTGCTGTTTCTGGGGTTATAACGCTAATATAACTCTGATGGTTAATGCTCTTGGAACAATATGTGTTCTGTCTGGTCACAGAAGGTCTTAGACATCACAAAATAACATCAAGGGTTAAAGTGCGTGCTACAACCTGCAACACTTGGAACAATCTGTGTTCCGTCTGGTCACAGTATGTCTTACTCATCACAAAATAACATCAAGGGTTAAAGTGCGTGCTACAACCTGCAACACGCAGGACACAGATCTGTATTTTATCTACAATTCTCAGTTGGTTACTGCTTTTTCTGCACAAATCCTTGTATTAACTATGCAGTTCACAAGGTACAGCGCTTGGAATGAGTTATGAACTGACATAAAGAAGTTGCATGCAACCTGCAAAATATAGGACATTTCTTAACCTTTAGTTATTCTATTGTTTTTTAAAAGAGATCCTTTGGGTAGTAATAAAGACAGGGCCTGATTTAGAGTTCAGTGGATAGGTTACTATGTCACAAACGTGATATCCCATCCACCAAATCGCAAGCGCATTACACTCTATGGCACTTGTAATATGGCAGATGTGATATCCGTCACCTTTTTGATGAAGTAACCCCTCCATCAAATCTAAGTCAGTCACTTATTAGTAATTGCTTTAAAATGAATATTAGTGCAATTACTGACAAAGACAGATATGGCTTAACCTCTGAAAAGTGCATACATATCCCTTACATACAGAGCCTGGAAAACTCAAAAACCTGTCTTCAAATCTTAGTTTATCTCACACATTCCTGAGAAGTTACAAGCTGAATGTCATTGGTATCAAGGTGTTAAACTCCAGCTAGCCCCCATCCTGGAAGAGACTTCAACAAAAGGAGTGCTGATGGTCTTTAGGTGAGGTATTTGTGTGGATCCAAGGTGGAACAGACATGAAGGGACCTCCTTACCTCCTGCAGGCTGCTGCTCAGAACACAAAACAGGCAGGGTATGGGTATCATTGAATGTGTCCGGATGTTGGCAGATAGCACTGGGACCAAGTCAGCGTTTTTATATGAGGCCATATCCGGCTCAGTGTTATCTGCTGGATCAGGGAGGCTCCCGCTCATTCCCAGTTTTGATTGGATAACTTAATATTTGTATTAGGACAGTGCACATTCACCAGAAGGGTAACAAAGGGTGCTGTTATCCACCATATTTTCGTTTAAGATTTACAATAATATTTCTGGTTGTATCCCGGAACCACCAAGGCATTTACAATGCCTGCCTTAACAACGCGGTCAGAACCACAAATGTGTCTGGACAACACATTCCTTTACCATGCAATTCCCGCGCTATATAAAACTTTATAAATAAAATAAATAAATTACAACGACCTGCCTTAAGAAAAACGCTGGACTTTGGAATAGTATCATTTACTATTCCAAATCACTATTCGACGTGAACGGAAAACCCCGCTGTCTGGAATTGCTCTTGTTTTACCTAAAACATCCCCGGGATTCTCCCTTTCGGAATCCACTTACTTGAAAAGACCGGATCGTGTGAAGCCTCCACCCCCGTGTTTCTCTTTCCAGACGCGGTCTCCATTTATTCGTTATAATCTGGGATTCCCTCTCTCAAAATCCATCTCCTGTATAAAGACCGGATTATGTGAAGCTTCTATCACCGTCGTTGAGCACTTTCCAGACACGGTCACCTCTCACTCGCTACTATCAGTGTCTGACCTCTTGCCACACGAAACTCGGTCTAAAGAACCATGTTAATAGCTATAGCTGGCTTTCTCCACAGATAGCTCAAGGAAAGAAAAATAGGATTTTCGTTTTCGGCTGAATAGAAATCCCCTATATTGGAATAAACGGATGATATGAACCCATTATCCGTTTGAAATTTCCTTTACCTTAGCTTGTTTGCTCCCCTCCTTGGCTGTATCTGCTCGCCCTGACGAAGGTGCCTTACACCGAAACGCGCGTTGGCGCTACTTTTAAGAACAGCAGTATTGGAGTCCATGCGGACAACAGTCTCTCTTCCAATCTGCCTCCTTATCTCTGCACCCCCGTCCATGCAGCCATAACTTTATTTCTTAGTTGCAGGCCATGCCAGATTCATCCAAATGATGTGTTTGAATGTATGTGAGTTTGATTGATCCCCTGAAGGTTTGAATGTTTTTTGAGTCCCCTGATTTGCCCTGGAGTGAGTGGAACACTGAACAGTATGAATTTATTATAATTTTCTCCCTTTTGTGACACGATAAATTGCACTGATCTTATCCACTAATCCCTGTATATATTGAATGTTTTTTAGAAATGTCTGACTTTATGAAAATAAATAAATATATATTTTCTATAAAAAATATGGACTGACCCACACATGTTTCACGTTTCTGACTCTGTTTTGTTAACATTGCTCCCCGTTTAGCAATTGTGGATCCTCCATAGGACCGTTAATCATCCATTCTGGCAGGGTGTTTTTTCTTTCTATACAGAACCACAAATGTGTCTGTACAACACATTCCTTTACCACGCAATTCCCGCGCTATATAAAACTTTATAAATAAAATAAATACATTACAACGACTTGCCTTAAGAAAAATGCTGGACTTTGGAATAGTATCATTTACTATTCCAAATCCAGTCTGTGCAACAGTAGGGAAAGTGTTGGACTTAAAGTCCAACATCAGTCCAACAACACTTCCCTTAAAGAAAGTTGTTGTAACAAATTGCATGGAAAAGGAATGAGTTGAAAAGATGCATTTGTGGTTCAGACCGCGTTGTTAAGACACAGCTTGGTTTGCGCTACGATGTAAAGGCTGCTTCCCAAAATTTCTTCAACAAGCACATCAATGGCAACATCTATTTGTTAAAACAACAGTTGATAGACAGAATGCAGAACAATTTCATACATTCACCCCAGTACAGAGATCTGGGCCTAAATCCATCTTTTTTTGCACTCCTCACCACCTCAGTTCAGATATGCCATATGCAAATCAGCCTGACCCTGTGCCTCATGGGAACAGTCCAGCCCGAACTGCCAAGCCATGCCTTCCCTGGACCAGAAACAAGCTTCTGAGGACCGGTTTCTGGCATTCCAGCCGTCTTCAGCCAGGCTTGCTTGAATCCAGTGGTGTGGAGTGCATGGGACTCACCTCTGAGCATAGCCATCCCACTCGGGGTGACAAATGCCAAAACCACAGTTGATGGACAGAATGCAGAACAATGTCATACATTCACCCCAGTACAGACATGGCCATATGCACATCTATTTGTTATACATTTGATAGTCGGGGTTATATATCAAACGCTCTTAGACTTATTATTCAAATCTCTGCAAAATATGATCTCGATGGCCACATATATCTTTGAGTCTAGTTGTGAGCAGTAGTAGTGCCACGCCCATTTTCAATTGATTATTTCATAAAGTGGGATCCTTTATTCAGTCTATGACCTTTTTACCTGGAACCTTTACCCCATCTCATGGCCATTCCTTTTTTAGCAAGCGATATTGTCCACCCAATGACATTATATTGTTTTGAGGTTTTTCCAATGAAGCCCAGCAAAGCTTCGAGCGAGGTAGGTTTTTGAGTGTCTAACATGTGTGTTATCACTTAGGAGATGGCTGGACTCCTCCAAATAACAGTAGCTTAATTAGGTTAGAGCAGCTGCTCAATATACGGAAAAGCAAAGAATCAGCATAGAGCTCAAAAGTTTTTAAATAGCGTCAACCCTTTATTTCTTTGTTTCACAACTAATAGGGTTACCTAACATTAACTTACATGATTCATCTTGAAATTATCTCAGTATTGATCTAAATCTGCAATCCAGCACATCATTTCCAGTATAAAATTCATCGGCAGGAACTCTTTGTCAATATTGCCCAATTATGGAACTATATTTTAGCAGTGTAAGCTTGAAAGAAGATCTTTCAGCATTTGCATTGGTCACAGGGAGCACAAACGATGACCCATCCTTTTGTGATCATCTCCGTAAGTGAGAGAGAGTGCAAAAGTGAACATGTGTGAGAAATAAGAGGTGAGGCAGAACGATTTAAATAGAGAGTGGGGAGAGTATAAGGGAGGTTAAATGAGAATGCCCATTAACAGAAGTTTGGGAGGGACTGGAAAATACGAGGGAGGGCTATATGTTTACATGTTGTAGAGTCTTACAATATTTTAGAATGGAACCCTTTTGGCTTCTAAATGACTCTGTAGAGCTGGAACATAGATGTCAGAGCACAATGCCAAGACATCTTGTTTTAAAATTGTGAAATCCCAGTTACACACAGCAGAATAAATATGTGTAATACTAAGCTCCTTTAGTGGCATGGTTACTGGCGTACCCAGGCTGGAAAGACAGTACAAATGGTAACAAGATAGGGGATAAGTAATCAGAAGAATGACCATGCTCTAACAGAGAGTTTGCAGTGGTCCAAGAAAACTGCTTGTGCATGTCACATGTGTCACTGTTGAAGATTGAAGTCAACGCACTGGGATGTACAGATGCCACAAGAGTCTAAGCGCAATTCCAGCTGCTGAAAAGCACATGAAGACAAGGGAAGTGTTGCAAAGAACTTACAAGTTGATGGTCGAAAACCTGATGGTCAAGCCAAACAAAAAGGTACCACTATGCCACACAAGATAAATTTGTACCTTATACTAAGCAATACTGCAAATGATGATTGCGTACTGATACAGGCAGAAATGCGGGCTGACATAATAATCAAGAAAGAAGTATATTGTCATTGCAATTACTAGAGCCTCGATAAGCGGAGCTTTACTACCTCAGGACCGGGCAAGGAGAACCAAGAAAAAGCACAAGGGTTGTGTTTACTGAGCTGTCCAATAACTCAAGAAGTCCACCACCAAAGCTGCCAGGTGACGGTTCAGAACAACTTCAGAGGTCTCCAGCAAGTGAAGGGTTCTGATGGAGACAGGGGAGAAGCTCACTGATTCCCTGATTGTCCATGATGACCCTGAAGCTGGTCCACTGCCAGGCCTCAGCAATTATATGAGTGGCGCAGGCTCAATTGAAGTCGACCGGAGCAGAAAGAGTTCCACCCTCAAGGTCAGCCACTCCCATAATTACCTACCATGCTGCCGCCTTTTTGAAACCACCACCCCCTTTCAATACTGCCAAATCACAAAATATTGGCAACAGATGGTCTGCATGGTTAAAGACATTTGGGTACCGATTCCAATTCAGCAAAATTCCCTACGATTTGCCGTACGGTGCGTTTTTCCCTTTCGATTCGTACAGCTTCAACGTCCCCGTACGTACGATCAAGTGCGATCCAAAGCAGATCTCCATACGAATCGTATCAAACACCGTACGACCAAAAAATACATACGATTTGTATCCGGTTCACGCAGTACGCGACGTCCTTACGTAAACAAGCAGCAGTTTCCGACCCAGCAAGTACGATTTGTGTGGGCGACACTCCGTACAACCCTTTTTCTATGGGAGCTGAAAACAGCCGTAAAAGCAGAGTCTGGCTCGAACCGCACCCCGGTATGCGACATACACACCATGAACCCCATCGTCCGTGTCATCCCAGTCCTGTACGCCTACGACCTGGTGCATAGAAACCGACGACGGTGTAGACGGTGAGTACAACGTACCGCAACAACGGAAGTCTACTTGTACGGTGCGTCTTACACGTTCGCCTCTACCACCATTGCAATAGTGATACAAGCCGCACATACGCCATCAATGTTGGGGTGCGGTGCGTTTCACTCGCTCACGTATGGCACCATTGCAATAGTGATACGAGCCACACACACGCCATGAATGTTGAGGTACGGTGCATTTGACGCTCGCGTATGGCACCAGTGTAATAGTGATACGACCCACACACACGCCTTGAATGTTGGGGTACGGTGCGTTTTACGCTCGCGTATGGCACCAGTCTAATAGTGATACGAGCCGCACACACGCCATGAATGTTGAGGTACGGTGCGTGACATCTGAGGGGTGGGTGGATATGACTCCCAGCAGTGTCCTGACAGATGAGGGGTGGGTGTATATGACTCCCAGCAGTGTCCAGACAGATGAGGGGTGGGTGCAGAGGACTCCCAGCATAGGCCAACAGTATGGGGGTGGGTGGATATGACTCCCAGCAGTGTCCACGCATATGGGGGGGTGGGTATAGAGGACTCCCAGCATAGGCCAATAGTTTGTGGGTGGGTGGATATGACTCCCAGCAGTGTCCAGACAGATGAGGAGTGGGTGGATATGACTCCCAGCAGTGTCCAGACAGATGAGGGGTAGGTGCAGAGGACTCCCAGCATAGGTCAACAGTATGGGGGTGGGTGGATATGACTCCCAGCAGTGTCCAGATATATGAGGGGTGGGTGCAGAGCACTCCCAGCATAGGTCAACAGTATGGGGGTGGGTGGATATGACTCCCAGCAGTGTCGACCCATATGAAGGGTGGGTGCAGAGGACTCCCAGCAGTGTCCACACATATGAGGGCTGGGTGTATATGACTCCCAGCAGTGTCCAGGCAGATGAGGTGTGGGTGTATATGACTCCCAGCAGTGTCCAGATAGATGAGGGGTGGTTTCGGAGGACTTCCAGCATTGTCGAGACAGATGAGGGGTCGGTGCAGAGGAATCCCAGCATAGGCCAACAGTATTGGGGTGGGTGGATATGACTCCCAGCAGTGTCCAGACAGATGAGGTGTGGGTGTATATGACTCCCAGCAGTGTCCAGACAGATGAGGGGTGGGTGCAGAGGACTTCCAGCAGTGTCCAGACAGATGAGGGGTGGGTGCAGAGGAATCCCAGCATAGGACAGCAGTATGGGGGTGGGTGGATATGACTCCCAGCAGTGTCCAGACAGATGAGGTGTGGGTGTATATGACTCACAACAGTGTCCAGACAGATGAGGGCTAGGTGGATTTGACTCCCAGCAGTGTCCAGACAGATGAGGGGTGGGTGCAGAGGACTCCCAGCATAGGCCAACAGTATGGGGGTGGGTGGATATGACTACCAAGAGTGTCCAGACAGATGAGGTGTGGGTGTATATGACTCCCAGCAGTGTCCTGACAGATGAGGGGTGGGTGCAGAGGACTTCCAGCAGTGTCCAGACAGATGAGGGGTGGGTGCAGAGGAATCCCAGCATAGACCAACAGTAAAATGAGTCCAAGCTCTAAAGAGTCCAATTGGCAGTTCATAACAAAGTCCTTTGGGGGACGTATGAGAGGTCGTCTACCCCAAACTTGCGTGCACAGGAATCGACTAATGGTCTGTTGATCCTTGGGGGGCATCATTGGGTTCAGGACCAGGCACCAAAGAGACGGTAGTGGGAAGGGTAGGTGTGGTGGGTGCAGGGTGGGACGCATCGTCCTCAGTGGCTTGTGCAGCGCCAAAGATGGAAAGGTACTCAGCGCTGCACACACTGCTGCCAGTTCGTCAAGACTACCCCCTGCACCCGGGGACACTATGGGAGTGGAGGTCGAGGGTTGTGCGAGTTGCAGACTGTGAGTTTAGCTGCGTGTCTGTGGTCTGACCCCAGTCCCTGTGGGTGTGCCTGCCGCCCTCTGAGATTGCGTGCCAGGAGGTGTGAACTTGGACTTTCGCTGGGGTGTGCTGCATGTGTCCGTTGGTGTGCATGATCATGCCTTCCGGTGTGTGCTTTGAACAGGTATGGGAGAGGGAGTGTGGATGGGTCCGAAGGAGGGGGGGATGGACCGCTGCAGGAGGGCAACTGCTGCCGTCAGTGAAGAGTCCATGGACGTGAGAATCCTTCGTTGGTCAGACATTGTAGCTGACATGCCCTCCATGAACGGTAACAACTGGGTCAGTATTTTAGTCTGGCCACGGAGGACTGTCAGCATTGACGTCTGACCAACCTGAATCTGCCGGAGTACGTCCACAGACTCCGCCCTGAGGGCAGCAGGGGAGACAGGGGCATGAGGTGCGGTGCCTGGGCCAAAGGAGACATGGGGGGCTGCATGGACAAAAGGGACTGGAGAAACTGGGAGGGTGGAGATGGTACTGGAGGAGGCGGGGACAAACACAGTGCTGCTGTCGGGTGTTGCAGCATATTCCCCCTCCTCCAGGGAGTCAGAGGCGGACCCATCTGCCTGGTAGGAAGTGTCGCCTTCCATAAGGTCCGCAGGACGACTCCCCTCACCCTCCGTGCAAGTGGCTCCCTTCGACTCCACAGCGATGGTGGCACTGTTGCTGGGTCCCTCCTCATGGTCCGTACATGTGTTTCCTTCTGTCTCTGTTGATGATGATGATGGGAGGCACGCACAGACCAAGCAGCCACTGCTCACAACGGTACCCTGCCACCTTTTTAAACATTGTTGTGTAAGTAACTTTTAAAAATTGCATTCAGCGCTATTGCCTTTTAAACACAAATACCCTGAGCACTCCTACCTGCACCCTTGAACACCCGGCTTCCCGCGCCTCCCCGGTCCACCATGGGATTTCTCCCGATTGATGTGGAGGGAGGAGTGGAGCTCCGAGCACTTCCGGGCTAGAGGGGAGGAGGGGGCGGACCTCACCGGCAGCACCCTACAAAACCTGTCACTTCGCACTCGCACAGCGGAGGCACGCACAGACAGAGCAGCCACTGCTCTCAATGGTACCCTGCCACCTTTTTAAAAATTGTTGTGTAAGTAACTTTTAAAAATTGTATTCGGCGCTATTGCTTTTTAAACCCAAATACCCTGAGCACTCCTACCTGCACCCTTGAACACCCGGCTTCCCGCGCCTCCCCGGTTCAGCACAGGATTTCTCCCGATTGATGTGGAGGGAGGAGCGGAGCTCCGAGCACTTCCAGGTTAGAGGGGGGGAGGGGGCGGAACTCACCGGCAACAACCCATTTAACCGGATGACCTTCACCACGTGCAGCGGACGCGTGCAGCGGGCGCGCCGCTGGCACGCCGAAGGTGCGCCAGAGGCAAGCCCGTCTGCGTCCGTCCGCGACCGGACGGGGCCAGGGGCCACCTCCCCTGTCCGGTCGCCCGTTCAGGTCAGGAAATATAGCCCACATCTCTTACATAAACTAAAGGGGAATGTACTCCTCTTGTGCCACTCGTCTTTGGACCCAGCAGAGCAACACGCCACCTGCAGTCAGTGTGGGTTTCAATTTCTACCCGCACCACCAATTCAAACATGTCAATATTCTATGTACCTCCTTAACTGCAGGTCTCTCCCTAGGAACACCTCTGAAATCTCAATACTAATTGAGGAATTAAAACCTGACATCCTATTCCTCACAGAGACATGGCTACACAAACAGTCAGAACCTGACCTCGTCCAAACCCTCCCCCAAGGATATAAAATACTGCGCAACGATCGCAAAACAGGAAGGGGGTGTGGATTAGCAATAATCCACAAAATGTGTTACGAAATCTGCAGCTCTCCCACCCCAGACTGTGAAAGTCTACCTTATACGATAAAACTTAACCCCACAAATACCTTTTCAGGAATACTTATATACCGCCCTCCCGGTCCACAGGGACAATTCCTTCATGTCCTTGCACCCATCATAGCAAATCTTGCTTACAGTCCTGCAAACTTCACTCTTTTGGGTGATCTTAATGTCCATTTCAATGACCCAAATGACCCTAACGCCAGAGAGATAACCTGTAGTCTATCCGCCCTCGAAATCTCACAACGAGTAGTCGTACCCACTCATCAAAAGGGCCACCTCCTTGACCCTATTTTCGGCAACTGTTTGGACCTACAAATTGGTAAGCCCTCTCCCCTCCCCTGGACAGACCACTTTCTCGTCCCTCTCACATGGATCGCTCCCAACCCCCATCAACTTAAACCCATAATAGTCCAAAAATCCTGAAACTGGTCAAAGCTCCCTCAACCAGAATGGCTGGAAAGGCTCAACTCCACTAAACTGCCCAACACCTCCAACTCCGTCGAAGGGAATGAGAACTATAACACCTGGATCACTGATTCTCGATCTGGTGCTTCCCCTCAAAAACATCAATCCCAAACGCTGCAACACAACCGCCCCGTGGTATACCACAGATCTACGGGAATCAAAGCGTAATTGTAAAAAACTGGAGAGGAAATGGCGCCTGGATTACTCACCCACTTAAAAGTCTACCTACAGAACAGCAATCAAAACCTACAACAAACCCCGCATTAAACTAGCACAGGCAACATATTTTGAGGAAAAAATTGCCAAGGCGGCTTCTAAACCCAAGGAAATCTATCGCATTGTGAAATGCCTCCTCCAATTACCCGAGGCACCCAAGGAATATGGCGATGTTAATGCCCACTGCGACAACCTAGCAGAGTTCTTCCTTCGCAAAATTGAAACAATCAACACTTCCTTCTCCAAACACTCCTCCCTGACCAGCAACCCATCTAATCCTGCGCCACCTTCCTCAGTTACACTTGAGCACTTTCCCCCTCTCGACCTCGCCAACTTAGTGGCAATTATGCATCAGGTGAAATCAGGCTCACCAAAAGACCCTGCACCCCGCGCTTCCTTCTCCCAATCTCCCATCATATCTCACCCACCATTTTGAACCTACTCAACACACCTCCCTTTACACTGGCACCGTCCCACCCCCCTGGAAGCAAGCTATGGTCAAAGCCCTTTTAAAAAAATCAAACCTAGATCAGAACAACCCCTCCAACTACCGACCCATCTCCCTACTACCCTGGCTCAGTAAGCTCCTGGAAAAACATGTCAACGCAGTATTGACAAACTTCCTGGAGTCAAACACTAGACTAGACCCATCCCAGACGGGCTTTGGTCCCCTCCATGGGACAGAAACGGCCCTGGTTGCAGTGACGGAGGAGGCAAGAAGGATCTTGGACAATGGAGGCTCGACTGCCATCATTCTCCTTGACCTAAGTGCCGCCTTCGACACTGTAAACCATAAAATCTTACTCCACCGACTCAGCGGGATGGGTATCTCTGGAACGGCAATTACCTGGCTCAGGTGGTTTCTTTCTGACCGCTCCTTCCAGGTATTTGAAGAAGAGCACACCTCCCCCAGCAAACCTCTGAACTGTGGGGTGCCGCAGGGCTCCTCCCGAAGCCCCACCCATTTTTATGTTTACATGAGCCCACTGGCTGAGGTCGTCCGCCCCTTCGGAGTAAAAATTGTCACATATGCGGATGACACCCAGCTAGTGGTGGCTCTAGATCCCCCCCTCAACTCTCACCACGTCCTGTACAAATGTCTGGAAGCAGTCACCACATGGATGACATCCTCCTGCCTAAAATTAAACGGGGACAAAACTGAGCTTATGCTCCTTGGAAACACCATTGACAAGACCATAGATCCAATTTGGCCACCCTGTCTGGGTCCTTCCCCTCCACCCAAAGATTCTATGAAATGCCACGTCATCTGGCTCGACAAGTCTCTCAACTTCAATCATCAGGCGGACAAACTTTCCGCCATCTGTTTTGGTCTCCTAAGACTGCTGCGCAAAATCCTGCCTTTTCTTTCCTTTCATGCCAGACTGATTATGGTACAAGGCCTAATCCTTTCTCGTTTGGACTGTGGAAATGCTCTATATCTCGGGGCTCCCCGGTCCACCCTGAACAAACTACAAATAATTCAAAAGTGTGCAGCCAGGACCCTCCTTCAAATCCCCCGTCGAGTCTCAGTCAAAGCCCGACTAAAAGACCTCCATTGGCTCCCAGTAAAGGCAAGGATTGAATTTAAGGTTATGTGCATTGCCCACCGGTCTTACTGGGGAAACAGGTCCCATCATCAATCGCCCCCTTATAACCGCTTAGCACCCAAAAAGACATCTCAGATCAGGATCCTCTTACCTCACCACAATGCCCCGATTTAAGAAAGCCAGATGTGAAGGCCGCTCACTCTCGTACAATCTAGCCAAGCTTTGGAACACCCTCCCCCTCACACTCAGATCGGAGCCTAACCTTTAGACGTTTCGAAAACTCCTGAAAACCTGGCTTTTTAACAAACCTGAGTGATCTTCTGCGGCTCTGTCTCAGACCTGTCCTCCTGTAGCGCTGGGACGCCTTAGGGTAGCCACCGCGCTTTATAAATCTTCTTTTCATTTCATTCATGATGCTGTGGGCAAGTAGAAGAAACAGAAAGGCATCAGTCACCTGTAC
The DNA here is from genome assembly GCF_964263255.1 of Lissotriton vulgaris. Taxonomy (NCBI): domain Eukaryota; kingdom Metazoa; phylum Chordata; class Amphibia; order Caudata; family Salamandridae; genus Lissotriton; species Lissotriton vulgaris. Next base: position 782,895,125 of record NC_141694.1, on the reverse strand, counting down.
ACATCTGACACATGAGCACAAAAACAGTAGATCACACTGCAAATCATGGCATGCATCTTGAGTACCAGCCAGATAGCCCTGAACATATTTGAGACTTGGACTGCCCAGTTGGTATGGACACAATGCTACTTGGACACAAGGATCCAAAGAACACACCAGGCCACAATTTGAATGAGAATTTCACATAGAGGATACTGTTTGTTTACAGGAGAGCTGATCAATACAATGAAGTGATGCCACCTCAAATACAAAAAAAAAAGTAACAGTAGTGGTGACCCTCAGGGAACAATACCCACCTCACTCCCCAATGTGATACAACACTCAGAGCCCTGTAAGTACATTGTTTAAAAAAACAATTCAAAGAAATGTTAGCATCTTGGGACTCACCACACTTTACACAATCGACATGTATTAAATGTGGTAATTCACCATCTTGTGAAGGCAACACATATGTGCCTGCATGACAGATGTCTCACAATGAAATGCACACAATTTACACATTCTTTGAAACAGCTGGCACCCTTTAAGATAAAACACTGTTAGAAACAAATGGCATTGCATACTTACCACATACATGGTCCAACGGAGTTCTGGATGTCTTGACACTCATTACTTTGTACAATTGACAACAAACGAGTTGGTATGCAACGCTTACAACGCGCGCGTTACCACGACCTACCATTACCACGCGGTTGTAACAACGAAAGTTGGTACAACGAAATGCGCTGGGGGGCGCTCGAGGATAGTAAATCATTTAATTTACTATCCCAACACCTTCCCTACTATCCACGGGGACTGGTGTTGGAATAGTAAATTAAATGATTTAAATTTGCGCCCCCCCCAACGCAAGTCGTTGTAACGACTTGCGTTGTTACAACCGCGTTGTAATGGTAGGTCGTTGTAACGCGCGCGTGGTAACATCATATATCCAACGAGTTTCAAGACCTCAAGACCACTGTGGACACATGTATATGGAGATCAAGGCACACCATTAATCACTAACACTGGACTGCTTCTTTGACGAAAGTGGAAATGTCGTTTTGTGTGCACTACCTTGTGAGACAACTATCATGCAGGCACATTAGTGTCATTTACACAATTCATCATATTAACACATCCAAAACATGAACAACTTTTTACAAGTCTTGTGAGTGCCAAGGTACAATCATTTATGTGATACTACTTGAAATATGACAGTCCTCACATGGGCATCCATTCCCTGATGACACAGTTGATTGCACATAAGACCTACTGGTTGTCCTGTGAATGGTACACATGTCCCAACTCAGGACAATGCTTCAGCTAATGGGCCTGCAATTGTGAGGAACAAAATCATTGCTGCATTGTGGACCACCGTTATCCCCAGGCAAAATGTCAACGCAGAAGTGTGCACACTAACACAATACATCGTAGCATCTGAACTACATACATGTGGCAAAATTGATTGAGGCACAATCATGTCTGGAACCAAATGACATTGGCTGCCAAGCCCCAAATGAAATCACTGGCCAACATCACAGGGGCAGTGCATGGTGAAACATTGATCAGCCAATTCATACCCACAGGTCAGACCTGGCAAGGCTAAATCAGGCAGGCTCATGTAGACCTCTCCTGCACAACACCCCCATACCTCAGTCAATGTGACTGCTACAGCTCAAGAAGTGAGACCTCAGAATCAGGGTAACAAAAACTGTGCAGCAACAATTCAAAAAGTAACAGCAGCTCACCTCGTGGGGCTGGCAATACATATTACTCACAAACAACCAACAACAGATTGCTGTGAATAGGCACAGAGGCACTGCCCAGTGTGAGCATGCACAAGTCAAATCTTGTATCCATGTCCAGTGGACACATGTAGCAGACACAGGAAAAATACAAACTATGCCTGGGAACCATACCACTGACGCAGACCCATGCTGAAGCCACATAGAATGGGCACAATATTGGAAGACACACATGACTAGGAGGCCAGGGTGTCTCAAGGGACTGTAGTGGGCACACTGATCCGTGGGTCTGGAATTAGCTGACTGTACCATGAGTAACCATCATGGCACTATGCATATCTCACACTGATGTACATCATGTCTGAGAACCCAACATGGGTCTTGCATGCTGCAAGGGTGTGCAGTAGAAACCTCCCACTCCTATGCTGATACTCATCATCAGTGCAAACAAATATGAAGCCAAAACACAGTGCACAGGTCTTGACACAGGCAAGGTCCCATCCCATGTCACAGACCACCCTCCCACATGATGCAGAAATCAATGTGCAGTCTTATTTCCTTACACTCTAGATGAGCATGATGCAAATGTGATTACACACAGACCAGGGGACACATGTGAAGGAGTGGAAGGGATGTAAATGAGTACCAGGTAACTATGGTGAATGGTAAAGACACTGCACATATAACCTATCTGACCAGACACCACAACTGTAGGAGTGTAGCCAGGCTTCAGAGCACTTCAAAGAGCAGGTGACACACTACACAACAAACAGCCATGTACCTACCCCCTCTTTGCTGCTGTCTCCCCTGCAACTGCCTATCGAGGTCTGGAAAGACGACTGCCAGGACCCGGAGCATGTGGGGGGGTGAGGTGACGGCTTCCACCATGCCGGCGTGGGGGCTCCAGGTCCAGCTGGACCCGGGCAATACGCCAGGTCCAGCACCGGATGTCCTGCCACCGCTTCTGGATGTTGCGCAGCGCCGGCGATGGTCCTCCGCAGACCTGGCGGCCCTGACAAACTCCAACCACATTTCCCCCTTCTCGTAGGCAGTTACCTGTCAGGAAGACAAAGTGAAACAACATCACTACACCTGCTCCATGCCCCCGACACACACTCTTGCACACCATTGATAATGTGAACAGGGCATAGGATGGTGACAGGACTTGCATCATTGTCCATGTGAATTAAGGCTGTGTGTAAGCCACAATGCACTACATGGCATTGAAAGCCTACAGATGGGTGCAACAGACTCACAGATCATGGCACACACTGGGCAACACATGCAACTGCAAGGTTAGTGACAGCACGTGACAAGCACTCCCATATCCCACTCCACTTGAGAACGCTCAGCAGACCAGACAGACACACCCTGGCACAGATCACTCGCCTATCACTGACAACAGCGGAAACAACCCTCACTTTGCACATGTGCCAGTTGACAATGGGGTGTCACAGGTGTCGTGCTAGCTTTGCAATTCATTTTGTGGAAAACAAGTGGTCCCCAGCATAAACGAATAGAATTGAGCAAAAATAATATATAGACCACAATGGGCTGCAATATAGTACAGAAATCCCTTGTCCAGCCGGGAAGGGAATATTTATTCATGTGATAGGTTGTCTCAATACATAAATAAGACAAGTAACCAAAGACATGAAAGGTTACTGTAGGGCACAGTCCTGTGCCGTACGTGAAGGAGGAAGTAAAGAAGACAGTGAGTGCAAACAATATCAGGCAAACAAAGTGAGCTAACAGGCCACTGACACAAATTCAAATTAACAGTGTGTCCTGGAGTGAATCACCCATACATTAATACAATAAATTCCTAAGTATGGGACACTCTAAAAGCATTCGACGGACGTTTCGATCCCAAGCTCAGTTATATGGGGATCATCTTCAGGACTTTCACAATCATAACTTTTGCCTGAATATAACCTTTTAACATAAAACCGCCAGACTTTTGTCTGTGAATGAGGTTTAATCCTGTAGGATGTCTTCACTGATTAGGGTAATAGCCTGGCATCCATGTTGGAGATTCAAATCTGAGCAGGGCTTCAAATTTATGCAACAAGGATGAGGTTCAGGTTGTGGCGCAGTACTGTATCGGATCTGATTGGACTTTGAATTTACCCCTCGGGATTTTTAATGGTTGTCCCAATGAGATGCGCTTTTGTGAAATTTTCGGCACCGAAATTACTTCTATAGAATGGTCTGAGTTGATGTACAGTCGGTGATTTCTAATGTGCCCGCTCGGTGAAACCAGGTCTCCGTTTTTAGGTATGGAGTTTCAGTCTGAATTTAGCTGCAGTGGTTGCGGTTCGTACTGCGGTTCAGTAAATTGCGCTGGTAACCTTTGTTAGGGCCAGGGAATTAAAGGTCCGCTAGAGGTACCTGTGGCTGTCGATAAGCCGATGGCGCGTTGTGATCAGCAGGACTCACTGTCTTCTTTACTTCCTCCTTCACGTACGGCACAGGACTCTGCCCTACAGTAACCTTTCATGTCTTTGGTTACTTGTCTTATTTATGCATTGAGACAACCTATCACATGAATAAATATTCCCTGCCCGGCTGGACAAGGGATTTCTGTACTATATAGCAGCCCATTGTGGTCTATATATTATTTTTGCTCAATTCTATTTGTTTACGCTCAAAATACTTGATACCCATGGTCCCAGGCCTATCATTGGGTTCCCCTTGTTTTCCCTAAAAAAATAAAAAAAATAAAAAAAAGCTTTGCAATTCAGGCACACAGCACTGCTTACATGTCACATCAGATGGCAGAGCAGCTGCATACGCCATGCAGCAGTGGTGCAAGACATCACATACACACTCAACCAGATGAAAAGGAACATTCACACACTTCAATGTTCATGAGTTCTAGCATATCAATCAATCAATCAATCAATCACTGCTTTTCTAAAGCGTGCTACAAACCCGTGAGGGTCTCAAGGCACTGGAGGGAGGGGGCCGCTACTGATCGAAGAGCCAGGTCTTGAGACGTCTTCTGAAGGCCAGCAGGTCCTGAGTCTGTCATAGGCTGGTAGGGAGAGCGTTCCAGGTCTTGGCGGCAAGGTAGGAGAAGGATTTTCCACCGGCGGTGGATTTCCGGATACGGGAAACTGAGGCGAGGGCGAGGTTGGCTGAGTGGAGGCTTCAGGTGGGGATGTGGAAGCTGAGTCGGTTGTTGGGGTATGTAGGGCCGGTGGTGTGTAGTGCTTTGTGTGCGTGGATGAGGAGTTTGAAGGTGATCCTCTTGTTGATGGGGAGCCAGTGCAGGGCTCTCAGGTGGGGTGTGATGTGGCTGCATCGGGGGACGTTGAGGATCAGTCGTGCCGTGGCGTTCTGGATTCGTTGTAATCGTTTAAGGAGCTTGGTTGTTGTTCCTGAGTAGAGGGCGTTTCCGTAGTTGAGTCTGCTGGTGATAAGGGCCTGGGTGACAGTTTTTCTCGTGTCCGGGGGGATCCATTTGAAGATTCTGCGTAGCATTCGGAGGGTATTATAGCAGGACGCGGAGACGCCGTTGACTTGCCTGGTCATGGAGAGGGTGGAGTCGAGGATGACCCCCAGGTTGCGTGCGTGGTCTGTGGGTTCCGGGGCTGAGCCTAGTGATGTGGGCCACCAAGAGTCGCCCCAGGCTGATGGGGTGGGTCAGAGAATGAGGATCTCCGTCTTGTCTGAATTCAGCTTCAGTCTGCTGTCCTTCATTCAGTCGGCTACGGCCTTCATTCCTCTGTGGGGGTTGGCTTTGGCGGTGTGGGGGTCTTCGGTGAGGGATATGATCAGCTGGGTGTCGTCGGTGTAGGAGATGATGTTGAGGTTATGTTGTTGTGCGACGTAGGCGAGCGGTGCCACGTAGATATTAAACAGCGTCGGGCTGAGGGAGGATCCCTGTGGGACGCCGCAGATGATCTCAGTGGTTTTTGAGCAGAAGGGTGGGAGGCGGATGCTCTGGGTTCTGCCGGAGAGGAAGGATGTTGTCCAGGCCAGGGTCTTCTCTTGAATTCCGGCATCATGGAGGCGTGCTGATAGGGTTCGGTGGCAGACTGTGTCAAAGGCTGCTGATAGGTCCAGGAGGATGAGGGCGGCTGTTTCTCCCTTGTCCATCAGGATCCTGATTTCGTCGGTGGCGGCGATGAGGGCGGTCTCGGTGCTGTGGTTGCTGTGAAAACCAGAATGGCAGTGGTCCAGGATGTTGTTGTCTTCGAGGTAGCGGGTTAGCTGTTTGTTGACGATCTTCTCTGTCACTTTTGCCGGGAATGGGAGCAATGAGATGGGTCGGAAGTTCTTGAGGTCCTTGGGGTCCGCCTTGGGCTTCTTCAGAAGGGCGTTGATCTCTGCGTGCTTCCAGCTTTCCGGGAAGGTTGCTGTCTTGAAGGAGCTGTTGATTGTTTTCCTGAGGTGGGGTGTGATGGCTGCTGTCTTGAAGGAGCTGTTGATTGTTTTCCTGAGGTGGGGTGCGATGGTTGTGCTGGCTTTGTTGAAGACGTGGTGAGGGCAGGGGTCGGATGGGGATCTGGAGTGGATGGAGTTCATGGTTTTGACAGTGTCTGCGTCGCTGATGTGGGACCAGGTGGTCAGGCAGCTGGTGCGGGTGGTGGTCGCAGGGGTGGTGTACTCGGTGGCTGGTGCGGGGGTGGCAGTTTTGAAGCTGTCGTGGATGTCAGCGATCTTGCGGTGGAAGAAGGTGGCCAGGGAGTCGCACAGGTCTTGTGATGGTGGGATGTCGTTGGTGTTGGAGCTGGGGTTGGAGAGTTCTTTCACGATGCTGAAGAGCTCTTTGGTGTTGTGTGCGTTGTTGTCTAGGCGGTCCATGAAGGCGGTCCTCTTGGCGGTTCTGATGAGTTGGTGGTGTCTGCGGGTGGCGCTCTTGTGGGCTGTGTGGTTGTCTGGTGTTCAGTCGTGGAGCCATGTTTTCTCCAGCTTCAGACAGGTGCGCTTGGAGATCCGGAGGTCTTTGGTGAACCAGGCGGCTTTCTTGGTGGTGTGGTTGGTTGTGGGAGTCTTGAGAGGGGCGAGGGTGTTGGCGCAGTCATTGATCCATTGTTTGAGGTTGGTCGCAGCGGTGTCTGGGTCGGTGGAGTCGGCGGGTGGTCTCAGGGCGAGGGTGGTAGTCAGATGGTTCTTGGTGACCTTGCCCCAGCAGCGGCGTGGTAGGTTTTGGGAGCGGTGGTGTGTGGTGGGTTTTCTGAAGGTGAAGTGGACACATCTGTGGTCGGTCCAGTGGGGTTCATTGGTGTGGTTGAAGGAGACATAGGGGCTTGTGGAGAAGATGGGGTCCAGCGTGTGTCCGGCAGAGTGGGTGGGTGTCGTCACGAGCTGTTTGAGTCCAAAGTTGGCGAGGTTGTCGATCAGGGAGGTGGAGTTGGCGTTGTTGTTGTTCTCGAGGTGGAAGTTCAGGTCCCCGAGGAGGATGTAGTCCGTGGAGGCGAGGGCGTGGGTGCTGGCGAGGTCGGCGATGGTGTCACTAAACTGTGGTCGTGGTCCGGGAGGTCTGTAGACGAGTGTTCCTCTGAGGGTGGTGTTGGGGTCGGTGTGGATCTGGAAGTGCATGTGCTCTGCGGTGGTGAGGGTGTCATCGGTGTTGTTTGAGACTCTGAGGGTGTCCTTGTGGATGATGGTGATTCCCACTCCATTGGTGCTGTCTCTGTGGGAGATCTTGTAGCCCTGTGGGATGGCTATGGCGATGTCTGGTGCTGAGGTGGCGTTCAGCCAGGTCTCCGTCAGGAAGGCGACCTCGGGGGCAGTGGAGTCTAGGAGGTCCCAGAGTTCGATGCCGTGCTTGCGAGCGGAGTGGGTGTTGTGGAAGATGCAGCGGAGGTGGTTGGGTTCTCTGGTTGGTGGTTTGCTGGGCTGGATGCTGGTGAATCTGCAGTTCCGGCAGGTGAAGGGTCCTTGGGTGCGCTTCGGGGTGGCCTGGCAGCAGGGGTGGTCTCGTCCGGTGTTGAGTGCGCGGAGGGTGCTGGAATCGTAGTGCAGTCTGGTGTTGCGGGGGCGCGGGGTCAAGTGGTTCTGGCGTTGGGTGCGGTCCGGGCACGGATGGGCGCAGACGGGCTTGCCTTTGGCGCACCTTTGTTGCGCCAGCTGCACGCCCGCTGCGGGCGTCCGCTGCGTTTACGCACGGTGACCTCCATAAGAGGCGAAGTGGGAGGGAGGAGCAGCTGGGAGGCGGGAAGGCCAATGGGCGAGGGACACGAGGCAAGGGGGCAGGGCTGCAGGGGAGCAGCGGCAGGAAGTGGGGGGCGGGAGGGGGGCACGGAGGGCAGTGGCGTGAAAAAGGAGCGCTTAGAGCAGACAACAAGAATGAGTACAAGCACAAAGAAAGCAAAGACAAAACCACAGTATGGGGAAAGAAACAATGCAAGGCACAATACGAAAGAGTACAGAGTACAAAGAAGGCAGGGACAAAATTACAGTGTGGGGAAGAAACAATGCAAGGCACATTGAGAGTGGCAGTCACCAGGGGCGGCGAACCCTCGGTCAGCGGCAGCAGCGGGGAGACACGGGCACCCAGGAGGAGCTGTGCAGCATGGGGAGTGACCTGAGGTCAGGTCACAATATCATTTGGACAATCTCACCACAGGTCCACTCAAGTCATAACCATCTGTGAGTATAGTCACCTGTCACTCCTGGGGGAACACTGTTTCACCTCAGGAAATTTGAGAATAAAGCCACCAAGGTGTGGCATGACTGAAAATGTCATTCACTATGCAGTGAAGGTCACAGTAAGCACAATGCAAGTGAGGAGTGAACACACATGAACTACATCATGCTCTGCATGAGGGACACCACCATGTACACCCCTGGGCTCACTCACAATCACATTGCGTGTCTGTCCCACCAATTCACAATGCCTGTTGTGACACTCACACAACAGATGGACACTCAAAGGTTGTGCAGTCAGCACTCACCTGCTCCTCTGGTCTCCCATACAGCTTGTTGTACTATGGTAGAAGGGCATCCAGCAGGGCCTTGTTTTCCTCCTCACTGAAGGCTGGGGCCCTATCCACAGTACGAGCGATCATGATATGCCAGAGGATGCAGAGACAGCAGCAGTGTGGTTCACTCCAATGTTGTGCAGGCAAGTGCTCTCTCAGGGCTACATGCAGGCTTAAATCAGTGCTGCGGAGGGGCTCTCAGTTTCATGAGTACAGTGTGATAGGCCAGATTAGTTTGCATCCTACGTTTCATCCAATCCCTTTACACATAAGGCCCTGACACACATTTGCATGGTTTAAAATTTGAGCTTCAGCTACACAATCTTTTTGCAACATTGTATATTCATGACCAACTGACTTTTGCAGGGCACCTGTAGCACACACTTAAATCTCAGTATCCATGACAACCAGGATACATTCAGGGCCTACTACTCGTCCCCTAGGTGTCCCCTTCCCCTAACTCTTTTTTGACATACACATACGTGTACGGTGCGTTTCACACGCTGGCGTATGGCACGATTACAATAGTGATATGATGCACACACAGGCACGGAATGTAGGGGTACGGTGTGCTCGCGTATGGCAATATTACATTAGTGATACGATGCGCACACACGCATGGAATGTAGCGGTACGGTGCGCTCGCGTATGGCATGATTAAAATAGTGATACGATGGGCACACACGCACGGAATGTAGGGGTACGGTGCGCTCGCGTATGGCACGATTGCAATAGTGATACGATGGGCACACACGCTGTAGTGAATGCAGGGGTACGGTGTGTTTCAGACGGTACGTTTCACACGCTGTAGTGAATGCAGGGGTACAGTGCATTTCAGACGGTACGTTTCACACGCTGTAGTGAATGCAGGGGTACGGTGCGTTTCAGACGGTACGTTTCACACGCTGTAGTGAATGCAGGGGTACGGTGCGTTTCAGACAGTATGTTTCACACACTGTAGTGAATGCAGGGGTACGGTGCGTTTCAGACGGTACGATTCACAGGCTCACGTATGGCACCATTACAATAGCGATATAAGGCGCACACATGGCAGGGATGTAGGGGTACGTTTCAAACAAGGATGTCCATCAAGTTCTTGTCATTGCATACTTACATGAGCAGGCCCTGGGTGTGGCAGGCAGCGATATAGAACAGGGCATGTGATCTTTTTGCACAATCGATGTGTGATGACCTGTTGACACATGCCATGTGTGATGGGGCACTATGTGGTACACATCACCTTTACACTGTATGTATGTATGTATAGGCATTTATATAGCGCACTACTTACCCGGAGGGTCCCAAGGCGCTACGACCGCTGCGAAACCCTTCCTGGCTTCCCTGAGAGATGGTCCCTTAATGGGTATCTCCAGGTTGAGACCAGGCATCCCCGGCGGTCTGGTGGGGCCGTTAGTGAAGATGAGGCAAGCTAATGCCCAGAGTTGCCGAGTGTGAACGCTGATCAGAGTGGGCACCGAGGCGAGAGAATTATCGAGTCCGCTGACCCTGGTCCAGAAACCTGCCGCGCCGGGAATCGAACCCTGGTCCCGGGCCGTCCTCTGCTCTCGGGTCTGCCGCCTCTAACCAGTGAGCCACACTACTACACTTGTCTCATATGTATCATTATGCAGATGTTGTCATGCACATCAACACCGGGACGGCACATTCATCACTACGGGCACCTGTCTCATGATGCCAGGGACCGGGGCACTTTGTCACTTGACATTTCACGCTCATCATGACCCTATAAGACAATGTCCGGTGTGTGTAATGTTAAAGATTGAGCTTGCTGTTTGTGTTCCGTAAACTGCATCTGCTGTTGGTGCATCTAACATGGGTCTGTCTTGAGATGGGAATGGTTTCACATGTACGCACACCATGCCACATGTGCATGCTCACGGCTTTTATCTCTGATTGCATCAGACATCAATTTTTCCCCAGGCATACATGTCTGCATCGTGACAATGGCTGTGTTGTTTTGTTGTCACATGCACACCTTAATCCCAATGTGTTTGATATGTACATTAGACATTCCATGTAACCTGTGTGTGTGCCTTGCAGCCATCTGTCTGGATGGGATGACAACCTTACACTGCAGGTATCGTGACGTGTGTCACTCCCGTGATATCTTGTACTGTTCACTCAGACCAGCCCAGCAGCTCATTTGAGGGCATGTCATGTTTATTTGTAAATCAACTGGTGTACCTGGATTGTTGTAGGAGTGCCAGCAAGCTGCCATATGTGTCCTGGATGCATTGCACATGCCACACTCCATAGTGACCTGATGTGTACTAGCAGTTTTGTATGTTCTATGTACATTGCTATGGATGTTGGCTGACAGTTATTCTCCATTCTTCCCAAATATGTCCTGCAGGGCACCGCCTCTACCAAGGCCATTTCCAGACTTAGCTACCATGAGGGAACGTGACTGCATCCGATGTTACAGATTCACTCGACAGTTGATTCAGGGCTTGACAAACAGGCTGGAACCACATCTCCAACCGCGACACAGGTATCCAACTGCGCTGAGCCCCAAGCTAAAGGTGATGGCAGCCCTCCATTTCTTTGCAACAGGTATGTTTCAATTAACCGTAGAGGATGTCGGGGGAATGTCCCAAACAATGTTCAGCCGTATCCTGCATGATGTTTTAGTTGCCATGTTGGAGCACATTGATGAATTCATCAGATTTCCAACTCCGGAAGAGTTGACAGATGTCAAGGGTGAATTATACGCCCTTGGAGGGATGCCACATGTCATTGGGTCCATTGATGGGACACATGTGGCTTTGGTGCCACCAAAGGCTCCGGAGCAGGCTTACAGCAACAGGAAACATTACCATTCAATAAATGCCCTGGTGGTGTGTCTTGCTATTATGCAGATTTCCCATGTTTTTGCCCGTTTTCCAGGATCGTGCCATGATGCATTTATCATGAGGCATAGTAGGGTGCCACGAATGATACTACAGTTGCGCAACGATCGGGCATGTCTTGTTGGTGGGTAAACTCTGTTTGTCTTCTGTGTCTCAGTATCTTTTGCTCTGAAGGGATCTCCCGAACCACTCATTTACATGATGTATATTTGTAGGTGACGCTGGATATCCCAACATGCCATGGCTAATGACACCTCTCCGCAACCCAAGAACAGCTGCAAATCGGCAGTACAATAATGCACATGGGCAGACCAGGCGAGTAATTGAGCGGACGTTTGGCCTCCTGAAGAGCCGATTCTGGTGCCTCGATAAGACCGGCGGATCCCTCCCATATGCCCGGGCCAAGGTCTGTAATATCTTCATCATGTGCTGCATGCTGCACAACATGGCAGTTGAGAAGGCAGTGCCACTCATCATGGATCCTGAGGAGCAGGAACATCCACCCCTTGAGGATGAAGGGCTTGGTCACGATGCAAGTGATGAGGAGGAGGAGGAGGAGGAGGAGGATATCTGGAGTCAGCTCATACGCAACTTCTTCTCATAATGGTGAGTCACTGGGAATGAGTGTGCAAGCTTGTAGCATTGAGTGGCATGCGATGCAATGTGTGTGTCCAGCAAAGTTTGCAATGTAACTTTGATGTGTTTTTTCTGATGTGTCACGCAAGTGCTGATGTCATGCCACCGTGAAATGCGCAATGACTGAGCTAGAAGTTTACATGTGTACTACATTGTTCCAGTTTTTTACATGCCCATGTCCTTGTCAATGAATTTAAACGGTGAGCCCTTGTGTGTCTGTCATTTCCAGGTTGCTGTGCTTATTGTCTGTTCGTGTCATCTTCATCCTCCTGCTATTCCTCATGATGATTGCAACGTGGTCCGCATCAGCGTTCCATGCATGGACATGTGTAAATGTCAGTTTGGGTAAGAGATCTAACAGGCTGTTTATAGTTGGTATGGGTTGGAACTGTTTCTGTGCATGTTGTAGAACCATACATATATGTCTCATCACCATGGATCAAATTTCATGTTGCACCACTCCCATGACAGGACAGTCACCCTTCTTGACAGTCATCTGTTGTGGAGGTTTTTACTCTGGTGAAACATCAATGTCTGTAAACCTTGACACAGACACATTGCGGATACCATCAGTTGACATTGTGTGGGACATCACAACCACATGCTCTATGGGGAATTGCAGCATCACTGTGTGCAGTTGGATGTGTTTGGCTCATCCACTTAATCTTGTGTGCCAGTACAATTGGATTTTCAATCAAACATGTTGTGAAGGTGTGGGCCAGTGTATGTCCCACATGTTCTGTCAAATGTCCAGTGAGTATGTTTGTATGGATGCATTGTCCCTTGTGCCAGTATGTCATGTCACTGTCACGTTGCTTCCTCAGAGCCGGTATAGGACACTGCTTTAAAAGCCTTCTCGGTAAATTGATGTTAACTTTCTATTCCCATGATGGCAGGAATGTTGCGCTGATGACGTCACAACGTTGTGCTATAGCAAATGTAAATGCTTCCGTGGCACCAGTCGGGTAACGTTAATCCCAGGATTGTCTTGTGCTGTGCTGCATATCCTGGTCACGGTAGGGGTGGTTTTGTGCCATTGTTCATCATTACTCTCTGTTGAGTTCTGGACCGGCAGCTTATTATGTTAGGCATTTCAAAGCCCAGTTGAACAAGCCAATGACTGTCTCTTGCAAGGCTTCCTTGTGTTTACCTAATTTACTCCCTCGTCGGATGAGGTTCTTAAGGCTCATGCAGATGATGTGTCATTTCCCTTCTTGACCCACACTGATTTCCAGGGGTAACTATGGATTGTTGTCTTTATGTGAGTAGCACTGCAGCACATTAGAATTTTTGTTTATTGGAGCCATATTCATACACTGTGATTCCTTGATATCCACATGGCACTAATTGCATAGAAACAGCCTGCAGAGCGTTATCCCCCCTTCATTTAACTGCCAAACTCTGCTACCTTTTATGTGTCTGTGTTCAATCCTCAGATCTACTTTCATTATTATTACTGTGATCCCAACTAGGATACAGTGGCTGTTGTTTTCCTTTACAGGTGTAACTGTTATAGTATAGGTCCTGAGGGATTCTGTGATTCAGTGACAAGAAGTGTTGAATCCTTATGATTGTTTACATTTGTTTCAGATCTCATTCCATGCTGTTCCCTTCCTTTCCTTCCCTCGCCTGATCACCCTTTTGAGTCAGTCATTTATACTCAGACCAAGGGGCTATCGGGAGATGGACCACTTTGCGCAGCCCACGTTTCTCAGGATTCAAGGATCCGACAGTCCCAGGCAGTCGTGTGCAGATTGCTTCACCAGCATTACAGGTAACCTGTTTGGATGATTGTTATTTTCTTCAGAGCAATGCCACTGGCCATGGACATTGGTTATAGCAGCATGGCCTCAACACAAACTTGATCCATTTGTGTAGTAAATGTGTTCCCCACAGTACAATGTGCCTCATTACTGTCACAGCAGATCTCTTGCCAGTTTGCATGCGTCATCTATGGCAATACTTTACGATGATTGTACATATGGGAGTATGTGTACTGTGGCAACATGCATGCAGTTTATCATGGCTAATGATCCATAATGTGCATGAGGTACATGTTTGTGTATGTATTTGTGCAGCTTGCAACCACAACGGGCAGGGAACACCTGCTGGCGCTGTGTGTCCTGGGTGCAGCTTGGCCTTTTGGTGCCTGATCCTGTGACCGTCATATTTGGTGATTGATCATCCATTTTCTTTCAGTGACCCATGAGTATCCAGACACTTCTTCCTTTCCATACACCTGTTACATTGTGCCTTTCAAAGCTCCTTGTCTTTGTGTGCTACTTTCTGCATGGTGTCTCACCCCTTCCGCTGTCATGTGTTCACTCATTCCTGCTGCTGCCTCCCCTGCGGCACCGCACCACCGAGTGACCTGATTCTGCAACACACACGCCTCAGAGATGCTCCTCTCTCCCTCCACCCATTCTTATTGCAGGCAGCAGCTTGTCAGTGCCACTGTTGGGCCACCTCTGTGCCAAAGGCAGGACCTTCAGCGCCTACAACATGCACAGTGCAAGACCCTCTGGTCCTTCCATGACGCAGGTAACACAACAGACTCATGTTCCAGCCACCCTCCAAACAGTGAACACCAGACAATCAGCCACCTGCTGTCAGGCAACCCCTTAGCACACCCTTGACAGCTTCACAGGTTGTGTGTGCAACTCCTAATGCCAACACAGCGCTGCCACGTATGTCAGACCATGTCCGTACAACCAGGTCATTTGCCTACTGCTGCACACCCGCTACATACACCAGCACGCTGTTGGACTCTGTTACCTCCTCAACACAACAGCCCCACACATCGCCTTCATAACAGTAACCTGGTTGAACACATCCTCTGCACACTACTTAAAAATTGCCATCACAGACGGATATTAGATCACCCGCAGGGACCGCAATAACAATTCTGGAGGATGATTTTCTAATCTTTCAGAAGTACACCCTCAGAGTCACATACAACACCAAGGACACACATTGTCAAACATCTGCACTTCAGGTTTCACACCAACCCCCTGACCACCCTCAGTCTTACTATCATCTACACATCTCCAGGCCTACACCCACAATTTTGCTAAGCCATATCCAATTATATTAATAGTCATTTATTCAGCACACATCTAACCCAACGGGGTGTCCCAGCGCTGTAGTGTGCAGAAAATGATGCAACATGCAGGTGAGCAACTAATCAGGCAGGCTAAATAGCCAGGTTTCCAGGGCTTTGCGAGACTCACATTCAGACAAAATCATACGCAGCGGAAGAGGTGCCTTAGTCCAACATTGGGTGGTTCCTACCTGAAAGTTTAGGCCTCCTGATCTAGGTTTTGCAAACCAAGGAGCAATGAGCAAGTGGTTGTCATTGGAACGTAGAGATCGTGTTTGACAATAGGGACGGAGGCTCCTCCTAAGGTAGCCTGGACCACGGCCTTGTCCTGCCCTTAAGGCGAGTGTCGGAGCGTTGAAATCTATTCGTGTAGACATGGGCAGACAATGTAGTAGTATAAGATGCAGGGAGATATGTTGTCAAAGTGAGACTCCACATACCAGGCGGGCAGCAGAGTTTTTGGACCGTCTGCAATATACGGAGCAAGCCTACTGTGAGACCCACGATTCATGACCAAGTCCTTGTGTGCCATAGAAATGGCCAGTTCCTCTGGCTACCACAGATTGGAATAGAGGGGAGAGGGTTGCTTAAAAAACAGGACCTATGTGTTATCTGGATTAACTTTCAATAAATTGTGGTCCATCCAGGCCACAAAAATGTTGAGACAATTTGCAAGTGGGTCAAAATTTCCGGCAGACACAGCATTTTGGGTGAATAGAAGCTGAAGCTCATCAGCATATGATATGATTTTGAGTTCAAACATTGCAATCGATTCAGCCAGCGGGGTTAAGTAAATATAGAAAGTCAGAGGGCTCAGAGCCCAGTCCTGCGGCACGCCCCACTTCAGTGGTTTGACGGGGGAGATGAATGGATGAGTCCCGAGCTGCTGTGTGCGGTCAGATAGTAAGGAGGATATCCAGTTCAGCACTGATCCCCCCCACGCCTATGGTCTTAAGGTGGTTCAGAAGAATGGGATGGTCGACGGTGTCAAATGCAGTAGACGAGTCTAACAGCACCAACACCGCCTTGAAATCTCCATCAACTGCCCAGCGTATAGAGTCTGCAATTTCAATGACGGACAACTCTGTACTATAGCCGGGATGGAAGCTGGATTGGGGGTTGTGAAGGAGGCTATTATCTTCGACAAAAGCCATCAGTTGCTGCCAGTATACATTCACTGATATCTTGGCCGGAGCTGGTTAAAGAGAGTTAGGTTTAGGATTGCAAGGAGATTCAGGATCTGCGTTGCCTTTCCTTAAGATGGGTAGGTGGAACGTGTGTTTCTACGCATCCGGTTTAGAGCATAATCTGAGGGAAAGGTTCAAGATGGAGGTTAAATGGTGATTGTGAATCTTGGAAAGGATGTTGTATTACTTGGCGGGCAAGGGGTCAGTAGTGAGGTTCCGTGACGATTTGAACCCGTGTTTTCAATATTGTCGGAAATACATAATATTGGTATCAGCAAACCGCAAATGATCCATTTAGCATATCCTAGTGTTTTCGCTATGCTACGAGCAAGAGCACTCCTTTTATAAACACATTTCTGATCTACCCACGGCATCCATCTTAGATCATGGCCGCCATTTTGTGTTTCTTGCCCTCACATACGCAATAACCTCTGATCACTTCATTTCGATTAAGGACACGTAGCCTTAGCCGGAGATTCACCTCTCTCATGACACGTGCACCTTAAACCAGATCACGCTGTAGCTACATGACTCGACAAAGGCTGCCTCCTCTGCCCGAGGCCAGCCCAACTGAACTGGTTCTCGTGTCCATTGTCCTGATCACGATTAGGTGGCCGAAGCCGGTAGCCTTGCCCATTTACGACCCACACACATCTCTTATCCCGCTTTTCTATCTTCCACACCTGGCTCCGTTTTCTTTCTTTCTGAATCTTTATTAGGGGGAGGTAACGAAATTTACGATGAGGCGGTCCGGCTCTTGAATGCAATATTGACAAGGGATTGTGATGAACTAGTGAGAACCCCTCTTCGTAGATGTTTAGTATCAGATTTTATCAACGGTTCCTGTGTACGCCAAATATTTATTGTTTGTGACACAAAGGTTTTGGGAATGTACCAACATGTGAAGAATTCGCCTGAAGGCCAAAAATCAGTATATAAGGAGCAACCCTCTTTGTACAATTTGAACAGGCTCCTAGTTACTGCCCATGTGTAGTTTCTGTGACTTCTGTGTCCCTGCAGTAATAAACCTTTGGTCTTTGACGCCACCATCGAGAAGCCCGTGTTTCTGTTCATTTGTGCACCAAGGCAGGTGGAACTCCGGGGTCTTTGGGTGTTGTTCCCTGACACCTCTGGACGGAACCAAAAAGTCCAGAACTCCAATAGGGGAACCGGATTTACACATCTGCAATTCAAGCAGAGAGGCTTCCTATGACATTGTGGCAAAATCGAAGTCCACAGAGCTGAGAAACGGCTTTACTGATTCGTCCTCTGACATTGTACGACTACATCAGTACGCAGGCCCTCACCTACACAGACTACATGGGTCAGGGGGACAGCAACTCCTGGCTGGAGGACAGCCACACCACCATCCTGCATTGGTACATCAACATTTGCATCCAGTTGTCCAAAAAACAACACAGGACACTCCAACCAACTACACCGCCACACCCTGCAACCGCACACACTGGATCAGTGACTGATCCAACACTCTTGCCACATTGGCTGACTTTAATGTGAAGCACAACAACAGTTAAGCCACCAGGGAGAAGGCAGACCTACTGGACTCATACAGGTCTAGCCGGACTCGTGTGCACACCTTATAAAACAAACAACCATCTGTTACCTTTCAGCCCTGGAATCCTCCACACACAGACATCACCATATCATGAGCACAGACAAGAGGACAACCTTAAGGTATGGCCTAGGCACCAACACACACAACATGAATGACATCATTGGCATTGTGAGTGAACTATATAACCCCAGCTCTCCATCCAAAATACATTACTCCCTTGCAAGGCCAAGGGAATCCCTTGCAAGTTACTACCACTCCAAGCTCATGGACGTACATGAAATCCTCACCACACAGAGGCAGACAGCGCTATTTTCCACATGACATACCCCCCCTCAGGTCCTGGACTCCCGTCAGCAGCAAAGACAACACCCGGCTCATGTACAACAACCACTGAGCTCTCCATCAGGAGCCTTCCCACACAACATCTCAATCACAGCATACACCATCCTTGAAGCCCACATCCGGCACGTAATGAATGTCTCCTTTGAGTATGCCACTTTCCATGGGAGCTGTAGGCATGCCGAAACCCAGACCCTTCTTTGACAATGGACGTCAGTAACGCAGGATGTCCTGGAACATCACCCTGCTTCCCTACCCAGCAAATGTCATCAATAAGACAGTAAAGGGGTAACTGGCCATCTGCCTCCAAGCAAACATCTACAGCCAACCTGCCCCAGAGCATCTTCCACAGTAATCACCCTACTGCAACAGCCCTCATTGCCACCACCAACCACATCTTGGACCCTGCTCAACAATGGTGAGACCACCACCCTCACCCCATCGATTGCTCAACTGCATTCAACACCATGTGCTAACACAGTCAGATCACACATCTCCAACACTGGGATCCACAGGAAGACCCCGGATGAAATTACCAAGTACCTCCCCAGCAATGCCCAGGGAGTCCGCATCCCCCCTTCGTCGCATAGTACACTGGGGTCATCGGTCCCATGGCCCAGGCCACATTTCTCAGCATGACAATTTACAATGTCTCCATGACCCCCCTCTCCAACATCACATGCGCACACGACCTCATCATCATGTCCTATGCCATTGACACCCAGCTGCTCCTCACCCTCACCAAAAACCCAGCCACTCCCAGATCCAACATTCAAGAAGGCATGAGGTGCATTGACAAATAGATGAACATCAGTCATCTGAGGCTGCACTTGGACAAGACTGAACTCATCATCTGAGGAATGTCCCCTTACGGCTGGGACAGCTCCTTGTGTCACACCGGCCTGGGCAGCGCACAAGCACCAGTGGCCACGCACGCAAGCAGGTGCTCATTGTACAATCCTCGCTCACAATGACCATGCAAGTCAACACCATCACTACTTCATGCTGCAAGTCCCTCCGCATGCTGCAAATGATCTTCAGATAGATCCACTCCTAGTCAAGACAGACAGTCACCCAGGTCCACGACACCAGCCGGCTAAACTACGGCAAAAACCTCTACGCAGGAACAAGAACCAGACTCCAGGAGGACTTGTGCACATCCAGGGTGAATGCGCACACCTCATCCTCAACATCCCCTGCCACAGCCACATTACCGTACACCTGAGATACCTACAAATGTCTCACTGTCAACTGCAGGATCACCTCCATACTGCTCACCCACACTCAGTAGGCACTCCACAACCTCATCCCCAAAAACGAACATGGACGTCTCCCATCTAACACCCCGTTGCCCCAACTCCGTCCAGCCACCCATGCCCTGGGCACCATTCATCACATCCACAGTATAACTGCATGCAGGAGATAGTTCTCCCACATCACCAAACAGACCTGGTACTCCCTTCCTGGGCACCTCAACATGACCAATGACCTCTACACCTTCATGAAACTCTTCCAGAACTGTCTGTCAGAGCAGTAGGTCAAGCCCCCCTCTCAGCAGATTGAAACCATTACGGGTGACTATGCTCTCCATGTATGTATTTGATGATACATTGTGACCTATGTGTGTCCTCAACCGGACTCAGATCCCAGGGTATTGATGGCTTGAGTTTGTTCCACACTCTGGCATACTTTGACATATCCCCACACATATGTTGTTGACTCATGGAAAAAGAATGCAACATCAAAATCTATTGTGTTTCTTTTGTTTATTTTTCTATCTTGTACGGGAAGTGTGAATAAGTGCTAGGTGCTGTACAAAAAGGGGGGAATCATAAGTTCACAAAGAGAGATGTGATGCCTTGCAGTTTGAGTCGTACTTCAGACATTCCGGGCCCTGCAGCTGGGTGGTCAGGTTCTCGCCTCTGCCAGGTGCCACTCCCACCACCCCTGCCCACACGAGCCTGGCCTGCGGGTGTGGGCACATTGGGTCGACGGGACCCCTGAGGGATGGCAGTGGTGGTGTTGTCTGCCACCTCCTGGATGCCTGGCGAAACTTGTCCCTCATTGTCAGACTGACTTAGTTGTGGAGTGTGGGCAGCGCTCCAAGCTGTCAGCTGAGATGGGGTAGGAATGGGTGTGGTGGTTGGCGCAGATATCCCTGATCCAGCTGCTGCATGGGTTTGGGCTCCAGAGGTGCAAGGTTGGTCGGGGTCATCCATGGAGTGGTGAGAGGCGTCGCTGTTGGTGGGATCAGGGTCCTGCGTAGCCTGGGACTGTGATTCATCTCCCTCCTCGTTGGGGGCAGATTCAGCACGTTGCCCTGTGGGTGTGAGAGACAGACAATGTTAATGCCATTTCATACAATATACAATTTTCATATACATTGTCGTTGGCACTGTTCCACCTTGTAGTCGTCTATGCTTTGGATTGTTCTCAATGTTCACTTGTGGATGGGTATGTTGTAGGGTCAGATTGATCTGTGCTTCGGAGTCATTGACATGTGAGTGACTATTTACAATGACTGGCACAGCCATGCATGTCAGCAGTGATTTGCCAGTCATTGTGCACCACAGCTATGCCAGCATGTATGCAACACATTGACACAGCGTATCACCATGGTGGAACAACGGCACAGCTGCGTCACGCATCTGTGCCATAGAAGTGCCATAGAAGTGGCACATTGCTGGAGTTGTGTCGCCGGCACAACGCAGACGCAGACCCAGCAATTCTCTGTGTGGCCCTATCTGCACAATGCTGCGTCAATCCTTACGTCTGCCTCAAGCATGCACAGGGTTTTGAGGCAGTATGTGCATAAATGTGACTGAGTGAAATCTTGAAGATTTCAATCAGCCACTTTTGGGAGGTGTTGCTGCGCCGTGACAGCCACCCTGGTGCAGGGCTTTAGAACGTGGCACATCTCCCAGATGCATCACCTTGTAAATACCCAGCACCATGGCGCAACTTTTGTGTGTCCGCTGCATCACGAAGGTGAAGCAACAGCATCGTGAAAGAAGTGCAAGGGACTTGTGAATCAGCACTGTGCATTGTTTTTGCTTGGATGTTTCATCTGATCTGTATTTGTTTTGTTGTGTTACATGACGATTGTGACAGTGGAGCACTCCATTGACTGTCCCAGGAGTCTATGTTTATGTAAGAGCTGTGTGTGACAGGCCGTGCTGGTAGTTGGAGTCTGATTTGGAACTGGGCGTCCCTCGTGGTGTGGCTGTCCCGCCATGGAGCATGCTGCCATGACAGTGTTTGAGTTCCTGTCCAAGATATCTGACCTTGTTGTCCTGGTGTTAGTGTTTGCACTGGTCACAGGAGGGCCTTGTGCTGCCTACACCAGGCCCCAGTGCCAGCTTTCTTGTCAGTACTTTCCCACTCTCTGTGCATTGAGCATGGTGCATGGGTGTGTACATGGGCCATATGGGATGATTGCAATTGGCCATGGAGGTACGCAGAAATGTTGATAGGGGTGGCCACATTTTTAGCTTCATCACCATCCCCCTTGCACCCTCCTCCCCTCTTCCCTGCACCCTTCTGGCCATCCCCCTTGCACCC
The DNA here is from genome assembly GCF_964263255.1 of Lissotriton vulgaris. Taxonomy (NCBI): domain Eukaryota; kingdom Metazoa; phylum Chordata; class Amphibia; order Caudata; family Salamandridae; genus Lissotriton; species Lissotriton vulgaris. The sequence goes on along the minus strand of NC_141694.1, from coordinate 782,873,197 downwards.
TCCTCCCCTCTGCCTTATACCCTTCTGGCCATCCCCCTTGCACCCTCGTCCCCTCTGCCTTGCATACTTCTGGCACTCCCCCTTGCACCCTTCTGGCCCTCCGCCTTGCACCCTCCTCCCCCTCTGCCTTGCACCCTTCTCACCCTCCCCTTGCACCCTTCGGGCCCTCTGCCTTGCACCCTCCTCCCCTATGCTTTGCACCCTTCTCGCCCTCTGCCTTGCACCCTTCTTGCCCTCCCCCTTGTACCCTTCTCGCCCTCTGCCTTGCACTCTTCTCACCCTCCCCCTTGCACCCTTCTCACCCTCCCCCTTACACCCTTCTCACCCTCCCACTTGCACCCTCCTCCCCTCTGCCTTGCTCCCTCATCCCCTCTGCCTTGCACCCTTCTCACCCTCTGCCTTGCACCCTTCTCACCCTCTGCCTTGCACCCTCCTCCCCTCTGCCTTGCACAATTCTCGGCAAACCCCTTGCGCCCTTCCCACCCAATGGAGGGTGCTGCTACCTGGGACAATGGCACCATTTCAAAAGCATGATGGACTAGGGCCGGCCCTGACTTGGCCCACATCAGACACACTGGTGATCCGGGGGGGGGGGGGGCAATAGCCACCCTTGCCCCCCCCTGCGGACGCCCATGCAATTGGGTCTTATTCGTAGTCCCACAATGCATTCTGTGACAGCCACCCGCCCAGGATACCGGAAGTCCATTCTTGGGTTTGTGCATCCTGTAGCATGGGACATAGCATGGCCTTGGTTTGTCAATGGGGCATACACATGTTAGTGGCATTAGCGTAATTTTGGCCTGTAGTTATGGGCGGCGGGTGCTTGCCACTTGTTGCGGGCATTTTTTGTACTTAGAGTGTGGATGGCATTACCCCCATGTTACTTGAGTAGTTTGTATACTCACCAGGCTCCACGACTCCTTCAATGCCATGTACTCCCACCAGTGGTAGCAGGGCCATGACCTTCTCCTCCCAGGGCTGGTACTGTACTGGTCTGCAGGGACCACCACCTCCAGTGTGCTGGCTATTGGTGTAGTCCTCGTCTATCTTCCGCTTCACCATCCTCCGCAGATCGTACCACCTGGACTGGCAATCCTTCCTGGTGCGCCTGACGGGTGCAACAGCATTGACCCTATTGACGATACTCACCCACAGGCGTGTTTTGTCAGCTATGCTGGTCTGTCTGACCAATGCGCCAAACAGCTGTGGCTCGACTCTGTTGACTTCATCTACAAGGATCTCCATCTCCTCCTTTGTGAACTTTGGATTCTTTTGTGCGGACATGGTGTGTGGTGAATGTAATTGTGGGGGTGACGGTGTGTATGGATGTGGGTGTGTGGGTCTGAATGTGAATTGGGGGTGTGTGGGTCTGAATGTGATAGGGTGGGTATGTATGAAGGTGGATGTGTGCAGTTGTTGGTGTGTTGTCTGTGTGTCTGTAGCTAAATGGCTATGTGGCAAAGGATGATGGTTTGTGTGTGTGGGCCATTTTTATTGGTCAATTTGTGGGTGGGGCTTAGTTTGAAAATTTTGGTGGGTGTGTTATAAGGGATGAGTCTGAGTTGGGCCCTCTGTTTGCCTGTTTGGATCTGGCCTGGACATTCATTTCTAATGGTTTGTACACAGGAGACATTTTTTGAGGTGTTGTGCGAGTCGTTTGCATCCTCCTTGTGCTGTTTTTAGGGGTTCACGTGCGCTTCGTTAAGGGCGGGTTCGTTTCATATTTAGTTGTGTGGCTCGCTCATATGAGACGCTTTCATGGGGTTCGCTTGCACTTCAGTAAGGGGGGTTCGTTTCGTATTTGATTGTGCGGTACGCTCATACGTGATGTTTTCCATACAAATCGCAGTTCATATGCGATGACGTTTTCCCGTACGAATCGCGTTCTCGGTCCCCGGACTGGATCATACTTGTCGGGTCGTACGGTTCACTTTCTGAGTCCGTATCGTACGGATTTTTGTTTGTTTTTCGACTTTTCGTACGGTTCGCAAACATTCGGAAGTATTTTATGACAACGGATCGTACTACGCGATTCGGACGGATTTGTACGATTCGGACGGAAAAGGCTACGAATACGTATCGTCGGACGGTTTTCTTTCCCAAATCGGAATAGTTCCCTAGATGATTTGATTTGATGCACTACAAGAGCCTGATAATAAAAAGAACATCACATATCTAAAAAATCTTGCTGATGGTGTAAAAGAAGTCATAAAGAAAATGCTGTGAAATGATGAAGAAACTACATATTGTCAGATTAAATTAAAGAAACACTAAGTCTAAAATTCAATCTAGTACCAAACATTGATTACAAAAGATATATTTTCAGTCAAGAATGCCAAAGAGTTGGTGAAACCATAGATTAATTTATGAATAGACTTGATATGTTCATCAAACTCTGTAAGTTCAATTAACTTAATGATGAGGAAGCTATGTGACTTAGAGTTATTGATGGATGCTTGTCAGGTTATTTCAGACAACTAATTCTGAGAGAAACTCTTAGTCTGGAGAGAGTGTTGATGGCTGCTAGAGCTGGGGAGCATCCTGACAGGAATGACATAGAGGCAAGAGGTACACAAAGTGAATCAGTCATGAGCATAAAACGTAAGTCAAACCAAAATACTGAAGGACACAAAGTGCTATCTACAAGTAAATAGAAGTTATATTTTATGTGTGGATTTTAATTTCCACATGAAGGTAAATGTCCCACCATTGAACAGATATGTAAAGGATGTGGCAAAGAGACCCATTTTGTGACAGTTTGTAAAGCGTAGGAAAAAGCAAGTATGCCACAGTGTGCAGTCAAAATGGCAATCAGAATATTCCAGAGGCATCGTTCGATGCAACCCCACAAGGCCAAGCGGTGACATCAATTGAGACAAATTTACACTGAACAAATTTGGTTGTCATCTAAATCATTGTCAAACAGTTAGTCTACCTCAGTATCCAGTGAAGGAGAGGAAGATGGTTGCGCCATGTCATTGTTTATCTCTGAGAAAACAGTGCATGTCAGACTGGCCGCATGTGAGGAAAAATGTCAGGCAAAGAAAACTCAACATGACAAAGCATGAAAGTCATTCAATCCTTCTCTCAAAATAACATTAAAAATAAATGACTGCTCAATACCTTTCCTCATCAACAGTGGAGCATCTGTAAATATAATGCCTGAGGAGAAATATCATTAATTGTCTCACTTACCTTGAGTTATACCATCAAAAACCAAAGTGCACACTCGGGCTGCATTGACACCCATAAAAAATCAAGGTTCACTAGTAGCGACAGTAGGAGAGTAGGATCTTCTTCCTATGGTTTGCTGTGTTTCACTGTTTTTTTTACTTTAGTCTGGCTGTGGCCCTGCTAATCAGGACCAGAGCCTAGCTGTTCTCTCTCTAAATTGGTTACCTGTACAATAGGTACACTCCAGATTGGCTACTGGATTACCCTTCTGAGTACCTTACATACGGTACCTTAGGTACCAAGGGCTCCAACCACCCAGACTCAGGTCAAAGCTTTCTTGGGTCTGACTGAGTACTATAGATTTGTCAAGGGGTATGGTTCCATAGTGACACTCCTGAATGACCTAACTTCTTAAAGAATGCTTAAGAAAGTTCAGTAGACAGTCAGCTGTCAAAAGGCATTTGATGACCTGAAGCAGGCCATGTGCACTGCACCAATGTTGCAAAGTTCTAACTACTCCAAAGAATTCATTGTCCAAACAGATGCATCTGAGTTTGGGTAGGGGCTGTGCTGTCAAAATTGAATAATGAAGGTCAGGACCAGCCAGTAGCTTTTATTAGCAGAAGGCTGACCCCTAGAGAGAAACGTTTGGACTCTAAAGAAGCTCAGGTCATACTTGTTTGGCACTCACTTCACAGTTCAGACAGACCATGAGCTCCTCTTATGGCTAAAACAGTAAAACAGATGACGGGTGAAACCCCCACACTATTGAGGTGGTCCATTTCCCTAGAGGGGATGGACTATACAGTGGAACATTGACCTTGGAGTAACCATGACAATGCAGATAGACTCTCCAGATATTTCCACTTAGAACATGAAGACTCAACTGGTAAAGGTTAGTTTAATGTCCCTGCGTTCGGAGGGGGGGGGTGTAGGAGAATAGGATCTGCTTCCTATGGTTACTGTTCTCTCTCTAAATTGGTTACCTCTACATTAGGTATACTCCAGATTTGTTACTGGGGGTTACCCTTTTGAGTCCCTAGTATATGGTACCTTAGGTACCAAGGGCATAGGTACCCCAGAGCCTACCAGGGGCTGAAGCATGTATTATGCCACCCCTGGGAAGCCTTCGAAAATGGCACCACAGGTCTGCCCTTGCAGCTTGGGTAAGGTGGTGTAAGCAACCCTTACTTAGATATAGTATACCTATATCTACCTATATATATATAGACACATGTAGACCTATAAGTCACTCCCATGGCAGGCCTTAACAATCCTGAGGGCAGAGTGCTTGGTTTTGTGTGAGAGGGTGCCCTAGCATGAGCTGAGCCCCTCTGTAGCTTTCGGAATCCCTTCCTTATAGCTGTTCGCGGTTAATGCTAACTTTGGAATGGATTTATCAAAACATGTCCTGTTTGGTGAGAAACACTTTGGAATACTACCCCCCACCAGTGTGGCGGTGGGGGTAGCATTCCACCCTTCTAGAGGGAGGAGACATGTACACACTGGTAAACCCGGTAGAAGTTTAAAAGAGCCTCAGCATCACAAAATGGATGCTGCTGCCGCAGACACAAGTCTGACCTCCTGCTGCTGGATGAAACTCCAGCAGGTGAGGCAGGTGAGGCTGGACAATAGGTTTGGGGGTATGCCAGCACCTCCCCAAACAGGATTTAGTATATTGGGGCAGGGGGGGCTGCATTCAGTGACTGCTTTTCAGACACTGCCTGGGGCACACAAGGTGTTCCATGTATTTCCCAGTTCAAATAGGTTTCTGGGGCACTCAGCCCCAGCTCTGGCGCAAAACTGGACAAATGGGAAGGGGTGTAACCACCCCCCCAGATCCTCCCATAGGTGGGACCCTAGAGTTAGTCCAACCCCTAAACATGGTATACGTATAGGAACCCAGTCCCTAAGACTTTAGATTACCCGGGATGAAACTCTGAAACAGAAGTCTTGGACCTTCCACATTCCATATCGACTGGAAGATGGAAGAAATCTCCCTTGGGGTCAAGGAGTGACTCCCCTGTTCAAACAGGCACCAAAGAAGCATCTTGCTTGTCTGCATTTTCAAGGCTCCCGAAGGATCCCGAAGAATCTGCATCACAAGACAAGGGCTTCCAGACATCTCTGAGGCTGACACAAGTCCCCACTGAAGCTGAGACCTTTAGCTATCATGAGAGACGTGGGACCGGAACTCCTGGACATCCTGCACATTTGCTAGTTCATCAACTTCCCGAGCTTTCCTGAAGTTTTGCATTGGGCTACTTGTAGTCCAATCCCTCAGCACCTTTTGCATTGAAGATTGTGGGCCTACACTCCACAAGTGTTCCGTGGGCCCACTTTCAACATTTCAGCTTGAGGCGCCTTTGTGATCCCTAGTCCGTCGACTGGTGGGTCCCCACAAAAGACAATCTTTTGTTTCTTGGGCTTTCCTGGTTGCTCCAGACGAGCCCTGGCTCCCCTCCAAAATGTGAATCCCCCAGACCTTGCTGGTCCGCACCGAAGCCAATCTTGTCATCTTACGTGGGTTGCTGTTGCCAAGACTTGTTGGGTCCAATCTGGATACCAACACTGCAGCACTCGACATCCGTTGTGGGACAGCTCGAATTCAGCTCCTGGTTGTTGTCGACGCCTCCTGGACCTCGTGGCTGAAGTGTCAAGCTTCACCTTCTTCACTTGAAAGCACCCGACATCGGCTGACATCTTCCTGTCGCCATCCTGGTCACTGGCTAGTGACCCAGACTCTGTCCCCTCTTTGTTCCGGTTCTTCAGATCTCTGATCTGCCTCGGACCCATCCGAACACTCTTCCCCTGGACACCTGCAGCACTTCTTTGGACTTCTCCATTGGAATCGATGACAAAACCTGACACGAAAAGACACCTGTGCACCCGGCTTCCCTGGGTGAGGTAACACGAGTTCTTCAGTGCTCCCATGGGTCTTGACTCTCAAAGTGTCCAGTACTGAAAGGGTTTTTCTGTAGTCCACTCCTAAGTGTCCTTAAACTGTAACTTTGTAACTTTATCTTTCACAATAGAAGTCAATGGTGATTCGTGGCTGTGTTTAGACACTGCACGTGTCCCTCGTGGGTCTCCTGTGTCCCTACCTTGGGTAGTTCGTGGTTTCCCCAGCGGTTCTACAGGCCCTAGGTCTAACTTCTATCCTTCACGTGGTTCTTATACCACTTTCTTAGTATATGGTTTGTGAGGCCCCCAGGGCAAAATGTATACTGTGCTAATTTACTGTGTGCTATTTAAGTTTTTGTATTGTACTTTTGCCTCTAGCCTCATAAAGAGACTAGAGGGATTGTGTTTAGAATAAATACATATATTGTATATATATACCTGGTGTGGCGCTCTTTCATTTGATCATTCAAGAGATTATAGACTGGTAAAACAAGCTGCTTTACATTCCTTCAAGACGCAGCCTGAAGGCTGCTCTACACAGCTACCACTAGGACAGCTTTCTATAAAGGTTGTTTAAACCTACCATCAATAAGGGGCGGTTGGACTGGGGCAAGGTGCCCACTAGAATAGTGGACATCATATGCCAGGCCAACTTCTCACATTGGTGGCAGCGGTGGAATTCCAGCTTGCATTGTTTTACCAGATAATCTTGAGAATATCATTTGATAATCCACTAAAGTTACCATAGGTACATATAATACAAGCTTATAATACAGTAAGTTCCATTGAACTTAGAGTTGTGTGTGTTAAGGGTCTAGCACACCCTGACCACAACTCAAGAGAGATTTAGTAGGAAATCAAATAGTGTAGGTAGGTGCACACACCACACCTCACTAGTCATGTCTTCAAAGGAGGGACCAAGTGGGTCTGTTCCAGATGCCAGTCAAAGACAGACACCTAAGTATGACACATTTCCTTTCCAAGAGTTAAGGACTTTGTGTGCCATGAGAAAATTGAAGCCAGGATAGAATCCTAATACCCAATGCCTTATAGAGGTGTTATTGCTAGATGACTTTAAGAAAGCACCAGATCCTGACAGGGTGGATACATCGGAAAAAGATAACCCTGGTGGGTTGCCCCACCAGGACTCTGAAGATGAGGAAGACCAAGTAGGTGACACTGACCTAAACCTGGGGAATCCAGATCTGCCTGGAGATAAAGACGGCCAAAGAGGCCCTCTATTTGTCCCACCAGATAGAGTTGGTGGTATGCCTAGAAGAGAAAGGCCTCCTTCCCAGGAGTCTAATCATTCTGGTACATCTGTAGGGTCTTCTGCCTCTGCTCATAGGAGGGGTACCACTTGAGAAGAGGGAACATAATGCTAGGATGAAAGAAGCCCAGCTTAGAATAAGGAGACAGCAAGTAGCCTTAGAGAAGGAGACCCTATAGCTTTAAAGAGCAAGAAAAAAGATGGGGCTAGAGTAAGTATGGGCGGAAAATCCGTTCCGCTCGCGGATTTTGCGGATTTTCGGGAAATTCGCAATCCGCGAGATTCGCGAATCTCCCGCAAAATCCGCAAATCCGCGAGCAGCGGATTTTGCTCGCACTGCTCGCACTGTTCGCGTGAGTTCGCGCCCCGCGAATAAGTGCAAAATTGCAGAAATACGCTCTTAGCAAAACTGAAAGTAACTACTTACCAGGTTCAAAAGTTCAGGCTCATCATTAGTAGCCATTTCCTGTAGTGCTTCCTGAGGGGCCCCTCCAGAGTTCAGTTGCCAGTTGAAACTATTATGTGACCCTGCTCTGAACCTCAGAATAGTTACACATATGCCACAAAGGTCCTGAATTACAGCTAAGGGAGACAAGCAGGAGCCAGGCTGGAAGTTAAAATCCATTAATCAGCCCCTAATTCATTATTGTCAGTTGGGGCAGGGCAGGTGTTGTAACTAATTTTGCAACAATGAAAGCACTTAGCAAGTGCAAAAGATCACTAATCAGGGCGCACTAAGGAAGCAGGTGCCAGCTAAAAAAAATATTCTGTGACACATTAATCAGCCCCAAATTAATTCAGGTCACTTGAGGCAGGGAAGGTGTGCTTTGCTTTGCCGAAAATAATGTACACTGGACAACCAGAGGGTGTGGTGATGAAACAGAGGGTGGCATGGGTGGGCCAGAGGGTGGCATGAGTAGTCAGAGAGTGGCAGTGGTGACAGAGAGTGGCAGTGATGAAGAAGAGTGTCCCAAACAGGCTGGACACGTAGAAACAACAAGTTCGCAAAACTTGCGACCCGACAGGTAAGTTCGCAAATTGCGAAATTGTAAAAACCCTCGCGAACTGGCAGAAACACGGGCGAACACAAAAAAAAAAAATCCGCAAATCCGTGGGAATTCGCGGATTTTGCGGATTGCGAATCCGCAAATCCGCAAAATCCGCGAACGCGAGATCCGCAAAATTCGCCCATGCTTAGGCTAGAGCCCCATGGTGGCAGCAACTTCCCTAGTGGTAGGGATATGTCTTATGACCATAGAGACTTAAACAAGATTGTCCCTCCCTATCAGAATGAGGATGACATCCACAAATGGATTACTGCACTAAAGAGGGCCTGCAAAGTACAGAAGGTACCCCAGGAGCAGTGGGCAGTATTCTTGTGGCTCTCCTTTGCAGACAAAGGTAGAGACAAACTCCTCACTGTAAGTGAAGAGGATGCTGATGATTACAAGGTCCTGAAGAGTGCTCTGATAAATGGGTTTGGCTTAACCACTGAACAGTACAGGATACAGTTCTGAGACACCCAGAAGGCACAGACTCAGGGCTGGGTTGACTTTGTAGATTGTGCTACTAAGGCTCTAGAGGGCTGGTTACTGGGCAGTAAAGTGTGTGACTATACAGGATTGTATAGTCTGTTCATGAGAGAACAAAATCTTAAAAACTGTCAGATCCAGCTGTTGCATCAGCACCTGGTAGGCACTGATCTGACCTCTCCCCAAGAATTGCGAAAGAAGGCATCAAATGGGTCAGAACCAGGGTGAAGCAGAAGGTAAAGAATCAAGGTGGTGACCAAAGGAAGCGAGATCAAAAGGGTGGGGAGAAAGGTAAAGACCAGAAGTCTTCAATCAATCAATCAATCAATACACTTGTAGGGCGCGCTACTCACCCGTGGGGGTCTCAAGGCACTGGGGGGGAGGGGGGGGGAGGGGAGTGCTGCTACTGCTCGAAGAGCCAGGTCTTGAGGTGTTTCCTGAATGTGAGGTGGTCCTGGGTAAGCATGAGCGGATTTTGCGGATTGGCAATCCGCGAATTTTGCGGATTTGCGGATTCGCAATCCGCAAAATCCGCGAATTCCCGCGAATTTGCGGATTTTTTTTTTTTTTGTGTTCGCCCGTGTTTCTGCCAGTTCGCGAGGGTTTTTACAATTTCGCAATTTGCGAACTTACCTGTCGGGTCGCAAGTTTTGCGAACTTGTTGTTTCTACGTGTCCAGCCTGTTTGGGACACTCTTCTTCATCACTGCCACTCTCTGTCACCACTGCCACTCTCTGACTACTCATGCCACCCTCTGGCCCACCCATGCCACCCTCTGTTTCATCACTACACCCTCTGGTTGTCCAGTGTACATTATTTTCGGCAAAGCAAAGCACACCTTCCCTGCCTCAAGTGACCTGAATTAATTTGGGGCTGATTAATGTGTCACAGAATATTTTTTTAGCTGGCACCTGCTTCCTTAGTGCGCCCTGATTAGTGATCTTTTGCACTTGCTAAGTGCTTTCATTGTTGCAAAATTAGTTACAACACCTGCCCTGCCCCAACTGACAATAATGAATTAGGGGCTGATTAATGGATTTTAACTTCCAGCCTGGCTCCTGCTTGTCTCCCTTAGCTGTAATTCAGGACCTTTGTGGCATATGTGTAACTATTCTGAGGTTCAGAGCAGGGTCACATAATAGTTTCAACTGGCAACTGAACTCTGGAGGGGCCCCTCAGGAAGCACTGCAGGAAATGGCTACTAATGATGTGCCTGAACTTTTGAACCTGGTAAGTAGTTACTTTCAGTTTTGCCAAGATCGTATTTCTGCAATTTCGCACTTATTCGCGGGGCGCGAACTCACGCTAACAGTGCGAGCAGTGCGAGCAAAATCCGCTGCTCGCGGATTTGCGGATTTTGCGGGAAATTCGCAAATCTCGCGGATTGCGGATTTCCCGAAAATCCGCAAAATCCGCGAGCGGAACGGATTTTCCGCCCACGCCTAGTCCTGGGTCAGTTGTAGGTGGGCGGGGAGGGAGTTCCACGTTTTGGCCGCCAGGTAGGAGAAGGATCTTCCTCCGGCGGTGGTTCTGCAGATCTGTGGGACAGTGGCGAGGGCGAGGCTGGCGGAGCGGAGTATGCACTGAAGAGGGCATGCAAAGTACAGAAGATACCCCAGGAGCAGTGGGCAGCATTCTTGTGGCTCTCCTTTGCGGACAAATGTAGAGACAAACTCCTCACTGTAAGTGAAGAGGATGCTAATGATTACAAGGTCTTGAAGAGTGCTCTGATAAATGGGTTTGGCTTAACCACTGAACAGTACAGGATACAGTTCAGAGACACCCAGAAGGCACAGACTCAGGGCTGGGTTGACTTTGTAGGTTGTGCTACTAAGGCTCTAGAGGGCTGGTTACTGGGCAGTAAAGTGTGTGACTATACAGGATTGTATAATCTGATCATGACAGAACAAATTCTTAATAACTGTCAGAACCAGCTGTTGCATTAGCACCTGGTAGACTCTGATCTGACCTCTCCCCAAGAATTGCGAAAGAAGGCATCAAATGGGTCAGAATCAGGGTGAAGCAGAAGGTACAGAATCAAGGTGGTGACCAAAGGAAGCAAGATCAAAAGGGTGGGGAGAAAGGTAAAGACCAGAAGTCTTCAATCAATCAATCAATCATTACACTTGTAGAGCGCGCTACTCACCCGTGGGGGTCTCAAGGCACTGGGGGGAGGGGAGTTCCGCTACTGCTCGAAGAGCCAGGTCTTGAGGTGTTTCCTGAATGTGAGGTGGTCCTGGGTCAGTTGTAGGTGGGCGGGGAGGGAGTTTCACGTTTTGGCCTCCAGGTAGGAGAAGGATCTTCCTCCGGCGGTGGTTCTGTGGATCTGTGGGATGGTGGCGAGGGCGAGGCTGGCGGAGCGGAGTTTGCGTGTTGGAGTGTAGAACGTGAGGCAGTTGTTGAGGTATATAGGGCCTATGTCGTGGAGCGCTTTGTGTGCGTGGGTGAGGAGCCTGAACATGATCCTTTTGTCAACGGGGTGCCAGTGCAGGTCTCTCAGGTGGGCTGATATGTGGCTGTGGCGGGGGAGGTCAAGGATGAGTCGTGCTGATGTGTTCTGTATGCGTTGAGTCTTTTCTGAAGTTTGACTGTGGTTCCTGCGTATAGGGCGTTCCCGTAGTCTAGTCGGCTGGTGACGAGGGCCTGGGTGACCGTCTTTCTAGTTCCGGTAATGATCCATCGGAAGACCTTACGGAGCATGTGCAGGGTGTTGAAGCATGAAGATGAGATGGCGTTGACTTGCTTGGTCATCATGAGAGAGGAGTCCAAAATGAATCCCAGCTTGCGTGCGTGGTCAGTGGGTGTCGGTGTGGTGCCCAGTTCTGTGGGCCACCAGGAGTCATCCCAGGCAGATGGGGATGGTCCGAGGATGAGGACCTCCATCTTGTCCGAGTTCAGTTTCAGATGGCTGAGTTTCAATCAATTCAGCAACGTTTTTCATTTCTTCCTGGAGGTTGAGTTTGGCGGTGACTGGGTCTTTGGTGAGGGAGAGTATTAGCTGTGTTTTGTCGGTGTACGAGATGATGTTGAGGTTGTGTTTGCGTGCGATGGTGGCGAGGGGGCTCATGTAGATATTGAAGAGGGTTGGGCTGAGCGATGAGCCTTGGGGTACGCCGCAGATAATCTCGGTGGCCATGGAGTGGAAGGGAGGGAGGCGGACTCTCTGGGTTCTGTTGGAGAGGAATGAGGTGATCCAGTCCAGGGCTTTACCTTGGATCCCGGCGTTGTGGAGGCGGGTTATTAGGGTGCGATGGCAGACTGTATCAAAGGCTATTGAGTGGTCTAGGAGGATGAGGGTGGTGGTTTCCCTGTTGTCGAGTAGGCTCCTGATGTCGTCTGGGGCTGCGATGAGGGCGGTCTCGGTGCTGTGGTTGGCTCGAAATCCAGACTGGGATGGGTCGAGGGATCCATTGGCCTCGAGGAATGCGGTCAACTGTTTATTGACGATCTTCTCGATCACTTTCGCCGGGAAGGGAAGAAGCGAGATGGGGCAGAAGTTTTTGAGGTCTTTAGGGTCCACGGTGGGTATCTTCAGTAGGGCGTTGATCTATGCGTGCTTCCAGCTCTCTGGGAAGGTGGCAGACGCGAGGGAGTTGTTTATGACGCTCCGCAGGTGGGGAGCGATGATGGTGTCGGCTTTGTTGAAGGTGTGGTGATGGCATGGGTTGGAAGGAGAGCCTCAGTGGATGGTGTTCATAGCGTGGGCGGTGTCTTCGGTGCTGACGGAAGTCCAAACACTGAGGGTGGTTGTAGGGGGAGTTGGTTCGGTGGCTGGGGGCAGAGTCTGGGCATCAAAGCTGTTGTGGATATAGGCGATCTTGCTGTGGAAGAACGTGGCAAGGGAGTTGCAGAGGTCTTGCGACGGTGTGATGTCGTTGCTGTTGGCGTTGTGATTGGAGAGCTCTTTTACGATGCTGAAGAGTTCCTTGCTGTTGTGTGTGTTGTTGTCCAGCCGTTCTTTGAACAATGTCTTTTTGGTGGTGCGGATCAGCTGGTGGTGTTTGCGGGTGGGGTTCTTGAGGGCTGTCATGTTATATGTCGTCTGTTCACGGCGCCAGGTTTTCTCGAGGGTTCTTCAGTGGTCCAAGGGTTTCGGCGCAGTTGATGATCCACTGTATGAGGTTGCGGGCTGCGTCGTTGGTGTCAGTGGTGGTGGTAGGTGGGTTCTGGCTCAGTGATGTGGTTAGCTGGTCTGAGGTGACTTTGCTCCAGCATCTACGGGGGATCTGTTGCGGGCGGTGGTGGGATGTGGTCTTCCTAAAGGTGAAGTGGATGCAGCTGTGGTCGGTCCAGTGTAGTCCAGAGGAGTGGTTGAAAGCACTGTGGCTGCTGGCAGAGAAGATGGGGTCGAGCATGTGGCCTGCGTAATGGGTGGGAGTGTTCACCAGTGGCTTGAGTCCGATGTTGGCGAGGTTGTCGAGGAAGGTGGTCGTGTTGCTGTCATTATTGTTCTCCAGGTGGAAGTTCAGGTCCCCTCGGAGGATGTAGTCTGATGAGGTGAGGGCATGTGGGCTGATGAAGTCGGGGATGGCTTCACTGAATTGTGTACGTGGGCCCGGGGGTCTGTAGACGAGGGTTCCTCTTAGGGTGGTCTTGGAATGGTGTGGATCTGGAAGTGTAGGTGTTCGGCGGTGGTGAGGGCATCTTCGGAGTTGGTCGTGACGTTGATGGTGTTCCTGTAGATGATGGCGATTCCTCCTCCGGTTTGGTTGACGCGGTCCTTTTGGGTGATCTTGTAGCCGTCCGGGATGGCTATGGTGATGTCGGGGCTGAGGAGACTTCATCCAGGTTTCTGTGAGGAAGGAGACGTCTGGCGCTGTTGTGTCGAGGAGGTCCCAGAGTTCGACGCCGTGCTTGTGGACGGAGCGGGTGTTGAGCAGGATGCACTTGAGTTGGTTGTTGTTGTTGCCTGGTCTGGCTGGCGGGATGTATTTCAGACGCAGGTGAATTTGCAGGTTTGGCAGCAGAAGTGTCTGTGGGTGCGCTTCGGAGTGGCTTGGTAGCAGGTGGCTGGTCGGCCGGTGTCGAGTGCGTGGAGGGTGGTGGTGTCGTATCTCAGTCGGGTTTCTTGGTTTCGCAGACGACTTGCCTATGGCACGCCATTGGCGCGGCCTCTTTAAGAAGGGCTATGGGAGGGAGGAGCAGCTGGGAGGCAGGAGCAGGGCTGCGAATGGGGTACCAAGGGGGCGGGGCCGCAGGGAGGCAGCAGCAGGAAACGCGAGGGAGGGGAGAGGGTGGGGGCAGGGGACGGACACAATGGGCGATGGGCAAAACAAGTGAGGAGAGCAGTAAAGGGACCACAGGAAGGCAGTAAATGGCACAAAAGGAAGCGAGAAGGAAAACAACAGTCCAAGGCAGTAGAAGGACTGCAATGCTTACAGGCTACACAGCGGGCAGTGGCGGCACAGGGGGACCGTGTGGTGGCTGAGGGGGCAACCTACCTGGTGACAGGGTCAAAGGTGGCTCCCTTCACCACCGCGCGGCCTCCAGAAGAAGGGCTATGGGAGGGAGGAGCAGCTGGGAGGCGGGAGCGGGGCGGGGAATGGGGCACCAGAGGGGCAAGGCCGCAGGGAGGCAGCGGTGGGAATCGTGAGGGAGGTGAGCGGGTGGGGGGCATGGGGGGAAGGGCACGGGCACAATGGGCAACGGGCAAAACAAGTAAGGAGAGCAGTAAAGGGACCACAGTAAGGCAGTAAATGGCACAAAAGGAAGGGAGAAGGAAAACAACAGTCCAAGGCAGAAGAAGGACTGCAATGCTTACAGGCTACACAGCGGGCAGTGGTGGCACAGGGGGACCTTGTGGCGGCTGGGGGAGCAACCTACCTGGTGACAGGTTCAAAGGTCGCTCCCTTCACCACCGCGCCGCCTCCATAAGAAGGGCTATGGGAGGGAGGAGCAACTGGGAGGCGGGAGTGGGGCAGCGAATGGGGCACCAGGTGGGCGGGGCCGCAGGGAGGCAGTGGCGGGAATCGCGAGGGAGGGGAGCGGGTGAGGGGCAGGGCACGGGGACAATGAGTGACGGGCAAAACAAGTGAGGAGAGCAGTAAAGGGACCTGAGGAGGGCAGTAAATGGCACACAAGGAAGGGAGGAGGAAAACAACAGTCCGAGGCAGAAAAAGGACTGCAACGCTTACAGGCTACACAACGGGCAGTGGCGGCATAGGGGGACCGTGTGGCAGCTGAGGGGGCGACCTACCTGGTGACAGGGTCAATGGTCCCCAAAAAGCTTCTAATGGTGGGGGTCCCCAATCCAAAAATGAAGAAGGCCCAAAGAAACCCTGGTGCAAAGTTTGTAAGAATAATAGTCACTGGACTAGTGATTGTACCAAAAACTAGACAGCTCCAGCCACCATTGCCCCTAAGGCAACTGTTCCCCCTAGTTCAGCTCCAAGTGGTGGTTCCCAGCAGAAGGGTGTAGTAGGGTTAACCCTGGGAAGTTAGATGGACTCTGGCCTAGTCAGAGTGCCCACTCAAGCTGTTTTGGCCTGTGATGGAGGCATGGATATGACCTCCTCTGTGAGGCCCAGTAATCTGGGCAAGTACAGACAAACACCTTTGATTAATGAGAAAAAGGCTGAGGTCTACAGGGACACAGGGGCAAGTGTCACAATGTGACACCAGACTTTGTGAACCCTGGACATGTCATACTTGGTGAGACTTACCAAGTGATCATCGCCAGCAATGTCAGGACTACCCATGCCATGGCAGTTGTTGATTTCACCTGGGGGAGGGGTAACTGGCCTTAAGAAGGTTTTGATCAGTGAAGACCTCCCTGTAGAATGCTTGCTTGGCAATGATTTAGAGACTTCAGCCTGGTCTGAAGTGGAGTTGAGGACTCATGCAGCCATGCTTGGGATCCCTGCACATGTGTTTGCTGTGACTAGGTCACATGTCAGAAAGTCTAACACTGGACAGGCACTGGATTTTGGAATAGTGGACCAGTTGCCTAACAAGAAAAGGAGCAGTAGGGTTAAGGCAGGGCCTTCCCCCTGACCCAGAGTGAGGATCAGCCTTCTGAAGAAGCTGATTGTGAGCCTGAAGCAGGAACGGTCCCAGAGGAGCGTGAGCCTGATCAGGCTGAGTTCTTAGGTACAGGGGACCCTTCCAGGGCAGATCTGAGTCAGGCGCAGTTGAGCTGCAGTTCTCTTGAACCCCTCAGACAGCAAGCTGCTGCTGAGGCTGCTGGGAATGCCAGTGGCACCCATAAGATTTACTGGGATGATGGACTCCTGTATTCAGAGAGTAGAGACCCCAAGCCTGGTGCAGCCAGGAGGTTGGTCATACCTTTGGCATTCAGGGGCTTCATATTGACACTAGCCCATGATATTCCCTTAGCAGGACAACTAGGCCAGAACAAGACTTCAGACAGAATTGTCCCTCACTTTCACTGGCCCCACATGTCTTAAGACACCAAGGAGTTTTGTCGCTCCTGTTTAACCTGTCAAGCCAGTGGTAAGGCAGGTGGCACTACAAAGCCCCCCTAATACCATTACCTGTGGTGGGGGTTCCCTTTGAAAGAGTAGGGATTGACATTGTTGGACCAATGGATCCCCAAACTGCATCTGGGCACAGGTTTGTCCTAGTAGTAGTGGATCATGCCACTAGGTACCCAGAGGCAATCCCCCTTAGGACCACTACAGCACCTGTTGTGGCAAGAGCCCTCTTGGGAGTTTTCTCAAGAGTGGGGTTTCCTAATTAAGTAGCATCTGATAGAGGTGTAAACTTTATGTCCAGCTACTTGACTGCAATGTGGAAGGAGTGTGGCTTGAACTACAATCTCACCACACCCTATCATCCACAGTTCAATGGTTTAGTTGAAAGGTTCAACAAAACCTTAAGGGGTATGATTAAGTGTCTCCCAGAAAAGCTCAGGTGGAGATGGGATATCCTGCTACCCTGGCTTTTGTTTGGATACAGGGAGTTTCCTCAGAAGCGGGTTGGCTACAGCCCATTTGAACTTCTGTTTGGACACCCTGTCAAAGGACCACATTGTCTGGTGAAGGAGGGATGGGAGATACCTCTCAAACCCCCTAAACAGGGTATTGTGGACTATGTACTTGGTCTCCCCTCCAGGATGGCTGAGTACATGAAAAAGGCAACTAAAAACCTTGAGGCTAGCCAGGGATTACAGAAAGCCTGGCATGACCAAAAGGCTGTAGTGACTGTTTACCAGCCAGTACAGAAAGTGTGGGTGTTGGAGCCTGTGGCCCCAGCAGCTCTCTAGGTTAAGTGGAGTGGGCCCCACACTATTGTTGAACAGAAGGGAAAGGTCACCTATTTGGTAGATCTTGGAACTCCCAGGAGCCCCCATAGGGTGCTTCATGTCAACAGATTGAAACCATATGTTGACAGAGCAGACATGGGCTTGCTCATGGCTACTGATGAAGGACAGGAGGAAGAGAGTGACCCTCTTCCAGACCTGGTCTCCCAGAACCCTGCTGATGGATCAGTTGATGGAGTAGCCTTGGCAGGCAGCCTCACTGATCAGCAGCAAACGGATTGCAGACAAGTTCTACAACAGTTCAGACATATGTTTTCACTGACTCCAAGTCAAACTACCTGGTGCACTCATGAAGTGGACACTGGGGCCAGTCTGCCTGTTAAAAATAAGATTTACAGGCAACCTGATCATGCCAGTGACTGTATCAGGGCAGAAGTCCAAGAAATGTTGGATCTGAGAGTGATTGAACCTTCAGATAGCCCTTGGGCTAGTCCAGTAGGCCTTGTACCCAAACCTCACACCCAGGGTGATAAGAGAGAGATCAGGCTTTGGGTAGACTACAGAGGTTTAAATGCAGTCACTAGGATTGATGCCCACCCAATTCCTAGAGCAGATGAGCTCACGGATATGTTGGCATCTGCCAAATTTCTGAGCACATTTGATCTAACAGCTGGCTACTGGCAGATCAGACTAGCTGATATTGCAAAGCCAAAAACAGCATTTTCAATCCTTAGTGGACATTATCAATTTGTGGTAATGCCCTTTGGTCTGACAAATGCACCTGCCACATTTCAAAGGTTGGTGAGAAAGTCTCAACAGGCCTGGAAGACAATAGTGCAGCTTATCTAGATGATATTGCTGTCTTTAGCTCCATCTGCGGAGAACACCTGGTCCACCTAAGAAATATTTTGGAGGCCCTGCAGAAGGCAGGCATAACTATCAAGGCTACTAAGTGCCAGATAGGACAGAGTCAGGTTGTGTACCTGGGCCACCTTGTAGGTGGAAGCCAGGTTCAACCATTGCAGAGCGAAATACAGACCATAATGGACTGGGTTGCTCCAACCACCCAGACTCAGGTCAAAGCTTTCTTGGGCCTGACTGGGTACTATAGATTTGTCAAGGGGTATGGTTCCATAGTGACACCCCTGAATGACCTAACTTCTAAAAGAATGCCTAAGAAAGTTCAGTGAACAGTCAGCTGTCAAAAGGCATTTGATGACCAAAAGCAGGCCATGTGCACTGCACCAAATTTGCAAAGTCCTAACTACTACAAAGAATTCATTGTCCAAACAGATGCATATGAGTTGGGGTAGGGGCTGTGCTGTCACAATTGAATGATGAAGGTCAGGACCAGCCAGTAGCTTTTATTAGCAGAAGGCTGATCCCTAGAGAGAAACTTTGGTCAGCTATTGAGAGGGAGGCCTTTTCTGTGGTTTGGGCTCTAAAGAAGCTGAGGCAATACTTGTTTGGTACTCACTTCACAGTTCAGACAGACCATAAGCTCCTCTTATGGCTAAAACAGTAAAACAGATGAAGGGTGAACCCCTCAAACTATTGAGGTGGCCCATTTCCCTACAGGGGATGGACTGTACAGTGGAACATAGACCTTGGAGTAACCATGCCAATGCAGATAGACTCTCCAGATATTTCCACTTAGAACATGAAGACTCAACTGGTAAAGGTTAGTTTAATGTCCCTGCGTTCGGGGGGTGGGGGGGTTGTGTAAGAGAGTAGGATCTGCTTCCTATGGTTACCCCCACGTTATGCTATGTTTCACTGTTTTTTTTTTTACTTTAGTCTGGCTATGGCCCTGCTAATCAGGACCACAGCCTAGCTGTTCTCTCTCTAAATTGGTTACCTCTACATTAGGTACACTCCAGATTGGTTACTGGGGGTTACCCTTTTGAGTCCCTAGTATATGGTACCTTAGGAACCAAGGGCATAGGTACCCCAGAGGCCTACCAGGGGCTGAAGCATGTATTATGCCACCCCTGGGAAGTCTTCCAAAATGGCACCACAGGTCTGCACTTGCAGCCTCGGTAAGGTGGTGTAAGCACCCCTTACTTAGATATAGTATACCTATATCTGCATATTTATATCTATATAGATACATATTAACCTATAAGTCACTCCTATGACAGGCCTTAGCAATCCTGAGGGCAGAGTGCTTGGTTTTGTGTGAGAGCCTGCCCTAGCATGAGCTGAGCCCCGCTGCAGCTTTCGGAATCCCTTCCTTATATCTGTTCTATGATATAGCCATACCATATACTCTTAAGTGCATTATAATCCTTGCGGTTAATGCTAACTTTGGAATGGCTTTGTCAAAACATGTCTTGTTTGGGGTCAAACACTTTGGAATTCTACCCCCCGCCAGTTCTGGTGACGGGGGTAGCATTCCACCCTTCTAGAGGGAGAAGACATGTACACACTGGTAAACCCAGGAAAGTTTGAAAGAGCCTCAGCATCACAAAATGGATCCTGCTGCCACAGACACGAGTGTGACCTCCTGCTGTTGGACGAAACTCCAGCAGAGGAGGCCTGGACAATAGGTTTCCTCTCCAAGGAGGTGCTAGCACCTCCCCAGACAGGCTTTAGTGTATTGGGGTAGGGTGGGTTGCATTCAGTGAATGCTTTTCAGATACTGCCTGGGGCACAGAAGGTGTCCCATGCATTTCCCAGTTCAAACAGGTTGCTGAGGGACTCAGCCCCAGCTCTGGTGTGAAACTGGATAAAGGGGAAAGGGTGTAACCACCCCCTCCCCAGGTTCTCCCATAGGTGGGACCCTAGAGTTAGTCCAACCCCTAAACTTGGTATAAGTATAGGAACTCAGTCACTAAGACTTTAGATTACCCTGGATGAAACTCTGAAACAGAAATCTTGGACCTTTGACATTCCATATCGACTGGAAGAGGGAAGAAATCTCCCTTGGGGTCAAGGAGTGACTCCCGTTGTCAAACAGGCACCAAAGAAGCATCTTGCCAGTCTGCATTTTCAAGGCTCCCAATGGATCCTGAAAAATCTGCGACACAGGACATGGACTTCCAGACATCTCCAAGGCTGACACGAGTCCCCAGCGAAGCTGAGACCTGTAGCTATCACGAGAGACGTGGTACCGGAACTCCTGGACATCCTGCACATTTGCTAGTGCACCAACTTCCCGATCTTTCCTGAAGTTGTGCATTGGGCTACTTGTAGTCCAATCCCTGAGCACCCTTTGCATTGAAGATTGTGGGCCTACACTCCACGATTGTTCCGTGGGCCCGCTTTCAGCATTTCAGCTCGAGGCACCTTCACGATCCCTAGTCTGTCAACTGGTAGGTCCCCACGAAGGAAAATCCTTTGTTTTTTTAGCTTTTCTGGTTGCTCCAAACATGCCCTGACTTCCCTCCAAAGGGTGAGTCCCCAGACCTTGCTGGTCTGCACCAAAGCCAATCTTGTCATCTTGCATGGGTTGCGGCTGTGTTTAGATACTGCACGCGTCCCCCGTGGGTCCACTGCGTCCCTACCATAGGTGGTTCCAGTTGCCCCAGCAGTTATACAGGCCCTAGGCCTAACTTCTATCCCTCACGTGGTTCTTATACCACTTTCTTAGTATATGGTTTGTGAGACCTCTAGGGTAAAACGTATACTGTGCTAATGTACTGTGTGCTATTTAAGTTCTTGTGTTGTACTTTTGCCTCTCGCCTCATAAAGAGACTAGAAGGATTGTGTTTAGAATAAATACATGTATTTTTTATATATACCAGGTGTGGAGCTCTTTCATTTGATCATTCAAGAGATTATAGACTGGTAAAACAAGCTGCTTTACATTCCTTTAAGACTTAGCCTAAAGGCTGCTCTCCACAGCTACCACTAGGATAGCTTTCTATAAAGGTTGTCTAAACATACCATCAAAAAGGGTTGTTTGGACTGGTGCAGGGTACCCACTTGCATAGTGGACATCATATGCCAGGCCAAGATCTCACAGCAACATTGAGACACAAGAAAATGAAGGTGCAAGCACCCATCCATGTAAATCAACTTATAGCAGCAAGTGCCTGCCAGCTCAGTTTCAGTACAGCTGCTGATATGGGACCGATTTCTGTGAATTACAACATGAATGCTCACCATGAAGCAGTCAGTCAATGTCCTTAATTGTTTAGGAAAGCTAAAGATTATGGGCCCAATTCATAATGGCAATCTGAGACTTTTGGCATTCACTGAGATCTTTTACAAGTTGTATCTTTACATCCGCAGTCGGGCCGGAATCTTCACTTTGGGCTGTACTCTCCGCACACAGGCCATACTCTCCAGCTCGGGCCTTACTCTCTGACTCGGGATGGATGAAGTGCAATCAATGGGCCAAAATACAATTTTTACAAAAAGGAATATTAGGAACGTGTGATAAATGGTAGAGGAGGTCATGAACATTTGTTTGGGTAGGGAAAAGGGTGTGGCCAGACACTAAATCATATCGCAGAAAAGTTTTCTCCTTTGTATCATGGTACATGCAGTCCACAATTTGAGCTCCCCTCAGTATTAGTAAAAGTTTGCTCCTTTGCATTATGGTACATGCGACCACAATTTGAGCTCCCCTCAGTATTGACTGTAGTATTGACTGTAGCCTGCCCATCGCTCCCTAATTTTTCTGGTGCACTCAGAAGTTTACTCTGCCCTATTTTGAATACAACATAGAGATTCTTCCATATATTATGTGAATATATATGCACCCATGTGTGTGCTGCTATTTTTTTTTCTTTTGAAGTATTGTCATACGCAAAAAATGGTGTAAAAGGATCGGAGCTTCTTCTCTCAATTTGTGGGAAGAGCAATGTTTCAAATAATTGTAAAATACCCCTCACACACTGAAACCTGATTCAGTGTCATGCTTCATCATTGGGGTCTTCCCACCCCTCTACGGGATGGGGCTTGCTACGACTTACGTAGACGCAGGAGCACTTTATTCAGTGATTGGTGAGTATGTGTAGTGCGTGGGATCGTGAAAAGAAAATGTGAGATGGTTAAAAATTCTCTGGCTAGTCGAACGAAAATACTTTATTGTCTTCCCTGGCTCAGAATAGTAAAAATGGGGAGGTGTAGGTGGTGTACTATAAGGAGTCACCTCCTACAAGGTTGACATGTTTCAGAAGCCATCCCCTTGGCTTTCTTCCTCAGGACCAAAAAACCGATCCCTGTAACACCTCAATGGGTGATAGAATAAATGTACATATGCCGGATAGTCACAAACACTGTCCTTTGTTCCCTGTAATGGGAGTAGAAAAATATACCACTTGTATATCTTAGGAACTTTAGAATTTAATCGTTAACGCTCCATGAGCTCACACAAGCGGTGTAGGGGGCCTTCAAATAGACAATGCTGAAAGGAGCACAATCACCAAAGGAAGTACCTTCTTGTGGCTCTCGAATTTTGTTGCGTTCAGTGCATTGCATTTGTGGATGCAGTGCATGCAACAAAATTAGTTTTATTTATTCATATATTTACTTACCTGCAATCCTCCGTAATCCATAGATTACTGAACCCCCCGCCCCTGCCCCTTCCCCTCCCCACGTCACCGCCCGGCAGCTACTCCTACCACCGACCACTACTGGTTAAGTGAGCTACCGATTCCCTAATGGTCGTAGGTTTGCCACTGCATTTTCTGGCATCGCTGGAATGACTGTTTTGTACCCTTTCCAGACAGTTACACCTGATTGTACTGTTCATCCGTTCTTAGTGAAGTGTGACTTAGTTGCCTCTCTTAGGTATTTTTTGGTGTGCCAGTCTTTTATGTCCCTTGGATCCAACCTCCATTTCACCCGCTGCCATAATGTACATAATGGGGAGAGATTGAAGATCCCCTGGAGTAAAAACCTTGTGTCATGATATCTACCCCCTTGATTCAATGGAACTCAGAAGTAATCCAGTGTTGACATTGAATGCAAGCTGTTTGACATATAAGTATAATGTTTCATGTTGTAGTTCCCTCCTTTCCAGAGATCTGTTAACCCCAACATTTATACAAAACCCCTCAATCTATTATCTGTCCTAGCTTCTTGAATGCACTTCGGAATTCTGTCTACAACCAATAATCAGTAGCACGTCTAGAGCATGTAAGATACACCCCCCACCAGCCTTTCCAAGGCTCATGTTTGAAGCCCTGGTGGAACATACTATATTGCTACTATCATTTTACTCCAACAGTATGGCTGCATAGCATCTCTATGGGTCACTCAAATTTGTTTTGTGGTCTGTGGGAGTTCTGTGCATTAGAGTCCAAAGTGAATCTGGAGTGGACCAGTACTTTTTACCTAGCCCTTCCCCAGGAAGTCACATTTGTTACCCATTAAAAGGAGTTCTTGTAGTAATATTAAATGTACATAGAAGTTTCGGGTGAATCGTGTAGCAGAAGTTGAGAAAAAGGGAGTCACAAAAGGCAAAATCCGCATGCATTTTCCACAGACTTCTTTAAGAAGCGCTATTGAAAAACTGCTGAATGGAATTACACCAAATTTGACAGGAAGTTAGATCTTGGTCCACAGATTGTGTTTTGTGTGTGATTTGGCATAAATCTATTCAATACTTTTTGAGAAATAAAGGTTAGAAAAGAATTGTATATCTGGACAGTTGTCCCGCGACAATATCTTGGGAGTTTCACAGGAGCGCCAATTAAAATATGTGGCTCTCTGATTGGCTCAGAGAGCTTTTTTCCCTTGGGCCAATTAGCTTTTGCTTGAGTCAGACTCCTGCGTGAGTGAGCGCTTTGATTGACTGCCAGTATCATGAGAAAAATGTTGTTGGCAGCCATTACGCGACTTGTGGACTTAGTCCCCTGTCCTTAAGTTTAAACAAAATCATGATGTAAGGAAGCAGGGTAGGGATACTCTGCCCCCCATAGGCCTCATGGGGGGAGACCCATAGGAACCGTCCCTGGGGCCAGAATAAAAACAAATCAACAGATTTTGCGGGGAAAAAACAAGAATGGCTGTTGCCATTTTGTAATATATATGGGGACGGAGCATCTGTAGGGCCCCCCTATTCAGCCCCTTTTGGGCCTCGGGGACCCCATCCCCCAAAGTCTAATATATATATGAAGGGGAGGGGGCATGTGGCCCCTCTCTCTGAGCCATTTTTGCCCGAGGACCTCATCCCCGGGGCACAACGTTTTTTTTAAGGGGAGGGGGGCTGCTCGGCTCCCTCACCAAAACTTTAAACGGTCCTGGGACCCCATTCCCTAGGGTCATCAGTTTCATTAAATGGAGGGGGCTGCACAGCCCCCACCCCTGAATCTTTAAAGGCTCTGGGGACGCCATCCCCGGGTCCGACTCACTTAACCTGTCCCAGGGAGCCCACCCCGGGAACCATTAGTTTCCCTGCCTCAACTACAGCGGAGAGGAAACAAGTGATTTCTCCCATCTAGCAGGAGCTTTTTCAAATCTCTGGCCAAAATGGGAGCAAATGCCATGGACCCAATTCACAAAGGTAACTTAGATTTTAAGTCTGGGTTTAGACCTGAAGTATAAGGCGCAATTCGCAAAGGTAAATTTAGTCTTATGGTCTAAGTTTATCTTCATGAATTGGGCCCTTAGACTTCAGGTCTTTTCTTAGACATCCGGTCTGAAGTTAGACTTTATCTTTGTGAATTGGGCCTTATTTTATTTTTTCAGCTGATGGGAAATTTAAAATTGTGCTCGCTGCCTCGGAACAAACATGTATTCTGCTTCCCTGCCCACACTGATGCGAGCAGAGGAAAGGAACACATATTGCTCCTGCACCATGTGGGGAGCTGGCAGGGGCCATCATGGCCCTGGGGCTCCCCTTGGGGTCCTCCACGTTGTGCTTGGTGGCTATCCCTATCCATGATGGAGGCCCCCAGGGGATTAGGTCCCTTGGGCCGAAATAGTCCTTGTGAGGGTTGCCTTGCAGCCCCCCTCCCCTTTGTAATGCATGCAGCCCCTGGGGAAGGGGTCCCCAGTACCTAATAAGGCTTATGGAGGGGGTCCATGTGTCCCTCCTCCATTTTAAAAAATGGACAGCCGAGGGGAATGGAGTCCCCAGGTCCGAGGGGGACCTCGCAGCCACACTACCTTTTTTATAAATGGATGGCCCCGGGTGATAGGATAACCATTGCCTGAGAAGGCTGGGGAGAAAGCCAGGTGACTTTTAACTCTTGGGGAGGAGGACCATGCTGCCTCTCTCCCCTTTTTATTATAACTGGGCCTAGGGGATGCGGTTCCTGGGGCCAATTAAGTCTCAGAAGGGGGCTTCATGTCCCCCTCTCCTTACAAATTACATTTTAACTTCAGGGGATGGGGTCCCCAGGACCCAAATGCTAACCCTAACCTGTGCATGCCAAAGGCTATGTGTGGTGTGCGGTTGGCAGCCTACTGGGGGTTTAGACACAGGATCTGGCAGCAGGCCAAGACCTGTGGCCAACCCCCTGCTGTACACGTCTGAAGGCTGCGCACATCATGGGGTTGGCAGCCAGCTGAAGGATTGGCCAAAGGTCATGTGCAGTAGGGGGTTGGATTTTTGTATAGTAATAAAATTATACTTTATGTTAAAAAACTTAGAAATTCACTGAAAAAAACTAAGTTCAAGGTGAAATTATGGCTCAGTAAATATCTCAGTGACAACATTAACATTTTGAACTAAAAAATACAGAAATTAACCAGTTATAGTTTGCATAGCTAACTATAAAGTGCGCCCCTACCATGCACTGATCGTTACCTCCCATATGACATCACTCATGACAGATTCTATGAGCTCATTTATGACATCACTGATGACATCTCAAAGGACTTCATTGATGACATCATTGATGAAATCACTGATGGCATCACCCAAGCGTCTTTTGCACACCTTGCCTTATGAATGAGTATGGCATAGAGCTTTGAAAGTAAGTGCAAAATAGCTCAGAATAATATGAGGCATCAATACTGCCATACAACCCCACAGGTGCTTGGGTTATGTGCCACATTAAACCTATACCATTCACTCCATGAGTAGCTGAGTTCATATTGACTATCAATCACTGATAAAAGAGTAAACCTTTACTGCTCATGATGTTCAATTTGTTAACAACTTTTCAGGGAAAGCCATGTTCTCCTAGATACTCAAGCCCTGTTACATAATTGCCATACTACAGAGAGTATGTACCTTTATCAAACCCCTCACATTCACTGAGCCTACTTAATAGAATTGGATTGGAGTAGAACAATGGGTACAGTGTTTACTCTATAAAGAGAGTTGACTCTGTACCAGACTGTTTTCAAACTCTCATGAGAAATACGCAACAGAGTTTTAAAAAGTATCTACTAAGAACAGTGGACACTCAATGCAAAATGTGTCTAAAGAGAGACTATCCACTTAAAATAACCAAGGTCTGAAGGTGCTAAAGATCACACTACTTGTAGACTTTATACTGTGGTAGAGATAACCCATCTTCTGAAGCAAAACATGCATATATACATAGATCCATACCGGTTATACTCAGTATTCTATGTTATGTAGAAGTTGTCATGATGAGCCGATTCAGTCTAATAACTCAAGGCTGCTTACAATACTCAGTATGTGAAATGTAAAATCTTTGCCTAGTTGGGAATTTTTTCTGCAAAGCCAAAAAACGTATATGTAACATGGTGAACGCAAGTCATCAACTGTCACTTGCACACAGAGTTACCCTTCAATACAAAGATTTATAATGTGTTCAATACCTCTACACACCTATAAGGCATTAGGCGCACATGTGTTTTGTAAACACTTGCACCCATTAGCTGGACACAGGCTGCACAAAATAGGTTTAAAAGTGATATGGTAGTTATCTGTCACTATGTAAACTATGAAACAAACCAGCACACTCATTGGATGATGCAATCAGTGATGTCAGCAATGATGTCATGTGAGATGTATTCTGTTAGGTCATAGAACATGTCATGAGTGATGTTATATGTGAGGTCATAAGCAGTTCATGGCGGGGATGCAAGTGTTAGTTTGCTCTGCTAACTATAACCGGTGAATTTCTGTGTTTTTTTTTAGTTCAAAATGTTAATGTTATTGTTATCACTGATATATTCACTTAGCTATATTGTCACTTTAATGTTTGGTATTTCCATGAATACATATAGGGGCATATTAGCAAGAACCTTGTTAAAATTATTGTTGTTTTAGCGGCAGGAAACTGCAGATAAAACGGCGATAACGGGCTTGCGAATATGCCGTAGAGAATTCCAATAGAAGCCCAGGTTAGATGTCCTGCACATCTAACATGGGCTTCTATTGGAATTCTATAACGCAAATTAGCAAGCCCATTAACGCTGTTTTAGCGGCAGTTTCCTGCTGCTAAAACTGTGATAATTTTAACGAGGTTCTTGCTAATATGCCCCATAGTCACTAAAAAACAAAGGAGTAATGATATACTTAGGTATGGTAAGAATATCTTACTTTACATTTAAAAAGCATAGAAATTGACTGAAAAAAACAATGGGTACAGTTATGTTATAGTTTGGTGAAAATGTCAGTTAAAGTGTTTTTTATTTCACATTTTTTTATTATAAAATGTGCATATCAGATAAAAAAAAACACTGAAATTCACCAGTTATAGTTCACTGAGGAAACTATTGTCATGTCCTTGCCATGCACAGTGTTATCATCAATTATGTGATTTCAGATGTCATCAGTGACATTATAAATGATGCCATGGAACATTTTATGAGTGATGTAATATGCGAGGTCATTGGGGCAAGAGTTATAGTTCCCAGGTAGCTATAACTAGTTAATGCCAGTGTTTTTTTTGTTTAAAATGTAAGATTTAAAAAGAATCATTTTTGTGATGGGTACCATGGTACCAAACAGTTAGCACTGCAGTAACCAGCACAGAGCCTATTGTGGTACGGCAAATACTTTCTATTTAAGAAAAGTATACACTAGATATTCTCCGAACCAGGTAGCACTCTTTCATCAAGCAAAAGAAATAACTTCTTTAGAGTGGGCATTAGATGCAAAACTGTGGAATATAAAAGCAGATTTCCATTCGAACACAGATGCTCAATTCGCAGAAATTAAATCTCAATGGTAAGCACTAACAAATATATATGTAGCAGGTGCCTGGTTGAAGCACCACTTCAGTAAATGTCAACAATCCTAAATCCTTGTGCTTGACTGAAGCACGATCCAATTTGTTCTCTCTCTACTTCCATACAGAGAAGCAATATGATATCCCTGATTACATTGGGTGCATTGCATTGATGTATTGGAGCTCAATCTCTTCTAGAGTGGTGTCCAAGGCACAAATGGAGGGCAAGCAGGAGGGGCAGGATATGGAGGAGGGTTGGGAAGGATGCAGCAAGCCTGCCACGAAGGGTAGACGGGAAGGGCTGTGGCAGGACAACTAACTATTGAGAAAAGGATGGCGGGGACAGGGCTGATGGGGGGCAGTGGCAGCAAGCTGCCTATGTAGAGACGGTTGGAAAGACAGTAGTAGCACAACAGGCCATGCCGGCCCGCATGAAGGGAGTACAGTACACCAGACCACGGAGGCAGAGGCCAGGACTGAGGAGGGTGGAGGCAAGGGCAGCAAGCTGACCATGCAGGCAAGTGGAAGAGTCAGTGGCAGCAGAAAGCACCATTGAGGGCAGGAAGGAGTAGTATTGGCAACATAACAGATGATGGAGGGTAGGAGGGAGGGAGCAGGGGCAGGAAAACGAAAACAGAGGGCAAGGAGCAGGGGAGCAGGGAAGCAGGGACCAGGGCAGAGAGCTGATCATAGAGGTCAGAAAGGAGGGGCAGAGAGAGCACAGCCAGCAATGCACAGCAGGTGGGAGGGGCATTTAATGCACATTGGCTAACGGAGGGCTGCAGGGAGGGGGCACGTTTGTCATATGGATACTTCATTACATATATTGCGTTAAGTTAGCATGAGTGTATTACATGTTTAAACAGCCGGTTTGCCTTCGGCTTCAGTTTTGCACACGACACATACTTGTTGTTGTAGCTTTCACCCTAGAAGCGGTGAGGTGGTTTATTTGAGAATAATATGTTATTTCTATGCTATCAGCTTTGCCTGGTACACTTGGTACAACTGTCTGCACACTGAGAGCTGCACACTCTAAGATTAACCTAACACAAGGTTGCTGAGAGGCCTGATCCTCGCACCACATGAGACATAACACAAATAATGTTGATGCCAACATTTTGGGCTCTACGCGGGTTTAAGATAGAGTTACACGGAATGAACGAAGACACTTGGTGCTGCGCATGGAGAGAGCTGGTAGCTGTTGATGTGAACTGCTCCTACTGACATTGAGAGGTATGGGGCCGCCCTGCTAAAGCCCGAATGAGACCTTCTTAGATATAAAATAATATACTAGATAGGGTGCGCGAAATATAGGTGATATCGATTACTATAGGTTTTGCATTATAACATGCTAGCACCTTTTGCTTACTATGGATTAGTGACTATGCTGCTGACTCTGATTTTTATAATCTGCATTTTGGTATTATACAAGATACTGCGTTTGAGAACTTTGCATTGAATAATAAATATTTCAAACTTGCACTTGTGTTCTTTGACTCCCAGTTTTGGTTTGAAATGATTATATAATGAAAGAGTGTTCATGTGTTCCACGATTCCTGAGGTATTCTAAAGATCATGTTCTGGTTTGTCTAAGACATGGTTCATTCCATAATGATCCATGAGACACTGTAGCTAGCTAGGTAAGGAGATTTCTGACACTGAGATGAGTTTTGGATCATCCTAACTCACTGAGGTTCTAGATCTCTATGCACATTTCTGTGGGAGAACGGAAACCCTGCTACATGGCGCCCAACGGATTGGTTGGCCGTATTTCATGACACTCGAGTAGTATATCATTCAAACCTTAACACCTTCATTCCCGTTTCCGGTAAACGGTGGTGTCGGAAAAACCTACCTATTTTTGAAATAGGTCTTTTCAAGCTTGAATTCTACTTTAAACGGTTTCTTTGAATTACTACCCAGTTGTGCTACAAAGTGTTCTTTGTCTTTTTTTTTTTTTCACTTCCGGTGCTACCATGGCCGTGGACATAGCGCAGCATAGCCGCGTCGCGGTTCGCGACCACTTGCGGGCATATAATGTCCCGGCGGAAGGTTTGGCTGTGGTTCTAGTGGTGAGTGCGGAACACGCGTACCCGTACGAATTGTTTTATTCCTGGGTGACGTTTCCGGAAGTAAACGCTAATTCGGGCGTCTACCATTCATACACTGCCTCGGCTGTACCGGCGGCTTATGCTCCGTACAGGGCACTGGAAGTACCTATCGATGCTTGGCAGCACGGAGTTTGGTTTGGTGGCGTCCTACCCCACTCTTTAACGGCTCCGAGGTTAGGTCCGTTGTCCATTCCGGGCACAGCCTGGCCCGCCTTGGGCGGATTTACTCCTCATCCTAATCGCGCCACTTGTAATGTGGGTGATTTGCGGCGTCTGCATGATGTCGCGGTTGACGTGATTAGAGCGCTTGTTCATTACATTGGTCGTAATATACATGGCGCAGCCCCCGCAGGTGCGCAGCTTCGAGCGGAACAGGCTGGTTTGAAAATCAGTCCTGTCTTGGTGAATTCCGTAATGGGCAGAAAGCCAGACAATAAGGATGATTTTCCTTACTGGCTTGCCGAGAAATTCGACCAGCTGGAGGCTGTGTTTCCTAATACGACTCCGGGTGAAAAACACCGGATTCTTACGCTTAGTTTACCGAAGGATTTAGCCCCTGAACTTGCTGACTGTGAAACATGGGGTAAGACTTTTGCAGCGGTTTACTCGAGGTGCTTTGGCACACCGACAGTGTCGAACCTGTCTGCGATCCTCAAACGTGTTCAGGATGATCACGGACCTGAGTCGGCGGTTGAGTTGGGTATGCGCCTGAACGGTTCATTTGAGACAGTTTGCGGTATTATCCTTGCCAATGTAAAAGGGGATGCTGTGAACTTTCAAGTGGCCAATGGTCTGGCGTTAATTCCCGATGCCGAGAAACCTCGTCAGCTGGCAAGAATTATTGTGGCGGCTTATAAAACGGTTGGCCGCAATTCTAAGGGTGCAAAGGTTTTTCTTGAAAAAGAAAAGAAGCAGCCCCAGGGACAGTCTTCGGAAACAAGTGGACAGCCCAAGTCCAAAAAACAAAATTGGCCTAAAAAGCAGAATCAGGGTAAGCAACAACAACAACAGACACAGGTTTCGAGTCCGGCGCCTTCACAACCTGCGCAGTCAGAGCGAGTTTATGAATTGCGCGATCGCGCTACGATTAAATCGCCTGAGAGATATCAGGCATCTGACCAACGCTCTCCTCGTTCCTTTCAGGACTCATCGGCTCCGTCAACCGGTGGTGGAGGGGGCGGCAGGGGCAGGGGTGGCCAGCAAGGACGTGGCCAGCCCCGCACACGAAGTGAAGGGGATCAGCGGGACGACTCTACGCCAAAGAGACCGCAGTTTGCCAAGAAGAAAGTCGCTGCCTTAACGGCGCATCGATATGCCCCAGATAGTGAGAACGCGGCTTCGGAATCTGACGTGGGCTCTGACCTTGCTGGACAGCGCGGCGGAGATTACCATAGTGAGAGAGGCCCTCCGTCCACTGTTGAAGGTGACAGCGACTGAGACTTTTATTGTGATTGAAACAGCTGATACACATGTTGCTCCCCCTGAAAGACTTTTTGAAATTGTCCTGTTAATTGAAGGTGACATGCAGCGAACTGTAAAAGGGGTATTTTGGGAGAATCTTTCGGATACGTATGACATTTTGCTTTCGGAGGCTGACTGGCCCCCACCTTTTGTTCTCGCAGCTCCGCGAGGGGAGGAGGTAATCCTCCCCAGTTTCGCGCACACTGTGCCGAGAGTGGAAGCGCTGCATTTTGCAGAAGAGTGGGCTCTGGCGCTTGCGCCGGCTGTGTACCGGAATCAGTGTGGCTGGGATAAATTGTCCCCTAGCCATGAGATTCCGTTACGGTCACAGCCGCAGCCACAACCCCAATATCCCATACGGCGTGAAGCTTAAGCTTCGGTCGCGGCTATCCTTGAACAATTGGAATATCAAGGTGTAATTGAAACGTGTGTGTCACCGATGAATAATCCCCTTTTTACTGTCAACAAGCCGGACGGATCGTATCGTCTGGTTTTGGATTACCGGCATTTGAACTCGCATTGCCGTAACTGTGCAGTACAGAATACTCACGGCTCTGCCCTAGTGAATAGTCTTGAGCGTAAACGGTTCAAAACCACGCTTGACATTTCCAATGGTTTTTATGCACATAGATTAGATGGTCTAAGTTCCCAATGGACCAGTTTTACGTGCGGCGGCGTACAAAAAAAGTTTAATCGACTCCCAATGGGATATAAAAATAGTCCTGGAGTGTTTTCCGCCCGCATAGTCTCTCTTTTAGAGAGTTTCGATCCAGTTGCATGTTCATATGTGGATGATATTTATCTCACAGACGACGAGCTTTGGGTGCATCTGTGTCGAGTAAACAGCATAATTTGTAACTTTGCAGACATGGGTTACAAGTTTAACTTTGCAAAATCGCACATTGCGGAGTACACAGTGTTGTTTCTAGGTTATGAACTTAACCATGAAGGAAAGGGATTGGCTCCTCAGTTCCTGGAGAAGTGCGCGCAGTTGCGCTCTCCGACAACGCTGAAAAAATTACAGTCTTTGCTGGGTTTTTTAAATTTCGGGAGGACATACATTCCGGAATATGCCCAGCGTATCAGGCCTTTATATGCCTTGGTACAACCATCTTTTTCCAAATCATGCTGGCTGCCTGAGCATTCAGCCATTCTGCAGTCCTTGCAGGCTGATATGCTAGCTTCTGACTACTTACAGACTCGTGATAACCAGACCAACCTGGTGATAAGAATTATCCCTGGGACGGTGGGTTTCACGTACCTGACTTTTAATGAAGGGGATACTGTACCTATTGCTTACAAGTCACACTTGTACACTTCGGCTGAACTGCGTTTTTCCACTGTGGAGAAAGTTTTAACGGCTGTGCAGATGGCAATTCTTAAGGAACGTGCCCTGTCGCAGGGAAAGCGCATGTTGGTTGTCACCCCGTGTCCAGCCTTGGAGGCGGTCACGAAAGCCAGTGTGCCTAATTCTAAAGCTTTGCACCCTCGGTGGATTCAGTGGGCTACATCCTTGACATCTCAGGATGTCACGTTTATTTTTGACGCCGCTTTACGGTCGCAGGAGTATTTACAGTATGAATTTGTTCATCCTGCTCCTTTAGCAATGCGGCCGTTGGAGGATTTCCATTGTATCATTTACACGGATGGTTCGGCGCAGGTTGCGCATGGCTCTAAACACGCCTACGTTTCCGCTTGCGCCATTGTGGTCGGTGCCATGGTGAACGATGAGTTCAAGTCCAGTGTTGTGCACACGCAAACGCTAGGGGACTGCACCGCACAGTTGGCAGAGCTTCGTGCTCTTATGCTTGCATTGGAGTACGCTGATCCTTGTGTGACGACTTTAATCGTAAGTGATTCTTACTACTGTGTCCAGTCTTACAATGAGAACTTGTTCTTTTGGATTCAGAATGATTTTCGTGATTCCAAGGGTAGCACAATAAAACATAAAATGATCTGGGTCCGAGTGGCGGAACTTAAAGAGAAACTGCCGCTCGTGTTTGTGATTCATACTCTCGGTCACCAGCGCGTGGGGGTCCACGCTGTTGGCAACTCGCTTGCTGATGAAGCAGCGAAGTCAGCGGTATCAAAATACTTAGTTGCAGCAGTCACGAGGTCCAAAAGCAAAATAGATGATGACATCTTGGCGGCTGTTGCTGCCACGGCGAAGGGAGGTAAATATCCTGCGGGGTTCCCTTCGAAATACACATACCACTTAAGTCCCGATAAGGTTCCTTATGTGAAAATTCCTGAAGTTGGAGAGCGTTTAGTTCCCAACTCGGATCGCAGAGCTTCTCTGATTACAGCGGCTCATGAAGGTGTGGCGTCTGCGCATGCGGGCGTCTCAGCCACTGTATCTCAGCTACAACAGAGGTTCTGGTGGCGGGGACTGTACAAACAGACGCGCGATTATGTCCTTATGTGTGACATTTGTCAGCAGATCAAGCCTTCTACTGCTGCGCGTCCGCCTCAGACACAGTTGTACATCTCTAATAAACCACTTGGATGTGTTTATTTGGATCACTGCGGTCCTTTTTCTTCTGATACTGCGTATAAATACATCTTAGTAGCAGTTGACTCATGCACACGCTTTGTATGGGTATGGCCGCATCGAAGCGCTGATTCGCGAACTGTCATTAAGGATTTGCGTGTCTTTGTGGGAATCTTTGCTTGTGGTACTTTCCATTCGGACCAGGGTCCGGCTTTCGCCTCTAAGGCGTATAAGGATGCTATGGTTTCGTTGGGAGTACAGGTGAAGTTTTCAAGCCCCTACAGGCCTGAGGGCAATTCTGTAGTAGAAAGAATGAACCGCAACTTAAAGCAATCTTTGACAGCCCGTGTTATAGGCACTGGTAGAAACTGGCTGACCCACCTCTATGGCGTGCAGCGTGCGCTTAATAATCTCCCTAGAAGGTCTCTGGGTGGGCGGACCCCATACGAAATGCTCTTTGGTATCAAGATGTACGTCCCTGACCTTGATGGTGCAGACTGCCAGGCCCAGGCCGCGGCCTTTGATGTAGATGAACATTGCAATGTTTTACAGGATCTACAAAAGACCAGAGACAGTCTTGCAAAGGAACACTTGCCCTCCACATCGGATGATGCGTTGCAGATCCCGGTAGTTGGCTGGCTACCCCAAGTTGGAGAACTGGTTCGAGAGAAGATCGATAACAAGAAAGAGTTTGGTCCCTCATATCGACCGCCGGTTCGAGTCCTTGGAGTGAAGGGCACAAGAACAGTCATTTTACCACCACTTCCAGGTCGTAAAGAAAACAGATTTATTTCTATTGACAATGTCAAGACACACAGGGTGGCCGATTCTTCATAGCATGACACCGGCTGCATCCTGTCCTTCCATGGTGAGGAACTCTGTGCTGGCTATTACATCTGGTACAGATCAGGAGGTGTCCCTCGAGATGCCTGCTTTATCCAGTCCTTTATTAAATACTATTCCTCTTGCTAACATTGATGAGCTGACCTATGCAGATCCTGCTGATTTATCTATGTCCGACCTACATGCCCGTTTGGCTAACCAGTCCAGATTCTCTTTTGACTCTGATTCGGAACTTTCAAAGAAACCATCGACTATTGCAAAATATGCCACGTTGTTTAAAAAACATTTTCTAATTCCACCTTGGACATACGTTTGGCTGATACTATTTTCATTTTATCTTTTTATGTCAATTGGTTTTGTGTTTTATTTTTTCCGCTTGATCGATGGCCATTATGTGATAGAAAGAACAGGAATTCGGTACCTTAATGGAACATTGGCCCCTCTGTCCTCCCCACATTCAGTACACAGACTAAAGAGAGACTTACATTCAGTACAGATTACTGCTTGGCCAGTCCTTGATGGGATTGTGTGGGATGCGGTTAGGTTTCAGATACATGGCCCCACAGAAGTTATTAATGTTCCTAATGTGCTTAGAGTAAACATGGGAGATGTGATTAAGCAAAATGTTCGTTCTGATGACTGGGATCTTCAGGCTGTAGAAGCATTGTTCTCTGATTTGCAATATTATGCGGCCTTTGATGCTGAGGATTTGTACTTAGATTCTGTCAATTATGGTGATTTGTTTTGTTATCAACATTATGGGAATCATTTCTTACACAAGACAAGTTCCAGGAGGGTTCCTGTGAATTACACTCAGTGGGAACATTGCCCTACTCCCTTACAGGGGAGCTCAAGTACATTTCTGGGAAAATACTCTTATTTTACAGATTTTAATCAATCAAATCCTGAATCGTTTATTTTAAAGTGAACCAGAAATTCATACCCAAAGTTAGACTTACAGATACAAAATTGCTGTATTCAAAGTCCTTTTTAGATAGGTTATCTGTGGATGGCTATGAGTTATGGAAGGATGCTATTGACCTTAAATCGGTTTGGGGTACCAAAGATTGGCAGGTACAAGGCACTGAGGCTTTGCATCGTGCATGTCTCATCCCGAATCACATGTTGTTTTTAAATTCTACTGTTTCTCAAACAACGTGTTTTGGATTGGCTACATCTAAAAAATTAAATACCCCTACTATCCCTGACTTAGAAGAATATTCAGGTTGGAGTAATTTCACTACAATATCCATCAATGGGATACAAGCACTTTTGCAGAATTCCTCCTTTAATATTTCCCATTTTGATCCGGAGGGGTGGCTTTTGTGGCAAAGAAGCACTGATGCTTGCCAACGTAGGTTTTTGGGTTTGTCTGAAGGTTTTACACACATCAGGCCGGATCCCAGGTTTGAAGCGGATCACACTGTTACTACTTATTCAGTAGGCAAATTGTGTCAGAACTGGTTACAACATTCCACTTTGGCTGCAGTTAAGCTGCATCTGTCCCAGTTGAATGAAAATATTGACCTAAATGATTTCATAAAAGGCCCAGCTAGGGGTAGATCTAAACGCTTTCTTTATGCTATATACAATGAGATTTGGAAATTTTCACAAGTTGAGGCAGCTAAACGCCTGAGAGCTATTGATCAAGCAAATTTGGAAAAGGTGCTTGCAGTGGTCGATAACAGTATTAACATGCTTTCTTCCAGGATTTACACATTGGATAATATTGTTTCTTCTGTTGTTGATATTGTACATGATGAAGTGTCCACGTTATACCATGGTCAAAATCAATTGCGTTCTGTAATGCAGTTTGCCTGGACTCTACAGACGATTAAGGCTGGTCAAGTTCCCTGGACCTCATTGAACGTTTCATCCCTTTTCGCCCCTTTTAATCTTACTGAAAAACAACGCATGCTTTCAATGCGTGATGCATCATTTTCTATGTTACATATTGAGAAGCTAGAATCCTTGCCTTTTTCTGTTGCTGAAACCACTACTGCCACGTGGCTTATTCATGGTTTAATTACATTACCATTTCCTTTATATAAATTTACTAACTGTATGCGGTATATTGCTATAGGACGATATGAACCACTAGGCAATGCATTCCTACATGAGGCATGGTCATTACCATACACATACAGATGTCTGAAGGATGGGAAAGAAGTGAATCTTAATGGTGAGGAATGCACACAGTCACCTGACCATTCATTAATATGCAGACACATTCAGTTACACGGTTCTTGTAATCAGGACCGTCCAAATTTAGCATGTGTTTTAAAAGGCACGCCAGTTCCAGCAGTGGTTCCCACATTTACATTATTAGCTAATGGTAGTTATTTGCTTTTAAACAACGAATTATGTTGTGGTTTATTAATTGGTGTGGCATATGTGGTAACTGTATCAGAGCGTGTAGTGTGCTGCAAGAATGTTCTATACCCACCCACGCATGGTTCTTCAGATGTCTCCATCTGGCCACGGATTCCAACCTTGGAAGCAAAATTCAATGGTTTAAGCAGAATAAGGGCCCTTTTGTCTCAAAAACAAGTGACCCTGAGTTCGGCCCGGGAAACTTATGTCCTTCACATAGCCAACACCCGCACAGAGGTGCAGGCGCTTTTAAATACTGATTTAATGCTTCTTCAACGACTGGGCTGGCACATTTTTTCAAGTTAGTCAGCAGTGGCCTCGTGACTACGTTTGAAAAGGTTTTTGGTATCATTCCCACGTTTTTCCACACTATTTTTTCGAGTTTGTTTGGTGGATTACCTGTGTTACTGGCTGTAGCCGCAGGCATTCTGTTGGTGTTTTTCTTCATAAAACATGGATGCCCATCCTGCGCAAGACGCCGTTCAACGCCTCCTGACACTGTGCCGTAATCGGATGCTCAATTACTATGGAACATTGCCGCTTGCAGCATTAAGCACGGCCTATAGATTGTCATTTCGGTTCACCGACTTCACGTGTGTCCAACCTGTGTTTCACTGCCTGAGCTGCGAGTTCGATTGGGCCATTGATTTGTGCCTATGCTTGAGTACTGCTCCTGACGTCGATTTGGATCAGCTAATGCGTCCCGTGGTGGCTCACGAGTTGATCTGTTCTGGCGAGAGAGTTATGGCTTGGCAGCGATAAATGGAGTTCTGGGCCAATGGGAGATTTCTGCAGCGGCGGATGCCTTTCTGACACACAGCGATCTGGTGAACCCACCGAGTTGTCCTCTGACGTTACAGGAGGATCCGATGCTGGAGGAGCACGTATGTTCTTTCCCATTGCTAAATTGGATTGCTGAACTATTTTCGGATGATGGCAGTGATTTCATGCTGGAGGCTGTGGCAACTTTCTTTGCATATACTTTCCAATCGTGAGATGCCTGGGAGGAATGCTTTGTTGTGAAATATGAGTTTCCCCTCGCTGGATTGGAGGGATGGACTATGTTCAGCTGATGGAGAGTACAATCATGTGATGTCGCTGGGGATAACGTCAATGTGGCACATGACTTTGGAAATCGGATACGTGCCTTGTTTTTTCTCTTCCAAACATTTGAATTGATGAAACCTGGTCCTACGTTTCATATTTTTGAGACCTGGTGGATGACTTTTGGTTCAAAAGTTTTGTTTTTATTTTTAGATTTGAGGCCACTGTAGGCATTCATACATATTCATTCATACATATTTTAGCTCAAGATTATTGAACTTTGCTTTCAATTGTTGTGTCTGATTTAGTATTGCCTTTTCCCTTATGTTTGACGGTGCTCGGACCAATGGGGGGGTGTCATATGGATACTTCATTACATATATTGCGTTAAGTTAGCATGAGTGTATTACATGTTTAAACAGCCGGTTTGCCTTCGGCTTCAGTTTTGCACACGACACATACTTGTTGTTGTAGCTTTCACCCTAGAAGCGGTGAGGTGGTTTATTTGAGAATAATATGTTATTTCTATGCTATCAGCTTTGCCTGGTACACTTGGTACAACTGTCTGCACACTGAGAGCTGCACACTCTAAGATTAACCTAACACAAGGTTGCTGAGAGGCCTGATCCTCGCACCACATGAGACATAACACAAATAATGTTGATGCCAACATTTTGGGCTCTACGCGGGTTTAAGATAGAGTTACGCGGAATGAACGAAGACACTTGGTGCTGCGCATGGAGAGAGCTGGTAGCTGTTGATGTGAACTGCTCCTACTGACATTGAGAGGTATGGGGCCGCCCTGCTAAAGCCCGAATGAGACCTCCTTAGATATAAAATAATATACTAGATAGGGTGCGCGAAATATAGGTGATATCGATTACTATAGGTTTTGCATTATAACATGCTAGCACCTTTTGCTTACTATGGATTAGTGACTATGCTGCTGACTCTGATTTTTATAATCTGCATTTTGGTATTATACAAGATACTGCGTTTGAGAACTTTGCATTGAATAATAAATATTTCAAACTTGCACTTGTGTTCTTTGACTCCCAGTTTTGGTTTGAAATGATTATATAATGAAAGAGTGTTCATGTGTTCCACGATTCCTGAGGTATTCTAAAGATCATGTTCTGGTTTGTCTAAGACATGGTTCATTCCATAATGATCCATGAGACACTGTAGCTAGCTAGGTAAGGAGATTTCTGACACTGAGATGAGTTTTGGATCATCCTAACTCACTGAGGTTCTAGATCTCTATGCACAGTTCTGTGGGAGAACGGAAACCCTGCTACACGTTCACGCAACACGAAGGGAAGGGGTGAAGGCGCTATGATAGCAGACTGACTACAGTGGGAAGACAGAATGCGCAGCATTAACCTACAATGCATGAAAGGCGGGAGGGGCAGTGGCAGCACAGTGGACCATTGAGTGCCGGAGGAAGAAGCTGGGGTATTCACATGGATAACGGAGGGCAGAGGGTCAGGGGTAGAAAACTGATCATGCAGGGCAAGTGGGAGGAGCAGTGGCAGCACCATATACCACAGAGGGCAGGATACAGAGGCATGCATACGGATAACGGAGGGTTAGGTGCAGCAAGGTGACCAGGGAAGACTGACAGAAGGGGCAGTAGAAACAGCATGGACCACCAAGGGAGGGATAGAGGAGTAAGGGGCACTGACTCAGACAATGGGGGAGGGGGGCAGAGGCAGAAAGCTTACTATAGAAGGTAGGTAGGAGAGGCAGTGGTATCCTGAAGCACCACACAACATTGAAAGGAGAGGCCAGGGGAATGGGCTCACACAATGGAGGGCGAGGGGAGTGAGGGGCAGCGAGATATGCACAGGGGCCAGTGGAGAGGCAGTGGCAGCAAAACCAACAATGTATGGCAGGTAGGAGGGGAAGTGGTAGCACAGTGGACCATGGAGGGCCTCAGGGAGGAGCTGAGGCATTCACATTGATACTGGCGGGCAGGAATCAGGGGGTAGTAAGCTCCCACAAAGACCTGGCGGGAGGGGAATTGGCAGCACAGCAGACCATGGAGGGAAGGAAGGAGGGTGCAGGGGCATGCACATTGACCACAGAGTGTAGGTTGGAGAGAAGCGGGGGAAGGGGCAGTAAGCTGACCATGCTGGGCAGGTGGAATGGGCTGTGGCAGCATATCAGACAGAGGAGGAAGGGGACAGGGGCACGCAAATTGACAACAGAGGGCAGGAGGAGGGAGGGTATGGACGGGGCAGCAAGCCGACCAGTGAGGGCAGGCGGCAGGAGCAGTGGCAGGAGCAGTGGCTGCCAAGAGCAGGATGGAGGGGGCATGCGCACTGACAACAGAGGATGGCGGGAGGGGGTTAGATGCAACAAGCTACCAAGGCAGCAGGGGCAGTGCCAGCACAACAGACTGCCAAGGGCAGAAGAGAGGGAACATGGACACTGACTCACAAAAAGGATCAAGCAGCATTGCAGTGAGGGGACACGGGCATGGACTCGAAGAATGGAGGGCAGGGGGTAGGGAGCCCTGGACGGCAAGCTAAGCACAGAGGGCAAGCAGGAGAGGCAGTGGCAGCACAACAGGCCATACATTGTAGGGTAGGAGAGATAGGACAGAGGGAGAGACTCAAACAATGGAGGGCAGTAGGGGCGGGGCAGGGCAGGACAGCAAGCTAACCTCTGAGCTAAGCACAGAGGGCAAGTGGGAGGGCAGTGGTGGCCCAACGGAACATGCAGGGTAGGAGGAAAGAGTAAGGGGAATAGATTTAGACAACAGTGAGCAGGGGGGAGAGTGGCAGGGGCAGCAAGCTAATAATGGAGGCCAAGCGGCAGAGGCAGTGACAGCAAAATGGGACACTCAGGGCAGGAGGGAGGGTAGAGGAGTGGACTCATGGAACAAAGGGCAAGAGGGCACCAAATTCCTTCTTTTTGCATTTTTCACAGATTCTGTGCCAGATTTGGAATCATAAAAGCTAAGAAGGTTCACTGGACACTGGGAGAGTCCAGGATTTGCAAATTTCATATAGAATGTGTAAATTCAGATATGAAAAAAAGTCTTTATACAGAAATAAGCGGTCAGGGTAAGCACTCGCGCCCCAGCCAGTCCTTTTTGTTTTTTATTTATCATCACAGTGTTCAGTATATTGTGTATAGTGCGCTGAGTATTTGTGAGAGAGCCAGCAAATCAAAGAGGTATGGACTTGTGAATCCGTAGCCAGATTGACGAGGGGAGAGAAAAGTTCCATTGTCGAATTATATGCTTTTTTTAGGGGGGGTGGGGGGGGATTTGCAAATCCTTCATCGAAAATGTAACCATTTCATGCCAAGACTAGAACACTTCCTAAATGCTAATTTCTCAAAAACTACTACATGGATGTAAACCAACCCAAGCAAAGTGACTACCCTGAGGTAAAGTTCTAATTCTATGCCATGTTAGTCTAATTGTGTTTAGTCATCTTTTTTGTATCATGGAAGATAAAATGTCAAATTTCACTTTTGGGCCCTGTCACTCACTCCCCTCACTGTTTTGTGGCCCCCACTTGATGGATCTACAAGAGCCCCTACTTAGGAAAACATCTTGCAGATTCATCGAATGGTGCCAACATTATTAAGAACATTAAAAACAGAAAATACATTTCCTAAGGAAACTCTAGCAATAACTTGGGCGGACAGGGAACCCAAAGCAGCCCTTGCAGTTCGTTCGGACCAGCACCTGGGGGTGAGGAGGGGCCAAGTATGAATCACTGCTGCTTTTGTAACTGAGGGCTGATATTGCAGCACTGCTGCAAAACTGGCGCCCAGTAACAAACCTGCCTGCCACCACTGTAAAACCAACACCCACCCTTCCAACCTCTTGTGGAAACATCCAATGCCTGCTATGGCCAGTCCGGCCCTGCTGAACAGCTACTATCACTTGCTGTGTAATAGGTACATATATGTGTATATTGATTTGATTATAACTTTAGTGCTTGTATCCGCATATGCTTGAAATTTAGTAACCATTTAACATCTTCATCTCACTCTAGGTATGTCCAATGTTGTGCTGATTCATTACAGGGGGTAATGCTAAAAGCGGGGTCAAAATATGTTCATTTACTAATAACTGTGATATTGTCACACGAATATGCATAATTTTAACAAAACATTAGCAAGTTTTGATTTCTGTTGGAATATCAAGTTGTATGCATATCAAAAAGGGATGAAAATTTACAGAGGGCTCTAAAAATCTTTGATTTGCTAATAACTTTGATACCTTATCACAGATCTGCAGGAATTTGACAGACCCTTATCATATTTATCTTCCTGATGATATGCAGAGTTTGATGTGAATGTCAAGGAGTGGTCAAGTTAAATGAGGAATGCCAAAAGAAATGCAATTTGCTAATACCTTGAGACAGGTTAATAAAGCAACATTGTATTTGACAGGCTGTCAGCAGTTTAAGCACAGAGCAGGAACCTCAGGTTTCAGGCAGAGCTCTCAAAGGAGGAAAAGTTAATGTGGATGAATACATTCCAATACTATTGAAACCTATCACATATCGGTATGGAATTTGGCAGACTCCTTTGTATGTTCAGCATAATCCTAGTGATAAGCGTGGCTCAAATCCACCCGAGTGACTTACCACACTCACCTATAGTAATTCTGTAAAAAGTCAGCCGGACAGTGGAGAAGAATAAACAGAGTAATTTATTAGGCCACAAACTCCCATATGAGAGGGCCCTGTCCGACCATCACCACAAAGAGTGCGTCGAGAGGACTGACTCTCTTCATCACAGCAGTACATTATAATGCAACACAGTTCATTAGGGTACGCCCCTTCTGGAAAATTACTGAAACCCAGACAGGGGAACAATGTCCTCATACAGTAGGCATCTGCACCTGCAAGGGATACATCGCTATCTTTACTCAAGGCCGCGGAGCTAGGCTTCAGCGTCTCTGGGGCATGAGAATATTACTGATATAGAGACTTGTTAGTTTCGGCCACAGTAAGCTGAGAAACGAAAACTGCTGT
The DNA here is from genome assembly GCF_964263255.1 of Lissotriton vulgaris. Classification (NCBI taxonomy): domain Eukaryota; kingdom Metazoa; phylum Chordata; class Amphibia; order Caudata; family Salamandridae; genus Lissotriton; species Lissotriton vulgaris. The sequence goes on along the minus strand of NC_141694.1, from coordinate 782,829,719 downwards.
CTTAGTGAAATTCTCTATTCCTACGGGAGGGGCAGATGAGCGAGTGCGACTCGCAGACACAGAGAGATACACAAAATGGAGGCACACAGGCTAAGCTAAGGAACTAATATCGTCACACTTATATTTGAATAATCAGGTAACAAGCGGGGATAATCTAAAACGTGTATATATACGTACTCCATCAGTTAGTCATATGATGCTAACTCACATATGAAAATAGGGATGGTTGGGGCATCGAAAAGTGAATTCTATCAGACCCTCCTTTTAGCATCATTGGCTAACTGCAGCCATATATTTATTTGCCAAAAGGTAGCGCCTTCACATCCATTCTAAGGGCAGAGCATCATATTTATTCAAAAACATCATCTGCAATAAACATCATCCAATTTGCATCAGGAATGTCAGTAATGATAGAGGCAGTATATTGACCTGACACCTTCTTTCGTGGTCGCAAATTCGTAGCACACATTGAGCAACATGGGGGAAGGCAGTATACACAAAGGCAACATGTCAGTATTATGCTCACCACACCAGCTAAACCCATCAATATTTTCCAACCCCAAGAGGAGAAAGCGCCCCAGAGCCACCCTTGTAAGGACCATGTCCCGTTATCCTGATGGAGTTCAGTCGCTAATCTATGGAGTTTCTGTACTGCCAAGTTAACAGTCGGAGCTGAGTCTGGAATATACACACAACAAGACGTCCCGATGACGCGACAGGCCCGCCCCTATCTGCCAGGATGACGTCAAGCACCATCCTATTCTGAATCGTGAATAATCTCATAGCCTGAATCTCAACGGACATGTTAGTCGCAATGTCAGCTTCCGTAAGGACTACCTTTTCCATCACCCTGGACAGTCGTCGAATGGCCCTACTATTAAATATCGGACCCCAGAAAGGCAGAAGGCCCTTAGAAAAATCAGTCCATTGCTGTAGAGAGGTGTCCGTCTGGTCAACGTCATCTACCTGAAGTTCCCTCCTTTTACGCTGCTCTTGTGGACTGGGAAACCTACGATGAGTCTTGTGATAGTCGGAGGGTGCCACATATACAGGAGGAATCATATAGGCCAAGTAACATACCCCACCCCAACCTTCAGGCAACCATAAGTATCCATTATCTCCACACACAAAATAGATACTGGGGGGAGTAACCAAAGAGGGGCTGAGAGGCAAACGTATTAATGCCGTCACGTTACAAGAACTATTACCAACCTTGATGGGGCCCCTACCCTCTATACAAAAGAATGGTGGCGGACCTACTACAGCCAGGGGTATCAGAGACTTAACACTGTCATTTCCCTTTGGTGGGTGTCTGTAAGACAAGGAGGAATTCAGTTGTAGAAAACTTTCCCTAACTTTGTCAGTGTCATTTGGAATTAAAAACCGGCCCACCTTTTTCTCACACGTCTCTATAAATGTCTGATTAAAACGTCCGTCAGTATATATCCGTCCAAGGGAAGAGGGAGGCAAAGGACGTACTCGCATTGTCATTGTCGATCCCCTATTCTGTAGTCGAGGAGTCAGAAAATCTGGCTGCTGAAAATATTTGACAAGACCTATGAGAGTATACCACCCCACACAACTATTCACAGGTGTCAAAGGAAGCGCTAGAAATCTATCCTTCTTGTAGGCAGCAGAAGGTAGGAGCCCACAAACCCAACAATCCGTAAGGTTAGTGGTGGCATGAGCATGGTGCAAAGTCTTTATAAAAACATTTTCTTTGTAACCTCGTCTAAGCATTCGTTCACCATAATCTACAGTAATAATGTTATGTTCAGGAACAGCAGTAGGTGTGGGTGCAAACACATGAACGGGATAGGCTTTATCCAAGAAAAACAATATACCAAGAGCCACTAGGAAAGCAACGAGCACTATAATAAGGAGTACTATTTTTCCTTTTCGGGAAAGGGCCAACCAGGGGGAAGCAGGCAAGGGTCTTCGAGGAGCCGCAAAGGGCTGCTCCTCATCAGGGATGGGGCGACCAAAAGGGTACATATTTAAAATTGCAAAAATATATCAAAAAAATAGAAAAAAACACTTCTAAAAAAATAGTCCCAGACTATCCGCCGAAACCGGCCAGAGGGGTTCTTCAACCCTAAAAAGGGATCTTCTCCCTGTGTGCTTCAAAGCCTCACAGGCAGGCTTTTACCGTCGATACCTTAATCCCACGTCGCTTGACGCACAGCAATTGAAACAGAGGAGCACTTAATCTGGGCCCCTCACCACTCTATAGTCTCATAGAACACAATCTTCGGCTAAACACCAGGGCTCTTACAAGTCCATCCCTACCACTAAATCTTCTTTATATCAGAATGTCCACTAAGCCCTTCTTCCAGTGTTTAGTCCAGTACACTGTCACTTTTTCCGGGGCCGCAGATTATAGCGAGTGCTCCCTCGCACTTCGGGGTCAGTAAACAAAACAGGTGTATCTATGGCAGGTACTGAACTCTCTGACGCCTTTTCACTAGTAGCAACGGGAGTAACAGAGCTGGCCAAAGCACTTTGTTCTGCCGGAGACCTTGCGTTCGTCTTTTCACCTTGCTCCTCTCCCCTCAGTGAAGCATCCGAGAAGGGAACGTATCTGGGTAATTGCTCGTGTTCCTCATCAGCAATGCCTTCTCTTACCCATTGGTCGTAGGGTAACGGTAGCGGAACTTTCTTCACGTGCGATGCATGCGTCCACGCCTTCCTGCCTTCCACTCGAAGTGCGGTACGTGTTGTGAGGAGCACCTGTCGAGGCTCCGACCACCTGGGCTCCAGACAGGATTTCCGTTGGTATTTTCTTACGACGACCCAGTCCCCTGGGTGGATGGAGTGTCCAGGCCCCTCCGGCAACGGCTTCAGGGTGTCTGCTACCTGCTGATGAATAGAACGAAGATCTTTAGTCAAAGCATACAAGTAGTCTATCAACGTAGGGTACTGTATTTCAGAGAAACATTTGGGCCTGGGTACTCCCCAAACGTTGGCCGGACGGCCAAATATTACTTCATGAGGGGAGACACCCGTTCTGGAGTTAACAGTTACTCTGGTAGAAAGCAAGGCTAAAGGAAGGGCATCTGGCCAACGGAGTCCTGTACTCTCCTGTATTTTGGCCATCTTTAATTTTAGCGTTCCGTTAAACCGTTCCACAAGTCCTGCTGCCTGAAGATGTTGGGCCGCGTGGAACTTTTGGGAAATCTGTAAGCCTTTACATATCTGCTTCATCAATTCAGCATTAAAAGACGTGCCATTATCACTCCAGATCACCCTAGGCAATCCGAAGCGAGAAAAGTATTCCTTAATCAGCATTTTTGCAGTAGAAATGGCTGTACAATCTTTTGTTGGAAATGCCTCCTCCCATCTGCTGAAAGCGCATACAACCACCAAGACGTATTTGAGATTGTTGACCCTTTCCATTTCAATATAATCCATCTGAATCACCTCAAAAGGGAAAGAGGGAGGTGCAAAATTTCCCACTGGGACAGGGGTACCCTTTCCTGGATTGTGCCTCAAACATCTCATGCACTGTTGGACCAAGTGAGTCGCCACTTTAGAGATATTTTTATTGCTCCACACTGGGTCCAACAGCTTGCATATACCCTTGGCGCTAATATGTGCAGGCCCATGAGCCATCGTCACCACTGGAAGAACATATGCGTTCGGAAGTAACCATCGTCTCTTATCGGTCACATCTGTCCAACATTCATCAGCATCCAATCGCCCCCCACTATCCTTCCATGTCCTCAATTCATCTTCAGTCGCTTTCTCTTGTATATTTTTCACACTCTGTACAGTATCTGCAAACATGTTAACATCTGGCACCCATCTAGCTGGGCCTGCCACAAACATCCGTGGTAATTTTGTCCGAGCAGTCTCTTTTGCCGTTTCGTCTGCAAAGGCATTGCCTCGTCCCACATCATCCACTATTGTCTTGTGTGCGCTACACTTTATCACAGCCAGTCGCTTGGGTAACGTCAATGCTGCTAACAGTCGTAATATCAGCGGACCATGCTGTATGCGTTGTCCATGTGAAGTCAGAAATCCCCGTTCTGCCCACAGTCGCCCATAATTATGAGCCACGCCAAAGGCGTATTGGCTGTCAGTATAAATGTTCATGTCCAGTCCCTCACTCAATTCACATGCTCTCAGTAAAGCTATAATTTCTGCAGCTTGGGCCGAATTGTAAGGTATCCTAGAGGTCTCCACTACCGTCTGTAATGTCGTTATTGCATATGCTGCTGTCGATGTACCATCTGCAAGTTTGAAACAAGACCCACCCACATACAACTCCCCATCCGGTTCGTCTAAGGGCTTGTCCGTCAGATCCACCCTCCCCTTTGTCTCTTCTTCTGTCCGAAACAAACAGTCATGTATGTCATCGTCCTTTGTATCCGTGGGGATAGGTAACAATGTGGCAGGATTCAGTGTAGCACACCTTTTTATCGTCACATGGGGTGCAAAGAGGGTCATCTCATAACCGGTAAGACGAGCACTCGTTAAATGCTGCGTCTGTGTTCTGTTTAGTAAAATGTCCACAGCATGCGGTACCATTACTGTGAGGTCTGAACCCAATACAAGCCCTGCCGATTGTCTTATAGAGACCGCAGCAGCCGCCGTGGCTCTCAGACAACTCGGCAGCGCTCTTGCCACATTGTCGAGCATCGCAGAAAAGTAAGCTCAGGGTCTCTGTTTCCCTCCGAAACATTGTGTTAAGACAGACAACGCTCAACCTTCCGCCTCGTGTACATAAAGAACAAAAGGCTTCTGGTAATCAGGTGTTCCCAGAACGGGTGCAGAACATAAAGCAGTTTTTAGTGACTCAAACGCTTCCTGACATGCAGGGGTCCAGGGTAGGGGTTCGCGCACTTCTTTGGTAGTCAGATACAATAGGGGTTTTGTTAGTAACGCATAATTAGGTATCCACTGGCGACAATACGATGTTATGCCCAAGAATGCGCGCACCTCTCGCTGCGTGTTAGGTATCTTCATATTAGTTATCGCTTTTATGCGTTCTGGCGTCAATCTCCTCCCCACTTTCGAAAGGAGGTGACCTAGGTAGGTGACCTCCGTTCGACAGTATTGAAACTTTGGAAGGGACACCTTATGTCCCCTTTTTGCCAAATGATGCAGTAATTTAATTGTAGCATCCCGACAACCCTTCTCGTCGTCCGATGCAATCAGGATATCATCAACATATTGCAACATAACGTTGCCAGGTGGAAGTTCCAGTTCATCCAATTGTGCCTTCAGTGCTTGACTATATATGCTCGGACTTTCTGTGTAACCTTGGGGAATTCTCTTAAACCTGAAGCTTCGGCCAGCCAATGAGAATCCGAAGAGGAAACAGCTGTCTTCATGTACTGGGATACTGAAGAAAGCATTCTTCAGGTCCAGAACAGAAAAATATTTAGCAGATGGGGGAATCATTGTCAATATCATAGTGATGTCCGAGACCACTGGGTATTGTGGCTCCACTACTCGATTCACATGGCGTAAATCAATCACAAACCTATATACATCAGGAGTATTATCTGTAGCTTCAGGCGACCGTCTTTTAAGGATCGGCAGTATGGGGCTGTTACATATGTTCGAATCCGTCTCTTCCACTACACCTGACCGAATCAAATCTTGTATTATTTGCAACAGGGCTTTCTCTCCCTCCCTAGGAATTCTGTACTGTGGTACCCTGGGTAGTTTCGCTCCCACCTTTACCCTTATTGTTACCGGGGCGATATCCATTTTACCCACATCTGTATCATTGACAGCCCACAAACTGTCGGGTATCCCTTCAAATTCAGGTGGTAGTGGGTCATCTTTAGAAAAACATTGTAGTGGGCGAGCAACAGTCGGGCCTAACCTGAGGTACACGCCGTCCGGAGAACAATAAATGGTGGCGTGCAACCTCTTCAATAAGTCTAAGCCCAGTAAATTTTCTCCACAATTCGATGTCAATAAAAACGGTGAATCAACAGTGAAAGGACCAATCGTTAATGTAAGGGGTTTGGAAATGGGGCTAATCACCGGGGTACCTGAAAAACCCACAGAGATATTGTTCTTGCCAGACAGAGCCGCCCCGGGGACCCGAGAATGAGCCACTGAACTTTTCGTTGCACCCGTATCCACTAGAAATTTCTGCTGAGACCCCAATAAGTCTGCCTCGACATAGGGTCCCCTCTGATCAACTTCCACAGGCACTGGTCCCTCGCTCTGTCCTACGCTGTCCTAGTTATGGAAGAACCCAGTTAGATCGTCCACGGAGTAATCATCATTATAGTACTGACCACCGCCCCTTTGCAGCTGTTGCCTGTCTGCCCCATTGTCGAAGTAATTACCTCCCGGCCTCCCGCCTCCATCTGATCGCGCATTCTGTCTCCCGGAGTCACCACTATCTCTTCCTCGACCTCGTCCTGAACCGGCATTCGACTGAAACAGAGGGCAATCCCTCCACCAATGCCCCTCTTGCTTACACTTCGCACACTGATTCGGTCCCAATCTTTCCCTACTTTCACCTCTGCCATAGCCGCCACCACCACGTCCTGGTGCCGCACCTCTTCCTCGACCCCTCGACACTTGCTGTAACAAAACCCTAGTCTTCAAATCCTTAGCCTTCTTTTCCTGCTTGTCCTTACTCTCATTTTCCCTATGTTCATAATACTGAGCCATGCTAAGAATACCAGAGGGAGAGGACGTCGTCCACGTGCTCTCCGACGCTTGCAATCTTGCTGAAATCTCAGGCAACAAGTTCATGACAAACCTATTAACAAAGAGTCGCAACCCTCCATCCTGTGACACATCTTGCCCACTAAAATCCATGAACGTCTCTTCAAACCTCGTAAAGAAGTCCGAGACTGCCTCATCCTTTTTCTGCTTACAAGCCGTCAACTTGTCCCAGTCTACCTTCTTCGGGGGAATGAGAGCGTGCATGTATTTTATTATGCGCCCCGGCAACGCCAAAATCTCAGCTTTCGGCTTTTCTCCTGGCTTACGTTCCTTATCCCAATCCTGCAACTCCTGCCACGTACCACCTAGTTCTTCCAAATGATCTGTGCCCTTTACCTGGCGCCAGACATCGACCGGGACCAGAAGCCCAAAACACAGTTCAACATCAGCTAAAGTCATTACAGTGCTTCTGTCAATTCTTTATAGTATGCAGTCGGGTTCTTTCTAGAGTCCGGCAACTGGGCCTTTAAAGCTAATACCTCACTTCTCTTCCATGGTGTATACACCCACTGCTCCTGGAAATGTGCATCTACCCTATTCCTGGTGACAGCCCTCGTGACTGGGTCTACCATCTCGGGTATCTCGGGATGAAAGATAGGGTGCACTTCACGCATTGGATGTATACCTGGAAAATGGGGCGCACCTGCAGAGGGCAATTCATTTCTATACTGTAATAAGGCACGTAAACTGCGCATCACCTCCTTCACCCCAGTATTCGTTCTGTAGGCTCCGCTCTGTATATCTCGTAAAGTCGCCGGAGCCACACCTCCATACCCCTGCTCCCACAGCGTTATTAATACATTTGACATGTGCCACAAAGCGTGCTGTTGCATCAAAGGCTCAAAATCTTTTATTGTAGACCAAATGTCTTCAAACGAATAAATGTTATTCCTAGCCCATTGGCATGCCTGGTTGGCCACTATACTTTTCTCGTCCAAACCAACCGTAGAACGCGTAAGCAACTTCCGTACCTGTGAGAGCAGTCCGCTACCTGCGCCTCGACTCGGCGTTGACATCTCCTGACTAGGGGTGGAACTAGCTGAGGCAGTAGGGAGTGCTAAAGAAAATGAGGAGGGAGCGGGTGAAGTGGTCTGGAGCAAGGAAACGAGAGGTGTTGAGGGCGGGGAAGCAGAAATCGCTGCGCCATGTTGGTGCGGGGCACTTGCCAATGGACCCGGAACCCCACTAGTAGAGGCGGGAGCTGGCAGAGAGGGGTACAATGACTGCGGAGCATAAGGAGGAGGGTGTCGAGTACTCAGAATATCTTCCATTTCATCCTGTTCGTCCTCTCGCACTACATAACTTTTATTTTCTTTCAACCTGCAAAGCCTATCTGCGCGCTCCAAACGCTGCTCATTCTCATTCTTGGTATGTTCTCTCGCTTTCTGCGCCATTGTCTGCGCGGACCTTTTAAAAGCCTCTTTCTCTTCTCTCAACTTACGTTTCCTGGCTTCCTTTTGCCACACTCTTAAAGAATCGAACATGCTTTGACGGCTACGCCTAGCAAACAATTTGTCCTGCAAATAGTCCAATTTAGCTTCTTCAAAAGAACCCGTCAAGGGCCACTGCAAATCCACATTGTCAGCGGTGTACCGGTGCCATAAAGTGCCAAACAAAATCGGGGGCAATCCATGCTTGATATACATATCAAAGCTTGGAGTGCCCTCAGGGGGTGCAGGTTGGCTCTCAGCCAGTCTAGAATCTGAAACACGACAGCAACATCCAAAACATCGTAACTTACTAAAACACGGCATCTCTACTTTGGTGTAAAATAAAGCCCTTCTCCTCAAAATTCGTCACCTTGACTCACTAGCTCGAGCTCATTCATGCACACATATAATTATACGTCAGGAAATCACACACACACACACATATAAAATTCCTCCAAACACGTGTTACCAAATGGGACAAGGCCCGTCGACCAAGTCCTGGGGAACCTGGACCCTACCGCAGACCGAACAGTACACTAACTGTTCTGAGGATGGAGAACACATCCGCTCCCCGTGCGGCACTACGGATCACTGCGCACTTTACCACTGGAGACCCAGGACTCACCTCCACTGAACCACCACTCTAGGAGTTCAGGGTAAGTTCCGGAGTCCACCCGCAATGAGCCACGCCTTCACCACAGTACCACCCGGTCGGATTACTACAAACAATATATCCAGATATTCTCCCACCCTCGTTAAGTCTGTCAGAGCACCTATTCGCAATCTGAGTTCCCCGGAGCACACTAGCCCCAGGAGCACACCGGCTCCTCAAACCACCGGAGACACCCTAGTCTCCCGGAACACTCCAGTTCCTTAAACAATCACAGGTGGACCACTCACCTTCCGTAGGCGGTACCGACCTCTACCGTTCTCCACCTCCGGCTGCCAGGACCAACACGGTCAGCTCCAGGTTCCGCCTTCTGGACCCGGGCGTAAGATCCGAACCGGGACCTCTCCCGATCAGCAGGGTGGGGCAGCGCTGCGAGAACCAAGCTCGGCATCAGATGGGTACCCGGGCCCACCGTGCCGACCAGCGGGTCCCCGGTCTTCTGCTACCCACCTACGGGTGAGAAAGATCTTTATCGCGGGGTCCCTATTCGGGCGCCATCTGATAAGCGTGGCTCAAATCCACCTGAGTGACTTACCGCACTCACCTATAGTAATTCTGTAAAAAGTCAGCCGGACAGTGGAGAAGAATAAACAGAGTAATTTATTAGGCCACAAACTCCCATATGAGAGGGCCCTGTCCGACCATCACCCCAAAGAGTGCGTCGAGAGGACTGACTCTCTTCATCACAGCAGTACATTATAATGCAACACAGTTCATTAGGGTACGCCCCTTCTGGAAAATTACTGAAACCCAGACAGGGGAACAATGTCCTCATACAGTTAATGTTAATGTTAGTTGGGATTTGTTAAGCGCTCGTACGCCCGGAGGCTTCATGGCGCTGTAGAAGGAACCAAACAGGACAGTCGAAGGACAGGCAGTGCTATCGGTAGTAAGCTTGAGAAAACAGCCAGGTCTTCAGAGATTGCCTAAAGCTAAGTATGTTATCAATCTGCTTTATATGGAGAGGAAAGGAATTCCAGAGTACAGCAGCTTGGTGGTCGAAGCAGCTGCCTCCGTGGCGTTTCCTCTTGAAAGGAGGCACAGTCAAGAGTGATTTGTAGGTGGATCGAAGGTGACGGGAGGGGCAATATTTTTTGAAAAGATCTCTGATAAAGGAAGGGCCAGAGTCGTTCAGAGAGCGGAACAGAATACACCCAGTCTTAAAGGCCACACGTTGCTCAACTGGCAACCAGTGTAGTTGCTTAAGGCCAGGTCTGATGGATTGCCTCCTGGGTATATTCAGCAGCAGCCTGGCAGCTTGGTTCTGAACAAGCTGGAGGCGTTTAAGCTCACCAATTTGGAGGCCGAGGTAAAGACTGTTAGAGAAGTCCAGCCTGGATAGAACCAAGGAGAGGACAATCTGTGTAAGGGCTGCTGAGGAGAAAAAGCGGGCAATTTTTCTTATTTTCTTCAATTGAAAAATGCTGGAAGATACCACCGCTCCAACCTGTCTTTTTAGCGAGAGATCCTCGCTGATAAAAATGCCTAGGCTTTTAACCACGGGAGATTTAGTAGGGGGGGCTCCCATGTTAGTGGGCCAGAAGTTAGGGTTCCAGCTTAGTGGGCTCTGTCCGGGCAGGACCAGCTCGGTCTTGCCCGGATTGAGCTTCAGATGATTGCAGCTCATCCAACTCAGTATGTGGGACATGGTTCTTTGGAATACGTCCACTGAGTCAGTGTTGTTGAGAGGGAAGATGAGCTGCAAATCATCCGCATAATTGAAGATGGTTACATTAGCATGACGCAAGGAGTGCAAAAGAGGGCGTAAGTAAACATTAAAAAGAAGGGGAGATAACGAGGAGCCCTGTGGTACCCCACAGGTGGTGGGTATAGTGGGAGCGGTGAAGGAGCCGAGTCTGACTGATTGTGTGCGGTCCGAGATAAAAGAACGGATCCAACTCAGTGCAGGGCCCCTGAGACCTGCCTGCTCGACACGGTCTACCAAGATGGTGTGGTCGACCGTGTCGAACGCAGCAGAGAGGTCCAATAGTACAAGCGCCTGGTGGGTTCCTGCGTCTGCATTCCGCCTCAGAGTGTTTAACACCGAGAGGATAACCGCCTCGGTGGAGTGGCAAGGGCGGAATCCTGCTTGATTCGGTGCCAGATATTCAGACTTTTCCAAGAAGCTGGAGATAGTTTCGCACACATGTGACTCCAGCAACTTGGCACAGTATGGTAACAGCGATATAGGTCTGTAGTTGATGGGATCTAGCGGGTTGGCACCTGCCTTTTTTATGAGGGGAACGAGGAGGGCTTTTTTCAATTTGCGTGGGACTTTGCCCTGTGCAAGTGACCCATTCAGTAAAGAAAGTAAGCACTCAGGGAGATTGGTGCCCACTTCTTTCATGATGTGAGGGGGGCAAATGTCATCAGGAGAGCCTGTTTTGACTTTGGTTAGTAATTTGAGTAGCTTGATATCGTCTATGGGGGGGAAGGAGTCTAAAGTGGCAGGGTTATAGCAGGTGTCAGCAAATAATAGAGGGGACTGAGTAGTAGAAATGCTTTGCTTGATCTTGCATATTTTATCATAGAAAAAAGAGTTGAGTGTGTTGCAGAGCTCTTGGGTAGGAACCGTAGGGAGGGAGGTTCTGTCGCAAGAGCTGAGGTTTTCCACGATGTTAAACAACTCTTTAGACTTGTTTTGGGCCTTGAGAATTTTATCTGAGAAGTAGTCAGTTTTGTATTTGAGGATGAGATTTTGATATTCCCTGCGGGCCTTACGGAAGTTGGCTCTGTCATGCTCTAAGTAGGCTGTGCGCCATTTGCGCTCCATTTGACGAGTTTTAAGTTTAAGGGCTTTTAGATGAGGTGTGAACCATCTGTGAGCATCGTTGGGGCGGGAGCGAGAGAAGTTAACGCAGGGGGCGTGGGCTTCAGCTGCCTGGAGTAGCCAGTCGGAGAAGACTGCTACTGATTTCTCTACGTCCAGTTCGAGTGAGGGGCAAGTAGAGGTTAACATTTGGAGGAAGGACGGAACGTCGACCTTTTTCCACATTCTTGCCTTCCCGCCTTGTTGGGGCGAAGGTTTGCTGTTTTTAGCAATGGTTATGGTGAAATTGATCAGGAAGTGGTCCGACCAAATGCAAGGCAGGATGGAATTCACCGCCAGGGAGGTGTTTTGAGACCAGATTTGGTCAAGGCTGTGACCTTTCTCGTGTGTTGGAAGGTGAATGTGTTGGATGAGATTAAGATCAGAAAGAGTGTCCTTGAGTGTGGCTGCCTGAGAATCAGACTCCGCTGAATCCAGCCAGAAATTGAGATCGCCCAGGAGTAGGATTTTATCATGGGAGATGATAAGGGGGGCTAGTTGTTCCGATAGAGATGCAGCAAAGGTAGGCATATTTTGAGGGGGGCGATAGATGAGGATCACGAGAAGAGAGCCAGTGTCCGCATCCATTTTAAAGATTACATTATCTGATCCTGTCAGATCAAAGGATGGCAGGAGAGAGACTTTAAGGTTTTTGCGAATAATCGCAGCGACCCCTCCGCCCCTCTTACCAGCTGGCCTATCGACATGCAGTATATAGTACTCAGCGGGAACTGCCGCCAAGATATCAGGTAGGGATGCGTCGTTAAGCCAAGTCTCAGATAGGCAAAGAAGGTCTGGTTGATCGGCCTGAAGCAGAAGAAAGATGTCCAGGTGATGTTTTACCATGGACCTGGTGTTTAGGTATAGACATTTTAAAGTAGTCTGAGGCACATGTGGGGGTGGGAGGGTAGAGCGTGGAGAGGGCTTAAAGGTTTTAGTAAGCATGAGGTCAGGTTTTAGTATGCCATATGTGGCGGCGCGCTTTAAAGCGTGAGCGGGCAGGGGGAAGGTGGTGCTGTCAGCAGGTCTTAGTGACAGCAGCGAAGCAGCGGAGTAACAGTAATTTTGACCAGGGGGTTTGGCCCCGAGCCCCGGACTGCCTCGGACGGGCGCAGACGGGCTTGCCCTAGGCGCGCCTTCGGCGCGCAAACGGCGCTCCCGCTGCGCTCGTCCGCTGCGCTTCCGGTGGCAGCACATATTATACCCGGATTCGGGGCGTGGCTTACAAGGGGGGCGTGGCCTACGTCCTCGGCGGACTGGCGCGAATGTTGACGTTGCAGCCGGCGCTAGAAACGCTGCCCAGGCTGTTCAGAATGACAAAGTGCAGGAAATACGGGTAATTTCAATTTTAAAAGATGATTTTAAAACAAAGTTACTCCCGGCCTTCGCCTGCGGAGTTTAGCTCAATCTGGGGCGGCACGCAGCGAGCCTGCGCTTTTGAAGGGCGTCAGGGGGCGTGGCTTACAAGGGGGCGTGGCCTACGTCCTCGGCGGACTGGCGCGAATGTTGACGTTGCAGCCGGCGCTAGAAACGCTGCCCAGTAGGCATCTGCACCTGCAAGGGATACATCGCTATCTTTACTCAAGGCCGCGGAGCTAGGCTTCAGCGTCTCTGGGGCATGAGAATATTACTGATAAAGAGACTTGATAGTTTCGGCCACAGTAAGCTGAGAAACGAAAACTGCTGTCTTAGTGAAATTCTCTATTCCTACGGGAGGGGCAGATGAGCGAGTGCGACTCGCAGACACAGAGAGATACACAAAATGGAGGCACACAGGCTAAGCTAAGGAACTAATATCGTCACACTTATATTTGAATAATCAGGTAACAAGCGGGGATAATCTAAAACGTGTATATATACGTACTCCATCAGTTAGTCATATGATGCTAACTCACATGAAAATAGGGATGGTTGGGGCATCGAAAAGTGAATTCTATCACTAGCATAGTCCACCAGGAGTGTGAACAGTTTTGGGGGGGAAGGGAATTGTTCATTTCCTAATAACGCTGGCACTGGTTAATGAACCAGCAAGGTATCTGAAAGGCTAAAATGCTTCAAGAAAGTTACGCCTGATACATGGATCTCAGGTTTCAACAAATCAGACAAGGGGACAAAGATATAAGGGTGGGCAAAGTGAAAGGAGCTGTTTGGAGCAGTGCTTGGATAGGCTCTTTGGGATATCTGCAGGGTGAAGTCTGTGCACAGCGGGTGTTAGCCACACCCTGTGACATGCCTTTGAGGCTGAAGGCTGTTCACAATGGGGGTTGGCGCCGGGTCTTACCTCGGGCTAGGCCATGTGTCCAACCTTCTGTATACTGCCTACCCCTTCTGTGCAGAGCCCTTGGCTGTGTGGAGCACAGGTTGTCAATGGGGCCCGAGTTGTGGCCTGACCAGTATTTTTTTTTATATATCTAAGGATTTGCGGATCCTGTTGCAAGGGACTGCTGATCCAACTTCGGGTCCATGGACCTGAAATGGGTGATAGAGCTAAAAGCTTACTTGCTCAATGGAGGGGTCTCATATTTTAATCTAGTTCTGCTAGCAGTCTTCAAACCTGTATTTGAGATCAGTCCCAGTCTAATGGCCAAAATGTATCTAACTACTAACCCTTTCAAGCTTACTGATACTTTTTTGTAATGCTAATATTATGAGTACTACTGAACAGATTTACACCACACCACGTGGAGGCAATTCCCTCTGTAAAATTCTAGTGTCATGCAAAGATTAGGGTAACTCAGTTCATGGCATTTTCTGAAGTGGAGAGCAATGATTCCTATGGAAGTTAACATGGGGAAATGCTGCTTTTTTGACAACCACGTTAAGTGTTTTCAATTTCAGGGATCTTCATGAAACTTGAAAAATAAAGAACAAGTGCTGTATGGATCCATAAAATTGTGCAAAATTCATTAGCAAATTCTACTCGTCCCCTCCCTTGAAGGAGCTGTGTCAAACCTGATACTTCTGCACTGGCTTTACATGGAAACAGACCGCCAAATTCTATGCAGATTGTTTAAAGAAAACCAAAGTATTATCACATGAAATTGCTTTTGCCATCCCTTGTATCGTTGCCCCACTTGAAGAATCTGCATGCATTTGCCGAGCCCACAGAACACTAAACATGATAAATATCTGCCAAATGTCATGTAGATTCATCAAATGATGTCAGGGATATTAGGAAATAATTACTTTTGTGACCCCCTTTTTAACTCTGTCCACCCTTGAAGAATCAGCTCAAATTTGAAAATACAGAGATTAAGATAGGGCTGCTAAGCATCTGCCAAATGTTGTGCAAACTCATCAAACAGCACAGACTAGTCAGAAATACACATTTTCAACTATCAAGATATCTCCAAAATGTACCCTCTTCATGCTCAGCTCAAAAAACATTTAAATACTATTTTTTTTATATTATTGAATTGATTTTTAGTAGTTCAGCTCAAATTGGAAAATACAGAGATTAAGCAAAAGCTGCTAAGCATTTGCTAAATTATTGTGCAAACTCATCAAACAGCACAGACTAGTCAAAAATACACATGTTCAATTATCAAGATATCTCTAAAATATACCCTCTTCATGCTCAGCTCAAAAAACATTTAAATACTATTTTTTTAATAATATTGAATTACTTTCTAGTAGTACATTATTTTGGTGTGTAAAATTTGCCATTCTGTACAAAATACCTGAACATAAATCAGACTAATAAAATCAACACCCTAAACAGCAGAAAGACACGCCAGAAGAAACAGTCAATATTAATAAGATAAGCCTGTCTGTGTCCAGCTACTAAAAGGCATTCAGGAGAGTACTTAAAATATATATTCAACTTCCCTTACAGGCCGACTAAGTAAAATTATGTAATTTGAACCTGACATTAATATTCATAAAATAGGACTGTCTTTCTCCAGCTTCTGATGTGCATATAATAGAATACATGAAGTATGTTCAAATTCCCTTACAGAACCATCATTTAATATCTTTTCGTTCGAGACTTGCATACATTATCTTCAATAATTTTAATAGCTTCCCTCTAAAAGCTTTTGAGTGTGTCATAAAACAAGCTAGAAGTAACTGTTACAATTCATAAAATGAGTGTCTTTCTCCAGCTACTAAAGTGGTTTAATAAAGTATATAAAACATGTTCAACTCCTTTTACAGGCCCTTTATTTAATATATTTTAGTTTAAGGCTTGCATACATTATATCCATAAACGTTATGAGTTTCCCTATCAATGCATTTGATTGAGTCTTAATACAAGCTAGAGTTGCCTCTTTTACAGGGCGCAAAGACATCTTCCTGAAGGAAGGGAGTAAATATTTGCTGCACGTGTCACTCATCTATGGGCAAAGACAGATAATATGATTCAAAGACTCCTTGCAGGGATTACAAAGCCTACAATTTGTGGCACTTAATGTAGAAGGCCTTGAAACGCTTTCAAATGCATATATAGTAGACAGAATATTATACCTTTTTGTTTTGTTGGCGCCTCTAAATTAGAATCAATACACTGCTGCTTTGACTGGAACTAAGATTCCATGAGAATTCTGAGGGTATGTATGTGAAGCTTCGAATAAATCCCTTATATAAAAGGACTTCTGAAGTGTTTCTCTAATAACTCTCTTATCAGTTGATAATGGCAGTTGCAGTAGATCCTGTATATTTGGGAGAGTATGACCTCTGAGAAAAATATTGATTCCTCGCAAGAGACACAAGCTGGTTCAAAAATATATGGCGTGTTGGAACTGTGAGTGAATGAAGACCGCAGGGCACACCATCTGCCACCTGCATGCATCTCTAAGCCTTGAGGGAACAGGGGGCCCTTAGGCCCCCCTAAGTTTCCCCACGGCCACCATTTTCATGGTGTGAGAACCACCATGAGACTGCTGGTGGGGAGGAAAATTGTAATACGCTTGACGGTGAGGCAGCAGCACCACCACACGTATTGTAGCCTCAAGACCGCCGCACCAATGCCAGGATCATGGATTCCTGTCAGTTACGGCAGTTCAAGGAGGTCGGACTACCATATTCGTTGTATGACGATCAGACCACTGGTGTGGCGGTCCTCGACCGCCACTGCACCTCCACCACGAGTCTGGCGGTCCTATGGACCACCAAACTCGTAATTAGGCCCTTAGATTGCAGTCATGACTTAAGAGATATTTCCCAGGTATCTGATGGAAAATCATAATCCATTATTAGTCTGTAAGAGGAAGATCCTGTCCCCACTAAATACCAAAATGTTTTGGAATCATTTGTTGCAATTATTGTATATAATTTAGCCCATTTTTTATTGGCTTCTTCAATGTTTTCCTCCTTTACAGATTTCCTGTAAATTGCCTTTAACTCCTTAATTGCATTGGATCGGTCAATACTTTGTCAGATTGTAAGCAGATGTCGCAAGGATCTCCTATATTTCTGTTTTATAATTCATATTTTGTTGAACGATCTGAAAAACTGTAAAATTGTAGTAATGTTTTGTGATGTGAAGTCAAATGATCGATAATGATATTTGTAACTTTAGCCCACATTTCTTTTTACAAGCAATTCTCCAATTAACATTTCTGAGTTCATTCAGCACTTCCCCAAGCATTGGATTTCTTGCTAGAGAGACCATCTTATCTGACAGGTTTACATTCCAAACTATTGTTTTGTTATGAAGGGCCCTTGGGGAAGCTGCCATAGCTGGTATAGATGGTGCTGACTGGAATTCAGACAAGCCTTTGCAATGCAATAGGTCTCGCATTTGCGAGAGTTTAAGCTCCTGGCATTGAAAACGACAATGCATTTTATTTATGTTTTCAAAACCAACTCATAAATAAAAGACATTGTCATTTACAATGGCAATAGATCAACCTCTCGCAAATGCGAGACCTATTGCTTAGCAAATGATTGTTACATTATACTCGCTGCCTTGTGGCAACTACTGTGTTAGATAGACATACATTTTCTATACCCTGATGGATATTCTTCACTTTAACCGCCAGCTAAAGTTGATCTTGTCATTCCACTCCTAATATATCCAGAGTGCAACAGTATTAGCACTGTGTTAGACAAATGTACAGTATCTATACCCTGATGGACATTCTGCACTTTTACCACCAGTTAAAGTTTATCCTGTCATTCCACTCCTAATATGTTCAGAGTGCAACTGTAATATGAATTGCGCTGTTAATTGAAGCAGCCCCATGTGCTGCACCTGCTCATTATGTCCAAGGTCAATCGGGATGCGAAGCATCAGATAGGACAAACTGAGAGTGTGCGTGAGGGAGGTCAGTCTGAGCGAGAGAGAGTGTTAAACAGTGTCTGTGAGAGAAGGGAGGGTGTCTAAAAGCATGTGTGAGAGAGAAATGTGTGAGAGAAATATGTGCATGAGAGAACCTGGGTGCGTGTGTTTGAGAGAACGTGTGTGTGAGAATGTGTGTGATAGACAACCTGAGAAAAAGTTCAAAATGCGTGTGTGAGAAAATGTGTGTGTGTGTGCGTGTGTGTGCATGTGCATTTAGAGGTTGAGAGGTGAAATTGTTAGTAGCGCAGCCGGATATTTTAAAAGTGTAACCAGAAGTGTACAGCCCATGCAGAAGTCGCGGAAACGCCCCACAACGAGCATGTACCCCAACATGCTACAAAGTCAAACACACACAACCCGCCGCCACACAAGGGAGTTGTAAACTCTGCTCCTTGCTTTACAATTGGCGGCAGTAACTGGTCGTTGGCGCTGCCACTCGGGTCTCAGCCGAGGTCCCAAGTCTTTCGTATGAAAGTAATGCCACCCCTATGGGGCAGATTCTGAGCACCCCGTGTAGGTCGCCTCCATCGGCACTTCACGAGATGGGGTGCAGACGCAGGCAGCAACGACCGATGTGCACAGACAGTACAGCAAAGGAGCCTTGTGCTTGAAGGAAACATAGTATTATCAGAGGGAGAAAAGAAACACGGAGGAACGCTGATAGATATTAACAACAAGTAGAAACCTTAGAGTTTTGAAGTGAAAAATAGAGGAAAGACATGGAAAAAAGAAAGAAACAATTAGAGATCTGAAGAAACGGCGAGAAAGAAAAAAATGTAAAATAAACAAGCACATGGAGCAGTGCATACGCTGGGCACTCAGAAGTAACAAGCTCCCCCTCCCATGTAGCGAGGGGGAGCTGAGAGGTTTGAAAGGGTGCCCCATAGACGAAGCTCGTGGCGTGCCACCACATGCGAAGAAGCACCCTCCCATGGGCACCCTAAAGCCTTTTCATGTGCACTAATGTGTGTGCCCTCCTCCATTTGTCATGCCACACAAAGGGCGAAGACGGGTGGAGAGGGAACAAAGGAGGAAGCCTGCTTCCAAGCAGATTTCTTCAATTAAGACAGCGCCAGCTTTGCGGGCGTCATAGCAGCGGGGGAGATAAGGCACGTAATGGAGCATATTTAACAGATAGAGCGCAACAATAACCAATCATGTAAACAGAAAACAGATCAACAGCATAAGATGAGTCAGTGTGTATGTGCAAGTAATGTTGGGAGCATACCATTAGGTGGGCACCATGGGGAATCATAAGCAGGAAATTAACCAAGTAGTCCCTACGGGAAGAATTAACCCGCTACAGCATAATTAAGCTGTAGTTGGTTGGTGCTGCTTGGCAAAATCGGAAATTAAGTATCGGGACAAGTAACCAATATGGAGCCAGGAATGAAGAGTAGCGGAGGAGTGAACCAATCCCAAGCAGCAGGCAGGATTACACTCAGTATAGTGTTTACTGTAGGTCTTGCGATAGTGCATGTGCTGTCTAGGCTCGACCTAAAAAAGCAGTTTTTAGAGGTATTGTTTTTGGATTATGGTTGCTTTCCTCCCTTGGGATATCTTCATAGTTTTTACACTAGTGAAATGTGAAAGATGAATTATGGTGAAATAGACTGTAGAACTTGCATTAGAGGAGACAATTTATTTTCTTGCGGGCTGGTGTTTCTGAAAACATTCGTAGAGACAACGGACCCCCAGTTCTACAATAAATGTATGCAGAAGTTTCAATTTCCTGGAATAACTAGTATTTTTCTCTGAACCATCAGTGGGAGAATAAAGGAAGCTTCATCTGGTCCTTCTTTGGAAACGTTTAGATCGGGAAATGCTTTGAGAAGGTGTTCATTAAAGTCACAATTAAAGATGCACAGGGAATCTTTGCAATACTCAATAAGATGTTTAATTTATCCAATAATATTGTGTTGTTTGTCAAATCATGAAGAAGGTAATTAGATAATTATATTTTATAATTTTTCCTTTCTGACATTGATCACCTGTACAGCCACAATTTGATTGGAGAGAGTTGAGGTGTCAATGCAATTAAGTTAGGATTGTGTTCTAGTTAGAATAAGTAAACCACCTGATGGACAGCCAAATCTGGCCTTCATGGCCTTTATCTCAAAAGTTATAAAACATTTGGGGAGAATAAAGGACTTTAGGGGGTTTTGAGTGATGAACAATACATGCAATGTTCCATAAGCAGATCTGTAAGAGTTGTTGTTCATCGTTGATATGAGAAGTTCTAACATTAGGAGTACTGAGCTCTTGTATCCTTTCTTTTGAGAATGGGGCTGCTCCTCGATGAGTACATTTTTTTGGCTGAACAGAAGAGGATATTTAACTTTGTCCACTTGAGTTAAATAGATGCCTAATTCCCCTGTTTTTCTTTCCTGGTGCAGATTTTATGCACAATCTCCTCTGTAGACAATTGATTCCGCATACCTGTTTTCATAAACAAAGAAACAGACCAACAAGAGGTCAGCTGAAGTCACTGTATTGAGATCTGGAAAAGATCTTGTTATTTTTAACAGATTCTGCCTGTTAACAAATTGACAAAGAGGAGTGAAAACCAGTTCTTGATTGACTTACTCTGGTTTGCCCTTCTCTTTTTGAATGCAGGCTATAGTGACGTGGGGTCAGGGGCACTAGGATCATGCACTGAGATGACCTAAGGGAGGGAACAGAGACTGGACACCACTTCTGGTCAGGGAGTGGGGCGGGCACTTCCAGGGGACTAGGGGCAAGGGATTATACATGCCTGTGGGCATGGGGCTAGGGACAAGAAATAAAGAAACAAAGAGATCACCTACCGGTCTATACGTGGTCATTGGCAGAACACAACAAATGGCGTGAGGGTGGGATCAGGAGCCACCATCGAAGCGTGTTTTGCTCATACATCACGGCCACGCAGAGCCAGCAGTCCACCCTTGTCCGCTGAGTGAAGGAGACGACTTCAGGAGTACGCCTAATAAAGAGAAGACGAAACCAAGAGCCTACCCTGGTCCGTACGCCCCTAAGGAAAAGGAAGCAAAATCGGGAGCCCACCCGATCAAAAAAGGAAACGGAGCCAGTAGCCCACCCTGGTCCGTGTGCAGCGTCTGCAGTGACATCGGGAGCCCACCCCTGCCACATCCAGGAAAGCGAGGTGAGGGAAACAGCAATAAAGGCACCTGATCGTGGCGAAACTGGGCAATGACTAAAAGAGAGTCCGAGCCTCCCGTGTTGAGATTGGACCCGAAATCTCGTGAGACCCGGCGGCCATCTTAGAGTCAGGCGGGACAGCCAATGAAGAGATGAGGAAGGCCCTGTTGCCATTTTTTAATCAGGCAATTCAATATATAGCATATCGCCCACTGACGTCCCAACGGCCATCTTAGAGACAGGCGGGACAACCAATAAGAGGCTGGAGAAGGCCAGCAGGCCATTTTGGAGTCAGGCATCAACTAAAATCAATAGGAAAAGGGCAATATAGAGGTCTAAATGGACTTTACTACAAAAAACAAAGGTCCTATGCTCATTTGAGAATTTTCTGAGAACATTAATGATATATAGACCACAATAAGTACTATATATGTTTTTTCAGTGTCCAGCCGGTCAGAGGATTTTAATTCAATTGATTGTCAAGAATAAGTTCAAGGAATATAAGTACACACAATAATACAAGGGCACAGTCCTGTACCCCAAAAGAGGAAGAAGGTGGGAGGAAAAGACAAAAGCCTAGTGCACAAAGCAAGATTTAGAAATAGTCAGGCAAACACTTTGGAGCAAAAATAGGCTTGCCTATAGAATGTAGTAACACAAGCTCTACAAAACAATAATCCACATCAATATCATTCAATGGTTAATATGTGGTATTGTTTCAAAAACAGTCGACGTTTCGATCCCTAGCTCCTAGTTGAGTGGGATCATCATCAGGACTAATTTAAATAACAATTGCCTGGTTAATCACGTTGACGCCAAAGATCCGGCGTATAAATCTCGTTGGCGGGTCTACCCACGGGGAGATCCCGCAAGGCTTGGCGTTATCTGCTCCTCACTAATGGTGGACCGCATGGGGTTTCAAGAACAATGGTTAATTGGTGGCTGGCGGAGGGGTGATCCAAGAGGGTTCAGACGGCACCGCTGGATAGCGGGTGTATGGCCGCTTAGGAGCTCTAAGGAGTCTCCTTCAAAAGCAATCAATACATTGTCCACAGCACGATAGCAGGAGGAGCTTGGTCCGATGCTACCTAACGGGTTCCCTTGTTTGTAGTTTATAAAGGGACTTTACAACAGAAAAAGGAAACAGAATCAGAGAAATAACAAAAGAAGACAGAAAAGAACAAAGACACAAGGAAGATGAGCATCGAAAGTGACAAAAACGGCGGACAGGCGATATTTCGCAGACCACTATCATTCAGCCTATCGGAACCACAGACAGGCATCAGGTGGGAATGCTGGATTTGGAAATTCAAATGAAACATGCGCGCCATAGACGTCATAAAGGCGAAACACATTGACCTCTTCTTAAATCTCGTAAGTGATGAAGTGGAAGATCTGCTCGCCACATTCCCCAGCAAAAAAATGACGACGTACAAGGGACTGATACAGTGCTTCATGGAGAAGTTCGACCCGCAAAGAAACATCAACTTTGAGAGGTACACATTTAACACAGCTTGTCAACGAACGGAGGAGTCCCTTGACGATTTCCTGACAAGACTGCGTAAGCTAGTAACGTATTGCGAGTTCAAAAAGTTCAACAATGAACAAGCGGTATGACTGCGCATCATTGAAGGCTGCCAGTCTGCGGAGTTCCGCGTGTGCATCCTAAAGGAACCAACGACGCAGGAGAAGATACTGGCACTGGCCTGAGCAGAAGCATGAACAACGGCACATGCCAAAGAGATGGAGCTGGGCAAAGACAGAAGGGTGGAACAAGCGAACCGTGTAATAGGAAGCAACACAAAGAAAGACAGCACACCGCCAAAGCCAACGAAAAGACAGGAAAAAACGTGCTACCGATGCTGCCTTGATTTTCCACACATCGATGCATGCTTGGCAATGGGACAGAGGTGCAGGAAGTGTAACAGGTATGATCATTTTGCGAGCGCTTGCATGAGCAGACAGTTCAAAAGTGAGCAAGGAAGAACGGCAAGTACAGGAGCAGTAATGAGCAGGTATGCCAGGCACATGGAGACGGCAAATCGCAGCTCATCAGATGAATCAGATGGAACAGTCACATCGGAAAAAGCGGAACAACTGAATCTGATGTCAGATGCACCGAAAGAAGAACACAGGGCAGAGCACATTAACTGTGAGGTGAAGCATCAGATAAAAAAAACAGCGACAGTGGAGATTGAGGAAGAAGGCCACAGTACACGGTTCGTGCTTGATAGTGGGGCCACATACAACATCATGTGCACGTCGGAGTACGAGAAGATTAAGATAAGACCGCCACTGTCACCATCTACTGTCGATGTGTTCACCTGCGGTCCGAAGAAGCCGGTGGAAACCGGGGAAATTCACAGAAACACTGACGTACAAGGACAGGTCTTACAGAGAAGAGATACATGTGCTACGGGGAGACATCCCAGCACAACGCCTGCTGAGCAATGTCACGGCGCAGATAATGGGCCTACTGGCAATGACATACCACATGTCAGAGAAAACATGTCTATAAGAGCATCCAGCCATACTAAAAGGATTAGGGAAACTAAAAGGGAAACAAATAACATTATACATTAACGAGGCAGTCACACCGGTGGCGCAGCATCACCAACGAGTGCCTATACATCTGTAGCCTCAGGTCAACAAAGAGATACAGAGTCTATTGGCACAAGAAATCACTGAGCCCGCAGAAGGACCGACACCCTGGGTGTGTCTGATAGTGACAGTTCCAAATAAAAGAACACGTCAAAGATCCTCATATTTGTGGACATGTGGGTATCGAACACAGCCACTGAGAGAGAACGACACCCTGGGCCACACCTGAATGACATGATAAGCTGTCTCACTGGGGCACGACGATTTTCGAAGTTGGACCTGTGCAAAGGGTACCACCAACTGGAGCTCGACAAGCAGTCAAGGTACTTTACCACGTTCTCCACGCACATGGGCCTCTTCCGCTACAAGCGTTTGAGTTTCGGCATCTCATCTGCCGCGGAGATATTTCAAGAAACGATAAGACAAGTGATAAGGCCAGTAAAAAAGCAGTCTAAACTACAGCGATGATATCCTGGTATTTGGTTGGTCTGATGAAGCGCATGACAGTGCCCTACATGAGGCATGCCGACAGCTGGAGCAAGCAGGACTAACACTGAACGCCGACAAATGGGAACTATGAAGGAGTGAATTGGTGTTTTTTGGACACATTTTCTCAAAGAAGGGAATAAGGCCGGACCCCAGCTAGGTCGAGCCACCGCAGAAGGCGAATCCTCCAATAGATGTTGCAGAAGTGAGGTCGTTCCTTAGACGCCAGCCCGGTCGGATTAGGGGCAATCATAGCACAGCACCTGCCGGCAAAAGACTATCCTAGAAAAATTGTTGCGTACGCAAGCAAAAGTCTGTCTGATGTTGAAAGAGCAAACTCCCAACCTGAAAAGGAGAGCGTATCGGTAGTATGGGCGCGCGAGCACTATCACATGTTCATTTATAGCAAACCCTTCACTATCGTAACTGATCATCAGTCCCTGGTGAAAATATATGGCAATCCAAATGCAAAGATGCCACCCAGCATTGAACGCTGGGGCATTAGACTGATGGACTACGACTTCAAAATAGTGCAAAAGCCAGGCAAAGGGCACAACCCAGCTGACTGCATGTCTGGGCACCCCTTACCACTGGTACCAGAAAAGACCTCCATGGCAGAAGAATACCTTAACTTCGAACTAAGACAGAACACACCAGCACAAATAACACTTGCGGAACTGGAGCAAGAGGCAAAAAAAGGACAACACGATGCAAGCGGCGAACGTAACAACATGACAGCAGAGATGGAGACACATCAACAGCAACTGCACAATGGGAGACAGAGTCAACAAGGAGGAAATGATAACGTTCAAAAAGATGCACAATGAACTATCAGAGACTGAGAATGGCATACTGATGCGAGGAACACTGATAGTGATACCAAAAGGGCTGCGTCGACAGACTGTTAGCTTAGCACATGAGTCACACCGAGGCATAGTTGCAACAAAGAAGATGCTGCGGGAAAAGGTGTGGTTCCCTGGCCTAGACCGAATGGTGGAAGACACCATCATGAGCTGCCACATCTGTTTAACAACAGACAAAGCAGTAAGACCAGAATCACTACAAATGTCAGAAGTCCAAACACAGTATGGACCTCGTTAGCGGCAGACTTCTATGGGTCGCTAGTCACAGGCAACTATCTGCTCATGATCATAGATGAATATTCAAGGTTTCCCATCATACGCCACATCTCCTCCGCATCAGCAACTGCGACCCTACCAATATTGGACAATGTATTTATATATTTATTTATATTTATATTTGTGGGTATTTGTAAACCGCAAACTTTCGCTCCGGAAGGAGCATCTTGGCGCTGAGCATGCATGTGGGAGATAGGTGGTGAAAGATCTAAATAGCTGCCAATACATAGGTATCTGATTGCTGTTATACCCATGTCTTCAGTTGTTTCCTGAAGAGACTCTCAGTCTCGATCAGTCTGAGATTTACGGGCAAGCTGTTCCAAGCCCTTGCTGCCAGGACTGTGAAGGTTTTTCCACCCCTGGTTTTGTACTTGAACCTCGGGATCTTCGTGAGGTTGGCCCCTGAGGATCTCAGACATCGTACGGGGTTGTAATGAGTGAAGCGATTGACAAGATAATGAGGACCTGTATTTTTCAGGGATTTGAACACTGTAAGTAAAAGTTTAAAAAGAATTCTCTTATGAAGTGGCAACCAGTGGAGGGAGTTCAATGCTGCTGAGGCCGAAGATTTTCTGGGGAGTTTCAACACTAATCTTGCAGCCGCGTGCTGTATACTTTGCAACTTCTTAGGGTGGACTTTTTCACTCCTGCCATTAATCCATTGCAGTAATCGAGTCGGGAGAGTATTAGTGCTACCACGACCGATTTCCTAGCGGTGATGGGGAGGAAGTCAAAGAATTTCTTTAGAGATTTAATTAGTCCAAAGCAGCACCCAGCCGTAATCCTGACATGATCGTCAAAGGAAAGGGATGCATCAAATTGCACACCCAGGTTGCGCGCAGAAGACACCGCACTAGGCGGGGCCTCTGAGTCTTTGGGCCACCAATCTTTCGGGCAGAAGGATACATTTTTACCCAATGGTATGATTTCGGTTTTCCCACTGTTGCATCTCAAGTGGATTTTATTCAGCCACTGGAATACCTCGGTGAGACAATTCCGAAATCGCAGCTCTGTATCCATGCAGTTTTTGTCAATGGAGACGACAAGTTGGGTGTCGTCAGCATATGACGTGACAAGGATCCCATGGAACTCTATCACAGCGAGGAGGGGTGCCATATAGATGTTAAAAAGAAGTGGGCTTAATATGGACCCCTGGGGTACACCCGATGTAATGAGTTTTTCGCTGGATAGGTAGGGACCCAAGGACACAGATTGGGACCTATTGGACAAGCAAGATTTTACCCATGCCAAAGCTGTGTCTGTCACGCCAATCTCTCGCATTCCATCAATCAGGATGACATGAGAGATAGTGTCGAACGCTGCTGTTAGGTCAAGCAGGATGAGGACGGCTTGCCTTCCCTCACCCTGCAGGAACTTGATGGAATCAGAGAGTTCTATCACAGCCATTTTGGTGGAATGACCGGGGCGAAACCCAGATTGCTGGGGATGCAGGATGTTATGATTCTCCACAAATGTTTTTAGCTCCCAATGTACGATCTGTTCAGTGATTTTTCCTAGAACAGGCAAGAGTGAGATGGGGCGCATGTTGGTAAGATCTGTTGGAGATTTATTCTGCTTCTTCATCAGGGGTTTCACGATAGCCTTTTTCCATTCATTAGGCACTACTCCTGAATCAAGGGATGCGTTAATGATCGCGTTGATGTTAGGGTTTACTACCTCGATTAGATGGTGCAGAATGCGAGGAGGACAGGAGTCGGTTGGTGCTCCTGATTTGCAGGCCAAAATTGCCTTGTGGGTCTGCTGGAGGGAGACAGGTTGGAAGCTGCAAAGGGAAGGATGGTTGTCAGCTACCTGATGAGGAATAATCAAGGTAGGCGGAAAGTCCTTTTGAATATTGGCGATTTTTTCCACAAAGAAATCTGCAATTTGGTTACACAGAGTTTCAGAGGAGGAATTTCGGGCAGAAGAGCTTTAGGGTGGGTGAAGGATTTAACTATGGAGAAGACGGTTTTTTGCTTCTGGTGGGCTTCATTGATGGCCTTTGTATAGTACTCCTTTTTAGCCGCCTTTATACTAGAAAGGTATGATTTCCTCTGCTGAACATAGAGGGCTCTTCATTTCTTTGATTCTACATAGTAGATGACTCTCAGTTAGGGCCTGGGTGTACCATGGCGCATTTAGTTTCCTTTTAGGACATTTCACGCGGTCCCCTTTTGGATCAGATTTTTCCGAGATAATTTGATCCATCCAGACGTGAAAGTTGCGAGAATCGACCGATACATCTCCTATCAATTTAGGAGCCTGTGCCAGTGGTTGGGAGTCCAGCTTAATACGGTCGGTCACCTTTCTCCAATTTATTGTGAAGGAAGGTTGAGGACGCTTAGTTATGAGTGAGGCATGAGCTTGTTTCTCGATGTCAAAGGGAATGAAACTATGGTCAGTCCAAATTTGTGGGATGGGGGGGGACGTAATCATAGTGGTTAAGTTAGAGCAAATACCGTCAAGAGTATGGCCAGCTAGATGGGTGGGTGCGGTAACTAGTTGAGCCAGTCCAAAGATATTTAGAGTGTGTTGGAAACAGGTGGCGTGAGGGTCAACGCACGATTCCAGTTGCATGTTCATGTCTCCTAATAGGGTAAAGTTGGGGTAATGTAACATAAGTGACCCAAGAGCTTCATCTAGGGAGTCTAGAAACGGGGTGGCATTGCCTGGAGGGCGATAGATTAGTCCTCCCGAGAAAGAGGTGGAGGCGTTAATTTTAATCGAGAAGCCGATGCTCTCACTTTCTTTAAGGTGGCCTAGATCAAATGTATGGCATAAGAAGGACTTTTTAATAATGAATGCAACCCCACCTCCTCGCCCAATTGGCCTGTCCCGCCTGAAGATAGTAAAATCCGGTGGGAGGGCAGTAGCCAAGTCAGGATTGGAAGAGTCATTGAGCCATGTTTCGGTTATAAAAAGGGCGTCCAAGTCGTGACACGTTATTAAATCGTGTATGTCTTGGCAATGGCAGGACAAGGACCGGGCATTAATAAGTCCTCCCTTAAAGTTATTAGAACAGTGCCTTGGGGGGGCAGAAATATTATGCGTCTCTGTAGGTATCCCAGGGGACATCCATTTACAGTGTAAACATGAAAAGGGGCCCCAGAGAAGGTCAATAAGGGGACATCCCTTACACGGTTCACCGACTTTAGATCGTAGTGCCAGTAATTCCTTACTGTCGTACCTGATGGTAAGTGGATGTTGGCCGGCGTGCCCTGCGCCCGACGCGATCCTGGCGCGGACGGGCGCAGACGGGCTTGGCTTAGGCGTGGCTTCGGCGCGCGTCCGGCGCGCCCGCTGCGCCAGCCCGCTGCGCCGTCTGGCCGGCCTACACATTATATAGGGAGAAAGGAGGGTGGGAGGACGGCGCGACTAGAGCGCTCTCCCCGCCTCACCAAAGATGGCGCCCACCACCGCCGAGTGTCGGCTGGAAAGCGGCTGGGCAAAGTGAAGGGAAGTCAAAAAATGGTCAGAGAGTCAGTGTGCCTGCATTAAAATTCCCGTTAACACTAAAATAAGCCCCCAATAATAAAATCACAGCAAATGTAAAATCGCTCTAAAGTGCAATGAGTATTCGTTACAAGTATCAAGAATGTCACCACGTTATAGCAACACGCAGCTCACAGCCCCAGTTACCCTCACTAGGGAGAGCTCCGTTAGGTACCGAGCTCGATGTGAGGCTCTGTTAAATATTCCAGGAGGGCGGGAGGACGGCGTGACTAGAGCGCTCTCCCCGCCTCACCAAAGATGGCGCCCACCGCCGCCGAGTGTCGGCTGGAAAGCGGCTGGGCAAAGTGAAGGGAAGTCAAAAAATGGTCAGAGTGTCAGTGTGCCTGCATTAAAATTCCCGTTAACACTAAAATAAGCCCCCAATAATAAAATCACAGCAAATGTGAAATCGCTCTAAAGTGCAATGAGTATTCGTTACAAGTATCAAGAATGTCACCACGTTATAGCAACACGCAGCTCGCAGCCCCAGTTACCCTCACTAGGGAGAGCTCCTGAAGCCTGAGGATCACCAGAGACACTAAAGACAGACAACGGTCCTCCGTTCTTAGGGGAGGAGTTCAAAAAGTTCATGGCGTATCTAGGCATTTGTCACAGAAAGATAACGCCTCTGTGGCCACAGGCAAATGGTATAGTGGAACTGTTCATGGGCAACATAAAAAAGGAAGTACAACGAGCAAAGCTAACACAGATCTCCATAGGACAGGCACTCTGTCAAGTGTTACAGGACTACAGAAACACCCCCCTTAGCTCCACAGGACAATGCCCTGCTAAATTAGTGCTGGGAAGGTCAAGCAAAACAAGACTACCTCAGCCAGAAGCAAAGACGTCCCCAGAACACAGCAGCATTGCTCTCAAGGACCATGAGGGTAGGGAGAAGATGAAAGCATACGCGGATTCCAGGCGACATACCATTCCGAGCCACCTGAAGCAAGGGGGCAAAGTAGTGGTGCATCTGTGGCAGAGGAGAAAGTCTGACAGCCCATTCTCAAAGGACCAAATGACAATAACAGAAGTCAAGGGGCCAATGGTCATGGCGGAATTGTGCCCTTATCAAATAACGCGGAACAGTTCTCACTTCAAAGGAATGAAGACAATTGATGAAAAAGGAGAGGACACTGCGGCAGAGAACATCGGCACCCAGGAGAGAAGCAAAGCAGTAGACGATGGAGGAAAAAGCACAGACAACTGCGAAGGACAAGACAAGGAGTCACAAGAAGGGAAAAGAGTGAGAAAAAAGACAAAAAGACAGATTGAAGAAATCCAATGATGATGAGGATAGCATGTCTCTTGCCTTTCCAATTTTCTATCAATCTCTCTCTCTCTCTCTCTCTCTCTTTCTCTCTCTTTCTCTCCCTCTATCACTAGTTCTTTCTTGACACACAATGGAATCTAACACCATCTCCCTGCATTATTTCATGACAAAGGGGGAGATGTAGTAACCTGGGGTCAGGGGCACTAGGACCCTGCACTCGGACGACCTAAGGACGCTAAAACGGCAATAAGTTTATTGCCTGGCCTTGATAATATGCCCTTATGTCTTCATCTTGTACCTCCATTAGGTTAGGTGGCTTTGGTGATGTAATAAGCCAATTGCTGATCATTTTCTGTTTTATACAGACAGGGTTTCCTAGTAAGTCAGACTGTGACTGATGTGAAAGGATGGAGTCTTTTTGTTGGCATGCTCCTGTGTTTTATTTAGATCACAACGGATGGCTACTATTTAAGGAGTGCAAATGTGGTAGGCTGTTATTTAGAATTGTTCCCTGATCCACAGACTCACTTAGGTCCTGAGACCTGCAGCGAGACCTGCGGAGATGCCAGCCCTACACTCTGATAATGCCGCCACAGCTGATGATCCTGGCCCCTCGTGGATAGCAGTTTTGTGCCGTTGCTGTTGACGGAGACAGATTTATACATTTTCTGCAGTTTTTGCTAAAGCATTTTTTTTTGTCCTTGTTGTGCAATATTTCAGAAGTGGAGGTATCAGGGGCCCCTGACCAAACTGTTCTAAACAGGGGTTCCCCCCTGAGTAGGAGGCGCCTGTGTGTGCGGGGTGTTTCCCAACCCTTCTTTTCGTAAAGGCCCCTTTATGTCTGCTTCCAGAGTAAACCGCTTTCGGGGGAGAGCTAGCCCATTTGACTACTCAATCAAGCCCTTGCTTCCAGATTTAATTGCATTACCTAATCATTGGACAGTCCTGATACATTCAATACCTTTCAAGTTAGCTGATTATGTTGTTTCCAGATTGGCGCATATTTAGTCCTGCAGGTTCAGTTAAAAATCCTATCCAGTGAATGTTACCCCACAGTGACTGAAATCTCTTCAATAACTACAGTTGATTGTAAACTGGTTTATATGTAGTAGGGAGCTGTGCTGATGTTAGTGCTGATAGCAAGAGTTCAGCTGCAACCCACACCGGAGGCCGTCTTACAGAGGAAAAAATACTAGAAACTGGCAATGCTGACACAGAGGCTGTGCCTAACTGTTGCCAAAATATTTGCCCTGCCGACACCGCCTGCCCAGAGCACCAGATTATCAATGTACTATCTGCGGCCCCAACCACACCTGTCAAACTCTTGGTAATGTTGCTAGCACTGCAAGACAACCCTCACCCACCTGCACTCACTTCTCAGACTTCCCTCAGCAGGGAGCTGAAAGGTTGGGGAACGTCACAAATGCCATATGCAAACTGCCCTGAGGCACAGAGGGCAGAAAAGCAGAGAGGGGCGGGAGGAGGTGCATAATCAGCACTCTATCAGTGATAGACAAAAAAGTCAAGAAATCAATGGCCGGCAACCAGCAGTTGGAAGACGCAGCCTAGTACCTCCAGCCCACTACCTCCAGGCACAAGCGCACTTTGGTGGTGGCTTACCATGGTGTCTCTCATGCTGCAGGAGGATAAGTGTACGCACACCAGCAGTAGGGTGTTCCTACAACTCCACAATGGCAACTCCTCTTCTAAGGCGGAGCTGCGTCACCCCACTGCTTTTCGTAGTGCAAAAGAAGGAAAGATAAAATTATAAAAATTTCGAGTTGGTCCACATTGAATCCCAAGATATATTAGCACTAGAGCTGACACTCTATAGTGGCTGGAAAATTAGGATTTTTTATGTATATAATAGAGTTATGCGGGGCTCTGACTAAACCAACACAATTTGTATCATAGATTATGCCCTTTCTAAATTCCCAGATAATGTTCCCACGTTAGTAGTAGCTGATTTTAATTGCACCTTTGAATATTTCACCCTCATCCCGTCAGATTTGACCGAGGAGTGAGATTGTGAGTGGCAATTCCCACAGTCACATCTTCCCACAGTTAGGTGGTCAAAGAGAGGAGGCCAGGTGCTGGCCCTACACTGCAACATGATTTGAGAGCCACGAACGGGAGAATGAAATCTGACCCAAATGGGGATTTTACTTTTAATAGACCTGGTCGTGTTAAAAGAATTGACTATTGATTGGTTGCCCTCAAACTTTGGCCTCTAGTCCATGATATGACAGTGGCCAAAAGAACTGACAGTGACCACAGTGCCCTTATGTCTCTCTGATAAAGCAGGGTGATTATGTAGCTGATATAATGGGTAGACCTGATTTAGGTGCCTTATCCATCACAAATAACCAGAGATCAATCAGATGGAACTGGGTGGAGAAACACCCGGCGCTTCTGCAAACTTTCAAATGCAAAGTTCGCCTGGAGCTGGAGGAGCTGGCCAGATACCCCAAAAATGAAGCAGTCACGAAATGGGCCATCCATCACAAATTGCTCTACAATGAGATCAGGGACCTGCTGGGTAAACTGTGCAAGGTGCAAAAAAGGGAGGTAAACAACAAACGATTGAGGCGCAATCCCCAGATAGCATGGTACAATCAGAACTACAGGAAAGCAAAGGGGGTTTTGGTATGTGCAGTAAAAACAAAGGTACGCCAAGGTGTGGTGACATGAAGAGCCAAGTAGAGGCAAGCATTGGAGACACCCAAGAAGAATTGGGAAGACTCCTTATGGTCCTCCCTATAAAGGTCGTTGACAGCCAAAGACCTTCTGGAATAAAGTAGCATACTGGCTTAAGGGTATAAAGTCGGTACTGGAGTTCACAGTTCAGCCCAAGGAGTGGGTCTCTCCTTTTGGGTGACTTTATAAGTCAGGCACTACAGGGACAGAGGAAGCTAGTGATAGGAGGGGGGAGGATCAAACCGGAGTTGGGGAAGCTCTGGTATTCTCCTTGCAGAGAAACTCAAGCAGCGATCCATTCATGTGTTCCAGCCCGAGCCCCTGGTCCTAATAGAATCCCAAATGACCTGTATAGAGAGGACATAACTCTTTGGGGCTCCTACATCAACATGCTCACTAATACCATCACCTATGGTGCGAATATTACCCCACCGTGGAAAATAGCAGAAAGTATCCCAATCTACAAGAAGGGTGATAGAGCTAACCCGGCTAGTTATAGGCCCTTTAGCCTTATTGATTCCCTGCAAAAAAAACTTCTGTAAGCAGATACTAGCAAAGATCGAGGATTGGATCCTAGAGTCCTGAATTTTGAATGAATACCAGGAAGGATTTCGTGCTAATATTAGCACTCTGAATCAGGCCTTCTGCCTCCTTTGTAATTACTGGAAGGAAGTAGCTATTAATGGTGGGAAGCTATATGTGGCTTTTGTTGATTTATGGTCTACATTCGACCTAGTGCCCCAAGCCAAA
Organism: Lissotriton vulgaris; assembly: GCF_964263255.1. Taxonomy (NCBI): domain Eukaryota; kingdom Metazoa; phylum Chordata; class Amphibia; order Caudata; family Salamandridae; genus Lissotriton; species Lissotriton vulgaris. The sequence goes on along the minus strand of NC_141694.1, from coordinate 782,796,252 downwards.
CTCTGGAGAGTTTTAAAAGATATGGGCCTACCCGGTAATCTTTTAGATATTTTAATTCGATTGCACTCATCAAACACAGCCCAAGTTAGGTGGGGGTAGAATAATCAATTAAAGGAGCAATTCCCAATCCAACGTGGAGTGAGACAGGGATGTTTGCTAGCGCCCATACATTTTACTCTTTTTGTCAATGGGGTGGTAGAATTTTTAGACCGAGATCGGTGTGACACTTACAAAATAGGCGTAAGAAGAGCTCCTGCCCTTCTTTTCATGATGGTACCCTACTTATTACCAAATCCCTGCATGGTCTCCAACAACTTCTGAATGACCTTACTCAGTTCTGCGATGAGCGGGGCCTGGTACTAAATGAAGCCAAAACAAAATATATGGTTTTCACAAGAGGGACTGCTAAACCATCCAAGAGACGTTTGTATGTAGGTAGTAGTCACTGGAGCAAATAGATGTTATTGATTATCTAGGTATCCACCTGATCACTAAGCTACACTGGGCTCCCCACATTGAGAAAGTGAAACTGTTGCTAATTCAGCAGACCACCTACATTAGCAAAATCCATAAAAAATACGCTCTAGGAAAGTGGCTCAAGACCTGAAAATTTATAATATCAAGGCTCAGGGGTAGCCCTTTATGGAGCTGAACTCTAGGGTATTGGTAATACAAATTGTTTGACCACTGTAGAAAACTGTTTTCTAAGATCTCTTCTAGATTGACCTCCCAGTACCCCTCTAGCTCCTCTTTATCTGGACCTTGCCTACAGACAGATGGCCCATAAGATAGACTGCAAAATATTTGTGTTTTAGTATCACCTGTGGTCTGTTCAAGAGCTCACCTCCTACCGAGAGGCTATGCCTGGTCTCTTGAAACTGCCACAGGTAATCTCAATCTCATGGTTTTGCTCCTTGAAAGATCTGCTTAAGAGGCTAGGGATGGAGGCGTTCTATTAAAGCCGGAAACTCTGTCTCTTATACCAAGGGCCAGGGTCAAAGTAATGTTCTGGGAAGCTAGAGTTGAGAAGGAGATGGCAAAATCAGAGGGTAGTTTGACCCAGGATTTCCTAAATTTTAAATTTGTCTCCTAGTATGAAGATACCATCGATGAAATTGTTCGACCACTTGCACGTAAACCTTTTTTACAATTCTGTAATAAGACTCTGCCACTAAATTGTTTTGTAACAAGTAGCTCTGTAATGCTTTTACTGATGATCTCTGTCCATCATGCAAAACCAGTCCAGAATCCATTGAGCATTTACTATTTTTTGTTCCAGATTACATAACCTTGAGGAAAAAGTGGATAACTCTATTATGTAGATTGGTTGGCCCTGGCCATTACCTGGAACTGTTGAGAATTTTGTTTACTGACACACGCAGGCTAAAAGTATTTGGCTTAGCCAAATATTTTCATGCCTAATGGATTAAGCATTCTAGATGTATTGTATGAATAACTCTTTTCCCCATTTTTACTATTTTTATTTTTTAAACTCTATTTATGGTAGTCATATGTTTTGAAAAAAATAGGCTTTTTATATATTGTTCTCAAATTATCTTGTGCTGTGTACTTGTTATGATCTTCGTGATCGAAATAAAGTTATGTGATGATGATGGAGAATTTGACGTTATTAGCATTTTATTTGTTCCTGCTTTGGCGTCTGGGGGGGGGGGGAGCATCTGCTCTGCTTTCAGAGAAAGGGGTAGGAGTTTGAGTGGACAATGACTGATTTGCCGGCGCTCAGGCCGGCCAAACAGTCCTGTGTACTTTTCATGTTCTCCACCGAGGACATACCCAGGCTCCCATTCCCTGGCTGAGTGCCCAACTACGTCACTCAGACCAATCACAACGCTGCATTGCAGCATGGTGATTGGCTATGGGGAGCCTGAGTGTCAGGATGCCTTCTGCTTCCTGCTCCATGTTTGCACAGTATTTAAAAAAAAATGTCTTAAAAGAATTACACAAAATTGGCAGATATCTGGGGTGTGTGGCTTGCCCGATAAGATGACTGACACAGTTTGAATGCACTCTCTACCATCCCTGCCATCCTTTATAGTTCAATTCACTGACTGCTGCAAGACCGCTAGAAGGTCTGATCGAAGGCCCTGCAAAGCCAACTGATGACAGCTGCGCCGCTCTTGTTATGCGCTAGGGTCGCAGCTACGTTCCTGATGACCTACTGGCCTAGCAGTGCCCTGGCCAGCAGCCCTACAGGTGGCCTCCGAATGAGCGGTGACATGCTCAGCAACTAAGGAGCCATGGTGAGGGGCGATGGGTGGTCTTCATTTGCTTTGACCTAGAGGCTGTGGAGGACCCACCCCTCGGGCTGGGCACGGCAGGGCCCTGCTGATTTCCACAAGACTGCTGTCATCCACAAAACTGAAGATATACACGGCAGCCATTTTCACCCCATCCTGGAGACAACAGTGAGGAGGACAGGGTAGACAGACTGACTGTAGCGGAAAGCTAAGAGAGGAGAGGACTAGAATGCATGCAATTGGACAGCACTCTATTGATTACATTGTGGGCCCTGCTCTAAAGCAGAGACTGTAACTTTGGCTCCATAGACGCCCATCTTCGGTGAGGGGCTCACTCAGGGCTTCCCTTCCCTTTGGCCAACCTGTGTACACCTAATTAACAGGTGGGTAGTACAGTGAAGGCACAGCACATTGTCATCCTGAGTCTGCTCAGCAGATGGTTAATTCATTGATGATCAGGAGGCTCCATTTCGCTGCAACACTGAAGACCACCCTCAGCTGCTCATGCTGGCCCCACTGCCAACAGGCAAGTGGGCCATGCAGACATGTGTCTTTGCCCTTCTTGGTGGCATTTGAGGGCTCACACACACACACACAGCCATGAGGTTAGATGAATGTCAGTGACAAATGACTAAACCAAGATGGTTAGATTTACTACTAGCCTGCCAACAAATAGGCGACTATAAGGAGCAGTCCCCCCAAACCCAGGTTCAACAGAACCCACCGATCTTGCCACCGTGCTGCAAGCCATTCAAAGTTCTTGAGAGGTGGTTAAAACCAATATAGGAGAGGTTAAAGGGAATATCTTGCTTGTCTGTCAAGACCCTCGCAATAATGATCCACAGAGTCACAGAAGCAGAGGAGAGAATTCCACAGTGGAAGACAATGTTACTTCCCTCAAGACCAAAGTGGCGAGACTATTTTCCCTCTTGAACGGTGCACTTAAGATGCTGAAAATAGATTGTGTCACAACAATCATTGAATGGTAAGCAACCTCTGATCTCATGGTTTTTCTACGTGAACAGCTGCAGTCATGGCTACCAACAGACACCCTCTTGCAATATGGTTTGTGATTGAAAGGGTGCACTGTTTACCAGCCGGGCGGCCACTACTTTGTGCACCTCCCGCCCACCAATAACCAAGATACTTTACCACCATGCCAAAGGTTCCATCCTCTGTGAGGCCTGGAAGCTTGGGTCAGTAACATGTCATGCATCCCACATCATGGTTTTTACACACTACTCCTGGAAAACACAATTACAACAGCTATCCTTTGACAGAGTTAAACAAAACTCAGGACTCTCAACTTCTGAAACATGCTCCTCCTTGCTGGCAAAGCTCAAGGTGGTCCAAGAAGTCCACTCCTCTTTCTTAGATAGCCCAGACGCATCTTGGGAATGGGCATCCGAACGACGAATTTTGAAGGCAGGACAACTCAGCCAATGCCATGACCTCACCAGCATAATTCTTGACCATTCAGCAAACTACCCCAATTAACCACTACTGAAATTTGTGGGATATTTTTAAATAATAATTGTAACTGTTTTCATAGTGTTTTTTTTAATGTATATTATGTATCACTGTCTTTTTATAATATTGAATTATCAAAATAAAGTATTTTGACTGACTGACTGACACTACTGTCATATGTAGACATGTAGTGCCAGTGGCATACGCAAATCTAGCTAACATAGGGAAGACAGTGAAAGTGACAGCCCTGAAACTTGTAAAACTCTCTTTTTCTTCCTTGCTTATTTTGAACTAAAATAGAGGTTTTATTGTTTTAAGGCTACAGATGCTTTGAGGTAGGAAGTACGGGGTGTGGGGGTGTTTGTTATTCATGGAGGTTTTCATTCTGTTTGGATATCTGAATTGCTATGTACCACACACACAACGCCTGCAAGACAACAGCCTAAGATTTTCCCTACAGAGGGCCCAATTCCGATCTCGTTCGGAAAGCATACTGAACAACTCCGGTCCGAAATGCTTTCAGTACATCTTGGATCGGGGGAATCTGACTGAACGAGTGTGATGCATTTGAATGCATCCGGATATGATTCGGTCGGACTCCAATTGACTTCAATGGGAGCATGTGTACTGAACGCGTACACAGACTCGCATTGACAAAAGGGTTGGTTGGGGAAAACTGCACCCTATGGCGGGCATCCCTTGGTGCCTGCAATACTGTGCATGGGGGCAAGCTACAGGCTCCCAATGACCGATTCCAGCAGCCTTTTCGTTCCGAGCAAAACGAATTGGAAAGGCTGTCCGAATCGTTCATCATGTTTGCTTGCTCAGAAAACATAGTCCATAGAGCTGTATGAATTGGGTCGGCAAGCTCTATCTCTCTAAATACCTCCTGGAACTGATTTGGTCAGCACTAAGGGTTTCCAGACATCGTACCTGGTCATTTAGTACTGAGAACGATTTGGTCGGAAAAATGGGCTCCGGATCGGTTTAGGCAATTCCGTATCTGACTCGAAGCCCTTCTGAACTAGATCAGAATCGGGCCCCTCCCCATCTCCGCTAGTCCTCTATTCCACTCATGGTGGTTCACAGTGCCCCAACCTAGAACATTAACGTGCTCCAAGACTGCATTAAAATAGCTGTGCTCTTCACCACATCAAGCGCCTCCGACCAGCCATTCTGCTGCTCCAGGGAATGTACCTCTTGGGTTCAAACAACCCTTTTCTGAAACGCTTTGGAATGACAGGGTCTACCATGCAGGGTTTGCCAGAAGTTTCAGAGGAGTGGCTATAATCTAGCACAAATCCTTTCCTCTCTCAGTCATACACATGACTACAGACCCCTTAGGTAGGTACGTTGGGGTGGAAGGTCTTCTTGAGGGACTCCCATAAAATATCCTAAGTGTATGTGTTACCCTGCACTTGCTTACCCAAAACTTTGTGGCCCTTACAGATGTACTCCCGGCCCTTCCTACATGCATAGTAATTATAGCGGGAGGCTTTAATGCTACACCAAACCCTGCCATAAAAACGACCGGAATTTCCACGTCACATCACTTATCATGGAAGAAGCAACTTACGGGGTAGCTAGACTCATTATGCCTCTGTGACATACAAAAATATGGCACACTTATGACATAGACACACTCACATGTCAGTGGCACCCAAGACACTTTCCTGTATTGATCTCTCCCTATACCCGTGACCGACACCCATCAAGCCACGTCAGCTGACATCTTTCCCAGTGGAATCTCCAATCACTCCCCTGTCGAACTTCGATTTGGGGGACAGATTTAAAAGCTGGTTCCTACAAGATGACTGTTGCATGGAGTTTCTTGCCACAGAGCTATAGGTCTATTTTGAGGGCAATGCACAAGCCCCAATGGCAATAGGCATGTTTTTAAACATCCCTGCATCCTGTGGCAGGCACATTATGGTTCCTGCCACATGGGGTATGGATGTTTTTGGGGGCCCCTGTGGTTCCCCCTGGCATCATACATGCAGGCAATCTTTGTATGTTGGAGGATCTCCAAATGTACTCTCGAGCCTTACAACTATTGGCAATCAATGACTTGATTACCCGTTGGTTGGGCGACTCCATGCACCAAGCTGAACTAGCTCTACTACACTTGGATATAGCAATGGGACTACTTTATAGAGCTCTCAACCCTATACACCTCTCTGAAGTAACCCGGGTGGTCTACCTGAATTTACGGGAGGCAGGGAAGGCCATGAGGTGGCATGACACACTTGTCCAACATATCCCACTATGGCATGGTCATCGCCTTAGGCACACCTTCAGCCTTCAGTGTTTTCAGGCATGGGACAACATTGGCAACTCTCTGCGACATCTAGAGAGTAAACCATATTAGGTATTACTTAATTGGGATGGCTACTGTTGTGGCAAAAAGAGACATTGTCCATTTATGGAGGATGACAATCACACAGACGATCGCTGAATTGAGAAAAGGGATAAACTGGTGTGCGCGTCTGCTACAGTAATACTGTAGGAGGCAGTAATCGACTAACAACTAACCCAAAAATACTTAAAACTCCCCTCACTGTGAGTATACAGGAAGTACATACAACGTCAGAGGAAATTCTGTGGAAATACAGTATACTAAAGAGATGGAACAAAATTAAAAACATCAGTTTTTTTATTAAAAACAACAAACCAAGGCATTACCCTGCGGTCAATACATAAAGCAACAATTTCATACACATTTATAAAAAATTCATTAAAAAACCAAAAGTCAACGCAGCGTTTCGGTGCTTGTAAAGATGAGACACCTTCTTCAGGACGGTTTTTATCTCTAAAAAGAAATACAACAATTACAAACTACATTTCACAGATTTCCTACTTATCCTGACGTTTTAATTACAATATTTATCATGGTACATAACCCTAAGAGAAAGTAAAAGGCAATATCTCTTCGCATGTGTTGCTAGATAAAAAAAGAGCATTATTGTCTCGCAAACAGAGAAGAACTCAGCTCCCTATCTGAAAAAATCAAAAGACTGTTGTTATTAGCTAAAGAAGATGGTAGTGGGGGTATAGAATATAACCCCAAAGTAGAGTTATTATGGTGATAATGATTTACTTCATTTTATTCCGATTTTCGGATTTATGAGAAGTGGTTATTACATCTCGTTTCAAAATGTCTGAAATATCAGTAAGATAGGAAAGGTTCGAGCACTTCGTATAAAGAGTTTAAATCACTCATACGATCTCGTAAAATAACCTTCTTTTTCTGTTCTTATTAAAGATTTAGTAATATCGCCATAAAAACTAAAACGTAAATGTTTGGGGAGGATATTTTTCAGCATAAAAAAGCAACATAATGCTTTCCATTTCCAAAATGGCCGACAACATTAAGTCACGTGATCGGGCCCTGTTCCATGCCCTTTGACCCCCAGTTGAGGTGTTTAAATATCAGAGAGAAATGAAGGCCTATTGCACACCAGGAAGCTGTACCAAAATCAGGGAAGCCGTCCGTTTTTTACGAGGTATGTCGAGATTATGCCACGCGGGGGTTTTGATAATTTTCCGCTCGTAAGCCATTGCTGCTTAATGCATCGAGTTGGCTAAACGGCTTTAAATCAGTGCGTTCTGATGCAATTGGGTGTCAGTTATTTGCGAGGCACGTCGCGACGAGGTCTTGTGATACTGCACAAATTGAGTTAAAAAAATCTTGTGTTGGGATACAGCTTTAAACCAGCCTCTCCCCATAAATTACGAGCAAGTGTGGAGTGTTTTTTGTTTTTGTTTTCGCCGTGATCTCGTTATTATTACAGACATGCAGTCGCTAGTGGAAATAATTATGTCAACGGACTCCAGAGTGATTTTTGTATCTATACGAGATACCAGTATTTATATTAATATGAGGTATTTTCTCCTCCTAGACCAATGTCCTATCGCATATATGAGAAGACATCATAGCATTAGAGGAAATAAACAGAGGAGTGGTCCCTCCTTCTAAACTCTTTGGCAGTTTGATGATATTCCACTGCCTGACTCCATGATGGGATCGTACTAGCTAATCTAAAAAGAGGTATTGATTTATTATTTAACCTTTCTCTCTCTGATTAACTTTACCAAAAGACTCCAGGATATGAAACAATTTTAAAAAAAAACAACAACATCTATTTCTGTCTATTTAGTACGGTCAAGTTGATCCGACTCCCATCCAATCATACGGTGGTCATCCCTGGTACAGCTTTCACCTTCATCAATGAAATTTTTTTTAGACTAGGTATGAACATGTTTGTAAACAAGTGCTTTGCTATACTTTATGCTACAGGTGGATGTTAAATAGACTCTCACCAACCGCAAACTACGGTGCAAATGATCAAGCAGTCGTACATGTCCTTCATCTGTATATAAATCTAAGACTAGTCCTTAAAGACTAGAGGTATGTTTCTTTTGGGCGAATTATAATGGTTATAAAGACATTGAGCAGTGAAATTTGTTTTGATGGTAATGTGTGTTTTTTTAAATAATTCATGGGAACAACATGTAGATAATTAATCAAATGATGATCATTTCTTTCCTACTATGGTTAATAGATTAGAAAGAGGGTGATAACTGGACAGCAAAATCTTTTTTTATCTAGCCACACATGCAAAGAGATATTTCCTTTTACTTTCTCATCGGGTTATGTACCATGATAAATATTGTAATTAAAACGTCAGGATAAGTAGGAAATCTGTGAAATGTAGTTTGTCATTGTTGTATTTCTTTTTAGAGATAAAAACCGTCCTGAAGAAGGTGTCTCATCTTTACAAAGCACCGAAACGCTGCGTCAACTTTTGTTTTTTTATGAATTTTTTTATAAATGTGTATGAAATTGTTGCTTTATGTATTTACCTCAGGGTAATGCCTTGGTTTGTTGTTTTTAATAAAAAATCTGATGTTTTTAATTTTGTTCCATCTGTTTAGTATACTGTATTTTCACAGAATTTCTGCTGACGTTGTATGTACTGCCTGTATACTCACAGTGAGGGGAGTTTTAAGTATTTTTGGGTTAGTTGTTAGTCGATTACTGACTCGTACAGTATTACTGTAGCAGACGGCATCACAACTTATAAGATACACTTTGTTGCTTAGGGACCTATATTTCTTTTTAATCTTATCTACCCTGTCCCTTATTGGTTCAGAGGGTACCTCCTTTTTGTTTGGAAATAAACTGGTGTGCCACACAGGTGGAGCCCATCAACTCGGCACAAGTCTGCCCCTATAAACATGAACAAGTATGGGAGAAATGGTTGGATCACTATGGACTGTGGGCCTATAAATAGCTTACCTTGCATGTATTCCTCTGCAGGATGTCACAGTGGGGTCATGGGAATTGGCTTTATAATCATTATTATTTTTGATTTTTTTATATGCACTTTTGAAATCAATAACATTGGATATCAAAAAGAAAATTTGTCAGAAAGATGTTTTTTTAACTCAGAAAGCAAGATTGTTGTGATCTGGTGTAAACCTGGTCAGTCTTTTTTGAGAAATTAGGCTTAAACAAATAGGATATGCCAGATGTCTAGTACAGTGGGGAGCCCCATGATACTTCTGCAGTACCGCAAATAGAAAAAATAGAACATTTTGTTTGGAAATTGACCACTTCCGTACTGCAGGACTGGTCCTAAGGTACAAAGCAATCTGGTTTGTTGGCGGCAAAATTAACAGAAATGTTGCTGCCACCATTACAGGACACTGGTACTCAATCTCCATGTCCCAAGGTTAAGAAAAAATAAGCCTGGCAGGAGAAGGATAGGGATACCTTGACACCCTGGCTCTAGTTGGAGACCCAAAGGGAGCCACGCTTTTGGCAAATTCTTTTCTTTTGTGCCTCTAGTCCCATTTCACTTCTGCTGGTCGCAATGAGTCCCAGCAAGGAACCACAGAGCTCATGCAGGACCCAGAGTGGCCCTCCTGTGTGGTCCTATTGGACAAGAAGGGGTGGTCAACAATGGGGCATTGGCGATACAAGGGCAGTTGAGCACCTTTGGAGGTTTGAGCACAGGGCCTGGTCGCAAGCTGAACAAGGCTGTAGGCTATATGTGAGAGGCACCTGATGGGGGTTGAATGCAGGTCCTGGCAAGCCAAAATCATGCATGCCTAAAGGCTGTGAGTAGTGAGGTTAGCAACTAGAGGCAGTTTGTTGTAGTGCCAGCCCCTGCGTCCATCAGTCTACTAAAGATGGTCAAAAAATATGCCTAGTTATGAATATAATCGAAAACCTGAGAAATTCACTGAAAAAAACAGAGGTTAATGTTACATTATAGGTAGCTATGGTAATAATATAAAAACTATTATTTTAAAGCAAAAACACCCTGCAATGTACCCGTTATAGTTTACTGAGATAACTATGACTCACACCCACCATGCTCTGCTTATGACCTCACATATCACATCACTAATAACATGTGAAATAACATCATTGTTGACATTACGGGTCACATCATACAGTCATTGTGACACCGTTCAATAGTGTTTAGGCCTTGAAATAATTTTACACACTATAGGTGTGGAGAATTTTCTATTCACTTTTATGCAAATACCCACTTATCTACTTCACGTGATCCGCAAGTGAAGAAGTCCAAGGACCGCCAGACTTGTGGGGGCGAAGCGGTGGTGGTCCAGCTACTGCCACACCAGCGGTCCGACCACCCTATTAAGACTTTTGTGGTTGGACCGCTATTGCACCACCACAACCGCGTGGGAACCGCATTCCCTGGCGGTCTAGCGGCGGTCTGAGGGCTACAATATGCTTGATGGTGCCCTAAGGCACCACCAAGAATATTACAACTTTCCTCACCGCCAGCAGTGTCATGGAGGTTCTTCCTCCATGTAACTGCTGGCGGTGAGGAAAAAAAGAGGGCTCTCCATGGCGTCCTCTAACCCCTGTTCATGCGGATACATGCATGGGGGCAAATGTTGGGCCCCTGAAGATTTGCACCCCCAATTCCTGCAGGGGAAGGAATGCATGACATGTTGCTTTCCTTCCAGTGCAGGAACGTGCACTGGTGGTTCCCCCGCTGTGCTGTTTAATACTCACAATGAGCCTTTAAACAGCACCCCGCTCGACCACCATGCCGCCCGCTCACCAGACTGCAAAATTACTTGTAAGCCGGCGGGCGAGCGGAAGTGAGTTTTAGCTGCCCTGGAACGGGGCAGTGGCATACTTTCCACTCCAGGGCCGCTGAAACTCGTAATCATTCCCTTAATGTATTTATAATTCAATACCATTTAGTTTCCTTAACAGCAACAAAAATAAAATTATATTTATTATAACTTTGTGATATTGTACCCAAAATTCAGTTGCAGAGGTGATGGTTTCAAATGAGGTCCAGCTCAAATGGAAATGAGGTACAAGTGCACAGCATATGGTAACGCAAGTCTGGAAATGAGGTCCCTCTGCAAAGCGAAAGTGCAACCTAAGGTCCTGTGGGATTTCAAATTGTGTCTTGCTGCACTAAGAACAGGGCAAATGAGGTCAGATAGGCTCGCAAATGATGGCTGGCTAGACTAAGAATTCATTCAGGACTGTAAAAGAGATCTGAGTGCAGCAAAGGTAATGTAATATGAGGTTATTCAAGACCCAAATGTAGGTCAAGGAGCAGCAAACTTTTGGTACTTGAGACTAGATAAATTATATTGTGCCAAGGTTAGCTATCAATGAAGACAGAAAAAGGACTGGAAATGAGTTTCATCTTTCAAGTGGACAGAGCAGCATGAGGGCCGGCTGCACAAAAGGTATTGCAAGGTGAGCTCAAGTAGGACCACAAATGACTTTCAATGGCAATAGGGTAAGGCAATTTGAAGTCAATAAGATCTGAAAAAAATCCTGGCTGTACAAGGAGTAGTTCAACATTAAATAATGCCATACTGCAAATAAAGCCTAGCTGCACCAAACAGTGAATAACCAACAGTGGGTAACGGATCTTAACAGAGATTCCAGCCACTGCTCAGGAACGTAGTGTCCACTGGTGCAGCTGGTGCAGTGGCACTGGGGCCCAGGGACCTGAGATGTTCGCTGAACCCTGATTATTACTGTATTTTGTAATCCAAACAGCAGGTGGGCGGCAGTGCTTCCCTTGCAATAGAGACCATGACACACAGTCCACCCTACTTCTACTGCTGCCGACCCAATTGCGCTAGAAGGCTACTACTCTTTTACAGTGGCGGCTGGTGCTATTTGAAAGTGGTGAGGGTGTAAAAGTCGTGGATGGATCTTACATCACGACCATCATAAGGGAGGTTCGGGATTTTTTATTTTTTTAAATAGAGTGGGCAAATCATTGCTTCATAATATTATGCTTAGAACCGCTTGAATGTGAAAATGTAATTCCCATTTCACTCATCGGCCCATTTTATCTATGGCTGCAGTCATGTTTCATATTTGGCAACATGTTGGGACCAAAAGGATTTTTCTAACGTCCACATACACATCTGACATGTGCAGAATTATTTAACTCTCATAAGCCTTGTGACAGCTTCTAGTTAAATATTTTGTAATCATAAAACGTATACATCGACGGTGGGAAAAGAGAAACTCTGGGGCAGATTTAAAAGAAAGTGACGCATCTGTAGAGATGCTTCACTTTACCTGCACCACCCTGAGAAACCCTTGCACCACCATGGATGCGCCGTAATTACAATACGTTGCACCATGGCGCGAGGATTGACAGATGCGTCTGAAATTCTGACACATCTGTTGGGGCAAAAGTCACATATTGCTGGAGTTGTGTCGCAAGCACGACGCAACTCCAGCAATGCATTTTGAAGCCTATTCCCACTACTCTGCGCCACTAAAAATGCCTACTTCAAGCAGGCGTTAAGTTTTGACACAGTGGCGTCCGAGAAGTGACGCAGTGAAATCCTGTAGATTTAAGTGCGTCACTTTTACGAGGCTCTCCTGCGTGGGAACCCCCACCCTGCATACATAATGCCTTACGCAGGTATAATGTGACGCAGGGTTTTACAAGTAGGCGCTTCTCCCTAGACGGGTCACATTGTAAATTTGCTGCATTTTTTATGCCACCGCTGTGCCACAAAAGTGACACAACGGTGGCGCAAAAGTGTTGCAAGGGGCTTGTAGCTCGAAGATATTTACCTCACAAAAATGGAGCTTACTGTAGCAGAGCAGATTAGAAGCTGACAGCATGTGCCTTTGTAGGATGAATAAATGCATCCATGGACAAGAAGGCTCCTTCAGCGTCAAGAGTAGTGGACCAGCGAGTCCTTTAAAAAACACATTCTCATGTCCATTAACAAGCGTTTATTTAAAAAATAAATTATATTGCTCCTCAGAAACTGCTACCAGGCAGTCACTGTCAAGTGCTTCGCATGCTTTCCATCGAGGCTCTGCTAGCATTGCCATCTTTAAATGGGTTTGAACTATTCCAAATGAATACCCGTGCACATACATGTGCGCCGAGGCATCCATCTCTCAATTTATTTTGCAATACTTTATTGGAAAAAACATACTGCGATGCCTGTCCTTCTTAACTTGCGCATGCAAAGGTAGATATTGTGGAGTCGTTTTCGTTATAGTTCAGATATCATTCCGAGATGCCCTCTGTGTTGATTTTGTGGAGCAGTAAAGTAATGTTACACTGTAGCAAAGAAAAAATCATTGGCAAAGGTAACAGCATGGCAGCCAAAGCAAGACTTATTGACTTTGTTAATGCTTGTTTAATTAGTAGAGCCCAATTTTTCCATGAAACGACCTCAGACGTTTCTGAAAATCGTGCAGCTTCACTGTACTATTCCTCTCCTTGTGTAATGACTCAGATGACCCCCGGTGCGACAATCATTTTTGGTGCACCCCCATGCCCATGACCACCACCTCGTATTCTCTCACTAACACTGGGCAAAAGTGCCCCTCATCTCTTCAATCATAAGATAATGCTAAAAACAGCGCCCCCCCCTGAGTTCAATGCCCCCCTCCACAGGTTAGTGCTCAGCGAGGCTGTACCAGTCACACTGATCTAAAGCCGGCCCTGCTCAGAACTGACTGTGGGCTGAAGCAAGTATGCAGGTAGCAGCGTTGTTCCCCACAGTGCAAGAGCGACACAACACTAAAGTCAGATTTATGAAGCCACGCAAAGCTCCTTTGATTGACGAGTGGCCCCATAAAGCTGGAGTAAGGCAACAGAGCCCAAATCGCTGAGCTGCCTTACTCCGCATGGGAAGGCACTTCATTGGCATTGCATAGGTGTTCCCACGCAACTCCCATGGTTTTTGACACATCCTCATATTTACCAGAACTGGTAAACCTGGGAATGCGCCAAAAATATGCACCTTCCCAGGAGAGGCATAATGAGGAGACAGCACACATAGAAAGAGGAAAATGCCTCAGGATTTTTTCTGCAGGAAGGTGCCCCTTCCTGCACAAAAACAATCCTGCCTGCAATGCAGGCAACCTTGCACTATGGTGCGAAGGTGCCTGTGTTGCGTTAGGCTGCCAAAAGTACACAAGCGCAGAGGAACAGGCAGGAATGAGCTGCATTATCTGAAACAGGGTGCATTCCTGCCCTTTCCATGTTATGCAGTGCAGTATGGTGACTTGCTGCACTGTGTGGCTTTTTCATAAATAGGTCCCTTGTTGGCCCTAATGTTTCGTAAAGGTGCTTTACATTTTTTTTATCACATTAATCCATTACCACTTAACAGCTGTAATCATTGCTATAGAGGTGACAGCATCCACAAAGGTTTTCTGTGAATTGTATTTAATATACAATTATCAAATACAATTTTAGTACATGCCCGTTCTTGCATTAATCATGTTTATTAGGAGGCCCAATCAAAATTTCTGCTACACGGGTGTAATCCAGCATAATTTTGTGATTGTTGCTTTGTGTTTGTTATGCGAAAAATTATGCGACATGACAAAATTGTAGCATGGGAGAATGTGAACAATGCAAACGACCACTTGGCTGCTATTCATTGCACTTGTGTTTTTGCACTTTTTGGGAAAACCGTGTCCTTGCGCACAAAATGGACGCAAGGACACATTTCAAGCTAAAATGTAAAGCTAGATGCTGCATTTATATTTCATGCAATGTTGCATAATTTCTTATAGTTTTTGCAGTTGTTTGTGTAACTGAGCACAAGCAGATTATACAAATTTCACACACTCCTATTTATTATAAATGGTTTGAGTACTACTTTATATGGTCATACATTCTGTTTTGCAATTATACAAACAATGGTGGTTATTTTATACTAGAATGATCAGAACACCTAAATGTTCAAAACAAGGGAATACAATCGTTGTGGAGACTACAGCTTCAAACCTGATTCATGTACTGGAAAATTAGGCCAGTGTATGAGCAACTATATAATGCAAGAATACAAAGATGTCCTTGTTGCCAGGGCCAGAGCTAGGCATGGGCAGTGTGGGCAGCTGCCCAGGGCCACGTAGTCAGCACTCTAACTTGGGGCCTGCACCAATGCGGACAGAGTCAGACCACGGCATGAAAGGTGCCACCTTGTAAGTGTGCCTCACTGCTATGGTGCAGCAAGGTGAACCTGAGGGGTGGGGGGCCCCCCATTCCCAGTTGCAAGAAGACACATTCCTCAGGTTTGTCCGACAATTAGGCCTCCACCCACCACCCAGAGAAACAGAGGGATGGCTACGGCTGTTTAGCTCACTGGCAGTATTAACCCTCTCTGGAGATAAGCAACCCTCACAACTTCAGCCCTTGCTGAGCTGTTAAGAGGTGCTTGTAGGTGACCAAGAGGGAGGGGCTGTAGCTTCAGTAGCTGGCCTTAAATGTTTTACTAGTAACTGATTTTGTAACATTGTGGAACCTCATATATATATATATGTTTAGATGCAAACAGCCCTGAATGTGTCACATCTATACAATTTAGAGGGGCCTCGCACATTCCGTTTCGGCCCATGGCCTCAAAAATCCTAGAACCATCTCTGCCTGTTGCCCCTCTTTGAAAATGTTATACAAGTGACATTACGAAGTGAGGAAAACAGCAAGAAAGTACAAATAATTCAGAAGAAACACCTATGAGCTCACAAGTAAAATAGTGTGGGACAAAAAAAAAACTTGCAGAAGTGATACTGAACACGGACCAGCCCAAAAGCCAAACAAAAGAATGCGGTTCATGCCCTGTAAACAATTGACACATGGTTTCTGGCAAGCCCAAGAGCTAAATTTCTGCTGCTGAAAGTATGCATACACGTCAGATCACAATTGTGTATCTGACCTGAGATTTGGTTTCTCCCAATATGCTTCTTGTGATGTAAAGAGAATGCGCATGTGCAAACAGCGAAGAAGGGACAGTGATCAAAAAGAAACTGAAAGATACTGTTTACAATTGCCAAATATATTGCTGTTGAATATAGCTGGTATACCAGAGAGTAGAGGGGATTTAGATTTGATAAGTTCCTGCATGGCTATGACGTCATTATCCTACAGGAAACCTACACAGGTGAAATATGTGAAACAAATAGTTAAAGATTACCATTCATTGGATGGAGCGAGGGATCATTATATTCTACAACTTGAGGCGAAATGGAATATAAAAATGGATGGCTCTGGAGAGTCCTTTGAACAGTTCATAACAAACATTGTCAAACGAATTGGCACTGAACCCCAATATCAAAGATTTGTCCAAAACCTTAAAATGTCCACTGACTCAATGAGGCCAAGGAACGATAGTCTGGCTGCAGGGCTTTCAGCTGATGGCAGCTTAATGGAGTCCATGCACTGAGAGTATATAGGAATAACAACAGTTCAAAAATGATACCCACAAAAATCCATCTTGATTGTGAATGTGTAGGAATTAAAGGAGAGTTTAAACCTTTTTGTCAGTGACTCCATGAATGACATCAAAACATTTTGGAAATGCTCACTGGTGTAGAAATTGTTCACTTTGCCCTGGTACAAGTGAGGGAAATTGGCCCTCATGCACCCGTAAGAGTACAGACATAGGGGTCTATTAGGATGGTGGTCGGGAAATCACCCGACTCCATGGTAGCGGGAAAAGACCGCCCGTCAGGCCCGCAGTATAACCGCTGGTCCAATTATTATGCTCCGCAGTCGAAATCCGACAACGGTGGTACGATTGCGTGCTTTAACATTGCGGCGGTTGCTGCTGCCAGCAACACTGTCGCAATGTCAAAAGGAGCATGCCCAGCATATCCCTGCACTGTGTGGCAGGCACTGCACAGTGCCTGCAACCAGGTACAGGGACTTGTAGGGGGGCACCATAGGTACCCCCCAGTGCACCCACACCCCCCCAACACATTGGGGGCCCGCAATGGGTCCCCGTAAACATTTTCCGCATGCCTTTCCATGGCGATCCCACTGCCACGGATGGGCTGGCTACCGCTGGCATCATAATCTTGCTGGTGGAGCCTGGCCCTTCACCGGCACTATTGTAGCAGACCAGTTCCGCCCACTAGGCAGGCGTGCGGACTGCTACAGGCGGAAAAGTGGCGGGCATAAAATCTTACTGCTGCGGTTGTCACCGCCAGGCTAATGGGACTGGCGATTTTCCAGGTTGCGATCGCGAGTGCATGTCCGCTGCCGGTCCGACAGTTGCCACTGCAGGCCCGGCAGCGCCCATCCATCCACAATCCTAATTGACCCCTTAGTTTGGGTGTAATGTTCCCCTAACACTCCCTGGCCTTGTGTCACTGCACCTGCTGCACTATTAATAGCTATACTCTTGGAAATTCTACAGAATTAAATTTAATGAAAGAGTTTTCAATAGAACATATTGAACATACCGTAAATAGCAGCACAAAATGAAGGTCCCTCATTTTTCTGGAGCACTGTTGGCTTTTGAAAAGGGGAACAAGCAATACACAGATCATAACATATAGCCGAGAAATCCCAGCAGAAAGAAATCAAAAATGGTTATCACCAAATTGTCTGCTGGCAATGCTCCAGTAGCAAATGGCATTTGACTGGAAACTTCAAATTCCTGATTGTTACCTATTTCGGGAGCTGGCTTTTCAGATTGTTAACATAAAAACACATCTAGAGACTTGGAGGCAGAGTGACATTACCCTATTCTATAGGAACAGCCCAACAAAGGAAGTACAGCTTTATTGCCTAATCAGTTTAAACTGGCCCCCCAGAGAAGAAGAAGTCGGGGAACACCGTTGCACTCCCATTGAAGGGTCACTGAAGGAAAGCCAGGGAGCACAATTGCACCCCCTGCGTAGATTCCTGGGGGTTCAGGATCCCCATCCCAGGCCCCAGAGAAGTTGCAGAATAAGTGCCGTTGCGCTCCCCGTGAAACTGTGTAGGTGCCCCTGGGGCCCAGGAACCAATTCCTAGGCCCCGATAAAGATGAAGTCAGGGTACGCCGTCACGCCCCATTGAAGCTGGAAATTCTTTAGGTGGGTAGGGTAACTGACCCTGGGGAGATCTGAGAGGGGGTGGTGGACTCCCTAGATTCAAGGAGGGGGGTTGTAGTAGACCCTGAGGTGTCAAGGTACAGTAGGTGGTTCCTCAGGGAATCAACAGTATGTCATCCTGGAACGAGTGTTGTGAAACTGAGGTGGTGGCCATGTGACAAATCAGGTAGGTCCTCTGGGGTCAGCCCACAGGACCAGGAGCCCTGGGGTGTACCTCTGGTGCCCGTAAGGTGTCAGTTGGGGGGTGCACCCCCCAGCTAGGAGCAGAAGGTGGTGAGGCCCACAGTGGTCTAACCAGCTGGTAGCCACTTCTGCCCCAGGCTGCCACTGATCAGGCAGGCTGCAGTGGACGGAGCTGGGAGGACTTCTGAATGGTAGTATCACCCTCAAGACTGGTGGAGCCCATCTTAAGTGAAAGGACCCTGTGTTTCTGACTGGGGTGGTGCAGGCCAAGTCAGGATTTTGAGGGCCCCTTGCTGAGTAAGGTAGTACCCCCTGAAGACAAGTGCGGCCCTTGTTGAGTGAAGGGACCCTGTGCTTCCGATTGGGGTGGTGCTGGCCAACTAGGAACCAGAAGGGTCGCTGGATGGTCTCCGGGAGTGCTGTGGGGAGATCAGGAGAGCTCTTAGGAGTGGACCTAGGAGAAGCTGACCCAGGGCTCATGGGCTCTCCAAGGGTACTACAAGAGGGGAGCATGACTCTTGGAGCAGCGGAGAACAAGGAGATGGTCTAGGTTCCCAGGGTGGCTTCAGTGGAGAGCTATCAACAGGGGAAATGAGCTGCAGGATGTCTGACAAGGCCTCTTCAGTGTCCCTCCCTGGCACTGCCAGTGTGGTGGTGAGGCAGGTCTGAGGTCCTGTCACGGAGCCAGGTCAGAGGCCAAAGGTGCTTCTCCATAAGAGAGATGCACAAGTGGGCTGTTCTTTCTTTAGGGAAGACAGTCGTCCCAAGAGGGTGGTGGCAGCTAAGGACCCCAGTGACAGGCTAGGGGTGAGGGTCCAATGAGGGCATCTTTAGGATGCAGGTACCCAGAAGAAGGAGGATACTGGGTGGAATAATCTCCACAAGGGGGACCAGCTAGCGATCCAGGGGATAGGTTCTGGACTTGTTCAATGCAAAGGCATCAGTGCTGAAGCACTGTACCCTTGTCCAGAGGATTGGTAGACATAGTGTTGTGTTACCAAGGGCAGGGGTAGTTCTTATTTGGCTCAGTCCATGTAGACAGTTAGTGACCTAGGTGCATCTAACCTAGAACCAGGAGGGTTCCTAGGGCAGTCTGGGATCACTGTGGTGGGAGGAGGTCTCATAGCTGGGGGTCTTAGCGGACAACTGGTGAGTACAGTGTCTGGTCACGAGGTAAAATAGCGATTGACTGCTAAAAGGTAATGGGCTCACTGAATAATTAATTTGTGAAATTATTAGATAAGATAAGCAAGGACCAAATGAATAATGTGACTAGACAATTGAAATGTATGAATTTTCCTTTTTAAACCAGTAGCCTTCCATTTACATGAGCATTCCTTACTCCAATTTGAAAATAATGTTGGTCCTGAAGAAGGTACAATATAAAGGGTGTGTGACACTGAAACACGCATCGAGTAGATCCAACAGTGGCCAGATTTATGCACTCAAAGAAGAGAGCTGTCTTGAAATTGTAACATCTGTAGTAATAGGGATATGTATATTCAATATTGACTGTTTTACAATTGCATTCTGTCAGAATGTAAGGTTGTATCAAAGTGAATGTCCATTTATGTTTTTTTTTACTCTTTTGGATGATTTGAACATAAATTAATCGAATAATCAATATGTGCAAGTAAAGTAAATACATTGAAAGTATATGAGGAACTTTCTAATAAATGTAAAATTGTGAACACAAATATAAGTTTATCCACGTTTATCTTGAATCCTATTGGTCAAGCTTATATTTCCCTTTCTTAAATGCCTTTGCCCCATGCTCCCTTATACATAAATTAACTGAAGTGATTGTGCAGGAATACCTCTTTCTTTCTTTAATAAATATTTTTGGGCTTTACCATAAGTGTGAGAACATCAACTGCAGATTTTTAGAGTCTGTATAGTGTTACACTGGAAAATATATTATATATAAGAAATCAGACAGCAGAGTAGAAATTGGCCGTTCCATTAACACAATTAAAATTCTGTCATCTTAAATAAGCATGCTGGAAAAAAGAATGACTTGTGCAATATGCCTGTGGAAAAAAGCAATGTAACAGTCATAAGCATTTGGGCTCAAACTCCACCTTGCCTTCCCACAATCCAGTATATTTCTACAGAATCCTTGCCATGTTTCCGGAAAGTGTCATCATTCTGGTCCGACTCACCTCTAATTCTCTCCCAGTGCATTTTTCTTTCCCTCCCCCATTCACGCAACTACCAATGTTTAGGTGACCTTCACATACCAAGATGCTAGCTAAGAGATAGATACACTATCTAACACTCAACTGCAGTTCAAGGTCTAATCAGTGGCCACGAATACCTTAGATCCACCAAGAGATATGAATAAATCCTGCTCTACCACCACCTACCACTGAAGCTTGATGCATGCAGCCAGCAGCCCTGCAGTATCTTATATGCCCGTTTCCTGTATGAATGTGGAATCTCTAGAATGTGCATGACATCACCCTGTGATACTTTTATTTATTTATTTGAGAGTTTGTACATGTTCCAGTTCCACCATTTTCGTAGAAGCCTATGACCTGGGGCCATGCGTCTACCACACTGGCCCAAGAGGGGCGCATGCGAATAACCTGAGACTTGAAGTAAAGTGTAGAATTTTACAAACATCTTTTCGTGACTCTGATGCTACCATCTTTAGTCTCCATACAAGAAGATCGCTCTTTGTATGCTTCAATCTTATTATGTATTCACTATTTGTGGTAGGAGTTGCAATAGCCCAAGAAACAAGGCCAACGATGGGCACCACAGCATGCACAAGCATTAAATACATGTCATTCTATACAGCGCCCTGAAGTAACCAAGAACCAACAGGCATTGCTGTATAAAGCTATTAAAGCAGCTGAACATTCACAATGGTCTTCAATGCAACAATAGTATGGATCAGTGATGTTGTTGCAGCAAGACGTTTTCCAGGATAATCATAAATACGCCACATGGCATTCAAGGTGCAGGATTTTGCAAGGTACTGGAAAATGAAATATTCCTTTTCGTCTCTGAATATTAACAAATTATGGACTGTATCACAGCAAGTTAGCAGTGGTAGCACTACATTAAAACAGGGCTTGATTTACAAAGGTAAACTTACAATAGGTTGCTATTCACAAAGGTGTTTTACTGGTAGTATATTTATGACTGTGGAGTATTGGGACATGAATAATAGAACTATCATCCAAAAGTATTTTGAGTTCATGACCTAATTTAATGTACTCCTGTCCCAGGTCATACATTTGGGTACATAATTATCAATTTCATTCATACATTTGAGTTCGTTCTTAAAGCTATCTATATTGTGCAAGTTTGACTTAGACATGAAACAATTTTCATTTAACATTACAAACACACTTAAGGGTATACTCACAAGAGTAGCGTAACACAACTTTCAACATCGCAGCCTATCGTGGGAAAATAACCCCATATCAACGTGGAATTCACAACACGCAGGTAGCATGCGATAGACACCAGATAACGCGTCAAATGTCTCAGTGAAATCAACGCCACGCCGCCAAAATGCATTACACGAATGCAAAAAAAGATGCGATGAGGCCAACCGCAGTACAAAAAGTAGTGAAACCAGCCACAGGCCTGAAAATCCCACGCAGCTGGAGGGACAAAGCCCCATAAAAACCACAGAAAAAACACACCCGAAACAAGCCAAAGCACGTAGCAACATGGATGCACCCTGACCCTGCACAGAGGCCAACTCGAACCCCAAAACCCCCACAGACTACCTGCAAGGAACAACGGGGTCGGGGAAGGCCAAGGAGAAAAGGGAGAGGAAGACGGGGTTCAGACCACAGGAAAACAAGACCAGCATCGCAGAGCTGACAGAACACTACCAGCAACTACCCCACTAGCAGACCACCTGGATTGCAGTCGGAGTGCTGAGGAGGCCAATAGGTGCCGGCATGACGCGACAACCCAGACCAAGGCACCAACACGCTGCCAACGGGAAGGCAGCAACTGTGACAGGAGGTGGCAGTCTAGCTCCACCGGAGGAGCTGGAGGAAACCCAGGCCACAGTCATCAGTGTGGGGTTGGTCCAAGGAGTAGGGAGTCTGGACACAGAATGAGAGGACCTGACACAACATCAGCAGGGAGTGGAACAAACAGGGACTGGGGGAACGGGGGAGATGGGCACAATGGCATACATGCACAAGGAGGTGTAGCACACTGCACACCTGCAATCACCCAGGATCATGTCCCAGACCCCCTTGGCACACTGCAGCACACTCATAGCAAGAACAGCACACCCACATTGATGACAACATGGTACAGTGTGCATAGCCGACAATGCAGAACAGGGAACACAACTGGCTCCGCACATGCGCAGAAAATTGCCTACTACATCATACAGAGCCGGAAACTGTGAAATGGAAATGTACGCATCCGTCATGTAGTCCAAATGTACACTGTTTCGCAGAAGAATCCAGCACCCCAAACACTCATAATGTACATTGCCATACAGTCTGCATGCAAACCAGCACAATGCGCCAACATACATGTCAACACAAAGTCAACATGCATCTCCCCTTCACATCACATAGGGGCACACAACACCTTCACCAGACAATAGAATACAACACATCTGTGATGCCGTAGAGGACCAAAACACAGTCGACACAGACGCCCTACAACAGCCCATGGATATCCCACGCAACCCCCCACCAGGACCCGGCCAGCCAAGCTAGTCAGAGGAGAACACCGAGCCTGCAACAGACAATTCAGCAGGAAGCACCCGCAAGCATAACTGGGTCACGACACTCCACCCACCCACACATGGCACCCCAATGCCATGTGTCAGCACGCCAAAAGGAGGTGGCCCAACAGTTGTTGGCGGAGGCCGGATCCAAGGAATGCGAACCAGGACACATACATACGTGCCTATCACCCTTCAGGGACCACCCACACCCCACTGAGGAGACCCACACTGCCATAGAGACACATGCAGATGCACATTCATAGTCAGAACCACGACTAGGGAAACTCAAATTGCAGTCACACGCCCATGTTAGCTCTGCCTACGATGGCCCTGGCCACTCCCCCTACAAATTGAGTACGTGACGACAAAGATACATGTCTAAGCCCCAACCCGCTGCCTGCGGTGACGTGTCTGCTTCTGATGTACACAGCACAATATAATGTTGTAGGGCCCAGGGCCCTCATGCATGCAAAAAGACCACAGGGACACACGCATATATAATGTTGAACTGGCTACGGGCAAATGCACCGACCCCTTTATTGGCAGGGCCACATGTACAGTGACGCCTGTGCTGGATATGTGTGGGGTGAGTGTAGGCCATTCCACATGGAATGTCTGATGCTGGCAACCACTTGAACACGGAACACCAGTGCAACGGAAACAGTAAACACATGCATCCCAGAGTCAACTGCTGAGCAACATGGAGTGACCCGGAGAAAGTTCAGAGTACAGCCAACATGCAAACAGAAGTGTCCGTAAGTTGCAGTGCACTGGGGTTGGGACACTTGTGATGTGCACGCTCATGTGAAGAAAAAGTTTTGGATTGTGTCCCTTCGATACATTCCTGATGCAGATGCAGTGGGGTGTGTTAGACCTGCATCATCTTCCCCATCAACGTCTCCGGGCACCCACACTGTTTGAGGTGACATAGCTGCGCAACTGCTCCACAGCACAAAACACAATCAGTAATGGACAATGGCCTGCGGTGCACTGAGTCACTGGTACCTGGAGTGCTGAGCAGGGTATCAGGCTGATCGATGATGGCATCGGCGACAGGTCTGAGCAACTCCGTAAGTCTGTCAGGACCACCGTTTTGATTCTGGCAGATAGCGGTTGGAGGTGTTCCTTCCAGTGGTGGCATGTGTCCCCTGCGGTATGAGACATCAGGGACGGTCTGGACTCACTTTTGTGTGTGAGCCCTAGTGGGATGCATTTGAGCCCGGAGGCTGCGTACAGCTCAAGGCCACAGAAAAATGGCGTTGGAGACCCCAAGGCCAACACTCCAGGGGCCATCCAATATCTCAGGAGAAGGGGTCCCTGCCCGGACCAGTACAGAGTTAGTGGCCCTGGATTCACTGCGGCTGGCACAGGCACCCAGTCATGGGATGGTGACTTGCGGTGCAGTCAGATGGGTCATGCGACCTGAGCGGGTCCTCATCAATGTCCGAGGTGTATGTTTCAGAGGGTTGCGGGGGACAGTGGAAGGTTCTCCAGGGCATGATGCGGAAGGTTTGATTTTATCCGGAAGCAGCAAATGGAGGAGTGAAATGCTACAGCCTCGTTGCCACCACCAATTCGGTATCAGCTACATGAGGATGAAATTTGCCCCCTAGTCCATAGACTCAGACGCCACCAAAGTTCGACCAGAGAGTGTCCATGAATGTCGGGGAACAGACTTAGTGGCACTGGGGCTGAGAGGGGAGGCAGTCTGCGATAATGCTGGTACACTGATATGGACTCCTCCATTGCAGAATCAAGACTCTGTGACATACTGGACCGCAGTGTAGGCAGGAGGCAGCGGTCAGCACAGGCCATTCACTGAGAGTCGCCAGCATAGGTTGGTGGCCATAACGGCCTGCGTAGTTCAGGCTCAGTGGCACCACGTGTTCGGTCCCCTCCGTGACTGTGACCCGGATTTCGTCCGGACTGAGCCGCATCTTCCTCTTACTCCTCTCTGTGCGACCACAGGTGTGTACTCCGCCATTTGTGATTCGCAACTAGGTGCTGGATTTGAGACCTACTGGTCCGCAGGGTAGTCCTTGTCCCTCATATACGTGTCGCCGGCTGACATTGAACAGGGTTTGTGGCATCACGTGTTGGCAGCTGGCATTGAACCGGGTTTGTGGCAGCATGTGTCGGCCGTTGGTATTGAACAGGGTATGTGGCAGCACGTGTCAGAGGCTGGAGTTGAACAGGGTTTGTGGCAGCACGGTTCGCCGGCTGGCATTGAACAGGGGTTGTGGCAGCATGTGTTACCGGCTGGCATTGAACAGGGTTTGTGGCACCACGTGTCACAAGATGCCTATATGGAACTATGCCTCATGGATCGGGGGGGTCTGGTGCTGTGACCGCTGGCCCGGATTTGGGGTCACTGCCATTCAGGAGCCAGGACACAGTTTCACATATGAAACCTACTGGGCAGCAGAGGACGCCGGAGGAGTATGTAAATGAGGAAGGAGTAATTGTGGCCAGCGTTCGGGGGCCAGCTATGGTCTGAGAGGCTGGCTGGCTTGTGGGCCTCGGGATTGGAGCTTACACATGCACTTGATGGGCCCTCCTTGACACACGCAGGTGATCAGTGTGGCCTGGCTGCGCAGGGTTGGGAATGACTGGTTCGTGGTCCAGTGGGCTGGGGTACGGCAGGCTGACAGGATCGCAGGCAACTCCACTGAGGAGGACTGCGTCGGCCTCGAGGCAGGGTGGGAGGACCACACCGAGGGCTATCTGCTTTTTATTCACACCCCTGCGCTGGCCTGGGGTACGCTTACGGGGGGCGTAACAGGCAACATTTCTGCGAGGATCCCCACTGGCTGGGGTGACATGGTTGCGTTCACTGTCCACTGCACTCCATACATCAGAGGTGTATGTTGTTGTGGCTATGGGTGTGTTCTGCATGATGCCGTCTATCTAGCACATCGCTGCCACTCTTGGCATTGTGCACATTCCCAATCATGGTTCTACTGCATCCTTCACACATGCCTGGTTGCCACCTCTCCCCACATTCAGCTATTGTGTGGCTGAGGTGCCATGCCGTTGATTGGTCATGTTCATGGCTTGCCTAGGTTACCAATGTAAGTTGTTCTGTCGTGTCTGGTGGCTGGGCATGCTGCTGTGCATGTTGGTTGCGATTTTGTGACGTGTGCATTGCCAGAGTTGTGGATTGCATGGTTGTGGAGTTGAGGTGAGTGGGGTGTTAATTTTGGACTTGCCAAAGGGCTGTGCATTTCTCTTGGTGCCATCCCGGGAACGCTGGTTGCTGACGGACTGTCGGAGGGTGAAGAGATCATTCACACTGGCTGTGTATTTGGAGGCGACATTGGTGAAGGTCCCACGGTGTTCTGATGTTGCCTGCACATTGATGTGTGAGGTGTGCTTCCTGTTGCGGTGATTGTGTGCTGTGTCACCAGGGGCACAGAAGGGACATGTGTGTAGTGGATTGGGCCCAACATGTGCGTGCTTCCAGCTATGGCGTATGGTCTCCAGCGGTTCCTGCGCAATAGGGACAGGGGTGCCAGGGTGATGGTGATATCCAGGACAGGTGTGGGGGACTTGGATGTGGCTGGCTGTGAGACTCTGCCGACTCTGGCGGTTGTTGGTTGGGGTGTGCCAGGGGCCAACAGGTGCAGCACAGCCAGCAGCTTGGTGTGGGGTGGGATGTTGGTTGTCCACTGTGTTGGTGCCGTAAGCCTGTTAGGCGAAGATGGTCAGGATGCGTAGGATGGTTATCCCTTTCAACCTGTAGTGGACAGTGACATTGTCAGATGTTGGGCCTGTGTGCCAGATGTGTTTCCTCGGGAGCCGCTGTCTTTGTCTGCGCTGCCTCTGTGATGGTCTGGGAGGCGGCGGGTAGGTGTTGTGGGTGTTGTGGCCATCTTGGGTGTCCGTTCTGCATGATGCGTGGCTCCATGGCATCTGTTGCCCTTCTGATTAAGCCCTGGGCTTGTGGAAACTTAATACGGTTTGGTGAACATTATCTGCGCCATCTTCCCTTTTGCCCCGATGCCACACTCTTCGCCGCACACGCCCACCACATTAGCTGCCTTGACCAGAACCACCCTCTGCACACCCCTGACCCCCAGCACGGCTCTCCACCTACACAAGCACCCCCACACACTGATCACCCCCGCTTTCACATGCCTTGCGCGTAAGCGGCAGTCATTTTGAGCACCATGGCCCCTCTGCCCCTCGCTGATAGCCAGCGCGTCTCTCTCTCTCTCTCTCTCTCTCTCTCTCTCTCTCTCTCTCTTAACCTCACAGACATCCCCCCCGCACGCTGGCAACCCCCTCGCTCTCCTTGGGTCATAAACCCCTCTTCAGCGCAGATCTGCCTCAGAATCCCATCCTGTTCCCAGCGCGACACCTCCCTCCATTCCTTTCATAGTCTCAGGCGCTTTGATGCAAACCCCCTCTTTCCTGTGTGCCCGTCTGTCTTCCTTGTTCCCAAGCCACCACCTGGCCCTGCGGATACTGTTTATTACCCCGTACTGTAGGAAGCCTCCCCTCCCCATCAAAAGACCCTCGAGCCGATAAAAGCCCCCACCCTACGAGATCCGATCAAACTTCACACATTCCGTGAATCGGCGGAATGTCCTGCTGCGCGATAATCATCACCTGTTGTGACCGGGGTGGGGAATTCAACTGCAAATGTATGTGGGAACGGGCCTGAGGGGGAGATTACGAGGATGTTCTTTCATATATCAAAGTGTTGCAAGAATGTGTTACGTGCAATAAAGATCCTAAACCTGAGTATAAGAGGCCAGGCCTCAGAGATGCAGGTAGAGCACCTCGTGACGATACTTGCTGTCTGAATTGATGTGTTCTCCTCCGGAGAGAATAAACCCTCGTTTCCTGCCTTTCAGTCTCCAGCGCCTGCTTCTTCATTGAGTAAATATTGGTGGGTCATAGAGGCGATACCGCCGGGCAACACAAAAAGGGTCTTTGGTTACTGGTTGTCTACGACCCCTTTTACAATTGGCGTCCCAAGCGTGGGGCCCCTCAGCGACTCGTGGATCCAGTGGGAGAGGTCCTGACGACAGAGTGAATGACTGCAACAATCGGAAGGTACCCTGTCCGATAGACCCTCGTCTGACAGCCGATCATCCGAACTTCACTGGTTCCGAACAGACCTCTCTCGAGTGATCTACGGTCCTGACTGGGAACCATCAGGAGTGCCACGAGGAGTACGAAGAGAAGAGGACGATCGGGCGCTGGATTCGGAAGACAAGAAACTGTCCATGCGGTCCGGGTAAGGTCGTGTAAACACGACAAATCGCGAAATAATTGATAATTGATGGAAAATACTAGTATTTGTTCTTTGTTAATTTATTTGGAGTTTCGCTGTCGGCAAACGGAGAAACAACCGGCTCTCTCTTTGCAAGCAGTGAAGGATAGGTAACGCACCCGTCGTGCCTATCTTTCTCCCCCACTGATCAATTGCCCCTCCCCATTGATTAACTGTTACGGATTGTTTTCTGGAGACTCTCTGTCTGCAAACAGGAAAGAATAGGTCCCCTCTTTGCAGATAGTGAAAGGGTAGGTGACGCAAACCTTTGCGGGCCTACTTATTCTCCCCATTGACCATTTTTTTTATTTTCTATTTTATTGACCAAACACTGATTGCCCGATATTGAGGTATTCACTGCCTGCAAACAACGTAGAATAGAAATATTCTGTCTAGTCTTTGCACGCAGTGATAAGATAGGTAGTGCTGACTATTATCCCCATTGTGATCCGTCATGCCTGTCTTCTCCCCACTGATGGATAGCTGGTTCAGCCCGGACCGTTTATTAGAGGTGGACCATCTAGCCCCACTGGAAGGCACCCCTAATAAAGACATGTTCACAAAGCATGGATTAATTACCATAGCCTATAGTAAGCTATGGCACAAGTATACCAAAACAAACCAAGAGAAACAGTGGCCACTGATAGGATCCTTCGATTTAGACTAAATAGAAACGGTGGAAATAGCCCTTCGGAATAACAAGACAACGCCTATTATGCTCGATAGTCTCGGTATGTGGCGCAAAGAGGCTACGCAACGAAAAGAAAGAGACGAAGTCAAAATAGTTAAAGAAACACGACAGGCAATCCTCCAAACGTCTGGTAGGCAAAAGGAAGGGCCAAGGACGACACAGTTCCGAGGATTAGACACAAAAAGAGAACGGTGCAAAGGGATGTGCGGATGGGACAACCCCGAGACACAACGACCCAAAAGTAATCCCCCGACACTATGCACAGGACGAACAGATTTAAGGCAAAACCAATGTGCTTTCTGTAAATGTCTCGGGCACTGGAAAGCCCAATGCCCGACTCTACAAAACATAAGTAAGAGCGGAGGGTCGACAGAAATAACAGGCCGGCAGAAAGGGAAAAGGCGCGAGACAAAAACAAATCAGACAAACACGGACAGGACGGATAGAACCACCACGTTCGATTATGCTCGATGGCACAAATTTCGTCAGACCAATTTTAACGACATGTTAGAGTTCTGGGACTGATTGCCCCCCCCCCCCTGTTGCCCCCCACTCTGAAAAACAAAAGCAAGTACAGGCCTGCGTAGACAACCTCCTGTTAGAAAAAGGACTCAGGGAAACCAAGCATCTGTTATATAATTTAGGGTTTAATTACGATAGAGATAACATGCAACCAACGATAAATAGAAAAACTAGTAAAACATTCTTTAAGGTAAACTGTACTAATAGGAACAATACAAAACATATTACGCTCACTCCGGAAGTCTTCAAAATGTAACGAGTCAACGGTCCCGCCCATCCGGAAGGTGAAACACATAGCACGTGTGGGGAGGGGCCAGTCATCAGCGATAGACCAAAAGAAATCGCCGATGAGAGGGTACAGGAGGCTCCATGGGCCGACATGAAATGGTCTTCCCATACTCTCCTTCCTGGGGTGACGTCCCCTGGGCCACGAGTAGGGAGGGGGCGGATCCAGATGACCCCCTCCCTCGTATCTCCTGGTCCGGCCATCACGAATTCCTCCATCGGACTGGTGCAGGGGGACTGGGAGGGAGAGGCGACGCGGACGAGCCTCTCCCACCTCCACAGATAGGAAGCTTCCCAGCCCCGGCCCGGCGCCGAAATCCTCCAGCCGGGCCACGGATATACTTGTGCAGCACAGAACGTACAATGTTCGACGGACCTATTTGCGGAGCACAGAACGTACAATGTCCGACGGATCTATTTTCGCAGCACCGGACATACAATGGTCCCCCAAGAGTCGGAGTCAGGGGTGTAGGGTGGTCATCATGTGCACCCCTGATTCGAAGGGACGGCATGGGATGCGCTGGGAGAGGGAGGTGGCGCGAACGAGCCTCCCCCACCTCCCCAGGTGAAGGCTCCACGGCTGCCCCCTGGTGCCCCGAACCAAATGTCCTGCTCCAACAGCATGGTGTTCTGTCTTTGTCACCTCAAGAAGTTTCTTCCACTCCCGAAAGACACGACGAAGGGCGGCGGCTGCAGGGTCTCAAAATGGCGTCTGGGCCCTCTGGAAGGCGGGTCTAGGCCGCTGGAGTAACTTTGTCCGGTATTGCAACTCGGGCACTTGCCCACCTGGGCACGAGCCCCCACCTCCGACAACATCCCCACAGCTTTGAAGATTCTACCAGAGTCCCAGAAGCCCTCGGCCCCTACAGGCTTCCGGTAGGGAACAACTGGAACGACCACGACATAGCCGCAAGACGGTGGTGCTCTCGTGTCCGCACCAGCTTCAGTCTGAGCCACCCAGGAACATTGTGGGCTAACGAATTCAAGTGAGTTCCGGCTGAACCTCAACGTGACCTGGTAAGGAAGATTCTACCTCCCTCCCCTCTTGATTGACGGTACACATTACCAGCCCCTCTGTTAGCACAGGTTTTTTTGAACTGCCGAAAGGGATTCTGGTACAACCAACCCGGCATCGCCCAAAATGGCGCCGGTATCAATAGGAACTTACGGACACCTCGTGGTGTTCTTTGACTAACAAGACTTGATGTTCTGAGTTATGTATGTGAACCCTTGCACACTTGACGAAGAGGAGAGGAGGGTTCACTTGGCGAACATTTGAAAGGATCCCGTTAATATGTTGATTTCAATGTACGATTTATTATGATATTTATTGTAACCAATACATAACGTAGCTTGCGACGCACGCCCACGGTATACATCTAGGAAATGTGATTGCATTTAGCCTGACTGTGTTTCAATTTATGAAATAAATACCCTATGACCCCTCAATTGTTAAAAGACGTTTTCAGTTTCTTGCAAATAACTAAGTAGACGTTTTTCAATGTTTTTAAATACTGCAAAATAGCCCCCTATTGTATGTGCTTCAGCCATCGCCGTGTCCGACCAAATACGATTGCCTTCACATATTTACTTACTAAACGATTACGCAAATAAAGGTTTTCCAAACTATGAACAGGTATCGCATACTTCTGTAAATGTGGGAATTGGCGGGAGGGTGATTCTGTGCGCAACAGTTCTGCTCTCTTTTCAAGGTTATTAGAAAATGATTGTTCGGCCCTGGATTGATGATCGACTCAAAGGGTATGATACGCTGCCTCCAAATATGCGACTAGGCTCAGGAACTAACGCATGAAGAAGGACCTCGACTTCTGAGAATGGGTAAAGTAAAGCGGTGTGAATGATAGAACGTTATAAAGGTATGGTGGTCGAAGGTACTAAGGGACAGGGTTGACCGAAGAACTGATATGCCTTAGAACATCACAGCTTTGGGAATGATTTAAGGATCCCGGTGGCTAGATACATCTACAAAACCAGGTACCTCGCGCTAGGCGCCTCTGATTCCTTTTTTGCGTTTCCCTACACCCGATCTATAACGCCACCTCGAACCCCCCCACGAACAACCTATCACACTGCCCGCTCCCTTGACTTCAGAAACCAAGACCCTAGGGATTATATCCCGAGGAGATAAGTGCGAGTATATGGTAAGTAAATAACTTTCGCGCCCGTACATTTGATATGCTCGAATGTTGTTTCCCCCCCCTCCCTTTCTTCCTTTTTCTCCCTCTACAGGTTACATTGGAATAATGACTAGGGTATAGTAAAAGATCTGGAGCCATGCCATGTCCGATACATGAAGCGGACCTACGCTGCAAGATGGCACCTAAAGACACCCGACTCAATGCATGTCCTTATGTACCTGGCCTAATGCTCTTCCGTCCCAAACTGCATGCTTTCTAACACAAACCCAAAATGTTTCATGTTGGGTAATGCACTGAATAGCCTAAATAGTACATGGCCACTCTCCATGTCACACGTGTACTATTTAGCCTATTGTTGATCTCTCTCCCTCTCTATCTGTCTCTCTCTATCTCTCTCTCTCTATCTTTCTCTCTCTATCTTTCTCTCTCTCTCTCTCTCTCTCTCTCTCCTCCACTCTTTCGCTCTTCCTAGCAACTGGCACCTAATTGGCAAACCACTACCCCCTGGTGCACCACCTGATTGGCTCCAAATACCACAAGTATTTGCACAAATTTGTCTTAAATATAAATTGCATCGATACCACGTTACTACCTCTCCTTTTCTGCTAAATGTTGATGAAACCTAGATTGACCGAAAGGAAAAGGACAGGTAAGACGACTAAGGTTCTCTAATCTGACCCATTTTGAGGGAACTACTTGTCAGTGGCATCCATGATAAAATGTTTCTGGTAGCGCGACCTTCCCCGTCCCGAAATTGTATCAATGCCCCAATCAGCAAAGGCGACCGAGATACACCCGCCTTCCCAGGACGCCGTCAGTTTTGTATCGGCTGCCCTAGACGAGAATTTGAAAAATGTCCCTTGCTCCAATTCACTGTGTTCCTAGTTGTTTCCCATAAGACCCCACTTGCATCAAAGATGAGTTTAATAGTTATCGCAAGCCCCCCCCCCGAGTTTTAATGAAGTAGCCAGGTTGTAAGAAACGATGTAGAGATTAGAATGTTTACAAAGTTAAAATTAGATCGAAAAATGAAAGAACTTGTTGTATTAAACCTTGTTGAAAATGAGATGTTTAGCCAAAGATAAGACGCATTAATGTAATGGAGAATAGTTTAGCCTGTGTTCATTCCTCAGAAGGATGCCCATCAGACTATGGTGAATAACACGTTACACTTTTCCGTAAAATACCAAGCCCTGAAGACCGGTCTAGCCTTGCAAGACTCGTACTAGGGAAATGGGTCACTACCAGGAGAACTGACATGACTGTAATAAACGAATGCAATAAATGGGTATCAGACCTCGTACCACGACAAAATGAATGTAATAAACCGACAAAACGCCAATGAAATAACCACAAAGGGAAGTTGTTGGGAATCCAGCAAACCCATCATCAATTGTTTATACGTTGGCTGCAAACCTCAATGTAGCGGATGTTTACCCCAGTTGCTTGGTGTTGGGAGAAAAATAGATTTACGTAATTACCTTCCTCTGCAAAATCTCTAAAGACTGTCTTTTCAAACTCATTTAAGGGTACCACTGTCGGAGGAGAAAGAGACCGGATGTGGGAGCACGCGGCCTGACTGCAGACCGTGGAACCTCAGCGACGGAGGCCAAGGCGAGACCACAACAGTAAGGAGTCGCAGGACAAGGCACTGTTTCCGACAAACCTAAAGGAAAGGGCTGACCTGAGGCCCCTGCTCTATGATCGACGCGTGCCGAAAGGTCCCTGCTCTCTGAACGTGATTATGGACCCGCCTGTCTAAAATTTTCCGTCTCTCTGGTCTGTTCCCGACCTGGCCCTGCTCCATCCCCTCCTCCTCCGACCTGCCATAAAGACTATTCACCCACACACCCTCCCTCCACCTGAACTTCCAAAATCCTCTAAATCCTACTGTGCCATCCGGAGAAGGGCATTTCCTGCGTCAAAGAGGAGGGAGCCCCGACTAAGTAGACCACGAACTGTGTTGAATCTCAGAACGGTGACCTAAAACACCACCAAGGGTCACCCCAAAGAGAAGCTAAGCGAAGTATGTGGTTCTGCCCGGTACCGAGCACCTTGAAGATGATGGAAGCAACAGGAAATACCCACCACAGAAACCCAAGAACAGACAGACTCCACAACTCAAAGACAATTGCACCCTTCACCACAATCCTTTTCTGTCTCCTTCTAATGACCACTCTCTGGATTATGGAAGAAAATGCATCTGCTCCAAAACCATAACGCATTTCTCTCATGAGGCCTGGCGAAACAGTACAAAGGTACTCTCCTGCCCGCAGACCTCCAACGGCTCAACCCACATGAACATTCCTGCTAACGAACGAATTGTAATACAGATGTTCAACAGTGCCAACAGAAGACGACAAAGAATGCCGAGAACTGACTAACAATGGTCCACGACCATAAGACACTGGGAACACTGATTATTGTTTTTACTATGTCTCATTTCTCTCACAACCACCATTGAATTGACTATGCTCCAACCGAGCACAAAAAGAACCTACTTACTTGGTAACCTATCGGCTCCTATTCCGAATGACTACCAGCTTCTATGATCTGTACCCAACGCTCTCACTGCATAATTTTTGTCTGATATTGCATTACTATGACTTTCCTGCAACAAAGCTTAACGATGAGCCCGCCCACTGGATGAAAAGATTTTAAAAATGTGATGTTTATGTACAGTTCCTTCACCTGGGTTATCACTTCCTTACTTATGACCACAACAGTAGACATAGATAGGAAATAGGCCAGCAAGATGTCTTAGAAATGTTAAAGGGAGGACTGTGGAAACTTAATACGGTTTGGTGAACATTATCTGCGCCATCTTCCCTTTTGCCCCGATGCCACACTCTTCGCCGCACACGCCCACCACATTAGCTGCCTTGACCAGAACCACCCTCTGCACACCCCTGACCCCCAGCACGGCTCTCCACCTACACAAGCACCCCCACACACTGATCACCCCCGCTTTCACATGCCTTGCGCGTAAGCGGCAGTCATTTTGAGCACCATGGCCCCTCTGCCCCTCGCTGATAGCCAGCGCGTCTCTCTCTCTCTCTCTCTCTCTCTCTCTCTCTCTCTCTCTCTCTCTCTTAACCTCACAGACATCCCCCCCGCACGCTGGCAACCCCCTCGCTCTCCTTGGGTCATAAACCCCTCTTCAGCGCAGATCTGCCTCAGAATCCCATCCTGTTCCCAGCGCGACACCTCCCTCCATTCCTTTCATAGTCTCAGGCGCTTTGATGCAAACCCCCTCTTTCCTGTGTGCCCGTCTGTCTTCCTTGTTCCCAAGCCACCACCTGGCCCTGCGGATACTGTTTATTACCCCGTACTGTAGGAAGCCTCCCCTCCCCATCAAAAGACCCTCGAGCCGATAAAAGCCCCCACCCTACGAGATCCGATCAAACTTCACACATTCCGTGAATCGGCGGAATGTCCTGCTGCGCGATAATCATCACCTGTTGTGACCGGGGTGGGGAATTCAACTGCAAATGTATGTGGGAACGGGCCTGAGGGGGAGATTACGAGGATGTTCTTTCATATATCAAAGTGTTGCAAGAATGTGTTACGTGCAATAAAGATCCTAAACCTGAGTATAAGAGGCCAGGCCTCAGAGATGCAGGTAGAGCACCTCGTGACGATACTTGCTGTCTGAATTGATGTGTTCTCCTCCGGAGAGAATAAACCCTCGTTTCCTGCCTTTCAGTCTCCAGCACCTGCTTCTTCATTGAGTAAATATTGGTGGGTCATAGAGGCGATACCGCCGGGCAACACAAAAAGGGTCTTTGGTTACTGGTTGTCTACGACCCCTTTTACAGGCTGGGCTACCTTTTGTGGTGCAGGCTGTCGTCTGACTTAACACCAGGTCAGAGCAGGTGTTAGTTTCCTGCTGCTAACGCACACTATCGCGTGTTTTGTGTTCTTATCGTAGATCTGGCTGGTCATTGTGAATGTTGAGGCGTTGTGTTTTTGTGGCTTTTTCCGCTGGAACGCCTACTCTGCATCTCATTAGCGATAGTTGCGGAGGTCCTCTGTGGCAATTTTTTTTGCGGCTGCTATCGCAGGTTACCTTTGCTGTGAGCTGTTAACACCAGCTTTTGAATGTGAAGGTAAATTTATCACGACTTTGGCTGCGATAAAGTGCTGTTAATTCGCCAATAGCTCCTTGTGAATATGCCCCTTAGTCAATTAACAAAACTGTATTTCCGTGTTCCAGAGCAGGAAGGCACTGGAAGTTTGAGGCTCTGGGGAACGTTTTTGTTATTCACAAACTCCTCTCAGGTACAGAAAAGCTTGGAGATCTGGTCCTGACAAGGGGCACATGTAACCGGCTTTCCAAGGCAGCAAGGGACAAAGGAACAGGCTCCAAAACTGGTGGGATGTAGGGGAAGAATGTTTTTAGACAAAAACTTAGCAAGTCAGTTTACAATACTACTGTTCATTTTTCACCAGTGAAAATATATGTATATTAATGAATATGTCAGGAAGCTGGAAATGTTTTTTGAATTCCAAATAGTTGTAAATCTGTACACATACAAGGTCAAAAGGAATAAGGGGCATATTATCAAGGACAGTCGATACATTATCGCCGCTTTTATCGGCAGGAAACTGCCGATAAAGCGGCGATAATGGCCTTGATAATATGCTCTATGAATTCCAATCGAAGCCCATGTTAGATGTGAACACATCTAACATGGGCTTCGATTGGAATTCATAGAGCATATTATCAAGGCCATTATCGCCGCTTTATCGGCAGTTTCCTGCCGATAAAAGCGGCGATAATGTATCGCCTGTCCTTGGTAATACGCCCCTAAGTTCCCTGGCCTTTTCACGCCTGATTGTTGAAGCTGCTTATGCGAACTGGCGTATAAATCGCTTGATTTACCAGAGAAAACAAATTTTTAATACAGAAATACTGGTTTTGCAAATGTAAACGTCTTACTCTTGCAGGCGAGTGTTTTAGGTGTAAATTTGTGAACTTCAAGACAATATCCAGGTGAAATAGTACCTCAGTGTTGCCTCTGTAAGCTCGTCCCCAGCCCTCCTTCACTTTCTTTATGTCAAAGGGGTTGAAGTAGAAGGGAGATTTAATCTGCTTTGCAGCCCAAGTCCTTCTTCTTGTTTTCTCCTACCAACAATGTAGTCTCAGTTGCAAGGACATCCATTCTTGTTTCCTTCTTATTTACGTCTCGACTAAATGAATTTATGGCTGTCTGTTGGCCAAATCAATTTCTTCCAACATGTATGACATGGGATTTGAGTCAACCTCTTGCACATGACTTGAGGCCTTCCTTGTTTATCTCACTTCCTTTCCCTTGTTCTGGTTGGTTAATTGTTTCCATTGCTAATGTTGCTTGCATTCAGGGAAGTATTTTTGGTGTTTATATTCAGACCTCAATGGTAGTGTACGTTTATACTTGTGCTCTTCCCCATGCTGCTTCTGTCTCTAATTCCCCCACACTT
This sequence comes from Lissotriton vulgaris, assembly GCF_964263255.1. Taxonomy (NCBI): domain Eukaryota; kingdom Metazoa; phylum Chordata; class Amphibia; order Caudata; family Salamandridae; genus Lissotriton; species Lissotriton vulgaris. The sequence continues at coordinate 782,758,834 of NC_141694.1, read as the reverse complement.
CCACCCCAAGTACATACATTGTCTCTCCCAGCTTTTTTTTTAACGTTTTATCGAATATAGCTCTGCCCCCTCTTGTTCTTGTGCTCTGCGACATTTACTCCCTCGTGGCCCCACCTGTTCTAACATTCCTCCCCTGTCTCTCCCTGTTGGAACCGTTTTCTAAAATATATTTATTTATGTATTTATTTTGAGGGTCAGACTACTCCTTTCTCAAAAAGCACCTTAGTGCACATTTAGTTCTTTTAAATAAAATGTATTGCTCCAAATGCGCGTCCACCATCTTGGAACAACATACTTATAAAAAATCTAAATGATGGCTGCACCATGATAAATGTGCCCCATGTCACATATTCACTATAAAACATCGACCTGGATCCTGTGTGATCCTGAAATAACAGATCAAACATTGAACATCCTGTATCCTTCCACAATTTAGGTCAACAGTTGAACAGCTCTTGAGTTAAATAATATTCTCGAATCCACATAAAATGCTTTTCACCTGATCATCAAGGTAGATACTGGAGGCCTTGGGCCATGTGGCCTTCTTGAACTCCCCTAGTATCAAAACAGGTATGCAGAAAGTGTGTGTCATTGGATCCTAAGAATATGCAGTAGAATATGCAGAAATGTTATCTTGCAAATGTAATGGAAGGAAGAACAAGCTATGGTGGCACATGCAAATAAGGCAACATGCTTAAAAGTTTTTCTGCCTGGGACACCAAAGTGTAAAATAAATCTGTTCAACCTATTTGGAACTTTCACTTGTCCCAAAAATAAGTTTGGTGTGTAAACCAGCTAGTCACTCACTCATCTTCTGGGCATTACTATGTATAGTACTTGTGATTATTTCTTTACAACTAGCATTCTAAGCATATCGAAATTACCTCTGCCTGGGCCTCTTAAAATAATGTATGCTGCTTCCATAGAGACTTCAGAAGTCCACAGCCTGGTTTTCACTAAATCTCTGTACTTAAAACACACCTCACTCCAAAAGGTCATACTTTGCACTGGGTTCCAGTACCAAAACAGCGATCAGCACTGTTCATTTTTAGGTCGAGCAGACCTAAAAAGCATGCAAAGCATGCTTTGTCTGCGAAGACATATTTTGTTGGCGTGTTCCGATGAATGTGAGACAGGGGATGTGCACGCGCTTTCCATCAGCGATTCCACCTCGAGGGCGCGCACGCCCAGCCTGGCGCCGTGCACATCTCCTGTTCTCAACATTCACCGCAAGTCAGCTTCTGGCCATCGCGCGCGTACACACACAGGCAAAGTCACGCATGCGCACACACATTCCCACGCGCACACACTCACCCCCCTCCCCCAGGCATACACACAGGCAGGCAGGCACACACACGCATGCACGCACCCCCCTCCCCCACCACTCACGGGGCTCACACGTACACACACGTGCACACACACAGATCCCCCCTCCACTCACCGTGCTCCACACGCAGGGCACTTCTCTTGATTTTCACGCTACCGCGGGGCTCTCCCTCCATGATGGGAGCCTCGCAACAACGAGCATCACCGGCCTCTTCCGGCCGCGTCACAGGCCCCGCCCATGTCACGGGCAAGGATGCCTGACTTCCTGGTTCAGGATCTGTCAACGTGTATTTTTCCTGTGGTAGCGAGGTCTCCAGCTGATGTTTTTCGTATAAAAGGGAGGGGTGTCCACGTTAATGGTTGCTTTTATTCGGATTTTAAAGGAGATTTTGCCATGTGTATTTTTATATATCACGATCTTTCTTGTTTAATTTTTGGATGGATGTTACTTTCTCCAGGACGGATAGGAGGGTGAGCGAATTCATTAAGAACACTAGATTTATGAAATCGGTAACTGTCCCAAATGTATGTTGAGCATGCCCCCTCGTGTACACTTGCAAAGGGCTGTTTACAGGAGCCCCACAAGCAAGGTTGTGCAAAGACTATTTCGGAAGGTGTTTTAACCCCAAGCTTTTGGTGAATACTGAGAAGTAGCTCCGTCCTGCAGCGCTAGGTGCAGAGGGTCACAGTAAAGCCTATAAACTCACCGCCCATGATATGGCCTCATATCAAAGATGATCGGGGTCTTCTAGTGCACAGGCCAGGCCTCCAACTGCATAAGCAGGATAAACATAGACCCGCCCACTGCCAAAAGACGTACATTCGCTCAGTGATATAGCAGGCCAACCAATAAACAACTTGCAAACTTTCCCTCAGCCAGTCTCCAGCCACAGTAAAGTATCCAAACAGCCAATTACAAGCAAGCAATGAGATGTTCCGGACAACTCAATGACAAGGCACCATCCAACCAATCCATGGGGAGCAGATTAGTTTAATAAAGCCTTGCGCCACCACAGCACAATTTATCTTTAATTAAACACATAGCGTGGTTGCCATAGTAACAAGTACACGCCGAGAGCGGCCAAGTGAATACATTGATTGGGGCAGGCAGCATAGAAAGGCTGAACAGCCATTACAACGCAACTTTTATTACGCGTTGCTATTACATGATGTAATGATATTCATTCCATAGAAAGCAGCAGAACAGCACACCTGTGCTGCTTTCATTCTTCAATCCTGCAGCACCTTATATTTAATATTTACACATTCTCAAAGCACCTGTAATGCGTGACAATGCACTAGAATGCGCTAGTCAAAGGCCTGGTACTTGGCAGGGATGTACAAGCTTCAAGGTTTTGTCTTAAGAAACGTGGCGGTTCTTCAGCAGCGGTTATAGGGGCCAAGCTTTGGAACAACTTGCCTCTTTCTCTGCAAGCCTCTTCTAATCATGCTCTTTTGCGGAAACAGCTGAAACTTTAGCGCTTTACACATAATTTTAGTCTCTCTCCCCTCTGGAATATTTCCTTTTGTTATATCCCAATTTCGGTTTGTTTTAGTGCTGGTGTCTGAAAGTGGAATTTCGTAGCGTTGTGATGCTCTTTTGTGGTCACGTGTTGTGCTCCACAAATGCACCTTTTCATTTCATGGGTGGATGGATGATGTGGCATCTTAGGATCGGCCAGGGATGCCTGGCCCATAAAACTTTCCACCCCTAACTTAAAACACCTGCATAAGGGAGAGACAGCTGGGAAGACCCTAGAATTGTGAGACAACATAAGAGGAAAGGATTCCTTACTGGGATAAAAAGCCACCTGATGCTCATGCAAAGCTGGACTAAGGTCTTGGGACTTTGGATGACTCCAGAACTAGATGGGTCTCTACAGTACTTTTCACTAATTAAAATTACAACTGCATATCTGGATTGCATTTTTGCGTCATGCTGCTGTAGCGCCGCTATTCTCAACAGTTTAAAAACGTCACCTTTTTTATTCCTTTCTGATTTTGGCATTTAACCCTTTCTTTTTTCGTGCCCTACGCACTGTTAAGGAATATTTATTGCTAACAGTTAGTGTACTTAATCTTATAGTTGCTTTGCTGACTCCCCCCCACACACAGACTCCCCCCACGCAGACTCCCCTCCCCCACACAGACTCCCCTCCCCCCCACACAGACTCCCCTCCCCCCACACAGACTCCCCCCCACACAGACTCCCCTCCCCCCACACACACTCCCCTCCCCCACACACACTCCCCTCCCCCCCACACACACTCCCCTCCCCCACACACACACTCCCCTCCCCCACACCCACACTCCCCTCCCCCCACCACACACACTCCCCTCCGCCCACACACACACACTCCCCTCCCCCCCACACACACACACTCCCCTTCCCCCCACACACACTCCCCTCCCCCCACACACACACACTGTCCCTCCCCCCCACACACACTCCCCTACCCCCACACACACTCCACTCCCCCACACACACACTGTCCCCCCCACACACACACTCCCCGCCCCCCACACACACACTCCCCTCCCCCCACACACAAACTCCCCTCCCCCCACACACACTCCCCTCCCCCCACACACACTCCCCTCCCCCCACACACACACTTCCCTCCCCCCACACACACTCCCCTCCCCCACTCACTCCCCTCCCCCACTCACACTCCCCCCCACTCACACTAGCCCCACTCACACACCCCCACTCACACTCCCCCCACTCACACTCCCCCCTTCACACACCCCCTTCACACACCCCCTCACACACACCCCTCACACCCACACACACAAATACCACCCCCCACCCACACACTTACACTGCACTCAAGGAAACATACTCTCCAAATACCACTCAGTGCCACATAATTACACTACACATAATTACACTGCACTCAAGGAAACATACACTCCTAATACCACTCAGTGCCACATAATGACACGCTAAATAATTACACTGCACTCAATGCAACATGCACTCCTAATACCACTCAGTGCCAGATAATTACATACCACACAATTACACTATACTGAATACAACATACACTCCACACAATACCACTCAGTGCCACATAATTATATTCTACATAATTACACTGCACTCAATGCAACATACACTCCAAATACCACTCAGTGCCACATAATTACACGCTAAATAATTACACTGCACTCAATGCAACATACACTCCTAATACCACTCAGTGCCACATAATTACACGCCACACAATTACACTCTACTGAATACAACATACACTCCACACAATACCACTCAGTGCCACATAATTATATTCTACATAATTACACTGCACTCAATGCAACATACACTCCAAATACCACTCAGTGCCACATAATTACACTGCACTCAATGCAACATACACTTCAAATACCACTCAGTGCCAGATAATTACACGCCACATAATTACACTCTACGGAATAAAACATACACTCCCCATATTACCACTCAGTGCCACATAATTACACGCCACATAATTAAACTCTTCTCAATGCAACGTAAATACACTCCACATAATACAACTCCGTGACATATAATTACACACCTCATACTTACACTCTACTCAATGCAACATAAATACACTCTATCTGTCTATCTATCGCCCTCACTATCGCCCTCCCACCCTCCCTCCCTCTATCTATCGCACCTACTCTATCGCACCACCACAGTATCACTCAGCACCACCACAGCATCACTCGTCGCCACCAAAACATCACTCTGCGCCACCACAGCATCAATCTGCGCAACCATTCAACAACTGGTTCAAATTTTCTCTCAATGTTTCAAGCTTGATTACAAATGTCACAAAAAGATGTTAATATTTCACTTCTGTTCCTGGATTTTTGTCACAATAAAATACAATGAACAGAATCTTCACAAAAGTTATTTACAAAAGTTTAAGCTACTGTCATTATAAATTACAATAACTTTTATTTAAGTATTAATTATTAACTTGTTTGTAAAACTATTGCTATTTGTAATGTAAAATACATCTAAGTCACCTAAATAAAACACATATTGCGTTACAAATGCTATAGGTGTCACATTTACAGAAGTTAAAACTATTGGCATTGTAAATGACAAAGCTATTAAATTCGCTATTTTCAAAACCAACACATAAATAAAAAATGTGTCATTTACAATACCAATAGCTCAAACTTTCCTAATGCGAGACCTATTGCATTGCAAATGCTTGTTTATCTTCCGAGAAAGTGGTCCTCAGTTTTCTGGAAAGAATTTGTACTTCATTGTAAACAAGATGGACCTCCATGGGCCTCAAATGCTGTTCTTCTTTTTCAAAAATATTATGGATGAGAAAAGACAGGAGGCAGATTCTTCTCTGCCCAATATACACCAGTGTGTTAAAGTTACTCATAGAAATCAGAGGGAGCGAGGGCAAAGCCATATTTTAACATCTCCAAGGGTGTGGCTCCTCATTTACTAATCCATAATGATGCTTAACTTTGAAGGCTGGAAGAACAGCAGTGAAAAGCTTATCACATGGTGTATGTGCCCTGATCAAGTTATATATGTAAAAATAGGAATGCAGGCCTCACAAAAGGTACTATTTCAGGGGTTGAACATGCGAATAAATCTCTGTTAGTTTCTGGTCTTGAGCACTTAAACAGAGAGAAAGTTACCAATTCTGAACAGGGTACTTGCAATCCCCAAACATTATTGGGTACTTTGTAGCCTGTAAACACCAAATATACAACTGATGCCTTAACAAGTGCCCTATGGTCCTGACTATGAGTGTCTTTGAATGAGTATTTACCTCACCCGAGGAATACTGTCACTGTAGAATGAGACATCTGCTAGGTGCTGAAAATACTTCCCATTCTGAGTAGTACCCAGAATAATAGGAACTAAGGGTAAGCTGTACAACGTGTTATAGTTTTTACAAACACTTTGACTCAGATAATTATAGGGTCTGCAACCACTAAAACCCTTTTTCAAATATAATAAGCTCGTTTAACAGTTTGGAAAAAGTTGGGATTAGGAAGCCATAGCGAATTGATATTTGGAAGCGGCATGTTTAGGGCATCTCTGCCAAATACTGATTCCTTGTATCGCAATTCTTTATTTGTTTTTTTAGATTACACGTCTTTCACCAACCCTAGGGGCAGATTTATTAAACTTTCACGCAGCACAGCAAGCCACCTTGCTGCACTACATAAAAGAGAAAGGGCAGGAATGCACCGTATTTAACCCCTTCCACGCAGGGCTATTTCCCCTGTGGTGCCGGGGGGGGGGAGGGGGGACGAGCGCGGTGCCGCGGTACTCATGACGAGCCCAGCTCGTCATGCTGCACAGCGGAGCCCACTCCTGTAGAAACGCCCGCACAGGATAGGAATTCGCCCAGCGTGGGCGTTCCGCGGCAGTTATGACAAACTCAGCTCATGATGAGCACAGCTCCACTGTGCCTCATGACGAGCTGAGCTTGTCATAAGCGCCGAAGGGGTTAATATAACATAAATCATGTCCTTTAAGTGCGCTGGTGCTCTTTTCGCTGCCTAGTGCCAATGCAGGCACCCTTGCACCGTGGTGTAAGGGTGCCTACGTTGCAGACAGGATTGTTTTTGTGCAGGAAGGGACACTCATCTGGGGTGTTTTCCTCTTTCTATGTATGCTGCACAATTCAGCACCACACATTGAAAGAGGAAAAAACAGGAAGAAATTAAGATATTGCTGCTCACACAGCATTTAGACTCATTCCCAAGTTTATCAGTAATGGTAAATCTGGGAAGGCACTAAAATCCATAAGTGGATGCACATGAACACCCACACCTCACCCATGGAATTCCTCCCTGGGGCAGAGTAATGCAACACAGAGATTTGGCTGTGTTGCGTTACTCTGCATTTATCAAGCGATGCAGGACCATGCAAGGTGGCCTTGTGTTGCTTGATAAATCCGACGTAGGTTTTGTGTCGCCCATGTGCAAGGGCAACGGAAAATACTCATAAATATTTCTCCTAGTACGCAGCGCCATATTAAGAATAAGGAATCTTCCAGCAAAGAAAGAGAAAAGGAATATCAGCAGGAATAAATTGAACAAAGATCCTCACCAAGGAAAACAACTTTTTTTTATGACCCCATCCGGCCACCATCACTGTGATGGCAGTGGTTCATAGTAGGTTGCTATTTGCAAAGTACCTCATTGTTATTAATGAGGTAGGTCAAATTGCTACCCACATTCAGTGTTTTGTGAACTGACTTATTAGTACAAAGGTCAGATTGCAAAATACCAATGCATTCAGTAAAAGTCAGTGCGCAAATTGCATCCATTTTGACCACTTTTACCGAATGCACTCTTAATACATGTGGTGCCAGATGCAGAATTAATGCACTAAATCCTAATTACCCAGTATTTTCCAACCAGTAACTCTCAACAGACTGGACCTGTCAAAAGTTACCTGTGAAAAATTGCTGAGAGGGCAGTCTTTGTGGTCTTTTCTATGACATAGAATTCTGAACTGCAGAATGAATGTGATCTGTACTAAATTCCTCATGAATCAGAATTAACCCAGCATTTTTCTCCCAGTAAAAATTCACCTGTGAAAAATTGTTGGGGGTGCGGCCTTTATGGTCTTTTCTTGTGACACAGAATTCTGATATGTGCATTAACTGGAATAACCACATATATCTGAATTCAGTCTTATTCTCATATTTAGAATCTAGGAGCCTGATTATGAGTTTGTCAGTCCTCCTGTAAGACCACCACCACTGCGGCCACAGGAGGACCGCCAAGTCTGTTGGGCACCCAACTACCGGATTCCATGTAAAATCCAGGGCAGGTGGGTGGTGCTGCAGCAGTCTCATTAGAGCAGCTATTTTAGGCTCATTAGGGAGCCTTAACAGCAGACCTCAGCCGGGAGAGTGCCTATAGCACATTCGTGCATGGTGTGGAAAGCACCATGTTGTGCATCCCACACCATGCAGGAATGAGGGTTCAATTACAGGAGGGCACAACATGTGTCCCCCTGCATGCACCCCCAGGCCCAGTATCGGCAGGAGGTCTGTCAGGACCCTCTTCCCTGCATCTCCCCAACTCTTTTAATGGTGAGCTCCCTGCCATGAAATGGATGGTGGATATGCAAGTATAAATATGCTCGGCAGTGCTGCATCGACACCACCAGTGTATTCCTGCCCCTTCACACACCGCCACTGCCACAGGATCTTGGATCCAAGAGGAGTCGGCAGTCCTGTGACAGTCCGACTGCCACATTCTGAATATGGCGGGCAGACCTGCAGGGGTAGTCGGACTGCCACCGCGAGTACGGCAGTCCTAGGACTGCTGTACTCATAAAAAGGCACTAAGAATGGATATTTCCTCTTTGGTAGTTGTAGTAGTAGATTGGTTTTCAGAATCACCACATTTCTTATTACGGTAAGCGCCAACATTTGTGATGTGGGGCGCTTAGTTGTGGACCTAAAAAAATAGCTTTTTTTGCAATAACTAAGCAAATTTGCAGAAGACTAAGGCACATGTTTACGTTGTATTTTCTTGGTGAGATCAAGAAGAACTGTAAGATTACTCTGACATTGGAGGACTAATTTTAGAACATATTATCCTGCTTTAAAGTTATAAATATCAGCACAAGATGTGATTTTTCTCAGAGCTCATAAGAATTTGAATACTCATTCACAATGAAAACTGAATTTAAGAATGCACATATTGGCAATGCTAGCAGGCCCTGTCATTACGGATCTTTTTAAACAGATGTGAAGTGAAGTCTTTCTGCATATAAAATGAGGACTGTCACACTAATCTACTAATCTAGAATTGCTAATGCTTGCAAGAGCAAAATGAAGGTCTTTAAAAACAACATGCTGCATTGTTTAATATCAAAATTACATTTATTTTAACTTTCTTCTGTACCCACATTTTACTTGGAAAGATTTGATTGCAAGTTTTCAGGTCACAGTCAAATATACCTTTTTTCTAACATTTATTGAATTATACACATAATATTTTAGACGGAAAGGCATTAAGGCAGTTTATCCCATTTGATGACATGATGACTGAGTATTCCATTATTTTTTTGAAAGATCTGGCTACTGCATTAACTCCAAAAACATACACAGGTTAAAGTATTTGGTCAGCCCCTTCAGCAAATAGAAAGCTACTTTTAGCCTTTGTTTGAAAAAAAAAATTCTTCACATTTGGACCACTCTCACTGTTTTCTATTGGCCATTACCGTAGGTGTGGTGGGGAGCAGGGCTCTAGTTAAACAATTTGGTTTACAGTATCAATCTCACCAACTCTTAAGGAGGAAAAAGTCTCTGCTCCTACTGGGCCCTTCGCCGATTAGACCTTTTTCATAGGTGAGATTAATCAGAAGCTGAAAATCAAAAGAAATCTTTTCATTACAGTGTCAATTTATTTTATTGGTGTCACTGATGAGATTTGGTGTGAGTTTTTAAAGCTTTATTAAAGTCTCAAATCTTTTGCAGCCACATGCATCAAACCAAATACTGGTCGCAAACGGGCAGATTCTTAGAATCCACCCCTTTGCCACCTGTACTATTGCATTTGGGATGCATCATCCCAAATACAAAAAGCGCAATTTAAGGAATCTCTAAATTGCGATTCCTTAAATTGCGACTGCATTTAAGGAATCCCAAATTGAGATTCCGTAAATGCAATGCATGAAAGTTAAAAAAATTGCAATTTTGCTAATATGAGTAGCAAATTACCATGAAGTTGAACTACATGGTAATTTGCAAAAACTTTGAAAAATGCACTTTTGTGCATTTTTTGAAAGTTTCATGTTGCGCACACACATGCCCTTAGGGCATGTGTGTGTGCAACATATGTGCAGAGATCAATTTCAGGGATGCAACAGGGTGTCATTTTGACACCCTTGCACCCTTGAAATTTTATGAGCAATTTGCGAGTACCTACTGGTACTCGCAAATTGCTCATACAATCTCCCATTCATTCCTAGGGGCCTGTAGGCCCATAGGAATGAATGGGACAGCATTTCTTAATTGAGACTAGCAATTTGCGAGTAGCAATTAAGGAATGTTTAGGGATCTCTACTTTTATAGCGATTACTACATGCATAGTCTTTTGCGATTCCTAAATAGCGATTCCTTAAAAATCGCTATTTAGGACTCGCAAAAGCCTACGTTGATGCATGTGCCAGTTAATCTTTTATTAGAATTTCAATATATATCATCAATAGTAATCAGTGTCAATAAAGCAATCACAGATAATGAATATACAGCATAATGGAATTCAGTGTGTTCCATAAAGGAAAAGTCCCTATTTTAAGATTGAGTAATAAGAGGAAAATGTCCGAGAGAACCCATAAAGAGCTCAAAATCGAGAGGTGAAAGCACAAAGCCTTCAGCATCAAATCTCAGTTAAAGTAGAACTTCCCATAAAGAGAAATTTGAAAAGCTCAGTAGAGTCTCAAAGCATCATAAATTCAAGCAAGTTAATAAAATGTGGCTCTCCTTGAATCTGAGAGGCGTCAGCAAAGGGCTCTGCAGAGAAGTCAGAAAATCTCAAAAGAGGATATCTGAGTCTCCCTGGGAACACACATTTATATAGCATTTTCAATCAATAGTTGAAACAGTTGTCGCAGTCCTTCAGTCGTCTAATCCAATCATTGCACGCTGTTTTCATTGAAACAGGAAAGCTTCCTTCGAGTGGTTTCAGGACAAAAGATTTACAGATATTTAGTGAGAAGCGAAACAAACATTTTTATTAACACTGCAAAAGTCCAGGTTTGATTCCCACTGCTTACGCACTACAATACAAGACACTTCATGGCTAGGTCTCTTGTTGCACAAATGAAATCATGCCTTTCTTACATATACTAACTTGTGATTTTTATTCATGAAGAAACATTAAATAGAAATTAAACTACATAATTCAATTCATTATTGTATTCTATGAAAATGTCTGTATGAGAAGGTCGAAATCTAACATTTTCTATAAGGTCTTGCTCAGCTCAACATATTTGTATTATTGAGCTCTTTACAATACTCATAATATTGACCTTAGGTCAGTGGAAAAGATACGAAAATTGTATTCAGAAGCCCTTCAACTTAAACCTTTTAAAATGTGACTTTTTGCTTCAGGCCTGAAAGTTATTTCTACAAGTTGATTGCATTAATTTATCATTTGTTAAAAATGCTCTATCAGTTGTGCTAGTCTGCTAGCTGAAGTGCTTGCATCTGCACAGAAGTGAAGCGGCCATTCATAGCTATGGAAGCACATTTGGGCTCCAATAGATGTTTTCACACGCCTGTGAATACAGCAGCAGCTGTCATTATGCATATAAGGTGTTTATGCGGCTAATGTTATTTGTGCTTCTAATGTCTTTACACATTCCTCGTGACGTGGCTCCAAAGGTGATTTTGCAACTTAATATGATTTTGCACCTACATCTGATTTTAATCCCAAATATAATACAACATTGCTGCTTATTTTGCAGCATGGATGATATTGTACCAAAAATATTTTTTCATCAAAAATGAAATTACACCTAAAGTGATTCATGCTTTTAAACGTTTCCATGTTTATTCTTGTGTTGCACTGGAGGATATTCTTCACCTGATGTGCTGTCTATTAAATACGTTAAATATGATGTAATTCTGATGAGCACCATTTACTGCTAATGTGGTACATTACAAACAAATTTTCTCTCTGAACTGAGTGATTTTGCAAATAAATGTGGTACCACGGCCCTTATGACTTTGCACAAACGGTTAAGTTTCACCTTAATATATTTGTTCAACGTAACATTGATTTTTATCAATCCTAAATGTGTGTTTTTATTCCCGAAATTGCCCAAATGATATAATACCATAATGTATTTTATTCTTTATTGTGCGTTTGTGCACTTGAAGTGTTGGGATTTTCCCGCTAATTCAATTTTACACCTAAATGTGATATTGCACCTAAATGTGTATTCCCTCTAAATGTTTTTTTGTAAGTGTAAAAGTGTTCCACACTCATACTGAGGTTGTACCACATATAATTTTACACCTAAGTGTGGTTTGTGAACTTAAAAACTTTCCACACTCATAATACCAAACCCAGTACTGACTTTCAACAAAAGTGTACGTGCATTTAAAAATGATTTTACAGATAAATGCTTTTTTTTGCACCAATATTGCCCCCTCTCCTGTTGATGTTGCATCAAGAATGATTTTAAACTAAATGTGACTTTTCACCTAAATATATTTTGCACTCAAATCTTTGTGATATGATCTAGTGTTTGCACAACCATTCTGATGTTGCATTAAGAATTATTTTGCCTCTCAATGTTTTTAGCACCTAAATGTGATTTATGTTATTAAAAGCGCTGCTTTACTTATGTGAATGTTGCACCAAGGGTGATTTTACTTTACAGGAAGTAGAGAGTCTGAATCTGTTCTGTGGGTGAAACACCGTAAATAGTGCTATGGCCAGGTTACTCACCAAACAGACGTCTAATATGTGCCTACCTGTTCACAAGGTTCCATGGCAATGCAGTGAGTTGTATTGGTCAGATTAAATATTCCGACATAGTCCAGTACGATATTACTGACCACGTTTAATTTTCTTGTCTGCCAATTTTGTAAAGAAAATTTGTCTGTGACCAAGGAACTTTCGTTGTCTGCAACCAGTCTGTCCTAAAAGATTACCCTCTTCTGGTCTGGGAAAGAGCTAAGGAGCAATAACTATGCCTCCTACTCTCCAGTGCAAAAAGTCTGTCTATGAATCTGAACTAATTAACTCATTCATTCCCCTCAATAACTTTTGTATCACTCCTGGACATTCTCCATGTATTATCTATCATGACCTCTGCAACAAACCCTATAAAAAGGGATCAGTTTACCTTTAACACAGTCCACCATTGTATGTCATTTAATTAACTTTCAGGACTGATTGTTAAAGAGCTCATTCTGTTGCTGCATCTTTCCTACGCCTGTCTGAAGAGTAACATTGAATTATTACCAAGTTGACCTTATACCCCACATGCCTGTTATCCCCAGGGGAACTACATTGATCCTATTTCATGATTGCCTGAACTACTCTCTGGTTCTGCGCTGGCTGTCTTCAGCTCATGCATTAACTCTGAGAAACTGTGAGTTAAATATATGCAGTTTAGATGGTGGCATTGCATAACAAGCATTTGCAATGCAATCGGTCTTGCCTTTGGGATCTTATATGTATTTAGCTACGCAGCACCTTAGCCTTGGTGCTGAAACATCTACTATTCTTTAACATGCAGTGAAAGTGAGACCCAAATTGTGTGACCCACCAGGTATGGGAACACATGGAGAGGAATTTTGCCTTTCAGTGGAAAATGGTATAGTTCAAAGCTCTGGTCAGATCACTGAAAATACAAGATTCGAAAAAAATAATATTGTCTACGGGTGCTCGTGGAAGACAATTTCTATGGACTGGAATCTAGAGAACGCTAAAGTGATTCTAGTATTTTACTGGCCTCTGCTGGCCATTTTCTATCAAGAAAGTTAAATAGAGGCAGTTGCCAGATAAATAAAAAAAAGATAGTCCCTCAGCAGAAAGCGATTCTGGTGTTTTACTGGCCTCTCCTGGTCGTTTTCTATCAAGACAGTTAATTAGAGGCGGTTGAACAGATAAAAGTCCCTAAGTGGAAGCAGACAAGTCCTAGGGCTGATCTCCAGGGCCCACGAAGTAAATACACATATAAGTATATACTAAAGTATATACAAGAGGTCTCGAATGCTTGCCATGAGCTAGCACCCATGTTGATGGTATGGCCCCAGAACAGAAATAAAAGGAAACGAGTTGACATACAAGGTCAGAAACAGCAAAGGCAAGGCCAAGGTAAAGGGCATTACTTCGCGGGACTGCTGGACTACAAGACTGTTCTCAAGCACCTAGATCTGTGTGTGGCTCTCTTTAGACACCTGGCCCTTCGGCAGTCCCTCCCCAGGCCCTACTTGCTCAGGTCACCGTGCTGCTCTCGAAACCGCCGTCACTGAGCTCAATCTCTCGAAGAGGCGAGTGAGTTAGAGGCATGCGGAAGGATGGGTGCCAGTGTTCCGATGGATTGTGGGGTCTGAAGCTGATTGGTGCTGAGGCCAGGTTGCCTGAGGAGAGGCTTTAAATGGGGCCCTCACTTACGCTTCTTACCCTTACCACACTGGGCATGGAGGCGGTCCCGGGTCTGACACCGTGGGTCAATCACAGCCTGCCATCACATTTAGTGCCCTTAATAATTGCCCTGGAATATCACTGCTCAGGAGTAACTGCAAGTGGGCCAGGGAGAGCAGAAAATATCGCTGTGCTGCTGTGGCGGGTCACAGCCTGTGGCTGTCGCCTATGGGTGGTGGCAGTAGTTTTTATGCTATCAGCTTAGGCGGGGGATGGAGGTAAGTGATTACATGATCATGCTACTACTGCATATACTTTTACAGCGAAGCAGCAATACAGAAACATACCCAGTAACCAGTAATTAGTAACCGATATCCAGTAATAACTAGTAACCTGCAGGGATTGTTTTGGAGTTGTTTGAAGCCCACGACTCTTGCTCAAGTCATGTGAACTCTTTTGAAGTATTGCCTCCTTGAACTGCTGTGTGGCCACCTGGATGACTCTCACTGCCTTGTACTGCCTTACATTTCTCAGATTGCAGTCCCAGAGGAAGGGGGTTTATGTTGCTCTTTTACACTACTGCGCATAGAGGATATAGAATATAGTGCTACTACATCTTCTGTGGTGCCTGGGAAAAGTTGGGCTGACCCCTTTAGCACTACCTGTTTGTGGACTTCAAGAAGTGTCTAATAGTCGCAATTCCAGCCCTACAAACTTGTTTTTTATACTCCTGGAGTTCTTTATGTTTTGGCAGCAGTCGTACTATGGTGAAACAAAGGCTGCCTCTGCCAAATCCCAGTCCGCCCTGGCCCCTGCTTGAATAACAACTATTGATTTTGTTAGGACCCGGGTAGTGGAGTAATGTCCAAGGAGACAGAGCTAGCTGAGTGCAGACTGTACCTAAAGGGGGAAGGCCCCCACATTGCGTAGAATGAGCCCAGAGCCCCAGTCTGATTGTGATTCCTCGCTGCCTGTAGCCCAGCCTGGCCCTGTGATACCCCCTCTGATGCATGCTCACTGCAGCCCATCCGCCGCTGGCCGATCTGTCACAACCGATAGTGATCTACTCCAAATACCTAGTGATTCACAAGGTCTGAGACCAGCATCTAAACGCAAAGAGGTCAGCCAACATTAGAGGGAAACCTATCTAGTCCAAACTTGATCCTCCGCCAGGGCCCACCCACTTAGTGCACGTACTTTGTCAACTCACTCAAAGCTGAATTTGAGGCGATCCTGACTGCTAAATTAGGACCTGTTTTGGCCCCCAGTTGACGTCCATCAAGTCAAATCAAAGCTAAGATACGTTAAACTTAGAGCAAAGTGACACTCTATTCCGGAAGCACAGCAGATTCATAATGCTGTTCATAAAAGTTACCAAGAAAAGTTCACATTCAAAAACTTTTATTGAAAGTATTCCACCATTTCATTAGATTGAAAGTACTTCTCATGTCACAAGGGAGACAATTCGTTATGCAAACTCAAAGTTTCAAATGCTCCAGATATGCCATTCCAAGCCTTTTTCTGAGGCACGTAGTTTATATAAAACATCCTCAGTCGTAGTAGCTCATGTTCCCAATGCATTTCGGGCTTATATTTAGCCCTTCGTCAGGGGCTTACTGCAATTATTAAAAACAACGTGCATTTAGACTTTATATTCCAACCTTTGTGCTTTACAAAAATTATTCGACATTGCATCAACAGATTCATGCTGGGTTTTAATTGTAAGCCTTAATCAACGTTTTCCCGCTAAGTGAGTAACCGTGCGCTATCCATAATTATAAAACACCCCTCTTCCGAACTGCGTGCCCCTCCCTTTCTCCCCATTCCCAATATCAAACCCCCACTATCCATTATCTCATGTTCTTAAATTGACCCGCTATTCGTAAGTCATGCTAAAACAGCCTTCTTCCATACCTCCATTTATTCTTAAATTGGTCTCCTTCGTGCCATGTTCTTGCGTTTCCTAAAGCAGTATTCTGCTTCCTGACCTCTCCCTTTTCAACTTGTGTATGTTATTTCCACCCCTTCAGTTTAGCCAATCATTTCCCTTTCCTTACCCGATGTTCCTACAAATCCCAAGGTGCACTGCTTATGATACATCGATGTCATCAATTAAAGATATTAGCACTCTGAAGTGTTTCCCACACCTTGCGCACTGCCTCCAATACTTTAATAAAATACCCCCCCCCCCACCCTAAGATGTGGATCTGTCACGTTGATTAATGTTTTACAGCACATTCATCTGAAAACGTTGCATTTTCTTTGCTTGTCAACACTTAACGTAAACACGCACTCATTGTTATAGTAAAATCCATGTTCAAGTCCACAGTAATGTTTATGCTCATAAGCAGTCCATTCACTCCTGCTCCAGAAGTCCGGTGTTACAAAAGTTGTCTCGCTTGTGACTGAAATGATTGTATCCAACTTTGCTGATAGTTCGTGGGTGCAGCTTGTCAGGCGGGCAATAATTTGTAACAATTTCAACATGAGTCAACATTGTACACCTCTTTATTCTGATTTTTCATCAACTGGAGGGCACACCACGTTTCCGGGCTGCGCGCTGCAAGTTGAAATAAGGATACATTTGAAAAACACCGGACTTCAGGAGCAGGAGTGAATGGATCAGCGCACCCTCCCGATGACAAGCTGTATGCTAATTGGCTGTCAACACAACAAAGCAGGAAGTGTTGGCAGCCATCACAAGAAAACAGAAGAAAAAATGCGCAAAACACAAAAAGGGGGCAGGGTAGAAACACCCTGACACCCTAGGCCTGCTCAGGGGTCCCAAAAGGACCCCCAAGGCCCAAAATATATATATATTTTTTAAAACATCAAGATCCGTGCAGGATGCGCGGATCCTGCCGATAAAAAAAAAACAAAGAGCGGACTCCTGCGCATCGTTAGTAATTAGCCCCCAGGGGGCCAAGTCCCGGGGGCAATATTGTTATGTGATTGGGGGGCCCAGAGGGGCCCCCCAGCTCCGGAGACCGCCACCCCTGTGGCTTTATAAAATGATGTGTGGGCGAGGTCACAGCCCTCCCCAGCCGCCGGGTCCGCCACCCCCGGGGCTTCAATGTGCATGGGTGGGGGCTCAATGGCCCCCCAAGCCCCGGGGACCACCACCCCCTGGGGCTTCTTTAGAATATATGTGAGGGTGCTCACAGCCTCCCAACAGCCCTGGGGACCGCCACTGCCAGGGGCTATTTCTTTTTTAAATAAACCTGTGTGGGGGGCTTCAGCCCCCCCACATGCCCCAGAGACCACCACCTATCCGGGGCACTAAGTTGCAGAGTGTTGTACAAAGGGGCGTGGCCTTTGAACACCTCTCTGCAACGCAGCTCCCTGGCACATACTGGAGGTACCTGATGGGCTATTTGGCCCCTAGGGACCCTCAGGATTGAAGAGGAATTAATTCTCCAACTTAAAATGCGCCACAGTGCGTGTTTGCACACATATCACCTCAGGCCCGCCCCTTCCTTCACCATTGTGCAAACGCGCCCCTGGCGAGTTGTAAGTTGGGGAATTAATTCCCCTTCAATACTGAAGGTCCCAGAGGGCCAACTAGCCCACCAGGTATCTCCAGTATGCGTCAGGGAGCTGCGTTGCAGACATGTGTTCAGAGGCCACGCCCCACTGCAACTGATGCTCCGTCCATCACCACCCCCTTTTGTACCGCTTTTGGCCGCCATTAGTGTGGCAGGGTATGCTCAGACGTGAGTCCCTTGCTCACTTTGCCACTGGATTAAAGCAAGCCGGGCTGAAGACGGCTGGAATGCCAGAAACCGGTCCACGGAAGCTTGTTTCCGGTCCAGGGAAGGCATGGCTTGGCAGTTCGGGCTGGACTGTTCCCATGAGGCACAGGGTCAGACTGATTTGCATATAGCCATGTCTGAACTGGGGTGGCAGAGTGGGCTAAAGAACTGTGATGGATCAAACCAAGATCTTTTGACTGGGTGTGAGTGTTTGATTGGTTCAGATGCTCCGTCCATCACCACCCCCTTTTGTACCGCTTTTGGCCGCCATAAGTGTGGCAGGGTATGCTCAGACGTGAGTCTCTTGCTCACTTTGCCTCTGGATTCAAGTAAACCTGGCTGAAGACGGCTGGAATGCCAGAAACCGGTCCTCGGAAGCTTGTTTCCGCTCCAGGGAAGGCATGGCTTGGCAGTTCGGGCTGGACTGTTCCCATGAGGCACAGGGTCAGACTGATTTGCATATAGCCATGTCTGAACTGGGGTGGCATAGTGGGCTAAAGAACAGTGATGGATCAAACCCAGATCTTTTGACTGGGTGTGAGTGTTTGATTGGTTCAGATGCTCCGTCCATCACCACCCCCTTTTGTACCGCTTTTGGCCGCCATAAGTGTGGCAGGGTATGCTCAGACGTGAGTCCCTTGCTCACTTTGCCACTGGATTCAAGCAAGCCGGGCTGAAGACGGCTGGAATGCCAGAAACCGGTCCTCGAAGCTTGTTTCCGGTCCAGGGAAGGCATGGCTTGGCAGTTCGGGCTGGACTGTTCCCATGAGGCACAGGGTCAGACTGATTGGCATATAGCCATGTCTGAACTGGGGTGGCAGAGTGGGCTAAAGAACGGTGATGGATCAAACCCAGATATTTTGACTGGGTGTGAGTGTTTGATTGGTTCAGATGCTCCGTCCATCACCACCCCCTTTTGTACCGCTTTTGGCCGCCATAAGTGTGGCAGGGTATGCTCAGACGTGAGTCCCTTGTTCACTTTGCCAATGGATTCAAGCAAGCCGGACTGAAGACGGCTGGAATGCCAGAAACCGGTCCTCGGAAGCTTGTTTCCGGTCCAGGGAAGGCATGGCTTGGCAGTTCGGGCTGGACTGTTCCCATGAGGCACAGGGTCATACTGATATGCATATAGCCATGTCTGAACTGGGGTGGCAGAGTGGGCTAAAGAACGGTGATTGATCCAACCCAGATCTTTTGACTGGGTGTGAGTGTTTGATTGGTTCAGATGCTCCGTCCATCACCACACCCTTTTGTACCGCTTTTGGCCGCCATAAGTGTGGCAGGGTATGCTCAGACGTGAGTCCCTTGCTCACTTTGCCACTGGATTCAAGCAAGCCATGCTGAAGAAGGCTGGAATGCCAGTAACCGGTCCTCGGAAGCTTGTTTCCGGTCCAGGCAAGGCATGGCTTGGCAGTTCGGGCTGGACTGTTCCCATGAGGCACAAGGTCAGAATGATTTGCATATAGCCATGTCTGAACTGGGGTTGTAGAGTTGGCTAAAGAACGGTGATGGATCAAACCCAGATCTTTTGACTGGGTGTGAGTGTTTGATTGGTTCAGATGCTCCGTCCATCACCACCCCCTTTTGTACCGCTTTTGGCCACCATAAGTGTGGCAGGGTATGCTCAGACATGAGTCTCTTGCTCACTTTGCCACTGGATTCAAGCAAGCCAGGCTGAAGACGGCTGGAATGCCAGAAACCGGTCCTCGGAAGCTTGTTTCCGGTCCAGGGAAGGCATGGCTTGGCAGTTCGGGCTGGACTGTTCCCATGAGGCACAGGGTCAGACTGATTTGCATATAGCCATGTCTGAACTGCGGTGGCAGAGTGGGCTAAAGAACGGTGATGGATCAAACCCAGATCTTTTGACTGGGTGTGAGTGTTTGATTGGTTCAGATGCTCCTTCCATCACCACCCCCTTTTGTACCGCTTTTGCCGCCATAAGTGTGGCAGGGTATGCTCAGACGTGAGTCCCTTGCTCACTCTGCCACTGGATTCAAGCAAGGCGGGCTGAAGACGGCTGGAATTCCAGAAACCGGTCCTCGGAAGCTTGTTTCCGGTCCAGGGAAGGCATGGCTTGGCTGTTCGGGCTGGACTGTTCCCATGAGGCACAGGGTCAGACTGATTTGCATATAGCCATGTCTGAACTGGGGTGGCAGAGTGGGCTAAAGAACGGTGATGGATCAAACCCAGATCTTTTGACTGGGTGTGAGTGTTTGATTGGTTCAGATGCTCCGTCCATCACCAGCCCCTTTTGTACCGCTTTTGGCCGCCATAAGTGTGGCAGGGTATGCTCGGACGTGAGTCTCTTGCTCACTTTGCCACTGGATTCAAGCAAGCCGGGTTGAAGATGGCTGGAATGCCAGAAACCGGTCCTTGGAAGCTTGTTTCCGGTCCAGGGAAGGCATGGCTTGGCATTTCGGGCAGGACTGTTCCCATGAGGCACAGGGTCAGACTGATTTGCATATAGCCATGTCTGAACTGGGGTGGCAGAGTGGGCTAAAGAACGGTGATGGATCAAACCCAGATCTTTTGACTGGGTGTGAGTGTTTGATTGGTTCAGATGCTCCGTCCATCACCACCCCCTTTTGTATAGGTTTTATTCAGAGCTTCCAATTTGAAAAGCAATGCTACTCTCTCTTTTTGGTTACCCAATATCCTTCAATATTCTATTACCCACATCTTTGATGTACAGGTTAATTTTGAAACCCAGGAGTGGGAGGGGATTGATACAGCGTAAGTTCCTTCTACTGATGCTTTGATCCTCCACCAGCTTTCTATCCATGAAGGATCAGGGCAGTTTCCAGTGGTTCTTCTCACCGAATAAATCTCCGGTGACATGGGAATTATTTCCTAGGCAAGGATTCAGGAAATGGGATTCAGGTTTCAACCGGTTTTCAGGATGGTATCCCTGGATGTTCAATAATCAGGGCTGCCTTTTTCAGGTTGTCAGTTAGGGGCGTTACCACAGTAATGGCATCTACGAGTAATGTGGGGGCTCTTCACTAATAACTTCTTTCGGGTCTTATAAAATAATACTGTTTATTCTCTTGTCTAGATCTGTGAAGTATAATTGGCTCTACAGCTTTCCAGCTTCGAAATTAGGACATATTAGACCCATATATGGCTTCTTATACCCTGTTACTGGCTTATCATATTTCTAAACACATCTGGACATTAGCTCCTCCTCACTTCCTAATCTCAGTCTTTACAGCATGAGGTGTGCCCACATCATGAAGGCAGGCACTCCAGGGCATTGTTTGATTCTTAATTTTACCTTGACATGCCTAATCCTCTGGGTTAGGTCTTCCTCTTCTGTGCATTGGACAGTTACCTGGTGCTTTGTTGGTGACTGCTGGCAGTGCGTCTTGTGTCCCTTTGGGTTTCCTTTGGTGCATTGCTTGTGCTAGTTTACCCTTGTGCCCAGCTTTGAGTGTGGTGTAGTGCCTCTTTGTGGCTCTAACTCTGCAAACTCACAGGTGCTTTGTGTTGGGTTTGTTTGAAAAGTCTCTGTCTCCTGTGAGCAGGATCCCAGCCTTCTCATTTGGTGTTACTATTCCTGTCTCTCCCACAGTAATTGGGTTTGGAGATATTCTCTTCTGTAGGCGCTCAATTTTGCGTGAAATGAAGAAGATCTGCTTTGCTGAAACGTTTTCATGCAGTACCTTTTGTAATCTTACTCTTACTCTTTCCCTACATCACTGGTTGTGAGTTAAGGCTGCTGCCTTTAGCTTCCTTGGCTCTCTTTTTAGCTCTTGTGAGTAGCTTTTGAAGGTGTACCCTAATTTTGGGTCCTGCCGCTCTAGGTTCATTGGTGGTGCCCACTGACCTTTGGGCATCTTGTGCTTGTTGACTTGCT
Source organism: Lissotriton vulgaris (assembly GCF_964263255.1). Classification (NCBI taxonomy): domain Eukaryota; kingdom Metazoa; phylum Chordata; class Amphibia; order Caudata; family Salamandridae; genus Lissotriton; species Lissotriton vulgaris. The sequence continues at coordinate 782,736,799 of NC_141694.1, read as the reverse complement.
TTGACACTGCCACTTAGGGTTTTGCTGACCTCCTAGATTGGGTTCTTCCTCCTTTGTGCCTGGACTTTGCACATCTGGCTGGATACATTGGAGAACGATCAATGCATGTCCTGCCCTCTTTGGTATAGTCTCATTACATAATGCTTTGATTACTCATTGGAAAACTCATTACTCATATTTCCTGTCCCTTTTCTTACAAAACTTCTACACTCTCAGCTTTCTGCTAAGTGCTTTAGCAGTTGACTCCAGAAATGTCTGGGTAGGGGTGGGCCATTACAGGTACACCTAGTGAGTGAAGAGGATACCGTTTTTTCTTTTAGATAGGTAGAAGGGTTGCTGTTTCAAGGGAGCTTACATACCTCATGATGCAAGGACTGAGACAATGTAGAATTGGAGTAATACGTTTATTGATAAGCAATTAAGACATTACCTCGTGCAAGATCAATTTTAGGTAGAAATGAAAAATAAAACTATTCTTGTGTAGAAGACCTACAGAGCACACATTTTAAAATATGTCTAAAATTTAGATTTGGAATCCAAAGTAATGGCTTCATTATCTCTTTGTACCTCCCCATCTGTGATGATTGGCTCATGAAATGTGTCTGTTAGGTGGGCCATGTCCTTGCAGTGGTGTGCTTTTGTGGTGGAATTCTGCTTTTTTCTACGTTTGTTTCTATTCAGTTATTAACTGGAGTGACATGAAAAACAGATCACATCATAATGATATTTTAATTTATTGATAATCTTCAATATTCTAAGTTCAGTGCCATCAACTTGCATTCTATCTCCCGAATCCCTAGAGCTCTTTCAACAAAGGTTTATCTTCATGAGTGACAGAATGTGATGCTAGAGGTATGGCATTCTAAAAATATTTTGGTGCCATAAGCCTGATGCATTTTTGCACCCCACACCCCCTTTTTTCTAAGCAAGAATATGCACTTATATCAAAATTAAACATCAAATACAATATTTTTAATCTGATCTGAATATTTAATATGAGGCAGCTCTGAAGAAGGGCCTTTTTTTGCATTGTCACCTCCATTTTATGTGGACAGATGCTGCTGGTTTTCTGACTCTCTGTGGATTGGGACAGTGCTAACGAAGCTCCAGTGCATGTGTACTGCCTTCTGAAACATGTTGAAATTGGCTTACTCCTATTTGGCATATTTAACTTTCCTATAAGTCTAAAATATACGGTATACCAAAATATACCAATGGTATGGAAAGTTAAATCTCACCTATGGACCATAGCACAGCCTGGCTGCTGCAGCTTTAAAAACTGCAGCCCATCCTGTCAATATGACCCTTTATGATTGCGGGAAAACCTCCCTTTTAATTATTAATATGTCACCTCTAAGTAGGCCGTGTAGACCACGAGACAGGGTGCATGATATTTAAAAGTAGGGCCTGTAGAATTTAAATGAACAGCCTCACAGTGACAAAAGCTATTTTCAGTGTTGGAAGGCTGGCTGGCCAAAGAGAAACACTGTGATAAGATAATAAATATTACTTTTGCTATCTCAGACTGGCTAGGAAAATTATTAAACAACATTTTTTTAATTAGAAGCCCAATTTAATGGTAGTTGGATTTCTAATAAATATTAAGGGAAATATACTTTTAAAAAATTACCTTTTCCGTGCCTGAAGCCCCTGGAGGCTAATTTGCATTAGCCCTCCAACTGTTACCCAGCTGGTGAATAACCCTGATCAGGTATGACACCTGCTCCCAGAGCATAGAAAATGTCCTAGGTGATGTCAAGTGACACCTGAACAGGCCCCTTTCTTGGTCCTCCCATTAACACTGCACCAAACCCAGTGGGGGAAAAGCTGCCCTCAGTACTGTTTTGGAGTGACCGCAGAGGAAGGGCTACTTATTACCCTGACCACTCCTCTTGGTGATCAATACAGGCTCTGCAGGGGGAGAAGAGATTAGCCATATTGGATTTAGTGAGCCTGGGGCACTGTGGGACTGTTTTGAACTGCTGCATCTGTGGGTAAAGTTACCCCTGGGAACTTTTATCCTATTGGTTAGGAAGGGGCCATGAGTCAGCCCCAACCACAAGCTAGTATGAGGCATAAATGTGGTGTCCCAACACACCTCCTTTAGAATAATTGGGACCTGTGGACAAACAGAAGACAGACTGCGGCTGTTCTTTGGTGACCTATGAGGAGACATGAAAGATTGGACCTGCTTGTGTATAACTAGGACAAAGACGCAGACTGTAAGGGGCCGTTGGCTGGCCTCCAGGGGCACAAAAAGCTGCAAAAGGCTTTTTTTCCAGAAGGGCCTAGCTGCCCAGTACCAACTAGACCTGAACTGGACCCTTCTGGTGGCCTCTGCTGGAGTGAGTTGTGGTGTTCCTGAGATACAGGGACCATTGACTGTGTCTATCTGGACTTCTTTTATGACCTCTGAATACCTGAGACATAGAAACATTTTTGACTTCTAGACCTCCGTAAGACCAGGACAAACCTTCCAATCTAATCCACCCAAGGAACGAACTTGTAAGGCTGAAGAAATAGGTTTTTCTCAATGAGAATTTCCCAACAGCAGAAAACATGATTTAATGGGACCTCAGCGAGAAGGTATCCAACCTTGCTGGAAGATTCAGAGCAATGAAATAGGGACTTAGGGCCAGATTTAGAGTTTGGTGAGAGAGGGTACTCCGCCATTGCGGCACCAAGCTGAAGATCTGCCTATTTTGTTTAGAGACCAGTGGAGCTTAAGAAGCTAGCAATAGAAACTACTCCATCTCCGTCACTGACATACTCTTCCAACGGCCTGACAGTGTAGGGGCTGACAGAGGTGTGGCCATTTATCTGTCTGCCTTATTTAGAGTGAGCAGACACATGGACAGTTTTAACTTTTGCACACTGCCATCCAAAACATGGCAGTAAGTGAAAGTAAAAATATTTCAGTGATCCCCCACCCCATAAGAAAACTCCCATGAGGGGAGGGTCATTGTTTATTTTTTGTTTTGAAAAAGAATATCCTGGTTTGGTATTTTGTTTCTGAAAATAAAAAAAAGATATCGAAAGTGTGTCATATGGCACCATCATGCTAACGGAGGCTCATGGCACACTTTCCTGCCTAGATAAGAGATGTCCGCTTGGGTGGTAGACATCTATAAAGTCAGAGGGCAATTACTCTACCAGGGTGATGGACTATAATCTGTACTCTGATATCTAAATCAACCCCTTTGTCTGAAGGTAAAAAATGTTGACAGGGCTAAAGAACCAAATGTGCCTGGTAGGCAAGAGGATATCCCTGAGCACAAAATTAAAATGTTCCCACTCTGAACCTTTCCTGCCAAAACCAAAGGCTTCACATGGATTTTGTACAATGCATATCCATCTTCTTGGAGGCCTCCTCTGATAAAGCAAGCTGACCTGACCCACTGAAGGATGATTTTGACTTCCTTTTTTGATACTTTGGGCCTGATTCTGAGTTTGGCAGTGTGGGAGCGGGGCAGCATGCCACTGCCCCACTCCCACACCACCAAAGCTCACCGCCGGCCACCTGCCAAGATTTTGAGCTTTCTTGTTGTCTTTCAAGCACTTCTTTTGCATTTCCACTGTGGTCCCTTCGAAAAAGGCACATCAATGGGAATGCCAAACCCCGTTCCTACATGGCATTTATTCTGAAGTCCATGTTGTGCAGGAAACGGGGTGGATTCACACAAGGGGGCACAACATGTATCTCCCATGTATGCTTCCCCCTGCCCTGAGGCACCTGAGGGCCCTGTAGGGCTCCCTTAGTTTTCTCACCACCAGCCTTTTACATGGGAGGCTCACCGCCATGAAAAAGCTACCAGTGAGGGAACTCGTAATATGCTTTGCGGTGCTGCAACAGTACCGCCAGCATCTTACTGCCTCACATCGCTGCAACACTGCAGGGCAAGTGGTGGTTGTTTTAATCCTCATGTGCTATTGTAATAAAAGCAAAGAAGAACAATTAATGGAAAGGAATTATGAACAATGTCAAACACTCCCCCAGTACAGAGGTTTGGGGCTAATTTCATAATTTTTTTGCTCACCACCCCACCCCAGATTGGACCTAGATACATGCAAATCCGTCTTGACCCTGCTCCCCATGGGAACAGTCCAGCCTGTACTTCAACTGGAAAAAAAGCATCCTAGGACCAGGTTCAGGTTATCACCCCTCATCAGCCAGAATATCTTGAATCCAGTGGCATGGGGGCATTGGACCCATGTGTGGGCATGTCCGTCCCTCATAGGGTGATAAATGCAAAAGAACAATTGATGGACGGAATACTGAACAACATCAAACACTCACTCCAGAATAGAGATTTGGGCCAAATCCAATCCAGTAATAAAATGGTTTGTGACAACAGTTGTAAATCATTGAAAAGGTACTTCTCCTTTGTTGGGGTGGGAATGGTTTTGCAGAGGGAAGTTTGCCCCAAGGTGACCACTACATACTTTTGCTCAGGGCCGGTCTGACCGTAGTGGGCATCGGGTGGTTCCACGGTGGGTCCGATTTTGTATTGGAGGGGATCTTTTTTTGTGACTGAGATCCAGTTTTGCAGCTGTGTTGCTATATCGGCACCAAGTAACAAACGCAGAAGGAGGGCTGGTCAGTCATCATTTCCAGGGCTGCATTGGGTTCTTAGTCCGGGTCTGCTTTCGCTAGTGGCTTCCAAAATAAGAAGCGTTTCTTTTAAAGCAGAACCTAATCCTTTAATAAACACAGTTTTAAAAAATCTTCCTAGTTTAGGAATGCAAATGCAGAGGAGATCTGCTGTCCCAGGCATGCCACCATCACTGCATTTGCAGCAAATCACAAATGGATACAAATAACAACTTAATTAATATTCAATAGGCTGCAGGTTTTGACAACCTCTCGATAATGGGCAATTCACGCTCTGACCTCTTTCTCCAAAGGTCACTATATGAATTGCATACCTGGTCACAAACTAGTCAGTCTGCAAGTAGGTTGTGAGCTGGAGTGTCAAATCCCACAGAGATAGCTAATAAAACTAGGATGCTGCCCCCAGTTATCGGATGTCAAAAGTAGGACATCCAACATCGATAGCAAGGCTAGCTCCATGCAATGATGAAATCAAAATCCTGCTTGGCAGTAGTGATGGAGACAGTTTCCTCCAATAATGTATAAAGCTGTATTTAAGTTTCCATAAATGTTGATTTTGGCAAGTAAGAGATGCTCTTGAAACTGGTCGGATTAGTAAAAGCAGTTGATGGTTTTATAAGACCGGGGTCGTCTACTAGTAATTAGGATTAGATTGCATCTGCACTGTATCTAATAACAGATTTACAATGTTGGTAAGATGAGGAACATTTGGACTGTGAATCTCCTGAAATCCCAGAGGAGGGTCTCCTTGGAAGCCTGAGCTAAATGATCAAAAACACATAACGGATTGCCTGTGGCTGCAATATGTGGCAGGTAGTTATTTGCAAACAGCTTTGGTAACTCACTTCTAATGTTGCTTATTTTATTGATACATAAATCTGAGAATTGGTCCAACAACACAAGATATGAAGCATGCAAGATATGATGGGGGGAGTGCCCTTCCTAAAGGGGCCTCAGCTCCCTCCGATAGTCAGGGGAAGCTTTCCCGGGGACAGAAGCAATGGGGGATCTGACAGGACAAAGATCGCTGTCCTGCCTTCTCTAAATGAGGCAGGCAAAGGTAGAATTTGGTGGGCAGTTTACTGAGTTGTGTTTGGGACGACATACTCTGTCCACTAAACTCTATGGGCCCGATTCACAGAAGTAATCTGAGACAAAATACTAAACTTACTACTTTTGGTATTCACAGAAGGCATTTAATAGTAGTAAAGTTAGTATTTTATCTTAAGTCTGTCTTAAATCTGTCTTAAATCTGTCCTTAGTCTGTTTTAAGTCTGTCTTAAATCTGTTTTAAATCTGTCCTAAGTGTATCTTAAGTTTGTCTTAAGTTTGTTTTAAGTCAAACTTAAGACAAAATCCTAAATTTACTACTACCAAATGCCTTCTGTAAATACCAAAAGTAGTACTGGATTTTGTCTCAGATTAGTTCTGTGAATCGGCCAATATCAGGCCATAAATGTTTTAGCTTAGATTTAAACATTTTAGAAATCAAATTAGTCTAGGCGAGTGGATCCCCCTTTCAGATTGTGGATGACTTTATATAATGTAGCATGTACCATATCTTCCTTGACAGATGTTGGACACCCCTTTCTTAATAGAAGGACATTGTATTTAGTGGCTTCCCATGCAGCTCAAAGATCAAGGTTCTAATCTGGCTTAAAAAAAAAATGTAACGTGTGGTTTTGGCCAATTCGTTTTATCTCCTTGTGGTTCAAAATGTAAATATGTGCAATGTCAACATGTACTGTGTAATAAAATGCATTACACAGTGTTCTGCCCAATAACATGTTTCAATCCATCATACCCTTCATTCTGTCATTTGGCATTAACCAGAACACGCCATTCAAACTGTGCTGTTCTTTCTTCAGTACTTAGCCATGAGATGCTCTTGCTGCAACAAGATTGTAAATATCTATACTGTTCCTTAAAGTCTGATCTATGCTACATAAACTACTTTGAAATAATACAATTTAAAAGTAATGGGGCTTGGACAAAGTTTAGTGATGCAGAATCCATTAAACATATGCCTTAGACTAAAAGCAGTTATCATTATTTTTATTTGAAAATATACATTTCGATGATGCTGAGAGCTCAAAATAGATTTGAGATTGTACTTTTTGAAACGAGAATTTAAAGTAAAAGTATGTTAATACAGGTAAATAAGAGTCTTTGTCAATTTAATGCGAACTCTTTAATCTAGAATTGAATTCCCTGTTCCTGCTTTACCACTGCGAAAACTTTACTGTTCATGGGCTTATTCTCATCGAATCTAAATAAGATTTGGCTTTAACTCATTAGGGAAAGCATAAGGTGTCTTCACACAAACAGCACGAGTTTTGCCCATTTTCTATCTAAACAAGCAGAATAGTAGGCCTGTGTGATTTATTTGGTACGTTTCTGTAACTTACGTAATTCGTGCAGTTTCACATTAGGTCAATTATGTAAAATGCCAGAAAGTCTGTGATTGCAAAATTTCAGTAAATAATTAGCTGCATATTCCTTACTTATTTGAGCTAGATCAATGGCTAAGCACTCACTACAAATCTAGGTGCTCCTGGACTCTGTCAAACCAGACGCGCTGTTTGTAACAGAAACCTGGCTGCAGGAGTCATTCGCGCCAGACATTGCAGTAGCTCTGCCCCCAGCATACACAATACATAGGCTTGACCGCCCTATCAATAAAAAAGGGGGTGGAACAGCCATAATCCACAAGTCATCTATAAAAATCTATATAAATGACTCCTACCTCGAATGTTGGGGCGAGATGCTCATTGCCACTATGACTGTGGACAATAAAGAATCATGGAAGATAGCCCTTATTTATAGGCCCCCTGGATCCAAAACTCATTTCCCGGAGAAATTAGTGGAAGTATTAGCGCCCTATGCTCTCGCCACAGGAAATATTCTTCTGGTAGGAGATGTTAATTACCATCACTAACAAACCATTGACCCTCACACCATAGACCTAACTACCAACGTGGATGCTTTACAGTTACGCCTACTCCCAACAGGTCCAACCCACGTAGCCGGCCACACTCTTGACCTTGTATGTACCAACTCTCCAAAGGTAGCGATCACACAGACCGACCCAGTTTTTTGGTCGGACCATTTCATTATAAAATTTGCTATAAACGGCACCCAGGCCTTGGCAACTCGCCCGACCAAGCTGAAAAAGAGCAGGCCATGGAATAAGATCACCCTGTCTGCCTTTACCGCCAACTTTTCTCCTCCTACTATTTCTAAGAGCACCAACCCTAGCCTAGCCGCCATAAAACTTGAATCAGCAATCACTCTTGCAATAGATGACATAGCACCCATACGAGAATCCAAACCTCCGAAAAACAATTCACCTTGGTTTACGCCAGAGCTGAAGCAAACAAAATACTCTACCAGGATGGCAGGAAGGAAATGGCGACGCACAAAAAGTGTCCAAGACAGGGAAACATATAAAGCTGCACATCGGCAGTATATGAAGGACATTGCTGAGGCAAAAAAAGTTTACCTAGGCAACAGGATCTCATCAGCAGCCAACTCACAAAGAGAACTCTTTAACATTGTTAAGGAATTCACTAATCCATCAGGAGTGCAGCAGGCGCCCCCCGATACCAAGGACTGGGTGGAATCTGTAGCCTCTTACTTTCATGAGAAAGTCAATGACATTCACAAACGCTTTCCCCAGTCAACGACAACAGACCAGACCACTGGCCCAGATGCCATTGGGCAAAACGACCCCAACGATCATGCTGTCACGCTAAGACAGTTTTCACCCTTTTTAGAAAATGAGGTGAACCAAACCCTGTTGAAAAAGAAGTCTGGAGCCCCGGGAGATCCTGCTTCTCCGCAAGTTATATCCAAAATGTCCCCAGTACTGATCCCCATCCTAACCAACATTTTCAATCAATCCCTACTCCACTTTTCCGTCCCTAAGCACTGGAAGGAGGCAGTAATCAGGCCTATTTTAAAAAAGCCCACAGCTGACCCGGACCAACTTGTCAATTATCGACCAATCTCCCTTCTACCACTCTTTGGAAAAATTATGGAGGCTCTAATAAATAAACAGCTTATCACCCACTTGGAGTCCAACAAACTCCTTGACCCATCCCAATCCGGTTTCAGGGCATTCCACAGCACTGAAACGGCCCTGCTTGAGGTCGTGGACAATATAAGACTGTCTCTGGACTCAACACAATCGGCTATATTGATCCTGCTGGACCTCTCTGCGGCCTTCAACACCATCTCGCGAAGGCGCCGCACTTCAATGGCTGACACGCTATCTCGGCAACAGACGGTCCAGGGTCCAGATAGGCTCCCACTCTTCCATTTTCTATGAAAATGACAAGGGTGTCCCACAGGGATCCATATTGAGCCGGACCCTTTTTAAACTATATGTCTCCCCCCTTGCGAAGATCATCAGAGCACATGGTTTTGGAACCGTATCTTATGCTGACGATACTCAAATCCTCATCACCATCAATCTAAACCCTGATGATACAAAAATAAGGTTCAAAAACTGTTTGGTCAGCATACAAAAATGGATGACCAGGAATTACCTTATGATGAACGCTGGAAAGACTGAGGTCATGCTGTTTGGCAAAGCCGACAAAATCTGGTCACCAGACTGGTGGCCAGCTTCCCTCGGTCCTTGCCCAGTCCCCAAGCCCTCTGTCAGGAATCTTGGAGTAATCATAGATGATAAGCTAACCGTGTCTGAACACATCAGGAAAACCGTGGGTAATAGCTACGGCCAGATGCGTAGTCTGAGGAAGATCTTCAAATGGATCCCACTTTCAGCACGTATGCCCCTAGTCCAAGGACTCATTGTTAACAGGATAGACTATGGAAATGCCCTTTTTTCAGCCATCAACTCAACACTACTGAATCGACTGCAAGTCCTCCAAAACACTGCCGCTAGGCTAGTACTTGATCTACCCCCTCGTACCCCCTCAGCCCCCTGCCTCCAGACTTTGCACTGGCTACCCATACAAAAGCGCATAAAGTTTAAATTATGCTGCCTAGTCCATAAATCTGTAAATGGTCATGGACCTGTCTATCTTGAACACAAGCTGAAGGCCCACATCCCAGTCAGAACGCTATGCTCTTCCAGCAAGGCCCTTCTCTCCCTACCCTGAGTTCGAACAGTCAGAAATGGTGACAGAGCTTTCAGTAAAACCGCCCCAGAGGCCTGGAACTTTCTCCCCATTCAGATCAGGCTAGAGCCTGATCATGTGAAGTTCCGAAGACAGCTAAAAACGTGGCTCTTTTAGCCAGACGAGCCCACTTTACTTTCCTGGATCCGTTGGACATGAGGTTCCTTTGCCTGCTAGCGCTCTGAGACCTTCGGGTGATTTATGCGCGATACAAATGCAATAAAATGGAAATGGAAATATGTCTCACAGAAGACTGGTTCGGGAGTCCTTTTCTCTTCGAACGAGTCCTCGTGCAGGGAATATCGAGTTTTTTTTGTGTCCCTCAGGTTGCAATGGCTGGAAATATTAGGTAATTTATGTGATCATAGAAAACTATGGCCAGGCATGGTCGCACTGGCCTATGGGGGAAGGGGTATATTTACAACAAGGGGTGGTGAGGGACAGAGTCTCTGAATTAAGCAGAAAGCTCTCACCCAGTCAAGAGATCAGGGCTATATCCAACACCGTTTTTTAGCTCACTGCACCATCCCAGTTTCAGAACCTGGCTGTATGCAAATTAGTCTGTTCCTGTCCCAGTGCATGATGGGAACAGGGCAAACCAAACTACAAAAGCCAACTCTTACACTGGGAAGGAAACAAGCTCCCGGGGACCGGTTTCTGGCATTACAGCCGTCTTCGGCCCGGTTTGCTTGAATCCTGATGGTGCAATGAGCAAGGGTCTCACATCTGAGAATACCCTTCCACGCTTAGGGTGGACAAAAATATTTACAACAAGGGGTGGTGAGGGACAGAGTCTCTGAATTAAGCAGAAAGCTCTCACCCAGTCAAGAGATCAGGGCTATATCCAACACCGTTTTTTAGCTCACTGCACCATCCCAGTTTCAGAACCTGGCTGTATGCAAATTAGTCTGTTCCTGTCCCAGTGCATGATGGGAACAGGGCAAACCAAACTACAAAAGCCAACTCTTACACTGGGAAGGAAACAAGCTCCCGGGGACCGGTTTCTGGCATTACAGCCGTCTTCGGCCCGGTTTGCTTGAATCCTGATGGTGCAATGAGCAAGGGTCTCACATCTGAGAATACCCTTCCACGCTTAGGGTGGACAAAAATATTTACAACAAGGGGTGGTGAGGGACAGAGTCTCTGAATTAAGCAGAAAGCTCTCACCCAGTCAAGAGATCAGGGCTATATCCAACACCGTTTTTTAGCTCACTGCACCATCCCAGTTTCAGAACCTGGCTGTATGCAAATTAGTCTGTTCCTGTCCCAGTGCATGATGGGAACAGGGCAAACCAAACTACAAAAGCCAACTCTTACACTGGGAAGGAAACAAGCTCCCGGGGACCGGTTTCTGGCATTACAGCCGTCTTCGGCCCGGTTTGCTTGAATCCTGATGGTGCAATGAGCAAGGGTCTCACATCTGAGAATACCCTTCCACGCTTAGGGTGGACAAAAATATTTACAACAAGGGGTGGTGAGGGACAGAGTCTCTGCATTAAGCAGAAAGCTCTCACCGAGTCAAGAGATCAGGGCTATATCCAACACCGTTTTTTAGCTCACTGCACCATCCCAGTTTCAGAACCTGGCTGTATGCAAATGAGTCTGTTCCTGTCCCAGTGCATGATGGGAACAGGGCAAACCAAACTACAAAAGCCAACTCCTACACTGGGAAGGAAACAAGCTCCCGGGGACCGGTTTCTGGCATTACAGCCGTCTTCGGCCCGGTTTGCTTGAATCCTGATGGTGCAATGAGCAAGGGTCTCACATCTGAGAATACCCTTCCACGCTTAGGGTGGACAAAAATATTTACAACAAGGGGTGGTGAGGGACAGAGTCTCTGAATTAAGCAGAAAGCTCTCACCCAGTCAAGAGATCAGGGCTATATCCAACACCGTTTTTTAGCTCACTGCACCATCCCAGTTTCAGAACCTGGCTGTATGCAAATTAGTCTGTTCCTGTCCCAGTGCATGATGGAAACAGGGCAAACCAAACTACAAAAGCCAACTCTTACACTGGGAAGGAAACAAGCTCCCGGGGACCGGTTTCTGGCATTACAGCCGTCTTCGGCCCGGTTTGCTTGAATCCTGATGGTGCAATGAGCAAGGGTCTCACATCTGAGAATACCCTTCCACGCTTAGGGTGGACAAAAATATTTACAACAAGGGGTGGTGAGGGACAGAGTCTCTGAATTAAGCAGAAAGCTCTCACCCAGTCAAGAGATCAGGGCTATATCCAACACCGTTTTTTAGCTCACTGCACCATCCCAGTTTCATAACCTGGCTGTATGCAAATTAGTCTGTTCCTGTCCCAGTGCATGATGGGAACAGGGCAAACCAAACTACAAAAGCCAACTCTTACACTGGGAAGGAAACAAGCTCCCGGGGACCGGTTTCTGGCATTACAGCCGTCTTCGGCCCGGTTTCCTTTCTGGTGAAGAATTGGCTTGGTAGTTTAGTCTGCCCTGTTCCCATGATGCACTGGGCCAGGGACAGACTGATTTGCCTATAGCCAGGTTCTGAGCTGGGATGATGCAGTGAGATAAATAACGGTGATGGATCAAGCCCTGATCTTTGGACTGGGTAAGAGTGGTCTGCTTAATTCAGACACTCTGTTCATCACCACCCCCTTTTCTGAATCGATTTTGGCCACTATAGGTGTGGCAGGGTATACTCAGACATGAGTCCCTTTCTCACTGCACCATCAGGATTCAAGCAAGCCGGGCCGAAGACGGCTGAAATGCCAGAAAAAAAGTAGCTTGTCTCCTTTCTGGTGTAGAATTGGCTTGGTAGTTTAGTCTGCCCTGTTCCCATGATGCACTGGGCCAGGGACAGACTGATTTGCCTATAGCCAGGTTCTGAGCTGGGATGATGCAGTGAGATAAATAACGGTGATGGATCAAGCCCTGATCTTTGGACTGGGTAAGAGTGGTCTGCTTAATTCAGACACTCTATTCATCACCACCCCCCCCCCTTTTTCTGAATCGATATGGGGGAAGGGGTGGCCTGACAGGTCAGTGAGAGGGCAATTTGTTTCTGACTGTTTGTAGGCCTATTTCATGGTCTCGTGAGCCATTTTTTGCAGTAGTTTTCCCTGATATTGACATACATATAGCCTGCATCAGACCCTGATGCAGAGGTCTAGCCAGGGACCAGGGTTAAATTCCCCGCCTCGCGGGTCTTGGGCTCAAAATTCCACGGACCTGATAATTCTCTCCTCGGTGCCTATTCCAATCATGGAGTCCCACTCTGCAACTCTGGGCAATAGCTTGCTTAATCTCCACAACGGTCCCCACAACGCTAAGGATGCCTGGCCTCCACCTTGGGGGTGCCCAGGAGTGGATGCCTCACAGGGAAAGCCAGGATGGGTTCCAGAGTGGTATTCGAGTACAAGCGCCTTGAGACCCTTGCGGGTGAGTAATGCGCTACACAAGTATCAATTTACATTTTTACATTGAAAACGTCCCTGATTTTGTTTCAAGGTGAGCCACTTTTTTAGCTATCAGATTCGCTAAAAGAGACTACAGTTATTTTGGTGCCTGATCTTATCTTCTGCCTCAGTCTGAACCAGTGGCCCGAAATTTTTGCTTTTCAAACAGAGCTTCCTTTCATGCTTTATCAATGTTCAGACAGAATACTTACATTACCTCCCGTCCCTCCCTCGCCTTCCTTCAGTACAATTGAGGCTCCGCCTCCCACCCAGACCCACCCCCAGCATAAAAACTCTGCCCGCCCCCACCTCCACCTGTTTTTTTCTGTCTCCCTAGTGAGACTTACCTTTCAGCTCCTCTCTGTGGCGGTGCCGGGGAGTCTTCGGTCTGGTTCTCTGCTACGGCGGTGCCCTCTGCAGCGTTCTCCTGGCTGTGCCTCCTCTCCTCATCTCTCTCGTGGTTTGGGGGCGGAGCGGTGGTTCAGGAATCCTCGGCGGTGTCTGGCGGTCCTCCTGTGGCTGGGGCTGCGTTTCCGGGTCGGGCTGTGTGGCTGCCTCCTCCCGGTATGCTGTCTTCCCGGAGGCCAGGTAGGGCGGGTTTCGGCCCATTTTTCCTGTTTTGTTCCTGCTTAGTTGGTTCTAATACCCTGCGGTGCGGCCCTTGGTGCTGAGGCTTGGCGGCGGTTCTCGTGCCTTTGGTGGCTCGGGCTCTCGCTGCCTGGGGTGCGTCTCCGGCCACTGCTCCTTGTTTCCTTGGGTGGTGCCCTTGGCGCTTGTCTGCCCCTGGGTCGCTGGGTGTTGTTGGGGCCTGCTGCCTCTTCCCTACTACTGGTTCTCCGGTCCCCCTGGGGTGCCCTGGCCGCATGGGCTCCGTGTGGGGGTGTTCTGCCTCTCGTGTCTGCTTCTGTTGCATGACTTGGATGAGGCTGCTCTGTCCAGTGTTCTGGGGTTCGGCGGTGGCTTCTGTGCCCTCCCATCATCATCCTGCGGCTCCTGTTCGGGGCTGGTTCCTGGGATTTGGGGGGTCCTTCTGCCGCCTTTGGCGTTGCGTAAGGCTCTGGGTTCTTGTCATGGTTTTTCGCTGGACTCCTGCGCTGGTCGGGGGATGGGGGGGGGGCTTTGCTCTTTTTCTGCCGGGCTGGATCTGTGGGGTTCTTTCTTTGCTGTTCCCGGCCCTTCTGGTTAGGGCTTGTCCTTCATGCCCGGTGTGGTGTGTGGTGCTGTGGGTGCGGCATGCGTTGCCCGTGCGTGGTATTTTTCCGCGCTGTTCCCACTGTTGTGCGCCTTGCCTTGCTACTCTGTCCACGGTGGCCTGCCCGGCTGGCGGTTGCCTGTGTGACGTGCCGTGGCGGTCTCGCCTCTGCCCTCTGTGTTCCTTCTGCGCTGTGTTGGTCCTGGAAGGTTTTCAGGTTTCTTTACACGCTCGGTTGGTGTCTGGGGTTTCGCTTCTGTGCTACTCTTCCCTCTCTTCCTCCAGTGGCTTTGCTTCTTGGTGGTGGTCGCCCCTTTCCTCCCGTTGTGCTGCCGGGCTCTGTCCTGGCCGTGCTGCTTGGTGGGTCTGCTGTTCTGCTTGGCTGCTGCTGTTGCGCTGGTTGGCCTGTTCTCTTTTTCTTCTGTGCCCTCCTTGATGTTGGGTTTCATGGAGTTGGCGTCGGCGGCTCGTGGTGGCTGGGTGTCGCCACCTTGGCCCTCTGTTTGCCTTGCCTGGGATGGGGCGTTGTGCCTTGCACTGGGGCCTTTCCGTTCTCCCCGCTGTGGGTGTCTCCTCTGGCTTTCGGGTGCTCATGGTTTTGGCCTTTTGTTCACCCTGGCTTGCTGCCTCCTTTTCTGGGTGCCGTGCCCTGTTGGGTTCCTGTCACTGCTGTCTGGTCGATTCCCTGTCAGTGGGTGGTCGTCTTTGGCATTTCCTCCTCTGTGTCTGCGGGACATTTCTGTTGACGGGGTCCTATGTGCGGTGGTTCATGGGTGCTGGGTCAGCTTGGTGTCGGTTCCTCCGGTTCGTTGGGGTTCCTCTGCCGGTGCCCGTCTCCGGTTCCTGCTGGGTGGCTCTCCTGGACTGGGTGTCCTGTTTGCTTGCCTTTTGTTCCCTCTGCTGGATTCCTGTCGGTGGGGCTCGGGTTTGGGGCCCGCTCCGTTTTTTTCTGGGGCTGTGGTGTCCGGCGGCTTTGTGCCTGTTCCGGTTCTCCTGGGGGTCTGCTCCTGGCTTCGGCCCGATTTTTTGCTGGGGCTATGGTGTCCGGCGGCTTTGTGCCTGTTCCGGTTCTCCTGGGGGTCTGCTCCTGGCTTCGGCCGGTTCCCTTCCGTGTGTTGGCCTTTCGGGCGGCTTTTCCCCGGGCTCTGCGTGTGGTACGCTCGTTTTCTGGGTTGCGTCCTTCCCCTTCGGCCTCGGGCCTTCAGCCTGGGTCTTCCGGCATGTCCGGTTGCTCTCGTGGCTCTCCATCTTACGGCGGGGATGTTCCCTCTTCCTTCTCTGGTCGGCCTCTTGCGACTTACGGCTGGAGTGTCTTTTTGCTCGGTCTGTTCAGGAGGTCCTTCGTGGTTCTTCTGGTGATCGGGCTTTTGGTGGCCCGGGGTGTGTCTTCGCTGATCCCCTCTCTGGGCCTGGGGTTTGTCGGGGTGCCGTCTTCGGGCTGTGCTCGGCCCCGTTCCCTTGTCCGGGTGCCTGGTCTCTCTTCCTTCGTGGGTTTGGGCCTTTTTGTCCCAGGGCTCCTTGGGCGGTCCTGTGGCTGCGGGTGCTGGGGCGCCTGGCTTCTGTGGTGTTTCTGGTTGCCTGGGCTCGTTTTCTTCTTCTCTGCCTGTCCGTCTGGCTCCTGTTGGGTTGGTCTCCGGGGTCTGTTGTCCCTGCTGCCCTTGTCGGTCCGTCCCCGGAGGTGCTCTCCTGGTGGCTCGGCCGCTGTTGCCTTCTGGCCGGTTGTTCACTGGCTCCTCCGGCTCCGCTTTTGGTGGCTTCGGTCGCCAGCCTATCCTTGGCTTTGCTGGGTTCTGTTTGGGTTCCGGTTCTGGTTCCTGCTTGTCTCCCGGGGGTCCTCTTGCTGACGGATTTGTGGCGTTCGGGCTTGCCCTGGTGCCCTTTCGGGGCTCTCTGCGGGGTCCGTGGGTGTTGGCTCAGTCTGTCGTCCGGTGGCTTAGTCCTGTGCCGTGGTCGGGTTGGTCCAGGTTCTGGTCCTTGATCCTTGGTTTCCTGTGTCCTGTGTCTGTGGACTCTGGTCTGGGTGCTGGGGCTGTCTGCTCTCTGCCTTTGGCGGGTGGCCTGTGTGCTGGCTGTTCTGTTGTGCTAGGTCCCTCCTTCCTCCTGGGGTTTCTCACTCCTTCCCTGTGTCCGGCCTGTTGGTGGGTCGTTGGGGCCTCCCTGTGGTGGTCCTGTTGCGGCACCTGGGTGGCCCGGTTCTGGTCTCTGGGCCCGGGGCCCGGGTCTTGGGGTGGTCGGCGGCTGGCCCTCTCCTTGGCCTCTGGGTTTTTCTGTGTGCCTTCCCCTTCCCCCTCGCTGCTTTTCTGCTGCTCTGGGCGTTTCTGGTGCGGGCCCTGTGGGTCTGTTCTCGGGGGTTGGTTGCTCCCTGTTGGCCTTGAACTCCTTGTTTTCTTCTCCTGTCCGGGTTGTGTTGCGCTCAGTGAGGGTTCCTTCCTGTGGTTCCGTGCCCTTTGATGTTCCTTGCCCTTCCCCTGGGTTCTGTGCGGGGCTTGCCCCTGCTGCCTGGCGGTTGTGCGGCTGGCCTTGGCTGGGTTGGGGGTTCTCGGCCGGCTGGCGGTGGCTTGCGGGCTTCCCGTCGGTCCTCCTCTCGGCTGTCCTATGCTTGGTGTTTGCTGGCCCTTTCGGCCCGGGGTTCTGCTCTGGTGTTGTTCCCTTGGTGCTGGCCTCCTTTTTGTGTAGCGGTTCGCTCCTTCTGGGGCTCTTCTGGGATTGTCGGTGGCTCCTCTGCGGGTGCAGGGGGGCGGCTTTCCTGCTTCTTGGTGCTACTGGCTTCCTTGCATGTTGCCTGGGGTCTGTTGCCTGGTTTTCTTTACCGGGTCTGGTGTGTTTGATTCCCTGCCCTGTCGTGTCCTTCCCTTCGGGGTCTTTGCTGCTTGTGTTGGAAGTCCTGTCCGGTCCGCCCTTTGGGCTCCTTGGGGACTTGGGTTGCGACTCTCGGCTTTTGGGCCTTGTTTTTTGGTTGCTGTCGCCCCTGCGGGGCACTTGGGGGTGTTTGGGCCCTGTCTTGTGCGTTCCCTTCTGTCTGGTCTGTATGGTTCTGCTGGTTTTGGGTCCGGTTCCGTCCCTTGTCCCTCCGGTGGCTCGGCGTTTTCGCTCTGTCATGGGGTGGTTTTGCCTGTGTTCTGTCCTGCTCCTTCCTTGGCTGTGGAGTCTCGTTTGCTCTGTTTGGCTGTCCGGCCTCTTTTGCTGTGGTGCCTGCTGGTTGTGGTGTCCTTCCGGGTGGTGGACTCTGTTTGTTCGCTTTGGTCCGACTCCGGTGTTTGCCTTCCCCCGCTCCGTGGGGTTGTTGGTTTCGGTCCGCAGTCTTGGTGGCTTTTCCTCTGGTGGGGGTTCGGGCCTCAGTGTCTTGTCCTCTTTGCGAGGCCAGGGATGTTGATCTGCTGTGTTTTGGGCACTGTTTTGTGTTCTTTGTCACTCAGTTGTCCGTCCCTGTTTTCTTCTGCTTGCTATGTCCTCAATTGTACTGAAGGAAGGCGAGGGAGGGACGGGAGGTAATGCTTCCATTTCTAACGATAATGGCATTACTCCTAGTCCTACTCCCTCGCCTTCCTTCAAGGACCCTCCCTCTCTCCCGGTGCGGTTCAACTGAGTGCTAGCTCGGCTTGTTTGTGTACAGGTGGAGGTGGGGGCGGGCAGAGTTTTTATGCTGGGGGTGGGTCTGGGTGGGAGGCGGGGCCTCAATTGTACTGAAGGAAGGCGAGGGAGTAGGACTAGGAGTAATGCCATTATCGTTAGAAATGGAAGCATGATTGCTCCACTGAGAAGGCACAATGCAGTACAAATCTTAACATGTGTTAGACCTGTCAACCTTTGGGTGGTCTTCTTCATTTTGGCTGATCTTGTTTTTGTGGGCCTTAGGATTCTGCACACTTTACCACTGCTGATCAGTGTTAAACGCATGTGTTCACACCTTCAAACATGTTAACTTGGCTTATGGACAATAGGCATATTTAATGTACTTACAAGATTGTATTAAAATGGTACTACCAGAGCCCAGAGCCTGTAAATTAAATGCTACTACTGGGCCTGCAGCACTGATTGTGCTACCCCACTTAAGTAGCCCTTCAAACATGTCTCAGGCATTGCAGCCTGTGTGTGCAGTTCTAAAATGCCGTTTCGACTTGGTAAAATAACTCTTTTGCCAGGCCCAAGTAGTCCTTTTTAATACATATAAGACATCCATAGGGTAGGCACTGGATAGCCTAGAGGGCAGGGTGCAGTGTATTTAAAAATAGGACATGTGGTTACATATTTCCTGTTAGTAAAAAAACTCTTACATTTGTTTTTCACTACTGCATGACCTATCACTCTGATAGGCTAGCATTGGAGTTACTTTACTACATTTAATACGATGTAATTTTCAAATGAGAGCTGGTAACTAGTTCATGTTTGGAATTGTAATGAAAAATCCTAGCTTATGGTGAAGTCAGATTTTAAGTCACATTTAAGAAAATTCCACCTTTAGAAAGTTGGCATTTCCTTGTCTTAAACAATTAGGGCCAGATGTAGGTAACAGTCATTTACCGATTTTAAAATACCGAATTTTACCGATTCGGTATCCAAAAATCGGTAAATGAGATGTAGGTAAAAAATCGGTATTTTTTACCGAATCGGTAAAAGTCGGTATCTGACTTTCGGATTTTACCGAATCGGTATTTACCGATTCGGTATTTCCCGATTCGGTATTTCCCATTAATTCCTATGGGGCGAAAGGCCCATAGGAATGCATTGGAAATACCGAATCGGTAAATAACGAATCGGTAAAATCCGAAACGGGAAGCAAGCAAAAGTGAAACTAATGAAAACAGCCAATCAGGTGCCACCACCCTCCCCCTCCCAACCAGGAAGTGGCTACCCAGGCAGCTGCAACTAATTAGAAGGTTCTGGAGAGGCAGTCAGAGCACAGCACAGACACAGAGCTGCAGGGAGTGATTACTTGTAGTTTACCTCAGTGAAAATGGCCAGCAGCACTGAGAGCGAGAAGGCTGAAAGGAAAGGGAAATCAAAGTTCAGCAACATGGAGTTGCAAGTACTAGTGGAGGAGGTGGTGGGAAACCACAAACAACTGTTTGGCAGACACTCCCTCACAGTAGCTGAGTCAGCAAAACGCAAGCTGTGGCTTGATATTGGTGAAAGGGTGAATGCTGTGGGAGTGACTAGCAGGAGCCTGGATGACCTCAAAAAGCGCTTCTACGACATCAGGAGTCTCACCAAGAGAAAGATGTCAGAGATACATAAGCAGGCTGGTGTCACCGGAGGAGGCAGGAACCCAGCGCCCCCCCTGACTGACCTGGAAGAGTTGGTGGCATGTACCATCGAGCCAGACAGTGTGGTGGGCTTGGGAGATGTGGACAGCTCAGCCAGAGCTGGGGAAAAAAAGGTAAGACGCATGCGCAGCATGACATCCCATACCAACTAGCCTCCCTTAACCGTTTGTGCACAGGCCAACCCCAGTCCAGTACTGCTAGCACCATACAGGAGCAATACATTATGGGAAATGTAGTCAGCTAACATAAGACCATGTGTAACTGCCCAGACATCAGCAAGGCAGTGAAAGTAATGCAGAATAATGAAAGTAAAATGTGTAAAGCATTTATTTAAGTGACTGTGACACAGTAGCACTTAGTTGACATACGCTTATTTATACCTAGGGGCAACATCAGCCAGTCAAGCCGCAGCTACAGCAGGGACTGCACCAGGGAGGGAGCAGAGTGACGTGCCAGGGCCAAGCCAAGTCCATGCCTCCCTGGAGGAAGAACACACAACTGTCACCTCCCAGGATGAGGACACATTCCACACACCCGAGTGTCCCCACTCCCCACACCTCTCGCTATCGCCATCATTGCTTTTCTCTCCTGAGACCTCCCCAACCCTGTCACAGCCTGCACCAGAAACCTCACCAGCCAGGAGGCGAGTCGTGGTCACACTGCCACTGATGGAGGCAGCTAAGGGAGAGGCCCAAGCCACTGCACCTGAGAGTCCTGCTGCACTGCAGCTCACCACAGAGTCTTTCACCTTGCGCAGACGGCAAGGCAGGCCCAGCAGTACAGGTGTCCATGGAGAAGGCTCAGTGTTCCGTGGTCTGGAGGGGAGTATGGTGCGAATCCAACGCCAGCAGGGGAAAGCAATACAGGCATGCCACCGCCAATTTCGTGTCCTAAATGAAAAAATTGGAGAAATGGGGATGGGCATTAGAGACATGGTGGAAACCAACAGGGAGATGTTGAAAACCAATGCTGACCTAGCTGCAGGAATGCAGCACATGGGCACTGCAATCAACCAGCTGTACTCAAAACTGGACAGCCTTGAGCACTCACGGCGCAGGGACGCCCGTGCAGACAATAGGGCAATGAATCGCCTAGCCACTGCCACATCACTGCTGTGCCACAGAGGCATTAACATGCAGGAAAGCCTGAGTCAGAACACGGCTGAGGTCACAAGGGGCATGGCTAGGATCATGACTGCCCTCGAGGCAATGATCATTTCTAACACTGCAGTGGATCCAGCCCTGGATGTGGCTGAGGGGGATGATAGCAGCAGCCGCAGCAGCATGTCAAGCGCTGTGGTTCACCCACATAGAAGCAGCAGGCGCCCTGCTGAGCCTGCAGGCCATGAGGGAAGCAGTGAGCAACACCCCAGTGGGTCTGGGAAGCACGGGCGCAAATAACTTGGCCAGTGTGGGTGATGTAACCCAGGACATGTTGTCCCCATCTTTATTTACTTTCATTTGTTTCACTTATGTGGATTTACGTTGTGGCTACATAAAGCGCAGGAGCAAATAACTTGGCCAGTGTGGGTGATGTAACCCAGGACATGTTGTCCCCATCTTTATTTACTTTCATTTGTTTCACTTACGTGGATTAACGTGTGGCTACATAAACATACGTTGGTGCCATACACTACCTGTCTGTGTCTCATTACTTACTCAGAAATAGTTGCTTGTAATTTCATCACATCTGTATCTGCCATCACTTGGTGTTGTCACTCCAGCAGGTTGTCTTTCAGGCACAGCATTGTCGTCGTCATGATCCTCGTAGTCAGACAACTCCACCTCAGTACCCTTCCTCAAAACCAAGTTGTGCAACATGGCACAGGCAGCAATTATCTTGCAGCAGGTGATGGGGGTACCCTGCCTTTCACCTCCACTCTTGTGAAGGCATCTAAATCTGCTCTTCCAGATGCCAAAGGTCCGTTCTACCACATTCTGTGTACTTTTGTGGGCCCGGTTATACCTCCTTTGGCTGGGTGTGGAGGGGTTGAGGTAGGGAGTGAGGATAAATGAACGTAGGGCATATGCACTGTCTCCTAAAAGGGAAATGGGAATACATTACTCACATGCATACTTGTAATTCTTACTGCAATGGGTGTGGGTGGGGTCGCACACTGTGTCTTACCTAGGAGGAATCCTTCGCCAAATTCCCCTGCAGACAGCCGTGCATAGATGCCGCTGTTCTGGAAAATATAGGAGTCGTGGCTACTCCCAGGGAATTTCGCTACAAGGTCAGTGATGACAAACTTTGCATTGCAGATCACCTGCACATTGATGGTGTGTGTGGATTTCCTATTCCTGTAGATGTATTCCGTGGCAGCAGGGGGACAAATGGGGATATGCGTGCCATCAATGCAGCCGATGATATGGGGAAATCTAGCCATCTGATAGAATTCAGATTTGGTTTGAACCAGTTCAGCATGGGTGGCAGGAAAAGACATGTAATGCTCCATCCTCTGCAACATGGCGTCAAGGAATTTGTGAAAAAACCTTGAGAGGCTGCTCTGGGTCACCCCACCCACCGCAGCCACCACACTCTGGTAGATCCCAGACGCGAGCAGGTGGAGGCTGCACAGCACCTGTACATAGGGTGGAATAGCATGTGCCCTTGGGGTAGTGAGCTGCAACAGTGGTTGGAGGTCCCTAATTAGTTCCAATATGGTGTCTGGTTCCAACCTGTACCTCTGCAGTATCTCTGCCTCTGTGAGCATGAACAGGGTCACCCTCTGCCTGTAGACCTGCTCCTGTCTCTGCCATTCCCTCTCTCCTTCCTCCTGTAGCCGTAGCCGTCTTGCGATGACATAAAATGCCGCCAATGTGCAAACCGCATTGCATTTTGGGTCCATTTTTATAGGCTGCACCTGGTTACCACCTGATTTGAATCCATGGTAAATACCGACTCTGAAATACCGTATTTGGAGCAAATTCGGTATTTCGGAGCTTACCTACATCTCAATCTTCATTTTTTCCTATTTTTCTTTACCGATTCTGTATTTTACCGAATCAGTAAGGTTACCGAATCGGTAAATTTTCCGAATCTGTAACTTTTCCGATAGGTTACCGAATCGGTGTATATTTTCAGATTCGGTAAATATTCCGATTCGGTATTTTACCGATTCGGTATATTTTCCAATTCGGAAAATTTACTGATTCAGCCCAATTTCTATCACCTACATGCCGATCGCTCAAGACCGATCGGTAACGGCCGAAAATACTGATTTTCGGCCGTTACCGACCGACCTACATCTGGCCCTTAGTACCTGTAGGCTGTATCTGGGTCACATGACTGGGTGTCACTGACAGTTAGGCTTTGTGTATCCATCCAAGACAACCACACACAATAGAGAGCTTAGGTATGCCTGGACAGGCCATCACTGGCAGGATAAGAGGCTTGAGCTGAATCCAACCCTTCTCACACTTGAATAGGCTGTGTCCTGCCTCCACACAAAGGGCAACATACGCCTTGTAGTTTGTCTGAAGCCAGGTCAGAGAGGCCAGGATGCCTGGGGACCTCAAAAGGAAACCTCTAAACTTCTCCTATACCTCAAAAGCAGAACTGGGCATAAATCCTGGACCTCAGAAGCCAAATCTCCAGTACACTTCAGGATCTGTGCATACTATGAAAGGAAGAAGGAGTGCTGTGCTGCTGAAACTGCTGCCACAGCGCTGGACTGCTGGTCTGCTGGTCTGCTGGTCTGAATGACTGCTGCTGTGCTGTGCTGATCTGCTGCTTGTTGCCTTCTTGCTTGGGTGAGAAGGACTGGACCTGCATCTCTTGCACCCAGAACCCCAGAATGACTCCAAGGGCTAGTTGGCTGGCCTCCAGATCTGAAGCCTGAGGGACAAAACAAGCTTCCAACAACCTTGCACCTGGAGTGTGCCATCTGTGGGACTAACCTCTGAAATGGTGCCTGCCTGTCCAGGACCCCTGGAAGTGGGCCTAAGTGCTGTACCAGCCTCTGTGAATCCAGCAGAACCAATACATCGCCTCTCGCTACTGCTGCATGGATCTTATCCATCACAAAGACCCCCATCATCTCTCCAGCTTCTTCTGAACCAATGCTGCATGACACATCCTTGGTGCAGGACCTTGCATTCCTCGTTGACAGAAACCGTGATGACTACTCCGGACTCCACATTGCAGCCTCGCATCACCTCAGAACCAATGGATTACCCCAACTGCTCAATGCATCTTCCAATGCTGAACTTTGCATCGCAACCCCTTGTCAACGGGATCCTCCACAATGATACAGGACCTTGCATTGCAGTCTCGTGGCACCTTGGAACTCATGCATCGTTTCGGCAGTGCAATGGATTTTCGACGCGGATCCTTGCAACATTACGAAAACCAGGATTTTAGGTACTTAGTTCAGTATGCCTTAATGGGTTCCTGTCCCTGGCCCACGCTCCCTGGAGGTCAGTCTAAACTTATGAATTTCTCCTGGTCAAGTGCAACCAGCTTTCCACAGTTGGCGCTTTGTGCTTTTCTCTCTATATTCAGGTTCCCCTGATTGGATTATTGGCATTTCGGTCTTGTTTTATTTAGTAAACTCTTTCCTATTTCTCTAATCTGGTGTGGGACCCTCGTGGTTCAATTCTGCTATTATTTCAAGTACTTTACATATTGCCTCTGAATCAAGCTTGACTGCTCGGTGCCAAGCTTCCAGAGGGTTGAGCACAGTTAAATTTAGGGTTTGCTTGTGACTTCACCCTGAGAAGAATTGTGGTTGCTGCTTGAGAAGGGCTTCACCCCCTCAACCAGTAACCCAATTTCTTACAATGTGCCACATATTTTCTTATACTACAAGATTGAAAAAGGGACGTTGGCACCTATGTAAATGTAAATGTATTTATATAGCGCAAATCACCCACACAGCAGGTATCTAAGCGCTTGCTTAGGGAACCCGTCCTGGTATTCCCCTGTGAGATACCCTGGCAGGGTATCCACAAGGTGAAAGCCAGGCATCCCGCCGCAAGGGGCCGTTGTGGAGATTAAGCAAGCTATTGCCCAGAGTTGCAGAGTGTGAACCTGTGAGTCGAGTAGGCACTGGAGCGAGAATTATCAAGTCCGTGGAATTATTGAGCCCAAGCCCCGTCGAGGCGGGGAATTGAACCCTGGTCCAGGGCAGATCTCAGCTTCCGGGTCTGCCGCCTCTAACCCCTGAGCCACACTTCTCCAGGTGAGTAAATAAAAATTTCCTAGTGCAGATTCAAATCTGTTGTCCACCAGACATAAATTTGCAACCTTGAATGGATTTACTCATTAGTAAAATTGCATCCGTTGTTTGTGGGAGTTCATCAGCTTTTGTGGATGTTCTAACTCTGGGACACTCATAAGATACCCCAGTGAGGAAGCTTACCTATATATACAATCGAACCGCAGTGGTGATGCCTTTGGGCATGATCTAGATTTACAGAGTGCTGCGTGAAAAAGTGTTGCTCTATCTTGCGCAACTAAAAGAAAATGTACAGTGCAAGATTTACAAAGGGATGCTCATTTATGATGTCATCAGCAGTGATTGTGCAAAAATAGCCTGCTTTGAGGACACTGGGTTTTGTTCTGTGACAGATAGTGTTAGAAATGGGGTTTCCGGTGGCTAGGTAATGCACCTAAGCCAGGCAGAATCACCACTCTAGTCATCACAAGTAAGTTACACACCAAAGAAAACCCGTGCTTACCATCTGGTAGCTTGGCACAAAGCTGGAAGGCTTATCATCAGAGGCAATTTGTAAGACATTCATGTGACACATTCATACAGAACCACGATGAATACACCACCAAAGAGACTCCACACAGGATTATTTGAAAATATAGTATATAATCTTTGTAATTGCAATTATAATTGGGTATTTATAGAGCGCACAGCTACTCCATGGAGTGTCCAGGCGCTAAAACCACTAAAAAACAGGCAGAGAGAGCACACGGCTATGGCTAGTGCTAATTATTGAAATAGCCAGGTCTTTAATTTCCTCTCGAACCCACCTAAGTCTGCTGTCTGTCTAAGGGAAATAGGGAGACCGTTCCACAATCGGGATGCTAACACTTGAAAAGAGCATCCGCCCATGCGAGAGCGGGAAAACTTAGGAATGGTCATCAGGTACTGCATAAAGGACCTCAATGTCCATTGCGGGGCTTACGGCCACATGCATCATTGTAAGGTTTTGCTATTCCTTATTAGCGATTTTTAGGGAATCGCAAATAAGGAATCGCAAAATTGGATGCATGATTTTATTCGCATAATATTTGCGATTCGGTAAAAATCGCAATTTTTACCAAATCGCAAATATTATGTGAATTCCTAATTGCGATTACGCAAATCCCATGGATTCCTATGGGTCAAAAGGCCCATAGGAGTCAATGGGAAGGCATTTACAATTTGCGAATTTGAAAATGCGATTCACAATTTGTTAATGCATTCCAAGGGTGCAGAGGGGGGTCCAAAGGACCCCCCCCTGCACCCATGAAATGTATTTTAAAGTGCATGTTTCACACACACATGTCCTAAGGACATGTGTGTCTGTAACATGAAAGTTTAAAAATTGCATTTTTGAGCATTTTCATAACTTTTCGCAAATTACCACGAGGTTCAACCTCGTGGTGATTTGCACCCCCTAATTGCTAATTCGCAATTTGAAAAACAATCATGCATTGCTTTTAAGGAATCCCAAATTTGAAATTCCTTAAAAGCAATCGCATTTTTGGAAATCGCTAAAAATAGCGAATTTCACAAAAATGTATGATGCATCCCAAAAACTTATTTAGGAATCGCAAACGGCCGAATTTACCGATTCGCACCGTTTGCACTTCCTGAATAGGTTGATGCATGTGGCCAATAGTGCTGTATCCTTTTCCTAATGTAATGGGCCCCTGAGTTGTGTAAGGCCTTAAAGGCCAATGTAAGAGCCTTAAACTGGACCCTGTTACGTACCAGGAGCCAACGGAGAGATTTTAAGTGGGTTTCATATGTTCCCTTAGTCCAATCATCAGAATAGCTCTGGCCACCACATTCTGGATTACCTGTAGGCGGCACAGAAGATAATCCGGTAGACCTAAATAAAGGACATTAGCACAGTCCAACCTAGAAGCAATAAGAGCCTGAACTACCGTCTTTCTAAGGGAGACCGGAAGCAGGGGGAGGAAGTTCCTCAGCATTTTTAAAAACCCAGAGCAAGTGCCGGCCACAGTTTCAATTTGGGTCTTCATGGACATGTCCGAGTCCATCTTCACCCCTAGGTTTTTTACTGTGGTATCAGAACACTTAGGGGGAGACATGTCCTGTGGCCACCAATGGCGCCACTCTGTGCTCAGATCGGATCCCCAAAAAATAATCTCCAACTTTTCAGGATTGCACTTTAATTGGCTCCCACGTAGACAGAAGAAAACCTCTGTTAAACAGATGTTTATCTCACTACCTCTAAAGACACTGGCCTTCTCGCAGGTGAACAGAAGTTCTGTGTCGTTAGCATAAGACACAATTTTAGCGCTGCATTGTTCCGCTAACAGTGCAAGGGGGGCCATATACATATTGAACAAGGCTGGACATACACAGAGCCTTTGGGCACTCCCACTTTCATAGGGGTGATATGGGTTGAGAAAGGAGGGGACCATACAGTTTGCTGGCGGCCACTTAATAAAATAAGTAAACCATTCGAAGACTGTGCCTCCAATACCACAGTCCTGGTGTCTTTCCAGGAGTTGGTCATGGAGCACAGTATCAAAGGCCGCTGACAGATCTAATAGTACAGAACCGAGTTGCCCCCACGATCCAAGGTGGTTTTGATAGTTTGAAAATCTTCTAGTAGGGCTGTCTCAGTACTAAAGTTAGATCTGAAGCAAGACTGACTCTGATGTAATATATTGTTAGCTTCCACAAACTCTGTAGTAAGAATGTTTACGTAGTTCTCCAAAACTTTGGAAAAAAAGGCAACAGTGAAATGGGCCTGTAGTTACTCGCTATCAGTTGGTCAGCTGTAGGTTTTTTAACAGTGGGAGAATTCTAGCATGTTTCCAGCTCTCCGGCATTATTCCCTCCGCCAGCGAGGAGTTCAGCACTCGATTAACCGCTGGGTTAATCACTTCCGTAATTGACACCAGTACTCGCTCTGAACAGGGGTCCATAGGGGAGCCAGATTTTAGAGCCTCCATTATCTCAAGAGATTTATCCAATGGGATAGGCAGGAATTGTAAGAGAGACACTCCTGGCGTAGTGTTTCCACTGAGAGGAGCCCCCTGTGTTTGATACAAAAGAGACCCCACGCAGCATTATTTGAAAATATAGTATATAATCTCTATGAAACATAGACCACAATGGCATAAATCAAAGATACTGTGCATACTATGCACTCCTGTGATAGTAATTGTTATCCTTACAGTGCAAGAATCAAAATGAAATACATGAGAACATCAAGGCATGATATGCAGCAGTTAGATTAGAGGCATCACACATAAATCATTATATGTCACCATACATACGTGGACCATACAGATACTTTTAAATATCTCTTAGAGGAAGCAGTTGTCATTCACAGTGATAAAATGAAGATCGTTTCCTGTCTAATAGACACTTTATAGTAATGCCAAGATATGACCACAGAAGGCCAAGTTGACAGGTATTAAGTAAATACTTTGCAAGTTACACACATAAACAGGTATAACTTGTCAACATGCAGAGAACAATGTCAAACTGGTACCACTCCCCAATAAGCATTTAGGGTCAGCAGGTTTAAACGTAGCCAACAATTGCAGCATATAACAATGGGGCCCAGGAGCATCTGCGCCTCTATTAGAATCGTTTTGGTAACCTCTTTGGGCTCCCACGAAAGACATTGTATGAGATGGTTCCAAAGGCAGGAAGTAAGTATTGTACACACAACAACAAGAATGAAGGCACTCGCTCCTCTTAGGCTTTTGTTTTATGGGTGTTAGGTAGAATATGCGCCTTCCTCAGGGAAATTAATTAATGGCCCACGAGGGACCTGGTCAGATCCCCAGTACCAATGTATTATCACTTGGGAAGTGCTGTGAGCTCTTCTATGAAGGAGTTTATGGTCCCACTGGGGGAGAGGAGGCAGGATATCGACTTCCTGTGGAACCAAAAGAAATATAACTCTCCAACAGTGTGAAGACAAGGGCAGCCTGACCTACCTGGCTACACTAGACTGCGAAAATCACCTCGGCCAGGCCGCTGGGAAGTGCAGGTATGAATGGGATCTTGGGTAGGTCTCATGAGTCCCAAACGCTGTCTGTTGATGCTCCGGATCCCTGGGTGGTGCAAAGCCCCATGAAGATCAAGCACAGCAGTCTGAATCACAAGGAGGGGACGGCAACCACAGTGCTTTCCCTCGGCCAACAGGTGCAGTGATTCCAGATTTGCTGCATCATGCTGGTAATCCTTTGCTCGTTAGAAATGTGGTGTGTCCTGAGCTGCATTGAGTCACACCGTTCAGCCTTCTAGTAGCTTCAGCGAGCCTGTGAGATGCGCTGGTTGGTCAACAGGCTCAGAGGTTCCTAGCCACCTCAAAACGCAGGTGTTAGCAGGGGGGACAACACACAGCTGCAGGCACTCTGCATGGAGTTTATTCCTCTGCGAAGAAAATCAAGTAGGTTGCTACCCAGTGTTGGCAGAGCCCCTACATCAAGGATTACAGGCAATCTTTTCTGGCCCTGGGATTGTGACACAGGGGTCAAGCCAACAAGCCCTTGGAGAAGCCAATGGGGCACAAAGGGGACAGCAGGAAGCTCAGCAAACAAGTTACTTGCAACAGAGTCACAGTCCCTCTAGTAGCTCACCAGGCAGCAGGACAACACAAAGTAGTCCAAGTGGCTGTTTCTCCTAGTAACACAGCAGTCCTCTGTCAATTTGCAATTTTTAGAGCCAGCAGCATCTGGGTACAAGTCCCATGCAGTGTCTAGCATCATGGGGTCAGAGTCCCTGTACTTATTCTTAAAAGTGTCTTTGTTCATGTGGTGACTTTAAAACAGCTCCTTACAAGTGCGTAACAATCTCTTTCAACCCTGCCCTGGCTCCAGACATCAGTCGGGGGTAAATCAGCCTTTTTTGTGAGGGCAGGACACAGCCAATATCAATCAATCAATCAATCACCACATTTGTAAAGCGCACTACTTACCCGTTAGGGTCACAAGGCGCTGGGGGATGCTGCTACTGCTCGAAAAATACAATTGTAATGGTGGAATACCCTCTCCTTCTCCCACCCCTGGTAGACCATCAGCATGCAAAAGAATGCAGATATACTTTGTCACACCCATCTCTTCCTGTGTGATGGCTGTCTGGAAAGTGTGCACAAAGTGTAGCTGTCACCCAGTCCCAGACGTAGACTGAAGTCAGGCTGCAAAGCACAAAGAGTCATACGCACAGAGAAATTCCCACTTTCTAAAAGTGGCATCTCTAAAATAGGAATGTGAAATCCAACTACACCAGTATGCAGTATTTATCCCTTCCATTCTAAACATACCAAACATGGCAACGCTACTCCTTTCAGATCAGGCATTACCATTTAGAAATATGTAAGGGAATTAATAATAAGAGCCTATAAGTGGAGTAGGAAAATGTCCCCTTAAGCACTACCAGGACATGCCAGACAATAAAGGCACATGTCCTATTTTTTACTTACACAGCACCTTGCCTTTAGGGCTGCATAAGACATGCCTTAGGGGTCATCTATGTGTAATAAAAGGGAAGTTAAAAGCTGACAAGTGTTTTTTTTTTTTTTGTCCTCATTAGCCACTTTATCGTTCCAAGAAGTAACCAACCACCAAAAAAAGTCCTTGAAAGGTAGGTGTCTGGAAAATAGCTCCATTCTTCCCAGGAACAGACCAGATATCTTGGCGGGAGGTACCCTCTGGACGATCTTACTCCATCAAAGCCTAAGACAGGCTATTGGCCCACTTTCTTCGTGACATGGGGGAGCCTCCCGTTGGACCTGGAGTACTAGGCCTAATCATCGGACCCAGGGGGGGGAAAAAAAAAAAAAAAAAAAAAACCCGGGTTCTCTGATAGTTTTATCTCCACTTAAGTAGCAAATTCCTAAAGCCCAAACTACGGGGACTACAAGACCTTGCCATGTCTACTTTAGATATTTCATAAAGTGATGTCAACCAGTCAGCGGATTGACATTGACCCAATTTTTACAAATTTGTCTTCTTGCTAGCAAAATAGCGTAGAACAAAAATTACCTCTCTAACCCCCCAATGTTATCACTTAATCCAAAAATAACTAAGGACCAAGAAAAAGGAATCGAGGTTTTAAGGATTGATTCTAGGGAAGCCTTAACTTCCTGCCAGAAGCTACTGATGTTGGGACATTACCAGAACATGTGAACATCTGAGGCTGCAGGCCGCAGGGCCGGATGGCATACCCGGCGAACTGTATCAGCTGCTAGACTCGACTATCATCCCAGCCTTCACGGGCTTGTTTAACAACATATTAATTAATGGTGAGGCACCGCCTAGGTCATAGGGTGAGGCAAATATTGCCCTAGTTCCAAAATCAGGAAAGGATCCAGCTGAGTGTGGATCTTATCCTCCGATCTCGCTCCTAAATAATGATTATAAGATCTTTGCAGCAATTTTGGCGGCACGTTTGGGGAGCGAGATCGGTACGATTATCCACCAGGACCAAAAGGGCTTCATTCGGGGTCGCCAGTTGGCCGATTTGACCACAATATGGTCGGGGCAATCGATATCGCTTCAAATTTTGCCCTGCCTCTTGCGATCATGACACTTGACGCAATGAAGGCATTCGATAGTGCCGATTGGCCCTATCTAGATGCAGTAATGAAGAAATTTGAATTTGGTCCCAAATTCTGTCGAGTAATCAGCCTGCTATATATGGATCCGAGGGCTAGCCTCTTGATTAATGGCACCCGCACAGAACCTTTTCAAATTCGTAGGGGGACAAGACAGGGGTGTCCGCTTTCCCCCCTCCTGTTCAATCTTTATGTTGAACCCTTTGTTCAGACCCTTAGGGATGATAACAACATTCTGCCCTTCTCCTTTTCTGGCTGGGAGAAAAAGGTCGGGTTCTATGTGGATGATATTCTCATATTTACAACCGATCCCGACCAGGCTTTTCCCAGGGTTATAAAAAGGGCCGAGGAATTTGGGAAGTTCTCGGGTTATGAAGTCAATGCTGGGAAAACTGATCTCATGGCTTGGAATATTGCAAACCTTCATCTCCCAGTGACACCTTCAATCCGTTATCTGGGAGTTAGAATTACAAACGACATAGGTATTTTGGCCCAGATTAAGTTAGATCGGATTTCCTGTGAATGTAAGGCACTGATGAAAGCATGGTCCTTTCTCCCTCTTACTATTTATGGGAGAACGAGTTTAGTGAAAATGACCATCCTTCCTAAATATACATTTATCTTTAACACCATCCCGTTGGCATTTGATTCTAAGCAACTTTTTAAATGCCAACAAAACATTAACTCTTTCATCTGGGGTTTTAGATCTACCAGGTTGGCATGGAAAAAGTTAAGAAGAAGGAGGGAGAAGGGGGGCCTTGCACTGCCGGACCTGGAATATTATGCTTGGGCTTTTCACCTGTCCCACTCTAGGATGTTATTAAAGACCCCCGAAGACAATTCAAATGGTTGCATGTTTAAGGCAATGCTATCTGGTTCTAATCTCCCGCTTGACGGATTTTTGTTTAAATTCGGGCACCAGAGATATTTCAAGAGAGTGAGGCTAAAGACCCTATATTTGCTTGTAAAAGAATGGACCCAAATTAAAGCCAGGGTTGGGCTGGCATACTTTTCTGATTTCGCTCCTATTTGGGATCTTCCGGGGCTCTCTCCGCACCTTGTCGATCGCTTTACATCTGTGCTATTGGAGGCAGGGATATCAAGATGGGGAGAACTGGTGGCAGGAGGGATCTTAGTAGAATGGGATGCTTTCTCTGAGAGGGTCGGCTCACCTCTATCCTGGTTTATATATATACAATTGTCAAGCTGGTTTCGAGAACAGATAAAGAAAAAGGTTAAACTCGGGGGATACAGTTCCTTAGAAAAAAATTTAGTAGAGAAAGTAAGGGGTGGTAAGGAAGTTGCTTTTTTGTATTGGAACATTATGGAGGAAGCGGATGGAGACTTCAGCCTCCCGGCAGAGATATGGGGAGGGAATGGAGAAGTTCAGGCGGAGGAATTATGGACGAGATCTTTTGGTCTCATGTATAAAGTCATCAAACCTGCCTAGCTGAGGCGCAATCATCTATTTACTTTGCATCACGCATACTCCTGCTTCAGTTGTTTGATAGCTCTTGTGACTTCTGCCTCAGTTATTTCCTTGTCTAGCTGTTCACTCTGCCGCTTAGTTAATTTTGGGAGGCTCACCTTCTCCAACCACGTATCTGGACAAGTGGTTTTAAATGCAAAGTCAATGTGGCAGTAAATTGGGCATGCAGGCCTTGCAGTGGCAGGCCTGAGACAGGTTTGAAAGGCTGCATCAGTGGATGGTACTAGCAGTGTAGCAGGCCCTCTAATTGCATTTAATTTACACGCCCTGGCTATATGGTAGACCACTTTCCAAGGGACTTACAAGTAAATTAAATACGCCAAACCAAGCAGACCATGTTTTTGGGAAGAAAGCACATGCACTTTAGCACCGGTTAGCAATGGTAAAGTACGCAGAGTCCTAAAACCAACAAAAAGAAGGTCAGAAAAATAGGCAGAGAAAGGCAAAACATTTTATGATATCCCTTCAAAAAGGACCAGGTCCAACAGATAGGCAAGGCAAAAATATTTAGCATTGTATTTTTACTTGAAGTAAACATTCCAGTGCACATTCTGGCTTGAAAGTATGTGCTCTCTGCCCCGCCCGCCACAATGCTATAAATGCATTAATGCATTTGCATAAACAAAACGCAGACACCGCGCGGTGCCTGCCGCTTTGTTAGTGCAAATGAAGGGGGGTACCACAGGTACCCCCCCATGTGCAGCCCCCACCTCTCCTTCAATCTGGGGGCCCGCAGGGGGCCCCCAGAGTGAAGACCGCATGCCTTTCCGTGGCGGCGGTGCCGCCACAGAAAGGCATTTCACATAGCCCATTGTAATATGGTTGGCGGTGTCTAATAGACACCGCCACCATATTAATCCTTTTCCGCCCGGGCCGCAAGGCGACCGGGGCGGAAAAGCGGCGGACGGTCTTTCCGTCTGCCGTGGTTCCCCCGTCATACTAATATGACGGGGAATTCGGATGCGATGTCGGGCGGATTGCCCCAGTCAGGCTGGTGGTAGCCACCGCCAGCCTGGCGGGGGCAATCTGCCCGACATCCTAATGGGCCCCTTAGTTCCTAGCTAGGGAGGGTGATATACTAGGCGCTATAAGACCTGTTTTTACCATCATTGTAATATGATTTTTCCTTTTGTGTTGTATTGAATTGTAACAATGCTGATCACATTATTTCCAATCATATGTCTGCTTATGTTAGCAAAGATACTGCATCTTAGAGCACTTTCTGTGTCTCTTTTCTACTCCTATTGTGGACTGGTATGAGAGTATAACAAAAGAGTGTTCTTGCTTCCCACTATTCCTGAGTATAACCTACGTCGTATGTTCTGGGTTGTCTAATCATTGGTTCCTTTGCTATAGGACGAAGAGCTAATGTGACACTGATGCTAGTTGGTTAGGGTTTCTAGGTACTGAGGTGAGTATTTTGGTCCACCACAATTCACTGAGGTCCTGGGTCTCTGTGCACATTTCTGTGTAGGAGCAGAATCCCTGCAACAACGTGTTACCTATAAATATATCACATAATATACCACATGCCCCTTTCTGTTTGGTTCATTTCCCATGGTGAAAGGATCTGTCACAGAGCTTGGTAAGGCTAAATTAGTTGTCACATTTAAGGGGAATTTACACTTGTCTGTACAGATGAACCCTTTTGAAAGAATTAACAAGAGCTGGCATTTCAAGGCACAAACCAATTTTGGCCATGTGTGTTGGTCAAACGTTAGCAGTAAAAAGTAAATTGATGCAGCCACTTGCAGTGCTTTGCAACCCAAAAGGCTCCTCAGTTTTTCATGAGTGGCCATTCATACCGTGCGTAAATCTGGGCAGGTATTTCCTTTGAAAGGTGTGGTGAACACTCACACTCTCTTTACGAGTTGTCTGGAGTTGAGATGGTGAGATACCAGGGCAAGAATTACAAATTCTGTCTGAAATCTCTTTCTCCTCCACAAACGTTGGGCATTCAAATTTTTAGCCCCCGGAAAGGGAGAGAAACATACAGAGCTTGGATTTCAGCATCTATTTACGCAGATTATTTGCAATTATAAGGAATTTTCCTCTTGAACTTGTCACCTGCTCTGACCACGTGGTAAATCTGAGCAGGGGCAATTGTTGCTCACAAGTGTTTGCCCTCTGTGCTTTGGAAGGAGGCTGTTTAAGGGCTGGGATAAGCTTATTTGACCTCTGCCTGGCCTGTAGCTCTAGTTATTGTAGAATCATGCGATCATGTGCAGTAGGACCATTGTGGTCCTTGGCGGACTCCTTACAAAGTTACGTGATTAGGTGGAAGGTATTTGGGTGTGTCTGGGTATGGTCAATAATGTTTATGATGTAGTGCTTTCAGTTAGCAGTTTCATGCTGAAGATTAAAGAGGTGTAACGGAACTCTGTGTGTGGCATGGTTATTTACTTGCTCCAGAGCTGGGGTCGAAATAACTACTGACAATGAGTAGGGGATTTGTGCCGCTACAAAAACAAGACTTTTCTCCTTGAGAGCTTGCCGAAGTCCAGCAAACTGCTTTGTGTGCCTTGTGTGCCCCAAGAAGTAAGTTATGGTTGGCATATGTGGAGTCAAAGTGCTGCTCTAGCTTGTACAATGCCCTCAAAGAAGGTGAAGGCCCTACAGAGGAGCACAGTCAGAGTTTGCAGATGCCTACTGATAAGGTCGAAAGAAGATATATAGCACCACAGCGTAACACAGAGATATCATCAACACAAAGAAATGCTAAAGGCAGTGACGGCCAGGTGTAAGAAAGAGCCAAAGGCAGAGACATCCTGGTGCAAAGAAACACTAAAGGCAGTGACAATCAGGTACAAGAAATTAAAGTCTACTCACTGGCGAAAAACAGACAAAGCACCCTACAACCTAAAAATTCAGCAAGGCGTCTCAAGTGCAAACACAGGGGTTGTGCTTACGGAGCCATTGGTCCTTGCAAAACAACCAAAGAGGCAGCTGGTGGCATTCATCACAACTCAAAAGGTCTTCAAGAAATTGAAGTTCTTCAATGGCTGCCAAAAGAAGGTCGAAGTATGGTGCAGCTAAGTTCCTGAAACCACCACCGCAGTTTTATACCGCCAAAAAGCAGAATATTGGCAACAGTTAGTCTGAATGGTTTGAAAAGTTTGATGATTTCATAGATACTCTAGAAGAAGTAGTTGGCAAAAATACAATCATATGCTTAAAGAACCTTGCAGGTGAGGGAGTGAAAGAAGTGATGAAGAAAATATCACATACTGATTTAATATCGTACCATCAAATCAAAGAAACATTAGAAGCCAAGTTCAATCCAATTCCGGATGTCTACTATCAAAGGTACATTTTCGACAAGGCAAGACAGCAAGCTGGTGCAACAATTGATGAATTTATTGAAAGACTAGATATCCTCATTAAGCACTGCAAATTCAGTGAATTTAAAGATGAAGAAGCCATGCGTCTCAGTGTCATCGATGTTTGCGTCCCTCATTTGTTCAGATGAAGCTTGCTAAGAGACACACTCAGTTTAGAAAAGGTAATCATGGCTGCGAGAGCTAAGGAATGTGCAGATTGACAGGCTGCTGCAGTGTTCATAAAAAGTAAGCAGAAACACAAAGTGGAGGTCCACAAGATGATGTCTCATTTCCACACAAAGGTAAATGTCCCACCACTGGACAGATGTCAAAGGTTGTGGCAAAGAAAACCACTTAACCATAATGGTCTGCAAAGCAAAAGAGAAACTAAGTGCATCACAAGAAGAAGAGAAAATGGGCGCAGAATGTAATGTAAAGGTAAATGTACATGTATTTATATAGCGCAAATCGCCCACATCGCAGGCATCTATGCGCTTGCTTAGGGAACCCGTCCTGGTATTCCCCTGTGAGATACCCCGGCAGGGTATCCACAAGGTGAAAGCCAGGCATCCCGCCGCAAGGGGCCGTTGTGGAGATTAAGCAAGCTATTGCCCAGAGTCGCAGAGTGTGAACCCGTGAGTCGAGTAGGCACCGGAGCGAGAATTATCGAGTCCGTGGAATTATTGAGCCCAACCCCCGTCGGGGCAGGGAATTGAACCCTGGTCCGGGCCGATCTCAGCTTCCGTGTCTGCCGCCTCTAACCCCTGAGCCACACTTCTTCACTTTCCTCCGCAGAACATTCCAGAAGCATTCTAGCCATGCCCATAAGGCCAAACAGCGAAATCAATTGAGGAAAGTAGAAGCTAAACAAAGTCGATCATCAGCAAGTTTGTCTTCCAAAGGCTCTTCAACTTCAACTTCATCATCGAGAGACAGTGAAAGAGATGGATGTTCAAAGGCAATGTCAACCACAGATAGACGTGCACATGTAGGATTGGCTGCTTGCAAAGAACAACACAAGCCATAGAGAAATCGCCACGTGAAGCGATCAAACATATTTGGCCAATGCCCAAAGATCCTGCTAAATCTGAATGGTTGCACTATAACTATTTTTATAGCCAGTGGTCCATCGATCAATAATATGCTGGCAGAAAAATTTAACAAATTGCCTCCAACACTATGTCTAACACCATCAAATACCAAAGTGTACACATGGGCTGCTTCTGTGCCATTAAAAAGTTAAGGGTCATTCGTAGCTACCATGAGACACAAGAAAACAACAACATCAGCACCAATTCATGTCATTCTAGGTACCTCGTCCAGTGCATGTCTACTTAGTGTCAGCACTGCTGCTGACATGAGACTGATACCCGTCAACTACAACCTCAATGCTCCTTCTGAAATGGTAAGTCAATTCCTATTTTAAATCACACACTAGGAAAACTTAAGACAATGAAGGTACAACTTCAGAATAATGAGGACATTAGCCCTGTTGCTCAGGGAAACCGTGAGATTGCTTTTCATATACAGCAGGCAGTTGTGAAAGAACTATAAATATTATTATTGCATGACATCATCGTGCGCTCTAGTGGTCTGATGCCATGGGGTTCACCCATAATGGTAGTGCTAAAAAAAGACAGTGGAGGTGCAGTGCGCATTTGTGTTGATGTGTACTAGAACAACAGAGCAATCGAGAGAGAAAGACATTCAGGTCCACACATAGCAGACATGATTACACAGCTGAAAGGCGCAAAAGTCTTCTACCGTCTGTAGGTATATTACTACTTTTTTTTAATGCACTTTAGTTTGCTCAGATACAAAAGACTCAGTTTTGGTGGGTCATTTGCTGCAGAAATCTTGCAGGATGCCATTTGCAAAGTAATTCAACCTGTGACAAATGCATGTAACTACAGTGATGATAGACTAGTATTTGGGCCACACAAAAGGAGCATGACAAAGCTCTTACACAAGTATGCTGTCTGCTCCCTGATGCAGGTCTCACTTTGAATGCAAAAAAGTGTGAGTTTCACAAAACCAAATTCAAATTCTTTAGGCATATTTTCTCTGAATGGGGAATGACTCCTGACCCTGAAAAGGTACAAGTGTTTTCATCTACTTGTCCCCCTCTAGATGTGACCATGTGGCAATCCTTCTTAGGCATGCACAGCTATTGCTCCATATACATTTGTGACTTTGCCACAGTGAGTGCCTGAATAAGGGAGTTGACAAAGAAGATTGTTCCCTTCCAACAGTCATCTGAATGTGACTGAAGCTTCAAGAAAATCAAGCACGAAATTGAGAATGCAGGGGAAATGGCCTACTTTGATCGAAAGATACATACTGAGATCATAGTAGATTCACGCCCTGTGGGGTTGGCCGTGATCCTTGCTCCACACAATGGATATCCAAATGCTCAGAAACATATTGTTGCCTATGCTAGCAGAAATCTATCTCAGACTGAAAGTGCCTACTCTCAGCCTGAAAAAAGAGCCCGGCTTTAGTTAGGGCTTGTGAATATGTTCATGTGTTTCTGTACAGAAAGAATTTCTCCTTTGTCACTGACCATCAGGCATTGTTCACCATTTTTGGAAATCCGAAAGTCAAGATGCTTCCTCACATCAAGAGGCGGGGTTTGAGAAATCAAGAATATTATTACACTATTGTGCATAAGTGAGGGAAGAATATAAACCCCGCGGAATAGTTCTCACGATTGCAAATACAGCATCCCAGTCCAATGTCTAAAGCGGATGAAGCATATATCAACTTTGTAGTAAAGTCCAGCACCACTGCAACTCTAACCATTGGGAAGATCATTTCTGCTACCAACACAGACAGAGATATGCTCATGCTCAAGGATATCATTGCAATGCAATCATGGAGAAAGCATACACAGCCTCAAAAATTCAAAAATGTGCAGGTAGAGTTTTCCATCACTCAAGAAGGTAATATACTAAGAGCTTCAATAAGTTTCCTACCTGAGAGCTTGATGCAACATGTCATTGAACTGGCACACAAAGGACATTGTGGCATTGGAGCCACCAAGAGAGCTCTCAGAGACGGAGTGTGTTTTTGTCGCCTTGACAAAGAAGTTGAGATGGAATTGAAAGCATGTCACCTGTGTAACTGCTTATCTCCCAAGACAACACAGCATCTGCTAAATATGTTTGATCTTCCTAAACAAACATGGGAGAAAATTACAGTTGATTTACATAATATGTAATTTATATGGAGAAGTTTTCCCCTAAGTGG
Organism: Lissotriton vulgaris; assembly: GCF_964263255.1. Taxonomy (NCBI): domain Eukaryota; kingdom Metazoa; phylum Chordata; class Amphibia; order Caudata; family Salamandridae; genus Lissotriton; species Lissotriton vulgaris. The sequence continues at coordinate 782,697,332 of NC_141694.1, read as the reverse complement.
AAGATTTATCATCGATCACCCATGTCAAAGTCATTGTGAGGCTGGACGATATTTTCGTAGCATTGGGTATCCCCTCCATCCTCAAATCTGACAAGGGTCCACCCTTCAATAGCAGAGAGGTTAAGGAGTTTCTTATATGCTTGAACGTCAAACATCATAAAAGCACATCTCTCTAGCCACAGGCGGATGGCATTGTTAAATGATTTTTGGGCACCCTAAAGAAAGTTGATCAGCGTACTGTGCCTGAAAAAATCGATCTCAAGTCAGCCTTACATCCAGCCCTTCGTTCCTATCAGTCAACACTCCATTTTACAACAGGTGTAAGCTCTGCCACCTTGCTCTTTGGGACAGCCATTGGGACAAAAGTTTCCACACTGGACCACGAGCCTAGTAATAGACACTGATGAGATTTGTGTCACAGACACTACTCGCAAAAGCAAGTTGAAGGCCTAAGCAGATAAGCTTGGGACAATATTTTTGAGGAAGGAAACCAGGTCATAGTCAAAAATAAATGGAAATGCCTGTCTGACTTGCCGTTTGATGCTGATACTTTGAGAGTCATGACAAGTAAAGTCAGTGTCCCCAAAAGCCCATTACGAGAGACTCATCATATTTTAAGCATCTGCCTCGATGTTCATTGGCTCCAGACCTTCCGGGTGAAATAAGTCCCCCTGAGTGCCCAAGTCAAGAATATGAGTCTACATCTACGGTGCAAGTTCTTCACCTCGTACGACTCTATCTGGAATGTTGGTGCAAGCACCCCGATCACTCTTTGAGGAACTCAAATGTGTATATGTTGTTTGTACTTTTTATTTAACAAAGGGGGAGGTGTAGTGTCAAGTGATCATGTGCAAAAGAACGCTTCTGGTCCTCGGCGGACGCCTTGCAAAGTTATGTAAGAAGATGGGCGGTATTTGGGTGTGTCTGGGTGGTCAATAAAGTTTATGAAGTAGTGTGTTCAGTTAACAGTTGCATGCAGAAGAATAAAAATGTGTAGCAGGGCTCTGTGTGTCGTGTAGTAATTTACTTGCTCCAGAGATGGAGTAGACACAACAGTGATAATCACACATTTGTTTCTGAACCTCATAAAACTGGGTCCAGTGTTCCCATATTCAGTGGTTCCAGCTGAGGGAACACAACAGACTCAAATTCTGCCAGGGCTCTATCCATCCTTGGAAGATTGCTCCAGTCTACTATCTACAATTACAATTTGGGGACTTTTTATTGACTTAACCACTCAGAAACCAATAAGCTTTGGGAAAATATAAATGGATTCTTGTTTCAAACAACATTTTAAACGATCATTTGTGCAGAAGTAGCCTAATACTCGAGAAATGTTATTTATTGGTGCTTACACATCTTCTAATACATTTGACACAAACAGAAACATTTTAATTAAGATCGGCAAAGGTCAGTGATGTTAATAGTAAAGACATGCAAAAAACAAACAGATAATCCAGGGTCTGCCAAACCAGCTACTTTTTAGAAGAAAGAAACTACACTCCTGTCACATCAAGAGTAACACCACAAGAAAAAAAGAAGAAAAAGGATTATAGAGTATTGTAAAATGAGAAGACCCTTAGTATTGATTGGATTCCCATCACTCACCAATGTGATCATTATCACTATTTGGGTCTCCATCCAACCAACCATTTGCCCTCTTGATCATAGAGGGAACACAGTGGATTATATCCTCTAAAGGATCATGTAGAGGAAACAAGAAGAAACAGAGAGAGAGATATGGCTCTCACAAAACCTGGAGGAAAGTCCCAAAATATATGTGAGAATGAGAAGTGCAGTGCAATCGTGTAGCGAAGTTAAAAAAGGATTCGCAAAAGAGAGAGAAAATGTATTTATTAGAGTATATATTGCAGTCCTTATTAAACACAGTGCAAAATAAAGCAGTTTAAAATCACTTCTTAGAAAACGGTTGACATGTTTCAGCCTCTTGGACAACTGGTCCACGACTTTCTTCAGGCCCTATCTGTTAGTATGTTATTGCTACTGCATAGAACACTTACTGTGAAAAAATGGTGAAAAACTATAATAAATATAAATAATAAACAGCATACATACAGGTTAGAACTAATACAACCTCTGATGTAACACTCTGATCCTCCGTATCAGCGAGATGTGTAGGACATCTGAAAAACATATAATAGTGATCCTCTGAGTGACAGGGCAAGAAAGGGAGAGGTGTAGAATCTATTAGCTGGAGAACTGCTCAAAAGTATATTTATCCTCAGGACAATTACAAATATGTAGTACAAGAATCAGTTTAAAAAAAATGTTTTGCTCACCCGTCTGGTACTAGGACTAGACATCACCTCACCCGGTGCCAACTCAAGTCAATGAGGCCACGCTCTGACAGACATAAAGGGAAGGGGACACGTAAGGATAGGTCACATAGATCAAGCTACCCTATGGATACACCCAAAATACCCTAGCTGTATGCATGTCAGAATAGAACCCGGTCAAATAATCAGGGAGTAAAAAATAGTACTAGGGTGTCCAATGTGAGAAGGAAATCCCTATTAAAAACATGGCGAAAACTGTGCAAGGTTTAAACACCTGAAACACATAAAACACAAACAGTGTCTCTGTCTACTATTGTTTCATATTTGCGGAATATGGCTGTTAAATCTCTAAAAAGCAGGAGATTGCACATGATGGCTCAATCTATTATTATTTCAAATGTTATTATTTCCAGAAGTTATTTTTTCAAAATAAGTGAAACATGCATCAAAAATCATATACATGTGTATGCATAACCATAGCACAGTGCATAAAGTTAAATCATTTGTCCCTGTACAGCTATGAAATTAGGCGTGTCTCAATCAACTATCACTACCTTCACTGTGATATACACTATGATATTAACTGCAGAGAATCAATACGTTGTCATTTTAGTCTGAAAGGGGCGTAAAAGTATTAATATACTGGCCAAAATAACGTCCTATTCAAGCTCAGGCTAACTAACTCTCTGAACCTCATAAAACTGGGCCCAGTGTTCCCATATTCAGTGGTTCCAGCTGAGGGAACTTAACACGGCTCAAATTCTGCCAGGGTTCTATACATCCTGGGAAGATTGCTCCAGTCTACTATCTACAATTTACATTTTGGGACTTTGTTATTGACGTTACCACTCAGAAACCAATAAGCTTTGGAAAAATATAAATGTATTCTTGTTTCAAACAAAATTTTAAACTATCATTTGATGCAGAAGTAGCCTAATACTAGAGAAATGTGATTTATTTGTGCTTACACATCTTCTAATAAATTTGCCAAAAACAGAAACATTTTAATTGAGATCGGCAAAGGTCAGTGATATTAACAGTAAAGACATTACATATTTTGTAGCATGCCATTCAGCAGTGCTCACGGCAATACCTAGAACCAATTTCCCTAATTTTACTTGCAAATCCAACTGTCACTGTAATTGTCTAAGAACGGCGTCCCACATCTGAAATTAGCTAAGAGTTTTCTGCAGGTTAGGGTGACCCTTTTAGCATTTACATCTTGAAAAAGCTTCCAAACACACATTAATGATAGTAGATTATTCAAGCAGACATCCCTGAGCAAAGCTCTTACATTTTAACACAATTTTCACTTCATGCGATTTTAATGAACATGTTTATCAAACATGCATTTGAAAAAAATGCGCTACCATAAAATATATTATTTGTGGAAGTTTATCGAACAAACGCATTATGGTCTGAAACATAAATGTTTGGCGTAACCATTGTCTTCGTCTGCAGCCAGTTTGATGCCATATAGAAAGGTGGGAAGAGGACCGCGAGACTCATTTGCCATTGCCATGATGCGATCCATGATGCGATGTCACTACTGATACTTTAATAAATGTTTCATTGAGACCCAAGTTCTGATAAGCTTAACATTTTCCAATCCAACAGATGGAAACATATTCAAAGTTTTAGAAGCAGTACAATTGCAAGTATTTTTAAGGCACAAGCAAGGAATCTTTTGGTGCCTCCTCTTTGGAACAACTTTGAATGTATTACCCAAAGAGGTGTGGCACAACAGCCATGGCAACTGACTCAGACCCGCAGGCTCACGGTTCGATCCCCGGCGCCGGTGGCATAGTTCCATTATCGGTGCAGGATGATCCCACACCCGCACCAAAGTAGAAAAGGCATGCATAAATTAATACACTACACAACTTGTTTGTTTGGAGAAATTATGGCTTCAGGTTTATTCCATACAACAGTATGCAAATTATTATGGTGGGTTATCTTACAAGGGCAGGTAGCCGTACTAACCTATGCTACCCTGCCCGCCTGATGAGCCAAGCACTGTGAAAAGCCAATCAGCGCTACCCTTATAGGAGGGATCCCCTTACTGGATCACATGACACATTGGTCCCTTATTACTCACGCCCCTTTCAGGGCAGAGCGCAGCAAGGCAAGCCCCCCGGTTGTTCAGGCCTACAACCGCTAAAAGGATTAACGGGGCGCCGACGTCATTGTTCCAGGACCCTCCCTTGATGTTCCTTGGATTTGGCTCTGGCACCCTTATTGTGCTCTTGCAGAGGTATCCTTCTGTACCCAGACTGCTTCCAGATCGCCCTGTAACTCCGCCTGCAACAACAAAGAAAACATTACAACATAATCAAACTGCCCTTGCCTGCCCCATGCCGGGTATGCGGTAGGGTGGGAGACGGCGTGTCGGGCTTGACTCACCGAATAGCTGAAGGCACTCTCGGGCCTGGGGACAGCGACGACCAACGATGAGCAACACGACCTAGCAGGATGGCGTGTTGTGCAGAAAGAGGCCCAGCAATGGCGGGGGAGGCCTAAATACCCTTTCCCCTCCCCTGGTGCGCCGGATTTGATATGTCCAGCGCACTCAGTAAGGGGACTCCTCCTGGAGTCCAGGAAGAGTGAATGGGGAGGCGTCTAATGGCACTAAGGGTGGCCCCCTACAGGGACCGCGGGCAGCCACAGATCAGCTGTGTGACTGGGCTCGCTTAATCTTCCCAGCTTGCACATGCATCCATAAAGCAATATTTTTACACTTGAGTCTAGATTTTATTTTGTTTTGCAACAACAACATTTTGTGGGGAATTCAGCATGTAAAAGCCCGTTTTTCTTATTTTAGGAAAGATATGGTACAGGTGGCTTGATGGATGTTTAGCGGGTGATTTCGTAGTATTAAAATAAGACATATAGATCTAGTACTTGAACTTGCAGCTTTAGCTGATGAATATTCGTAATCATCAGAACAGCAATCAGAACCATACATAAATTGAAGTAAAGTAGAAGAAGAAGAGAGATAGAGAAGAAGTACTGAAATAGTTTTGGGTGGGGACAGAAGAAAAGAGAAAGATATAAGTAAGGTTTTATAGTGAGGTAGTAGGAGTTAGGTAAAATAAAATGCAAAAAGAGTCAGGGGTCAGGGACACACAGAGGTGAAGTGTTAGGATAGGTATGATAGAAATAAAAAGGGCTTACAAAGAGGTCGAGGTAGGGATAGAGATAAACATGTAAAGATGGAGAGAGTGAGAGAAGTACTTAGAGGTGGATGGTAGAGGGAGAGTGGAGAGTTAGAGAGAGGGGCTCAATGAGAAGAGTCACAAATAAACATGTGCTGAAACAAGAGTAATAATGTAGAGAGTATAGTAGAGTGGGGGAGTGACTTGCAGACATGAGATGAGGAGTAGAAAGAAACGAAGTAGAGAGAGATGAGGAAGGAAAACGAGGAGAAGTTGATTCACACAGAGTGAGTTAGAAAGAGAGAGTTAGAGACAGAGAGGTGAGGTAGAGATGAGTACAAAGATAGAGGGTTGGCACTAGAGAGATGAGGTATAGAATGAGAGAACAAAGGTAGAGCAAGAGAAAGTGAGGTGGCAACAATGGAGTAAAGTAGTGAGAAAGGCGAGGCAGAGAAAACAGTGGTATAAAATGAGGTAGTAAACAAAGGATGAGGTAAAGTGGGTATGTAGGCAGAGCAAGTGAGAGAGGTGGGGTAGAGAGTTGAGAGTGAGAAATATACGAGGTTGGGAAATCAGCTATAAAGAGGTGTTATGGCTGCCTTTTTGCTAGCTCTTTGGAGAAGGAGAATGATGGAGAGTGACTCCAGCCTATCACCCCCATAGCATAGGGATTAGGCCGATAGACAGGGACCCTGCCTTACATATATTAGGGCATTTTCGTACTATTTTCCTTAGAGTAAGGCTTATGAATTTAAGTTAGGGGATAGATATATAAGTATTAGTCATGATTCGCTCATTTGCTAACATGCTGGGCTATTTTCCATGGAGCTATGCATATTGTGGGCTCCGTAGGCCTTAAACGAGACAGACTCCATTTTGCTTTCTGCCCGGTAGCTCGAGAAGGCTTTCTAGGTGAGGTGTAATGTTTTAGTTTCAAGCTGTTGTTCGCTTGGAGAGAACCGGTTCAGGCTGACCCTTATCGAAGGAATGTATTTTTCTCCACTCCGAAGACACAACTTCAGGCCGGCCGACTGGGAAAGTGTCCTTGGTACGGGGAGGTACAAGAATTTGGTGGGCGGCAGGTTACTGGCCGTGAATTTCCATGAAGGAACGGGCTTTGATATTAGCGAAGGTGTTAGTCAGTTTGTTAGTTAGTCCGTAGGCGGCATCTAGCCGTTAGCATCTCTGCCATTATTCATTTTCATGGTGGACAAGTCGCCATCTTTGAAGTCGGAGAAAGATTTAAGACCGAAACTCTCTGAGAAAGACTGAACGAGAAGTAGCGCGGAGCGCACTGATACAGAGAGAGAGAGAGACGGTAGCTAATAATCAGCAAGGTTCCGGTGTCCTGAGGGGAAGCAGACGAGGTTGAGCCTAGCGGTGCAGACGTGTACTTGTGACGGCTGAGGGTGACTGCGAGGCGAGCCAGGATACAGAGACGAGAAGGGAACCTAGATGACTGCCGAGTCCAGACTTCCCACTAACAAGGTGACCTCTGTCTAACTCTAATAGAATGTGCACTCTAATCTTTACCTTTTCTTTGCAGAATTTATGTTGCATAGTAATGTGATTTGTGTCCATTGGTAATAAATACCCTAATTCTTATAGAATTACTGTGTATCTGGTGTTTGTGTTCAATCTAGGTAAACTGCATTCCTAGTCGAGGGCTGTTTAGGTGAACGGATGAGAAATCCCGATCAGGTGAATGGTGATCGAATAAAGAGGGAGTGAGTGGACCTTTGATGCCAAGAGCAGGGAGTACACTATATAATTTGGAACTATATTCAAAGTTATTATTGTAGCTTTATCCCAAGTAGATAACTAAGATATTATCCCGATAACTGTTCATAGGAATGTGGTCGTCGTTGATATGCGGCGTTAATGAGAGCACTGGGGGGGATTACCAGTGTGTATACCCACTGGATTGTGGCTTGAGTAAATGAGAGCACTAGGTGGTCGAACTAGTGTGTAGTTTCGGAGGATCGCGAATGCTTGTGGAAAAGAGAGCATTGGGTTCTGCAGGCCCGTGTGTAGACGCACCGGATTGTGTGTCATATCTGCCCTAGGGTAGAACGGTCTGGGTCAGGGTGGCCGCGAGACCAACTGATGTGAATAAGATATTGTAGAAAATCCATACATGTATATTGTCATTCCCCATCCTTAGGTGCAATCTATATATATATATATATCTGTATAGCTCTCCATTGTGGATGCGATCTGAGGAGGGAAGGTGAGTACGTTTTGGCTGGGTCATAGGGGCCCCTGGGGGCTGATCCCATCTACTCAGAAAAATCCGGCCATTACATCTGGCGTCACGAACTGTTTACGAAGCCTGTGTGCGTTGTGTTGTTTTGATCTCGTTGGTTTGCGCTCGGCTTGTACGTATATAATTTTGTTTATAATTGTGTATATAATTTTTTTTTGCGTGTCATTATGTTTGCGAAAAAATCATCGTCGGTTTTCAAATTACCGATTCAGATTCCCGGCTGGGAGTCTACGCCTTACGAGGCCTTGGCCCGTGAGTGGGCTGATTCTACTGGTTTGAGTGAAAATTGGTCTTCATGCTTGGAGCAGGCGGAGCCTGCCGATGTGGTATCGTGCCTACAGAAAGCGCCAGTAGTGAAGGGTGATGAGCTTCCTATTTTAGGACGCAGAGGGTGGATTGTTCTTAATGCATACAGAATATTACATGAGAGGTTTGTTCAACTACAGAAACAGTTTAAAGATACGGAAGGACAGTGTGTTGAGTTGCAAAATGCGCATACTTTGTTGCGTTGTCAAAATAAACTGCTTGCCGACAAACTTGAAACATATCAGACCATTGCCGAAAGAGCTGCGGTCCGTATTGCACGATATAAATATAAACATCGTCGTGGGCGTGTGTCTTCCCGCAAAGTGCGTATGGTTGTAGCGAAAGCTGGAATGGATTGGAACCCCGATGAGTGGGACGGTAATATCTGGGATTCTCATACTTCTGACTCCTCGGCAGAGGAGGGTGGTAAGCGCGAGTCCTCTCGCTCCGGACGTGATTGTAAATCTGCTTCATGTATCGATTTAAGTCCTGATTGTGACCGTGCTCGTTCTTCCCGTGTGGATGACGTAGCTTGCCCTGATTGTGCTGTTAAATCTAAGATGCGGGCTTCCTCGGAAGCTCTTCCTGCAGTTTCTGCTCACCCGATTTTTCGACGAAAATTACAACAGGCCCCTGGTAATCCGGGTGGTATTGCTCTTGATTGTATTGAAGACTTTACTCAGCAGGAGATTAGTGACATTCTGCAACGATTTCGACAACGGCCTGGTGAGGCCTTGCTTACCTGGATGGTGCGTCTTTATGAGCTTGGCGCTGCCGGTATTACGCTCAATGCTGTTGATTGCTTACGATTTTGTTCTTTGAGTTCTGATTCTACGATTCAGGATCATTTTCGGAATTATAATGGTGCTGGTCAAATTTCTTTGCTCCAGCTTGCGTCTGACGGATGTAATCATAAATATCCAACTGAATCTGATTGGCCTACTGATGAGAAACCGTGGTACACTCTGCGCGATGCGTCGCAACGTTTAAAAGAGGAAGTCATGAAGACGGCTATCTTCCTTAGTACTGCTGACAAGTTATTGGATGGTCTTTTAACATCTTCTGTGCGTAATCGCATTATCCGTTCTTCTCCTGTTGCTTATAAGCAGGTCATGATGACATTATTGATTAACCAAACTGGCAATCCTTTGTCTGTTGTGCTTGAGTCTGTTCGTCAGCTTGGTGAGCTGGGTGAATGGTTTAAACCTGAAAGACAATCTCGATCTGAGGGTCGCACTGGTGGGGACTATAAGTTCTCTAGACGTGACATGTTTCTTGCTCTCGTTGCTGATGGTGTCAAAAGGGAAGACATTGATGGTGAGCCTAATAATATCCTGTGGGATATGTTTCGTAAGCGTGGTTTGGATCGGAAGGAGGGTGCCCGTTGTGTGCGAAAGAATGAGTATGACCGTGGTTCGGATGACAGTGGTGATGAGAGGCGACGTGTGAATTTTGATCGCCGTGATGATCGGCGTTATGAACGTGATGGATCCCCTCGTCGTAATGAAGAGAGGGGGAGAGTGGATGATCGTGAGAGGGGAAGAGATGATCGTGTTTCTAACAGACGACGAGATGCAAGGAGTTATTCCCCTGATGTACGAAAGAGGGAGGATCGTAATAGACTCTCTGACCGCAATTCACAACTTTTTGAACCTGACACTAATCCGTTTCGTACTGGAGACGGATATGCACAAGACATTCTAATACCAAAGAAAACTGAGAGCATTTACCCTGATTTGTCTTGGTTGTCAGACCGCAGGAAAAATGACTAGGAAATAGGTCAAGCTCCGGTACGCAAGTGGGCCCACAGAGATTACAGACCCTATGTAGATATTGAGATTTTTTGGAAACATCGTAATATCCAAAGGGCCCGAGCGTTAGTTGATACTGGGGCGGAGGCCACTTTAATTCATGGTAAATCGAGAAAGTTTCATGGACAGTCCTTTACGATTACTGGTCTGGGTGGTAAAGAAACACCCGCGGTTCAGACTGCACTCGAAATTAAAATTGGTAGAATCCCTCGTAGAGAATACTCTGTGTTGGTTGTGCCACTTTTGGAATACATTATTGGAATTGACATTTTGAAAGGTATGACTACATTTGGATGATGGATACTATCAATTTGGTACACGACAGTATATTTCGACCAGACCCGTACGGGTTGGCCGTTTACGCATGCCACCTATTAAAATACCTTTAGCAACAAAAGTGATTTCTCAAAAGCAATATCGCATCCCGGGTGGTCATGAAGAAATTACCGCTACGATTCAGGATTTGGTTGACGCAGGAGTCATTACTCCGGTCACATCTGCTTGGAATAATCCCGTTTGGCCCGTGCGCAAAAGTGACAACTCTTGGCGCATGACTGTTGATTATCGAGAATTGAATAAAAATACGCCTAAATTGACTGTTGCAGTGCCTGACATCGTCACACTGATTGAGAGGATTCAAAAGCATCCAGGTACGTGGTATGCTTCCATTGATATTGCTAATGCATTCTTTTCAATTCCGATTGCCCCCGAATGTCAGGAACAATTCAGTTTTACATGGAATGGACGTCAAATGACGTTCCGGAGTCTTCCTCAAGGCTATGTACATAGTCCTACGATCTGTCACCGGCTGGTGGCTGAACATTTGTCTGAAGTGCCCGCGAATCCACAAGTTCAGGTTTGTCATTATATTGACGACATTTTGATTCAAGGTGAAACGCAAGATCAGGTGCAGTCCCATTTAGATCAGATTATTGACTGTTTGCGAGCGAAAGGCTGGGAAATTAATCCTGACAAATTACAAACTCCATCCCAAGCTGTGAAATTTTTAGGAATTAATTGGCATGAGGGTCACAGAGAGGTGATTCCACAGGTTAAACGAAAAATACTTGATTTTGCTGTTCCCAGAAACAGGAAAGAAGCTCAATGTTTTATTGGTTTGTTTGGATTTTGGCGTCAGCATATTCCCCATTTGAGTCAAATCTTAGCTCCACTGTATCGAGTCACTCGTAAAAAGAATGCGTTTGAATGGGGTGAACCTCAACAGACTGCTTTTAATTTGGCTAAAGAAGCTATTCAGTATGCTTTGGATTTGTGGCCCGTGAGTGAAGGTGATGTGGATTTGAATGTATCCGTGGAAGGCCTGTATGCCAATTGGAGTTTGTGGCAAAAGCAGGGCAGACAAAAAGTGCCATTAGGTTTTTGGACCAAAAAGTTACCCGAGGCTGGTGAGCGTTACTCACCTTTTGAAAAACAGTTGCTTGCTTGTTATTGGGCTCTGGTGGATACCGAGCAATTGACCCTAGGCCATGCTGTGATTTTGCGGCCCGAAATTCCCATTATGCAGTGGGTTTTGAGTTCACCTAAATCCCATCGAATTGGACATGCTCAGGAGGCTAGTGTGATTAAATGGAAATGGTACATTCAGGACAGGGCACGTGTGGGTCCGAAAGGTGTGGCAGTCTTACATGAGCGAGTGGCGCAGGCGCCCTCCAATGAGGCGGAAAGTGAATGTTCGGTTCCCGTAGTGCAGGAGTCTCCCGTGAAGTGGGGTAAATCATTTGATGATCTGTCCGCGGAGGATAGAAAACATGTGTGGTTTACGGATGGTTCTGCGAAGTTCATTGGCGACAAAAGACATTGGAAAGCTGTCTCTTTTAATCCGATTACAAAGAAATTGTTAAGCACCACTGGAGATGGTAAGAGTAGTCAATATGCAGAACTCTATGCAGTTTACCAAGTTTTGAAACAGGAACTACCTGGTACATGTCATATTTTCACTGATTCCTGGTCCACTGCAAATGGACTAGCGGTGTGGTTACCAACATGGCATTCTCATAATTGGGAGTTGCATTCCAAGGAGCTGTGGGGCAAAGAGCTGTGGCAAGAAATTTGGGAATTGCTCCCGCAGAGTACTGTAACAATCTTTCACGTGGATGCTCATACTCCAATTGACTCCCTTGACAAATTTTTTCATAATATTGCAGATGAACAGTCTAAAATTTCTGAGGCAGTGGTTGACATGCAGGATTCTGATTTGGCGGGATTGGCGAAGTGGGCCCATCAGAAAGCAGGACATTTTGGAGAGAAAGCCACTAGCAGGTGGGCTGCCGATAGAGGAATTCATATTCCCTTTTCTTTAATTAAAGATGTCATTCTACATTGTCCCATTTGCCAACATTTTAGGAAAAAAGAGGTGCCTCAGATTGTTCGAGGCCACTTACATCGAGGTAAATTGCCCGCCCAAATTTGGCAGATTGATTATATTGGTCCGCTCCCTATGAGCAGAAATTGTCAATACATTTGCACAGTGGTGGATACTTATAGTGGCCTTTTGGTCGCTTTCCCTTGCAAGAACGCTACCCAAGTGAATACCATTAAGACCCTGGAGCTCATTATTCTGTACTATGGTGTCCCATTCCAGATTCAATCAGACAATGCATCCCACTTTCGTGGAAGATTGGTGCAGGAATTCTGTACGGAAAATAACATTGATTGGGTGTTTCATATTCCATATTACCCACAAGCTTCAGGACTGATTGAGAGAATGAATGGCTTGTTGAAAGAACAGTTGCGCAAGTTGACTGATGACCGTTACAGCCAGTGGAGAGATGTCCTACTTCAAGCTTTGTTGATTTTAAATAATCGTCCTTTGTTACATGCTGAATCTCCTTTGATGCGTTTATTTCCTCCACATGTTGATGCGAAACCAAATTCTATCTCAACTACTGTAATGTATTGGGAAATTACCCCCGGTGCTTTGGCTCCATGTAGAGCAACCCCAGGTTCCGCAGGCCTCGACCTGCATGCTTTAAATGATGCACAATTTCCAGGAAAAGATCGAATCATTGTTGAAACTGGCATTGGTGTCTGTATACCTGCCGGTAGTTTTGGATTAATTGCCCCTAGATCTGGCCTGGCCCTGAAAGGTGTACAAGTACTCGGAGGAGTAATTGACAGTGATTATCAGGGAGAGATTAAGGTTCTCCTGCTTAATAGCAGTGAGACGGATTTGTTCATCAAAAAGTCTGACCGTGTTGCTCAGTTATTGATTATGCCTGTCTTCAGTGGTGAGATCAAAAAAGGCTCTGCCCCAACGTTGCTAACTGTGCGAGGACAAAAAGGCTTCGGATCGTCTGATCTTCCTGGAGCTAAAATATGGGTGCAATCACCTAAAAATCCTCCTGAACAGGCTGATATTATTGCGACCGGTCATGACAACACCGTTTTGGTGATGAAGCCAGGGAAAGATGGCTGGGAAGCTGTCCCAGCTGATAAATGTTACTTACGAGAATGATTAAGGCCTGTATTTGTATTGTTTCAGATCATTCTTTGGATTGCTGCTGCAGGATGTGTCGGCGTTGGACTCCTTTTGGCTTGCTACGCCGGGAGAGGAGAGGATCCACCGACGCCGGTTGATGGGATAATAAGAGCCCCGCGGTCTGCGTGGCAGACATCTTCCAATTTCTGGATCACACTCGCAAGGCGGGTGACGAACTCTCCGCATTTTTGCCTTACCCCCATGAAGAGCGTTACTGACATTTTAGCGACCTGTTTGGTAGCTGTCCCTGCATCCACTGAGACTCTTCACCATATTTTCAATGTATCTAATGCCCGACCTAATGTTATTCTGGGCGATTTTGCGGCACACGAATTTTGTCCCTCATGTACTCTTATTCCAGACCTTGATATCCCTATTAATTCCAGAATTACTACTTTTAATATTACCCCTGGAGATCTTTGTTTCATAATGACCTGTAACCCTAAAGCTATTACCGAGTGCCTGCGGCTGAAGCTCCAAGCCGCTACTACTTTTTCACCTCATCAACGTTTGTTATGTTCAAAGAGACTTCCTAACTCATGTCTTTCAGTTACGAATAACATGACTTGTAAACGTTTATTAGTAGCCACTAGCCATTATCGTTCAATGCTATTGCCAGCTGGATGGCTCTTTTCTTGTGGGAATTCATCTTGGCCCTATATTCCTGCGAATATTTCTGGTGGCCCATGTGCCATCACTAGATTAAGTTTGCTAATGTTTTCCTCACGTCCTACTTCATATTCCCGTATTGTACGTGATTCCATGTCATTACATGAAGACTGTGATTCCTCTGTTCATCTTTTTTTCAAATCAGAATATCTTGGTTTAGCTTTTTCTATTATTGGAGTGCCAGCATTGGCCGTTTATAATGCCAAAACAATTGGCAAAATGGCCTGCTGGATGGTCAAGTCCATTAACCAAACGTCTACTGTTTTATCTGATTTATTATTAGATTCCCAAGGTGAACGTAGAGCTATTTTACAGAATCGCGCCGCTATCGATTATCTCTTGTTGAAACATGGACATGAATGTTCTGATTTTGAAGGTCTATGCTGTTTTAATTTGTCTGACCATTCTAAAGCTATCCAATCCCACATTGACAAACTCCACGACTTGACTGCAGAAATTAGAGAACATATAGATCAGGGTTTCTTTGACTGGCTTTTTAACTGGCTCCCCGACATGCATTCCCTACGACAAATCTTAGGGGGGGTTATTGTCGCTATTTGTGTCCTGATAGCTATTTGTTGCTTTATTCAATGCATCCCTTCCCTGCTCCAATTTTTTAGACTTAGTAAGAGTCGTAGATCAGTCAGTTTTGTTTCATATTATTCTTCTACTGATGTTAGCTCCATTTAGTTTGTGGTTAATAGACTGGAGTCAAGGGGTGTAATGTTATGGCTGCCTTTTTGCTAGCTCTTTGGAGAAGGAGAATGATGGAGAGTGACTCCAGCCTATCACCCCCATAGCATAGGGATTAGGCCGATAGACAGGGACCCTGCCTTACATATATTAGGGCATTTTCGTACTATTTTCCTTAGAGTAAGGCTTATGAATTTAAGTTAGGGGATAGATATATAAGTATTAGTCATGATTCGCTCATTTGCTAACATGCTGGGCTATTTTCCATGGAGCTATGCATATTGTGGGCTCCGTAGGCCTTAAACGAGACAGACTCCATTTTGCTTTCTGCCCGGTAGCTCGAGAAGGCTTTCTAGGTGAGGTGTAATGTTTTAGTTTCAAGCTGTTGTTCGCTTGGAGAGAACCGGTTCAGGCTGACCCTTATCGAAGGAATGTATTTTTCTCCACTCCGAAGACACAACTTCAGGCCGGCCGGCTGGGAAAGTGTCCTTGGTACGGGGAGGTACAAGAATTTGGTGGGCGGCAGGTTACTGGCCGTGAATTTCCATGAAGGAACGGGCTTTGATATTAGCGAAGGTGTTAGTCAGTTTGTTAGTTAGTCCGTAGGCGGCATCTAGCCGTTAGCATCTCTGCCATTATTCATTTTCATGGTGGACAAGTCGCCATCTTTGAAGTCGGAGAAAGATTTAAGACCGAAACTCTCTGAGAAAGACTGAACGAGAAGTAGCGCGGAGCGCACTGATACAGAGAGAGAGAGAGACGGTAGCTAATAATCAGCAAGGTTCCGGTGTCCTGAGGGGAAGCAGACGAGGTTGAGCCTAGCGGTGCAGACGTGTACTTGTGACGGCTGAGGGTGACTGCGAGGCGAGCCAGGATACAGAGACGAGAAGGGAACCTAGATGACTGCCGAGTCCAGACTTCCCACTAACAAGGTGACCTCTGTCTAACTCTAATAGAATGTGCACTCTAATCTTTACCTTTTCTTTGCAGAATTTATGTTGCATAGTAATGTGATTTGTGTCCATTGTTAATAAATACCCTAATTCTTATAGAGTTACTGTGTATCTGGTGTTCGTGTTCAATCTAGGTAAACTGCATTCCTAGTCGAGGGCTGTTTAGGTGAACGGATGAGAAATCCCGATCAGGTGAATGGTGATCGAATAAAGAGGGAGTGAGTGGACCTTTGATGCCAAGAGCAGGGAGTACACTATATAATTTGGAACTATATTCAAAGTTATTATTGTAGCTTTATCCCAAGTAGATAACTAAGATATTATCCCGATAACTGTTCATAGGAATGTGGTCGTCGTTGATATGCGGCGTTAATGAGAGCACTGGGGGGGATTACCAGTGTGTATACCCACTGGATTGTGGCTTGAGTAAATGAGAGCACTAGGTGGTCGAACTAGTGTGTAGTTTCGCAGGATCGCGAACGCTTGTGGAAAAGTGAGCATTGGGTTCTGCAGGCCCGTGTGTAGACGCACCGGATTGTGTGTCATATCTGCCCTAGGGTAGAACGGTCTGGGTCAGGGTGGCCGCGAGACCAACTGATGTGAATAAGATATTGTAGAAAATCCATACATGTATATTGTCATTCCCCATCCTTAGGTGCAATCTATATATATATATATCTGTATAGCTCTCCATTGTGGATGCGATCTGAGGAGGGAAGGTGAGTACGTTTTGGCTGGGTCATAGGGGCCCCTGGGGGCTGATCCCATCTACTCAGAAAAATCCGGCCATTACAAGAGGTAAGGGAGAGAGTAAAGAAATAGAGGGATGGCTGAGAGAAGTGTAAAAATATATGTGGTACATAAGTACAGAGAAACTGAGAGAGAGAGAGAAGCAGTGATAGAGAGGAAGGCGTGGTAAGTAGGGAATTGTGAGAGACAGGTGGCATACACGGAAGAGGGCTACAGGAAGGAGAGACAGAAACAGCTGTAAGCTGCAGAGAGAGGTGTGAGGTAGAGAGAGAGAAAGAGAGAGAGAGAGAGAGAGAGAGAGAGAGGGAGAGAGAGAGAGAGAAAGAGAGTTGACCCAGGTAGAGAGAGTAGAGGTTTAGAGTGGTAGATTGAAAAAGAGGTCATGAGAAAGAGGTGAGACAGTGAGAGGTGTAGTGCTAGAGTGGTACAGAAGACATGCATGAGTTGGAGATAATTGAGCTAGAGGATCAAAAGCTAGTTACATAGAGATGTAGAGATAAATAGCGAGAGAGAGAAAATTAAAGGGGTGATGTAGAGGATGTGATGAAGTAATGAGAATGAAATGAGACAGAAAGATTACTTTTCATGTAATTGCTACCAATTGCCTGGGAGTGCAAGAGTTATGATTGGGCAGAGAAGGTATGTACCCACGTTTCTGGGAAATGTGCACATCCAGTGGTCAAATGTAAAAGAAATTCTGTTTGTATGCACCTTGTGATAACAGGGGGGCTTGTTATTGTCTTTATCACTTAACCGGGGGGACTATTGGAAGATAAGGGCCCAGGAAATTGCACAACTTGCCCATGCTTGAAAACAGCTTGGGTTATTATGTCTCAAAAGGCTAGGAGAGAAATATGTGTGTCTCACACACTCTATTGAGGCGATTCACAATTGATGTTTTTAGTTTTCCCAGGAATTCTCCACTTTTGGAGGGATGAGAAACAACAATCACGTATGAAAGCACCACTCAAAATATGAACAATTTTAACACTACGTTTAAAAGTTAAAAAATATTAATTAAATAGATGTTTCATAAACATCTGCAAACGTGCATTTGACGACAAAAGAGAATGGCTGATAAAACCAATTGAAATGCATGCTAACGCCTGACAGATATAAAGACCACAAAATAGAGTTTTGTCAGTAGTTGGCGTAGCCTACTATTATAATAGCTTCAAGTACAGTTTAAAAAAAACATCTGGTTTCAGGTCTTCATTTCATAACACTGCGGCTCTGTGTGTGCATGCCTATTAGTAGATGTTTTCTCATGTATTTTCATAGCTCAATTTAGAGAATTGATTCTTCATAAAGCTACTGAAAATAATTGAAAATTCCAGAGAAGAAGACCAGATTGTGTGTTTTTTAAGATTGTGCTCGAACACTCCAATCCGGTATGCAGACAATTCCAATTTACACTTCAGAATTAGAGGTACTGACAATGTACAAAAATTAGCTAAATGTCTCATTTGTAAGTAACAGCTATTAGTAAATCCCATATCTTTGGGTTTATGCTGACAATGCATGCAAACACAGATGTGCAGAAATGAAGTTTCTTTGTAATACCACATTAAAGCCAGACCTGCTGATTTTGACAATGCTTGGTAGGGATGGAGGTGGTAAGAAGGTGCTGTTGTAACGGTGGTGTTGGGTTTGCTGGCAGAATAGATACTGGTAGCAGAGGCATTGGTGTTAGTTGTATTGGTTATGATGGTATTGGTAATGGTGGTGTGGTAATGATTGTAGTATTGGTAGTGGTATTGGTATTGTGGTGGTGGTATGGAACACAATTTTATTGAGTTTTTAATCAACATAGGATGCATGACACACCTTCTATCTAATTGACCATTTGTTATTAAGAGGCATCAATCTTGAATACACAGAATATCTCCAAGGTATAAATAACAATATGGATAATCGTATACCAGAACACACATCAATACAGTGTTATTGTGTCTAAAGAGCAAAAGATTAGGAATTGGTATTGTGGTGGTGGTATGTTACCACCACAGGGCATCTGACCTTCCATCTTTCTCCATACAGGATCTTGTAGGGGAGTTGACAGATCACTCAAGTGTCCAAAGGTTGGAGTAAAGCTACATGGAAGGCACACTGGAGCAGGACGTTTGGTGCACACTCATGTGGACTGCTGAAAGAGAAGGATGCCTGGATGAAGCTTGCAACAGACACAAAATCAGCAGCACCAGGGAGTGTGGCAATCAGTATAAAAAAGTTTGGAACAAAGACGGAGAAGTTAGCAAAGGTACCCAAGGTAAACAACAACTCCAAGGAGGACAAGAAAGTCCTGTGAAGTGGTGGTTGAGTCCAGTTGGGAACCAGGAGAAGGCAATTCAGCCATTCCCATGGTTGAAGGAAGGACCACGGCCAGGCAAGTGCACAGAGTGGGAGGAAATGTTTCCAAGATAAGGCCAGAAGTGGCTGAGTTGGATGTTGGGTTAAATTATCGCAGTTGTCTGTCTGTTTGATTTAGAGTCCTTGAATAAGGAAGATAGCAGACAAAAAACATGTTAAAGTGATAGGAGCAGGGGTATTGGAAAATATGAAAAGTGACAGGAAAGAAAATAATGATTGATATACTACAGTATAGACCGTTAATCTAAGATGCAAGAAAGAAAGTCAAAGAAGGGAAAAACAAATATGCTAGGTTATACGCAAAGCACATAAAATGCGAGAAAGGTAGAGAAAAGTAGATGGCTGAAAAAGCATAGATAGGAAAAGGAAGACAAGAAAGGAAAGACAGTAAATAAAAACTTCTCTCTCATAACATTTGACTATTCAGTTGAGGGCAACGTCACTCCTGGAAACTGGCCTGCCCATCTACTGAAAAGAAGGCCAGCAAGACAACTGAAGACCTGGGGAATATCCTGAAAGTGAGCTACACTATAAACCATATAATAGATTGGCAATTCTAATTGACTGTGAAACCACACAAAAAAAAGACAAATTGGCAAAACTCATCCAGAAAGACTGGATTCATCTTTTTCTGCTTACATAGTATTAGTATTGTTGATAATGGTGGTGGAGTAGTGGTGGTGATGGTATTGGGTTTTGTTGTACTTGTCATGGCATTGGTGGTGGAAATGGTACTAGTAGTTATTTTGGTAATGGCAGTGTTACATTTGTGGTCGTATAGTTGTAATGGTATTGATGGTTTAGATAGTGATCGTGGTGGTTTAGTGGTGGTGGTGGTATTAGTATTGATGATCATTTTTGTGGTGTTAGTGAGGTTTGTAATACTAGTAGCTGTACTGGTAGTACTGATGTGGTAATGTGGTGGTATGGATGTTTTGGTGGTGTCATTGAGGTATTGGTGCTTTTAATGTGATATTGGTGATGATGATACTATCGGCGGTGGTGGGGTTGGTACTAGTGGTATTAGTGGTGATTGAATAGGAAATGATAGACACATCGGTTGGGTGTGGTGATGATAGTATTGGTAGTGTGGTATTGCTTGTGATATTATTATTGCTATTGGCAATGATATTGGTGGTACTGGCAGCAGTGTTGGTGGAGGGGATATGTCTCATAAAGACTTTAGGTGATGCCCCTCACCTCTGGGAAACTGGTTGTCTTGCAGACACCAGCCCCAGTCAAACAGCAAAGCTTACTCTGTGAAGCATCCCCTATCTTGATCATGAAGAAATTTGAACTGGAACCAAGTGGATTGGTTTGGGTCTCAACGTCCAGAAAGGTGACATGGATCCACTATTTAAGGCTTATGATAAAGTTTGGATTCTTTCTTTTTTCAAATGTCTTTCACTGGCTGTTACAGGCTTTGTGCAAGGAGATGGCTCTAATACCAGATAGTAATAATAACGGGTCCAAGCATAAGTATTCACAACAAGGGTACAATTAAGTATGAGATCTCTCCACTTACCTGTCATCAACCTTCCCGGAGCAGTAGTCAGAGACAGAAAAAAAGCATGCTAATCCTAGAAACTTCCTTACTTTGAACAACTGAACAGGTGGTCCCACCCCTCACACCTACCTGCTACCAAATAGCAGTCAATGGTCAGAAAGAATGAATCCCTAGTCCTTTGCTAACAATGACCTCATTGCATTTTCAATGGTATCCCTGTCTCTCTTCTCCTTCTCCTTCACTTCAGTGTGTGGGTGTCTACTCTCCAGCCACAGGAACAAAGCCAATATACTTCTACTGTCTGGAGAAGCTATATCCACATTCCCTTTTGTACCAGATTAAACCATGGGCCGTTCAAAATACATCCCACTGGTCCCAGTACTCAGAGTCTCACCATACGGAGTCTCACCACTATACATGTAATACACATCCACCAGACATACAGGCACTCAACACACACACACAATGTCAGTGCAAGGATATCGGGCTCACACTTTACATCAGTGGTGTCAGTAGTCTCTGCACTCTAATCTGACACAGAAGAAAGTCTGGTCATAAAACGTGGTACACTGCCACCATACTTTTCTTTACCTAACCCAGGACTTGGACAGCAAAACTTGTTTCAATTCCACCACTGCTTTATACGACTAGCCTAAGGCATGGGCAGTAGTCCTATGTCAGATATGATGGTATGTTTGGGGCGCCCATTCATGTCAAATAACAGGTTCTATATCTCTGTTTCAATGGGCTGGCCTAGGCCTCTGCACACAAACCAAAGCTGCATGGTTACAGGGCAACATAAAAAGGCAGAATTCCAGTTTTTCATGGAGTCAGAAACTCAGAGCAGGGGTCCATGCCTGTGAACCAAAAAGGAAACATTCCCATCGTAACAAACGTTATTAAAAATGCTGCATGCATTGTTCTACCAGTAGAATGGCCGCATAGTCTCCAACCGGATTACCGTCATCCCAATTTTTCCCAATCATGTCAACCTCTTCCCATTTATTTAGTTCTGTTACTCAGTTTCTCTCATCACCAGTTTACCAGTTACTCACGCCTGCATCCTTACCTATCACTGTCATATTATTATTTTCCTGCTTTGTTTTATAACCTCAAATTACTATTTGTGACACACCTCTAATCCTCCCTCTTGGTATGGGGATTCTTTCTTTCTCTCTTTCTTTTATTCAAGAGATTCTTGTCCCCTTTTTCTCTTCTTTTTTATTCTACTCTACCTCTTCTCTCATTCAATTCTTTACATTTTCTCTTCTTGTACTCTGCAGTTTCTTCTCCTCTTTAGATTTCATTTTGATTATCCTATTTCAATTTTTTTTCTCACTTTCATTTATCTTCTTTCTTTTCATTTGGCTTCTATTTTTACTTCCTTCTTTGATTTTTCCCTCTTTCCCCTCTATTTCCCATTCTTCTCCTTTGTGTTCTTACTTCCCTTTTCCCTCCTTTTCTCTGTTTTTTCAGCCCCTTTTGGTTTTTAAGTCTTTTATTCTTCTCCTTGTTTGTATGTTTCTTTTTCTTTCTCCCTCTTACTTTGTTTCCTTATTTCTTTTCTTTCTTTCTTTCTTTCTTTCTCCTTCAGTTTTTTATAACTTTCTTGTTTTTCTCCTTACTATTTTTCATTTGTTTCTCACACTTTCTAGTTTATCTCTCTTTAAAATTCTTCCCGATTTTCAAAACGTTTTCATCACTGTACTCGGCCTTTGTCGCCCATCAGCCTCAATGAGCCCTTAGGGTTCAGTTGCAACTCCCACTGTAGCTGCTAGAGCAGGGGCTCACATCGTGAATTGCATGGTGTGTTGTTCCCTTGGCCAAGCACAAACCCCGCTTAAGAATACAGAGTCCTTCATCTTTCTTGATCATACATGCAACTACACCAGGTTAATGCACTAATGCAAGTATGTCATGTTATAACAATTTCAGTATACCCAGTTACACCAATTTCAAAGGCCCCGCACATACCCATTCCCTGAGACCTTACAAGACTTGATAAGCAGTGGGGTAGTTTTAACTTCATGCCCTTAATGCAAGTAAGTAAAATAGGCCCCTCCACTTCAGTTGGTAATACAAAACAGATATACAAACATAGTTGGGGAGCATTTGAACCCCCACACCATGAACTCCATTGTTGCTGCAACAGATGCACTAATAATTACTGGACTTCTGCTTATAGTTTCACAAGTTAATTACTCTGCCCAGCTTTCATTCTCTTCTCTCTCTTTTATGCCCTCTCTCTACTCAACCCCTTTCTTCCTTTCAATCTCTCTCACCTTGGTGTCTCAACCCGCTCATTTCCTCTCTTCTGCCTATCATTGGTCCTTTTCTTCTTTCTCCCTGTGCCCCTCTCTTCCCTTGCCTCTTTTGCTCAAAGTTATTGTGTGTCTCTTTCTCTCTCACTAGCCCCTTCTAGGCATTGCTCCATATTCTCCTCTTCTTTTCATGTTTCACCCTCTTCTTTCACCCATTTACTTGCACTGTTCCAATTGTGCATTATCGGCTACTAGCTGGGACCCCAAATCAAACTCCACAAATAGTAAGCAGCTCCAGGACCAAGGCTGTCTTAGCATTTTGCTGCAAACCAGCAGAAAAACTATAGTTCCCCTTCTAGGTAAGTACTCCCCTGTGAGCCCAAACCTTGTACCCGCTTGCACTTGTTCCTCTTTTCACGTCCTGTAAGATTTCAATTGTATTTTCTGGTTCTGTCAGATCACACAACCATATTGAGTACAGTTCTATATAAATTACATCTAAATGAAATCGAACGCTTTCCTTTCCTAGGTTCAAGAGAAAGGAAGCACTGCATAGGTGCCAGCCCCAGATTTGTTCATACTTACCTGTTTCTGGATTGACTCACCTACTCCTGCAGCATACAATAGGTCGCTTCATCTGCAGTCAAGATGACAACATTCATCTTTACAATAGGTTAATGCAGTGTTTCTTTCCCTGTGGCCCAGAAAAGACAATTAAAATATTATCAGCTCAATACTTTTTCGACACATAAAAAAGGGAAATGTAAAACTGAAAATTTCAAAACACCCTCTAAATGTGAAGAAATTTGAAACAGGAGGGTAAATATTAAGTTAGCTTGGTTTGTGTGAGCACCACACATACAGAAAACATTAGTATGGACAACTGGGGACGTCATCTGAAATACTAGTATACACCACCTAGGATGCTTGTTTCAGGTCCAGGAAGGACATGGCTTGGCAATTCGGGCTGGACTGTTCCCACGAGACACAGGGTCAAGACTGATTTGTATATGGCCAGGTCTAAAGTAGGGGGCATGGTGAGCAAAAGAATGATGGATTTAACACAGATCTCTTGACTGGGGTGAATGTTTTGATTTGGTCTGCATTCCGTCCATCAATAGTTTGTATTTTACTTATAGAGGTTGGCATTTTCTTACTTTAGCTTTTTGGTGCCTTCTGCCTGTCTCTGAATACACATCCGGGGTGGGTCCCAGCTGGTCTTTGTGCATACCCTCTTAAAAGCCACACACAAAGGAACTTAGGTGTGACTGATGGGCCATCCCTATCCTGATGTGCCATCCTGGGCAACATAGGAGAGAGGAGCTGACACACCTGAATAGGCTGTGTCCTGTCCCCTCACAAAGGCTGCATACCCCCCTGTAGTGAGGCTGGAGCCAAGGCAGGAAGGGCAGTGACTCTGTGCACTTCAACGGCCTCCCTCTGAAGTCTCCGCCACTTCAAAGGAATAACTGGGTATAATCACAGTACACCTGACACCACTAACTGCGTGCACGTCTGGACCTGTGAATAATCTGCCAGGAAGAGGGACTTCTGTGCTGCAATGAGGACTGTTAATCTGCTGGACTGCTGTTCTCTGGACTTCTGCTCTGCTATGCTGACCTGCTGCCCTCTTGCCTGGGAGTGAGAAGGACCGGACCTGCATTTCTTCAACCCAGAACCAGAGTGACTCTAAGGCTTGTCTGCTTGGCTCATGTTCTGAAGTCTCAGGGACATCAAAGACTTTCAACTAAAGTGCTGGAACTACCAAAATCCATGCATCAGCATCATTGCGTGGCTCGGAACTGACCTATCTCCCTCAAGGCCGATACATTGCCACTGCTGCAAGGACCAAAGACATTGCATCGCTTACTGCATGGCATCTCGCCTCCATTTCCCAATGCACCCATGACTTGTGTAGCTTGATGACGATGCATTAGCTGCATCTGGCAGATCGATGACAAGCCATCTCCATCCCCATGCCTCTGATCGCCTGCGCAGCGAGTGAAGAGCGGGTGGCGTGCCCTGCCACCAACCCACAGAAGCCAGAACGAGCCAAGTGGAGCCCACCCGCATCGGTCGCAAAGCCCGTTGGCCCGAAGGTGAGCCCTAGCTGCGGGAAGTGGGGGCGAGGAGGAGAGCCCTAGGCGGGAGGACGAAGAATGGAGTAGTTAACCACTCCCCCGTCCCCGCATGGTGAAATAAACTGCCCAATGCTCCTACAGAACTGAGGAGCCCCGGGGGAGTAGCACAAACCTCCCCCGCCACGCGCAGCGTGTGAAGAGAGAAGGCTGTTGTGGGCGGGAGAGCGATGGGAGCAGTGAGTACAGTCCGCGTTGTGCGGCCCGCAGCCATAGAGAGCAGAACCGGCACCCCCCAGCGCAGCCCGCAGGGTCAAGAGGCCAGCATGCACTAAAGCCGCTCCCCCTCCAAAGTGACAGCAGGGAAAAGGAGAAGAAGTGGCGCGAGGCCCGTGCAGCAGGCCATGATGGTGGACAAAGAAGAGACTCACCAGGTTTGAAGCGGAGTCCCCCCGGCCCTGCCCAATTGCGTGGGTTGGAACCGATGCATTGCTTATATCAGAAGGGATAGTCGATGACGCATCGCCTCTTCTGCTTTACGCACCAGGTTTTTGTTGATACGCCACGAGGTACTTTGCAGCGGGACAAGGTGCTAGGCTCATCTTGGTTTTCTGCAGGGGCAAAATGGATGGAACAGAAGCTAGGTCCCAACTTCCCTCATCCACCTCTTTCACCCAACAAGGTCAAAGCAAAAGAGGGAAGGTGGGGGAGAAGGGGAGACAAAACAAGGAAAGGGAGAAGGGGTTGAATCCACTGGATCATTCGATGAAGTATTGCCAAGGCACCTAATGGAAAAGACACAAGGTAAGTATGTTCTTATTATACTAGTGGCCTGTTGTAGAGATATATAACTAGACTGTTATTATACCCGTTTAAAAATTCCAATAGTCATATGTAGAGGATATACACAACTAGAATGTAGAACCCACACAAGGTATCTAAAGAATAAACACACACTTATTATTCATAAGGACTGCAGGAGTATAACCACAACAAGGATAAATCGAAACATACCAACCTTAATAGGAACCACCTTCGGAGACCAATAGACCCATAAAAATCATCTATTTCTCCTATACTGGGGAAAACCAAAAACTCCCCATGTCAGGAGGAAACGAAGATAAAAAAAAATGGCAAAAAGGAGCAGGGGCAACTAAGAAAATAATGTGAGCAAGATGTTTTTTTCTGTAACAGTCTCTTTATATTTTAGTGAGGAGAGACTTGAAGCAATCATGAAAACAAAACAAGTATTGAACTGGAAACACACTACTCAACAATCAAATGCGGCTGCCCGAGGCCACGCAGTGGTCATCAGGAGGGCGGCCCCTTAGACACAGAGGGCTTCGCCCCGCCCCTCTCTAGCCGCTCTCCTCCCCCGGGCAGGCGGAGTCCCAAGGGGAGCTAGGAGGAGCTGGGTGGTCACGTCCAGTGCGGCAGGCAGGGCGAGGGGTACTTAAGCCCCCCTCGCCATTTTCGCTGCCTCTTTGCCGCACCGGACGCGTCGTAGTGTCCTCGTGGGGGACACACATTTTCCCTCACCTTGGTGCCTCTTGGTGTGCCTCTGGAGGTCGTCCAGAGGCCTGTCTAGACGAGGCTTGTCTAGCGTTGGGTGCAGGGCTTTCCGCCGGCGTGTTTCACTTGCGGTGAGTCGGGAGGTTTGCGGGTGTCTCGGCGTCTTCATGTTTTAAATGCCTTCTTTTCCTTTACAAACAGTGGCTAAATATTGGGAAACAAAGAGTTAAACTGAGCAGCAGAATCTGAGAGAAACAAAGTTGCCAGTCAACGAGGGAACTCCAAGGTTAATCTGAGCCCCGGAAAGATACTGTGTAACCCGGAAACAGAAAGAACCAAACAGACGGCCGGAGTGGAACGCAAGGACTTCAAAAACTCCCTGGCATAGATGTGCAGTGAAGGAAGCTATGTATCAGGGAAATGCACGAGAGGCCTGGCGGGGTCCGTATTGGAACACAAAGCGTGTTTCCCAGCGGACCTCTCCCTTTTGTATGCCTCAGGCACCGCCTTTCCCAACTGATGGTAATCGGCAGGTGGGGCTTGTATCTGAGGTCGTCGGCGGGGCCAGCAAAGCCCGACACAAGGTTTGTACCTGTATCTGACCCACGCTGCATCGCAGTCATCCTGATTTTTGGGGTTTGACATGGTCTAGCATGACCAGATATCCCCGGTTGGCACTTTATGCTTCTAAGCACTACATTTCAGTTTAATTGTTAGAAATTCATAACTCTGATTGTACTTATTGGAGTTTTGTGGTTATGGCCTTGTTTTGTTAATTAAATTAACCTCTATTTTTCTAACCAGGTGTGGTATCTTTTTGTGTTATGTTCTCACTGTTTTAATTTCAAAGCATTGCATAAATACTTTACACATTGCCTCTTATTTTAAGCCTGACTGCTTTGCCCAAGCTCCCAGAGGGTGAGCACAGGTTAATTTATGGTGTGTATCTGACTTACCCTGATTGGGATTGTGGTTCCTGATTGGACAGGGTACATACATCCACCAACCAGAAACCAAATTTCTAACAGTTGTATTTTTATTTGAAGTTTAATTCACAGAAATTGCTACGGGTGGGTTCTGTGGCTTCCACTAGTGAACCAGTGGAGTTCCACAGAAGGCAAAAGGTTAAGAACTCCTTGGTTAATGCATTAACTCTACAGCACTCCAAAGACATTGCTAGGATACTAATCCCTTTGGCTGAACACCAAAATGAATTGATACAGCAGACATCATTCTGTTTAGATTACAAAATGTGTATTGCCTATTGTAAGCATTCAAAGCAGCACGAAAATCTTAAACTGCTGCTGGGAAAGCTGTGAAGGAAAACAGTTGACAATTAAGAATAGACTCCTAAAAAGAGCCCTAAAAAAAGATTGTGGCATGAAATGACTTACTGCTCTGTGGGTTAAGAGTGATTGAACTTGTTTTCCTGCATTAAAACATTATAATTGTAATAAAGATACCACTCTTCTAGGAGTGTGGGATTTAGATAACACATATTTCTAGTTGCAGACTTTGTCATTGTGTTATTGTTCTTTACAAAGCTAGAATTGGAAAGACTTTGCTCCAGGAACTGGACCATTGAGGTTCAAAGGGTGAAACAAAAAGACGGTGGAGTCATGAGGGACGTGGTCATGAAAAGCAGTCTGACACTCAACTTATACATTAAGGATCATATTTAACATGTTTTCATGCAGCGCAATGCAGCAATCCATCTTGGTGTGCTGCATGAAAGGGCAGGAATGTGCCATACATCACATTATATTTCCCATTTCTGCCCTTTGCTTGTGCTGACATACTTTTGGCTGCCTAGTGCCAATACAGGCACTCTTGCGTCATGGTGAAAGGGTGCCTGCATAAAAGGTAGAAATGTTTTTGTGTAGAAGCATTTTCCTCTTACTATGTGTGCTGCACCTGGGGGACTTAGCATTTAGATGCACTCCCAGGTCTACCACTAATTGTACATCTGGGAATGTGCCAAAATCCATGGTTTGGATGTATGGGAACACCCACGCTCCACCCATTAACACCTCCCTGGAGCAGAGTAACACAGATTTATCAAGCCATGCCGGGTCACGCAGGGTGGGCTTGCATGGCTTGATAAATCTCACTTAGGTTTTGCATCAGCCTTGCGCCCCCTTGTGTGGCAGAAGGGCAATGCAAAATCTTGATTAGTCTGGCCCTTATTTTTTTAACAATTCTGACACAAAGAAGTGAGCACCAGAGAGAAACATGACAGTAGATTATTCTGGCAGAATTTGATGTAAAGGCTACATGTTAAAATATCTTATTTTGTTAAGGCACCTGTGTGAAAAGTGTATATCAGGGAATAATAATAATGACAAAAGACCTCTGGTGGTTAATGTCCTTGATGGAGAGATATGTGTTTGTATAGTCACAGTTTTGACTCATAAAGTAACACAGGGGCTAATGAGTCTCCTGCAAAGCACATTGTGTAACATGCAGACTACAGAAATTAGATAGGGAAGTAGGGTAGTACTTTTGACACAGAAATCCTTTTATTAGTTGCACTTCATACATTACAATCCTTCTAATATAGCACATTGAGCTATGAACCGGCATCGATGACCTGCACGGCATGGGCTTAGAACATGATTGTTTTACTCAATGTGTTATTATTATAGGGCTGCCAAAAAGGGTTTCTTTAATAAAGTCTTATTCGTACAGACAACCCTAAGCACTGTGTTATAGTAGCCTTGGAAAAACTAGAAAACTGGGTGTTTAGTGACCGCCAGAGAAAGGAGGAGTATAGCCTCTCAAGGGTGTCCATTTAGAGAAGCATCCCACAGGAGTGGGAGTGGGAGTGGGCAGCTTAGGGTGCTTAACGCTGCCTGCAGCATCCTGCCATGGTGGCAGTCTCCAACCCCAAAGTCATAAAGTTCCATCTCTGGCTCACCTGCAAGGTCGGCTTTAGACACCCACAAACATTGAGCCAAGGTCAGCTTCGCTAATGAGTCCAACCATCTGTGTTCAGGACTTGGGGACTTGAGAGCCTGCAAAAGCATGCTAAGCGTGGAAGGGTATTCTCAGATGTGAGACCCTTGCTCATTGCACCATCAGGATTCAAGCAAACCGGGCCGAAGACGGCTGTAATGCCAGAAACCGGTCCCCGGGAGCTTGTTTCCTTCCCAGTGTAAGAATTGGCTTTTGTAGTTTGGTTTGCCCTGTTCCCATCATGCACTGGGACAGGAACAGACTAATTTGCATACAGCCAGGTTCTGAAACTGGGATGGTGCAGTGAGCTACAAAACGGTGTTGGATCTAGCCCTGATCTCTTGACTGGGTGAGAGCTTTCTGCTTAATTCAGAGACTCTGTCCCTCACCACCCCTTGTTGTAAATATTTTTGTCCACCCTAAGCGTGGAAGGGTATTCTCAGATGTGAGACCCTTGCTCATTGCACCATCAGGATTCAAGCAAACCGGGCCGAAGACGGCTGTAATGCCAGAAACCGGTCCCCGGGAGCTTGTTTCCTTCCCAGTGTAAGAATTGGCTTTTGTAGTTTGGTTTGCCCTGTTCCCATCATGCACTGGGACAGGAACAGACTAATTTGCATACAGCCAGGTTCTGAAACTGGGATGGTGCAGTGAGCTAAAAAACGGTGTTGGATCTAGCCCTGGTCTCTTGACTGGGTGAGAGCTTTCTGCTTACTTCAGAGACTCTGTCCCTCACCACCCCTTGTTGTAAATATTTTTGTCCACCCTAAGAGTGGAAGGGTATTCTCAGATGTGAGACCCTTGCTCATTGCACCATCAGGATTCAAGCAAACCGGGCCGAAGACGGCTGTAATGCCAGAAACCGGTCCCTGGGAGCTTGTTTCCTTCCCAGTGTAAGAATTGGCTTTTGTAGTTTGGTTTGCCCTGTTCCCATCATGCACTGGGACAGGAACAGACTAATTTGCATACAGCCAGGTTCTGAAACTGGGATGGTGCAGTGAGCTAAAAAACGGTGTTGGATCTAGCCCTGATCTCTTGACTGGGTGAGAGATTTCTGCTTAATTC
This sequence comes from Lissotriton vulgaris, assembly GCF_964263255.1. Taxonomy (NCBI): domain Eukaryota; kingdom Metazoa; phylum Chordata; class Amphibia; order Caudata; family Salamandridae; genus Lissotriton; species Lissotriton vulgaris. The sequence continues at coordinate 782,667,185 of NC_141694.1, read as the reverse complement.
AGAGACTCTGTCCCTCACCACCCCTTGTTGTAAATATTTTTGTCCACCCTAAGCGTGGAAGGGTATTCTCAGATGTGAGACCCTTGCTCATTGCACCATCAGGATTCAAGCAAACCGGGCTGAAGACGGCTGTAATGCCAGAAACCGGTCCCCGGGAGCTTGTTTCCTTCCCAGTGTAAGAATTGGCTTTTGTAGTTTGGTTTGCCCTGTTCCCATCATGCACTGGGACAGGAACAGACTAATTTGCATACAGCCAGGTTCTGAAACTGGGATGGTGCAGTGAGCTAAAAAACGGTGTTGGATCTAGCCCTGATCTCTTGACTGGGTGAGAGCTTTCTGCTTAATTCAGAGACTCTGTCCCTCACCACCCCTTGTTGTAAATATGCAAAAGCATTTCAGCAGCTTAACCCAGGTGAAGAAGGGGCTATTACTGCACCACGCTACAAAAACGCTCAGTTCTCCCTGTGGTGCAGGAGCTGCTTGGGTGCAGGCCTGGACTAAGAATAGGCAAAGAGCAGGTCTGTCCGCACCCGACGGTGGCGGACTTAGACTGGAGCAGACCACCCCGCTTTCTCCTGCTTTAGGCATCTTGGGCAATGGGTAAGCGGAAGGTAGCTGTGGCACAAGTTTCCCCAAGTTCTTCCCAGAGCAAGGCTTACAAAAGTGGCCATGGTATACCCACTTTTTTGTCTTACCTCTCTTAGGCCATGGGAGCCCTTAACAAACAGATTACCAAAGTTGAAGAGGAGCTGGAGTTATACATACATTCGGCTACACTTGTTCTGATTAATGACCTACTGTCTGCTTTGGTTGGAAATAGGATTATGCCTTTGGATCAAGGGAAAATGCATACTGTTACTACTTGGGACAGACTATCTAGAGATACTAGTTATGTGACCATTGACAGCTGGCTCGAGTGAGTCTTTTGACCAACTTTACGCCAAGGTGAGTCACTGGATAGGGAGGCACGTGGTTGATGGACCAAGAATGTATTGATGTATTGACATGGTCAGAAGTGTTAGTTGTATTGTGAAGGACAGGACATTTTTTTATGACAATTGTGTCATTATTAATTTCAACTCAATTGGAGTGGCAGGTCATTTGTTGGCTGTGACATCTTCTTCTAAACCAGGTCTTTTCTCCTGTATAATGGCCATCCCATTACGCCTTCTTTTAATAAACCACCAATAGTAACCCACAATGTTGGGGGCATACTTGAACCCCAGAGAAACAGGCACAGGTGGCCCATGGTTAATTCACAGTTCTTTTTTACTGAGTTTGAACTTTTGAGCACTTTGGTGCGATATCTCCCACACCTGGCAGAGGTTACCAATCTGTTCTGAGGGCAGTTTCAAGCCTCAGAGCCATTAGTTGGAATGTGGCAGGGCTATCTAGTAAAGGAAAAAATGAGCTTTTGATTTCTTTTATCAAACAATTTAACTTAGTTTGAAAGCAAGAAACATGAGGCACTTCATGTAACTTTTTTTGTGAAGGATAACAATCTTACTTTATCCCTGCAATGGCTTCTAGCTCTGGCTGCACTAGAGGTGGCCTTGTGGTCTTAACTTCCTTACATTTGAAATGTAGTATTCAAGAGCTAGCAACTGGTTCCACTAACCTTTAGGTCATCAGGAAACACTCCCTCCAAATCTTAAATGTCTTATTGTTGAACTTAAACAATGCTAATCCATCCTCACTTAATATGGTTAACCTACACTTCTTGAAATCTGATATTGAAAAGACAGTAGGTAGGACCTGTTTCCCAACTGGAGTTCTATTGTTAGGAGATTTTAATACGTATTTATGAAGAAATACGGAATGGTGCCACAGGTGTCCCGCTTTATGTGGCACGACTTCTGGATTACATTTTGAGCATACTACGCCAGGGGATTGTTTAAATGATCTTTTTGACAAATTTATTCTTGTTTTTTCTCTTGATAAATTTACTTCTTTTAACCCCTCAGGTCCTATTCCATTTACTTTCACTTGTCAGTGGCGTTTTTCATCTATTGACTTTGTTCTTGTCTCAAAACCTTTTATAGAGTTACTGGAGAATGTGACTAACCCCACGAGTAACTTTAGTGATCACAATCCTATATGTTTTTCCTTGGGAGTGAATGTACCCACGTGCTCGTATAGAGGGATATTTATACAAATCTGGCTCTGTGTTACCAAGGGCGAAAATGAAATTAAAGCGGTCGCAAATAGAGTCTGATAACTTGAATAAACAATTATTTTCTGGTTGTGCACAGGATCTTGCAACTTGCTTAAATGAAGGCTCCTCATCTTTTGAAATGATAAACACATTTGGGAACATTGCCAGTAAAGTCAGGTCTCTCTTGACCATTTTCCCTCAACAGTAATTTATTCAACTGCATAGGCGGCTCGATAAATATTGTTTCGATTGCACACAATAATTTAATGCTTGCCCTGAGGACCAGTCCGCAGATAAGAACTTGGCAGTAGCATGTCAGACTAGATACAAGATGGCAATAAAAGGAAGGATTTTTTGTAATGTTTTTAAAAGATGAGGCTTGGGAGTGTCTCCCTCAAAGCCAGCTCTTTGAAGAACAGTGCCATATTTTGGGAAATTGTTTATTGCTCTCTCTTTGCTCTTCATGTCAATGGTTCCCTTTTTCATCAATCAATCAATCATATCATTTGTAAAGCACACTACTCACCCGTGAGGATTTCAAGGCACTGGGGTGGGGTATGCTGCTCCTGCTCGAAAAGCCAGGTCTTGAGGTGTTTTCTGAAGGTCAGCGGGTCTTGGGTCTGCCGTAGGTGGATGGGGAGGGTGTTCCAGGTCTTGGCAGTGAGGTGGGAGAACAATCTGCATCCGGAGGTCGCTCTGCGGAAGCGGGGGACTGTGGCGAGGGTGAGGTCGGCAAAGCGGACCTGGTGGGTGGGGGTGTAGAAGCTGAGTCGTGTGTTGAGGTACATTGGTCCGGTGTTGTCGAGTGCCTTGTGTGTGTGGGTGAGGAGCTTGAAGGTTACCCTCTTGTTGACCGGGAGCCAGTGCATGTCTCTCAGGTGGGGCGTGATGTGGCTGTAGCAAGGGATGTCGAGGATCAGGTGTGCAGAGATGTTCTGGATGCGTTGGAGCCGTCTCAGGAGTTTGGCTGAGGCTCCTGCGTGGAGGGCATTTCTGTTGTCCAACCTGCTGCTGACGAGGGCCTGGGTGAGCGTTCTTCTCGTTTCAGTGGGGATCCACTTGTAGATCCTACGGAGCATGCAGAGGGTGTTGAAGCAGGAGGAGGAGATGGCGTTGACCTGCTTAGTCATGGAGAGGGTGGAGTCGAGGATGACCCCTAGGTTGCGTGCGTGGTTGGGAGGTGTTGGAGCGGTTCCCACCAGGAGTCGTCCCAGGTCGAAAGGTGGATCCGAGAATGAGGACCTCCGTCTTGTACGAGTTCAACTTCAGTCAGCTGTTCCTCATCCATTCAGCGACGGCCTTCATTCCTTCGTGAAGGTTGGTTTTGGCGGTGTGGGGGTCCTTGGTGAGGGAGAGGATCAGCTGGGTGTCATTGGCGTAGAAGATGATCTTGAGGTCGTGCCGACGGGCGACGTAGGCGAGTGGTGTCACAGAGTTGGGCTGAGGGATGAGCCCTTGGGTACGCCGCAGATGATCTAGGTGGCTTAGGATCAGAAGGGGGAAGGCGGTGCTCTATGTTCTGCCAGAGAGGAAGGAGGTGGTCCAGCCCAGGGCCTGCTCTTGGATCCCGGCGTTGTGGAGGCGTGTTCGTAGTGTGTGGTGGCAGACCATGTCGAAGGCGGCTGACAGGTTCAGGAGGATGAGGGACGCCGTTTCTCTGTTGTCCAGCAGGGACATGATATCATCGGTGGCGGCGATGAGGGCAGTCTCGGTGCAGTGGTTGCTGCGAAACCCGGATTGGGAAGGGTGCAGGATGTTGTTCTCCTCGAGATAGCGGGTCAGTTGTTCATTGACGTTCTTCTCGATGACCTTTGCCGGGAACGGGAGCAGGGAGATGGGGGGGAAGTTCTTGAGGTCCTTAGGGTCCGCCTTGGGTTTCTTGAGTAAGGCGTTGATCTCTGCGTGCTTCCAGCTCTCCGGGAAGGTTGCTGTCTTGAAGGAGGTGTTGATGACTTTCCGGAGATGGGGTGTGATGGATGTGCTGGCTTTGTTGAAGATGTGGTGTGGGCATGGGTCTGAAGGAGATCCGGAGTGGATGGTGTTCATGATCATGATGGTGTCGTTGTCGTTGATGTTGGTCCAGGAGAGCAGGCAGTTGGTGCGGATGGTGGTCATGGGGCGGAGGTCTCAGTGGTTGTCGGGGGGGGGTCGTGGCATTGAAGCTGTCGTGGATGTCTGCGATCTTGCGGTGGAAGAAGGTGGCCAGCAAGTCGCACAGGTCTTGCGAGGGTGGGACATTGTTGGTGTTGGAGCTGGGGTTGGAGAGTTCCTTCCCTATGTTGAAGAGCTCTTTGCTGTTGTGCACTTTGTTGTGTAGGCGGTTTTTGAAGGAGGCCCTTTTGGTGGATCTGATGAGGTGATGGTGTCTGCGGGTGGTGTTCTTGTGGGCTGCGTTTCTGTCTGGTGTTCGTTCATGGAGCCAGATCTTCTCCAGCTCCCGGCAGGTTTGCTTGGAGGCCCGGAGGTCTTCAGTGAACCAGCTGGCTTTATTGTTAGTTTTACTGTTGGATGGTTTCTTGATTGAAGAGAGGGTGTTGGCGCAGTCGCTGATCCACTGTCTGAGGTTACGGGCGGCGGTCCCGGTCTGTGGGGTCGGCGGGTGGGCTCTGGGCGAGGGTGGTGGTTAGCTGATATTCGGTGACTTTGCTCCAGCAGCGGCGAGGCATCTGTTAAATGAGGTGGTGCATGAGTGGGTGTTGTGATGAGTTGTCTGAGTCTGAGGTTGGCTAGGTTGTCGATCAGGGTGGTGGAGTTGGAGTCGTTGTTGTTCTCGAGGTGGAAGCTCAGGTCCCCGAGGAGAATGTAGTCCGTGGAGGCGAGGGCGTGTGTGTTGATGAAGTCGGCGATGAAGTCGCTGAACTGTGGTCGGGGTCCGGGGGTTTGTAGACGAGGGTTCCTCTGAGGGTGGTGTTGGGATCGGTGTGGATCTGGAAATGCAGGTGTTCGTCATTGCTGAGGGTGTCATTGGGGACGGTCGAGGCTCTGAGGGTGGTCCTGTGGACGATGGCGATTCCTACTCCGTTGGTGCGATCCCTGTGGATGATCTTGTAGCCTTCTGGAATGGCTACAGGGATGTCTGGTGTTGAGGTGGGGTTCAGCCAGGTCTCTGTAGGGAAGGTGATGTCTTGGGAGGTAGAGTCGAGTAGGCCCCAGAGTTCACGGCGTGTTTGCGGGCGGAGCGGGTGTAGAGGAGGATACATCTGAGTTGGTTTGGTTCATTCCTTGGCGGTGGTTTGGCGGGGCGGGCGGATGCTGGTGAAGCAGCAGGTCTGGCAGGTGGAGGCTCGTTGGGTGCGCTTCAGGGGGGCCCTGTAGCAGAAGTGTTCTCGTCCGGGGTTGAGTACGTGGAGGGTGCTGGCATCGTAGCGGAGTCAGGCGTTGTGGCGTACACGGGGCCAGGGGTTCTGGCGCTGGGAGCGGTCCAGGCGTGATGGGCGCAGAAAGGCTTGCCTTCAGCGCGACAGTGGCACGGCCAGACAGCGGCCGCCATAAAATGGGGGTGGGAGGGAGGAGCAGCTGGGAGGTGGGAGTGGGGCAGTAAATGGGAACAGAAGGGGGCGGGCCACAGGCGAGTCAGCGGCGGGAAAAACAGCGGGAGGACGAGCGGAGCGGGTGAAAAAAAGTAAAAATGCATAGATAACTAAGGAGAGAGGCAAGACAGGAGTAAAAAATAAATACAGAGATACAGATATGGAAAAGGCAAAACAGGAGCGATTAATGAACAGAGAAATACACAGCAGATATACCAACAGTAGCTGCGAACTTGCAGCAGCGGATGGGAAACACAAATACACAGGTGGTGCTGAGCGGCTTGGGAAGCGGCATATCCTGTAAACAGGGTCAAGGGTCGCTCCATTGCGCTGGAGCTCTTCTGGAACCAACATGGTCATCCTTACACTAAGGTTCAAGGGTGCCTGCATTACAAGAAGGTTTGTTTATATGCAGGAAGGCACACATAGAAAGAGGAAGAAACCTTGGGAAATAAAGATATTTTGCCTCATTACACCTGCTTCAAAGAGGATTGGCTTTTTGATGCATTCCCAGGTTTACTTAATTTAGTAAACCTGGGAAACCACCAAAATCTATGGGTGAATGCATGGAAACACCCAGGCTCCACCCATGGAAAGCTATGCACAGGGGAGCAGTACCTCTTTCTCTAAGCCACTCAAATCAGGCTTTGCTTGGCTTAGTAAATCTAGAAATACATTTTACGTTGGGCTGCATTAAAAAAGCAATGCAAAATCAAAAACAAAATGAGGCTTTCCTATTCCGGAGTGCAGGGATATGGTACGACACACTGCAAGTTACCTTTTCAACCAAAATAGTTGAGAAATAGAGAGAGGGAACTCACTATGTTGATCAAGAAAGATACCATTATTTCTGTTCCAAATGAAGGCAGGAATATAAGATTGTTACGTGTGAGGAACTTCATTTAACTAAAGATTTCAATCAAAAACAATTGGAGTGAGCTGTAGGGAAACAACATTACCAGTTCCCTAGCAAGACTAAAGGATCATTTAACCAATGTCATAAAGGCTTCTGAATTAGAGAATCAACGTATTCTAATATTTTTTACTATTTTTACCTCGAAATAAGGATTGTGGCCTACTATCTAGTATCAGCAATTCAGGTATATATGAATATGTATCATGAATAGGAGAGGCTAGATTTATTAATGTCCTGAGGAAGGTGGCTCACATATAAATTACAGCCACCGAAACGCGTCGACGCTCTTGACCACAGTTTTATATTTGTGGAACATTTAAGTCTAATTATATGAATTCTAATGGACCCCAACACAGTTGATTCAGTCGAAACAACCAATTTATGATGTTTTTAATGTTTCACTTGTTTTTCGTCTCTCGTGTATTTTAAATGATTGGTATCTAATGTATGAATTTGTTGATATACAATTTTTATGTTGGTTTATTATTTAATCTTGATTTTCATTATGTTCCTTTTTACTTGATTTGTGATTGTAAATAAAATGAATCTTGTGATACTAGAAATTGTTTCTGTAGATGTGCTTATATTTGTTCTTTGGGTCCCGATTTACTGATGCTATTGGAAGGCTGAGTGGACTTCTTGGTTATGTATGGTGGTTTGTAACATAATTTGTATGTCCTTAATTTCTTACCCAAGAGAAAATATTTCTTTATATTGATTAAAAAAGTAACCTAACCTTCATGCTAAATGTTAGTAGATTGGGTTTTAGGGCTTTCATTAAATGGCTGGCAGACATCAGTCCACCCGCCATCGTTGCGGTTCTGGGATTGCCTGCCGTAAGGCGGCGGTCCCGCTGAGTGAATTAGGATGTGCCCGCCACCTTGGGGGGCGCATCCAGGGCCCTGATCATTGCGGACCGTGCTGCTGGCTGCAGCACTGTTCGCAATGCCAAAATGCCACGTAGTGCATTTCCATGCACAACGTGGCAAGCACCACGCGCGGCCTGCCACCTTGTGCATGGAAATGTAGGGGGGACCATGGGTACCCCTTCAGTGCACAAACACCCTCCCCCCAAACCCAGCCTCCGCCAGCCTTTTCATTGTGGTTCCACCGCCATGGAAAGGGTGGCTGACACCAGCATTGTATTCAGGCGGGCGGTGCCTGCTAGGCAAGCCACCATTTTACCTATGCTGACCGTTCCACCAGGCAATTGTGATGATTGCCTGTGTGGCGGAAGCTTGGTGGACGGTCATGTGGTCACAAAGCGATTACCCCAGCCATCCTAATGTGGCGGGTGAAATGGAAGTCAGATGGAGGAGGGACCGCCTCCGCCGGCCCGGCGGGGGCAGTCCTTCCGCCATAATATTGAGCCCCTTAGAGTCCCAAAATCACACTTTGTGGACTAATTGTGAACCCAATTCACCTCAATTTATATGTTCCCTGTAGTTATGGTCCTATCAGCAACATTTCTATTTAATGCTTTACAGTATGTACTTTGAAAAGTTTGACTTGCATTAAGTAAACTGATTATTTGTTCTGTTTATTAGCCCTGAATGATCGCCAACACATGGTTTACGAGAGCTATGAAACATTGTATACATTTGTTGCGCCACCAATTGGGAATCAGAGCTTTATGAGAATACTTAATTATAAAAATAATACATCTTGACAGTATTGCAAGCAGAGTTCACTTTAATTGCATTCTACCCCGAAATAGAAGCCTTCAAATTGTCTGTTTATTAAACGGATATGTTATCTTAGAGCTATAAATGCCAACACACTTATTAATTCCTTGCTGAATATTGATCGCAAAGTCTTCAGTAAAATTTTCAAAGCCGCCCAATGGAGATTTGCACCATGTTGTGTGACTTTGTGTTACGTTTAATTTCAACTTGGGAGGTGTTCCATAGCTGGAGCATAGGCGTTCCCATGCATCCACCAATCGATTTTGGTGCAGTCCCAGATTTGCTAAAGCCAGTAAATGTCATTACACCTTCCCCAGTGAGGCGTAATGAGGAGAAGTATCTTCACATTCCAACGTGTTAACGCCTAACCATATATAATGTTTGCCAATTGTAACCCCAACGGCGTTATAACATGACCAGTATTGCCTTCTTTCTTTCTGTACTTACTATGTTAAAAAACTTTTTCTAATAAAATCATTTGAAATAAAAAAAAATTAAAATTTAAAAAAAAATTGTTTTTGTTCAGGAAGGTTGCATGGTTGCCTGCGTTGGCGCTAGGAACCATACAGTGTGCAGCGCAAGTAGAGAGAGGAAATGCTCCATATCTTTGCAACTATGCTTGCTGGCCTGCGTTGCGTGAAAGATTAGTACATTTCCCCTCAATGTGTGTTGAGCCTTTTGTGTAAAAGGAAGGGTTCAAACATCAGATTCATTTTACAGCAATCAATGATTCCTTTTTACTGTATCAGTCCTGTTTTTCTCTTACAATGCATGTGTGCAGCTGAGGGACAGCAACAATTAGTGCTGTAGGTGCAGTGGCAATTGACCCCATTGATCGATGACAATGCAGTATCTTGCTACCCCTATAGCAGTCAAAGGGGCCATTTCCCTTTCTTGCAGCAGGGTCCACGTCATCCTTGCTGCACTACTGGTGCAAAGGAACGCTGACCGGGTGCGGGTAATCTGTCCTGGGCAGTGATGTAGGAAACCCCCCTGCTTTAGAAACTTACATGTGGGTCGCCACTGCAACCCATGGCACAGTAAGCTGTGTCCCAGTGAAAGTTGATTTGTTTTGTTTTTGGTTAATTATGTCTGCAGGCCTGCAGACAATGGGGTCTATTTACAAGTCACTCGTGCAGCCCTTGTGCCACTTTTACTATGGGGAAAAGAGGCGTACCGGTGGCGCAATGGGCTTGTAAATAACCCCCAATGTGGCCAAAGTAAGTGCTGGGCAGGACGCCAAGGGGTGGGGATCAGTTGCTGTCAAGTGAGCCCCAGGAAACGAAAATGAAATGATGAACACATTTAAAAATAGCAGCTAGAGCAGCAAATAGAGTGAGTGGGTGATGAAAGATATTGTGGGGAAAAAAAATGAGAAATAAAAGAATTATGGTAGATAGAATTAGAAAACAAAATGGAAAGGAAGGAAGGTTGAAAACAATGAAGGAGGGTGCAAGGATGGAGAGTTGGTAGGGTGAAGGTTTGGAGGCAAAGGTGAAAGAATCAATAATGAAAGGTTGGAAGGACAAATGAATGGAAGTGTGAAATGATGGATCGGTGTGTCAAGAAAATGGTCATTAGATGGAATTAATGGAAAAAGGATGCATGGATAGATGATGGAAAGGTGAAGAGGTTATCAGTGAAACTGTGTTTGGATGAATCGGTGAACTGATGGATAGAATACCAATGAAAAGGATGGGGTGAAGGATCAAAGAATGGATGAATGGAAGGGTGGGACAGCGAAAGGATAGATGGTAGAATGTACAGGTGAAGAGAACAATTCCAGAAAGTGTTGGGCTTTCTTGCTTCACGCACTCTGTCATGAGATCTTTGTTTCAAAGTGGGGGGTATTTTAATTTTCTGGCTACCCCCTTGATCTTGAGTGTTCCTTGGACGGGTTCTGGATTTGGATCGTTGATCCAGTGATATGCAGTCATTTTACACACTGCAGCATAGCGGCCTGTTGCATAAGACATGTGCTATCAGGGCCTGCCCCGTGCATTTGCATGCTGCAGTCATTAGCGCACCGCGCGCTGCCTTGCTGATTCACTCATTAGCCCGGCTCCTCTGCTGAAGGGCTCTGCTTGGCGCGAGACCTGGAGGAGGCTGCAAATTAAATAAGAGTGCGAGGGGGCACGTGTACGAGCAGGTGTTCTTGGAACAGGCTACGCGGACTTGTTTAAGTTGACTAATTGATCAATCTCGTGTTATATCTTCTAAGAAGTGCCCAGCATCTGGATATGTTATTTTACCTTTTTAGTGTCCCCATGTCGCCTGCGCTCACGAAGTAAGTCTATACAAAGTGGTTCACACAGGGGCGCCACACATATACAGACATTTCATCCACCCCATAGGCTGCTTTCACACAGAGGGGTAGTTACCATAAGTGCAGCAGGTGCAGTGGCACCGGGCCCAAGGAACGTGAGAGACCCATGTCACACCAATTAGGAGCTGTCTTTTTTCTTTGCCATGGGGATGTAAGGGCCTAATTTGTCTGTTTCCATTCGGGTCGTTGTGCAGCATGCATCTGACCCACGGATTGAGCAGGCTTCCGGACTCTGGGACTGAAGAACCATGGGTGGGCTGTAGATGCAAAGGGGTGGACGGAAGCACAGCAACGCTGTTTGTGTTGAATCATCAACTGTTGTAGACACTAAGAAAATCCGTGCAATTTTGAGCAAATATGATGCCTGCATGTTAAACCAGAAAAGTCTAATCGCCATTATTTCCAGAATTACCAGGATGTTCCAGCGCAGGTAAATAACAAATTATTCACACACACTCTAATCGTAATGAGGGCCTAGTCCACTATTGTAGGTGTAAAATGCCTCTTACAGACAGGCATGTTCATTGTTTGGCTACCAAGTTGGGTTTTGTTTCCATTCTACTTGTCCTGTTAGTTTAGCAAGACCATTTTCTATACTCTAAGGGGCATATTTATGAGCCCCTTGCGCGGCAGTTGTGTCACTTTTTGTAGCGCTCTGACGGGGCAAACTAAAAAATCATATTTATGAGGCCATGCAAAATATGAGGCCATGTAAAAAACACTGTGCGTGGTTTTGAATGACCCGAAAGATATGGAGTAAGTCAACCCAGCACAAATGACTGCATTGCGCAAGGAAGGTGTTCCATGGGTGTTGCTGTGGGTGTTCCCATGCAGCACCCATGGATTTTTGAGGCTTCCCAGATTTACAAAACCATATAAACCTGGTGATTCGTGAAAACCTTACACCTCCCCACGGGAGGAACAACAAGGAGAAAGAACTTTATATTTCCTTGCTTTTTCCTCTTACCATGTGTGTTGCATTCTGCAGCACACATTTATTTATTTATTAATAACATTTATTGAGCGCACTGTTACCCTTAGGTGTCCTGGCGCTGTGTGATCCTACCTGAGGAACGAAATCAGAGTCAGTCTAGTCCGCAAACAGCCAAGTCTTTAAGGCCTTCTGAAAAGCCAAAAGATTCGACATACCCCTTAGGTACAGGGGGAGCTGATTCCAGGCATTAGCTGCACTAACTACGAAGTTTTGCCGCCCCATGTAGCTTTTTTTACAAACGGCACGTAAACCAGTTTGGCATTCGATGAGCGTAGTGATCTGTTTGGCGTGTTCCAGTACAGTTGCTCTTTTAGATATGCCGGTGCTACTCCGTTGAGTGCTTCCTGCACATGACACAACGCCTTGAACGCTTCCTAACTGGGAGCCAGTGCAACTTCTTTAACTCATTCGCTATAGGGACATATTTTGGGATGCCCAACACCAGTCTAGCAGCAGCGTTCTGCAAGAGCTACAGCCTCTGCAATAATCCTTCCTGCATGTTAAAATAAAGACTATTGCAGTAGTCAAGCCTCGACATGGAGAGGCAGGTGATAATTGTTTTTCGGCACTCTGTCGATAGATATGACAGGATTTTATTGCAGGACCTGAGCACAAAGGAAGTGGGCGAGGTCACTGCATTTATCTGATCTTTAAAAGTTGAGCTTATGGTCCACCCATACACCTAGGTTTTTAACCTTCCTGTTTAGGGTGGGGAGGGGACTAAGAGTATCTGGCCACTACTCTGGTGTCCAGAAATTAGGGTCATTGCCGAAGCGTAATACCTCCGTCTTGCTAGACCCAAGGGTGGCACAATAAGAGCTGTAGTCCTTAGGGGTTTTCTCTGGTCACAATGCCATGGGTACCAAGGGTACCATTTACTAGGGGCTGATATATTGCCAGAGATGCCAATTGGGTTTAGGCTTTAGTACAGTTTTTTTGGGGAAGGAACACGGGCCCTGGGTTCCTGATTGGCAGGGACCCGTGGCACACCAAGGAAACAGTGCATCAGGTATCAGGCAAGAAGTTGGGGGGTACTAGGGGGTACTGCAACAGAAACTAACATTCTTACAAAAGCCCCCCCCCCAGCCCAAAGTCCAGGAGACTAAGCCAACACTGAGAGAGTCTCTCTAGTCTCTAGTCTAGGCGAGGAAGAGTTGGGAAGAGTTGGGAAGTGGTTTGAAAGTTGCAGGGCCTACTCTGCCTTATATATTTCTGTCCAGGTCAGTCCCTTTGTGGAGCTGGCCTACCTTATCAGTTTCAGGACCTAATTCCCAAAGCTCCTCTCCTTGTTCCTTAGTGTCTTCATCCCATCTTTTTATTTTGGTTCCAGAGATGCTTATCTCTGTAAAGTCTAACTTAGCCAGGGCAAGGCCCAGCCTATCCACAGAGGTTACCCACAGTTTGAGGAACCCCACCATGACCAATAGGATCAAGGGGCCTAGCTTACTATTTGGCAGGGGGTTAGGCCACAATGCCAAGAATAGGGCTGCCATGAAGGCTAACACACAGCAGAGGCTGCTGACAGCTGTCAGTGCCCAGAACCACACCTTAAGCTCCTGACTGACAGGTGAAGGGGCTATTTTACAGGTCTCCTTGGGTCCTGTCTGTCTGCCTGTTGTTTTAGGGTGGGGGGTCACCACACTAGGTAGTGAACACCCTTCCTCCACCCTTTGTTCTGCCAGCTGAGGAGCCACCAACTCAGGCTGGACAGTTGCCTGACTAGTCAGGTCTTTGTGTTGGCTAGGGGGGGCTTTACCAGGGCCATTTTTAGAGTTTTCCCTCACTGGGATGGAATCTCACTGGCCCTCTGGAACTGTGGCTAACAGTTGCCCACCTTTCCTATCCTGTTCCTTTTTTAGGTTTCGCTGGGGAACGGAGCCTTTAGGCTCCGCCTCCAGAGAAATCTCTTGATTACAGTAAGGACTCTGGAATACGCCCCCCTGTCCCATTGGCTAGCTCCATAAATGGAGGCTAGCCATTGGAACAGAGAGGCGTCCGTCATGGCCGGAGGAGACTCGGGGGCGTTCCCGAGATTCTTTGGCTTTTGGCGACGTCACGCGACGCCGGGAACGCCCCCGAATCCATCGACACGTGTTTGGTGCAGACTGAAGGTTTGTGAGCCTTCCCCGAGCAAAGCGCACTAAAATAACCTGTGTGCAGCTTCACCACCGCGACCCGGGATCAGTAAACCCCCGACGAAGGGCCCCGTACCTTGCTGGTACCAACGCGATCGAAAACGAGCCCGCTGCTCTCCGATTGGACGGGAGAGCCGAGCCCCCTCATCAAACGCCGCGACGGGATTGGCCCGTGCGGCGCAGCGTCACCACTGTTGCCGTGTGGTGATTGGCTAGGGCGAGGAGCGTCATCGCAGGCTTGACCCGGGAGCCGCACTGCCATAGGCTGACTCCCGGGTGCTTTGGAGGCTCGCCCGTTCTGCCGTGTCTGGATTGGCCCGCTCGACTGGAGGAGCCGAGAATTCACCGCGATCACCGCCGGGCCCGGGGAAGACTGACCTGACCTCGCCGAGGGACCTGAAAGAGTGCTCCAGCCCCCGGCCTGCCGTCTCTGCCCCCCGCTGCTCCCTGGAGAACCGAGAGCGGGCGGAGGAGCGTCCTGAGACCGGCCGGGCTGGAGCGCTAGTGAGCGCTCGCCGCGGGGTGCGCCTGGAAGGGAATCCCCCCTCCCAACAGCATTGCGGTGAGACGCGCTAGAGGCGCGAAGGGTCCCTGACGCTAGGGGCCGGGTCCCGTTATACACGTTTTGTAAACGAGCGACACGTCTACCAAATTTTCATTATTTTGCGAAGACGAACAATGCTGCGCGATATTTAATTTTCTGGCGCCTTTCCGTGGCCTGTCTAGCCGGTCATTTTAAAAATGGCTGCCGCCAAATCTTTCGGTACGGAGTGGTTTCAACCAATACTTTACAGTCACGCCCTGATTTCGTTTACCCTGTTCCTCCGTCCTGAAGGCTGGGAGGGACTGGGAGTCTGACGTGTGAGCTGAACGGAAGCGTGCTGTACTTGTCAACTGATCCCCGGAGGGTAACGGGAATGGTAGTGCTAAAGTTCCTGAAAGCGGATGCCCTAGATTCAACCGTGTCCATGGCCTTGTAGTGTTACTTATTCTAAAACGAAAGTGTCTGGTAATGAGGGCAAACTCCTCATTACCAGACATTGTTATTTTTTGTAGCGCTCTGTATGTTGCTTGCTGGCAGAGTTTTCAACACGACATTGGTTTTTAATAGCAGGCTTGCGATCTTTTATCGTCAAGTAATTTCGCTACTCTGAACAAAATGAAAAGTAAAATAACTCAGTTGAAGAGGCAGTTTTGGTTCTTGTCGTTTAGACGTCTCTTGCCAGATCCATTGTTATTAGCTTACACCAGTCATCTTCTAATGTTTTCATGCCGTGCCCCCAGTATTAAAAAAAAATAATTGCACCCTCGAATTTTTCACAATCATTCTATTAAATTTGCCTAGAATTATTTAAACATTACAGTTATGTTAAACGGTTTAAAAATGCCATCAAATACATGATTGCCAAACATACTATTCTGCTTAGCTGGGCCCTACTAATGTGTAAAGGTACACACGGTGTGATTATCTGAAATGTGAGAGAGAGAAGGTGTTGAAGAATATTAGGAGTCCCTTCCCTCTTTACCCATACTCCCACCCAGGAATAAATTACAACATTTTTTACTAGTGTCCCATTACAGAGTAGCTTACTGCTGATCATTTGTTTTCAGCATAAAACAAAGCACTGCTATCAGCATGATGCTTCTTTTAACCAGAGCTGGCGGCCTGGATCAGTTAAGGCCCCCCAGTTGGAAGACCCCTGTCTTACAGTGTCCTTGTAGCCCCACCCATTGCCTAACATTAGAGGCTTTATTGTCACTCTCATTTGCTTGTTTCTTTTTTTGCTAGATCGCGTGGTACGTCTTTGTGCATTTATGCTTCTTCTGGAGCATGGACACATTATTCACTCCACAGGAGTGCATGTGTTTTCCAGTTATCTCCCTCATGTACTTCTCTTCCACCCTTCGCCGTGCTCTGTTATTCTTTTTCGCCTGTGTGCTTCTCCCCCTCTCACTCTGCATTGCTTTTTTGCTCATGTGCTTGTCCCTGACTGCTCCATGTTACTCTCTCGCCTGTTTTTTTCCCCCACTTCGGTCTCCCGTTTTTCTTTTGTATCACACTCTTACCAGCATGTTACTTCTGCCCTGTTCTCGTGTAACTTTCTTGCGACCTGTGTTGCTTCCCCCATGCTTAAAAAAAATTTAGAACTTTCATTTAAATTACTGAACCAACAAAAATTGGTAACTAAAAAGAAAAAAATAGCATCTGCCTCATTTTGCATGTGTGCGCATTTGTGGTGCACATGATTACAAAATTCCATACCTGGCACAGCATTTGGTTTCTTTTTCATTTTTTTAGCCATGCTGTCCAACATTAGGGATGCTGCGCAGCATAGCTAACTACAAATGGCAAAACCAATAGGGCCAAATTACAAGACCTATTGGCTTTGACAATGCTTGTTTGGTTTACCTTAAGGTCTGCTTCCCATGGAATATCGGGTATATGTGTGATACACACCAGATAACCATGAACTACGGTGCAGTGTTGGCATCTGGGGGATCTGGTGACATCGGGAACTATGAGGATGAAGGCAAGTGGTTTGTAAATATCACAGAACCCTGGCCACCCTCCTGCGCCACATTCGAAATGTCCCGGTGATAACCATGGATTTCTCTCATTAAATGTCAGAGAGATTGACCACTTTAGTCTGCATGGGCGAAATCATTTATTGTACCTATAAAATGCCAGGTGAGGTTAACTTCTCATTACTTCGAATTCCCATCACTACGCAAACAGAGGGTTGCCCAGAGATCAAACTTAACAAGCTCTCTTTTAATAGAGCCCCAAGCATTGGGCAGTTTTAAAGCACTTCTAATACACATAGATTCTGAGAAGGCAGAAGAAAGAGAAAGCTGCCACCCCCTATATATTGCTTTTGCCTAAATGTAAATGTAAATGTATTGGCATTTATATAGCGCACTACTTACCCGTAGGGTCCCAAGGCGCTTCGACCGCTGCGAAACCCTTCCTGGCTTCCCTGAGAGATGGTCCCTTAATGGGTATCTCCAGGGTGAGACCAGGCATCTCCGGCGGTCTGGTGGGGCCGTTAGTGAAGATGAGGCAAGCTAATGCCCAGAGTTGCCGAGTGTGATCGCTGATCAGAGTGGGCAACGAGGCGAGAGAATTATCGAGTCCGCTGACCCTGGTCCAGAAACCTGCCGCGCCGGGAATCGAACCCTGGTCCCAGGCCGTTCTCTGCTCTCGGGTCTGCCGCCTCTAACCAGTGAGCCACACTACAATGCATTTTTATAATATTCCAATAATGCCAAAGAGAGCCCAACTCTGACGACTTAGAAATTAATAAAGAAGCCATTAAATTATGAGAAATGATTTCTGCTGGGCAACACCCTTGAATGTAAATTGTGTGGTGTTATTAACATTTGCAATAACGTGATATACATGAGCTAAAATACTCACTGCTCATTGACCCAATCCTATTCAATTTCATTTGTGCCACTTAATCAGCAGCACAGATACCATTAAATGTGCGACGTGTGCCCTCAGGGGGGGGCTCAGACACGAGTGGAGATGTAGGGTTCTCTACAGTGGGTGAGGGTGATAACCAAAAGCAAGCTGCCATTTGGGTCCACCACAAGGAGAGGTTGTGGGCACCTTTTAGGGACCAGGTTAACAGCACTCATCTTAAAAGGGGTATTGGGGATATTGACAACACTGTTGTATCTTCCCAAGAATAAATGAGCGCACTGTACACAGCAAACTATAGCGTAATTTATAATTTAATATCTAGCCTCTCCAAAAGATTGTTTCCCTGCCCCCTGGCTGCGCTTGCTTCCCTGCCCCCTGGCTGTGCTTGCTTCCCTGCCCCCTGGCTGTGCTTGCTTCCCTGCCCCCTGGCTGTGCTTGCTTCCCTGCCCCCTGGCTGTGCTTGCTTCCCTGCCCGTGCTTGCTTCCCTGCCCCCTGCCCGTGCTTGCTTCCCTGCCCCCTGGCTGTGCTTGCTCCCCGCCCCCTGGTTCCCATTCCCCTGGCTGTGCTTGCTCCCCTGCCACCTGGCTGTGCTTGCTTCCCTGCCCCCTCGCTGTGCTTGCTTCCCTGCCCCCTGGCTGTGCTTGCTTCCCTGCCCCCTGGCTGTGCTTGCTCCCCTGCCCCCTGGGTGTGCTTGCTCCCCTGCCCCTTGGCTGTGCTTGCTTCCCTGCCCCCTGGCTGTGCTTGCTTCCCTGCCCCCTCGCTGTTCTTGCTTCCCTGCCCCCTCGCTGTGCTTGCTTCCCTGCCCCCTCGCTGTGCTTGCTTCCCTGCCCCCTCGCTGTGCTTGCTTCCCTGCCCCCTGGCTGTGCTTGCTCTCCTGGGTGTGTGTGGCTCTGGGTGGGTGTGTGTGGCTCTGGGTGGGTGTGTGTGGCTCTGGGTGTGTGTGTGTGGCTCTGTGTGTGGCTCTGTGTGTGGCTCTGTGTGTGGCTCTCTCTGTGTGTGGCTCTGTGTGTGGCTCTCTCTGTGTGTGGCTCTCTCTGTGTGTGGCTCTCTCTGTGTGTGGCTCTCTCTGTGTGTGGCTCTCTCTGTGTGTGGCTCTCTCTGTGTGTGGCTCTCTCTGTGTGTGGCTCCGTGTGTGTGTGGCTCCTTGTGTGGCTCTCTCTGTGTGTGGGTTTGTGTGTGGCTCTGTGTGTGTGTGTGTTGGGGGGGCTCTGTTGGTGTGTGTGGGTCTGAGTGTGTCTGTATGTGTCTGTATGTGTGTCTTTGTGTGGCATTTGCCAGAGATTAAACTATTGGCATTGTAAATGACAATGCCATTTATTTATCTGTTGTGAAGACCAACACATAAATACAAATTTTGTCATTTACAGTGCCAATAGCTCAAACTTTTCAAAAGGCGAAACCATTGCATTGTAAATGCTTGTTCTCTTTTGGGGCTCAGCTGCACCTACTGCAGGTGGAGCCCCCCTAGGTTTCTTGGGTGAGGCCTGGCATAGGGCCAGTGCCTCTCTTTGGCTCAGATCCACCTCTAAGTGGTCATTCCCCAGGAGACAATCAAGGGGGAGGTCTTTACTGACTATCACCTTTCCCCATCTAAGGGACCCAGCTACGACTAGGGTCACTACAGCCACAGGCCTAACAGTGACTCCCCCTGGGACAGCCCTTACTCTTCTTGTTTCTCCTGGGACATACTGGTGAGGTAGTACCAACCTGTCATGTACCACAGTGTGACTGGCACAAGTATCTCTCAGGGTAGTGACTGGGACTCCATTCACCAGTAGGTGGTGGGAGTGTCTACTCCCCTCTGGGACCTCCAGCTTGCCCTCTTGACCCATTCTCCAGTTGATGGTTAGGAGTACTTCCTCCTCTGAGTACCTATCCTCCCTTGCTACACTGGCAACCCCTGGGACTACACTAGTCACCCCTGGAGTTGTACTATGGACATTGTTCTTAGGACAGCAAGGGTCCTTGGTGTGGAGTCCTGTCTTCTAACAGTTGTGGCACCATATTCTGTTGGGATCCCAATTCTTGCCTTGGTACCCTGGTTTGGCCTGTGAGGTGTATTTTGGCCCACCCGCCTGCTCCTGGGTAGGGTTTTGGGGGGCTACCTGGGACTCCTTACTTTTCTCCTTAAGGGGTTCACTATCATTTTTCTGGGGAGGCTTTGTGGCCCCTTTCTTTTGGTCACCCCCAGTGGACATCCTAGTTACCCTTGTTATGATCCAATGGTCTGCTTTCTTTCCCAATTCTTGGGGAGAAAGTGGACCAAGTCTACTAGATACTGATGCAACTTTTCATCAATGCAGTTACTTAAGATGTGTTCCTTCATAACAGGTTGTAAATTCCATTAAAGTCATGCACATTGCTTCCAGTTAACCAGCCATCCAGTGTCTTTACTCAGTAGTCTACAAAATAAATCCAGGATTGGTTCTGGGTTTTGTGAGCCCACCTGAATCTAATTCTGCACTCCTCAGTGGTGAGATACCGGAAGAAGGGGTTTTTAATATCTCAGAATACCACTGGGCGCTCTACCAGAAGTGGACGCTAGGGTAGCTGGGGCAAAGTGAGTAAGTACGGTGCAACAGGCGAGCGGAGAAGACCCCCTAACCGCACAACAGTATGTCAATGAAAACTAACATACTAAAACAATCACTGCAGTATTGCCTAAGCACACAATCAAAAAATATTTTACAGTCATGTGCAGATATGGCACACAATTCACAGAAAGCCAAAGTCAACAATAAAATAAGCAAAATTCTTGGCACAGAAATGCTGTGAAAATAGCGGTTTAATGGTTCCAAAACCAGCCGACACGTGTTTCGTCGCGTGGGAACAGTGTCTTCGCGACTCCTCAGGGCTGGGAAAAGATACAAAATTATGTACATAGAACATCTGATAGTACAAGAATCTATAAAGTACAATCATACGGCATCCGTTATAGTGTATAGCCCAAAGCGTAAGAATCACCCGGTGTTGTCTACGACGTAGTGTTGGCAAAGCAGGGGCCTTAAATCTCAAGGGCTAGTGATGTAGTGACCCCTCAGGTATTCTGCAAGCAGACGCTGACTACCCGAGAGGTAAATCTATAGTTGCATAAACGTATCATTCAACATGCAATCAAGTTCAAATGTACTACTGTGAAGGGGTAATGGTGTGAGAAGTGTGACGGACGGGTCAACCATTATGCAAACCCCTATCCCCGTGCTTGAGAAGAACACGTGCTCTGTGTGAGGGGTATGATCAGTGAAATCATCTTATCTTAACAAGGTTTTATAAAGCGCTCGCACACCCGAGGGTTTCATGGCGCTAAACCGACAGAAGCTGTGAGACTATAATTGAAAAACCATCTGAAGAAATTAGGCCAAGGCCTGGACAAACAGCCAAGTTTTGAGATGCTTCCTAAATGGGAAAAGCGTGGTACATGAACGAATTTCCAGGGGGAGGAAATTCCATAACTTTGAGGCAAGGGTGGCAAACCTTCGCCCTCCCTTACATTGGAACTTCTGTCGAGGGACAGTCAGGAGGGTTTGATACGCAGAGCGTAGGCTGCGACGAGAGATGTATCTTAGCAGAAGATCTTGAATAAACTTCGGACTGCGAGCATATAAGGACTTAAAATGTATGCAAGCAGTTTTAAAAGTAACGCGTTGTGTAATCGGGAGCCAATGAAGTTGCCTCAATAGAGGTCTGGCAGTCTGCCAGCGCGGAAGACGGTAAATAAGTCTGGCTGCCTGATTTTGAACCATCTGTAAACGTTTGCTGGCGTAGTCTAGGTGTGATAACACCAATGCCATTACCATCTGGGTTAGGGCAGACTGGGTGAGCATCCGGCTAATCTTTTTTATTTTACGGAGCTGGAAAAAACAAGTAGATACAACCGAATTCACTTGTGGCTTCAATGATAGCTCACTATCAATGAGCACCCCCAGACTTTTAACCGAATTAGACGGAATGGGGGGGGAGCCAAGTTCGGATGGCCAGTAATGAGGACCCCACAGAAGTTGACTTTTGCGGACAAGAACCAATTCTGTCTTGTCAGGATTTAACTTCAATCGGTTCCCATCCATCCAATGACGGATATGAAGCATGGTGTTCTGAAATTGATGGATTGAATCTGAAGAATTGTCAATCGTGAAAATGAGTTGCAGATCATCTGCATAATTAAAGGTAGTGACTTTGAAAGCTTTTAATGACTGGAGCAAGGGTAGCATATAAATATTAAACAGGATGGGCGACAGTGAGGAACCCTGGGGGACCCCACAAGTAGTATGGAGTTTGTGGGAGGAAAAAGGGGGCAGGCCAACTGCCTGGACGCAGTCACTAAGAAAGGACCTGATCCAGTCGTGGGCCGGGCCGCAGATGCCGGCTAGTTTGACACGGTCGAGAAGGATGTCATGGTCGACCGCGTCAAACGCGGCCGACAGGTCAAGTAAGACCAGGGCCTGGGGGGTTCCTATATCAGCGTTATGACGCAGGGAGTCCAGGACCACCGTGATGACTGCCTCAGTCGAATGGGCCGGACGAAATCCGTCTCGAAAGGGATCCAGGAAGTCGGTTTGTTCAATAAAACTGGAGAGATGCAGTGTTACATGTGCTTCCAGTACCTTGGCTAAGTAAGGAAGTAAGGAAATAGACCTGTAGTTAGATAGAGTAGTGGGCTCCGCTCCCGTTTTTTCAGGAGGGGCACCACAACTGCCTCCTTAAGAGAGTTGGGTACTATGCCTTGAATTAGAGAAGAGTTGAGGAATCTTAGGATGGGAAGGGGGAAGGTAGCAAATACAGTTTTTAGTATATGGGGAGGACAGCAGTCACGAGGGGATCCAGACTTTACCCTTTTCAGCAGAACGATTAGGGCCGGGGCGTCCAGCGGGGGGAAGTGGTCCAGCAATATGGTACTAGTGACATGTACAGGGTCAGACGGGGCAGGAGTATTGACGGGGATACTAGATTTGATTGTCACAATTTTGTCCAGGAAATATTGGTTAAGAGTGTTACAAAGATCCTGGGTGACAGCAGGCTTAGGCTGAAATCTGCCAGGATTCGAGAGTTTATTAACAATGGAGAAGATCTCCTTAGAGTTAATATTGGATTGTTCGATTAGACTAGAAAAAAAGCAGTTTTGGCTGAGACAATGGTTTTCATGTAATCAGCACGGGCGGCCAAGTAAAGGGTCCTGTCAAGAATGTCATAGGTTCTTCTCCACACTCGTTCTTTTTGACGGACTATAAGTTTTTTCGCCCTAAGGTTGTGGGCATCAGACTGACGAATAGTTTTGAGTTTTTTCAGTGGGGCATATGTATCACTGGCGATTTTAAGCCAGTTGGAAATGTCGGCCCCCGCCAAGCTGAGATCAGAGGTGAGGACGGGTATGGAGTTCTCTAGACTTTCCAAGAAAGCTGGGGTATCCAGAGAACCCCATTTCCTGATAAGTCCCTCCTTGGTATCTATGTTGGTTTTTGGCTCGAGAACAGAGATTTTAAATTGAATCAGGAAGTGGTCGAACCAGACGCAGGGAGATACGACAGGGGGGGAGATATTAAGATTCGCACTCCAAATCTGGTCTAGTGTATGCCCTTTAATGTGGGTGGCTGTGTTGATGTGATGACAGAAGTTAAGTCCTAAAAGAAGCTCCATAAGTTCACTGGCCAGAGGGCCACCAAACTCACTGTTAAACCAGTAATTGAAGTCACCGATTAGCAATATTTTAGTGTAATCGGTGACCATAGCAGACAGCTGGTCGCACAGGGAGAAAGGGAATAAGGGCATACTCTGTGGGGGTCTATATATCAGTACGCATAGAAGTGGGCCTGATCTCGAGTCAAGCTTGATAACCAGATTGTCGACTGCAACAAGATCAAGAGATGATATTTTAGAAAATACATAGCTCTTGTTGATGATAGTGGCTACTCCACCCCCCATTTTCCCTGCGTCCCGATCTACCTGTAAGATATAATAATTATCTGGAAGAGCAGCTAAAATGTCTGGAGATGAGTCGATGTTAAGCCAGGTTTCCGTGAGGAAAAGAATGTCAGGTTTTTGACAAGCAAGGAGGGGAAAAATGTCCAGTTGATGTTTAACTAGGGACCTGGTATTAAGATAGAAGATATTCAGTCGCTGGATTTCGGCAGGTGCAGACTTAGGTTGCAGATGCCGATGGAGTGCCTGGGGCAGGGCTCTTAGGGGACTGGAGGGGGTGTAGAAAATGCCTAACTACTTTAAATATCTAATGGTAGCTGGGCACAAAGGGCAGGCCGAGCTGCGGAGGTTCAACAGGATCTCCATAGGATAGGTCAGTGAAGGGAAAGGTAGATTGGCCCCTGGGCCCGGCCTAGCGCGGACAGGCGCAGACGGGCCTGCTTTTGGCGCGCCTTCAGCCGGGACGGGATGCACATAATATGCTGGTCGTCAATGTAGTGGCAGAAAGACTGCAGCGGCAACCCTGGGCTACCCCCAAGATGGCAGCGATTCTCACAGTCCCCGTAGCAGCGCCTAATCGGCTGCATGGGTGAACGAAACACAGTGAGGAGGAGAGGGAGGGTAAGTGCGCAAGAGCCCAAACATCACGTTTAAAAATAAGATACAGTTTAAAATAGCAATAAGATGGTGCTCCCGGCTTTCCGCCTCAGGAGTAACAGAGCGTACTATCAGTGCAACGCACAAACAGGAAACGCGTCTTATATGCTGGCCGTCAATGTAGTGGCAGAAAGACTGCAGCGGCAACCCTGGGCTACCCCCAAGATGGCGGCGATCCTCACAGTCCCGGTAGCAGTGCCTAATCGGCTGCACGGGTGAACGAAACACAGTGAGGAGGAGAGGGAGGGTAAGTGCGCAAGAGTCCAAAGATCAAGTTTAAAAATAACATACAGTTTAAAATAGCAATAAGATGGTACTCCCGGCTTTCCGCCTCAGGAGTAACAGAGCGTACTATCAGTGCAACGCGCGAACAGGAAACGCGTCTTATATGCTGTCTGTCAATATAGTTCAACAACAAAACAACTGCCAATACTGGGTATTGTTCAATCAATTTTAGAATTAACCTGTATGAAAGAAACATAAAGGTCCGTTTATTAGTTTACGTCACTAGTTTGTTTATTTATTTGAACACTAGTGGAAAAAAAATTGGTCTTATATTTTCATTGGAAACCAATTTTTGGTGTATATACAAAAAACTAGTACAATAACATATTTACAAATGATTCATAATATACAAAAACAATTTACCAACAGTTTTTAAACACATCCAAGCTTGCACACTGGCCAAACCATTCATCCATCTACATTCATCCAACACAAACAGTACAAATCCTAAAGGTCTAATGTCAAAAAAAGACAAAAATCTATATATCAATTTCTTTGAATGTACATATATACAATTTTCACATTTCAACGTTTTTTTCTTTTAAATGAGATATTTGCACCTTTTTTAATTGGACCTATTTAAAGAAATTATTTCAATTTTTGACAAAACGACCACACAACCGGTCGACGCGTTTCGAACTCCCCAGTACGGAGTTCTCCTCAGGACCAACAATCTTAATGTGGTGAAAAAAGCACTACAAGTGTAGATGGTATTGAAACGATAGACAACTTAGACCATAATTATTAATGGCATTGTCGTTCATTAGACGTTTTGAGTCCGTATTCAATTTTCGGCGTGCGTGCGATTCAATCACCCGAGTCCAAAGCTTGCAGAAGCCCGCCTTTGAAATCAAGTTGCCTGGTGTGCCTTCTGTCTGGACTCAGCCTTACTGGTTAGGAGTCACGACCCTGTGTCGTTGTGATTGGCTGTCAATATAGTGGCAGAAAGACTGCAGCGGCAACCCTGGGCTACCCCCAAGATGGCGGCGATCCTCACAGTCCCCGTAGCAGCGCCTAATCGGTTGCACGGGTGAACGAAACACAGTGAGGAGGAGAGGGAGGGTAAGTGCGCAAGAGTCCAAAGGTCAAGTTTAAAAATAACATACAGTTTAAAATAGCAATAAGATGGTGCTCCCAGCTTTCCGCCTCAGGAGTAACAGAGCGTACTATCATACCTGCGCTATAGTATGTATGGAAGAAAGGTCTGCAGAGTGAAGGAAAAGCAAAGGGAAAAAACGTAAGGGGTGAATGCGCAAAAAAGACATATAGAAAGATGCCACAAGGGCAAATATATCTCGAAGTTAAGGGAGTTTCTAATGTATTAATGGTATGCTCACCACTCCACCGGTGATATTTCCGACCCGGCAGGGCCCGTGACCAAGTAGAGGAAATTTCTTAGTAAGCGTTACTCTAGTCAGAGGAAAAAAATGTGATGAAGGGAAGAATTACTCGCGGTCCCCAAAGGGTTAAGACGGGAGGTAAAACTGAAAATGGGGTAAAACAAGGGACATACCAGGACAGAAGAAGTGCGCCTGCGGGAGTTCAAAGTAACTCTGCTAGTATCAATTACGTCACTGCGTCCTGGAGGAGAACAGGCTGAAGGGAGAGCAAGAGACTGTGTAAGATCTTGTGTTCTCGACGTATGCCTGCACATCCAGAACAACAAACGAAGGAACAGACAGTAATCTGCCCTGTCTAAATGTATAGGATACATGCACAAATTCATTACATATAGTAAAATTACCTCCGGACATGTGTTAACTGGCTTTAAGCCTGGGAGGGGATCCGGAAAACTTCCTGGAGCGGATTACTTCCAGGTGGTCGATTTCTGTAGAAAAACGCAGAAAACCCGGAAATTAGTCTATCCGCAGTGGCCACTAAATAATTGGCAGATCATCACGTAAAGCTAGTAGAAACAGAGCCATATACACTTACTAAGTGGAGACGAGGTGAAGGCCAAAGTCGGGTTCTCGCAGGTCGCCGTGTTCCAAGTGTAGGACACGTGACCGGAAGTGGGGAGTGTTTAAATACTGTGCATGTCGTAACTAACGTCCTCGTAAACAAAAGGACTAGAACGTTGACCTATCCCATTAAAGAAGTACTTACTGAGTGGACAGTCAGCAAACAGTCCATCCATAGATAAACTGACATAAAAAGAGAGAAGAGACTACGCAAAGAAAATAGAATTAACAGATAATCTAAAGTAAAAAGGATCCTGTGCACTCAGATGGAAATCAGCCCGAAAATAATAACGTGTAGAAGAGTTCGCAGGAGCGCAGATTCAAGTGCCCGCATGCGTGATTATCCGTAAAGGGTGAAAAACGGGGAACGGGTGTTCACGTCGGTGCATTAAAATAAACAAACCGCACGAGAAGTGTCATTCATGATAATATGCGTTGATTAAAGGGTACAGCATATAATGACAGTAAATCTCCTCAGTGGTGAGTCCAAATCCCTCAATCAGAGTTCTCTTCATGAGATCATAGGACCCTGCATCTGGCTCAGAGAGGGTCAGAAGCCTGTCTCTGCAGTTACCAGCGAACAGTTCCCAGAGGAGTGCCCCCCAGAGAGGTTTCTTTACTCTTCGTATTTCACAAGCCCTCTCAAAGGCTGTGAACCACTTGGTGATGTCATCACCTTCCTCAAATTTAGGGACAATCCCTTTGGGGATTTTAGGGTCAAAAAGTTCTTCCCTGTCCTTATTGTTATTATTGCTGCCACCATTGATGGGTGCTAAACCCATCTATTTCCTTTCTTTCTATAGAGCCAGGAGTCTGGACTCTAGATCTACTCTTTTGGCTAGCTTTGCTAGAAAGTTGTCCTCCTCACTGGAGGCTTCCCCAGTGAACTCTCTGGTACCTGGTCCACCCGTGTGGCCCTTAGGTTCCCAGATGCTGATTATGGAGTTCAAGGGTATGGGGGCCCTTTCCTCCCTAAAGAGGATTGGGAGGGGGGAATTATCCTCCTCCTCAGACACCTCTCCCCCTTCTGTCTGGTCTTCACCATGTTCAGAGGGGTGGCCTTTAGCATACCCAGCTAGGAGCTCCTGGAGCCCTACTTTGGTTGGATGCAGGCCTATTGGTATATTTTTAAGTTTGCATAGGGACCTCAATTCCTTGAAATTCAAGTGCAAGTAAGGTGTGAGGTCAAGCTCCTCCACCAGGTCCATGTTATCTTCACGAATAGCTGGGTTCTGTTGAGACATTCTAACCTGACAGTTCTAACCCTCTACCCTGACTATAGTGACTTTTATTTGTCTAAAATTCTAATTGGACTTAAGCAAGGCCCTACAAGATTTTTAGGATTTTGGAAAAAACTGTTTCAGAATTCTAAAGGCAATTTATGAGTTCTGTCATTTTAGCTGTTAATAATGCTGTTGTAATGTCCTTTTTTCTTCTTTAGTCTATCCCTTGAGCCGGGAAACCCACTGCGGGTAGCTGTTGCGCATTATAAGTTTTAAATAAATAAATAAATAAACCAAGTAGTCCAACAAATGCAAGTTTGTATCCCACCACTGCCACCAATGTGAGAAAGTGGCTCTATATGTACAAGACCAAAGTAAGGTACAGTGTGTATAGAGTCCACAATCCCCAGAGGTATAACAGAGGTTGAATTCAGGTCTGACCTTACTCTCTAAAGTGGTAGCTTGGTCGAGCAGTAAGGCAGCACCAGAGGATAGTGTAAAGCAGTTGATGTACACACTCAGTCAGCAAAAGGTTTCATACATTCAAGAACTGAAATCTAGGCCAATTGTTTTTATATCCAAAGATATGGTTGGTTTATTTTTAGAACCAACAGGTATCAAAATATACTTTTCTCGATATGGGTACTCTCATGTAATTACTTTGTAAAGAGGCAATAAACTTGGTAAACACAATAGGTACTTGTTGCAGTAGGCAACACAATTCTAACCACAATTTAACATTGAGCTCAAAGGGTTTTTCTACATAAATGCAGCTGATTACTTTATCGATTACTTTTGTAACTTCAGGACTGGATCCTAGTTTCAGTCTTAAGGTCAAAGCTGAAAACAGTTTAGTAAAAACGTTTTAGTTATTGCAATGATTTTTAAAGAATATAAAGGTATTTTAAAAGTTGACACAGAAACTTTTCAGTGAAAAACCAGCAATGTTATCCAATGGAAGGAAATTCAAAGCACAGGTAAAGTAGTTTCCTGTTACTTTTGTAATCCAGTACTGGACTCCTAAGTTCAGCTCTGGGGTCTCTACCTAAGACAGGTAAGTAATTACGTTTTAGTAGTTGGTACGATTTTTAAGGAATATTTGTAATTTTCAAAAGTAGACAAGAAATTTCACAGAAAAAACAGTCAATGGTTTCCTATGGACGAAATTTAGATTACTAGTAACCACGGTTATGATTACTTTTGCAGTTCACTACTGGGCTACAAGATACAGCACCGGATTCTCTCCTGATTACAGGTGAGTACTTCCGATTTTGATATTCGGCTGATTTTATATGAATATTTTAACATTTCAAAATGTCACCCTTAGAAGAAATTTCAAGTCAAACCAGTCAATGTTATCCTATGGCAGGAAAGTGAGTCATCGGTTTTCAGGTGAGTACTTCACTGGTGAAGTTAAGGTTCCGGGCATAGACTCAGAGGTCCCCCAGGGTCAGGTAGGTACAGTTGGTACACCCTCAGCGGCACAGGGGTGGCCGGGTGCAGAGGTAGTTTGGCCCAATGTTATCCAATGAGAGGCAGGGGGCCTTCGGTTGGTGGCTGCTGGCTAGCAGGTCACGAGCTACGAGAGCTGCGCTCCTGGTCACTTGCTCAGGGCAAATGGGGAAGTAGGATAGGACAAAGGTTGCACTCCCAGGGGCACTCAGCGGTTGGGTGCAGAGTGCTTTTGAGCCGTCGGGCGCTTAATGTTATTCAATGAGGATCTTGAAAAGGGAACAAAGGCTGCAGGCTTGGGGACGGAGGATCTTCTGGAGTGACCAACACTTCGAGGGGTAAGTTGGGATCTTGGAGGATAGGTAGGCACCCAGGAGTTGGGCACAGGGGGCTGTAGGGCTCCGGGTGCAGGATTGTCTTTTGAGGTCGGGAAATCTTATCCCCGGCTGGTCGCGGTCGGAGGGGTCCTCTGTCCTGAGGCTGCAGGCGTCGTCGGGGTCATCGAGGAGGGTCCTTGGGCACTGGATTCCAAGTCAGAATCGCTAGGGGGACGTCCTCAGGGTCTTGATTCACTCCAGCACAGGCCAGGCTTGGTGGGTGCAGAGTGTGCAGGGTTTGCGGTTCCGGGCTGAAGCCAGGGCTTGTTACTTGCTTTGAGCAGCACCACTGCTCGTGGGAGACCCAGGTAGTCAGAGTCACAAGGCAGTCAGGTCCTCTGGGGTTTTTGAGATTGCTGACCACTGGAGATGCTGGGGTTTAACAGGAGCAGGTTCGAGGGTCGACAGGTCGGTAGGGCTGGGGCCGAATCAGTTGGTGTCTTCCTCTTTTTAGCAGCTGCACAGCAGGTCTTCGTGTTCCTTGATCTTCTTTCTTGTTTCCGAGTCTAAGGAAGGAAGGTTCAGGGAGCCCCTAAATACTGAATTTAGGGGTGTCACAGGTAGGGCAAGGGCAGGGACTAATAGGTCCCTGTCCTGGGGTAGGTACACCTCCTATCCTGCTCCTCTCCTGTGGGAGGGGGGCAGGAGCCTAGCTGTGATTGGGCAGGGCTCCCCATCTTCAAGATGGCCGGAGCCCGGGGTCGTGGTTCACCTCGTCTCCCCCACCTGAGGGGCAGAGTTGGCACCGGCTGGCACCCCCCCTTCCTGATGTAATTTTTCCCACCAGTCTTCCCACCAGAGTGGGGGTCAGGACTGGTGGGGGCCAGTTGCAGGGTACAGCAAATGGTCTGGAGAAGCTCACAGAGGCGGAATGCCTTTGAAGCTTCCCTCTGCCCATCCTGGGGGAGGAGACCTAGCACCTCGCCCAGGATGTGCATTGTTGCAGGCCCAGGAGAGCGGGGGACTCTCCACCCAGGGGTCCGGCAACATGTCTGCTGTGTGGCAGCCTCTGCAGCCACTCAGCCCAGACTTGGATTGTGGTTAGGTTTCAGGGGGCATCTCTAAGATGCCCTCTGTGGTGCATTTCTCATTAAATCCTGCACTGGCATCAGTGTGGATTTAATGTTCTGGGAAGTTTGATACCAAACTTGTCAGTCTTCAGTGTAGCCATTATGGTGCTGTGGAGTTCGTAATGTCGACCTCCCAGCACCATATACTCTTAATGGCATCACTGCACTTACAGTGCCCAGGAATGGCCCTGTGTACTGTAGGGGCACAGGGCCCATGTACTTGTCCCCTCACCACTGGCATAGGGCACTCTTAGTTTAGTTCTGTACTCAGGCACTCAGCATGCAAAGGCAGTGTGTGGTGTGCCAGGGTACAGGACCCCTAAGGGTGGCACTATAAGCGCTGTAGCCCTTAGGGGTCTTCTCTGGTCACAATGCCCTGGGTACCTAGGGTACCATTTACTAGGGGCTGACAAGTGGCCAGAGATGTCAGTTGGGTTTAGGCTTTAGTACAGTTTTTTGGGTGAAGGAACACAGGCCCTGGGTACCTGATTGGCAGCGACCCAGGGCACACCAAGGAAAAAGTGCATCAGGTATCAGGCAAAAAGGGGGGGGGTACTGCAACAGAAACTCACTTTCTTACACATATATATTAAATAACGTCGAACTCAGAGGGGACCCCTGCGGGACCCCACAAGGCAGTGAAAACGGGTTGGATACAAATTCTCCCAGTGCCACCTGCTGACTCCTATTCATCAGAAATGATTTCAGCAGGCTCCATGCTGCACCCGTATACCGATCTCCCGCAGCCGGTCCATCAACAAAACGTGATGGACCGTGTCAAATGCTGCAGAGAGATCTAGCCTAATTAGAGCTGCCTTACCACCCTGATCTAAAATAGTCCAAACCTCTTTGGTAGATTTTAAAAGTGCCTCTTCCGTACTGTGGCCCCCTCGAAACCCATACTGCATTAGATCAAGAGCATGTGTGGATTCCAGAAATTGGCTGAGCTGGGTGTTTATGTGTCTCTCTACAATTTTTGCTGGTTTTGGAAGTCTAGATATTGGCCTGAAATTATTAGGATCTTTAATATCAAGGTTTGGTTTCTCTAATAGGGGCAAGATGGAAGTTTTTTTCCAGTCAGTGGATAATAGCCTTCTCTATACATCGCATTAAAATGGGTGTCAAGGCTCGAGCGACAGGCTTTGCTGCTAGCTTTAAGATCACAATTGGACAGGGATCCAATGGGGAGCCTGATTTCACCTGCATCAGAAGATTAGTAGTTTCTGTGGTGGTGAGTTGAACAAACTTCTCCAGCGAACCTTTCTTTTCTGGATGCAGATTATCAGCTTGGTCCACCCAGGTTTTTGGAATTACATTGGTGAAAGCGGTAACGATGGTATTTACCTTTGTATGAAAAAAACTTGCTAGAGTTTCACATAACCCTTGACTAGGTGTAACTGAAATATTCGCTGGATTAACCAGACTGGTGACTGTTTTGAATAGTTCCCCAGCAGAGTTAGTAGCTTTATTAATCTTCAAAGAGAAAAATAGGCGCTTAGCCTGATCGATCTGCTGTTTATATATGGTGAGAGCTTGTTTGTACTCCTCCTTATCACTAAGCTTGTGCTCCGTTCTCCATCTTCTCTCGAGATGTTTACAACTCACTTTCTAATCCCTCAGTTCCTGTGTATACCAAGGGGTGGAAAGCTGCCTTCTAGTGGGATAGAACTTTTTTAAAGGAGCAAGTTTCTTTCCTGCATTTACTAACCAGTGATTGTAGGAACCTATAGCCAAATCTAAATTTGCTGGTGGCATAGTTATAGTCTTATTGAGTGTATCACACAGATCCTCAGCCACTACTCTCTTCCATTCTCTTTTCTCTAATTTCCTTTTATTCACTTGTCTATACGGGTGGCTCTCAGGAATGTTAAGATTAAATACCACAGCTTTGTGGTCCGACCATAGTAGCGGAATAATATCTGTCATACATAAATATGGATTATTGGAAAAAATGCCATCCAATATGTGTTAAGCCTGGTGAGACGCATCTGTCAACCATTGCTCTAAATTGCTACATTTCATCAAATCTAGCAATTTGGCTGTGTCTGAGTCTGCTGTGATTTCCAAATGAAAATTAAAATCCCCATATATAGTATTGGAGCAGGCCGTAATGCCTGTTTCCACAATGTTGCCCACCTTCTCTATGAAGCGGGATCTGGGCTTGGTGGTCTATAAACAAGTGAACCTTGGAAGGTATACTGGGGGGTCATACTGAAGGAGAAGTCTAACGCCTCGCAGCCCTCCACCTCACCCGGACAAAAGGAGGAGATAATGGAAGTGTGGTAGATCACGGCTAGTCCACCCCTTCTTCCCCTTGTCCTATTCAGAGTATAACAAACAAAGTCCGCCGGAGTCGTCTTGATCAGGTCTGGACCCAATGCATTATCCGTCCAGGATTCCGTAATAAACACTATCTTAATGTCTTCACACATACAAAGAGGAACATGACTCCCAAGGCTGTTTTGTGTAGGAATGTGCCCCTTCCTGCACAAAAATAATCCTGCTAACCACACCTGCACTCTTGAACCATGCCATAGGGTACCTGCGTTGGAGCTAGGCTGCCGAAATGACACCAGTGCAGGGGGAAAGGACAAGAATGCACCATATTAGATAAATACAGTGCATTCCTGCCCTTTCACTTTGATGTAGGGCAGTGCAGCAAGGTGACTTTCTGCGCAGGCCTAAGCCAATTCCCCATAAATGAGGCCCAGAAGTTCCTATATCACAGACAGGTTTGGGTCACTTTTTGTCCACATTGATTTGCTGTTTAACTTCTATTCACTGGAAATTCCTGTGAGAGAGGAGTCTTGGCATGAGAGGGAAGACTGAAACTCATCCACCAGCTGGTACCAGGAAGCACCACAGCGGTAGAAGAAGACTCTCAACCACAGTACTGTCGTCCTCCGTCTTTGCAGGTTGGCCATCCATGGAGACGGGGCGTTTTCAAAGAAATCTCTGTCGTAGACTCCACCACTGCTCCCGATCCTTCATCCAAGTGAACTGCGTAAATAGACTCCAACACCATGAGAGCAGGCGGGACAGAGCAACAGCACTTATGCTAACTGCCTGAAGAGACTCTGTTTTGTTTTGTCGTTTGTTCTTTCCCACAGGTTGGACTTTGTTTATTTCTTTTTCAATAAAGTTTGGGAGGGATGTAGTGATCTGCTGGGCATGGTCTAGTTTTCAAGCGTATACCCTATGTACCCAGCCACTTCCCAAGGGCTGGCTTTGACACTCATTCCACACCCATCAATCACAGGTTGCACTGGGATGGTGACCCAGCCAATAAAATGGGCCGGGCGCACCTGCCCTGGGTCAGTTCCAATTGCAGCGACCATGTGTCTGTGTGGTCATTTGTGCTGCATTAGGGCCTTGGGCTCTAAACACTACAACATCTTAGATATTTGAAACTAGGTAGAACTTGTAACTGAAATTCAGTCTCCATCAGAAAGACTGTGAGCATTTATGCATGGTAAAAGATAAAAAACGTTAAAATGTAACCCACAAGGTGGACAAAGCATCACTAAAGAGGCTATTCATTTTGTCTTCCTTTAGTGAAAAAATGATGGGGGAGAAACAGTCAGGCTAATAGGTTTTTCCTCTTTCTCAGAATTCATTTCAGCAGATAAAAGGCATTTAGGAAATTTGTCTCACAGAGGCTCATTCAAAGAGTGTCTTTCAGGAGTACAGGGAGTAATCCATTACTGTTCTAAGAAAAGTTCTTGACACTACCGTCCCTGCATGAAGGGCTCACGGCTGACATGCAACTGCGGTCAAAAGCCAGTTTTGATGGCAACAATGTGAACATTTTGATTGAAACCTTATGAAAGAAATTATCATTTACGTGTTTACGTTTATCCTCTGTCTAACTGTTACTGACGATCCAAATTTGTCATCTTTTCATGTTTGTTTTCATTTTACTATTTTATGTTTACAGTTGTTGATGAATTCTATATTTTGAATTCATAAATTGTGAATTCAACCTCAAAAATTCACAGTAATATTATAAACACTCCACTACTTGTGCTGAGGGACCAAAGGTTTGTGAAATGTGCTGTAGCCTGTTTGCAACTAATGTTTCTTTAAGTGGTGCCTGAGGCAGGGGCACAAGGAAAACCATAGTAGTCCCACAGTTCTGGCTGGCAGGCACAGTGTACTGGCATTGAGAAGATTTGGAGTGAGTTGAGAGGACATTTTAACACTTTGGCTGCTCAGGATATTCCTCTGCTGTGCTGGGCCATAATGATAATGGGTGTGGTCATGACGAACTCAGCTCGTCATGAGCACATGAGCACCGTGCCTCATGACGAGCTGAGCTCGTCATGAACACCAAAGGGGTTCAAGGTATTGGGGGTATTCCCTATGGGGGAGGGGGAGTTTATGGGGGTGCATTGATTTCGTCTTGTGGGACAAGAGCAGTTTGCAGGGCTAGAAGGGTCTCTCATAATGTAACCTCTCAAACACTCCTAGCCAAACTAAGCACCGTCGTTCACGATTGCTTCACAGTTGTGGTATCTGTGTAAGCCAATATCGTTGTGGAGAAAAACTGAGGAACCAGAAATGAGGAGGACCTGATTCACAAAAAAATCAGCAATCTACAGCCTCTGGTTAACTACATCACTTTGCTGCAAATTCACAACTTTTTAAGAATTGACTGTTTTTTTTAGCATACTCTTGGAAAACATGTGTGACTTTCTATTTACATTTCTGGCAGGGCTTTCCACATGTGAAATTGTAGACGGTGCATGCACAAATGTCTTTGCATGTGAGCAATTGCGACTTTTTACTTTCAAGGGAAATACATTTTCTCATGGAGAAACCCCTGCCCCATACCTTGTTCAATGGTGGAAGTGCTTCATCTCAAGACTACGAGTTGCTCCTGCTGTTGTGAGGAGTAAATCTCCAACCGTCTACAGGGAGAGAATTAGTCAAAAAGAAGTTTGTAAATACACACTCACTAGTGGGCATTCCCCAATTTGTTAAGGCTTCCTCTCCGTGGAACCTGCAAACAGCATTCATCATTCTGAGGTGGTGTTACACATGTGTAAATCCCTTTGAGAGGCTAAAACACAAGTGTTACACCTGACAGCCTTAGGGTTGTGTTCCCCCTAACTTTTTGCCCACCTCCTCCACTTTTCTGACCTCGTTTTTGCTGGTATTAGGACTTTGTGCATTAGCACAGCTTGTTCACCATTGATAAAGTGCTTGTGCTCTCTCCTCTAAACATGGTAACATTGATTCAGCCGCAATTGGCATATTTAATTGTCTTATACGTCCCTAAGAAAGTGGTACCACTTGCAATCAAGGCCTGTAAATCAAATTCTACTAGTGGGTCTGCAGCACTGATTGTGCAGCCCACTTAACTAGCCCTTTAACCATGTCTCAGGCCTGCCGCTGCAGAGACGGTTTTTGCAGTTTACACTCCCATGTCAACTCGGCAAAATAAACATTTCGCTGGGCAAAGCCTTCCCTTTTAATACATATAAGTCGCCCCTAAGGTAGGCTCCAGACAAACCAGAGGGCAGGTTGCACTCAATTCAATTCAAATTCCTTTATTCGGTACTTAAAAAGATACCATTAAAGTGCATAGCAAATACATACATACAATTTATATAAAAACAGTTAAAAAATTATTAAAAATTTCATATATATCTACAAAAAGGTACAGTTTGTCATTTTCAGGTAATGGGGGTTTCAGTCTGCGTTCAAGTGGAGTCTACAGATATTTCCCTCATGTTCCTCAATTTTATAGCAGATTTAATAAAGCTAATAACACTTAACAAAGTATGAGGATCTGGTGCCTTTTGCAAAAATAAAATGGCATCT
Organism: Lissotriton vulgaris; assembly: GCF_964263255.1. Classification (NCBI taxonomy): domain Eukaryota; kingdom Metazoa; phylum Chordata; class Amphibia; order Caudata; family Salamandridae; genus Lissotriton; species Lissotriton vulgaris. The sequence continues at coordinate 782,631,252 of NC_141694.1, read as the reverse complement.
TTGGCGTGCTTAAATTTTCGGTTTTTCAAGATCCTTACTAAAAACTTCTTTCTAGGTTCTGAAAAGCGGGGGCATAATAAAACAAAGTGAAGGGTGTCCTGCGGAGACCTAGAGTCGCAGCCGCAGGAGCCCTTCGCCTCTACCGTAGATGTGTAACCAGCAGGACTTGCCAATAAATGATGTAATAAATTCAAACGAAACCTGGTCATGTAAAATCTTTCCTGCGCATTGTACAGTACAGCCAAATATGGTTCCATTTTAAAATTTGTGGTTACCACTGGTCCATGAGCCGCTACCGAGGGTTTTTTGTTTTCAGTGAGCGCCCTCCTATCAGTTGACCATGCTTCAAATGAATTTTTAAGCAATGTTTTGTTCTGTGTGGTCAGCTGCTCTGGGTCAGTGAACATGTTTTTGCAGCCAATGCGGACCAGGGTATCCCTAACGTATTTTAACCACGTGATTTGTTCCCATTTGTCCCGGTTTAGACAGTCCATAATTATCTGTCTACTAAAGCTGGCTTCTGGGTTTGTCCATATCCTGATCCAGGCCATAAGAGGTCGAATCTTGATTTTATCCTCGATATAGGGTTCTCCCAGTTCCAGATGGGTTATATGTGCCGGGGTACTCTGAGGGACCTTAAGTAGTCTTTTGAAAAATTTATTTTCCTCCGTTTGTATTTGTTGTATGTGATTAATTTTGCAGCCCCACACTTCTGCTCCATATAACACTTTCGCGCAGGATACAGCTTTGTATAAGTTTAGTATCTGTTCCGGTGACCACCTACCAAGCCTCCTTCCATATGCCATTATAGCACCCGTAGAGGCCACCAATTTGGATGCATGCTTTTCGGCCAGATTTTTAAATTCTAGTTTCTCGTCGAAGAGGACGCCAAGGTAGGAAAATGTCTTAACTACTCCCATCTTATGACTACCTATACTGTACGAGAAGTTATTTTTTGCATTCCGGCCTGTGGTCATGATGAAAGATTTATCCAGGTTGGCTGAAAGGTCCAAAGAATTCATAAAATTTACGAACCCATTAATACGTTTTTGGAGTCCCAGTGGCGTTCGGGCTAGCAACACAGCGTCGTCCGCATAAAGGAGGACTGGTACTGAGCGCTGGTCGATCTTAGGGCAGTCCACTTCTAGTTCCATGAGGCTTTTGTCCAGATTGTTTATGTATAAAGAAAATAAAAACGGCGCTAAAATGCAGCCCTGCCGCACTCCACTTGTGCAAGGGAACGGTTCAGTCTTCATCCCTTCGTTGCTGTAACGGACTGTGGCCGTGGTCTCCCAGTGCAGAGCCTTTAAAATGTCTACTATTTCATAATCCACCCCCATCAAGATCATCAGGGCCCATAATTTCTGTCTATTTACACGATCGAAGGCAGCTGAGAGATCCATAAAACCCATATATATGGTTCCGTTGGCTGCAATGGTATATTTAGCGGTAAGTAAATATAGATTTAGGCATTGGTCTGTTGTGGATCTCCCTTCCCTGAATCCATACTGTACATCAGTTAAAATGTGATGATCCTCTGCCCAAACTTGCAGACGATTTAAAATGGCGCGTCCCATGATTTTTGCCGTAACGTCTATCAATGAAATGGGACGATAACATTGGGGGTCGTCCCGACTGCCTTTTTTATAGATGGGGACAATGGTTGCAGAGGACCATGAGCGGGGCAGTCCTGTCACAACTGCCTCGTTCAATACCCTGGTAAGGACGGGAGCCCACAACTCTATATTGCTCAGGTAGAGGTCAGGGGGAATGCCATCGGGACCAGGGGCTTTATTCTTGGAAAGCCCTTGAATGGCTGATTTTATTTCTTTTAGTGTGAACGATAAACATGTGGTTGTTGGTGGTTTTGACCCTTTTTCTTGCAGTGTGGCCCCCATATGGTTGTAAAGACCACAGAAATGATTCCGCCATTGTTCAGGAAGTATGGTATTTATTATGTCCGGCCCTCTCGGGTCTTTAAAGCAAGGTTCATTAATAATTTTCCAGAAAGCCGACATATCTCTACGCTCTGCCGCTTCCCTTAAATCCTCCCATGCTCGATATTGTAGAGAGTTTTTACAAGTTTTCAGGGCTTTTTTATAAATAGCTCTCTTCCCCGCGATCTTGGCTTTGTCTTTCGGTTGTTCCGTAAGGCTTTTTTTTGGGTCTTTTAGTGCCTTGGTGCAGTCATGGTCAAACCAGCGTGGCATTAACGGCTGTTTAGGTCCTGTTCGTGGTGAGGTTTTCAATAGATTGTTTATAAGTTTGGCAATTTCTTCAAATGCACTTACTACAGTTGGGCCTGTCACATTTTCATCTAGACAAATCTTTAAATGTGCTTGTCCCTTCCTCACTAGATCCCGATAGAATTTGTCCCCATCTATCTTTGCCCATTTGAGCCTTCTCCCCTGTGCGGTTACCTGTTCCAGGGCTTCCGGTCCACCCACTCTTAGGCTGAGATTCATGCATGTAGTGTTCAACTTCAGTGGATTATGGTCGCTGAAGGGACTCAAAATGATGTCACAATTTGTAATCCATTTTTTGAGAGTTGGGGACACCAAAATGAAGTCTATATAGGAGTGACAACCTCTTCCTTTAAATGTTGGATTGGGTTCCTTCTTGTTATCTATCTTAATCAGGTCCATTGTGGGCACTAGATCATACCTCTTGGTGAAGTTTTCCATCTCCTTTCCTTCAACAGTGTGGGCAAAATTAGTCCCCTTTTCCTCTGTGCACCTTGACCAATCCTTGTTTATGGGTCTTAGTTTTTCACAAAGGTGACAATTGAAGTCCCCTACTAGAATCGTGTATGGTACATATTGTAAGTAAGCAATCTCGTAGGCAGATAGGGTTCTTCAAGTCTTCTTTAATGACATGCAAGTAGAAGGCAATACAGCGACATGATAGCACATCCTCCGCCTTCCCCTCCAGTAACCGACTACCTCCCACAGCATTCTCCCTGACATCCATTCCACGCATTCCACACGAGCACATACACACACGCGCACACATACACATACACGCGCCATACACACGAGACACAAACGCGCACAGCGCATAACACGATACCACACACCCTCCTCCTCAAAAAGCTTAAGTACCCGCAAACGGAATCATCCTAAACTGAAATCAGAAAACCGGACAGGCAACTTCCTTACTCTTTCACTACGGCGAAGACATTCATCATCAACACCAAAATTAGAAGAAGAAGGTCCAACATCACCAACATCCCCAACACCATTTCCAGACACACAGTCGGTACTACAGCTACCTGCGTTGCTAGATGACGCCAACTCTTTTACTAGGCCAAAATCATCACCTAACAAATAACCGCAACAAGACCCGCCATCATAATGTGCACCTACCACACCACTCCTCTCATTACAAAGACTCAATTGGCGAAAATTCCATCTTTTACCATCTTCTAATTCAACAGCACTACCAAAAACCTTTATTACCCTTAGGGGTTTAGACCATACACTTTCACCTTTCAATACCTTCCTAGGGTTCTTCACCCTAACCATCTGACCGATCCTAACTAAAGGCCAAGTACATCTATTACTATGATACTGCTGATTACGGTCTTGATACTTCTTAACCTCAGATCTGACTTCTTTATCAATATTCTTAGTGTTGCATTGCATTTTATCGTTTCTTTTCCTCAACCACCAAGGTACCAACCCAGAGAATGGTTTCCTACCTCTCAAGATCTCAAAGGGTGTTTTCCCTGTAGCTGAATGGGGAGTGACACGATAAGCAGTCAGCCTCTCTTGCAAAGCTTTCCTCCAAGGCAAGCCTGCACTCAATGCCAATTCAATCGCTTCCTTAACTACTCTGTTGAAGCGTTCAACTTGGCCGTTTCCTTCTGGGTGATATAATGATGATTTAATGTGTTTGATACCCATCACCAGTAAAAATTCTTCCATCTTCTGTGATACAAATTGGGGACCTTTATCTGAAACTAATATTTCAGGAACACCCTCTCTTGAGAATACATCCTCTAAAAATTCAATAACCACATCTGTTGACATCCCACTTACCATTCTTACCTCGGGCCATTTTGAATAATAATCAACTAGTACAATGGCATAACAGTGCATAGATGACACAGCTGAGAATGGCCCCATAAAGTCGATAGCTAGCTTCTGCCACGGGTATTCAGGTAACTCCACCATAGTTAATGGTACATTTAATGGTTTAACCACTTTATCACTAGTACCACAAATCTTGCAATCCCTTACCAATCGGTCCACCATGGAATCTACACCTGGCCACCAAAACCACTCTTTGACCCTCCTTTTAGAACTGGACATACCACCATGCCCTAAGTGGCTTTTCTCAGCAATATCTTTCCTTAAACCAATGGGAGGAACAATCCTGTCACCTCTTAGAATAATATCATTGACAATACACAATTCATCTCTGATCTTAGAAAACGCAACACATTCACCACGTAAGTTGGATTCTCTTGGCCAACCCTCAACTATAAAACGTTTAACCTCCTTCAAAACTACATCCTTCTCCATCTCATTCATCCAAGATGTTTCAGAAATACCACTAATGGCATCCTGAGTACCTACAAGAAATACGTCCTTAGCAGTAAATGCTATTTCACAATCAGTATTGGTTTTAACCTCCTCAGAATCCACATTGGGTAATCTGGATAAACCATCCGCCACTACATTATCTTTACCTGGAATGTATTCTATGTCGAAACTAAACATCTGCAGCTTGGAAGCTAAACGAGCTAACCTTGGAGTTAAATTTTTTCCTCCCTCAGGTCTTAAAATGTTCACCAATGGTTTGTGATCAGTGCAAATTTTAAACTTCCTCCCCCACACATACATTCGAAATCTTTCAGCTGCCCATGAAGCAGCCAATAATTCTTTCTCTATTACGGAATAATTCCGCTCCGCTTGGGTCATGGTGCGTGAAGCATACGCTACTACCCATTTTTCAGACTTAACCCATTGGGAAAACACAGCACCAATTCCATAACCAGACGCATCCACAGATAACACACATTCAGCCGTTGGCAAAAAGGGTTTCAGACAAGGAGTAGTAACTATCTCCTTCTTCACTTTCTCAAAACATGTCTTTTGTTGCTCACCCCATGTAAATACTACACCTCTTTTTAATAATGATCTCAAGGGTTCAACTTTTGAAGCATAGTTCTCAATAAAACGTGAATAAAATTCTGTGAGTCCAAGGAATGACATCAATTGTTCTCTACTAGTAGGCTCCGGAACAGCTAAAATAGCGTCTACATGACTGATTTTAGGTCGAATGCCATCCTTAGATATAACATGTCCTAAGTATTCAACTTCAGATTTCCCAAATACACATTTCTCATTTTTAATAGTCAGCCCACTTCTTCTCAATGCATCTAGAACTTCGAATAAACTCTTATCATGACATTCTTTGTCCTTCCCATATATCAAAATATCGTCTTGAAACACCTTAGCATTTTCAATACCTTGTAAAACCCTGCACATTTCCCTTTGGAACACAGCAGATGCACTGGCAAGACCAAATGGCATACGTTTATACCTAAACATTCCTTCTGTGGTAATGAAGGCAGTGCAGTGTTTAGAATCGTCCTCTAACACAATTTGATGGTAAGCACTGGTTAAGTCTATCTTGGAAAACCAAGATGAACCACCAACAGAAGATGTGAGTTCCTGCAGATTAGGAAGAGGAAATGTGTCCACCCAGATGGCTTCATTTAAACACCTTAGGTCCACACACAGTCGTAAATCGCCATTAGATTTAAGCGAAATCACGACTGGCGAAACCCAATCTGAGCTTTCAACAGGTTCGACAATACCATCACTACACAGTTTCTTAAGTATTTCACCTAACTTTTCTCTATAGCTGATGGGAACATTCCTAAGTTTTTGTCGAATAGGACATGCACCTTCTCCTAATATTATTTTGTGCTTGAACCCAACCATTTTACCGATCCCATTCGAAAATACATCAGGAAACTTTTCTTGTAGGTTTGAGTAAGCATTATTCTCAACGCATTCATCCTGAATAGAGTACACAGGACACTCCCGTCTGGGGTCGATTTTCATGCCCAAATCAAAAATGTGTGGCCACCCCAAAATAGTCGCACCTTTGTCGGCCACATAAATTTTACCCTGGCACAAATTACACCCAAAGGTTATTTTGGCAATTATGAACCCTTCTAAAGGTATTTTATGCCCAGTATAACTACCAGGACGTACATCAGGACCTAATAATGGTCTGGTAGGCCAAAGGGATTTAAACAAGTCCATGCTCATAATGGTATACCACGCACAAGAATCTACCATGACCTTTACTTCCAAACCATCAATATTGACAAGGCATGATGGTAGTTTTTTTACCTTATTTGTCCCTTTAACAGATTCGTCCTGTATACTACATACATCACCTACAACGTGGAAAACATCATCTTGATTATTTGCGTGGACACAATTAATGTCATCTTGCTCATCATCTTGTAAGTAATTAACTTTAGCTTTAAAATTCCGACAAACTCTAGTAAAATGTCCCTTTTTTTTACAATTAGTACATATTTTGTCGAGAGCAGGACACCACTTATAGTTTGCTAGATGAGTAGAAGACCCACATCTAAAACACGCAAACTTTTTTGGCTCATTAGCTTTCTCATAAGTTTTTTCATTTCCCTTTTTATTAGAATAAGATGAATAACTAGTCATCTTACTATCAGTCTTGGGTTTATAATTATCAACCTTATTAACTGCAATAATTGAGGTAGAATCAATATCATTTTTTTCATTTCTAACCTCACGAATGCATTGGTCTGAAATTTCTACGCCTCTGGCAACTTCAATAGCATTTTTCAGTGAAGTACTACCAGATGACCATAATTTCTCCTGGATTTTTTTAGATTTGGTCTTCATAAGGATCTGGTCTCGCAAAACCTGATCATACGTGATGGTTTCAAATTCACACGTGACTGCTAAACCCCTCAGAGCTGAAACAAATTGATCAATTGACTCATCACTTTTTTGAGCTCTTGAATAAAACTTAAACCTTTCCATCACTACGTTAATTTTCCTTCCGAACCTTTCCTGCATCTGTTTGACGGCACATTGATAAGCACCCATATCACCAGCATTTTCAATTTTCGGTAAATTTTTGAACTCCCTTAAACCTACAGCACCTAATCTATGTTTAAGTAATGATACCTTCCTATCTTGAGAAGATTCCTCTTCAGCTAACACTTCAACATAAGCCTCAAACATATCAATCCATAAATCCCATGCAATAGGAGGTTCACCAGACTCCGCCAAAAAAAATGGAGGTGGATGAATTGAAGACATTACAATTACTATGTAAGTTAATACAATTTAACACTTGGAAAAATGAAAATAAATAATAAAAAAAATTCCTCTGTAAATACTTGCGCAAAAAGTTCACCAAAGTCCAAGCTAATATGTAATTTTTCTTGTACAAAAAGTTCACCACAGTTTTAATAGTGTTGAAATTGTAGTGTTGAAATTGTACATAAAATTGTACTAGTAATTTAAAAATTAAAAATGATGTCAAAATAAGTCATATGAATGTTACCAACAACGTAGATCAACTGGTATGGCTAGCGTTGAATTTGCTCATAAACGTAGTAATTTGTATTCATTTGAAATATGCATTGGAAACTGAACGCGTTAATCTGGACGCGTTACGCGGTGAAGCGTTCCTCTGTTGATGTGTAAATTGGTTGCCGCGTTGCTACGATACCACAATACATCCAAAATGGCTACACGCATGCGTGATACGTGATGACAATATCACGTGGTGATGACGATTGGCTACGCGATGACATCAGCTACGGGAAGTCAGGAGGTTCACAATGACGATCCGCACGCGCAGACTTATCATTCACGAGTCGAGTTTAAAAGATGCACCATGCGTTGCCGAAGGTCGTTGCAAGAAGGTAAACTTTCCACAGCATACCAGTTTACTGTACACAGTTATATAGTTTTTTACTCACAGTTGATGGACATTTCTTCTTATTGAAGTGGAATTTGGTTGCAAGCAAAAGTTGAATAATCCAACAGAAACGAAGAAGAAAAATTTTTTTTTTTTTTTTAAAAGATCAATGTCGCTGCTGCCGTATCCCGCTCGTCGCCATGTATTGTAAGTAAGCAATCTCGTAGGCAGATAGGGTTCTTCAAGTCTTCTTTAATGACATGCAAGTAGAAGGCAACACAGCGACATGATCGCACATACTCCGCCTTCCCCTCCAGTAACCGACTACCTCCCACAGCATTCTCCCTGACATACATTCCACGCATTCCACACGAGCACATACACACACGCGCACACATACACATACACGCGCCATACACACGAGACACACACGCGCACAACGCATAACACGATACCACAGTACACCCTTAGCAGGATTAGATGAAGATAGATTTTTAAGGTATTCATCCAATTCTTTCAGAGCTTTATTTTTATTCTGTGAGCCCACCGAGTTATACCAGTTTATCAGGGTAATTTTTAGTCCTTTATGTGAAAAGCCGATTGCTTGTATGTTTCTAGAGGCACATTTTATATCTGACCAGCGCCCCTGGATGTGAAGGTCCACATATATGAGTAGTCCACCCATAGCTCTCCCAGATGATGCATTTGTTGCAGGGACTCCAAAACTTTTAAACCCGTCTAGTGGAAATTGACTGTGGTCAACAGTCCAGGTTTCCTGTAGACAGATGATGTGGAAATTGGTTATGAACTCTCTCCACTCCTTCACGTTATATTTGGATGCAATCCCCGCTATGTTCCATGATAGGATTTTTATGCCTTGATCAACCTCCTCTTTTTGGTTGCTGGCTATCATGGAGTTGCTGACTGGAATCTCTCCCAATGTCACTGTGGAGCCCATTTCATTTGGGGCAGAATCTTCCCCATACACGGTCAACTGACCGGGATTTGTATAGTCATTACTCTTCCCTAGTGGGTGTTCATCCATATATACGATAGGTACACTACCTAGGTCTGTTGTAATGGTGGAGGGCAGGTAGGCTGGTTTTTGCCTGCTTTCCATGGGACTAACATTCCCTATGCTTGAGTTAAGTTCCCTTTTTTGTTGGAGTCAATCGACATCTTCCAGAGTGGAGAACCTATTTCAATGTGCATGCATTTGAGCTATTGGGTCGTAGAACGATGGTGCGTGCCAAGGTGCCTGCCAGTTTGCCTGCCAGTTTTCTACCCTATGATGCTGCATGGGGGGTGGGGCCATATTTACTCGTGCCCTGTTTGTATACATGTATGGGATTCCATGATTACCATACAAGGGATAGAAATATGATAGGGGTAGGGGAAATATGTTGGTTTGTAAAGACATCGGGGGGGAATTGCATATATGGGTAACTGCCGAAGTATCTCTAAAGTTAATTGCAATACATCCCCTGCTATTGTTTTTGCGCCCTTTCCAATCCACTGGCCCCTTCTAACAGATAGAATTTCTCCAGACATATGTAGGGGCAAAGGTTTATTGGACCTCAGCCATTGAATGCATTTATTCCTTAAGTCCCCTTCCTGTTCTCTTTTTCCCTCCTTTAGGGGGGGGACGCCTGTTAAGACCACTACGTATGGTAGTGCTTCTGGTGGTAAATTGATGGCGTGGAACCGCCCTCCCGTTGTTTCTCTGGGAGTGCCCAAAGGGTTGTTAGTTTTGGGTTGGATGATATTACCAACGTTATCTTGCCTCTGACTTACTTTAGCTACTGATGTGGTACTTTTCCCCTGATTTTTATCTTCCTGTGGCGCTATACTCTTTGTGTTAGTCGTTGGGCAGGGATTTGTTTTAGCCGGCATATCATTTTGTGGGACTGTATTATTTATTGATTTGCCAGTATTTGAGGAAATGGATGATGTACCCTTGCTTATGTTCTCTTTAGCCCCCACTCCAATTTTATTAGCATTATCTGAGGCTATGGATGATATTTGGGGTGCCTGCCTGGTTGGTCCTGCCACCTTGTTGTTTATGACGGATGTTAGCCTGTCCAGTTTGGCCATTAGGGGTTTAAGCTGAGTCCGCATGGACTCTTCTAGTTCCGCCTTGAGGTCTGCCACCATATTTGCCACCCAACAGGGGATGCCAAATGTGGAGCTGGCCATCGGAGTTGTCAAGTTATGATTGGCCTTAGAGTTCTCTTTACTCTTATTTTTGTTATAAGGTTTGCTAGCACTCTTTTTCCTAGACTTTTGAGCAGGCTTCCCTGCATTGCTCAATTGTGTTGTTACTGTGGGTGACTGCTCTATATTTATAGAATCTGTTGCTCTGCGCATATTTTTCGGAATATTTGGGGTTGGTTGGGCACAGGGAAGATCAACATACGAGGAGGTTACTGAAAGACTAGCGTCTGGGATATCTATTAAAGATATCAACTGACCCTCCTCTGTGTTGTGAACAGCTACAGTGGGTGGGAGCGAAAGTCGCATTTCCGTGTTCTCGATGGCTGTGGCCACTACCCCAATTGTTTGTTGCAGCATTTTGTCAATCGCTGTTAAAGTTGGTAGTGGCTGCGACTGCGAGTTATCACCTTTCTGTCTGGTGTTAGATCTTAGGGTGGGCATTTTGCTTATTTTAGACAATTTGGAGCCTCTCCTCATATTTAACTTGACTGCCTCTTTATGCTATACGTCTAGTTATGATTTTTGATATTAGGGCTGGGGAGGATAAAGTATAGACAACCGTTCCAAAGCCTCCCAAAAGGACCCGACTGTACCTTGTAAGTGGCGTATTTATACAGTCCCGCAGATGTTAATAACGTGGCCCAGCCCAGCCTTGTCTGGCCTTGGGGCTTTGCCCGGCGCTCCCGCGACGCGGGTGGGGCTCGTCGAATTTAAGCGCCTGCAGCGCGCTCTCGGGTCCCGCCTCCTCTTCCTGGTTGCAGGGCAGCTGGGAAGGGTAGTTCACTAACCCTCTCGGTCTGCTGAAAGACAGGCGTGGTACACCCACAGGGGCTCCGCCTCCAGCGGCGACACAGCAACGCTCTCGTGGTCCTTGGCAATCAGGTACACAAGTTTACTCCTCTGGTCAGTCCCCCGCTCTGCCGGTGGGGCTCGTCGAATTTAAGCGCCTGCAGCGCGCTCTCGGGTCCCGCCTCCTCTTACTGGTTGCAGGGCAGCTGGGAAGGGTAGTTCACTAACCCTCTCGGTCTGCTGAAAGACCGGCGCGGTACACCCACAGGGGCTCCGCCTCCAGCGGCGACACAGCAACGCTCTCGTGGTCCTTGGCAATCAGGTACACAAGTTTACTCCTCTGGTCAGTGGATCCAACCCCTTCTCGAAATGTGTTCCCTCTCACCAGCACCTGCATATTCCCCCCTTTCCGCCCCCACACAGACACACACAAAACATTTGCAGCGTAAAAGCAAAGCGGGACCGCGCATGTTCTCCAGAAGGTTAAATAATGCTGTTTATCGCGACCCTGTTAGGGCGTCAACGTCCGTGAGCATTAGACAGATAGGTGTTATTCCAAGTCACTCAGTAGCGATAATGATCTGAGGACACTCGTGACATATGTGATGTAGAAGGGGTCGTAAGGTGATTTTGGCTCCAAGTTTGGTGGCAGAACTAGGAAACCACGACTCAGAGCCTTTACGTTGTGTTTGTCTATTTAAAGGACAGGACATGTACTTTTAGGTTTTACATGTCCTGGTAGTGAAATACTTTTAAACCAATTTTTCATTACTGTCAGGCCTATATCTCCCATAGCAAAACGTTAGAATTACCTTATTACATTTTATAAGCATGATTTCCAAATGAGAAGATGTAACTAGATTAAATTTGGTGTCTCTGGAATCCTAATTTAAAATCCTAACTCATGGTGAAGTTGAATTTTAAATTGCAATTCTAAAAATGCCACTTATAGATAGTTGACATTTTCTTTCTTTAGCAACACAAAAAGATGCTGGACGGAATTCTGAACATTGTCAAGCATTCACCGCAGGTACAGAGATCTGTGCCTAAATCCATTGTTTTATTGCTCACCATGCCATTCAAATTTAGACCCTGTCATATGCAAATCAGTCTTGACTCTGCTCCTCATGGGAACAGTCCAGCCTGAACAGCCAGGCCAGGTTCAACGTGGACCGGAAAACAACTATCGAGGGACCGGTTCCGCGGTATCACCCCCTCATCAGCCAAGCTAGCTTGAATCAAATGGCGTAGTGAGAACGGGACACATGTCTGGGCATACCCTTCCCACTTGAGGTGACTGAAGCAACACAAAAAGATGATGGATGGAATGCTGACATTGCCAAACATTCACCCCACTACAGATATCTGGGCCTAAATCCATTGTTTTTTTACTTACCATGCCATTCCAGTCTGGAGCAGTGTTAGAAATTGGGTAGGTGGTTGACTTGGCTATGGACTCTATGAAAGCAACAACAACAATCCTAGTCAGAGTAAGAGCCATGCAAACCCTAAATTTACCTGTGCTCATCCTCTGGTAGCTTGGCCCAGACAAGTCAAACTTAACTTAAGATGCAATTTGTAAAGTATGTGTGCAACAATTCAAACAGTAAAATAGTGAAAACACCACTCGCAAAGATTCCACACTAAACACTAAGGGGCCGATTACGATGCTGTTAGAAAAGGCTCTGACCATCGGTTTGAGCTTTTCCAACAGCATTTCTAATTTGCCAGTTGGATTCCTTTCTGCCCACCTAATGACAAAAGAGGCGGTCAGAAAGGAATCTTACCGGTCATTCTGACTGGCTTCCGACAGGTACGGAGAGCCCGTCCGCCTGTCGGAATGCTGTCAGTAACCTCAAGAGCGGCTCTTTCCACCCTTGGGATTACTATGTCGGATTTTGGCAGCCTTTCTGTGCCGGGCTTTCCGGCACAGAAAGGCTGCCAGAACTCAACTTTGGGGACCCAAAGCAGGGTCTCCATGGGTGCACGGAAGCCAAGGCCTGTTGATCCCTGCACCCCGTACTAGGCACCTTGAGGTGCCTGCCACGGGGTGCAGGATGAACTGCACCTCCTGTTTCACAATGGGAGCATGCATTCCGGCAGGAATGCATGCTCCCATTGTAAAGTATAGGCCTGTGACCGAACAGTGTAGTGTTCGGTCACTGTCCTCTCCAACACGGTTTGCCTCCGGCTCAGAACGCGTTGCCAGCAGTGTTGGAGAGGACAGCATACTCGCTGCCGATCTCGTGGCTCACTTAGGCCCTCTTGATAATATCTTTTCCTCATACACATCGGCACGAAATTGAATTATGAAAGATGCAAATTTGGACATTTTAATTTTAAAGACTGATGGAACAGAATACATTGGATTTGTGATACTTGAATTTTGAATGACCAACCGGGTTGGAATTGCACCCGGTTAATAGGCATTGAATTCCTTTTCCATAACGATACAGCCCTGAAAAAGTCGAGGGTTAATACCCTACTGACGAAACACGTGTTGGCTGGACTTTGTGGTGTTCTCTTGAATAAAGATTAAGAAAATATGTCAAGAAACAGTACTTGCTTACTTACCTAAATTTGATAAACTTTCACTCTACACGAAAGTGTGTGCACAGGAATTGACATTATAAACTTTTAAAGTACATGACATACTTTTTGAAGACACTGTACCTTGCTCTTGGGCTGTCGAGGGACTACCTTAGGGGTAACTTATATGCATTAAAAAGGAAGGTTTAGGCCTGACAAGAGGTGTAAATTTCCAGGTCGACATGGCAGTTTAAAACTGCATGCACAGGCTCTGCAGTGGCAGGCCTGAGGCATGGTTAAGGGGCTACTTGAGTAGATGGAACAATCAATGCAACAGGACCACTAGTAGCATTTAATTTACAGGCCCTGGGCTTATGTAGTGCACTTTATTAGGGACTTTTAAGTAAATTAAATAAGTCAATTGGGTATGAGTCAATGTTTCCATGTTTAGAGGAGAGAGACCATACACTCTAGCTCTGGTTAGCAGTGGTAAAGTGCTCAGAATCCTAAAGTCATCAGAAACGAGGTCTGAAAACATCTGGGAGGTACAGAAAATGTTTGCTGTGACCCTGTATAAATGCCCATTTCTAACACCCTACCACCATCATTCTCACAAACCCTTCATCCCATTCACCTTTCTCCATCCTCTTTTTTCCTCTCTATGGTGTGTGTTTTGGTAGTAATCAGCCGGGTTCCATGCTACCGGCTTGCATGTGAAATCAGAGGTGTATAACTGGAGCTGGACCTTCCACCATTTGATTCTTGATGGTGGGTGTCTGGATGCACTGGCAAAGAGTAGGAACAGTGGTCTATGGTCAGTTATTACCCTGGACTGCCTCCCGCACATGCACAAATGGAAATGATGGCAGGCAGATTGGCTTGCCAGCTCCTCTTGCTCAATTTGGACATAGCAGGTCTCCTTGTTATTGAGTAGCTGGCTAGCTTGGGCTATGAGAAGCCACAGAGACCCATTTCCCCTTGCTCTTCTCCTGCAAGAGCACTGCTCCCAGGCCGATGGGACTTGCATCCACAATAAGTTCAGTTTTGGAACTTTGGAAAGTATGCCTTTTTGGCATCCCTCAGCACTGCCTATTCACATCTTGAAATACTAGGTTCACTTTATCATCCCAGTTCTAGGGTTCATTGGATTTAGTCAGGGCAACCAGGGGTTCCGAGATCATAGATAGGTGGGGCATGAAACCCATGCAATATGTGGCCATCCACAGGAAGCTCATTTGTGGTCTTTTTTCTTCTTTCCTTGGATCATTTAGCAGGGCCTGCTGGACGCCAGGCCCTAGAATCCAGAAGAGATATCCGCTCAGCTGTGCTTCCAGTAGATGGAGGCCATTGAAGTGCAGTATCGCTGGCTAGTGGCCATGGAGAAGGAGGAAGCTTCCACCTCAGCCAGCACAGCTTCTTTGAGTCACCAATCAGCGGTACTTCTACCATTAGGCTGCCACCGCTGCAGGCTGCAGAGCTCAGACTCCGCAGCAGTGACCCCCTCAACCAGAGCCTGGAGGAGGTGGAGGAGGCCCAGCGGGCCCTCCAAACACCTATCAGTGCATTCTTCGGTGGCTTCATTCTATAAAGGGACTTTTTCTTTTAGGCAGTAGGTGGGACTCTTGTGTGAGGTGAGGGTGGGAAGGAAATTTGGAGACTGGGTTGGTTGTTTACTCAGTAATTTAATTTAGTGGTATTTTGAGGGTTAACTTTAGGGAGAGGGTGAGCATGTTGCAAGATGTAAAGCTGAGAAGAACAGGTGGGGAGGGGTAGGCAGTTTAGTATGCGGTTTAGTTTATTGGGTTTTTGATGGTATAGAAAGGGGGTGGATGTGTAGCAGGAGCTGAGGATAGGAGTTTAGATTTTATTTCTAAAGTAAATAAATGGATTTAATTTTTTATTGAATATGTGTATTTTCATTTAACTTATTGCAAGGCATTAAAGGATTGTGTAGCATCCTCATTAATTAAACAGAAAGCTCCACTACAGTAATAACGACAGAGGCTAGGCCCCACACCTGGCCCATCACAAAGCAATTATTCGACTGTGTTATCCTGAATCATTCTCACTTTAGTCTCTCTACATGAGCCTACTCCCTTGTCAGGTTAGGTGGGTTACCTTACCTTAACTCTTCCAGCCCACCTCTTGATGAAAAACTGACCATGACCATGCCCAACCCTCTCCCTTTAAGGGTTTGATCGGGCTGAGCAGCACCCACCATCAGTCAGTAAATGTTGTGTACTTACAGCACTTTCCTTACCCTCTGTAACTATACAGACCACTAATAGTGTCTTATCCTCAGGTGGTCTCATTTTCAAGAAAGGTTATTATGGTAGTGCACCATGTATGTGTGTGGCATGGTATGAATGATTAAATAAATAGCCAACCACCCTCTCCCAAATGGGTATTATTGGGGGCATACTGGTCCTGAATAAAGCATCTGGATTGGTGTAAGTCACAGAAACTAGTTGATCACACTTAAGGGCCAAGGAGTGATAGTAACTCCAACCAGCACATTACCTACGTTTTTAACCTTGTCAAATAATACAGTTAATAAATGCTGATTTGAGCACAGCCTAGGCAATTTTAATGATTACTTCAAATAAATCCTACACCCTTTTTCCTTAAAAAGTGCTCCCTTGTAAGGAAAGAGGTCGCAGCATGTCCGACCATCAGAGAGTTGGGAAGAATTCGATGATGAAGCTTGTCACTGGATAACATTCAGTGAGTGAGAGTTCCTCTAAGAAAAAGTTCCTATATCCAGTGGGCCCACCATAGATTAATCAAGGTAGACTCCTGATTGTGATATTAGAGGTGTTTTCCATCACAGATCAAATACAACAACCACTCTATCCAGTTCTTAATACTTCTTTTCTGACCTGACCAGAACAAGGGATGTCTGCTACCTCCCCTAAATAGCCCATTACCTTAACGCAGGGTTTTTCGAAAGGGCCTTAATGCTGGTGCTAGCCTGACACGAACAAAGAAGATATCCTTGTTCGGCTCAATGGTCAGAGTGGCAGACCCTGATGCAGAGTTCTGGCCCGGGACCAGGGTTCAATTCCTGCCTCGGCGGGTCTTGGGCTCAATTTCCTCGGACCTGACAATTCTCGCCTCGGTGCCTATTCTAATCATGGGCCCCACGCTGCAACTCTGGGCAATAGCTTGCTTAACCTCCACACCGGCCCCAACAGCGCTAGGATGCCTGGCTTCACCCCAGGGGTGCCCAGGAGTGGACACTTCACAGGGAAAGCCAGGAAGGGTTCCACAGCGGTATGAGTAATAGCGCCAGGAAACCGCTTGGTGGCAGTGCGCTCTATAAATACCTTGACATTTACATTTTCATTTACATCCCATGGAAAACAAGGTTTATCGTGTTCTGAATTATACTACGGAACCAGCCATAGGATTCTCATTTTACACCACAGATACCGGTAATAAAGAATAAAAGAAATACAGAGTTAGTGGAAAGCAGAGTTATTTACCAAAGTGAGCATAATGAAGCCTTCAAGTCTCATAACTCAGGCATAGATTTGCCAACCACTGTAATTTGCTCTCTGAACTATGATGTGCCTTTCTTGCTTGGGTAAGAGGAGTGGCTTGGGCAAATTAACAATGTATGGTAACTGCCGACTGTAACATTTGCCTTAACTTTAACCACATTCACCCCATCTAGTGTTAGATCTGTTAATTGTGAAAATTAACTTCACAAAAGCTAGCACAACTTGGGGAAAGATGGTTAGGGATTTCATGAATAGATGTGTAAGGGGGATTAGGAAAATGTGAGAGACAGACAATCACACCATTCATCAAGTCCATGAGCACGTCACATCTGTTGTGGAAGGAAGATGATAGTTCAGTTGCTAAATTCAAACAGTCTTTCAGTGACCAGATTCCCAAGTTTGCTAATTGTTACCTATGCTTGAAAAATGCGAGATTGGGAGAAACCATTCAATACTGATAAAAAAAATTGTTATAATAAAAGAAAAATTATACTGTATAAAAAAGGATGGTACAGCTGTACTCTTCTGACATGGTTTGTCTTAGTTGCAGGGCTGATCCAAAAAGCAGGAGCACCAAGGAGCTTTCTTGCAGAAAAGAAGGCCGGTGGAATGCAAAACAAATTACAATATTTCATAGTTGAGGTAAGAATGGTACTAGAGGAGTCAAAGGGTGGAGCATAGGCTGGTGCAGTAGTGTGTCTATAATCAAGAGCCAATATTGTACTAATCCCAGACAACCACACAATCAGCTGTAGGTACCCAAACAATAACACATTTTAGCTGTGCTTGTCATGTGAAGTGTTCAGACCACAACTATTTAATTAGAGTCTGCTATTTGAGCCACTATTCTGCATGTTTCTAATCAATGCACCTCTATCTAGCCCACATGGCTAGTCCTCTTTGAGTTCCCATGTTTCCCATATAATTAGATAGGCATTATATCTTCTCCCGACTGTTATCAAATGGTACATTAATTTTTTATCTGAAAAGATATGGACATAGTGAACTAGAAAATTAAGATAAATTGGGTATTAATCTAGTATATAGCCGCCCCTATATCTGTCTTGCTAGCAGATTTGTTCAATAAAATGTTCAAAGAGGGAGCATATCCACTATGTTGGAAACAAGTTTCAATAGCTCCTCTGCTGAAAAAATCTAATCTAGACATTTATGACCCTAGTAGCTATCGACCCATATCTAGACTCCCTCTACCGGCCAAGCTTATTGAAAGGATCATGAACGTTCAGCTCTGTGACTTCCTCCGTTCCTCTGGGGGCTTGGACCCTGCTCAACATGGGTTTAGGAAAGGTCACAGCACTGAGTCCGCCCTCATTAAATCCACTGAGGAAATCAGGAAGGTGATGGATGCTGGAGGACGGGCAGTCCTGGTGCTCCTGGACCTATCCGCAGCCTTTGATACGGTCCACCATGACATTCTATTGGACCGTCTTGAGGGCTGCAGAATCCAAGGAGTCGCATTGACCATGCTGAAATCCTTTCTAGCAGACAGGATACAAGTGGTGGCCATGGGAGATTTTGAATCGAGCCCTTTTACCCTTCCAGGAGGGGTTCCTCAGGGCTCCTCCCTGAGCCCTACCCTATTTAATGTTTATGTTACCTCCCTCGCCCCGGTGATTCGTTCTTTTGGCTTCGAATTAACATCGTATGCAGATGATACTCAAATTGTGGTATCTCTGCTCCCGGGGCGAGAGGAAGGAATTGCGGCCAGATTCCAGGATTGCATGATGGCAGTAAGTTCATGGATGGCTAAGAACTGCCTTAAATTGAATTCCTCTAAAACTGAGGTTCTTCTCTTTGGAAATGTGACCAACCTCTGGACCCCTGACTGGTGGCCTCACGAAATGGGAGCCCTACCCATTCCAGCCACTACAGTAAAAAACCTGGGGGTAATTATTGACTCCCAACTCTCCTTTAAAGCACAGGCTAATGCCTTATCATCCTCCATTTACTGGATAATAAAAACCATTAGGAAAATCCTTCCTTTCCTCTCCAGTGATAGCAGGAAAACGGTGGTGACAGCACTTGTGCTGTCTCGCCTTGACTACTGCAATAGCATGTATCTGGAGGCCCAGCAGAGAGTTCTGAACAAATTGCAAACGCTACAAAATGCTGCTGCCCGACTGATTACTGGTCTACCTAAGTTTGCATCGGTAGCTCAGGAATTAAAAAATCTACACTGGCTTCCAATACGGAAACGTATCATGTTTAAGGCTCTTTGTATGGTATTCAAGGCAGTAAATGGAATAGGTCCATCCTTCCTTCAAGAACACCTCCAACTGTACAAACCAGGGCGACAACTAAGATCTGCTAATGAAAGCCTGGTCATGACTAACCGTATTAGGAAAGCCCGTTGGGGAGGCCGTAGCTTCTTCCACGGAGCATCTAACATCTGGAATGAATTGCCTCTCGCCCTAAAACAAAGCAATGATCTCCTGACCTTCAGGAAAAATATCAAAACATGGCTTTTTAACCTCCAGTAACTTTCTTTGCCTCTTGGAGATAATGTATTGTTTCAGCGCCAGGACACCGCCCGGTAACAACGCGCTCAACAAATGGTAAAAATAAATAAATAAATAAATAAATAAATAGTCTAGTAAACTGAGTGGTCTCAGAAGAACCTAGAGATGATGGACCTAAGTTCACAAAGTTGCACTCAAGTACAGTAACAAATTATCCTAGTTATACATGGAAGGTAAGCATTGATCCAGAGTGATCACCGATACATAACATATCAAGTCTAGTTTACCTTAAGACCCTCCCAGCCACCACCTAATCACCATCATTTGACATTTATTGGTGCAAGTTACCTGTTCCAAGTTATGTGTCCATTTACCTGTGTGTCTCTCTTTACTGTACAAGTGATGCACAATACAGTACAGTCTTTTCAATCTTCACTGGTAGCCCAGCATGGGCATGGAACAAAGGATAGGGATGAGAGGAATAATGTTGTTAGTTTTATGAAGTGGAGGCTTCCATTGCAGACTGGAACCATTGCTCATTTCAAAATCTGAAGTTGTACCTAACATTAAATTAGTCTTTGTCACTTCACACTACTCAGTCAGCCCTGCCCCAAATAATTGGTGTATCCTCCTTGATCTGTGCCTTACACACTAATTCACTTATGCTTATTTACAATAGCTTGTTAAAGCTACACTTCTGCACACCAAATATTTTTATTTTTTTTAAGCCTTCATATCTTTTTTTTGTTTTATGTATTTAATCAGGGAATTAGAATTTAGCCTTAAACTCAAGGGGGATGATCACTCACTATACATATGATGTCAGACCAATTGCCATTATCCTTGGATGTGTCTTGTGGAGCCTGGTAATTTTTGTGGAGGAAATGTTTATTCATTTTAATAATTGTGAGTCCCTTCACATTCTGAGGAGACAGACTGGTCCTTCTGACCATGACAACTTCCCCAGCTGCACTAAACAAACACTCCAAAGACACACTGGCTAATGGACATGCTAGAAACTTTATTTAGTCACTTGATTCCTGGCATATGAGACTAACCCTTTACAGATGTTGGAAGAGAAGCTGTTGTGGGTTAAGTAGTATTCAGCGATGGTGTTGGGAAATGCTAGTGCAGTTGTGACTACATGATTCTGGAGAACTCAAAGCCAACACCACTATCCTCTCTAGTGGTTGAAGGCTGCATTTGACTTCTACCATGTACTCAAATTAAGAATACATTTTCTTCTAGATTACCCTCTTTCCTTCAAATCCAATTCTTGTAAATTGTTGACAAAGGAGTGAAAGTGGGCAGTGCTAATTGTACTGGATCCACTATTGTGGCACAGATTTACTCTTGGAAGGACCCAATCTCTTTTTGTAACCTTTGATTAGTATTCAAGTGAGTGATTAATCTGTTGACCAAAGCAGCTGCTTCTTCATTGATATTACTAAATGTATATTCCATTTTTGCTTCCTACAGCAATTGCTTTCCTTGTGGTACTCTCCTCCTTTCTGATTTCACATGTCATAATATCTAAAGGGAGTAGTATTTAGGTCAGGTACTCCATAAACCCCCACAAATCCACCTCCATCATCTTGGATTTGGCAATTGCACATCCTCTCCTTTGAAGTACAATCATTGATAGGGCTGTTCAACTCAAACAGGTTTTGCCGCATGTAGTACTTGGAGTTCCAATGTGTTGGTGCCTCTTGTATTAACACGCTGGATGATTCTCAATTGCTTTTGGACTTTGAATGAATGATTAAAATGAGTGCACACTGTGTGACAGGTGATCAGTCTGTTATTGACTACTTTTTTGAGAACGTCCTGTATAATTAGGTTTATGCAATACTCAAATAACAGGTTTCTGAAGTATCCTCTATCATCCAGAGACTTTGGTATTACATTTTAGAGTGTAAAACTTTAAAACTTTAGGTCGGCAACTATCTTGCATGTAAGGATATTAGTGCAAGACTGGCCTCTCTGTTTTACTGACATGTTATTGATTAATGTACTTTTATGGTTATGATTTCAGTAACTGAATAAAGTTTGAAATGATTGAGTATTATTATTAAAGTTGTCTAATATGTTGGCATCTATATATGATTTCTCCATGGTGAACTTTGTGACTGGTGCATGCCTGGCGAGTGCCCGGAATAGCTCATCAGCAGTGAGACCAGCAGTTAGCAGCTGCTTCCCTTCTTTGAAGGAGATCCAGTGTGCACTAAAACACATGCAATCTGTTGCTTGAAAACTGCTCCACATGTCCATCTTGTGGTGGATGGGCTGAAAACCTCTCTCCTTCATAGCTCGGCCAACCAATTGCAGTATCTGATGGTGCACCACTGGCACAGCAACAGTGGAAATATAGCTCCAGCTGGGAGATTTAATTTTGGACTAAGGTTCTACACAAATTCTAGAATCACCTCTCCTTCCATAAAAGAAAAGGTGGTCATAGACTAACATTTTGTCAAGCTTCCCATTGTATACATGGTCTTTTTCAGAAGTGCAGCAGTACGGCGACACCTTGGTGAACATAGCCCTGATAGTTGGTTGTTGTGACTGTTTCCTCATGATACAGCAGCAAGTGACCTATTTTGCCCCTTGTGCCATTCAGAAGTTTTCACAGGTGATGACTGCACACTACGAGAGACATTCATAAGGTTGCTTAGGAAGACTCTGACATCTACTTCTTATTCCTCACACCCCCTCCGTCTATCAGCTGAACCACACCACCACCAGCTATATTTTTGAGATGCTCTTCCTATACGATTACATGTTGCTTTTGCAGATTAGCCATTTGGCCCCCAGTATCGTAATGTCCACCTGGCTTACCATAACAAACTTTTTATGGCAAATTGAGCATTCTACGATATGTTCCTCATGCGGGCTAAGCAAGAAAAAGTCCCAAACTGAGGAGGAGCGCTTTCTTATCAAGACAGTGCTTGGAGTACATGTTGAGGTTGAGCTTGGCAGTTGTGTTGACTTTTTTCTAGGGTGCGCTTTGACTGCTGCATGCTATGAGGGGTAGTGGCTGCTGCAGGTTTTTGGGGTCCTCTTGAAAAGACAGAAGCAGGTGGTGCCGGTGGAACTACATGACTCCGAGCAGATTGAATAGAGTTGAGCTGTGCATCCTCTGTGCCACTTACCCCACTAACAATTACTGGCCCATCATTACCTCCTTTATTTCTAAGGCCTACAGAATCCTGTCTTTTCTCTTGCCTCTTGCCACGGTTCTCGTTGGGATTTAGTCCTTGTCAAGATTATCAAAAGGGGAATGTGAAGAAGATGGAGGAGTGCCCTTTGTTTTCCGTGGAGGAGATCATGAAGCCTATGTGTCCATTGGAAGAGTAGCCACAAAATCTTGCTCTGTGGTTTCTGTTGTTGACCTTCCTGCGAATATTTGGTTTGCTGATAGGAAACATCAGTTTCAGATTCACTGCTAGTCTCAGTCAGGGTGGCACTGGGAGACATAAACTTTGATGGTTTTGATGGCACAACCGATCCAGGAGTTATACTCCTCCCAACCTCTTCTTGCCCAGAAGATGGTGCAGCACCTGTGTTGTGTTTCTAGAAAAATGAGGAGGGCTGGCTGCCATTAGTTGCTGTTGTAACATACGTCTTCTCTTCACCGACAGTTTTCTTGGCAGGAACCCCCTTCTTTGAGGCACCCTTCTTTACTTTTGGTATAGGACAGCATTATCTAATGCAAAATCACGTATCAGAGAAATCTGGTAGTGCTGTCACCTGGTTCACAGACTTCTCGCGATCTAAGTACTGTATGTGGCATCTTGTGCACCTGCAGGCAATAAAAAGAAGCACCAAGTCAAGGAGACTTAGAAAATCTAGTCAATGTTATGCAAGTCAAAACCATCACAAATGCTGAACGGTAGTGTACCCATGCAATAATTAACATTTACTTTTCTCTAGACATTATACTGGAGTGTTGGGTTGTTTGCTTGCAACCAGCACAAGCAATATTATTTAGGTACAAATCAATAGGGGCACTCAGTAAGGGTCAGCACACGTAGCTGCTACAGTGTAGCTTTAATGAAACTAATAGTACAATCAGGTATATTGGCAATGCTGGCTAAGCAACAGCAGAAAATTACAGATAAATATATGTTGCAATACTACCTAAACTAAAACAGTCTCAAATCAGTCTCAAATCAAATGCACTGCAATGCAGTAAGTCAATAACATAAGGATAACGAATCAAGATAAAGTAGGGGAAACAGGACTTATGTTCCTAGATGACTTGGCTTTAGCAGCTAGCACTGGGAAAGCCCACTCCAAACTCTCTCTCTGGGAATGGCGGGACGGGGACAGCAGCTATGGGCAACACCAAATCTACACAACTCCATCTGTAGGCTTCTCCCAATGGATCTGCACCACTTATTTTTATGCAATAAAAGCTGGCTTACATATTATCATGGTCCTTTCCTGTCACAATTTTTCTCGCTGTGTTTTCAGTGTTTGCCTAACCCAGGACCCTCCCAACTCCTACCAGCTGCATCTCGCAACTTCCCCTCACTGGTACCAATCAATCATTCTCCAAGGGCCCTCAAGCTAATCCCAGGCTCCTTTTAGTCCTCATAACCTGGTACAGTAAATACAACACCTTGGCAGCACATATAGTTTAGTCTATTATGGCTAGTAAAAATAAGTCTCAAACTATCATCTGCTATCTTAGCCTGGTACATGGGTTTTCTCCATCTATTTTCACTCAACACTGCCTAAGCTGGTTAACTCTTTTGCGTCACAATGTCTTCCGCATAGTGTTCCCTATATAGTGCGCAGTTGTCCCTTCAAAGCCCATGAGACCCCTCTAGGAAGCAAAGGGAAGAAGGCAAACGTTGAATAAATTAATTAAATAAGTGCTGGTGTCCCTCCGGTGCCCATTGAGACCCTATGGGAGGAAGGGGAGGCAGACAAAAATCAAATAATATCTCTGTTCAGGGTCAGTGGGGACTTTATGGGAGGAAGGGAGGGCAGGCAAAACATCGAATACATTATTTAAATAATTGCTGGTGCCCCTCAAGGGTCCATAGGGACCTTATGAGAGGCAGGCAAAAATTGAATAACTGCTGGTGTCCCCCCCTGAGCCAATGGGACCCCTTTAGGAAGCAGACAAATATTTAATATATTAATTAAAAACAATACCTGGTTTCCTTTCCTTCCAGGGCACATAGGGGGCTTTCATAATGAAACAAATTATTCAAAAACAACAAATATGTACTACAGACAATTACAATCACCCACAATCACAAATAAATATATCAGGAAAAAAACACAAAAAAGAACAAAAATGGCATGGGTTCTCGAAAATGCCTTTCAAACTTAAAAGAAAAGATTGAAACACACACTGGCTCTTTCTCTCTCTCTAGCTCTCTCTCTCTCTCACACACTGGCTCAACAAGATGGTGATCACTACATGGCCAGCAAAGAAGGCGACTTGCAGAACAAAGATGAAATGGGCACTCCACACACATTCACTAGCTAGAAACAAGGTGGTCACTGCATGCAAAAAAAGAACAAGAAACATGGTTACTTATCTTGCCTGGGGCACCCAATCCCCTCCAAACAAAAATAAATTACAAAATCATGTAGCATTACAGGAAAAGTGTTGCACAATTATCTGTACCTCAAAAGTGTGTTGGTGCACCAATGGGACAACCATGGGCCTTACCCATCACCAGTATATCAGATAAGAAAAAACACTTTGAAAATGCCCCAACCACAAACAGCCCAATGCAACATCAATTAGCTCTACAACGTTTCAGAAAAAATACAGTAATTAACAATCTCACTCATATACAAACTCACATAAAATGGTGGGCAAGCACATGGTAAAGAATGTAGCATTAACATTAAAAAGAAACTCTAGCACAGCAGCAGAGAAAATGTAAAAATACATTAAACTAGCACCCAAGGTCTAATGCGTGGCAAACCAGTAAAACACAGAAAAATAATTAGCAAATCTGTAAAGAATTTATGAAGAATACAAAAGGAAATGGTAAAAATGTAAATTATAACCCTAAGCCTCCACCATCCAAAAAGTGTTTAAATAGTATTCCTTAAAAAAATCCCAGACTATCTGATAACAAAAAGAGTAAAAAACAAAAAAAGGATCAAAAATAATGGTGTCTGTCCTCCTCAAACAACAAAGTTTTGGGTCAGTACTGAATTTACATGGTTTTTCCCAGAAAGTGAACATTCCACGGATATAGATATAGCTGAGATTGCATACAAAAAGGGAGTGATGGCTACTACCCAAAATCCAATTCCAAAATGACCATGTGCTAAAGAAAGCACAGGGGAAATTCTTCAAGAAGAGGAAGTGGCTACTGTTTTTACAGTAGCCTCCCTGTCTCTATGTCACTTTTCTCCTGTTAAAAAAAGTGTGTTGCTTAAAAAAATAATCTGAACAGACTGTTAGGGTAACAATTCAACCTGAAAATGCATGTTCAAGTTGCTTTTTACATGTCCACATTAAAGGATATGTCATTTGCATTTCGGACTGCAGTTTTACACTTCAAAAATGATCTGAACAAACTGCTTGGGTAAGAAATCAACCTGAAATTCATGTTAATCTACACATTAAAGAAGTGCTATATGCAGTACTCAGAAAGCAATGAAGTGAAAACATACCATTAGAAAAATACCACACCAATTTGTAAACAACGAGTAAACTTGAATAAATCAACACCATGCCCTGCCAATGCTTTAGCGGGAAGTGCACCAAACTTCAGGATTTGACCTTTTCTTCTAGGGGGAGCTCAACTGAAGACACACCAAGCGCTCCATATCTTGGAGGCAGCTCTGGAAACAATGAGCTCACTCCAGAAGAGGCCAGTGGGGATCAAGGAAGGTCCAGGCAGGTCCAGTGCAGGAGGTCAGCTGGGAAGTTGCAGAGAGGCCTAGGTAGCTTCTTGTGCCCCTGTAGCCCAGAACAGGAGGTCAGTCAGCTGATCCTTGGAGTCCCTTCAGTCTGGGATGAAGGGTTAAGGCCCAGTCTACCTTCTCAGACAGCAGGGAAGGCCATCAAGCAGCAAGGTAGTCATCTGGCAGCAGGGCAGTCCTTCTTCTATAGTATCCACAGATCCAGGAGTGTACTGAAGAGCGGGGCTGAGGTTCCTATTTTTATACCTGGCGCTAGCTTTGGAATGGGAGAAGCTTCGGGTGTTTTCCCTGACACAGAGGTATTTAGAATTTCCTGCCTCATTGTCCTGGCCTAAGTCTGTCTTCTGTCACAGCAGACTAATGAGAAGTTATTTGAGTGAGCTGGGGCAGTGCCTTTGAAGTGCAAGTGTGATAGGTGACAACTCTGCCCCGCCCCCTCCTGCCAAAACATAGCCCCTCTATTGTGTTGCTGTCTGGTAGGAATACATAAAGGCCAACTGCCAACTACACCTAGTCATGTGACCAATGAAACAGTCTTCAGACACCAAATCATTAGGGCAAGGACATTTTTACTTTTCAAAAATGTAATTTTTCAGAAAATGTACCATTAAAGAGGGATTTTTAAATTACAATTCCTTAGAGCCCAACATCACACTGCCACCTGCTCCCAAACAAAGTTTATCAGTTTAAATGTAATAAGGTAACATGAGGTTATCCAATGGAAGAAGTACTCCTCACGGTTCCATGTTTAAATATCAATTACAAAAATATCGAATCCCTATACTTAAACAGATAAGTGCAGTAATATTGACTCACAAATATAGATGTAAAAAATATTGACTTTAAAAAATAACATGACTTAAAATAAATAAATTAAATAATATTAATATTGTTGCAAAATAAATTAAATTTAATATATATTTTAACTAATTGTAACAAACTTAATTTAATAAATATAAACACAAAAACAATATGTACATATACATATATTTACTTAAATACATTTTATTAACTATTATCTTTATTTAATACATAAACTATTTTAATTATATAAAAATAAAATAACACATATATAAATACTTTTAAATACAATATTCTATATTTAATTAACCCATTAAACTATTTAAAAATATAATACATACATTTAATAAAAAAATAAAAACATTTGTAGTTAAAGTGTTGGATAGCGAAGGGGTAAAAATTACTATTCCCACTAGAGTGAGTGCAACAGTAGGGAAATCGCTGGATAGCGTAGGGGTAAAAATTACTATTCCCACTCCAATGAGTGCAACAGGAGGGAAAGTGCTGGATAGCGTAGGGGTAAAATGTACTATTCCCACTCCAGTGAGTGCAACAGTATAGAAAGGGGTAAAAATTACTATTGCCACTCCAGTGGGTGCAACAGTAGGGAAAGCGCTGGATAGCGTAGGGGTAAAAATTATTATTCCCACTCCAGTGAGTGCAACAGTAGGGAAAGCGCTGGATCCCAAAACAATAAAAACAAAACCATCAACCTTTTTATTAAATTTAATTTCTAATATTAACATAATTAATATATACATTTCAATATATTATCATTAATAAGGATAATACAACAAAATGATTACACAATATTTAACACTATAAAATCCACAACACACACCGACAAATAATTACACAATTAAATTGAATAATTACTAATTAATTAATGGTAAGTAATTTAAAAATACTTAATAATTAATCAATAAAAATGTAATTACTTACCACCTTTCAGACCATTTACACATATAAACACGAAAACACACACCTAAAATGAATTACACAATTGCAATTAATAATTAATTAATGGTAATTAATTCAAAAATATTTCATAATTAATCAATACATTTTTTTACTTACCACCCTTCACACTATGTACACATATAAACACCACAGCACACACCTAAAATTAATTAAACAATTAACCTAATTATTTATTAATTGACTAATTGAAATTGATTAACAACTAATTATTGAATATTATTAATTAATCAAGTAACACATTAATTATTCAATAAATGTTATAAAATTAAATTACTTCCCACCCAATTTCCCTATAACCCCACAACCTGATACGGAACTAAAAACGCAGAATTAAACTTAAAATAAATTAATAACTAATAAAACTCTGCAACATATAATAAAATGACAAACAATTCTCATTAAAAACACTAAAATACATAAAATTATTAAGAAATCGATATTTTTGTAAACTATATTTTGGTAAACGATACTTATTACAAAGATATTTATGTCATCGATATTACTTACCTGTCAGTCGATATTCTTGTCAACTATATTTTTGTTGACGATATTTCTTCCCCACGATATTTTTGCGGCGATATTTCTGTCCCACAATATTTTTGCTGCAATATTTCTACTGTGCACCCTCCTCACAGTAGTAAAAAAACTAATTTGCATGTTTTACCTACCAGCCCATGCAAAACTTAAAAACTTATGTCCAACTTTTTCAATAAAATGCATCCAGCCCTATGGGCTGCTTAGGGCCTACACTATGGATGAATTATGTGTAATAAAACAAAGGATTAGACCTGGCAAATAGTTTATTTTGCAGGGTCAAAATGGCAGTTTAAGACTACACACACAGGCTGCATTGACATGCCTGATACATGTTTTAAAGGACTACTGAAGTGGGGGGAAACATATGTGCTGCAGGCACACTTGTAGCTATTAATTTACAGGCTCTGGCTACCTGTAGTACCATTTTACTAGGGACGTATAACAAAATGAAATTTGCCAATTGGGTGTAAGCCAATTTTACCATGTTTAAAGGAAAGGGCACAATTGCCTTAGCATTAGTTAAGAGTGGTAAAGTGGACAGAGTCCTAAAAGCCAACAAAATAGGTTCAGAAAACACGAAGGGGGAAGGCAAGAGTGTGGGGTGTCCCAGCAGAGAGAGCCAGGTCCAACAATGTTCTAGTCCACTACCTCAATCCTTCCTTGGCATATTTTATCACTGTATAAGAAGTGCTATTTTCTGGAAATTGTTGTGTTGTTCTGTTGTGCTGTGTCAATGGCTGCATGGAGGATACCCAGGGTTTTGACAATGGAATTGTTTCCAAACCACTTCACTGCATGTACTTGCAGGTATCATTTGAAATAGTCCCTGAAAACACCATTGATGAGTGGTCAATCAGCTCCCAGTGCCCGGCATGCATCATGTATTGCTGACAACTGTGTTGTAGAAAGAGTCATAAGAACCTGTTCATTAATATTAAGGGTGCACAGCTGTGCAAGTACTTCCCAGTGAGGAGAGGATTCTGAAAAATAGGCTGTGTATAAAACTAAACTAGCATTGGCAAAACCAATAGTTCTGATGTTGTTCACCAGCCTTTTGGCAATTCTTGTTTTGCCATTGTTTTTGTAAATTTCTATTGTGCAAAAAGCTGTTGGGCCCTCATCAATTTAACAAAATAAAAAAAGGCTAGGGTAAAATGTTTCTATCATTACCATAGAACTCTCTTACTCTGAAGGGAAATCATTTGTGTGTGGTTGTGCTCCGTATGAAAGGGCAACATGCCATAAGTCAGAGTGAAGTCTGCCAATGACTGAAGTGGGCTGATGTATTTCTCTTTCTTGATAAATTGGTTGCCTGCCTCTTGCATTTGAGAAGAAAGGCAAGAAATAAAAAAGGCAAGAAAGAATGAAAGCAAAGAAAAAGGAAAGCAAGAAAGTATCCCAGAAAGAAAGAAAAAAGCCAAGAAACAAGGAAACAAAAAAAGAAAGAAAGAATGGGAGAAAGAAACAAAGAAACAAATAAATAAACAAAGAAACAAAGAAAAAAAGAATTAGGATTGCAAGGCTAGACAGAGCACACTTATTAGCTTATATTCAAAATGTGTGTGAGCTGATGTGACACACTCCAAAAGGAACTTACAACAGCATTAGCATGGGATGGGATCTGATAAGGCTAGACTGTGCTTTCTGCTCACATCAAAAGTGTGCTAGTATGATATTAGGCTTTAAACACAAAAGGCTAGATTCACAGAAACTTAAGAATCAATCCTAAACGTACTACTATTTTGGTATTCACAGAATGCACTTACTACTTTTGGCATTCACAGAATGAACTTACTTCTTTTGGTATTCACAGAAATTAGGATTTTGTCTTAAGTTTGTCTTAAATCTTTCTTAAGTTTGTCTTAAGAAAAAACTTAAGACAAATTCCTAACTTCAGTGAATACCAAAAGTAGTAAGTTAATTCTGTGAATGCCAAAAGTAGTAAGTGCATTCTGTGAATACCAAAATAGTAGTAAATTTAGGATTGAGTCTTCAGTTCATTCTGTGAATCGGGCCAAAGACAACAGTAGTGTATTAAAAAGTAAAAACAATAAAAACTGGCAATGAATAGAACTGCCTTGTGTGGGGATGTCTTCCTTGTCAAAATGTATTCACTCAAAGTGACATTAAGCAGTGGCTTACGTAGGCTGACCCATGGCCCAATGCTCTATGGTGTAGTGGGAGGAAGCAACATGTGATTTACACAACAATGGACCAATGGATAAAGAGAGGTAGCAGAAAACACCTTTAAGTAAGTATTTTACACATATCTATTTCAGTAAATTCAAAATGTCTGGGCTGTGTCAAACCTAAAAACGATTCAAATTTTTTACTAAGGGCACTATTCTGATCCGGTAAAATTACCGTCCGTACGATTCGCACCTGGAGCCCTCTCCGTACGACTCGTACACACGCCGTACAACCCGACGAGTATGATCCAGACCGGAGTATCAGGACCCGAGTCGTACGGTCCACATCAGGTAAAAGCGATTCGTACGGAAAAGCGCACAAACACATACACACCGTACGGCGCATACCCCCCATGATCGCAGGGGTACGCGCCGTACCCCTGCGATCATGGGGGGTACACGCCGTACATCCAGAGTACATGGGGTAGGCGCCGTACACCCAGTGTACATGGGGTATGGTGCGTATCCCATGTACGCTGGGTATATGGTGCGTACCCCCATGATCGCAGGGGTACGGCGTGTACCACTGCGATCATGGGGGGTACGTGCTGTACCCGGGGGGCCTGTTCCGTACCTGTTTTGGGGCGAACTCTGCTTTTACGGCTGTTTACAGCTCCCGTAGAAAAAAGGTTGTACGGTGCATACCCGACACAAATCGTACTTGCCGGGTCGGAAAAAGCAGCCGCGAACCGTACAGTTGTCGCGTACAGCGGGTTCCGAGTCGACTCGTACGGAGATTAGAGTTGTACTGTCTCTGTACGATTCGTACGGAGTCCAGCTCCTGGTACTAATCGTACTTCGTTGTACGTACGGGGGACGTTGCAGGGTACGATTCGTATGGGAAAAACGCTCCAAACGGCTATTCGGAACACTTTTTACCGGATCGGAATCGGCCCCTAAGTGAAGAGAAATGCGGGGCCGGCATAGGTTACGCCACCAGTAAGGTGGGCGCACTGGCCCCTTCTCCCTCGATCGTGGAGGCAAGCCTGTCGCGATATAATGACGTGACAGGCGCCCTTCAAAACTAGTTGCTCCTGGGCCTCCCAGTGACCCGGAAGTGATAGAATCACTTCCGGGTCACCAGAGGAGCAAAGGCCAGGCCGGTTAGAACCGACCTGGCAGGTAAGGGATTAAAAGGCTGGGGAGCGCGAGAGTCTGCCTCTTTGACTCCGCGCTCCACAGCCTTCCTCACCAGCCTCTAGAGAGGCTGTAATGGTTTTCCCCACCCACCGTCCCCTAAAGCAGATTATTGGTGTTGTGATTTATGAAGGTTTTTTCAGAGGTTTGTTGCTTATGTAATGGATTACAGGTGTGTCGTACTAATATGTTTTGTTCCATAGAACTTTATCCCGTTTACAGGTCATCAAGCGTTGTATTTAGTGCTATTCCTTGGTCAGGCGGTAAGGTCATGATTGGTGAGCAGTAAATTTAAGGTCCTTAGAGGGCGACACCATTCTTGAATGGGGTCGCCCAAGGGGAGGGACAAGTGGTCTCTCCTAGAACTCCAGGGGCAGTTACAGCCGGTTGGCTAGATGGGTGCGGGGGAGGGGGAGTCACACTTTCTCTAGGCTGGGTGGCCACCCCGCATGTGCACAATGATGGCAGTAAACTGCGCAGAGATGCAAGGGCCCCCTTTAATGGAGTTAATAGAGTGTAGGGGGGTAACCGAGGGGGAAGTATCCTCACGGTAAACAGGCCCTCTGTGCATGCGCAATCCGACTGGAGGGTCTGGTTATTTGATAGGGATCTGACACCAGTTAGTGACCTTGCCGTAGGCCCAAATAGGATACGCAGAAAAGTAAATGCAGTATGATTATGGATAATATGTTAGATTCGGATAGGAAATACCTTGTACTATAATTATGTTAAGGTTAGCCATCTGACATCTGTATTTATCAATTGCAATCAATGGCATGCAAAATGTTTTCAGCGTACACATGTAAATATTTGTTTATTTCAATTTTGTTTTGATTTTATGTTTAATAAATACGGCCGGGCGTTGCACGACCCCCACTTCCAAAGAAATTTCTCTCATGTAATTTAAAGAGGTTTGATAAGGGAGGGGGGTTAGGTAGTCCCTGGCCATATGAAAACTGCTAACAAACTTTGAAAAGGACACAAAGGGGCCTTGTTACAAGATCCTTGTTAGTCCTGGATGACCTAACAACTGGAGTTACTGGCAAAAGGGGGAGTAAAAGATATGCAATAATTCTGTAAATCTTCGGTTTTTCTCCTGAAATGGAGTCTCAGAATGAAATATTAGGTAAAATAGGGAGGTACTGGGGAAACTGGTACTAGAATTACCCATTTCCCTGGTATTTCCTCATTTCTAAAGTGCCTCTCGTGGTCCTTGAAATCCCGGGTAAAGCCACCCTCTCAGAGTTACCAATATTTCTAGTATCATCGGTGGCACAACTACCCGGGAAGATAATGGGAAGCTGGTGATAAAGTCAGAGTGCACTTAGTCAACTTCCTAATTTAGTGCATCCCAGGGTAACCAGCATCAATTCAAGATGTATGAGATGCCTTGCCCTATAAATGATGCTGGTAGTCTTTAATGCCAATGTGGCATTTCTTCAAAGTACCCAGCACATTTTTTAAGTTTAGTGTGTTCCATTGCCAACATGAAGAATGAAACATAAAAATCATTTAAGTAGTGCACTATGTTTCACATATTTTAGCAAATCGATTTGCGGAAAATGCTAGCATCAGAGTCCATGGTGTTGTCACAATGTATGCCTACTTTGAATTCACTCATTATTTGTTGTTGGCCTACGTCATGCATACACTGAAGGCACTAATACTTCCTGTTGGCGAAAACGGAAGTACTTTAACTACAAACGCCATAAACCCTATTACCAGTGTCCCAGTATTCCTGATGGGGCTAGTAACAAGGTTAGCACCCTACCGGAAATTATAAAGAACATGGGAATGACACAGAAGCCTCCTGTAACAGAATGAGGAATAACTCAAGGAATTGGACTCAGGATTACCTAGTCCCCCAGTAATTCCTCATTCCGTATGTAATTCTCAGGGGTCAACCCACAATTGCCATGAGTTCAGCATCACCGGGCAATGGAATGTTTGGGTATCGTTAACTCTGGAGGTACAGAGGTAATACCCCCCTCCCATGCACATGCACTAGAACATTGGTAACGAGGCAGTACATCGCCTCACAGTGGTATACATTGCCTCACAGTGGCATACACCTGCAAGTGTACCGAGGAAGAATGATCAAACTGTGTAAAGAGGTCCAATATTCCTGAAAACTCACAATTATGTACCATTATACCTTTCTTAAAGTCTTGAAATGGCAAACGGCATATTGCTATCGATTTGACTGCTTTTCCCTCTCATACCGCATATCCCCTTCCTAGTGCCTGTCTGCCTGCCTGTGGCCACGACCACTTTCAAGGAAGCAGTACCTCGTGTTCAGTCGATTTCTCGTGGCTCTAGACACACATTATAGCATTTTGCGGTCATTGAGAGACTTCCATAATGGAGTGCGGTTTGCTACAAACAAATGGCCAGGCACACAAAAGACACATCTCTTCTCCAGGGGACAGAGCAACAATAATGTAGCTTTTACCTTTCTACATCTGAGCAGTCTCTCGCAGAGGTCGCTCGAAGGGTGCGTGTGTTTATCGTCACTGAAGCTTTATTTTGAACTGCATTAAGAATCACCATGTCTGACATCAAAACTTCGGGGCATATTATCAAGGGGGTTTATCTCCGCTTTTTTGGCTTTAAAAGCCAAGAAAGCGGAGATAAAACTATCTCCCTATTACCAAGCTGTCGCTAACACCAGTTAGTGACAGCTAATAGGAGATAGCGACCATCTTGGGCCTCGCTTTGCATGTCAGTGATATTTATCACTAATGACATGCAAAGTGGGCGTGCCAAGATGTTAGCGACTGGAAACAGTCCCTAACATCGCTATCTCCTATTACCAACTTTTGGAGATATTCGCGCTAAGCGCGAATATCTCCAAAAGCTATCACCTGCCCTGAGCAGTTCTTAGCCATGTTATCCAATGGGAGGTGGATAACATGGCTAAGAGCATTTGCTCGATAATGCATGAATATCGCGGACTTTTCAGCGATATTCATGCATTGCGGCCGTTTTTTATCGCATTTGCGATAAACCTTGCTAATAGCAAGGTTTATCTGCGATAAAAATCGCCGATGTGCGGGGATAATTTTTGTCTCTAAACAAGTTAGAGACAAAAATTATCGCTAGTTGTTGGTAATATGCCCCCCCGTGTTTCCCTGAATATACGAAGGTCTTTTAGGCAAAAATACATTAATTTTCTGCTCTTCCTATTCCTCTTAAAGGACAGAAAACTCACAGGGTAGGTCATTCTGTAAGAGTCACTCAAATATTCAGCACCCTTTCCTTGTGCCATTTTCTGTTCTGAGGGACTAGTTTATGTTTTTTTTTTGCCGTAGGGCAGCACAGCTGGTCGTGCTGCTGCGCTGCCCTACACCAAAAGAAAAGGGCAGGATTCCTGTCCTTTTCCCTTGTGCCGGCGCACAAACGGTTGCGGTGGGCCAAAGTAGGCACCTGAGCATCATGGTGCAAGGGTGCATGCGTTGCGGGGAGGATTATTTTTGTGCAGGAAGGGAAACCTTCCTGCAAAAAAGCAATCAAAAGATGCCTTTTCCTCTATGTGTGCTGCAGAATGCAGGCCACATAGAAAGAGGAACAAAAGAGGAGAAATAAGAATATTTCTCCGTGTTGTGCCTTCCCTACGCCTTCCTTGGGGAGGCAAAAGTTTTGGCCCTGCCTCAGACTTACGCTTTCTTGTTGATCTGGGGTGGTATCAAAAAGCCATGGATGTTGATGAAGGTGCTCCCAGCAACACCCATGGAAAGCCTCTGCACGAAAGGGTCAAGTATTATTATGGCCTTGAAAAGCCACATGAAGTGGCTTTCCCTGGCCTTATAAATATGTCAGTGGCACAGTGCACCACGAGAACATCAACATAGTGGCATTCTGGTGGTGCAAAAGGGCCGGTAGGACCTCCCTGAGGACCTCATTTATGAGGTTTTGCCATAGGGCAGCTCAGCAGCAGGCCTTCCTGCTGCACTGCCCTATGGCAAAAGAAAAGGGCAGGAATTTGCTGTCCTTTCCCCTGCGCCGGCACACAGTAGGCTGCTTTGCACCAATGCAAGCTCCTTTACACCATGGTGCAAGGGTGCCTGAGGTGAGGGAAAGATTGATTTTGTGCAGGAAGGAAAACCTTCCTGCACAAAAACAATCACTAGAGGCGTTTCCTTTTTTTATGTGTGCAGTATAATGCAGCACACATAGAAAAAGGAAAAACGTGGAGAAATAAAGATATTTCTCCTCGGTGTGCCTCCCTTACGCCTCCCTGGGGAGGTGTAAGTTTTTGGCGCTACCTCGGATTAACGATTTGTCGTAAATCTGGGTCAGTGTCAAAGTGCCATGGATGTTGCTGGGAAGGCCCCCATCAGCACCCATTGCACATCCCTATAACGCAGAAAACTGTGTTAGAGGGGACAATATTTACGAGGCAACATTAAGCCAAAAAAAGTGGCTTAGTGCTTCCTCATAAATATGGAGCAGGCTCCCTCACCACGGAACGTCACAAAAAGTGATAATCCAGCGGCGCAAGGTGTTTCATAAATGCGGACCTGAGTTTTTTAAACCCCTTCTTCCATCGTATGCTGTACATTTCAAATGCCATCACTGCCGTTATCTTTAAAACACGTATTGCAGTGTCTAACAACTTTTGCCTCTGCTAGTTCCTCTGAAACCTAAGTTTTAAGTTGCTCCTGTTTTAGGTTTAGCATGTTCATTTTGTTGTACCTTCATTTTTACGTCTGGTTTGACATTTCATGTGATCATCAGAAAAATAGCTTAAAGAAGCATTGTTTAGGAGCGTTGGCTCCACCCATCTCTTGACTACCTCGAGTAAAGCATTTAATTCGACAGAGGATGTGCTAGTAGGCTCTCAAAGTAGTTCCATTGCCTCCACTGTGTCGGGCTGTGTGTCACGTTGCTCTTCCCAGACCCGTTAATGCAGCAGAGGCTATTTCTTTTTTTCCTTTTATCGTGGCGAGCTAGTGTGTTAGAGGTGGTCACGTCTGTACAAAAAATAATGTATTTATAGGACATTTCTAGAAAATAGAGAAATAAGGAACATATTTTACCTTTGTTGTTGCATTTCTCTGCTCTTTACAATCTTAATCATCCCAAACCATATGAAAACGGAGGAGAAAAGCAGCTTTTCAGGTCGGCAGGAAAACACTCATGTATTTTCCTAAACCAAAGCAAAAACGTTGTTGCTTTAGCCTCATTCATACCCAGCTATGAAATCATCAAAATGAGAATTGTAAAGAAAACTCCACACATGCTATGAGGTGGTAAAATAGTGTTTGTGCGTGCGCGTGTACTTCATGGGCAGTGAGGCGCTATTATCAGCCCTCTGTGGTGGTGAGGTAGTGGTCTAAATGTGTATTGTACACCAGCATGGAATCAAACATACATGCTTCCCACATTCGACTCATGTGGTTGGGTCTTATTTGCCGTGTCTATGTGGCTCCATACTGATGGATATGTAACACCAGAAAAACTGTAACACCAGTACCACCATTATCCCAGTATTTTCATTATCACCAGTGCCAACCACTATTCTTACCAGTACCACCACCACATGTACCGCAGTATCGACCACCAGTACCAGCATTAGTACGACCAGTTTCTCTACCACTATACCATCAGTACCACTACAACCATCAGTGCCAGCACCTATATATCACCTTTACCACAACAGACAATACCACTATTACCAACAATACCATCCCCAACATTAAGGCCAGCACCTGTACCACCAGTAACACCACAATCTGTATCACCACCAGTAGTACCAGTACTACCACCATCAGTACCAGCCCCCACCAGTACCATTACCGACAGGTCCAAAACCACCGCCAATAGATGGCAGAACCACTATCACCAGTACCATGAGTAACCAGAACCATCTGTATGTACCATCAGTATCACTGTGGGTACCAGTAGCACTGTTACCAGTTCAGCTACCACCAGTACCACTGTTACCAGTACCATCAATAAATTCAGTAGAACCGGCGCTATCAGTTTTAAACATTTAAGTGAAAACAATGCTTAGAAGCACAAAGCACCAACTGTGGGTAAGGGGTCATGCCACACCGGGACAAACACACAAGTCCATGTTCACCACGAAGTAGTGCAGACCGAATACTAGGACCAAGTTAGGCCTGCTGAACAAAGTACCTTAAATCCTGGATGCGGAGCCTCACGCTAACCCGCATTGAGAATACATCATGATGAGGTGCAGGCAGAGATGCAAGGTCCTGTGTCGAGAATGCGTTACAATGCAGCGATTCTGATGAAGCTTTTGATGAGGCTTGTGATGCATGGTCTTGCTTCATAGTCAAGGAAGTCCTGCATTGGTGGTGCATTGTGCAGCAGCGGTTCTGATGATCTGTGATGTGAGGTTTTGCTTTGAAGATGCGTCACACAGTAACGGTTCCAATGTGGAGCTGCAAAGAGATGTGTCATGCTGCGTCGGCTCTGCCCAAAAGACTACAGCTAGACTGGCAGAGCACTTACAGGCCCACTTCCAAGGGTGCAGCGCTGAGGTGGCACCACTTAGGATGGCAAGACTCACAGCAGGCAGAGCTCTGCTGCTAAACTCAAGATGGTTGGAGCCTTTTTGTTCCTGGGGCTCTGATCTCCTGGATGAAGAGAGGTAGATAAAAGCCCCTTTAAGTAAACATTTTATACATATAAGCCCTTGGAGTCACTCTGGGGGTCCTGCATACAGGATGCAGGCCAGTCCTTCTCACTCAGGCCAGGTATCTGGGCAGCAAAGCAGCAGAGTTCTTGCAGAGCAGCACAGCAGTCTTTCCAAGTCTTCTGCAGGTCCGGAGGTGCACTGAATAGTTGGATCTGAGGGTCCTATATTTATACCTTGTGCCAGATATGAAGTAGGAGAAGGTTCTTGAGGTTTCCACCCTCAGTGGTATTTGAAATTGTCACCCTACCTGCCCTGGCCTCAGCTCAGCTGGGGGTAGGAAAGACTAGTGTCAAACCCTTTGTGAGCTTGCCGAGACAGAGGCTTTGTGATGTGCAAATATGGTAGGTGACAGCTTTCCCCCACCCAATCAGGTCAGAGATGGTCTATCCTGCGAACACATATTCCCTCTATGTCGCACTCTCTGGGAGCAATACACAAAGACAAATTGCCAGCTACATCTAGTCATTTTACTCAGGATACAGGTCGCAGGCACCAAATGGTTAGGACCAAAAAATGTCAACTCTCTTAAAGGGACATTTTCAAAATGGTAGCTGAAAATACGACATTACTATTATTGAGTATTTTTATCACAATTTCTCAGACACCAAACATGAAATGTTTACCTATTCATAATCAAAAGTTAAAACTTATTAACTGGAATAAGTTAAGCAAATGTTATCTTATGGGGAGGTAGGCCTTGCAGTAGTGAAAAAGGAATCTAACAGTTTTTCAGTATCCAAACATAGATAGAGTACATGTTCAACTTTTTAAATTCACTGAACCCTGCTCTATGGACTATGAAGGGGCTTCCCAAGGGGTGAATTACAAGTATTAGAAAGGAAGATGTAGGCCTGGCAAGAGGTTTTCCAGTTCATGTTGAAATGGCACTTTACAATGGCACATATTGGCTGCAATGGCAGGTCTGAGACATGCTTGAAAGATTACTTAAGGGTGTGGCATAATTAGTGTTACAGGCATAATAGTATCATTTAATTTTCAGGCCCTGTATACAAGTAATATCACTTTATTTGGGGCTCATAAGTAAATTCAATTTTCCAATTGTGTGTAGGACAATATAAGCAGGTTTTAGAGAGTAAGCACACACACTTTAGCACTGGTTAGCTGTTATAAGGCCAACATAAAGAAGTCAGCAGAAATGGAGAAGTAAGGCACAAGGTTTGGGGGAAGATCAGCCTAAGGCTTACAGGTCTAACACAGTGGTACCAGGCCCAAGACATAAGGAGCACAATGCACCCCTATTATGGGTTTCTTTATTGCCTAATTCAGCAACATCGTTGGCACATTTCCTTGCTTGATTTAGGTCAATTTACGCCCATACAATGCAAGCGTGGCTATTAAAACAAATCTGCCTGTGTAAATTTCTTGGGCCGGCACCTATGGTAGTGTTGTTTAATAATTTTATAGAGTGTTTTACTTACTGCTTTTGGATCTGAGAATGGGAGAATATATATGTATCCATTGGTAAACAGACAAAATATCGACTACAAAATATCGAATGGAAATAATATCGAGTTCAAAATATAGGCTGGACATAATATCGAATGGACAGAATATAGACATCAAAAATATTGTTTTGAAGGTAAGTAATGTAATATCGAAATTTAAAATATAGATAGTCAAAATAGCGAAGTACATAATATAGATTATTAAAAATATCTAAAATGTAATATTATCATTTTTCTATAGTGTATTTTATGTGTTACAAGTGTTTATTTATGTTATAATGTATTTTAATTAATGAATTTCATGTTATTTAAATTTTGCGTAATTTAATTCTGTAGCGGGTTGTGGGTTTATAGGGTAATAGGGTGGGAAGTAATTTAATTATAAATAATGAAATATGTAAATTTATTTATTGGTATTTTTTTATAATTATTTGTTAATTTTTATTTTGTAATTATTACATTTTATTTGCCAATTAATTTTATTTAATTGATTAATTGATAATTAAGGTAATTTAATTAATGTAATCTTTGTACAGTTTGTGGGTCTATAGGGGAATAGGGTGGGAAGTAATTTAATTATGAATAATTAAATATGTACATTTATTTATTGGTATTTTTTTATAATTATTTGTTAATTCATTTTTATTTTGTAATTAACTACATTTTATTTGCCAATTAATTTTATTTAATTGATATTTATGTTAATTTAATTAATGTAATTTTTGTAGCGGGTTGTGGGTTTATAGGGGAATAGGGTGGGAAGTAATTTAATTATAAATAATGAAATATGTAAATTTATTTATTGGTATTTTTTTATAATTATTTGTTAATTTTTATTTTGTAATTATTACATTTTATTTGCCAATTAATTTTATTTAATTGATCAATTCATCATTATGTTAATTTAAATAATTTTATTTTTGTGGCGGGTTGTGGGTTTATAGGGGAGTAGGGTGGGAAGTAATTTATTTATAATTAATTAAATATGTAGATTTATTTTTTGGTATTTGTTGCACTCTTTGGAGTGGGAATAGTAATTTTTACCCCTACACTATCCAACGCTTTCCCTAATGTTGCACTCTTTGGAGTGGGAATAGTAATTTTAACCCTACGCTATCCAACGCTTTCACTACAGTTGCACTCTCTGGAGTGGGAATAGTAATTTTTACCCCAACGCTATCCAACGTTTTCCCTACTGTTGCACTCTCTGGAGTGGGAAAATTAATTTTTACCTCTACGCTATCCACCCCTTTCCCTACAGTTGCACTCTTTGGAGTGGGAATATGAATTTTCACCCCTACGCTATCCAATGTTTTCCCTACTGTTGCACTCTCTGGAGTGGGAATAGTAATTTTTACCCCTACGCTATCCAACCCTTTCCCTACTGTTGCACTCTTTGGAGTGGGAATAGTAATTTTTACCCCTAAGCTATCCAACGCTTTCCCTACTGTTGCACTCTCTGGAGAGGGAATAGTAATTTTTACCCCTATGCTATCCAATGCTTTCCCTAGTGTTGCACTCTCTGGAGTGGGAATAGTAACTTTTACCTCTACGCTATCCAACCCTTTCCCTACTGTTGCACTCTTTGGAAAGGGGATAGTAATTTTTACCCCTATGCTATCCAACATTTTCCCTACTGTTGCATTCTCTGGATTGGGAATAGTAATTTTTACCTCTACGCTATCCAACGCTTTCACTACTGTTGCACTCTCTGGAGTGGGAATAGTAATTTTTACCCCAACGCTATCCAACCCTTTCCCTACTGTTGCACTCTCTGGAGTGGGAATAGTAATTTTTACCCCTACGCTATCCAACGCCTTATCTACTGTTGCACTCTTTGGAGTGGGAATAGTAATTTTACACTTCCGCTATCCTACGGTAATAATATTGGATATTTTTTAAATTATATTATGTCACTATATATATATGTTTTAACAAATATGATTGTAATAAAATGTTTTATAACTTTAAATAATTATTTCATTATCATAAGTTAATTTACGTATTTTAAAATATATTTAAGTAAATAATTTTTAATCTTAATTTAATTTAACATTGTTTTTACTAAAGTCGATATTTTTACAAACTATATTTTAGTAAACAATATTTTTTATTCAATATTTTTGTACTTACCTGTTTGTAGATACAAAGTCGATATTCTGTCTGTCGATATTTTGTCACCGATATTTTAGGTAGTCGATATTATGTCCCTCGA
Organism: Lissotriton vulgaris; assembly: GCF_964263255.1. NCBI lineage: Eukaryota > Metazoa > Chordata > Amphibia > Caudata > Salamandridae > Lissotriton > Lissotriton vulgaris. The sequence continues at coordinate 782,588,900 of NC_141694.1, read as the reverse complement.
TATTATGTCAGTGATCCGTATCCATCTGATGCTTTTTGGATCTTTGATTTCTTTGTGGCACTTTTTATCACTGGCAGCGACGGCCCGTGGAGGGAGTTACGGTGGGGCAGGAGGGCGGGGAGGGGGAGGTGCAGGGTGGAGGTTGCTAAAAACCGGCATATGGATAATTGCAGGTAAGTAAACAATTTAATTAATAAAACGAATTTCGTAGTGCGCCTTGCATCGCAAAATGCAATGCAGTGCGAGCTACGAAATTCGTTTTATTAATTAAATTGTTTACTTACCTGCAATTATCCATATGCCGGTTTTTAGCAACCTCCACCCTGCCCCTCCCCCTCCCCGCCCTCCTGCCCCACCGTAACTCCCTCCACGGGCCATCGCTGATCACTGGAATATAGGCATCACAGGAATACATGCCCCTTTGTCTTCAAGTAATAAGGTGGTGATGAGAGGGTACAAGATTTTTTCTGTGGTTGCACGTATTGTGCTACTTAAGTCTCAAAGAAACCACCATAGAAATTTTTATGAAAATGTCTGTTTTCTTTCTTTGTTCACTTCATCCATTCGTTCTGATTCTATTATTAGTTTTCCAAGTATAAACATTGCCCGCATTTCCTTCTGACCATTTCCTTGTATCACAACACTTGTGATTTTTGAAGCCACTATTTGTGGATGTGTATATAGGATGTATCTACTCAAATTATCATACAAATCAGCAGGATGTTCAATATGTATTGTGTCTGTGACGGTAGGACATGAACTAGCAGCGTTTCCCACGGAATTCTAAATACTTGTATTGTTTTTATATAGTGCTTGCTTGACCCCAACATTTCTTTTGAGCACTGTAAAGGAGGAAGGGATATACATAGCCTCTGAAACAAACAGGGCAAGGGCCTGGGTAGACTTAAACCTTAATATCCACCTGAAGATAATGGCCTTCAGCTCCTTTCTGTATTTCCTCAAATCTGACTCTAATGGATGGGGAAGTAGGAGAGGAAGCTGTGGGCCGCAAGGTGTCTCAAGTAGCAAAAGACAGCTGTTGGAGGTTAACCTTGGGTGATATTATCCAAAAAGACAATATAGTACTTTGACTTTAGATGGAAAGAGATGGAGGCATGTGAATGCTACGGCACTGGTGTAAAAACTGCCTTCTCCTTTCCTTCTTAAATTTCACAAATATTAGGAATGACTTTGTACATGAAACACAGACAAGCACAAAAGCACTTTGCTTTCAATAGCACACTCAAGACAGACCTATGCCAATCCTTGTTCTTCTTTGCGAGTCACTCACTTTCTTATTGACCACTTCAGTTGTCATCTTTTTCAGGGTAACAAATGTCTGGAGCATGTACTGTTATAAATATTATGTTTTCCTCTTTTAGGTATCCCACTTCTTGAATCAGATTTGTTGGTTCCTCAGGTATAAATGTTCAAATATACAATTGACATTTATTCATACCATTATACGTTGCAATGTTATAATCAAGTTGCTTGAATATGTTCATGTTATTTGGTATAACGTGAAATAGCTGCTCTTGTAATTGTTAAGTAATGAACAGAGTTTCATAGAACTTCTCTTCTCATTTATTGTTTTTAAACAAAAGGCAAGGTTCTGTAGAATGTAAGTAAGTGAAAGGGTGCCAAGGCCTTTTCGGCCAACTGTTTATTCTAAAAATTATCAGATATTTTATAAAAGCTAAGAAGAAAGCGTGAAAGATAGTGAGAAAAATCATATCAGAAACTTCAGAAAGTGGCCATACAGAACTGTACCACCTTCCTTTTCTGAGAGCTACCTGGAGGCGCATTTAGCATTCTCTCAACCAACTTTTCTGCCTGTTGATGTAGATGAGAAAAGCAGCTGCTTCTATTTTACTGAACAATGGTTCTTTGATAAGATAAGGTATGTAGATATAAACAATCTTTGAAACTCGTTTTAGGCCTTTTCATTAGTGTAAATGTGTGAGGGGGATTGTAATTATTGATTTATAGAAAGCGTTATGATTTTACCATTATGGTACAATATTATTCACTATTCACATTTCAAGTAAATTGTGTTGCTATTATATATTATTATACTAAGTTATGTATATTCATAATTGCTACTATTTCTTTTGCGTGCACTGCAATAGGGTTTTATTTTAAAAAAAATCTTTAAAATATATTTGGTTACCTAATGTTTTGAGTGTGTTTTTCCATAATGGAATGGTTTGAATTCCAATATGTATCCCTGTAATGGTTCAGTGACTAAATAATGAGGGACATAAGATAGAATGCCCAAAATATTGACTCCAAAATATCGAAGTACAGAATATAGAATCCCTATCTACAAACAGGTAAGTACTAAAATATCAAATCCAAAATATAGAATGCTAAAATATAGTTCACTAAAATATCGAATTTTTTAAATGTATTAAAAATAATATAAAAGCAATTAAATATTAAAAACAATTAAATAAAACATACTTAAAATATTGTAAAAAAGCATAAAATGTAAAAATAATGAATGTAATATAAAAAAAGTAGAGATTTTGTTGGATAGTGAGAGTGTAAAAATTACTATTCCCACTCCAGTGAGTGCAACAGTAGGAAAAACTTTGGATAGCGTAGGGGTAAAAATTACTATTCCCCCTTCAAAGAGTGTAACAGTAGGTGTAGTGTAGTTCCTATTTTCCCAATAGGCCCTGCGCATTGGAATAACATAAACAGTAGTATCGACGTAGAAGTGCGGATCTTCCAAACCTCTACTGACTATGCTAAACTTAATTGGGGTTGTTACCAACTAGCTCAGAGGTCACTGGAAACTTTCTTGACTGAATAGGAAGTGATCAGCTTCCCTGGCACAGCCAAGAAGGGATTCAGTTTTCCAACAACCGTGCAACATGACAACTTTGCTCCTCAGATCAAGAGTCAATCTCTAGGGTCGTGTGAAACAATAGACAGTTATTTTACTCAGTCAGTGGTTGTGCAGTTTACTTTCACAATATGTAGAGAATAGAGAGACGGGCGTTTTCAATAAAGGGTAACATTTATTGAACAGTCTTTCTTCTCGTACAAGAGAAATGAATTGCCACAATTGCAAGACTTGTTATTATAAAAAGTACGTACAGTAAGATAAGTATTGCGAAATAATACTGTAAAAGCATTGATATGATTTCTTAGCCATACAATGGTTTAAAATGAATAAAACATATATACATTCATATATACATTAGGCTAAAATACTCAACTGGTGCTTCTAACTACGCCTACCCCAGTGTACCTGACCTAAGCCTAATACTTGGGAGGGGAGTAAGTAAGTAGCTTTAGTTTAAGTTGGTTTTGCCAAGGTTTGCTTCAAGAATTCTCTCTAAGGGTTTAGTGAACACCATACCTCTGGAATAGAATGATGGAGGTCTGGTATCTCCTTCAGGGGGTCGATATCCCAGTCACCCGCAAGGGTAGACTAGAAACGCCGGAGCTGGATTTCTCTGCAGGAGAAAGACAGCGTCTCTTCTCAGCGCGTCGAGGAGGAGGAGGGGCAGCGTCCGTGGGCAGCTTGCATCTGCTGGGCTCTTGCAGGGGACGGCTGTTCAGCTCCTAAGTTCACCACACCATCGTTCGCTAGTTAGCAGCGATAGCAGTAGCGATAGCAGCTATGGTATCATCAGCATGACAGCTTCTTCAGCAGCAGCGAGATAGCTGGCAGCATCAGCTTCAGCGAAACAGCAAACAGCGAACACAACAGCAACATCAGCAACACAGCGTTTGCTTAAGGCAACGTTGGTAATATTTATACCTGAAAGGTGCCTTGTTTGACGTAAGTTTTTGGACATAAGACGTCAATAAAGATGTCAGTAGGAAGTGATCGTCTATCAGTGCTCATTAGAGTTCTATTACTAATCAAAACACAGCAAGCGGGGATTTCCAGGTTGCTGAGTTTTTATCTTGTTGAAGAACTCGGAGTGTTAATCTAGGAATCTCAGATAGTAACTTCTGCTATGTTATTGCACTAATTGGTTGCAAAGGAAGTGGCAGAGAAAGCTATTCTGGAATGTGGCTCTGTTCGTGTGAGGCCAGAGACGAGTTTCTGAATATTGCACTTGAACGGTTATGCCAATATAGGGAATAAATGGATTTATAGCAGTATAGGGGCATAAGGTCACAGTATCGATCAGGGTCCTAGATTAGCATGCAACACCCACTCCACGAATTCATGTCCATCAAATTACTAAAACTAGAGCAATAAGATGCATGTGTAACATTGCCCACCCCAAAATACATATATGCATTTGAAATAGGCGTATTTGTAATACGTGAAAATTTAGGTGCTGTACGTTTTTGAAGCATAGAAATCATTCAAAAATTATAGCATATGAAATAAATGAACGATTATGCAAAAAGAATTACACATGAAATATCTCTGAAACAGAAGAAGGGCGAGATAATTTCATCACATATAAATGCATTGCAGTAAAATGTGCTAGAGGCTGGTGTAAAGTTATTATGTCTCTAGATGTATTTAGAAATAGAAGTTGAAGCTTCTGTTCTCTAAGAATAGTTTTTACTTTAAGCAAAGAATCTTTCGTGCCAAAAAGGGGGAATATTAAAAAGTGTTCAATTCAAAAGAATTATTGCTTGAACGGGGAAATTAGAGTTCCAACGCTTTTAGCAGTTCTTGTTGTTCAAAACTGAAGGCCGAATTCAGAGTTCATGGGAACGCTGTGTGTCGGAATGCTTCTCCAAAGTTATTGTTTCTGTTCGGGTGAGAACATCATATCAGACAGGGTCTCAAAGAAATGGTCTACAAAATCAGGTGACAGTTCGACCAAATTCGATAGTGCTGTAACTTGGCAGGTGTGAGAATGATTGCTGTCATCAAAGTCGGGATCAGCAATGCTCACAGAAGGTCGTACCTGGGTGATGTTGCTTTTGTCACTCGCTCCACTGTTACCACCTAGTCGTAGCACAGGAGTCTCAATGAATGCAGTCATCAGGATTGGTAGCCGCTGGGGACAACACAATGCGTGAGCCGTTATCGGACTTAGCAAAGTATCGATATCCATTGGTACTGTTGATGGAAGTGAAAGACAGATGTCCAACACGCACTCATCTCCGCATAGCATACATCGAAGTACAGGTAAGATGCAATTTTGCCATATCGGTCTGAATGAAAGGAACCAGGTCATGTTTAGATCTCTCGGCCTGGCCAATCCAAGGACTCTAGTTATTCTGTCCCGGTAGCGGATTGCTAGGATTGTCTCTTCCATTCCCATAGGAGTCATGTCTGAGCTGTGGCTTGCCATAACGAAGCAGGAGGGTCAAAAATAAAATCCCTGCTACAAGTCCCAAAAATAGGGGTATGCCGCCAAAAACAGAGTGGACAAAATTTGGAACGATTCCCAGAATTGCTTGAAATGGTGTTAGCAGTCCCGTAAAAATCGTCTTAAATATGCCTGGGATGCCTGTGGCACTAGACATGTTAAGGAGTTGGCTAAGCATTTCTACGAAATGCACGGGGCAATTTGTTGATAAAAGGTCATGAACCTCCGTAGCTGTCCTTGCAACTAGGAGATCATACGTCTCTTTTGATGATGTTATGGGCACTGTTGTCTGCAAAAGCACAGACTTCATTTTGCTTAAAGTATCAATTCGTATAGAATAGAGATTCAGACGAGGCCAGATGGGAGTCTCTATGTCTCCAGGCCCGCTCGGGAACAATGCTTGCATACAGCATTTGACCATGGAAGTTACGCTTACGAGATAACTTTTCCCTGGCACTAGGCCACAACATCTGTGATCCGTTCTTAGAATGTAACTCCCATTCGCGAGTTGCATAAAGAAGGGCTCTATCTGAGTTGCAGGTGTGACAAGCTGGTGGCATGAAAGGTTGTTAGAATTACCTTCACAGGCTCCGTGTAAATTAATACCCTGGCACAAAAGTATACCGCTTAGTGAACGTTTACAGTTTTCACCACTAAGAAATACATTTTTGTCGCTGTCACTATAGCATGAATGTGTGTATGGTAATTTCCATGCTGATTTAACATAACCTTTACCCAATCGTTCATACTGGCCAGTAGGTATGTATTCAAGGCACTTTTTAAATCGGAAAGTTGTTATCGGAATAGTGATAATTCTGTGTATTATCCATTCAATGACAGGACTTTCTGACATTGTCAATGGTAATCTCTCAAGTTTTTCGATGCTCAGGATTGTATAGTCTGCTCCTTTCTGTGCCAAACTGATTTGTTTATCAGTAAGGTTAAAAATGGAAAACAATGACGTTGTGTTGATTAAACGCCAAGGCACATAGCCTGAACGAAGATTTTGCAGCGTCCAGCCTAATTGTACAATAGAACGTAATTGAGATTGGCCATGCTGTAACATTAGCAAGTCTCTGTCTATTATGTCAAAGGCAGAAGATACAATATTGTCCAACGAATATATTCTGGAGGACAGAGTCATTAACCCATTGTCCACTACAGAAAGTGATTTGTCCAAATTAATACGATCAATGTCTCGTATTTTTTCTGCTGTTTCAATTTGTGTGACTTTCCAAGCCTCGTTGTACGCAGCATAGATGCTGGCCGCTATGAAACGCTTTTGACGCTGTTTGCGTGGTCCAAGAATGAAATCACGCAAATCAGCACCATCTTTTATTAAAGACAAGTGTTGCTTAATTTCAGCCAGTGTGGATGATCCTAGCCATTCGAGGCAGAGTTTACCTACACTGTATGTTGTTACTATCCCTGGATGTTGTCTCTGGGAGTATCTAGGGTCTTGTCTGGTCATTTTTAACCCCTGTGTTTTATTCAGGAATCTATCTTGACAGTTGTTTGTGTCAGTAGGCCAGATTAACCACTTTTTCCAATCAGGATGTGTTCTGTTAAAATGTAAAATTTTAGTTACGTCTATCTCAATATCTGTTGTTGCATTCTCAGGTATGGCTTCGGAATAGACGGTTTGTTTAGGTCTTTGATCTTAGCTAGGCCAAGACAGGATGTTTGGTGAATTGTGTCATTTAAAAACATCATTTGTTATGGTATCATGCAGGTTCTGAATAGTGCTTCAAGGCCTTGTACCTGCCACTCTTTCGTACCCCAAATGGTTTTTGTTTCAATGTTATTTTTCCAATAATCAAAACCAAATGTCATCATTTTTTCATAAAATGCTTCTGAATATATTAATTTAGTGTTTGTCAGCATTGTTTTCATTCCTATTTTATCTAACAATTTATAATAAAAAGTTTCTGCATTACTGGTGTTAAACCCTGAGAGTACTTGAATTTCTAAAAGAATGTTTTAGAACTGCTTTTAGGTGGTGTAGCACAATGTTCCCATTGATTAAACTTAAAAACATTTTTAGGCTGTGCAGATTTATGCAAATAATGATCGCCATAATGTGTAAAACAGAATAACTGTTCATAACTAGACGAACCTTGTAAATAATCATGTTCTGTGAATCTAGATGACATTACTAAATCAGACATCATGTCATTAATACTATCAAAGTCCCAATCATCAGAGAATGTACTAGGTTTTACAAAGTCACTTCAGGAAACCTTCAGTTGATGAGGATACTTCAGGATCTCGACCGGACCATAGATCTCATAGTCAGTTTTCTCCCATACTACCCCACCGGGTATTGGAATGGCTGTGACATTTACTGTTGACAGTTCTCTTTTCTTCACGTGGGATGATCTGTGTGGTTTGAGGACTAAGTTGATGTTCTGACTTGCTGTGTCCATTCAATTGTAATAAACTTTCCTAAAATTAAAACTAAAATTAGGCATAGTAGGAGTATGAATACCCCTGAAATAATCCAATGCTCAATCAACGGTGAATCCAGATATAATTCTTTGATTTGTTGAAAGAGTTCCGTTGTAGTTTCTTTAGAAGTCTTTTTTGTTTCTGGCATCACTTCGGGGTTACTTTGATCCTCGGAAAAGTTGTCGAAGTCGATGAAATAACCAGAGGCAGTTCTGTCAATTGTTGGGATTGTTCTTTCAATCTGTCTTTCGGTAGCAGTTTCTGATGCCACATTATTGTAGACTGGTGTTTCTTGACGAACTGTTTCAATCTGTGTCTCAAGAGGCACGAGTTCCATGGCATTATTGCATAGTCCTTCTCTGTGCACTGCAGGCTGATGGAATGCGATTAGTCTTTCAGTTTGAACCTCTTGGATTGTTGCAAGTTTGGTTATTCTGTTGTTTCTTGGGAGTCCACTGGGCCTACTGTTGATTATAGGCCACATGCTTGTGGTTTTACCAGGTCGATTGATACAACTCTGTTCTCCTTTTTATCAGCAAGGGGCGGTAGTACTACTGATCTTGTTCCGGTGACTGCCAAGACAGGTACTGCTTTTTTGTAAGAAGGCCCAAATTCCTTCTTCACCGCTATTTTTTCTCTGACTAGATCCCCAATCTTTGGAATCCAGACAGGCCTTGCTGGGGCTGTTGCTTGTGGTGCCTCGTCAGTGGTATCTGGCTGTTGCTTTAACTTTATGTTGCTTAAGGATTTTCTTGTTTCATTCAGTTCCTGTAAAACAGCCAAACGATCTTTGATGTCAAAGTCTGTTTTCTTATCTTGTACCACTGATACCTGACTATCTAAGTCCTGAATTCTCATTCTAATTCCGAACAATAGTTCGTATGGGCTGGAACCTTTTAGAGAATTTCTTGGCAAATTGTTAAGACTGGTCTGGACACTTATTAAATGTTTGACCCACCCAGCGCCTGAACCTAATACCTTCGCTGTTATAGATCGCTTTATGTCTCGGTTTTTTCTTTCTACCACACTATTCCCTTCGGGGTGCCACAGACAAGAATACCGCAACCCAATTCCCATGCTGGCCATGGCCTCCTTATAAGCTCGAGAGCTGAAAGCAGGACCCTGGTCAGAATGGAACGTGGTAATTGCGTATGTGCCGATAAAGACTCGCAGATCTTTTATAACCGTTCTGGCGTCAGCCGAGCGCTGGAGGCCACATTTTTTAAGTGTGTTTAGCCTTAATGATGTACAATGGGACGCGTTTCTCTTTTTTGATAGCGCGGATAGATTGCCTGATGCTTTCTATTAGGGCTTCTGACACTACACTGGCCGGTTCTCCACTGCGATCTCTGTTGCAGTCTTCACAGTTTTTTGCAAACTCATGAATGCCTTCACTCATTTCCGGCCACCAGTACTCTGATTCTAATTCTCTCAGAGAGTCCCTGATTGTTTGGTGTCTTAGACCCAACCCCATGTGTGCTTCCTGTAATAGGAAGCCCCTCCGGTCCCTGTTTGGAATTACCCTATCCCCCACTCCAGGGATTCGAGCAAAAGGAACGGAGTTTGCATCGATTACGTATGCATAATTGAGTGGATAGTTCACGGGTAGTGCTGCACAGTCGCCTTTTACGGTCGTTTTTACTGCCAGCATGGTTTCCCCGTCTATATATTTTTCTGCACGCTTTATTGTGGCTACGGAAGCCGGTTTAGTTGCTTCCGCTGTGGCTGTATTAGCCAATGAATTCCCTGCAACGTGAACGCCATCACGTTGAAGACTCTGTGCGTGTATCACGTGAGTCTTTTGTAGTTCTTTCTGTAAAAGAGCTACCTGTTTCCAGAGCAATTTATGCTTTATTGTGGCACCTGTGTCATCTTTGTAATCGTTTTCAATCCAGTTCTGCAGTTTATTATTGTAGAAGTTGACGCAAAAATGAGAATCGCACACGATAAGTGTCGGGAATTCACGTTCTGCATTTTCAAGCGCCATCTTTAAAGATCTGATTTCAGCTCTCTGAGCCGAACATTTTCTTACTGATTCAGTTTTTGTTACTCTCGGTCTGAATTTACCGCACAGCCAACAACCTTTAACAATCCCACATGCTGCATCGTAGGATTTGCTCTCTACGTTGAAATGCTGTACAAATCTATCTGTATAGATTATACAGGCGTACTGTGGGAGAGGCAGAAGTTCGATTGGCAGAGGATATTCTTCTTCATATTCTAAATCATTCAGTTCTTCGAATTGCGGGGCGAAATAGTATTTCACATCTTCCGCTCCTAGAGAATCTACACACTGTATCCATTTCGGATCCAGTGACACTGTAGGCAGGTTTACTGGGCTGAATAGCGCCTCGAAGGCGGATTCCGCTGTGAGGATATTAATCCTTTTGCCGTGTGCTAGTTCTCGTTCATTTGCTAATGCAATTTGCACTGCTTTCACCGTTCTTTCTGTGGGACTGAATGTTTTTTCTACTTGTGTGTACAAGTGAGATTTAATTGAAATTGGTACCTTTTCACCCTCATTAGAGGTCAGGTACGTGAATCAGCATCTTCCTGGGATGACTCGGATTACAAGATCGCGTGTGTTGTCACGTGTATCTAATTTTGTTTTTGCTAACATGTCTGTTTGCAGTGATCTCAAAATTGCTGTGTGTTTTTGAGTCCAATTTATTTGTTTAAAATCAGGTTTTATTAGTTCGTAGAGAGGTTTAACCCTCTCTGCGTAATTTAGAATGTAAGTTCTTCCGAAATTCAGAAAACCTAGTATGGATTGTAAATTCTTCCGCGTTTTTGGAGCTTGGAGTACAGCGCACTTCTCTAAGAAGTTGTCCGCTAGGCTTTTCCCTTCACTTGATAATTCGTATCCTAAAAATAATAGTGTCAGATGGGCAATTCGAGACTTTTTAAAGTTGAATTTGTAACCCTCTGCTGCGAACCCAAGTATAATGGTGTTCACTCTTTTCAAGTGAGTATCCAAGTCGTCGTCTGTGAGATAAATATCATCTACGTAAGATAATGCCTCATCATCATATATTTGTAGTAACTCTGTTACTCTAGCTGAGAATAGTCCTGGGCTGTTCTTGAATCCCTGTGGGAGTTGACAGAAATTTTTCTGCGACCCAAATGCTGAGAAAGCGGTCAAGTATCTGCTTTCTGGTGCAATGTTTTGACAAAAGAAACCATTAGATATGTCTAATGTCGTTTTATATTTTTTCCTAACTATGTTATTCATTAGGGCTGCACTATGCGAGTTTTGTACTGCAAATGTTTTGCAACATGCATTAAGGTGTCTGTAATCCAAAACTAGACGATATGAATTGTCTGGTTTGGAGACAGGAAACAAAGGACTGTTCATTTGAGAGGTGCATGTTTCAATCACCCCTCTGGTATTCAAGTTGATCTAGGATCTCCCTGACTTGTTTTTTAGCTTCTTGCCTAATGGGATACTGCCGTTGGGCAGTTGGTTCACTTTTTAACTGGATTTTGTGAGGAGGTGAGTCCTCATCCCATCCTACATGATTTTTATATAATGCCGGTGCCTGGGCTACTGCCCATTTCCTTGCATAAGTATATTTTTTGTGAATCGGAATGTGATTCGAGAAGGCAGGCATAATCATTTCTTCGCCACGAGGGCACTCCCTGACAAACTCTGGGGGGCAATCTTTTTCAGCTAACAGAATATCATAGCCTTTTGAGAGTTTATCCCAAAATAGACCCTTTATTTTCCTAGTCTTATCACCCTCTATACGCAATATTATTTTGTATATTTTATGGGGCTCGCTAAGTCTGGTGTCGGCAGTTTCAACCTGAATGAATTCATTTGTGTCCACTGTCTCCAGATGACTCATCAAGATCCTGCGGGCTATACTGATTTCTGCTGCACTGTCTAGCATTGTCTGTGCCCACTCCCCGTTTTTCAACTGTGTCCTCAGTATTCTCGGCATGGTTGATTACTCTAATACTGGCTACCTTCTTTTTCGGAAATTGAGATTTTTTACTCTGAGCAGGTTCCTTGTCTTTGGACTTGGTGTGCTCTCCTGGGTCTGACCCAGGCCCGGTTCTAGAGGGTGGGCCGGGTGGGCCGGGCCCACCCAAACTTTGGCCTGGCCCACCCAAACATAACCCTTGGCCCTGGCAGTGACGTCAGCAAGGCCAGCAGAATATGGCCACTGCAAGTTAAAACGTTCTTCGAACGTTATCTTTCTTTAGGAGTTGCGTGATTGGGCCTGGGCTCTCACCCCCAATCACGCATCTCCTATTAGGCAGGTGGGCTGTGTCCCCGCCGACTCGTGCAGGTACATTAGGGGCACTGCGAAGGGGACAAAGCCTTTCGTTGGAACTGGATTTGTGGATAATTAATTCTTTTCTGCTGGTAAAGACGAGTTTTTTTTTTGCCGTTTCGTTTTCCTGACCTTCCTGACCCCTTGAGCTGTTTGTTTACCCGATCCGGCTGTGACAGAGTTCATAAGGAGCAGCTAAGAGAATGTGTGGCTATTGTGTTTTTTAAATCTGTGAGAAAGACATACTTAGAAGCCGTGTTTATTTCCTTTTCATTTACATCGTGTGTTTAAATCGTTGGTATCATTCATGAGTGTTTCTGCAAGGATGCACGACAACTAAATGTCGAAATAACCTTGGGGATTGTTGATCTTGCTGGAGAGCGTTCTTTTTTTTGGTTTGTAGTATTTAAATGCAATAGAACTGTAGTTAACGTGGATAGCTCAGTGGGTTACTGCCTTTGTCACAGAGATCCTTTGATACATAGGACAGTGTGATCAAAGACGTGTATACAAACCAGAATGGTATAATTAGATCTTTTTTTTGATTGCTAGTTAGTTCGAATTTCCCAGTATTTCATTATTCTAATGTTGCAATACAGAGTTTGGGCAGATATAATTTCTAATCAGAACAGCCAACCACTGGGGTATGCTTTAAATCCTGTGTTTGTGGTTCTCCAGACCCAACCCTCTTAATACATATTGCCACCAGCAGCATGGATGAGATGTGATTCCTACACCTGGTAATCTTCATTAGCTTATGTGACATTCCCTATAGACTGATTTGGATACTTTTATGAATCATTGTGTCTGCATAATGTGTGTGTGATGTACAGTACTGTGATACCCTACACTACGAGTAGCGCTATACAAGAAATAAAATGCATATGAGAGAGGGGCTATGGAGTGATGATGGGCTCTGTTGGAGGGTGGCAATGAGGGAATCCGAGGGGGCATCATGAGGGGTGGAGATACAGAGAGATGGAAGGCACTGGTGGAGGTTGTTTGTGAGGGAGTCTGAAGAGGAGGTCATGGGGAGGGGCTTTGGAGTGATGAGGGGCACTGGTGGAGGGTAATAGGGAGGGAGTCTGAGGAGGAGGTCATGAGGGGAAGAGGCTACGGAGAGATGAAGGCCAGTGTTGGAGGATGGCAATGAGGGAATCCGAGGAGGGGGAGGTCATGGGGAGGAGCTACGGAGAGATGAGGGGCACTGGTGGAGGGTGGTAGTGGGGGAGTCTGGGAGGAGGTCATGAGGGGCACTGGTGGAGGTTGGTAGTGGGGGAGTCTGAGGAGGCGGTCATGAGGGGGGTTGCTTTGGAGTGATGGGCACTGGTGGAGGGTGGTAGGGAGGGAGTCTTAGGAGGAGGTCATGAGGCAGAGGAGCTTTGGAGTGATGAGGGGCACTGGTGAAGGGTGGTAGGGAGGGAGTCTGAGGAGGAGGTAATGGGGAGGGGCTATGGAGCGCTGAGGGGCACTGGTGGAGGGTGGTAGGGAGGGAGTCTGAGGAGGAGGTCATGAGGGGAAGAGGCTACGGAGAGATGAAGGCCAGTGTTGGAGGATGGCAATGAGGGAATCCGAGGAGGGGGAGGTCATGGGGAGGAGCTACGGAGTGATGAGGGGCACTGGTGGAGGGTGGTAGTGGGGGAGTCTGGGAGGAGGGTGGCAATGAGGGAATCCGATGAGGTCATGGGGGAGGTGCTTTGGAGCGATGAGGGACACTGGTGGAGGGTGGCAGTGAGGGACTCAGGAGGAGGTCAATGGGGGGAGGGGTTATGGAGCGATGAGGGGCACTGGTGGAGGGTATTTGTGTGGGAGTCTGAGGAGGTGGTCATGGGGAGGGGCTTTGGAGTGATGAGGGACACTGGTGGGGGGCAGGTAGGGAGGGAGTCTGATGAGGAGGTCATGACTGAAAGGGGCTAAGGAGAGATGAAGTGCACTGTTGGAGGGTGGTAGTAAAGTTGTCTATCGAGTAAAAGGTCAGTGGTGGGACACCAATAAATACTTTTGCACCGGCGCTATAATAGACCCTGTAATGTTTTTGCTTATTTAATTAGCAGTTGGGTCATTAGGGCCACTGTGTAACATAGTTTAAAGTGTGTGCTAATTATATTTACTCTTATATTCAGGGTTTTCAGTTTGAAGGTGATTTTACAAATCTTTTTAGTGGGATTATGGAGAATGAAACCAGGTGGTGCCTGATATGGGGCTGGGGACCAAGGTTAGCTGTGAGTTAAGGTGCACGGTAGAGAGATTGTAGAAAATTGATGATCAGGCCTGGAAGGGAGTGTACTGCAGAGTCTGGGGTCAGATGGAGGTAATAATGAAGAGAGATTCTCTCTGAAGGCTGGCAACGAGGCAGGCTGAGTAGTGTTACTTGCCTGATACTCCCACCTCAGAAACCTCCTCTGCCCATCAAAAGGACCTTACATGGGATCAAAACACTTTTTGAGAGTGTTAACAATTAGAAAGAGATTTGGAAAATAATGGAGGGCCCTGAATCTCCTGTTATCCCCTTCTATCACACGCAGGAGTACAGTTTTTTTTATTTGTAGGCTACCTCCAGAAGCGACACATTGAGCCCGCAGTGGCCCACCCAAATGCGCCCTTGGCCCACCCAAACAAAAATTCCTGGAGCCGGGCCTGGTCTGACCGTCCTCTTCTTTCCGATTTCTGCGAAAAAGATCGAGAGGGACGTGTATCAATACTTTGATATCTATCAGGTTTTTTCAAATTATCCCTATTTCTAAGGTTATATCTTTTCTCAGAGGGCTCCCTCTGGGGAGATTGGTGTTCTCGAGTCGGAGTTCTTTCCCTCCGTTGAGGAGACCTTCCTCTGGACTGGAAAACTTTTTCCTTGGGAGTGGATTGTTTATTTCCATCCCAGCTCTTTTTAGGAGTGTTTGAATTATTTTTAATAAATATTTTTTCAGGATTTTCGAGCAGTTGGGGCTTTACTGGCTTCCCACCCAAACTGTCTCTACCTAATTCTTCATAGCATTTCTCTATGATTTTGGCAAGCTCAATTGGCTGATCTGTTATATCTGTTTCCTTCAACTTCTGGCGGATCGCCACAGATGCTGCTTCTCCTTTTATATTGGCTAATAATATAGCCGAGACCTGCTTGAAGTCTTTCAGTAATTTCATACCAAGAGTTAAAGCAGGTTCTGGACCGTATTCATTCTGAATCTGTCTTAGTACATCTGGTATTACCGCCATGGACGGAACACCGTGTGTTTTTGTGTAAATGGAAGCAAAGACTGTACCCCAAGTGTCACAGTCCTCCACGTGTGGTGCGATTCCCATAGGAAGGCAGATGGTCAAGATTCTGTGTTTCTCGATAGGGGTAGTATCCGAAAATACTGCCTCTATTTGAGTGATTTTCTGTGCTAACCAGAAAGGAATTTGTTCCCGTTTTACGGGTGTTTTACCAAGACATGACTGTATGTTCTGTGGTGTGATTTTATTAGTGTTCCCCTGATGAGGGGTCAGCTGTGGTACATTAACAGCTGGTTGGACTGTTGCAGTCCGCATTACATATTGGACTAATTGCCTATGTATTTTAATTAATGTTTTTAGCTGTACTAACAGCTCTTCTCAAGACATTTTTGCAATGTCCGGATGTGGTGTGTAGCTGGCTAGAACCGGCCACGTTGCTCCTGGTCTACCTAGTGGACCGAGCCTGGTAATATGATCATTATGTTTTAGGGCGCCATTAAACCAGAGCAGGTGCTCTTGGAATTTTAGTGGGATTTCAGTCTCCTCGAAAGGAGCATACTCATCCGGTGGTTTCTCTATTTTGTAATAGTGAAACTCTTTTGTTCTAGCGTTTGCCGCTGGAAAGTTTATCCATGACTTGAATACCTCTGTCTGCCGATATTCGTGTGCCTCTATCACAAAAATTACTGTACCACCTTGAGGTGTCAGTCCGTTTTCTATAAGTTTTAAAGTTATAGATTTTCTTAAATGTGCCGGGATGATTATTGCACCCGGTACCGTATCTTCGGGACCCTGCTGAGTCGCATCTGCTGCACCCCCAGTGGTTCCGTTTTCTAAGTCTGACATTTTATTGTCAAAAAAGTTTTTGCAGAGCAGGTCTCCAAGGAGACAAAGATTAGGTGCACAATATTTTGGAACACTGTATCCTTCAACGTTGAATAAACGAGAGCTTTACATAGGAATCTCTTCCTACTGAGTTCGGGCGGATTTTAACCTTTCACCCACTCCAGACGTCTATTGGAGTATTTACGGGAGAAAGGGGTCTGTGTGAAATATGCACGACTGAGTTACTCTAACGTCTTGCGTTAGTTTATCGCCTTACCAAACGTTGGGCGCCATGTAGTGTAGTTCCTATTTTCCCAATAGGCCCTGCGCATTGGAATAACATAAACAGTAGTATCGACGTAGAAGTGCGGATCTTCCAGGCCTCTACTGACTATGCTAAACTTAATTGGGGTTGTTACCAACTAGCTCAGAGGTCACTGGAAACTTTCTTGACTGAATAGGAAGTGATCAGCTTCCCTGGCACAGCCAAGAAGGGATTCAGTTTTCCAACAACCGTGCAACATGACAACTTTGCTCCTCAGATCAAGAGTCAATCTCTAGGGTCGTGTGAAACAATAGACAGTTATTTTACTCAGTCAGTGGTTGTGCAGTTTACTTTCACAATATGTAGAGAATAGAGAGACGGGCGTTTTCAATAAAGGGTAACATTTATTGAACAGTCTTTCTTCTCGTACAAGAGAAATGAATTGTCACAATTGCAAGACTTGTTATTATAAAAAGTACGTACAGTATGATAAGTATTGCGAAATAATACTGTAAAAGCATTGATATGGTTTCTTAGCCATACAATGGTTTAAAATTAATAAAACATGTATACATTCATATATACATTAGGCTAAAATACTCAACTGGTGCTTCTAACTACGCCTACCCCAGTGTACCTGACCTAAGCCTAATACTTGGGAGGGGAGTAAGTAAGTAGCTTTAGTTTAAGTTGGTTTTGCCAAGGTTTGCTTCAAGAATTCTCTCTAAGGGTTTAGTCAACACCATACCTCTGGAATAGAATGATGGAGGTCTGGTATCTCCTTCAGGGGGTCGATATCCCAGTCACCCGCCAGGGTAGACTAGAAACGCCGGAGCTGGATTTCTCTGCAGGAGAAAGACAGCGTCTCTTCTCAGCGCGTCGAGGAGGAGGAGGGGCAGCGTCCGCAGGCAGCTTGCATCTGCTGGGCTCTTACAGGGGACGGCTGTTCAGCTCCTAAGTTCACCACACCATCGTTCGCTAGTTAGCAGCGATAGCAGTAGCGATAGCAGCTATGGTATCATCAGCATGACAGCTTCTTCAGCAGCAGCGAGATAGCTGGCAGCATCAGCTTCAGCAAAACAGCAAACAGCGAACACAACAGCAACATCAGCAACACAGCGTTTGCTTAAGGCAACGTTGGTAATATTTATACCTGAAAGGTGCCTTGTTTGACGTAAGTTTTTGGACATAAGACGTCAATAAAGATGTCACTAGGAAGTGATCGTCTATCAGTGCTCATTAGAGTTCTATTACTAATCAAAACACAGCAAGCGGGGATTTACAGGTTGCTGAGTTTTTATCTTGTTGAAGAACTCGGAGTGTTAATCTAGGAATCTCAGATAGTAACTTCTGCTATGTCATTGCACTAATTGGTTGCAAAGGAAGTGGCAGAGAAAGCTATTCTGGAATGTGGCTCTGTTCATGTGAGGCCAGAGACGAGTTTCTGAATATTGCACTTGAACGGTTATGCCAATATAGGGAATAAATGGATTTATAGCCGTATAGGGGCATAAGGTCACAGTATCGTTCAGGGTCCTAGATTAGCACGCAACATAGGGAAAGCATTGCATAACGGGAGGGTAAAAAATACTATTCCCACTCCAGTGAGTGCAACAGTAGGGAAAGCGTTGGATAGCGGGAGGGTAAATATTACTATTCCCACTCCAGTGAGTGCAACAGTAGGGAAAATATTGGATAGCGTAGGGGTAAAAATTAATATTCCCACTCCTGAGAGTGCAACAGTAGGGAATGTAATGATTTAGTATTAAAGGTAGATTAAAATAATTATCAATACCAATAAAAAAATAATTAAAAATAATGAATTAACAATTATTTTTTTATTACCAATTAATAAAAATTAATTACCAAATAATAATTAATTATCAATTTTTATCAATACATATACATAAAAATAAATATGTACTTTATTACAATAAAATTACTTCCCATACTATTCCCCTATAAACCCAGAACCTACTTCAAATAATAAATAATACAATTAACATAATTATCAATTAATCAATTATTAGAAATTAATTACCAACTATTAAAAATAAAAGACCAATTAATAAAACTTAATTACCAATTAAAAAATGTAATTATCAGGCAATTAATTATCACTACATATAAATAAAAATAAATATTACCTTTATTACAATTAAATTACTTCCCACCCTATTCCCCTATAAATCCACAACCCGCTCAAAATAAATAATACAATTAACATAATTATCAATTATTCAATCAATAAGAATGAATTACCAATTAATAAAAATTAATGACCAATTAATAAAATGTATTCACCAATTAATAAAAAATGATTACCAATTAATAATTAATTATCAATCAATTAATTATCAATACATATAAATAAAAATATATATATAATTTACTATAATTAAATTACTTCCCACCCTATTCCCCTATAAACCCACAACCCGCTACGGAATTAAATTACGCAAAAATTAAATTACATAACATGAATTACTTTAAAAAAATTAAACATACATTACAAAATCAATCCATAATTTTAACACATATACTACCATACATAACACTAAAACAAAATCGATATTATGGAAATCGATATTTTAAATTCGATATTATGGAAATCAATATTTCCTACCCCAAATTCGATATTCTGACTAACTATATTTTGGTAATTCGATATTCTGTCCTATCTATATTTTGGAGTCGATATTCTGTCCTGTCTATATTTTGGATTCTATAATTTGGTCGTTCACCCCCTAGGATATCTCTCAAAATAGAAAGTTATCTGAAAGTCATCTCACTCAGATACTGATCACTGGGTTGTGGAGTGGTTGCAGGCCAGTTGGCTCTCTGTCTCGTGATGGCAGATTGACAATTTGCTTAGAGCCAGGGGGGCCTAGAAATCCAATTCCCAGGTCACGCTCAAGGGAAAAATCCAGAAAATCTATTAGTACTACAACCAAGGGCTACTGTTGGTGCTTTGCAAAAGTCAAATTAGGAGAACTGCATTCTCTCAAATTAAACCAGTGCTGGTATGATTGAGATGTATAGATCAGAATAAAGATGGGGAAAATCAGACAGACAGATTAGCCTCAGTACTGCAGAATAGTAGCTATTCAGAATCACAGTCTACCTTCTAGAATCACGTTCCAACTCACTGTACTTCAATATGAGAATCCTGTTATTTACATTCATAAAGCACTCCTTCATCAAAGATTTCATGATGCTACGGTGCAACTCCTAAAAAAATGTGCCACCAAAGGAATTCATATTATTTTTAGAAAAAAACATGATTTCAAAGTTTTCCTAACGCTACTTTAAGAAATAGTCCTCAATATCACCCGCATCAAAATCCAATTTTTGGATGCTAAAACATAATACCTACAGCCTCACATACGCACATTACCAAACTGCGGTGCAACCGTCAGATGTAGTGAGGATTGATCTGTTAGACAGCTAAATCTACACATGTTTGTGGATTAATGCTAAGTCATTACTGTAGAGGACCAGTAGCACTATACATTGAGCTTTAAAAAAATGTATTCCCTTCTTGGTATCCAATGAAGGGAATACAATATAGGCTATACATGACTTAGGACTTGATCTAGAGTTTAGCGTGTGGAATACGGTTTGTGATAGAGGATGTCACATCCGCCACCTTGCCAAATTTAGAGATTACCATCTTTGTGCTCTGTTACGGTAAGAGTTTGGTGGACGGCTACCACCGGTTTTGACTGCCATTCATGGACGTAACTAACGTTCCCAAAGCAGGAGTTTGTTATTGAAAAATGAATAACTAGTTACCCACATCCAGGGAGGTTGCCAGGGGTTTGATGATGTCACTATTTGTTTTTATCTGTCACCTACCACCAGGTTTGAGTTGGTGGTGATGGAGAGAAGAAATAGGACCTCAGACTGGCCACTCTCAATAGGGTTAGTGTTGTAAAGCCCTTCCTCTAATGACCCTGAAACCCCTAGGCCGTTGGTGGAAAGGTTTCTATTGAGGGAGCAAATGGGGTTCTGTTGTTGCAAAGTTGGCAGTCCCCCTGACCCAAAATAGTGCGGTTGGACCATCGTTTTGGCAGACAGTGCACTCTGTCAAATTTGTGGAGGAGACTCCTGTCTGCCAAACTCTAAACTGACCCTTAAATCTGCTGGTACCAGTTACCATGCTAGCTGCCTGGTACTGCAGAACTTGGGCATGGCACAACGGATAATTCAGAAGGCTGAGATGATCCAACCAAGCAAGATAATCCAACCATGGTGGCAGGGATAGCTTACTTCTTGCCCTCATCGCAGGCAAAACATAAAGGTTTCCCCAATTTCTGCACCTGAAACTTGGATGTATGTATGTATAAAATGTATAAAGCAGGAATCACCCCTGAAGGGGTATCTCCGCACTAACTTACATACAGAGACTACAGTAGACATCTGAGTGGAATAGGAATTACGATTGAATGTATAGTTACGCTGTTCTCAAATCGTCATCTGGCCATCTATGCCTGACGTCACTCAAGGCTTTGCCGAAGCTGCATCAATGCATCAAATTAAATATATGTGTTGTCTTCTGGGGAATCAATTGTGTGAAATTTCTATTTTTTATTTGAAAGAGTCTTTAAGTGATGTACTTATCAAACCTAGTTGTTGATTCCTAAAGAGGAATAGCCCACAGTAGCAAGAACCAACCTAGCAGTAATCACTGGTCTGCCCACAGAAGCAGAAATGGGCCCCTAACTGCATTTAAGCATTCTTCTTGCCCCTTTGTGTTCCTCACAAAAAACACTCTCTGCCCTATTGCCACCACTCTGACCCTCAGCAATCAGTGATCGTAACTCAGTCTCTCCCTGGTGGACCTTTCCATGCCCAGATGCAGGTTTTAGATGCTGTGTCTGCTCCTGCCATCCAGAGTGGTGTATGCAGCTCTTTTTGTGGCCTGACAAGGTAGGTGGAGAACCTGAACTCCCTCTTAGTCTCACTGTTCTCCATGAGTCATAATGTGAGCAATAGAAGCAATTTCATCACCAAATAATTGTAATGCTGACGCCAAAGCTCTCCAGGGCCAGAGGTGTTGCCTTGCCATGTCATGCTGTCATTTATGTAGACAGGGAATTCTACCTTAAAAAGGAATACAAATAAAATACCTCCCACTTCAAATTATGTGGCTAAAACTCAATGAGTGAGTGAAGTAAGAGATTCCAACCATTTCAAGGAAGATCCCTAGGAATTGCCTCTTGAGGGAAGTTTCCTTTCTTCCTTTTCTACTGTTTGGTCTACTTCCTTCGTCTTTAATTTTTATTTTGTTTCTGAAATCCTTCCTTCCATCCTTCCTTTCTTCATTGCAGTCTTCTTCCCTCCCTTCTTTCACACTCTTACTACATTTGCCTCTCACATTTTCCTTGCAAATTTTTGGGAAATAGCTTGAACAACCCGAGCAGAGCCACATGTGCCATTCCAACACAAGCGCAATCGCGTGGTTAAGGCAGATAGCGGCCTAGTGTTCAGGATGGGCCAGGAGAAGAGGAGGAAGCGTTAGAGGGGGACAGGTAAGGATACAGGTCGGGGGTCAGGAAAGTTTTAATGGCTGGGGCTGGGATTGGGGAGAGTTTTTAGAAGCGTGGGGCGGTTGTAGGGCTCAGGGTGGGGGTCGGGTCCTTTTTTAAATTTGGGGCAGGGTTTTTGGCCACAAGGCCGTGGAAGGGGTTGGGGTAGTTTTATGGACAGCGCAGGGCAACTTTTAGGGCTATGGGATCGCTAGGGTTGGGGTAGTTTATGGTAGGGGGCAGGGTTTTATGCCTCCGGGCAGGGGAAGGGGTAGTTTTGAGGGCAGGTTTTAGGCTTCTGGACGGGGACGAGGTAGGGGGATAGAAATGTAGGGCTTAGGATGGTGTTGGGGGTCGAGGTAGTGACGATCTTAACCACGTATACCCCCTTACCAATCATGCCTTTACAACGAAATTTTGTGGTGAAGGCATGCGTGGTTAAGACCAAATTATGGTTCAGGCTGCGTGGTAGAGGCACGCATGGTTTAGCCATGCTTGCCTGTCATACACCACGTTTTTTTCATTCCTCTTTCTCTCTGTAACCATGTTTGGTTCTATTGCCATTCTTTGGCACCCACCTTCAACTGTGCCATGATATCTTCTTTCTTTGATGTATTGGCGTCTACTTCGGTCTTGTAGCTTATGGCTGTTCAAAGTTAAGAGCCATAAAAAAACAATTCAATCTGCCCGATGACACCCCTGCTCAGGCTAGTATAACGGGTGCTTCATTACCCCTTTATGCCTTATATAACAGTAGGGGAAGGTAGGTACACCCTGAGGCACACACCAGGCTTGGTCATCACATATGCCTCTCGTGCCAAATTTGAAATCCAGCACTTTTCAACCCTCTTTGTTGGCTAAAACACACTGTTTATAACGGTTCCTTGGTAATGCTTTTTAGGCTAAATCGACAAATTAGCAGCACGGCAAGGAGGTGGGAAATTATGGGAGGGGCGAGTGGCACTTTGTGCGCCTACTATAGGACACAACCCTAAATACATGTTTTTTGTGACACTTTAAGGCCCTGCCTAGTTTATAATCCACATTAAAGCCTCATAGTCATCATCATTTAATCTTTATTTCGGCTCATTCGGCCATAAAAGATGCATAAACAACAACAATACATTTTGCACAGTGGATACAACATACCAGTGGGAAGCAGAAAATATACAAAGCCTCATAGTACCTCTTTACTTCCATATTCAACTTCTCAACAGCAGACGCACTTGGTTTAGTGACCTATTTCATTGGCTCTGACGTCACCGTGTTTTTATTGTGCTAATTTATTCTAAACTTCTGTGTTCCAGCAGGGATAAGAGGGCGGCTGCCAGGAGCATGCGACTTGGTCACAGTGTTGTTTCCTTTTGACAATAAGCCCCCGATATGATAATTAAACTTTCAGTTTGGAGGAAGTAGCAAGATGGAGGCACAGCAGGGACAAGCGTGGTACGAAGCCATGAAGTGCAGAACAAGTGTTTACTGTGACGCAAACAAATTGTATCTGTTTACTAAACTACAGCAGAAGAGGAGGAAGATAATGACTGGAAAATGTTGCAGCTGTATTTAAATACCGTGGTCTGCCCTCTACTGTGTTTTGGGCGACACGTGAAAAGACTGCAGAAGTCGCGGTCGCGGCCATCAGCAGTCCATGAAAGAACACAATGTACAAGTCGATGCCACCCGACCCATCATTTAATCAATTTTTTAAAAGCACCTGCTTTGCCTCTTAAATTAGTCAACGCTGTACGTGAGAAACGAACTCGACGGTGAAAACATTGTCATTCGTGCTGTAAACTGGGAGTTTTCGCTGCTGCTGCGCAGTTCTGTTCTACCCAGATCTCTAATTACATTACTTTATTGATACAACGCCACATCCATGTGGTGCGCGAACACGTTTTGTATTGATAATTTCCCGTAACTACTGTGTCTTTTCTCGTTTCCTGTGGTAAAAATAGTTTGTGATTTTGACAATAGAGAAAATAATTACCTTTCCTCCACCTCTCGTTTTGGAGAAGGTAAGTTAAAATGTCTTTATTTATTTAGACTCTTTATACAGAGGTACATGCATGGACCTTAATTCACCAAAATGTCAGGGGTAGCGGAAGTGACATCACACGCCATTTGAACTTTACTTTCACTCAAATACATATGCTTACACATACACACACCTTCACTCATACATACACTGTCTCTTGCAGACCTACACTCTCACCTGCAAGTACGCACACAAAAATGCATTGAAAAGCATTTTTACTTACCTCAGCTGCCAGATAGGGTCATATTCTAGCTAACTGTACTCCATTGTTTTACTACACTAATAGTAAATAATAGGATATTATTCACTATTAGTGTAATTAAAAAAACTGACTGAAAATAAGGAACGAGGTGGCCCAATCAACATCCATAAGTAAGAGCTGCCCCTGTGTTCCTGCCACTGACTTTGCCACCTCTGAGGACAGGGGTCGCAAAGGCAGTGCCAGGGGTCACAAAAGGCAAGCCAGGGGTCGCAGCTGCAACCCCTAGCTACCCCGAAATGACATACGTGGCTGCATGTCTCCTCCTAGTTATTTCAGAGAGCTAGATGGAGTACAGAATATTATGGTCATGACCTCCCTGTCTGATGCCCTTCAAATGCAGCTTCTCAGGTTTGAGGTTTATTGGAAGCCATGCTGGAACAGCTTCATTTTCAGGCTTTTCTTCAAAAGAGGTCATTTGGTTTCACCTCAGTGAGTTCCACTTTCTGGGCCTAGGAATAGAAAGGGGTCTACCTCCATAATATATTTTCGTTTGAAAACCCACTCAATCAATCATAGCATTTATAAAGCGCACTACATACCCGTGAGGGTCTCAAGGCGCTAGGGGGGTGGGGGGGTGCTGCTACTGTTCGAAGAGCCAGTTCTTGAGGAGTCTTCTGAATGTCAGTAGCTGTTGGGTCTGCTGTAGCAGGATGGGGAGGGTGTTCCATGTCTTGACGGCGAGGTGGGAGAAAGATCTGCCACCGGCGGTCACTCTTCGGATGCGGGGGACAGTGGCGAGGGCATGGTCTGCAGAGCGGAGCTGGCGGGTGGGGGTTGTTAGAACCGGCTGTCTCTAGTTGGCAGAGGTATACACTTCTGACAAATAGGGACACACCTTTTCTAGTCAGGGCAAGGGGATCACACCCTTTGATAACCCCTGCTCACCCCCTTGGTAGCTTGGCAGAGCAGACAGGCTTATCTCAGAGGCTGTGTGTTAAGCATTTATGACCACATACAGTAATAAAGTGAATACACTACAAATGGACACGACACAGTAGTATTATAAAAATAAGGATTTTTATATAAGGCTTAGCACAAGACCAAATAACGACAAAAATATACCACAGTCTTAATAAATACTCTTGGAAGGAAAAATAATAGTTCAAGTGTAGTTTCTTCTTAGCACAAAGTCTTTAGTATCAAAAGTAACTCTTCTTCGGTAGAACACAGTTCTTGGCAACAATGTAACCCACACGGGAGCTACACGACGTCAAGGCAAAGTTAATCCAAAGGTTCGGCGTCGACCGCGAGGAGCGCTACGTCGAGCCCGGAGTCACACGGACCCCCAACAACACAGTACCTTAGGAAAATGAAGCACACAATGATCAGCGGCGTCGCGCGATCCGGCGTCGCGTCGTCGGTGTCGATCAGGCCTCAGTAGTCGTCGATGTCGATGATGATGTTGCAAGAGTGAGCAGCGCTCATGGCGTTGAGAGGGCACGAAGTCGATGCGATCAGCAGCGGTGCGGACACGAAGTCACTTGGAGCTGGAGCCGAACTCGCTACTCACTGGCGTTGCTGCTGGCGTCGATCAGGCCCGACGGCTGGCGTCGAGGAAGCGGGACACTGGAGCCATTACTCACGATGTCGAGCTGGATTCGGCGACGTCCGTCGGTGTCGAGATTGCTGGTTTCTTTCAGAGGTGCTGGATTCACAGGTTCCAGCAAATAGCACTTTTAGCAAATGGTGAAGTCCTTTAGCCCTGTGACTTCAACAGGAGACTGGCACTCTTCCAGTCCTTGGAGATTTTCTTAGTAAAGCGTGAGAGTACACACACAGTTCCTCTCTCCTGGTTCCTTGGCAAAAATAAAGAAGCAATGCAGGATTCCCCCCGGCAAACAGCACACTGGCAGAAGGGGTAGGCAAGTCCTTGGATCAGCAGGCTTCTTGTCCTTGGTTTCAGGGTTCCTTGTCAGAAGTGATCTAAATTCTTGGTTCAGGGGTCCTTCTCTTATACCCCTTTTTGGCTTTGATCCCTTTGTCCATGCAGGGAGATTTCCCAACATCCTGGGTCTGTTGTGGGTGGAGCCAGGCTGAGGCACCTGGCCTATTCACTGAGCAGGGCTGGGTCCTCAGACGCCCAGCAGGAGGTGGAGCCAGTATTGTCACTGGCAGGAGCAGAGCTATCGGCCTCCTGGCAGGAGGTGGGGCTAGGATCGTCCATGGCAGGCACAGAGCCATCAGTCGCTTGGCAGGAGGTGGAGCCAGCATTGTATCAGGCAGGGCCGGCTATCAGCAACTACTCTCCCCCCACTCTCAACGCAAATGTCCCACTCATCCCACACTGACTCATCAGACCTCGGGAGCCACCCAGCTCCTGTCACACACACACCAAACCAGCAGAAACCAGGAATAGTTAGACAAGAAAATAGCCACTTTCTAAAAGTACTATTTTCAAACCCAGAGTCCAAAAACCATCCACACCAACGGATGCGTAATTAAACCCCGAGTTCAGGGATACCAAACTCGACATTGCACCAGGCTCCCCGAGCCCGCTAGGATTATAGCATTAATAATCCTGGCAGCCCATTCTAACTAATGGAGAGCAGGTTACCTCGCAATAGTGAAAAACGAATATGGCTGTAATTCACTATCAGGACATGCCAACTTGGTCAGGCCTGTCCTACCTTATACTTACAATGCACCCCGCCCATGGGCCTACCATAGGGGCGACTAACATGAAGTTAAGGGAAGGTTTAGGGACTGGCAAGTAGGTGTACTTGCGTAGTCAGCGTGACGGTACTAGACTGCACGTAGGTCTCGCAATGGCAGACCTGTAGACATACTTTTATGAGGCCGCTCTTGTGGATGGCACAACATTTGCTGCAAGCCCACGAGCAGCATTTGTATTTACAAGCCCTGGCACTTCTGGTGCACTAGACTAGGGACTGACAGTAAACCAAATAAGCCAAACATGGAATTCAATCAATACAGTAATTTAACATCGGGAGCACTTGCACTGTGGCACTGATCAGCAGTGGCACAGTGCCCAAAGCATTATCCAGCAAAAACATCGTAAAACAGAGGAGGCAAAGAGAAAAAATGGAGGAGAGACTCGAGCCAATGATGCCAGGTCTAACACGTGTCCCCTCCAGCTGAAATGTGGGGAGAACTACCCTTGACCTAGGGAGTCCTCATCACTAAGGCGGAAAAATCTGGACAGACCATCAGCATTGGCGTGATCTGTACCAGGGCGGTGTTCCACCGTGAAGTCCATCCCCTGTAGGGAAATGGACCACCTCAACAGTTTTGGATTCTCACCCCTCATCTGCATCAACCATCTGAGGGGCCTGTGGTCTGTCTGAACCCGGAAGTGAGTCCCAAACAGGTAGGGTCTTAGCTTCTTCAGCGCCCAGACCACAGCAAATGCTTCTCGCTCTATCGCACTCCACCTCGTTTCCCTGGGAAGTAACCTCCGGCTGATGAAGGCTACAGGTAAGTCTCGGCCCTCTTCATTCACCTGAGCTAGAACAGCCCCCACGCCCTGCTCTGAAGCGTCCGTCTGGACAATAAATTCTTTAGAAAAGTCGGGTGCCTGGAGTATAGGTGCTGTGCACATTGCAGTTTTCAGGGTGTCAAAGGCCATTTGACAGGCATCAGTCCAAATCACATTTCGTGGCTGCTTCCTGGAAGTCAGCGACGTCAAGGGGTGCACAATGTTACCATAATCCTTGACAAACCTCCTGTAATAGCCCGTGAGACCTAAGAAGGCTCTCACCTGAGTTTGGGTTTTGGGCGGTGCCCAAGCCAGGATGGTATCAATCTTGGGTTGCAGGGGGGCAACCCTGCCGCTCCCCACTTGGTGCCCCAAGTACACCACAGAACCCTGCCCAATCTGGCACTTACTGGCTTTGATTGTGAGGCCTGCTCTGCGCAGGGCCAACAACACTTCCTGGAGGTGGCGCAAGTGTTCCTCCCAGCTGGCGCTGAACACTGCGATGTCGTCCAGGTAGGCGGCACTGAAATCCTCCAGTCCAGCCAAGACCTGGTTGACCAACCTCTGGAAGGTGGCAGGGGCATTCTTCATCCCAAAGGGCATCACCCGGAACTGGTATAGCCCATCTGGTGTGGAGAATGCTGACCTCTCCTTTGCCCCATCAGTTAAGGCGATCTGCCAGTACCCAGACGTTAAATCAAACGTACTAAGGTACCGGGCAGCCCCCAACCGATCTATGAGCTCATCCGCTCTGGGGATGGGGTGCGCGTCAGTCTTCGTGACCGAATTGAGTCCTCGGTAATCCACACAGAACCGAAGTTCTGGTGAAGCACCAGGCGCTGCAGCCTTCGGGACCAAGACCACTGGGCTGGCCCAAGGACTGCTAGAGGACTCAACCACCCCTAAGGCAAACATTTTGGAGACCTCCTCCTTAATGTATGCTCTGACCTTGTCAGTCACCCTGTAAGCCTTGTGCTTCACAGGAGGGCTGTCTCCGGTGTCAACATCATGGACACACCAAAGAGTGACACCAGGAACCAAGGAAAACAGATCAGGGAACTGTCCCAACAGTTGGCGACAATCCTGCTTCTGCTCAAGGGTCAGTGTGTCAGAGAGGACAACACCATCCACTGACCCATCTTGCTCTTTAGCACACAGGAGGTCAGGAAGAGGCTCACTCTCCTCCTCCATTCCAGCATCTGTGCTAGGAGCATGCCCACTTCGGACCTTTCTAAGTGGGGCTTCAAACGGTTGACATGCAGGACCCTCAAGGGGTTCCTGGGAGATTTCAAGTCCACCAAGTAGGTGACATCGCTCTTCTCCACAACCTTAAACGGTCCAGTCCACCTGTCCTTGAGCGCACAAGGTTCCACAGGGGACATGACCCAAACTTCTTGACCAGGCTGAAGCTCTACCAGAGTGGCATTCCGGTCGTACCACCGCTTCATCTCCTCCTGGCTGGCCTCCAGATTTGCCTGAGCAAGATCTCTGAAGCGCCTAGTCTGGTTCCTAAAGGCCAGCATGTAACTGTATACATCCTGGGGAGGTTTCCTGGGAGATTGCTCCCAGCCTTCTTTGACCAGACTCAAAGGTCCTCGTACCGGGTGACCATACAAAAGCTCAAAGGGGCTGAGCCCTAGAGACTTCTGTGGCACCTCACGGTAAGCAAACAACAGGCATGGCAAGAGGACGTCCCATTTCCGCCTCATTGGTTCTTCAAGACCCATGATCATGCCTTTAAGGGTCCGGTTGAATCTCTCAACCAGCCCATTACCTTGAGGGTGGTAAGGAGTGGTGAACTTGTAGGTTACCCCACACTCCTTCCACAGAGACTTCATGTAATTGGAAATGAAGTTGGTGCCCCGGTCTGACACCACCTCTCTGGGGAACCCCATTCGGGAGAAAACACCCATCAGTGCCCGTCCCACCACGGGGGCCGTCACTGTTCGGAGAGGGATGGCTTCCGGGTACCGTGTGGCATGGTCCACCAAGACCAGGATAAACCTGTTGCCCAGGGCTGTCTTGGGGTCCAGGGGCCTAACAATGTCAATCCCCACCCGGTCAAAGGGGGTACTGACCACTGGAAAAGGTTGGAGGGGAGCCTTCTGCTTCCTTCCGCTTTTCCCACTTGCCTGGCAAGTGTGACAAGTCTTACAATGGATGTCTACATCCCTTCTCATCTGAGGCCAATTAAAATGGGTGACAAGCCTGTCATAGGTCTTGTCCTGCCCAAGATGTCCAGCTAACGGTACGTCATGAGCCAAACCCAGTAGGAAGGCTCTGAAGCGCTGGGGTACCACCAGCACACAGGCTGACCCAGGCTCAGCAGCCTTAGGCTCGCTATACAGGAGGTCGTTCTCCCAGTAAACAAAATGTGACCCTGACTGATCACCTGAGGTTTGGGCTGAGGCCTGCTGCCTCATACCCACAAGAGAAGGGCACACTTTCTGTTCTGCACAGAATTCCTCCATGGAGGGACCACCATCCTGCTGCCAATGGGTCAGCTCGGGCAGGTCTCCCAGTTCGGCAACTTGTTCCCCGGTGGGCTCCAGGGCATCCCCCTCAGGGTCTACCTCCTCCTGGACCACGGGAACTATGGGGGCCGGTTTCCCGCGCCTCCTGCCTCTTCTCTTTACAGCTGGGTCCTGGGCCATACTTTCAGGCTCCGGGACCCCATCAACACCCTTACTTGCTGTCATGGATCGAGTGGTTGCACACACCCACTCTGGCACACCCAACATTTTCAAGTGTGTCTCCGTCTCCACCTTAGCCCAAGGGGAGTCTTCTAAATCATTGCCCAGGAGACAATCGACAGGCATGGCGGGCCTTACAGCAACTTGAAGAGTATCTGAAACTCCCCCCCATTCAAAGGAAACTTGAGCTACCTCACACTCTTTCTGGGAGTTGTCAGCAGCTATTACGGGGTAGAATGCGTGGGGAACCACCTGATCTCTGGACACCAAGTGACACTTGACAGCTGTCACACTCGCTCCGGTGTCTCTGAGAGCTTCCACTCTATGGCCATTAATGGTCACCCACTGCCTATATTTCTTAATGTTATTAGGCAGAGGGGGTGGAGGGACCATTTCCAGGGACATTTCTGCGGGACCCTTCCCACCAGGGACAACCATCTCCTCCCCTCCCAGTGCTACACTCGCCAACTGACGGGGGGGGGGGGTGCACGCAGCGGTGCATTCGAATTCTTCATGGGACACTGGGGGTCATAATACCAGTGTCCCACCTGCCCACAAACGTAGCAGGTCAGGGGGCCCCTATGAACAGGTTTACCCGTCGGGGCCCCAGGCTTCTTCTCAGGGGGAGGCTGGGAACCCTTCCCTTGGTTCCCTTGGGGATTACTTTGGGGCCCTTTCTGGGACTCCTTCTGTTTGCCCTTGTCCCCCCCACTCTTCTGCTGGGGACCCTGCCCACCTTTGGCTGAGTCTCCCACTGGACCCTTGTGGACCCTGGTACCGACCCAGCGGTCCGACTCCTCAGCAAGTTTTCTAGGGTTAGATATCTTGCTATCAATGAGGTGCTGGCGCAGCTCTGGAAAACAGTTATTAGACAAATGCTCCCAAGCAAACAAATCATAAAGAGCTTCATAACTTTCCACTTTGCTGCCCTTTACCCAACCATCCATGGCTCTGCAAAAATAAGACACATATTCAACCCACGTCGTACCAGGCAACTTCTTGCATTCTCTAAAAGCTTGTCTGTACTTTTCGGGGGTTAAGCCATACCGTAACATTAAAGCATCTTTCATATGAGCATATGACATCCTATCCTCAACAGGCATGTCTATCAGGGTATCTCTTCCCTCATTCACAAAGTGACCCCACAACCCTGCTCCCCAATCCTTCTCAGGGACCCGGTGGGCCAACAATGCTAACTCATACGCTTTAAACCACTGACCAATATCTTCATTCCTATGATAATCTTTTATCACATCTTTGGGAAAATAAAACCTACTTTCTGCAGGCCCAGATGGGATGCTGCCATCAGAGGGATTCAATTCTAACTTCTTAGCTTGGATCTCCAACTCCCTCAACTTGGTATCACGCTCCAACGCTAACTTCTCTCTTTCAAAATCCAACCTTTTGGCCTCCAAATCAGCTTCTCTCTTACCTCTTGCATTTTCTAACTCCAACTGCCCATTTATCTTAAGCCTTGCCATTTCCATGTTGTATGCTCGCTCTTTCGCCCTTTCTTCTCTTTCTTCAGGGGAAAGACCTTTGGAGGAAACACTGCTACCGGGAGAGGACACGACTCCATTCACTGGTGCCTCCTCATCCCCTTCCACTGGCGGTACCACCACCGGATCAGTGGGATTTCTGGACTCTAACCAGGCCTCCAAGGCTTTTATAACTTCCGGTTTGTTTCTGCAGCTCTTGGTAGGAACATTGAACTGCTTGCAATAATGGTCTAATTGCTTTCTGCTGTAATCCGGGATTTTACTTCTATCAAATTCCTCCACAATTACAACAACAGGGGCAGTGACTCCGGTGTCAACCATGGTCAAAACTGGCAGTGTTAAAAAAATCAAGCTTCCGAAAAGCGGAGAACAAAAATAGAATCCTTCCAAATTAGATTGTGGCTGCGCTATGGTCTGCTTTCACTATGTAGCGCTCACTAATCACTGCACATGGGCCATAAATGCAAGGTTCAAATCTTCACCGCTGCCACCAATGTTAGAACCGCTGCCTCTAGTTGGCAGAGGTATACACTTCTGACAAATAGGGACACACCTTTTCTAGTCAGGGCAAGGGGATCACACCCTTTGAGAACCCCTGCTCACCCCCTTGGTAGCTTGGCAGAGCAGACAGGCTTATCTCAGAGGCTGTGTGTTAAGCATTTATGACCACATACAGTAATAAAGTGAATACACTACAAATGGACACGACACAGTAGTATTATAAAAATAAGGATTTTTATATAAGGCTTAGCACAAGACCAAATAACGACAAAAATATACCACAGTCTTAATAAATACTCCTGGAAGGAAAAATAATAGTTCAAGTGTAGTTTCTTCTTAGCACAAAGTCTTTAGTATCAAAAGTAACTCTTCTTCGGTAGAACACAGTTCTTGGCAACAATGTAACCCACACAGGAGCTACACGACGTCGAGGCAAAGTTTATCCAAAGGTTCGGCGTCGACCGCGAGGAGCGCTACGTCTAGCCCGGAGTCACACGGACCCCCAACAACACAGTACCTTAGGAAAATGAAGCACACGATGATCAGCGGCGTCGAGCGATCCGGCGTCGCGTCGTCGGTGTCGATCAGGCCTCAGTAGTCGTCGATGTCGATGATGATGTTGCAAGAGTGAGCAGCGCTCACGGCGTCGAGAGGGCACGAAGTCGATGCGATCAGCAGCGGTGCGGACACGAAGTCACTTGGAGCTGGAGCCGAACTCGCTACTCACTGGCGTTGCTGCTGGCGTCGATCAGGCCCGACGGCCGGCGTCGAGGAAGCGGGACACTGGAGCCGTTACTCACGATGTCGAGCTAGATTCGGCGACGTCCGTCGGCGTCGAGATTGCTGGTTTCTTTCAGAGGTGCTGGATTCACAGGTTCCAGCAACTAGCACTTTTAGCAAATGGTGAAGTCCTTTAGCCCTGTGACTTCAACAGGAGACTGGCACTCTTCC
Source organism: Lissotriton vulgaris (assembly GCF_964263255.1). Taxonomy (NCBI): domain Eukaryota; kingdom Metazoa; phylum Chordata; class Amphibia; order Caudata; family Salamandridae; genus Lissotriton; species Lissotriton vulgaris. Next base: position 782,555,661 of record NC_141694.1, on the reverse strand, counting down.
AGTCCTTGGAGATTTTCTTAGTAAAGCGTGAGAGTACACACACAGTTCCTCTCTCCTGGTTCCTTGGCAAAAATAAAGAAGCAATGCAGGATTCCCCCCAGCAAACAGCACACTGGCAGAAGGGGTAGGCAAGTCCTTGGATCAGCAGGCTTCTTGTCCTTGGTTTCAGGGTTCCTTGTCAGAAGTGATCTAAATTCTTGGTTCAGGGGTCCTTCTCTTATACCCCTTTTTGGCTTTGATCCCTTTGTCCATGCAGGGAGATTTCCCAACATCCTGGGTCTGTTGTGGGTGGAGCCAGGCTGAGGCACCTGGCCTATTCACTGAGCAGGGCTGGGTCCTCAGACGCCCAGCAGGAAGTGGAGCCAGTATTGTTACTGGCAGGAGCAGAGCTATCGGCCTCCTGGCAGGAGGTGGGGCTAGGATCGTCCATGGCAGGCACAGAGCCATCAGTCGCTTGGCAGGAGATGGAGCCAGCATTGTATCAGGCAGGGCCGGCTATCAGCAACTACTCTCCCCATACTCTCAACGCAAATGTCCCACTCATCCCACACTGACTCATCAGACCTCGGGAGCCACCCAGCTCCTGTCACACACACACCAAACCAGCAGAAACCAGAAATAGTTAGACAAGAAAATAGCCACTTTCTAAAAGTGCTATTTTCAAACCCAGAGTCCAAAAACCATCCACACCAACGGATGCGTAATTAAACCCCGAGTTCAGGGATACCAAACTCGACATTGCACCAGGCTCCCCGAGCCAGCTAGGATTATAGCATTAATAATCCTGGCAGCCCATTCTAACTAATGGAGAGCAGGTTACCTCGCAATAGTGAAAAACAAATATGGCTGTAATTCACTATCAGGACATGCCAACTTGGTCAGGCCTGTCCTACCTTATACTTACAATGCACCCCGCCCGTGGGCCTACCATAGGGGCGATTAACATGAAGTTAAGGGAAGGTTTAGGGACTGGCAAGTAGGTGTACTTGCGTAGTCGGCGTGACGGTACTAGACTGCACGTAGGTCTCGCAATGGCAGACCTGTAGACATACTTTTACGAGGCCGCTCTTGTGGGTGGCACAACATGTGCTGCAAGCCCACGACAGCATTTGTATTTACAAGCCCTGGCACTCCTGGTGCACTAGACTAGGGACTGACAGTAAACCAAATAAGCCAAACATGGAATTCAATCAATACAGTAATTTAACATCGGGAGCACTTGCACTGTGGCACTGATCAGCAGTGGCACAGTGCCCAAAGCATTATCCAGCAAAAACATCGTAAAACAGAGGAGGCAAACAGAAAAAATGGAGGAGAGACTCGAGCCAATGATGCCAGGTCTAACAGGGGTGTAGAAACTGAGTCAGCTGTTGAGGTACGCTGTTCTGGTGTAGTAGAGCTCCTTGAGTGCGTGGGTGAGGAGTTTGAAGGTTATCCTCTTGTTGACCCGGAGCCAGTTCAGGTCTCTCAGATGTGGTGTGATGTGGCTGCAGAGAGGGATGTCAAGGATCAGGCATGCGGAGGCGTTCTGGATGCGTTGGAGCAGTTTCAGGAGTTTGGCCGAGGCCAAGGCTCCTGCGTTGAGGGTGTTTCCGTAGTCCAGTCTGCTGCTGACAAGGGCCTTGGAGACCGTCCTTCTAGATTCGGTGGGGATCCAATTGTAGACCCTGCAGAGCATGTGGAGGGTGTGGAAGCAGGAGGAGGAGACAGCGTTGACCTGCTTCGTCATGGAGAGGGACGAGTCGAGGATGACCCCTTGGTTGCGTGCGTGGTCGGTGGGTGTTGGAGCTGTTCCTAGTGCTGTTGGCCACAAGGAGTTGTTCCAGGTCGAGGGACCTCCGTCTTGTCCGAGTTCAGCTTCAGTCGGCTGTTCCTCATCCATTCTGCAACGGCCTTCATTCCTTGGTCAAGGTTCATTTTGGCGGTGTGGGGGTCTTTGGTGAGGGAGAGGATCAGCTGGGTGTTGTCTGCGTAGGAGATGAAGTTGAGGTCATGCAGTCGGACAACGTGGGCGAACGGTGCCATTTAGATGTTGAACAGTGTTGGGCTGAGGGATGAGCCCTAGGTTATGCCGCAGATGATCTCGGTGACTTTGGAGCGGAAGGGGGGAGGCCTACGCTCTGTGTTCTGCCAGAGAGGAAGGAGGTGGTCCAGTCCAGTGCTTTCTCTTGGATCCCGGCGTCGTTGAGGCGTGTGCGTAGGGTGCGGTGGCACACCGTGTCGAAGGTTGCTGACAGGTCCAGGAGGATGAGGGCAGTGGTTTCTCCATTGTCTAGCAGGGTCCTGATGTCATCGGTGGTGGCGATGAGGGCGGTTTCGTTGCTGTGATTGCTGCGGAATCCAGACTGGGACAGGTCTAAGATGATGTTCTCCTCGAGGAAGCTGGTCAGTTGTTTGTTGACGGTCTTCTTGATGACCTTTACTGGGAATGGAAGCAGGGAGATGGGTTGGAAGTTCTTGAGGTCCCTGGGGTCTGCCTTGGGTTTCTTGAGTAAGGCGTTGATCTCGGCGTGTTTCCAGCTCTCCTGGAAGGTCGCTGTCTCGAAGGAGACGTTGATGGCTTTCCGGAGGTAGGGTGCAATGGTGGTTCTGGCTTTGTTGAAGATGTAGTGTGGGCATGGGTCTGACGGGGATCCGGAGTGGATGGTGTTCATGATCTTGATGGTGTCATCGTCGTTGATTTTGGTCCAGGAGAGCAGGCGTTGGTGCGGATGGCGGTCGTGGGGGTCGGGGTCACGGTGACTGCTGGTGTGGTCGCTGCGTTGAAGCTGTCGTGGATGTCTGTGATCTTGCGGTGGAAGAAGGTGTTGGAGCTGGGTTTAGAGAGTTCCTTCACAATGTTAAAAAGGTCTTTGCAGTTGTGTGCGTTGTTGTCTAGGCGGTCTTTGAAGGAGGCCCTTTTGGCAGGTATGATGAGGTGGTGGTGTTTGCGGGTGGCATTGTTGTGGGCTGCATAGCTTTCTGGTGTTCGTTCCTGGATCCATTTCTTCTCCAGCTTTCAGCAGGTTTGCTTGGAGGCCTGGAGGTCTTCAGAGAACCAGCTGGCTTTCTTTCTGGTGTGGCTGTTGGGGGGCATCTTGAGCGGGGCGAGGGTGTCCGCGCAGTCGTTGATCCAATGTCTGAGGTTGCGGTCGGGTCTGTCGGTGGGCTCCGGGCGAGGGAGGTGGATAACTGATCTTCGGTGACTTTGCTTTAGTAGCGACGTGGCATCTGTTGGGTGCGGTGGTGCGTGGTGGGTTTCCGGAAGGTGAACTGGATGCACCGGTGGTTTGTCCAGTGGAGCTCGGTGGTGTGGTTGAAGGAGACGTGGGAGCTTGCGGAGAAGATGAGGTCAAGTGTGTGGCCGGCGGAGTGGGTGGGTGTTGTGACGAGTTGTCTGAGTCCGAGGTTGGCGAGCTTGTCAATCAGGGTAGGGGAGTTGGAGTCTTTGTTGTTTTCGAGGTATAAGTTCAGGTCCCCAAGGAGGATGTAGTCCGTGGAGGTGATGGTGTGTGTGCTGACGAAGTCGGCGATGGATTCGCTGGACTGTGGGCGGGGTCCGGGGGGTCTGTTGAATAGGGTTCTTCTGAGTGTGGTGTTGGGGTCGGTGTAGATCTGGAAGTGCAGGTGTTCGGCGGTGCTGAGGGTGTCGTCGGCGCGTGTCGAGATTTTGAGAGGGTTTCTATGGACGATGGCAATTCCTACACCTACTCCGTTGGTTCGGTCCTTGCGGGTGATCTTATAGCCTTCCGAGATGGCTATAGCGATGTCGGGTGCCGAGGAGGGATTCAGCCAGGTCTCCGTCAGGAAGGCGACGTCCGGGGTGTTGGAATCGAGTAGGTCCCAGAGTTTAACAGCGTGTTTGCGGGCGGAGCTGGTGTTGAGCAGGATGCATCTGAGGTGGTTGGGTTCTTGAGAAGGTGAGATAGCAGTCCGGATGCTGGTGAAGCTGCAGTTCCAGCAGGAGAAGGTGCCTTGGGTGCGCTTTGGGGCAGCTAGGCTTCAGGTGCATGTTCGTCTGGCGTTGAGTGCGTTGAGGGTGCTGGAGTCGTAGCGGGGAATGGCATTTGCACGGGCCAGGGGTTCTGGCGCTGGGAGCAGTCCAGGCGCAGACGGGCTTGCCTTAGGTGCACCTTCGGCGCGCCAGCATATGTAGGGTAGGGGGGAGGGACGAGCGTCTGAGAGGTGGGAGTGGGGCGGGATGGGAAGAGAGGGAAATTGCGGGAAGTAGGCAGGGAATGCGATAAAAAAACTAAAAAAGGTATACACACAGAGTCTAATTCACAGGCACACAAACAGATCAGAGAAAACAGCTGACACAGGCAGGAGCGGGAACAATAACAGAGCAGAATACCCAAAAGCAGCGGTCACAGGCAGGCGCGGGCTGAGGGGCGGCTCGAAACCTGACACGGAGGGCTGGCTGGCGGGAAGGCAGCGCAGATCGCCACAGAGCTGTAGGGAGAGTGATGTCCAGAGACCAAGGTCTGAGGACTCACGCGCGCTCCCCCGCAGCGGCCGGCATATGTAGGGGAGTGGGGGGGGCTTATATATATAAGGTTTGCCACACGAAACAGAAGTTTTTGTTGGGCATGTAATGGATGTCTAATTTTTGTAGGTATTCTGAGACTTTGCCCCAGCAAACCTTATGAATGGGGCAAATGGCTTTGAATTTATTTTTTGCATCTACTAGGGCCTTCTAGTGGAGAGTTTTCAACCAATACTGGTTTTATAAGTTTGAGATGCTGGAAGTTTGGACACATTTTGGTTATTTGCCCTAGAGACTTTGAAGCCCGCTCTGAACTTTCTATCGGAGGTCAGTGTAAACAATGTTGCAATAGCTCGGATGGGCTTACCTCTGATCCAACCAGCGGCTAGTTCTAAGGACTGTAAGGATTCTTTGCAGGACGGCTAGCTGACGACCCACTATTTGGATCTCTGTGTTGGCGCCTACGGGGGAATGAAACTTTCTTGTATCCAAAAGAATGCATAGTCCTGGCAGGTGGAGGAGGTTGCCTGAATCTAACGATGAATAGCTTTTTATTGAAGGCTCAAAGCTGATCCCGGTGGAGCATGCTGATATATTTAAACCTAAACTAAAGTCCTTCCCATGCAATGCCCGGTCATCAATTGCTCATCATCATGAGCTGTTAGATGTACTTGAGCGGAATTATATTGATCTATGTGTTCTTACAGAAACATGACTTAAATAACATAATGCCCCTCTTGTAGATTAAACAGTTCCGAATGGATTGACCAGTTTTCATGCAGATCATATAAATACGCAAGGAGTGTGGATGGTTGTCATAGCCTTATAGCATTTCTATGTACCATTTGAGCCATTTGACACTGACCTTAGTATTTATGCTATTACATCTTTTTGTGAAATAGATGATATCTCGTACTTCTCTTAAATTTATGTGTCTCCGGTCACAGCTACTACCATTTTATACTCATTAATGGAAGATATCAGACAGAAAATATTGCACATGGGAAACATTTTATTCTCTTAGGCAGCCTAAATTTGTCACTTTATTTCATGGCAGGATTCCCACTCCAGTTTAAGCAAACAATGGAAACATAGAATTGAATTTAATCAGCAATCGCCCAACTCATTGAATACAATATTTGCTCGATCCTATATTTACTTCTACAAGTGTAGGAGAAGCAAAAGGACACATCCTGCCAATGTGGAGAGATCACTTTGCCATACAGTTTGATAATCTATTGTCAGATCTTTCAAAACATATTCCATTTAATGAGATGCCTGTAGTCTGCAAGTGGTCTGCTTGCCCTTCTGATTCAATACTTGATCAACTTACTGATCAATTGTATTGTCCTCAGCGATCCCTTATCAGTCAACATAGCCTAATAACCCGCTGCTGAGTGCCATACCAGTTGCTAAAGGACTTGAATGGCCTATAACAAGGGAGAGGGCCTTTAACAACTGGTATAGCCAGAGGCAGAAGTGCTATGAGGCTATTAGAACATTCCTCCTACTCAGGGTAAAATGTTCTTAATTAAAGGGGAGAAACAGAAAGGCAAATATTGGAATGTTGGAGCAGAAGGCTTATACCAGGCGCTATACGCCCGGAGCTACTCCATTGTCTTCAATGAAGCTCTCAACAATCAATGTTCTAATGTATATTAAACAGTTTGAAAGCATCCATGAGGGATTTAACATAGCAGGCTTCCAATTACCAAACAAAAGGTTAAAAATAAACCTCAACAAGCATGGTATACTGAGGCACTACATAATATAAAATTGCAAGCCAGACAACTTTGATAGAAATTGCGAAGAAACTGCAAACCTGTCTTTTAACATGATTATATATGTTTTGTTGCCATTTATCAGGAAGGGCAACTTCTGCATATTACATAGTATTGTGAAGGTACCAGATGTCTAAAGTTTCATGGTTACAACCTAAGGTTGTCTCCCAAATTATGTGAAAACTGTTCTGCTTTCTTTTAAAATTAGATTTATAAAATCAGAGTGAAGGTTATGAAGGGAAATATTCCTAAACCCACTTTTATTGAACAAATTCAGACGAAATTAGAACAGGATTGTGCATTTGACCAATTTCAGCCAATCAGGGAACAAACCCTAGCTACATTAGGGAAATATGTGTGTGTGCGTCAGATTCTCCTGATGACTTCTGCCTAACTAGTTGGATAAAAGAAATGCATACTAACCCATCCTAATTTGTATCTTCATATTTTTTAGAACTCATTACAAACTGGGTTATTATCCACCACCTAAAAATCAGAAATAGTGAAGCCACTTCACAAGCTTTATTGTACAAGCCTAAAAATGATATGAAATAAAGAACGAAGAGAGAGGGAACGACAACGATATTCTAGTGAAGTAAAAAGACAGTAATAGTTGCACTAACGAAAATTAAACGTAGACTAAACACCGGTTTGAAATGGCCATTTATAGAAAACATTATCAGCAACAACATAGAGGATAAAGGTATTCAAACTGGTTTATAATAATTTTTTAACAATTTCTTAGATGGAAGGCTCAATTTAGGGAGAAAATTCATGATAGGTATCCACAATATTTTTCCTTTCAATAGACATTGACACTGGAGTGGTGCAGGACGTATCTCGCCTATAATGATGACATACAGAAAACCACCAAGCCTTATAGAAGAGTTTTGAGTAAGTTTTCCAATCGTGGTATCTTGTTGAAAAGCAATAGAGAGCAAGAGATCAATGAAATGGTTAGCATATACAGATTGAGACTATCAGCCTGATTCATCAAGCCGAAATCGGCTCGCAAAGGGCCAGATTCTGAGAATCTGGCCCTTTGCGAGCGCTATTTTTGCATTTGGGATTCATCATCCCAAATGCAAAAATCGGTAATAGCGATTTCGCAATTTAGCGAGGAATTACATTTAAGGAATCTCTATTTGAGATTCCTTAAATGCAATTCATCATCCATTTAAAAATTGCGAATTTACAATTTCAGCCCGCTATTTACCGCAAGGTCAAACCTCGTGGTAAATAGCGAAAACTAAGTTGCATGTTGCACACACACATGTCCTTTGGACATGTGTGTGCGCAACACCTGTTTCAATTTGCATGTAAGGGGTGCTACAGGGTGTCCTTTGGACACCCCTGGCACCCTTAAAATCGCTATCTTATTTGCGATTAGCTAATTGCTAATCGCAAATAAGGAATACTCCCCATTTATTCCTATGGGCCTTTTGGCCCATAGGAATGAATGGGGAGTTATTCCTTATTTGCGATTAGCAATTTGCTAATCGCAAATAAGGAATCAGTAGGAATCGCAAAAAATATTGCTATTCCTACATGAATCCCGTTTTGCGAGTCTGGTATAGCGATTCCTTATGAATCGCTATTTCAGACTCGCAAAACGTCGCTATGTAAATGTGTTTGAACTTGTATAGCGCACAGCTACCCGCAGTGGGTTTCCCGGCGCTTGCTTAGGGAACCCGTCCTGGTATTCCCCTGCGTGATAACCCATTACCTGGCATCTCCAAGGTGAAAGCCAGTCATCCCGCTGCGAGGGGCCGTTGTGGAGATTAAGCAAGCTATTGCCCAGAGTTACAGAGTGGGACTCCATGATTGGAATAGGCACCGAGGCGAGAATTGTCAGGTCTGGGGAAATTTGAGCCCAAGACCCACCGAGGCGGGGAATTGAACCCTGGTCCAGGCCAGACCTCTGCATCAGGGTCTGCCGCTCCAACCACTTGAGCCACACTTCTGCAATGATGAATCAGGCTGTTTATCTCAGCCAATCCATCTGTAAATAAATAAATGGTCTGAAAGGTATGATTATTCTGGAAATGACAATAATTTGTTGCAAGATTTGTCTTTAAAATATATTGACATCTGAACAGACCTGGGTAAAGCACTGTTATACACTTTTGAAAGGGATTTTGGTGTGAGGGGTAAACAATTATAAATAAAATATAAGGTTTATGTTAGATTCGCTGCTCTCCAAACCTTATGTAATCTTAACACATTAAGAAATTTATATAAGATCGATGCCTTGGTCCTAGCATTTAGTAAGGGTACGAGATTTGCATCAGTGAGTGATGTAAGGGAAGATGTATGCAAAGAGAGACCATCTACAATTGCCTTTGAAATAGAAAATTACTTCTGAAGGACGAAGGGCAACTCATTTGCGATTGAAGTACATTAGATGATAAAGGGGAGGAGTTCTTAAAAAATTAACAAATGCGAAAAATGTCTATTCAGGGGTGCCGATGTAAAGATTTTTTTTTTTTAAAAGACCTTTATTGTACTTCACCATTATACACAGCGTCTGGCCTACAACCCCTTGGGCCGGCCGCAACGTATTCACAGTTACTCTGTAATATCAATAATAACACAGCCCATGTGCCGACATCCCAGGGGTACGGCGGCATTTCATAATCATGCGAGTACATAATTCACAGAAGGATCATAAATCTACTTAGGTCAAATTTTTTTTTAAATTAAATAAACTTGTTAGTATCGCATCAAACATGGAAGACGACATAAACAATCATGTATGTAGTATTTTGAAAATACGTAGTGCAAATACAGTTAAGTCCCCATCGGTAAACCTTCTGCAGTTAATGGCTAAATTCCGGAATGAACTGAAAACCCACTGTACAGCACTTAATCGTGGGAATGGGACTCTTAGTCTAAAAGGGCCTCATCCGAGTCAATCTGGGGCGGTTCACAAATATCTCCCCTGAACTTGTTCCATGCCCCCCAGATCTGCCCCCATTTCCTGGGGCACCCCCGATGAACAAACACCGCTTTCTCGGCAACCATTGCTACGTCCATGTCCCTACATCAGTCCCTCAGCGTAGGTGAAGCTTCAGCACCCCACAGTCTAGCTATGTTTCGCTTTGCCACCATCATCCCCAGCATAGCCCAGTCCTGCTGTTGAAGGGTTAAATCCATTGCGTCCCATACGTTTAACAGGCAACGCCGGGGTTCAGGCAGCAGGGAAACAGTCATGGTTTGGGACATGGTACGCATCACAGTTCATATTACACCAGAACATAGCCACTCAACCACAGTCCCAAATAGTGTGATAGAACGTTCCCCTCCCCCCGCATCCACGAAGACAATACTCGTGAGAGGTCTTCCCTATCTTATGCAGGACTGTTCTGGTGTAATACGTGCGGTGCAGTATTTTCAGCTGTACCAATTTAAGCATGGAGGGGATCGATATTTCGCGCGGCGAGGAGATAGCCTCCTGCCATTCTGAATCATCAAAGTCGCCCACATCCCTCGACCAGCTCAACCTGTCCGGGAGATTGTTTACCAGCTTTCGATACGTGAATGATGTTGCTTTGCGGGGCATGTGTTCTGTCAGTAATATATCCTCAAGAGGAGTGGATTCCTGTAGGACTGTCTCTGCCGGGATGGCTGTCTGCAGTGCATGGCGGATTTGTATGTACCTATAATGTTCAGACTGTGCCATCTCATATTTGGTTTGTAGAAACGCGAAGTCCACTACCTTGCGCTTCTTCCAAAGGTCTCCCACAACCGATATTCCTATGTTGTCCCACGCCTGGAACCCTTTACTGTTGCAAAGGAAACCTAGTCTGTATGAGTCCCACAATGGTGTCATTTGCGTGATTGTGTTAGCGCATTGGAGGTGTCTGTGTGCCTTGTACCAGAGTTGAATCGTGTGTCGTGTTGGTCCCACCAGGTCGGTCGGCACACTACGGCTATAGAGGTTTCGCAACAAACCTCAGGGCTCCAAGCATTGTCTATCAGCTAAATAAGCGGGTTCAGTTTGCGGGGAATGCAGCCAGTAGTTAATTTGTTTGAGATGGGCCGCCCAGTAGTATAGTTCTATGTTAGGGAGTGCTATGCCACCATCATACCAGTCTTTTACCAGTTTGCATTGTGCAATCCGTGCCAGCTTACCCTCCGACAGCAAGGCCGAGACCGCAGATGAGATCACCGTTAAGTAGGAGGGGAGGACCAGGAACGGCGTATTTTCGAGAATATACAGGAAGCGGGGAAGCGCCATCATTTTGAACAGTGCAGCTTTGCCAGGGAGAGTAAGAGGGAGGGAACGCCATACTTTCACATCCCGTTTGAAACGGTCCAGTGGGGGTTTCAAATTCAGGGCGTAGAATTTGTCCGGGTCTGACGAAGCATAAATACCCAGATATTTAAACGCCGCGTCGGTATAACTCAAGGGGAAGCTCGCCGGGAGCAACGGTGGGTGGCCTGCAAGAACGAATAGGACCGATTTAGTCCAGTTAATCCTATATCCCGACACTCTCCCAAATTTTTTGCAGACGTTTAGAAGCTCAAGAATTGACTTTTTGGGAGAGGTGAGATAGAGAAGGATATCGTCCGCATAGAGAGATATGCGATCTTCCCACGTCGGTGACCACCGGATATCCTTAACGGATGGTTCCCATCTGATCCAAATTGCTAACGGTTCAAGGACAGAGTAAACAGTAGGGGGGAGAGCGGGCAACCCTGCCTGGTCCCTCGACTGAGTGGGAAGTCCCTAGAGATGTGGCCATTTGCTACCACCTGGGCCAGGGGCCCGGTATAAAGTAATCGAATCCAGGCGCAGAACTTGGGGCCAAAGCCCATATGTTGAAGCACAGCAAATAAATAGGGCCATTCCACGGTGTCAAATGCCATAGTGGCGACAAGGGAAAGAAGAACAGCTGGGTATTTTATACTGTCCCGGCGGGCCAAAACAGCCTGCAAACGTCGTAGGTTATGCGACGTATTGCGAGATGGCATAAAGCCAGATTGATCTGGGTGCACCAAGGTAGTAAGGTGCGGGGCCAGTCGCTGCGCTAGTAATTTGGTGAGGATTTTTGGTTCCGCATTTATTAAAGAGATAGGGCGGTAAGAGGCGCAAGCCTCAGCCACCTTACCGGGTTTATGGATCGGAATGAATGTGGCGAGGCGCTGATCTCTAGGGAGTTCTCCTGCTTCCAGACTATCGGTAAACATTTTGATGAGATGGGGGGCCATGATTTGAACTGAGTTCTTGTACAGCTCCACTGGGAACCCGTTGGGGCCCAGTGCCTTGCCAGACGCCAATGCGTAGGTTGCCTCTTGTATTTCTTCCACTGTGATATCCGCCTCAAGTAGGAGCGCCACTTCAGGGGAGAGGCCAGGAATGGTTAAATCTTTGATATAATCATATGCCTCCTAGATCGAGTACTGCGCCTGGGGGGTATACAGTGTTTCGAAGTGGTCTGCAAGTAGGTTGACTATGGCCTCGGGATCCGAGGTCGTATGGCCAGAAGGTGACGTCAGCTGTGCAATGACTCTACCCGCTCTCTCCTTCTTGTCCAGCCAAGCCAGCATCTTTCCGGCCTTGTCCCCCAGCTCGTAACCCCTATGACGGGTGGCCTGAATTGTATTCTTCACCATTTCTTTCTGGTATGTCATCCACTCAGTGCGCCATAGCCGGACAGCCTGGGCAGCCCCGAGGGACGGTCGAGTCTCCTGTTCCCGGATCGCAGTGTTAAGCGCCTCCTCCAAAGTGCTAAGTTCCTGTCGCTGTGTTCGCTTGTGGTCTGCAACGGAGGCTATGGCCTGTCCGCGTAGGACCGTTTTGTAAGCCTCCCACAGGGCACTGTGTGAATCTACCGATCCAGAATTCTCCTGGAAATATTGTTCAGTAGCCTTATTTAAACCATTCATTAGAGAGGGGACCTGCAGGTAGCTTGCGTGGATTGGAAAAATTCGGCTTCTATGGGGGCGGTGGTTTGTGTATGTGAGTCGCAGTGGAGAATAATCAGATATTCCCCTGGGGCGGATGTCTATCTCCTCAATGCCCTGCAGCCCATCCCCAGACACCAAGATGTAATCTATCCGGGAGAGACAGTTGTGGGCAGCTGAGTAGTAAGTGTATTGCCTATTGTAAGGGTGTTTGTGTCTCCAGCAGTCCGTGAGTCCCAAGGCGTCAAGTAGTCCGAGGAGTAGCCCGGCTCCCCACACCGTTGCCGTATGTGGGTGTCTATCGAGTTTTTGATCCGCAATGTCATTGAAGTCGCCCCCTATCACCAATGTCGCGGTCTGCAGAGTCAAGAGAAAAGCCGTGAGGGCAGTGTGCGCTGTAGCATGTAGGCCTGGCGGAATGTATACGGACACAAAATTAAAAAGCTGGCCCTCCCACTGCACTGTTGCTGCTGCAAAGCGTCCCTGTGTATCTACATGTGTCTGCTGAACCACCAACTGAAAGTTCTTCCTTATTAGTATCCCTGTCCCCCTCGAACCCAATGAGAAGTCTGCATGTGCAATGAACTTATATCCCCATCTATCCATTGCCTTTGAGGCCGAGCCTACCAGATGAGTTTCTTGCAGTAAAACTATGGCCGAGCTACAACGCTTTAGGTATTGCAGCACTAGGCCACGCTTCACCTTGTCCCCCAATCCCCGAACATTCTAAGTTAGGACTGGTAAAGCCGACTGGCGGGTTATACGAGTCTCAGGTGCATCTGCTACTTGTGCAGCCATCTATCAGTGTACGTAACATTGTGGGGGATAAATCCTGTAATGCATCTACTTTCAGGAAACATGTCGTCTTCATTAAAATACAAGAAGAAAAAGAAACAAAGAAAAACAACCCAACCAACCTTTCCCCCAAACAAGAAGAAAAAAACATCAAAAAACAATCCCTGGTTCCCCCCACCCTGTGAACCACCCTCCCTCCCTGCCTCCCTGCTAGAAGAACTTTCAACTGCCCGCCACCCCAACTCAGCAGAGCGCTTTATCCCTCCCATCACCCAATACCTGTTTGTCGGGGGGAGAGTTCAGCCAGGTACCAGTCCCTTAAGCCCCTAGTCTTGCCCCAGCTCGGAGTCACAGGCGGCAAAAGCCTGTAGCAGAGCAGGGTCACAGTCAGAATCGGGACTCCGTGGTATGTGTATGGCGCCTATTCCTCTTCGTTGAGCGGAGAGCAGTTCAGGTCGGGCCCTCCCGAGTCAGAGCCTCCAGTTGCACCCTCAGTGTCTCGGTGCCGTTGCAGTTTTGGTCAATGGTTTGATTTGCCCACGGTGCGCCAACCTTCCAGCCAGTCATGCGCAGCCTCTGGCGTGTCAAAAAAACATGTTTTTCCGTCTGCTACCACCCGAAGCCTTGCCGGGAAGAGTATCAAGTAGGGCAACTCCTGTGTCCTGAGTAACTTCTTGACTTCAAAGAAGCTTCGGCGCTTCCTAGAAACGGCTGCCGTATAATCCAGGGAGAACGTCACTGCAGAGTTCAAAACACGAACCGGGGGGGAATTTCTGGCTGCCTGTAAGATGGCGTCCCGGTCTCTGAAATTGAATAATCTCGCGAGCACTGGTCTAGGAGGTGCACCCGGTTTAGGTTTGCCACCGGGGCACCCTGTGTGCACGTTTCACCGAGAAAAAGTTCGAAAGCCCCTTAGGTTGCAGTTTGGTGGTAATTAATTCCTCAACATACAGATCCATAGCTCTTGAACCTGCTGATTCCGGAATACCAATAATCTGGATGTTATTGCGTCTCGCCCTCCCTTCTTGCTCATCGAGCTTCTCCGCCAGTGTTTTATTTTCTTTTTCAAGCAGGGCAACTGAGGCCTGTAACTCAGAAGTGTCGAGAGACGAGAGACTTCGCCATTATTTCCACTTCTTTGACCCTATCCATCATCTTGTGTAGATCTGCTCGCAGCAGGGTGACGTCCGTAGATATAGTGCCCACCGTCGTCTGTACGTTAGCTAGTGCCTTCATCATGTCCTCCAGGGTGATCTTTTTTGTTCTCTCATCCTCTGTAGGTTTAGTTTGTGAGTGGCCGGGGAGGATCCTTTTTCATAGCCGTATTTATCTAATTTTGCCTGAGTAGCAGTGTGACTCGGTCCTCTGCCCGCCATGGCCCCTCCGCTGGAGGATCAGTACAGTGCGTGGGGCCCAGTGAACCCTCACCCGGGGGACTCACTGCGTTGTAATGTGCCAGCGAGAGCGTCAAATACATGCGGGGGAAGGCATGGGCCCGTAGCACTGTTTAATGGCGCCCCACAACCCAGTCCCCTGCTTCGCGGCACTGCGGAGTAATGATGTGTGAAGGGCAGGCCCCCCGGCCAAGGCGGGCCTTCAGGGCGAGCGCTGGTGTCAGTTGGTGGTCACAACGGGGGTCGGAGGGGGGGAGACTCATTCCCAAGGCAGAGTCTTCATTTCATGGCAGTAGCTGGCCCGATGGAGTCCCAGTCCCACCGCCTCCACAATCTCCGGTTCCGACGCGGCCAGCGGCCGGAGCCGTTACTCAGCGTCAGGCGGGGGCGGCAGTCTCACCTCCTGTATTCCGCAGTCCTGAATTTGGACTGTTGGATGAGCGCGCCGGCGCCGAAGGACTCAGGCCGTGTAGTGTGTCACCCACGCCGGAGAAGGCGCCAGACCTGCATTCCGGGCGGTGGATGGCGGCCAGCCCACTGCTGCAGTCCCCGGTCTTGGTTGCGACGTTAGGCCTCAGGTCGCCGAGCAGTCGTACAGGGCGAATTCAGGTCCGATTCAGACGGCAAGCATATCAGGCCGTACCGCCCGCACTCCGGTACCAGAGGTCACCGTCAGGGCCGTGTTATTAGTCGGATCAATGCACGGATTTAGTTAAAAGCGCAGCTGGGTCCCCGGAGCTCACAGGCTAGGCGGCCATCTTGATCGGCCGGTAGCCATGCCCCTCGTAAAGATTTTTTATTGTAATATATTTATTATACTAGATAGACAAGGAGAGAATAGTTTCCTGTTGTAAGTTACCATACCTTAACAAAAGGTCAAGAAGCTTACACGTACATTTAAAAATAGGAGTTGATGGGGGCATGGCCTGGGCGGCCAAGATGGCATTCAGTTCCAGTGGTGTTCCTTCTGCCTGAGGAAGATCCGTAGTTTTCCTACCTGACAAGCATGTCCTTCCTCTCCCTAAGGTGCTTTGGTGCTCCCTGGGGGGCGTAGATGCCAACTGAGCCCTTCTTAGCCTGGTGTTGGGCGGCTGGATCGCGGAGTGGAGGCCTGCTGCATTGCAGAGTGTTGGCGGGAGTGTGCATGGGCCGCTGCCCGGAATGGAGTGTGCTCCTGAGTATGGGGTACTGGGGACACCAAGAAGGAGTTACAGGCCAGAAATCGCATTGAATCACAGACCGGATACAACCGGTAGCAGTGACAGGATCTTTGGGCATTCACTGCGGGGAAACGCAATCCATTGACACATAACAGTTTTCCCGCCCCTGCCATGCATGGTTGCAGGTATATATAATGGACGCAACCAGATGGTTTGATGTGAACCGACCATGCGAGTTTGATTTGGAACCCCAGCAGCCCTGAAGAAGATGCCTGAAATTCCTCATGGGCAAAGAAACATGTTGGCGTAATTGATTATGGTTTGATTGGAACCATTTTTAATTTGGGAAGCTAGCAGCACCAAATAAAGGTAGTTTTAGCTAGGTAGCTTCACCAAGTTTTAATTGTGAGGATTTTTTTAAAAGATCCTCATGGGGTCCTTTGGGCATACATGTTATTAGCATACTATGACACATAGGATTTGAGTTTTACTCTTGGTTTCATGGGTTAAAGTTTTTGTTAAATCACACATACACACACGTTTCTTTATTTAGGAAAGGTGGTAACCGATGATGATAAGTGGACATGCTGACGAGTACCAGCTAGCTGTCCCCTTGGTGTTACGACCGTGAGGTGCCTCCTTTCCTTTCCACACTTTTTTCACACATTGGGTGGATTATGATGGTATAAACATTTTAGAATTTGGATTCACCACAGCCTTAGGATGTAGTTAGGTCCGGGAGGGAGTTATAAAGCTGATGGTAACCCCTTTAGTGCTTGATATTTAAAGTTGGGTGTAACGACTGGTGAGCAGTGCAGCAAGGGACAGTAGACCTGTCCATGGTCCTCAAGGCCATACAGGACTTGTGGGATGCTGTGGAGTTCAAGGTGGACGGCCTCCATGTGGATTGATCTTTGTTGCCTCAGGACCTGCACATTGTGGTGGACAGGACCATAGAGGTTGAAAACCAAGTCTCCTCAACCAAGGACAAACTTTCTTCCCTCAAGAGCTAGATGTCCAAGTTGTGTGCTTCAGTGTCAGACCTGAGTGAGAGGGCAGAGGACACAGAAAACAGATCACGGCGTAACAACCTTAGACTGATTGGCCTACCTGAATCCCTGGAGCAGAAGGGTCTAACTGGAGTGCTGGTTTAAACCTTGGGTGCTCAATAACAAACTGTCTCCCTTCTTTGTTATTGAGAGGTCGCACTGCTCTCTGGAACAGAGGCTTCCACCTGAGGATCCCCCAACGCCTATAATCCTGAGGCTGCTCAACTTTAAAGACCGGGATGTGATACTGCGGGAGGCCCGGGCCTATCCTGATCTGCAGTTTGACAACACGAAGATACTCTTGTTTCCAGACTATACTAAGGTCGGTACAGCAGCAGAGGCACTCCTTTGCTGAGGTGAAACAGAAGCTCCGTGCCTTGGATCTGCTCTACATGCTCCTGTTTCCTACTCCCCTTAAGGTCTTCTTCCAGTTCCATCCTCTCTTCTTTGATACAGCAGATCAGGCCTGGGAACTGGCAACTAAGCACCGGCTGTTGCAGCACCTCCTCTCCCCAAGCAGTGCTAGTCTGCAAGCACCAAGGCATGTACAGGGTCGCGTTTCCCACTGTCGGCACAGAGGGGCTCCTGGAGGCCTTGGGTCGAATGGGAGGCCGCCGGGGAGGGCCCTGCCTAGCATCGGGAAGACCTGGTTCTAGACTTGGCCATGCAGGGGGAGACTATGAACTTTTCAGCTACTCCAATGGTCTTTACGTCTGCAGAGGTGAACTTGAGTTCATTGTCCCAGCTGTTGGGGTCACCATGATCTGGTTGTTACTTCCTTGCTTCATCGAACTTAGTACAGGTGCGGAGGGTTGAGGGGGTTTGGCGAAGGGGAGGGTCGGGCTTGCCTCCCTTAGCTCCAAAGGGTGTCTGACTCATGCGGCTCATATCCTGCCTTGGTTATTGTTTCTGCTAGGCAGAGAGTGACCACATTTCGTTTGCACAGTTTGTTGTCAGGTGCTGTATCCTATTGTATGGGCACCTATGGATCACAGAAGCTTTCTACCTCTTAGTTGGAGGATCAGTGTTCATTATTTAGGTAGGGCAACAGATGCTTCTTCAGGTAAAGTGTGAGATTGGCGGGCGTTGGGGGGGTGGGTTATTTAGTTGGGATGTTAAGCCTGGTTTCTTTTAAAACATGTTTTGTTTTAATGCTGTTTTCCTCCTCTAGGTTAGTAACAGCAATCACACAGACAATGGTGGCTAGCGTGTAGTGGCAAGGCACAGTGGCCTTTCAGGGTATCACATCCTCCGCGGGTTGGGTGTGGTTTGGTCTCTTCTTTTGGCTCTGCCATGACTTCCCCATAGATAACGGTGCTCTCCTGGAATGTGAATGGACTCATGGATCGCATCAAGCTTTTTGCCGTGCTGCAATACAGTAAACGTCATAGGCTAGTGGTCGTTCGACTGCAGGAGACCCAATGACTGGGTATGACTTGGCCCCTTCTAGGTCGCTTTGACTACGACACCCAGCATCCCAGATGGGAGGGGACATCTCCTGATCCTACCCTTTGCTGTAAGAGCTGTTAAACTGTCATGAAGCTAATAGAAGCTAGCCTGCCTTCTGAGAGGGAATTAGCGTGCCAGCCCTGCAGGAAGCGTGAACTCAGTCCAGACACACAAAGACAAAACCAAAGCGTGACCTGAGCCACATTCTGTGAAGAGTTAAGCCTGTGCTGTGGCTTCTCATCTGACAGAGACGGGTCTGTGCCTAACAGCACCATCACAAGGCCGGCGCAGCACAAGTGGGGCTTCATCAAACTGTGAGCACCTGCTTTACCTTCCTGTTTGTTATTCAGAGTGTTCAGAGGACTCAGAGCAACTATCTCATCAGAGATGTGACTGCCTGAAGAGACCCTGACATGAACTGTTGGCTCACGCTCTCTCGGAAGAGGGAGAGCGGACAAGTGGAGGAGGAGCTAGTCAGCAGCCCAAGAGTGCCGACCCGAACACAGACTGAGAAACTATGCTTGGTGGGATAAAGGCAATTGTGAGACAGACTTTTTGCACTGAGAGAGCACATGAGCAATCTGCACCTCAGCCTAACCACACTTGACCATGGCCCCAAGAGGGAACTGCCTTGGCTATAAGTGACTGACAGGGTCCAATAACATGAACTGGTTAAGACAAACTCAAACGCCTAGGACCCAGAGTCTCTTGCTCATGTGCTATTAAACCTTAAAGACTTGGCGTTTCTCACAGACCTCAGTATGAACATGTCTCTCTGTCTGCACCCGCATGTTCCGCATATAGGGCCTTGACGCCCTTGGCTAAGTTTGCAATCTACAAGTCCAATATTCATTCATTCTATTTGCAGTATTTAAATCTAGTGTGTAATGAAGTACCTTTTCTTCTTTTTCTTGAATGTTAAACATTGAGATGGACAATAATTTGCTATGCTAAAGTGAGTTTTTTGAGTGTTGAGCTAGGGCAGCCCCACACTCCCTCCATGAGAAGCCTGTGATTGCTCGCCATTGCTATCAATGAGAGCCAAGGCCTAGTATGCAGAACTACTACATGATTGACCCCAGCACATTAGAGGCAAACGACTGCCCCATGGTAGAGGTCCACCTCCAAGGTTGAGGCCCAGTTACCCCTTCATGCCCCCTGGTGCTGTGAAGGTGGGGCAGACAATTCCCCACAACTAGAGAGCTCCACCTGTGGAATTTTGATCTCTCAGCATTTAGTGCTTCTGCTGCTGTAGTAAATATACTAATGACAGTACCATGTTTTTGCCCACTTGGGAAAGTCTTTTGTTTTACTGAAACAAGTACCAACACGGGAGTCTGATCAGAAAAGCAAAAATCTTGGCAGGAGCTTTTACCCCGAGAGACATGGCCATTGTTTGCAATGCATCGCAGGGAGGGTCCAGGCAGGAAACTCCAGTGGGGCAACCCCGACAAACAAGTGTTTGTGATACCCACTCTGACAAGCGTCCTATGGCAGATGGGCCACTCGGTCAAAGGCTTTCAATGCCGAGCCAGCAGAGGCTCTGGCATCAGAAAACTGCCATATCCAACATCAGTGCTACTTTCCCCCATGCCATTCCGCAACAATGCCAAAATCGCCATCTGTGAGTAAATTATATCTTTTTAGAATCTTCCAAACATATAACACTATGGGGCATGTTTATGACTTTTGTGATGCAGGGCAGCACAGTGCAGGGGCGCCTTCCTGCATAAAAGGAATACTTAGAGTTTTTTTCCACTTTCTATGTGTGCCACAGAATGCAGCACACACAGAAAGAGGAAAAAACGAGGGGAGAAAATCTTACAGCCCATTTGCAATTAGGCCTTTAGGCTATACTAATGTACATAAATTACATGCTGACTTCCTGCCTAGGGAAAAACAAGCTAAGATGTGCTACACACTTAGGTGTTTCTGGTATAGATGTTATATTAAGTTGGCTAACAAGGTAATAAACGGTGTCTAATGTTCTCAATTTTCTGAGTGATCTTGCAAGGCAGAATATCATTCTGTGTTTCAAGAACCTGGGATGCACTATCTGTCATTATTCACAGCAGATGATCGCATAATTGATGTTTTTTTGGAGTCCGTGATACAGCCTTAATTATTTTAGTGTGCCTCTCCAATTGAAGCATCTGTACATCTGTCGATGGCCAGCCTCTCTTGTGATTACCCTGGATGTCTCTATAGAAGTCATTTCAGGACGGCGCACGTGCATCCTTTCCTGCCTTCACCCACAGGCTTGTTCTTAATTATTATTTTTTTTACTTGCAAACCAGGTGTGGATTGAGGGTATTTCCTTTGGAGGATGAAACCATCGTTTTTGAGTTTAATACTAAAGCAGGCCATTCAGCCCTAGCTAAAAAAGTCGGCTTTTAACACATTATGTGTGCTGTGGGAGGCTGCAAAGCTGTGAGATAGGAATGGGAAATAAATAGGTAACTATAATTTAAGATCGATATACAAATGAAATAGTTTTAGTTGATCGTAAAAATGGTATTTAGACAGAAGAGGCGATGGAGCTTTTCTTACTCCCCAACTGTGCTGCCTGTGATGTGTTCAAGCATTGAAAGATAAATCCTACATTCTAGTCTCAAAGGGGGTACCCGGAAAACCTCACCTTCCCCCACCCACTTAGAATCATTTATTCGACTTGGTGAATGTAGCTTATTTTTCAACACTTTTATTTAACGAACAGTCTTTGGAAATGCACTTTAATCGCTTTGTAAAAAGGGTAACTAGATTGCAATTCAAATATAGAGTAGAGACTTCCCCCAGACCCACAGCATTGATAGTCATTGAGGTGCCGGGTGCTTCATAACTGAACAAAACCTATTATTTGGGCAGTGTCCTTGGTCCCCTCAGACAGGGGTGTAAACTAGGTCTCTGCAACCTCTGCGGCAAGTGGGGTCGACTAGACTTCTGGGGACCCAATTCTTCAAAGGGCCCCCATTCAGCCCAATGCCAGTGAATATCTGTGATATGGGAGATTTAGGGGGTATCTCATCAGAGTCTGTAGGAGGGCACATCATTTTGCATTACTTCACTATCCTCAGAGACAACCATCTGTTTTCTACAAGCCACGGTACCAGGCTCCGAGTTGTAGAATACGGATTTGGTGTAAAGGTGGCACAGCACAAGGCCTAACAAGTTTGCCCACTGCTGGTGCATGTGTAAGTCCTTCAGGGCCTTATTTATGAAGGACTGTGTTACTTTTGCGCTATCCTTGCATCAATTTTATTGATGCAGCAGCAGCATAAATAATGCGCAATGTTGCGCCATATTTATGAAGTGGAGCATCGAGGCAGATGTGTCAGTTCGTAAACCCCTGCTCGACATTATACCTCTGTCAGGTATAATGTATGCAAGGTGGGCATTCCCCCACAATTAAGGGTCGTAGGAGTGGTGCAGTGAAATCTATGAGATTGAGCTGTGCCACTTCTTGGACAACAATGCGCCAAATCCTTACGCCTGCCTCATGGCAGGTGTAAGGGTGATGCAGGCCCTTTCACAAGGGGCTTGCCCCATGTGAATGAACATTGCTGGAGTTGCGACACCCTTTCGACATAACTTCAGCAATGCACCACTTTTGCGGCGACAGATACTTCAGTATTACTGACGTATCTGTGATTCCTTGCAACATGATGCATCATACAGTAAATATGACGCATCATTTGTGTCACAAGGAGGGCACACTGAGAAGTGTTGCATCGCTGCTTTCACCCAGCGATGCAACACTCATCCTAAATGAGGCCCTCAGTTTCTTGGCATTGCTCTATTGCTTGAGCAAGATGTGTTGGTACTGATGATGAAGCAAATGTTGTCTCTATGCAATGCTCATATATTTTTTTTCTTAATCCATACTGGACGTTTCAAGCTGTACTTCTTTCTGGTGATACCAGTGGTGGGCACCTAAACTCAAGAATTTTTTTCATCCGGTTTTGACAGACATCAAGACACAGAAATGCAGAAAAGGGAAATGAGGGAGAGAAACATGAAAACTGTAATCAAAGGGAAGAACAGGAATGAAAAAGAGCCCACAAAAGTTGGACAAATTCACAGGAAGTGAAGAATGGTTGAAGAAAAAGGCATGAGACTGAATGAAGTGCTCTGCAAACCTCGCACTCAGCAGCATTAGTGAAAAGCTCTTAAGAAAAACCTCTACCCCTTGCATATATTTTTTACAAATTAATATTTGACTTTAATGGGGACACAGTAACTTTTGCCAGGAACAGGTTGGATTCATCCAGTAAGCAAATTGCATGGGTTGTGGACATGTTTCAACAACTTTTGATGCAAATCACGGATATTAGATTAGAGACTTGTTAGGAGAGTCCTGAGAGATTGGGCATTATTTCCATACTCCTGGAGTTACTTATATCTAGTTAGCGGAGGATTTCACCCTGTCCAATTAGGGGCCATAATCCTAGTCAGGGTTAATCAGATACCAAACCTAAATTAATCTGTGCACACCAAACTATGGTAGCTTAGCACAGAGCAGTAATGCTTAACTTATGAGGCACTGTGTAAAGTATTTGTGCATACTTTGTTTTACTAACACAATGAAAACATCACAAAAGACTCCACATCAGCTTAGAAACATAGAAAATATTCATCTGAGTAAAACAAAAACAAAACGTCAGAAATCCAATAAGGAGAACTTTAGATATGAATTTTGAAAGAATAAACTGCAATATAGTGCTGAAATGTCCCCATGCCATTCCAGTTTGAGCCCAGCCATATGCAAATCAGCAGTAAGAATCCTAGGACCGATTTCGGGGTTTTTGGGTTTCACCCCTCTTCAGCCAGGATAGCTTGACTTCAGTGGAATGGAGAGCACAGGACCCACATCTGGGCATACCCTCCCACTTAGGGTGACAAATGCAAAAGAAACAATTGATAGGCGGACTGCTGAACAATGAAAATATTCACCCCCAGTACGGAGATCTGGGCCTAAATCCATCTAAGACTGATTTGCATATGGCTGGATCGAAACTGGGGTGGAGTGGTGAGCAAAAGAACAATAGATTAAACCCAGATCTTTGTGACAAGGCCTTGTTCCACACAGGTATGGTCTTAGCTTCTTTAGTGCCCATACCACAGCACAGGATTCCCTTTCAATTGCTCTCCCACTCTGTTTCCCGGGAAGTAGCCTCCTACTGATGAAGACTACAGGCTGATCCAGGACCTCTATATTTAGCTGTGAGATCACGGTCCCTATGTCATGTTCTGAGGTGTCTGTATGCACCAAAAAACTCCTGGGCGGAATCAGGGGCCTTGAACACAGGTAATGAGGTTGTCAAAAGCTTTCTGGCACACCTCTGTCCAGATCACCCATTATGTCTGCTTCTTGGAAGTCAGCTCTGTCAAGGGGGCAGCAATAGTGCCATATCCCTTGATGAATCTCCTGTACTATCCAGTGAGGCCTAAGAAGGCTCTGAACTCTTTTCTGGCCCTTACTGGCCTTATAGTCAGGCCTGCACTCTGCAGGGCATGAAGCACTTCCTGGAGGTGGTTCAAGTGGTCATCCCAAATAGACCTGAAGCCCGCAATGTTGTCTAGGTAGGTGGCACTGAAGTTCGACAACTCAGCCAGGTCCTGATTGACCAACCTTTTGAAGGTGGCAAGGGCGTTTTTCAAATCAAAAGGCATTACCAGAACTGGAAGTGCCCTTCTGCTGTTGAGAACACTGACTTCTCTTTAGTCACCTCGGTCAAGGTTATCTGCAAATACCCTGACATTAAGGCAAATGTGCTGAGAAACTTGGCAGCTCAAGCCAGTCAATGAACTTACCAGCTTTGGGATGCAGTGTGTGTAAGACATGGTGACTACATTGAGTCAACATAGTCCACACAGAACCAAAGTTCATGTGTGACACCTAGAGGGGTAGCCTTGGGACTAACACCACTGGGGTGGAGCAAGCTTTATTTAAGGGGTCAATAACCCCTAATACTAGCATCTTGGAGACCTCCTCCTTGATGCTAGCTCCCACCTTATGAGACAGCCTGCAAAGTTTGTTCTCCAAAGGTGTGTTGTCCCCAGTATCAATATCATGGGTACATCATAAAGTGAGACCTAGGGTAAGGGAGAACAAAAGTGCCTCACAAGTGCCCATGCAAATGGCAGCAGTCTCTCTGTTGATCTAGGGTCAATGTGGAGGAGAGACTGACACTGTCCACTGACCCTTCCTGCTCCTTGGAAGATAGGAGGTCAGGGAGAAGTTCACACTCCCCTTCCACCCCATCATCAGTGACCAAGAGCATGGTAATCTCAGACCTCTCAAAGTGGGGCTTGAGGCGATTCACATTCAGGATCCTCAAAGGGTCCCTAGGACTCTTGAGGTCCACCAAGTGGGTGAAATCACTCTTGTGCTCCTTCGCCTCATAAGGGCCAGACCAGCAGTCTTGCAGGGCCTGGGGCTCCACTGACTCCATTACCCACACTTTTTGGCCAGGTTGAAACTCAATCAGAGTGGTATTCTAGTTATTCCAGAGTTTCAGGTCCTCCAGACTCTCTTCTATGTTCTCCGATGTGAATTCCCTGTCTGCTGTCTGGTTACAGAATTCCAGCATATAGCTAACTACACCCTGATGTGGCTTCTGGGGAGTTTGTTCCCAGCCTTCCTTAACCAAACTGAGAGGTCCTGTCACAGGGCGCCCATACAGAAGTTTAAAAGGGCTGAAGCTGCCCACCTTCTGCAATACCTCCCTGTAGACAAACAAAACACACAGCAGGATGACGTCCCCATATGCCTCATGGGTACGGGTAGACCCATATTCATGCCTATACGGGTGTGTTCGAACCTGTCAAGGACCAAAATCCTTGTCGGGGAAAGTCAGATAGACAACCTAAATTAACCTGTGCTCACCCT
Organism: Lissotriton vulgaris; assembly: GCF_964263255.1. NCBI lineage: Eukaryota > Metazoa > Chordata > Amphibia > Caudata > Salamandridae > Lissotriton > Lissotriton vulgaris. Next base: position 782,530,769 of record NC_141694.1, on the reverse strand, counting down.
CTGATAGCTTGGCATGGAGCAGTCAGGCTTAATTTAAGAGGCCATTTGTAAGGATTTGTGCACACTTTAATTATAGTAACACAGTGAAAACACCACATAAAAGACTTCCCACCAATTTAGAAAAGTAGAGAATATTTCTCCGTGTAAAGCAAGACCAAAATGACAAAAATCCAATACGTACAACTTGAGATATGAATTTTGCTGAGAAGTCAATTGCGCTTAGGGGGCTACTTGAGGTCGCAGTGGACCAAGGTAGATCCAAAGTTCAGGCCTACTGCGATGGAGGGCAAGCCGCTACAGGATCCATGCAGGGCCCACTGAAAAAGTATCTCTGATGGAGCCAGCATTCGCATCGAAGTCTTGATGCATTGGCTCCGTATCACACTGTTGGGCCTATGCGTCGTTGTCTATCCTCGCAGTCTGCTCCTGTTTCATCGTAGAACTCTCTACAATGTAGGTGCTGCATCGTTGTCGAGCAGAGCAGAAATGTCGTTGGATTGGTGCTGCATCATTGCCGAGCTGTGCAAGGATGCCTTCAGATTGGAGTCAAAGGGCACTAAATCAGTTCTGATCAGCGCAAAGTCATTACTGCATAGCTTTTTGCAGGAAAATAGCAGCAGAACCCACTTTCAATGCCCAGAACGTAGGTGAAATGGTTTTAGATAACTGGTATTCTATATATTTGTTTTTCTATGAAATCACACACAAGTATATAACCCACATACCTTTTGGGCCTTGACCTTACAACATACATGGACAAGCCAAAATGCCTTTGCAAGCTTTATCTAACTATCCCCTAGTTTATTACAAATGAAATAACTTTTAAAGTATGCACACCAACTTATATACTTACATATATCAGTCAAGAAAGTTATCCTTCATATGACAAACAACTATGAAGAAATGGGTTCTGGCCTGCTTAATCACCTCTGGAGTTTTGAATTTGGGCCTCTGGTAGTAGGACCTCTGCTGAGATTGTGTCTCACTAGTTCAATCTCACCCACTGCATGCTTTTGCTAATGTGGGCTCTGCTGCTAACTGCCAATGATTGCCTTTGGTAAAAGTCCCACTGCTGTGCAGATGTTGAGAAAGTCTTAGAGCAGGCTACATTTGAACCTGAGTGCACGCATGAGTACACACATGTGCAGGCTGAGCCATGAAGACTACTGTCTGCCTCAGCCTGGTATTTGCACACAGGTACCTTTCTCTGGTGCAACATTCACTAAATGTGTAATGGCCTGGGCAGTCCTTATAATTTCATTGGGCATTCAACAAGAAAGGTTCAATTTTTGACTAGGGTCTGAGTCTGTTGTGCTTTACTGTACGTCAATGGTACTTTAAGGTACTCACATGTGTAGGTGAAATCTATGCCAAATATTAACTTTGCAGTAGCCCAATATATGAAGATGTTTGTCATACATTTTTCTATATTTAGCGAAGGACTTGAGTGAGAATAAAATATTAATTTGCACTTCTTCATTTGCTTTGGCATTTCCCTTAGCCAGCCCTTAATTATATTCTGCTTTGAAATATTCTGTCGTCCTAAGTTAATTTGCCAGCTGGTGGATCACAGCCTCCCGGACTAATAGCCCTGCTTGGATGGGAGCAGCCTTTTCGTTGGAACAGGTAGGGACAGAAAACCCAATAGGGTACTTTGCTGACAATCCACTGACAAGCGTGAGCTTACCCCCCTCCCAAGGACAAATTGATAAAGAGGCACACCTCTTGCACTAGTCACACCAGAGGTTCCTTTGGACTGCTAAAGGAAAGGAACCCGTTTAGAAGTGTGTATTAAGAGTGGAGCTCAGACTTAGGTAGACCTTTTGAAGACAACTTGTTTCTGCTAATTTAAAAATTGCTAAGATATTGTGTAGGGGGTTGGGCTTGCCTGTGGGCTGCTCCTATATATTGTGTGCGAGGGATAGAGAAATGTGGCATCTATGGATGGGACAGAGATGTCCATCTTCTATAACTCTTTAACTCCACTTTTAGATCATTGCACAAGTCCAGAGAAGAGTAAACTATGTAAAAAGAAGGATGGACCCATTATGTGGACAAAGCCCAGATTCAAGAGAACTCCAGGCATGTACTTTTAGGGACTCTGTTGGGCCATGTCCTCAGAGATGGGGCACCGTCTTCCTAACTTTCTCTAGGGGACTTGCTGGGGTGCCTGGAGAAGAAGTTCTTCTGTATATCAGTTCTCTGTAGGTGCCAAGACTGCTGCATGACCCTAAGGCACCTCACAAGTGAGCCAAGGGACTATAAGAGCTGGGGATTGCAGGTAAGCTCGGAGACACAGGATGTTACCTCTGAGAAACCCTGGGTCCAGGAGCTACAGTGAACTGTAGTGGAGGATTGCAGGTCCTTGAGGCTTTCCCTTAATGGAGACAGAACAGTTGCAAACAAGAGACCGAGCACCTTAAGAGGCCAGGAGGCATGATTTCAGTTTGGAATATGCTCCCAGCAGCTGAATGGAACAAACCCCACCAGAAAAAGAACAACTGGGACAGACATATCCTATTTCTACCCTGCCACTCATGTGCAAAATCTTCCAGCGACATCTGGCTTAGAAACTCTATTCTGCACCCAGTGATTTCTTTGATATTCTCACAGAGAATGTCAGTGCCTTGGGGGTCCAGTTTGCGATGGGTGCAACATGCTCCAACTTATCAAATGCACCCAGTGAGGGTCAGTGCCACAGGAACTAGCTGAGCTGTTTCTTCCCATCAAACAAAACTCAGATCATCCCTTGAAGACTCACGTGCCCAAAAAGATCCTTGTTGCTTAGGAAGTCCCTGCAACTTATCCAGCCAGCTCTTTGCAGAGTGAAGCTATCTCATTCACTGTATTCCCACTTAGGGAAGGACTGCACATCTCGATACCAGCCACTGAAGCAGAGTGCCAGGCCAGCTGGTGAATGAGTCTCCCAAACGTGCTGAATGTGCTGTCACCCAGTAAACAGATGGTGCCTAAGAGGGAAAGAATGTTGCATGGGGGCCTATCCCTACTGAATGGATGCTTTACGTAAGAAGCACCAAAAACAAACATTACAAATAAATATTTCCCGGGCCCAGCCATAGCTGTTTCAAATGTAAATAAAAGTAAACTGCCTTGGGGGACAAGTCATTCCCATGAAGCCTTGCAGGACTTTCAAATATTTTGCATATTTTTCAGAATTTGTGACACAAAATCGCATGGGGTGTGAAAAGTGGTATCCCAGAACATTTGAGAGTTCCATATAGAGTGACAGACCCCCTACTAAAGTCCCTGTATTTATCAATGTGGATCCACCCTTAGGGGCCGATTATGATAGCGGTTTTCCCGCATCCTCCGGGCCGGCGGAAGCCACCGCCGGCCTGGAGGATGCGGGAAAACCGCTGCGGAGCCTCGAAAGACCCACCGCCATATTAGGATGGCGGTGGGTCTTGAAATCCGTCCGCAGCCTTACCGCCGCAGTCGCCTTCCGACCGCGGCGGAAAAGCTTTAACATGGCTTGCGATGTCTATCAGACACCGCCAGCCATATTAGGATGGTGTAAAATGTATGCTTTTCCGTGGGGGCTTTTCCGCCGTGGAAAAGCATACAGACCTTCACTTCGGGGGCCCGTTGCGGGGCCCCTGGGTGAAGGGGGTGTGGGGGGTGCACATGGGGGGTACCTATGGTACTCCCCTGCATTTACGTGAACAAAGCAGCAGGCACCGCACGGTGCCTGCCACTTTGTGCACGTAAATGCGGTGCATGCATTTTTAACATTGCGGTGGGTGCAGCTTGAAGCTGCACCAGCCGCAATGTTAAAGATAGAGGATGTGACCGCCACCCTGGCGGTCACATCCTAATCTGCACGGAGGGAACGCCGCTGCCCATGCGGACGTTCCCTCCTACTCTGGGGTCGCAGATGGACTCAAGTCGGTCCGCGATCCTAATGAGCCCCTAAGTCTCCTGAGGTTGGGAGAGTGGGACTCTAGGAGAGTTTCCTTTTGTGTTCGGGCCCTCGTGATACGAAAACTGTTTAGATCCTCTGTGGGCCTGGTTATTAGTTCTTTTTTAGCTTGGCATCCTTGTGTGCATGGTTATTAGTTCCTTTTTAGCTTGGCATCCTTGGATTAGTGCTAGAGTTACACTAAGATGCTGAAAATGTACATCATTGTAAGTTGAATTAGCATATTAACACTGAAAGTTTATATCAGTTATAGGTGGTACATTCTTAAATGTTTTCAATGTTGTATGGCTGAATGACTTGTTTTAAGAGTTGATTATTATGGTGACTGCCAACAACGTCGGTAGGTTTATGTTTTAATTAATGCATTGCATATGTTATGCTAGATACCTAGGGCGTCTATGGTGTTTTAGAAGTTAGAGTTTAATGGTTAGGGATTTCTCATTTGCATCCGGTCAAAAGCGCCTTGGCATTTTGGCTCCTGGGTAATTTTAGGTGGTTACGTGACTGGTGTGACCTTTCTTTAATGTGTTTCCCCTGAAAATCGTGAAGCCCTTTCAAACGTGTCACCACAAGTATTTCCACCTGCCATTCTGTATATATTTGTTAACTTGTGTGTAATAATTGGCTTTGGGTGTAGGAAAGTACTCTTCCCTTTTCATAAGAAAAAGCACCGACTGGACAATGATTTAATAAGTGTTGTTGTGTTGCTTATTTCTGAGTTTCATAAACACAGGAAAACACTGTTTCTGTTGTTTTTTAATTGCGCGAAAATCTGTAACCACTGATAAACACTGTTTTCTTAAGGCATTGAAATAACTTGAAGACACTGGAAAAAACCCACCAGAATTTACCAAATATAGAAATTGAAAACAGGAAAGCCTAGTTATGGCCTACATCCTTATATGTATGGAGGGGTTTACCATCGGTGCCTGCTCTTGAACGATTCTCATGTTACTGTTTGCCTTCTTTCAGTATGACTTTTTCTTCCTCTGTTTTTGATCCGAAATTAAAAGACTCAATGAACAGGAAGGTGCCTTTATGATGTCCTAAATAGATAGAGGTAAGCATGATGGGGCTAAATAGAACATCTTCTGTCCTCACGGGGTTTTTATTGTTTTACCATTGGCATTGTTTTATTTTGTGTTGGTTTTAAATAACTTGACACAATAACATTTATCTATCTATCAATCTAGATGAGAGGTATTTGCTAGCTCCTTGCCTTTGGAATTAAACAAATGATTTTGGGTTTTTTACTCACTTCACTGAAGGGTTCATTTATTGGGTATGTTCTGACAACATGTGTAGGTTTCAAACCTCTCCAGAATCATGAAGTCAGCATCGAGTAGTAAAATAAAATTGTTTTTATCTCTGTACTGCACATACCAGTGGCAGCAGGTGATCTTTCACAGTGGTGGGGTGTAACTACCTGTCCCGGCTTGCAACTAGTGACTCAGATAACCAAGCTGAACCAATAAAGTTTAGGTAACTGTATATAGAGACATATTTGGAAAATGAAGTCAAATAGTGCAATTAATAGCACAAATTACACATGCATTTGCTCCAAAGTCCACCTTTTGAAGGAGCGTTCATGGTACATTAAAGCCAGCCGACACTTGTCAAAATATTTATAGGCTTCGTCTCAGATTGCTGTAGTGATTACTACTCAAATATGAGTTTTAAATATATATACCCTCGGAAATGTAAACATTTTTCTCCAAAACGTAAGCCTCTCACTTTGTTAAATAGCACTCATTTTTCTAGAAATATATTATTTTATTACGCAAAAATAAATTCAATTTCCAAAAATCTATTTTTATAATCTTCATAAAAATGTTGTCTTGACATACTAACTATTTATATTTATCAAATAAATGTGTGTCCTTTTCATTAAGAATGTAAGTCTACAACTGTCACAGATGGTAGCTTCTGGCTTGCATGTTAATGTATTACAGTCGTTTGCCAGAAATTTACTGCATGTTCTAAGAATTACCACTGTAAAGCCATGACCAGCATTAAGCCAGTAGATGGCAATATAATGGTTGCCTACAAAAGGCAAGAATTAAAACAATTATGCCAAGGCCAGCATTATTATGGTGAGTACCATCCTGCTGTGTTTGCCCACAATATGCCAATAATTGCCATCATAAAACCAGGGCTAACATTATACCACACATGTAGACACACACATACGCATAGACGTACAAAGACACAGACATGAATGAATGTACATTACACACCCACACACCACCAATTAAGTCATTTTTGTATACGTGCCCTGTTTAGAAGTGGTCTGCTCTGAATTCTTCCCCAGTACTTTGCCTGGATCACCCTCCTCTGAGTTCCATTTTCCAATGCAGGGCTCCCCATGAGCACACACTTTCATTGTGAAAGACAGGCTAGGGACGGTAACACAGAAAATTACAATGTGGGGTGTGTCACTGATGATTGGCTGGATCAGAGGACCTGTACTGTTAATCTCACAGAAAGGGGCCTATTTATGAGAGACTTGTGCCTCCAGAGCATCACCTTTTTTAGCGCTCCGGTGGCGCAAGCCTCTCAATCATATCTATGAGGCTACACAAAGCCACCTTGCATGGCTTTGCATGGTGTCGTAGATATGGAGAAAGACAAGGCAGGGCAGGTCACTGCGTTGCATTAGTCTGTTCCAAGGAGGCATTCCGTGAACGTTGCGGTGGGTTTTCACAAGCAACACCCATGTAATTTGATGCTGCCTCAGATTTACCTAATCATGTATACCTGGGGAAGCACAAACAGCTTACACCTCCCCAGAGCAAGCCTAACAAGGAGAAATATTTGTATTTCTCCTAATTTTTTCCTCTTTTCATGTGTGTTGCATTCACTATAATGCAAGGGTGCCTGTATTGGTGCTAGGCAGCAAATTGTGTGCCAATGCAAGGGTAAAGCACAAGAATTAACCATATTTCATGAACATGGTACAATCCTGCACTTTCAGATTGGCGAGGGGCAGCACAGCAAGTAACCTTATGGTGCTACCCTACACCAATTCCCTGTAAATTAGGGCCCAAGGGTAATGTAGGGACTGTCATTGGTTTAGGAGCAGAGATATCAATGCTCTGCTGTTGCACTGTGGTTTTTTTCAACACTAAGGGCCTCATTTACAAAACCATTACGCAGAGCGGCGCCGCCAGAAATTTTTCTGCATCAAGCTGCATAAGTTTTGAAAGCACAGAGATGTGTCGCATTAACAATACAACACATTGGTGTGCTGTTCCCAGCCCTGGTGCACAATTGGCTGCTATGCGCTTGCGCAGGAACCCTTGCGTGATGTTGCAAGGGTGCCTGCGTTATGGGGATGATTGTTTTTGTACAGGAAGGGACACCTTCCTGAACAAAACCAAAAATTTATGGCATTTTCCTCTTTCTATGCACAGAAAAAAGAAATGTGAGGAAAAATAAAAGTATTTCCCCTCATTGCGCTTTCTCCTATGCCTCCCAGAGGGAGGCATTGGATTCTGACACATTCCTAGCTTTATAAAACTTTTTAAATCTAGGAATGTGTCAGGCTCCATGGATGTTTCCTGGGAACACCCACAGCAACACCCAAGGAACACCCCTTTCATGCACTGTAATGCAGGAAAGGGGCCCATATTTGCAAGGACATGAAAAGTCATGCAGGGTGCCTTTATGTGGCCTTGTAAATATGGGCAGGTACACTGCACTGTCCGTGCCTCAGAAAAAGTGACGCACAGGGGTCGCAATGGCCTTGTAAATGATGCCCTATGTTTTGCAGTGCAGTGTGTCCATCTTTGTCAAAGAACACTAGTGCATCGGTCTCTAAACATGATAAACTGGGTGTGTCTGATGGTTCAAGCATGAACCACAGGCTCATCATACATGCACAGTGTATTTCCACTTCTCTCTAAAGGTCTTGAACTGGGTAGCATCACATCTAAAAGGGGGTGCTGTATATGTTTAATGTTTGAAGTGATAAGTAAATAAATGCAAATGGAACAACACCCACATGGGCAAACCACAACTGGAAAGTGTATATGAAATACTAACAAGATGCACCAGGACCTGGATACCTCCTGGCAATTTTAAGTACTTGGATATGTTCGAACAGTATCCTTCATTTATAGAGCTCATGGGAGTGCCAACTTGTGTGGTCCGCATTATGTGCATTAATTTGAAGAAATTCAAAGTTTGGGGCCGGATGTACAAAGCTTATTTGAGGTCGCAAACAGCCCGATTCGCAGAATAAGGCAGTTTGCAACCGCAAATTTTTTTTTTTAATGTACAAAGCCGTATTTGCAATTCAGTAACCTATTACCAAATTATAAATTGGTTTTGCAATTCGGTATTTGGATTGAGCGTGTTTAAGGCATTCCTTCCTAATACCGAATCGCAGTTGTATGTGTGAATGTTTTGCAACCAATATGCAGTCACAAAACATTAGCATTGTACCACTTAATTCAAGTAGGTGATACTCCATTCGTAAATGGGAAGGACTCACCATGGGAACCTTTTCTCTTTGAGAATGTTTGTTAAAGCAGTTTTTTAAGAGGAGGCAGTGGTCCCACAGACCCTTGCCTAAATTTGGGGAGCGGATTTAGCCTTATGGCTAGAGCGGTCGACCTTGAAGCTAGGGAAACGAATTCGAGTCTTGACAATGACGCTCAACATCCTGTGATTCTGGGCAAATCACTTAATCTCCCCGTGCCTAACAAACACAAAAAATGAATGTGTCCAACTATAATGAAACCGGTGCACATGTGAAGTGTTCTGATACCTGATATCCTCGGGTCAAATTAGCACTATATAAAACTCTAAAAAAAACTAAAAAAATCTTTAAAAATTAACAGAAAACTTTTCATTTTTCTTCTTGAAACACATTCCATTTTGCTTTAAGGGAAATAGGCTGCATTTAAACAAAAAATATTGCTATACTGAAAAGCAATCACTGACAAGTGGTCTGGTGACTCTAACAAGCTACCATCCCTGTGATTTTTGCCATTCCCACTGGGTCGCAAACCGAGACCTACTGCATGAATATTAACGAGGTGGGTCAATTTGCGACCCACTGGGAATCACAAAATGTGTACACCTGGCCCTATATGTATTACCTGTAGACACTTCAAAAGCAAAAAACACAGGCACTTGTGTTTAACCCAGATCTTTTGCCTGGGGGAGAATGTTTGCATTGTCAGCATTCCGTCCATCATTTGTTTGCTGTAACAAATATTGTCACAAACACAGTTCATACAGGCGCGGCTTGAACAGTTAAGTGGCTTTAGAATACTGGCGAGTGATCAGTCATCTACACAACCATAGACTAAAGCATTAATTTCTGAATACAGAAGTTAAATCAAAGCTCTGTTACATAACCTGACACAGGCAACCACAAAGTAAAATACTATCTTTCCAACCTTCAATTCGACAGACGAATATTTCAGAGATAAGGTTTATTTTCTCTCACCATAAAATGCCTCTGAACCATTGCTGAGTATGCGTCAAGCACTGGTGTTGTCCTCATGTAACATACTCCACCCCTTCAAATGGTAGCCTGAAGCCATAAAAATATTTGAACTACAGCCCTGGATCTGAATCATCAGACTAGGATGTGTTAACCTCAGTGTTGATGCACTCAATGTAGTTCAAGCACCCCAGTCACTCAAACCTTTATGTAATAGCAGTAGAAGGGGGGCTGCAGAATGGATTATATAACCCATAAATATCAGGATGTCTATAGATCTTCTATAATAAACTGGGGTTTGTACAAAATGCAAATTCTGTACTTGAAACGAAAACCTTGGTATTTCTGAAATAATGTTACAAGAAGAACCCTTTTTTCAAGCCGTCCTCTGCTGAGCGTTGTCTGCTTAAAAAAGCACAAAACTGTATGTAGACTTGCCTCATTCCAATGAAAACCAACAGGGAAAGAAGTGTACACCTGCGTCCCCTGTCCTAATTGACTAGCTAGAAATTCCTTCAGTTTTTTCCAGCGAGGCCTTAAGAAATGGAGGTCTTGGGCCACGGCCTATCTTGGTACTCCATCACAGGGTTGTAGCTTCGGGGAGGTTTTTTGGTGTCCCACCCCCAAATAAATACATTCCTGCCTTAGTAGTTGGGTCGGGAAGGTATTAGTCGGGTCTGCTATTTCTATGGATGGGGGAGATATCTCTCTCTCGCTCTCTATCTCTCTCTCGCTCTCTGTCTCTCTCTCGGTGGCTGACAGTCAAAATGTGAAAACAGATAATCTGGAATCAGTACTGGCTTCTACCCTTGTCCAAATTGTGTGATCCAGGCAAACATTTTATTTCAGAACCTCTTTTTAAGTCGAGCCTACAGCGCTTGTGCGGCAAGATGATCTGTTGTATACCCTTTGTGGCCTCTGGAGTATTTCTGCAGGACTTGTCTGCTTCCACTTTTTTACTTTCTGGTTAGGAATGTTTTATTGTTTTTAACGGCTGCTCTTTTCTCATGTGTGAATGCTTGTTTTCAAGTGTTGCCAGATGGAGTCATTTATACGCTCAAATGCTGTTCACTCTTCTGAGATCGCTGCTTGTATTGTAAGTGAGTTGCCCAAAATCACAGGATGTTGGGTGTCATACCCAAACATCTCAGGTGAAGTTATGCCCCTGCTTGTCCCACCTGGACCCAGTAGTTCTCCCAGGTAACTCATGTTATGGAAATATACAACACAGCCTGGAGTACCTGCCTGGGGATAACTTATTTTAAGTGCATTTTCACTGCACACACTCTTCTTTCTCTCTGCTACAAGAAGCCTTGACGGTAATGTTGTCAAATTGGTGCATGTGGCCAGGGCTCCATAGTTATGTTCCTCACCTTCTACAAATTATTTTTATGATTTCATCAACAGGTCCCTCAGCATTGATGTGGCTTCTCATTGTAATGTTCTTTTCGCCAACTCTCAAGAAGTCCTCCACCACTGTCTGCTGAGAAACATTGGAACCAGAACTTTTCAGGCCATTCTGACAAGTTCAGCTGACCAGTGGGAAATCAAATTCAGGCAAAGAAGTGAACAATGTCAAAAACTATTTAGACTCAAGCGGACAAAAATTGAGTGGTTTCAGTTCCTTTGTCAGAGCAGGGAAATTGGTTTAGTCCTTTGTATATCTTGTGCCCAATGTGACTGAAGCTGTTGGTGGATCATTGACTTTGATAATAGTCAAACTTTAAATTCAATACATCCTCTTTGAGATGGAGACTGTGCAGCATAAAGTTTCTCTGATTGTGGAAAGTTCCTTTGTGGTGACAATCGATCTTATGGATGATCACCTGCATATCCTTTCGGCTATCTGCCATCAGAAACTCCTATATTTCTATATTGAAAGGATGCATGATGAGTTCTAGGTCTTTCCCATTGGATTCCTGTCTGCCCCGCAAGCATTCCCCAAGGCGTATTACATAAAATGGTAGTACCCATTGTGGCATTTCTTCATCTTCAGGAGTGGACTCTGTTCTGTTACTTAGATGACTCAATGCTGCATGCTTCTCCCTACATGGCTTTGAGGGGTCTGGACATCCTCATCTACTGCTTGAATCAGCAAAAAATGCTGAAGAATCTAACAAGGTGTCAGCTGCTTCCTTTCCAGGGCACGATAATCATCTTTATCTACTTTCAGATGGACAGGCATTTGAAGCAAACAGATTCAGAGTGCCGGTGATGTTGTACGGTGAGCCATATAAAGGAGCTGCTCGCCACCTAAACTTAGGAACTACCCAAAGCTCCCTGTTTTCTTTTTTGAATAATGTATGCGGCACTCAAATCCTGAAAGGGTGTTGTCTTAAGATATATATACATATCTCAAGATATATATATGTGCCTAAACTTGGGAACCACCCAGAGTTCTTTGCTACTTTTTTTGCACAATTTATGTGGTACTCTAATGCTGAAAGGGTGTTCTTTTGACTTGTACTGGGTGCTTCCTTGTGTCTTGACAAATCTAAACCTCTCTGAAGACCTATAATGACAGCAAAACATGTGTCAGGGGTTGCCTTTATGCATTCCAGGTTGTCTTTGGTGGTATTTTACCAATTCAAAGCTGTATTACTATGCCTGGACTGGTAAAAGACTTTTGCCATTTTATAGCTCAGCCTGGATGGCACTATGCTAATCCTACACTTATAGACTTTGCTGAAGAAATGGCGAATCACTTTGTCTATTTCTAGTGCGGTGTGGATATAAATGGCTAATGCTATGCTTAACAACTTTGATAGAAAAACAGGCATTTGAAGTGAACAGATTCAAAGTGTCACTTGTGTTGTAGGGTGCTCTATCCAGGAGCTGCTCTCCACCTAAACTTGGGAACTACACAGAGTTCTCTGCTTCTTTTTTGCATAATGTATGTGGCACTCTAACCCTGAAAGGGTATTGTTAAATATATGTATATATATAAATATTACTGTCTGGCGATAGCCGATAGGTAGTTATAGTTAGGAACAACTTTCCTATAGACTAGGTGTTTTTTCTTTTGCTAATAACTATTGCACTGTTTGACAAATCTTTGTAAAACTTTCCAAAAGACAGTGCCTTACTTTGCCTACTTCTGCATATAAAGATGCAAGATGGTCTGACAAGCGGCGCTGAGAAGCAGGGGACGTCCCAATACGCCTTTTGCCCTTGCAGTGTCTATGGGAATTTTGCATTTTTTTAACACGACTACAGCCCGAACCCCTGAACAGAATTTCCCAAATTTGGCAGAACGGTAGATATTGGTCTAGAAAGAGTCATTGTTGCAATTTTGTGTAAAGCAGTTCAGTAGTTTGGGAGTTATTAAAGAAAGGCTACCCTCCCCATATTCAATAATTTCTACCCTCAGTGGGTGGGCTCCAGGGGGCCTATAAAAGCTAACCGGGCCTGCATGCCCCCTCCCAAAGTTAAAACAAAGCAGCTCTGGCAGCCATCTTGTTTCTGTTTTTGATTTACGATCCTGCAGGATTCGCGTGGGAGTCCCGCTGGATCATGGCAATTTTTGCCAATTTATTTTGTTTGGCCCAGGAGTCCCTTAGGGTCCCCCTGTTGAGCCTAGAAGGTCAGGGTATAACTACCCTGTCCCCTTATATATTCTTTGTTACATGTTCACAACAGGGCACTAAATCCCCGATTCCTGCATTGGCTTCCAGCAAAGTTTTTCTCATATTGCTGTCAGCCAATGAGAGTGATTGGTCAAGCAGGATTGTGACTCCCGTGGGAGTAAATTGGCACAAGGGGAAAATAAATTCCCTGTACCAATCAGAATGCTCTAATATCTATATTCTCTTAGAATTAATATCTCATAAACCTTCTGAATGGATTTCACAAAAAGCACAAACTGCATACCAAGATTTAGCTTCCTGACAAATTTGGTGTCATTCCCTTCAGCAGTTTTTGCTGTAGCATTGTCTAAAGAAGTCAATGGAAAATACATTGGGATTTTGTGTTTTAGGATCCCCCTTTTTTCTCAGCCCCCACTTGATGGAACAATCCAAAATGTTTGATGCATTAACTAGTCAGAAAGTAGCACCATTCTGTGGAGATTTGTCAACCGAGACCAAAGTTATTAGCAATGCAAACAATGCATTACCTATGGACAGCCACCGGGTACTCTATCTATCTATCTATCTATCTATCTATCTATCTATCTATCTATCTATCTATCTATCTATCTATCTATCTATCTATCTATCTATCTATCTATCTATCTATCTATCTATCTATCTATCTATCTATCTATCTATCTATCTATCTATCTATCTATCTATCTATCTATCTATCTATCTATCTATCTATCTATCTATCTATCTATCTATCTGTCTGTCTGTCTGTCTGTCTGTCTGTCTGTCTATCTGTCTGTCTGTCTGTCTGTCTGTCTGTCTACTTCATCTATAACAATGTGAATCAGAATAGCGGAAACGCCCACAAAAGAAACAACCAACTGGAAATCACAACAAGACTGGTACTTAACTCCAACATTTGTGTTTACATTTTACCCCACATTCTGCCCTTGTTTGCCTTTCACTCCTTTATTTCTTCTTTCACACCACCCATGCTTGAGACACATGAATTTGTTTCTCCCTATTTTTCTTTGTTTAAACTCCTGGCCCCTCTATTTCCATCCTCTCTCCTGTCCCCACTCCGCTCTAAATTACCTTTGCCTTTCTCTGCTCTTTTGTCTGCTTCTAGGGCTGGCTCATCTAACGATCTGCTTCCAACTCCAGTTGACAGTACACAAAGAAGACAAAATACTTCACTGTACCCTACATGTTATGTTATGTTTATTTGTACAGCACACGACTCACCCGAAAAAGTTTGCTGCTGCTGAAGCAGGCTCTGAATGGGCAGAGCCAGGGTCAGGAACAGATAAAGAGCTAGGTTTTCAGTTTTTTGTGGAATTCAAGAACTGAGGAGATGACTCTGAGGCGTAGGGGCAGGTCACACCTCATAATCCTTTATTTTTTATTAAAAAGAAATTGTTCATTTATTACCCGATATATTATTTGAGTCATCATAAAATCTGTTTTCACACAAAAAACAAATTTGCATTGTACTATGTGTACATATAGAGTCGCAAATCAAATGGATTTGCAACTCTCATTGTATAGATTAGGCTTTCTTGCAATTCGCAAGGTAGTAGTGGCATGAATGTGTTTTTTTCCTTCCCTGCGATTTGCAAGGATATGTATCAGTCACCAATCATTGATTGTATACCAACACTTCAAAGGCAAGTAGTTTTCCTTCGCAAAGTAGCATGACGGACAGCTTTCACTTTGGGCCATATGTATGAACACCTTTTCCCATAGGCAGAGAATGGATAAAACCCTTTGATACATCTGGCCCTTTGTGAATTCATTAGTGGCAATCTGGGGGAGCTAATGTCGGTTCAATGGGTGACTTCATCTTCCCTCATACCCATTTGCATTATCTTACGTGTTTTAAACGTGATAAAGCCAATGTAGGTTTGGAGGTCTACTGCCCCTTGCAGTCTCCACACATGTTTTCACAGATATTCCATATGATTCACAGATGGAATCCTGTCTTATCAATATTAATGTGGCTGTGAATCTGCAAATCCCATCCAATTTCATTTTTATTCCATCGTAGCGTAAAAATACTGTCAGACCCCATTGCAGACGCTGCTTAAAAACTTCCTTTGCGCGGCTAGTCAAGATTAGTACATTGGTCCCTAATTACCTGCATTCAAGGGTGGCATTATCTGTTTCTGTTGTTACTTCTTCTCCTTCTGGTCCTAGGATTCGATAGTGGTTCCAGAGATTTTTTACTATTTCCAATGGCCAGCTGACCATTTGTCAACGTGAATGTTCATCATTGTGCATTGTTCTGCTAGGCCACCAATTGAGAGACTTAAAATTACTACACAGTTCTATATAAGTGACTGCAGCAGTAAGGATCTGGAACTGGAAAATGAGGTATGCTTAATTTGTTTTAGGTTTTATTGGAATTTTAGACTACTTAATCGATATTTTTATGCAGGACATTGTATTATTTTTGCCTCTGATAGTTTAAAATCCTGTGGCTGCTACAATTTGAAATTGTTGTGGGAAAAATAGCAAGTAATGCAGTAGTTGTACATTACTAAAATGTAATAATTAATATCATATATCTTTCTCTTCTGTTTATTATTGAAATATTTTACTTCTGTATTAGTTTGCCGGTAAGATGGCTTAGCCAGTTAATGTGTCCAAATGTAACTCAAAAGACAGAGTGGCTTATTTATAAGCCCAGTGCACCACCGGAACGTCACTTTTCTTTACGTTCCAGTGGCGCACTGGGCATACCTATATCTAGAAGGCCACGGAAAGCCACCCTACATGGTTTTTCATGGCTTTGTATATATGGTGTAAGGCAACACAGCACAAGTCACTGCATGGCTTCAGAGTAAGTGGGATAGGCATGCCATGGTGTTGCAGTGTGTGTTCCCACTCAACGCCCATGGTTTTGGACACATTCACAGATTAAAAAAATAGCGTAAATCTGGGAATGCGCCCGGTCAGGCGCACTGAGGTGCTTTTTTCTAAGAAGCTTGTGCAAACGCAGCGCTGTCATTGCTCCATTGTTACAAGGTGACACATCATGGCTGATGGGTCACTTTTCTTTGGCCTACTCCAGTTTTTATCTTCATTGGAATCGGCTGTGTCATATTAGTTTTAATATATGCAAGCAGAGCTTTAAGTGGGCCAGGTCTTGTCGGTGCCCAGCACCGGCAGGTCTGAAAACCAGGTGCTGAGATGAGTCCTTATCGTTCTCTCTATTTCTGCCCTCATAATGAGAAAAATTAATCTTAATTCTTCAGCTGTACCTTCCTTCACTCCCTTTGATGTAACTTCAAAGAGACTCGTTATAGTTCTTTCACAGTCCCACCATTTCAGGACTGAAGCATTTTCAATTTATATACAGCAAAGCCATAGTTGTAGCTTATTTATCTTATGCAACGAACAACCATTGACAAAGCTAATAGTACTGGCTTGCTGTAAGTGTAATGTTTATTTATTTATTTATTGAAAGCGTTTTATATAGCGCTGGGAAGACCCGAAACAATTACAATGTTACTTGCTGTATTATATATCTGGATGTGATGACAGAAGTAGCAAAATACCAATGGGGCGGCACACTAAGCTAAGCACAGACTTTCAGCGTACATGCTTCTAAGTCACACCCTTAATTACAATCACCACCCCTCTTTAAGAGACCCTCCAGTTTTTTAATCCTACTTAAAGCCCTGTATGCAAGGTAGGCGCCCCATCGAAATATCCCCCGTAAAACCGGCGCAGTGGCATTTATTAAATGACACCTGTTCGGGATGAGGTCTGCTGCACTAGCGATGTGTTAAAATTCCTATGACTCAAAAACCCAGGCGTAGGAATGACCTATTGGCTGTGGAAGAGGAATCTGACCAGCTGAAGTCACTTCCAGTGATCGAATCTGCAAAGAAATCACGTCCCCCCAAGAGGTAAGTGAACACATAAGTTAGGTAACACTGTACATGTCACACTACACTACATCAATGCCTTATGTTACACACATATGTGGGCATAGTGGTACACATAAGTACACTATGTTCTCTTGTAGGCGTGACATACAGGACCAATGTAATAGAGTGCAAGGTGAGTTTTTCACCTTTAAACACTCTATGACATTGGTCCACATACAGTAAACTACTTGTATCAGTCAAAACAGACTCATCACCTCTCTTTGTTGAGGATTGATGTAGTTGAGTCAATGATATGACCAATTACAGCAATGCTCCACTTTTAGGTTGGATGCCTTGTGGCATCCTTCCCACGGATATGTCAGAATTTCTGAGGCATCCTTGGGACTTTGCACCATGAAGCCCTGTATTGTAAATACGGTGCATACATGGCATTGTAAGGATTTTTAGCATAGGTGTAGGACATTTTGACACATTGCTGCCTTGGCGCAGCGATGCATCATTTCTTTAACCCTTTGTGTGCCCGTCCGACGTCACGGTGAGCGTGTGCGGAGGACGGCCAGGGGCTGTCCTGACCATGCCCAGTCATAAATCACCCGCACCGCGGCGGAATTCCCGCCTCGGTCAATGGGTTAAATGAAGACCTGGTTGTTTTTGTGCAGGAAACACAAACCCGATTTCAACTCTGGCACTTTGCACGATGGTGCAAGGGTGCCTGCATTGGCGCATGGTAGACGCTTGTGCGCCAGCACTGTGAAAGAGGACAAGAATGTGCTGTATCTCATAGATACGGCGCATTCCTGCCATTTTCTATTGACTCAGGGCAGCCCAGTAAGAAGCCTTGCGGTGCTGCCCTGCGCCAAAATATTGTAAATGAGGCGCCTGATTCGAATCCTCATGAGACTCACTCAGACTTTAGCCTTCTCGAGTCAGTCAGAGATTTGATAATCTTGGAGTGCCTCAGCAACTGCTGTATAAAATGACTACAATACAGTCTTGTCTTTTTAGGAGTAAAGTAACTAGTAATTACATAAACCGTTTTTTTCTTTCATTATGGATATTAGGAAAAACAGTCAGGCCTTTTCTCCTATCTCCACGACGATCAGGGAAAACCTTGAGAGCTTGTGAATGATGTTGTCATGGTAACACCAGTCTCTGTTTCTTAGCGCCAGAAAATTACTGCATATCAATGTTTTTATAAATGTTGAATATTTATTTAACAAGAATCAGATTGATTGAAGAGGAACATAATATAAAACATCGAACACATTTGCAGGTGGAATAAATCCACGTCGACATTGCATCAGAAAACTAATAAAAGCGGTTACTGAAGGACCATATTTTCACCTCTTTTTCGTAGCTCTCTCACGCCGCGGCGAAAGAAAAACAGTTTATTGACTTGCCACGTCGCCTTTTTCCCTCCAAATGTCTCCCGTCCATGAGAGGGGAATTGTTTTTTTCCACTTGTGTGCAGTCCATGTCTGATTGATGACTAATGGGAGTCAGTGGCATGGGTACTAACTAGCCTTGCACCTCTTCTGAGGCAGATACTGCTGTACCAAAGCAGATCATGCCTTTTGTTCTTGGAAACGTAACAGGACATGTAAGGCTAGGTCTTCTGTTCATTTTAAAAAGGATGGCGTTGTTGGTTTTCTCTGGGATTTTTTCTTGGTATGATTTTTCCTTTTAGTTGTCTGAAACTGTGAATGACATGCCAACAATCATTTGATTGCACGAACAACCCTTAGAACTATGGAAGCAGGAGAAGCTTGTTCTAGTCTTCCTTCCACAGCTTGTCCAACTTGTGCAAATCCCTCTTCCAATCATTGCCCCAGTTTCCTTTCTGTCACACTGACTGCTTAGAGCAGTCTAAAATCAAGACTTGCATGTTTATATGTTTACACTTCTTAGAATAAGATACTAAGGGCCTCATGTTCAAGAAAATGACACAGGGCGGCGCCGCTAGCCATTTTGCTGTGCCCAGCGGTGTCATTTTCAAAGCACAAGCATGCCTCGTATTAACAACAATATAACATATCCGTGTGCTTTTCCCTACACTGGCACACAATTGGCTGCCATGAGCCAGCACTGGCACCCTTGTGTCATGTTTCAAGAGTGCCTGCGTTGTGGGGATGATTATTTTTTACGCAGGAAGGGACACCTTCTTGCACAAAAACAATAATTGATGGCATTTTCCTCTCTCTTTCAGTGATGCAGAATACAGCATGCATAGAGAGAGGAAAAGAGCTTGGACATATAACAGTATTTCTCCTAATTGCGGCACTCCTACACCTCCCCTAGGGAGGCATAGGATTCTGATGCATTCCCAGCTTTACAAAACGTTGTAAATCTAGGACTATGGCAAGGTCCACACCATTACATGGTAAGTTGGCGATACAGCGAGCGCAAGGTAAATAGTTGTATTTATTTATTTACTTTACTCCTAGATGTCATATGTCCGACTCCACTACCCCCCCCCCACCCTGCCACTCCCCCTCCCCACAGCACTCCCTCTGCGAGCCGCCACTGGTTGTATGTATATAACATTTGCTTTGTATGATCATGTTCTATACAGGTTATTTAATGATATTGGCTATTTATCTGACCACCGATCAAAATGTGCACAATTCTGCTAGTGACCCAAGAAGGCAACAACATAGTACATCATCTCTGGTATTTAGGCAGCAGTTAAATATCTGAACCTTCACTTGTTACCTGGCTGCGGGCTAAATAGCAGAGATAATGTACTGCTGTCTAGATAAATAGTGTGTAGGATGTCTTTAGCCGAACATGAACATAAAAGCGATTCCAGGCAACGGCAGGATTATGGCCATCTTGTAATGGGGTGAAGGAAAGTGTGTGAAGAATTTGAAAGTATATACATATGTGTGTACATTAAGCAAAGCTGTTTACAGGCAAAAAACAATGCAAATAATTTGTAAAAAATACATTCATGCTGGCATAAAACTAAAATAGGAGAAGTAGAAATACGATGTTTGCTTCAAAAGTTTCTAGTTATAGAACACAGATGTTTTGTGCTTTCATATAGACATATTTTGCTCTTTGCATATGACTCCTTAAAATTATGTCTGCAAAGCATAATGTTTTTTTTTTAATTCATGTCAAATAAATGCTTTCTTCACTCATGAGAAAACTTTTTTTAATGTAGTGCCATAATCCTCCTTTTTATTATGTTTAGGGCTGAACTCATTATAGGCTTCTTAGGAAAAGTCGTGTACGTGTTTGGGCTTCATTGTAAGGATGGCTGTGCTTGCACCCAAGCATAGGCGGCATTCAAGGAAACCAAAAACACAGTGTTTACAGACTCCACAAGGGTATATTTCAATCATGACAAAAACACTGAAATCATTGTAGATGCTTGCCTGGTAGGCCTAGGAGCTGGATTGATGCAGGAACAGTAATATGGTGCATGAAGGCCCAATGCGTATGCAAGCAGGGCCCGGAACCGAGGCTTGCTATGCACAAACAGAGTGGGAAGTCCTTGCTATCAAGTGGGGCTGTCTCAATGTTCATCTCTATCTTTATGGGCAGGAATTTCAAGTGATGACAAACCATAAGCCGTTGATTCCAGTGTTTGCAGGCTCTTCCCAACACATGCCCCCCGCCAATACAGAAATTGACAGCTCAACTTCTTACGATTTATTTTTTATTTTTATTTCAATAACTTTTATTGGTTTTTCAAACACAAAACAAATAAAAAGACAGATAGCAAAGGAATAAAAATACAGCAACTCATCAAATATCACATTTGATAAAGCTAGTAGGTGAGATAGTTTTACAAGTGATACAGTGACGATGAATGAAGTGGCCAACCAGACTGGGGAAAATACATATGTTTAGTTGATACACTAGCCAAAATACAAATATCTCACAAGAGCCAACAATTATAGACAACTATAGACAGTCATGCGTACTCATATTGGTTTACCAGTTGCAGACTAGTGTACATTCGGTCCATTAGAGGGGTCTAAGTAGTGATTGATGGGACTGAGATTCAAAAGTATCCCATGTATCATTAATAAGAGCATGCATCATAGTATTAACAGTCCTGGCGGAAATCCCTTATCCTCCTTACAGCGTGAAGAGAATCAAGAAAATAAAACGATGAAAGTAATTAGATAAATACTAAATACCAACTAATGAAATTAAGTAAAGTAAAGGAAGAGACTAAGAATAAGCTCGAGTTTAAGGGGTACACCTATAAACTAGTGTTGGATAGGTCATCGATCTAACCTTATTCTGATAGATAATCATCGCTCAGTCCATGTTGGGGTGCTGATATTTTGCTGATGGTTCTGCAATTTAGTACGGTAGTAATCACTTTTGGGACTGATATTTCAAGGGGGTTTTAAAACTATAGAAGCAGAGTCAAGCGATTTCCATATTTTCCTGTGTTTAGGTTTCCAACGGGAGGTATTTAAGGCAATGTTGTCCCCTCCTCTTTAGAAGGTTATCCATTCTTGCCATTTTTTTAATGACATTTTACCAAAAGTTTTCCAGTTACACAGGACTATTTTTCAGCCAAAGTTAGCATTAAGTCAAGCAGAAAGCAGTCGTCCTCTCCTGTTAGTTCTGGGTCCAGAAAGCCTGCTAAAATATATGGTAACTCTTTAACTTGTGAGATGTTGAATGTCTGGGTGATGTATTTGAAGATTTATTCCAAAAGTTTTGTAGCATTGGACACAATGGGAGCATGTGTGATAAGTCACCAGTTTGAGAGTTGCACTTCCAGCTTTGTGGAGTCTGGACTAATTTGACCTTAAATAGTCTGGCAGGGGTCCAGTAGTTCCTATTTATTATGATCATTAATTTTGTTTGTGAGAGAATAGGGGAGATTTTGTGTTTGAAAGGCATCATATGTATTGGTGTCCAATCTAGTGTAACTGCTTAGCTGTTCGGTTCTGTCTCCCACTTTGCAACGTTACTCAATTGATGCTTTCACTGTACGGGGAGTATTAACTTATAGATCCTTCAGACCGTGTGACCAGCGTTGACCAACTAGGATAGCTTGGAAGGGAGCGAGTGGGTGCGTGAAGTAGAGTTTAGTTTGGAGATCTGTATCTTAAGTTTCAGGAAGTCGTAAAATTCTAATTCAGTTAAACCTTTCTCATTTTTAAGGGCGGAGAAGGGGATGGGTGAGGTATTATTATAAAGTTCCTAGACAAAGTTAATGCCTTTACGGCACCACTCTTTCCAGAATATTGTTTTCTTATTTATTTTGATCGAAGGATTGTGCCAGAAGGCCAGTGTATTTGAAGCGCCCATTTTTATATTGTACTAGCTTACCTGTCGCATGTTGCTGCGATCTCAGAAGAAAGGAAATTTAAGGAAAATTGTTATGATAACATTCAATTTACATTGTGACATTTTTATTGAAACGTATTCATTTTAATATGGAAAACATTTTAAAGTGTTGTTTTAATTCTGTTTATTTATTCGAGTGCTTGTGGATGGACAGTATTTTTTTTTCTCCCGTCTGGTGCGTACACAAATAAATCAAAAGGTTTTCAGACGTGTGAGCTGGCCACATACAGTTGTTCATGTGAGAAGCACGGATTCTCCAAATCTAGTCCACACACTTGCAGCGATTGTCCTTGTGCTTTGTTGATGGTCATTGCTAAAGCGAGTCGCACCGTAAACTGTTAACGTTCAGTATTGGAAAGATTATGAGGGCCCTGGGGGGCCGGGGGGCCGATATTTAACAAATTGTTCTTTTTTTTTTGGCAGAAACCTTCGCTGGAGTGTACTGAACAACTTTTAACAATAGTTTTTTTATTTAATTTTTTTTTTAAAATGCATTTATTTTTTGTTGCCAGAAACCTTCTCAGGAGTGTACTCAACAACTTCCCAAAGTTTCATGGCGATCGGATGAATGGTGTAGTAATGCATAAAGGACAAACAGACATATTTTCGTTTTTATTTATATAGATAGATAGATAATGCACCCAGCCATGCCAAGGCTTTTTTCAGTATTTAAAATTATACATTTAGAGTGCTCCAATGTAGAGACCTGCATTGTCATAATCACCAGAAGGGGGATTTCCTTGATCAGATTTAATTCTACATCTAGCCATTGGGACCTGTAATCAAGTTTGTCCATAAACTAAGCTGCTTTTGTTTGCAAAGGTATGCTATTTGATAGTTCCTGAAGTTTGGTAAGTCTACCCCTGCATTGTTTTTGGCGAGTCTAAGGTTACTTAAAGAAATCCTCTTTTTTTCCCTTGCCATGAAAATGTACTGATAACTTTATCTATCTTCTTTAAGAAATTATCTGAGAGCATCATAGAGAGCATACCAACAAGATAGTTTATGACAGGCGATATCATCATCTTGACCATTTCTTTTCTCCCCTACCATGATAGGAATTTGGGTGACCATCCCTCTAAGAGGTCCGAGATTTTTTATGGAGATAAGATCGCTCGAGAATTTTAAGTCTAAGTATTTGATTGTAGAAGTGTGGCTCACGGTGTAGAGCAGGCAGACCCGGAAGCTGAGGTCAGACCCGGGACCAGGGTTCAATTCCCGACGCGGCAGGGTCTTGAGCTCAAATGTCCATGGACTCGATAATTCTCGCTTCGGTGCCTGCTCTAATCATGTGTTCTCACTCTGCAACTCTGGGCATTAAGCTTGCTTAATCTCCACAACGGCCCCCCTGCGGCGGGATGCCTGGCTTTCACCTTGGGGATGCCCTGTAGGGGCTATCTCACAGGACGGGTTCCCAAGGCAAGCGCCGGGAAACCTCCGGGTAGCTGTGCGCTCAATAAATGCAATAATAATAATAATAATAATAATAATACCTGGCTGCCATGTCTGTCCTGACTCTCACAGGATCTCCCTGGATCCACATAAGTTAAGTAATTTAACCTCTGTCCTATTCTTATTGAGTCTGTAGCCTGATACTTCTACATAGTTATGAATTGATTTCATAAAGGCCGGGATAGCTGGGGCCACATTTTTGGATACCACCAGTATATCATCTGCATAGGCTGCGACCTTGAATGGATTTTTGGCAAAGTCTATGACATGAATATCTTGATTTGCCCATACATGTTGGAGGAATGGTTCAATGGCCATTAGGAAGAGAGATGGGGTAGCGGGCAACCATGTCTCATACCTTGTTTTAACGGGAAGGAAGCAGAGAGTGTTTCTACTGCCCTCACTCTAGCCCACGGACTATGGAATAGTGCCATGATCATCTGGCTCAAATTATCTTCTAGATTGAATTTCCTGAGTAATGCATTTAGGAATGACGAATCAACCTTATCAGACGCTTTTTCTGTGTCAAGCATTATGGCAACAGTAGGGGAGCAAAGTAGTTTTGCTTTTTCGATTGTGTGGCAAAAAATTCAGGTGTTGTCACTGGACAACCTATGCTTTACGAATCTTGCTTGGTCCATATGACTAAGTTTCGCAATGTGTTTTTGAATTCAATTGGATAAAATCATGGCATATATTTTGCAGTGCAGGTTTATGAGTGAAATTGGTCTATAATTTGTTGTCAGTAATGCGTCTTTGCCATCTTTTGGGATAACATTAATTATTGCTTCCGCTGGGGTACCAGTTATTTGTCCAGAAGATGTGAATTGGTGAAAGAGGAGTAGTAGTGGATCACACACATGCTCTTCAAATGTTTTATAAAAGGATGCGTTATACCCGTCAGGGCCCTGTGCTTTACATGTTTTAAGTTTCCTAATAGCGGCCTTAACTTCTTCCATTGTATTTGTACCATTGATAGAATCCCTTTCCTGATCACTCAGATAGCTAATTGAAGCCTCCTCAAGACATTTCTGTATCTTTGGGTTTGTATGGACATTTCCTTTTTCATCCTTGATTGCATTGATTGCGTATCTCTGGCATTTGATCCCTAAATAAGAGGCCAGCAACTTGCCGGCTTTATTCGCTTCACAAAGGAGAAGATTTTTTTTGTTTATTTATCCAGATATCTGCTCTAATGCTAATTATCTTATTTTATTTGTTTTTTCTATTTAAGATCTCCGTCAGAGTCCCTGGATCATTATTAAGGACATGCATTTTTTCAAGTCTTGAGATATCCTTCTCTAACAGTGGTTTTAATGATTTTCATTTTGTGAGGTGAGAGGTATCATTCTCTGTGTTATCAATTAGGTAGTTTTTGATTGCATCTTCAATTACTTTTTTGTTTTCAGGTGAGGCTAATACAACATCATTGAATCTCTAAAGTGGCTTCTTGTGTGTGGTTGGGTCTGTGAGAGCTAGCGTGATACAGGAATGGTCCGATACCAGTCTTGGTTCAATGGTTGATTGGTCGACCCTACTTATGTTGTTCCCTGAAATTAAAAAATAATCTATACGTGAGTATAAGTTGTGGGGAAAACAGTAAAATGTGTAGTCCCTTTCAGTCGGGTTCTGTAACTCAAGCATCTAAAATATTGAATCTATTACAGAGGTGTATGAGCGCTTTGTGTGTTTGTTCACTTGGAATTTGGAGGAAGAGGTTCTGCCTAAACACAGATCCAGTGGTTGAAGTCACCTGCAATAATTGATGGGGCAGAGTCTGGAATCATGTTAATATTCTCCTCTAGGTCCTCCCAGAAATCACTGTCGTCATTCGTAGGAGCATAAATATTAGTTACAAAAGGGACTGAGTTCTCTTTCTGTAGCTTAGATATAATCCTTCTCCCTTGTTTATCTATTGAGTGTGAAATTAAGTCTATTCGAGATCTCTTTGAGATCATAATTATTACCCCATTCTTTTTCCCTACGGCACTAGAGCATAGAACCTCAGTGTATTGACTGCCTTTCAGCGATTCTGCGAGTTTATTGTCAAGTTTTGTCTCCTGCAGGAGAATGATATCTGCCTTCTGCTTATAAATATAATTTTTTTTTTTCCTTTTGACCGGGTGGTTCAGGCCCTTAACGTTTAAAGAGACAATTTTAATATGTTTGAGTGAAGAATTCATTATTATTTTTATAAAATGTTTTCTAACTCATGAGTATTCAAAGCAGAGCACAGAGGGGCATGGTTTAGTCTCGGATTACGTCTCGGACTAAGTTTAAGTCTCGGTCTACAGGGTCCAGAACCAGCCACCGTGATTTCTAAAATATTCCAAGCCTTATGAGAGCTATGGTTGAGAAAATGCGTGAGACCCCCTTGGTGGGATTGGGCTTTGAGGGCATGTAGGAATCTTGTGCCCCTTTGACTACCAAGCAGAAAAAGGAAGAAGAAAATGAAGGAGAAAATGAGAGTGAAAACATAAGAAACATATACTGTAAAAGAACATAAGTTTGCAAAAATAACTATAAACATCAACAAATCCTACCCTCCCCCACCCTCTTCCACTCCCAACCCTCTCCCAAAAAGAACATCAAACGACGTGGTGATTGCAAGAAAATGACAACTCCCTCACCGGAACAGATATAACATTATACTGATTATCAAACCCTTTTACATTATAGTCAAGATCAAGATCATGTGTGATTATGTGGGAAGCAAGACCGGGATGTAGGCTGGAACAAAACATTATCTAAACAAAATGACACCATTCAGTTGATCTGGGGTGAGTGAGTGAGTCTTGTACATACCTGCTAGGATATGTTCACCCTGCCATAATGGATTTCACTTCTCCTTAAATGGTATGATTAACGGGTCTCAGATGTCTAAATAGAGACCCAGATACAGGTTCGAGACATTCTAGTTTCAGGTGTTATTTGGTCAATTTGGTAAATTTCCTCTAATTGGTGCTGGCTAATGTAGTGTATACAGTATGTAGTGGATAATCTCAATTGACAGATCCTGGCATATTCTGTAACCCCAGGAAGAAAATCTCATGTGTAAATTGCTGTGATATAGAGTATATAGCCTATAGTATTCAGTCTCAGCTGGTGGATATTGTATTGTATAATGGATATATTATATAATAGAAATTATAAAAAATGTATTATGTTGGACCGCATGTCTGCGGGGTCCAAGATAGTGAGACAGGTACCAGGAAATCAGGCTGAATGTTTGGTGAATGTTTGGTGAGCCATAGACTTGTGTACTGTTTGAACAGCAACAACTGGTAAACGTTCTAGAGCTATTGTGTATCATAGTAAATCTTAGAAGCATAAAAAAAATTGTTAAAAACTTTTATAACCTTTGTGATTTAGCTCACATACATTTACTTCACTTATAAGGCTAGCAGAGTATATAAAACATGGGTGTATACAACTGTAATTCATGCACCAACGTTGATTCTTAGACCCAGGGTCCAGTATATTAGATGTGTCCATTGAGAATACATCAAAGCTGTCCAGAAACTTTTTAAGGGCTGCACCATCATTAAAAAGGTGAGGGGAGCCATGATCCACCACCCGATACCTTACTGGGTCGGCAAAGGAATATTGGAAGCCCATCTCTTTCATTTTGGGTCGAAGAGCTAGGAAACTTTTCCTTGTATTAACTGCGACCTTGGAGTAGACTTGTGTGATGTAAATTTTGTTCTTGTTCCAACGCAAGTGATTTTGTTTCCTCATGAATGCTAGTCTGAGCTCCACGTGTTGGAATCATAACGGTTTACAAACAACGGGTCTGGGTTGAGATTGGTTTGGGTTCTTCTTGGGAGGAACTCTGTGAGCCCCGTCGAACTCCAGCAGTTTGTCAAATTCACGCTTCATCATCAATGGTATCCACTTTTTTAGAAACACGATGCAAGAACCTGCTTCATCCTCACTTCCTTCAGGAAGTCCAAAAATACTGAGATTCCCCATTCGATTTCTGTCTTCCAATTCTGCATCCTGCTTGCCAAATAATTGCGATTTTAGACGTAGGTTCATGACTTCTTACTTCTTGGTGACTATTCTATCCACTAACTGGCTGATTGTATTTTATGCTTTGCCAATATTACTATTGGCTTTTCTTATGTCTTCGTGGATATTTCAATTTGCATAGTACCCCAGTTTTCTTTGGTGGATTTAGCTAGCGCATGCCCATCAGCTACTTTAGCAAGAATGGTCTCCATGGTCGTGTTTATATCCTGCTGAGGTTTGACTGGTGAGTCCCGGGTAAGAGGATCTGCTTTAACTCTCTTCAGGCTGGTTTTGGTTTCTTTCTCTGCCATTTTAAGATGTATACCTTTCTTTTTTTATTGAGGTTTCTCATGCGCTGGCGAGATAAGGTTAGTGCAGCGTGGTGTGAAGTTGTGGACAGTTATGCCCAGTGGTCACTGAGCACTGGTTACCAAAATTAGTGATGAAGCCACAGATCTAAAAGGTTGCCAAACAGCTTTTGGTAGCAAGAATTGGCAGTTGGTCTGATGGGTAGTGTGGTAGAACCTCTCTTGTCACTTAGACCACATTGAGTGACCTTATCAAACCACAGAGAACTAGAGATTCTCAGAGATCCTGCATTGTTATTGGGTGTCAGCCCTGTCAGCCATGTCAGGGTCAGGCATTGTACTTCTGCATTTCCTTTTGCAGCTCTTTATATTCAGTGTTAAGTTGGCTGGTGGACCAACTTGTTATGATTTCCTCTGTGGTGAGGTCACGCACATCTTTAGAATGTTAATGTCACATCGTTCTATTGTTACGCGGTGTTCCTTGTGACCTCGGCAGTTATGTCACTTACTGCTGACTGAGGCATAAGGGACGCTGTGATTATGTGCTGTGGT
This sequence comes from Lissotriton vulgaris, assembly GCF_964263255.1. NCBI lineage: Eukaryota > Metazoa > Chordata > Amphibia > Caudata > Salamandridae > Lissotriton > Lissotriton vulgaris. Next base: position 782,502,249 of record NC_141694.1, on the reverse strand, counting down.
GAATAAACCTTATGAATCTTCTTCTGTCTCCTTGTTTTGGTATATATTCACACATTTTATTGGCGACGGTCTTCAGCCAGCACAGCACGTAATCAGCAGCAGAAAATCTACGTGTGCCGTGGCATAATTTTAGTGAACCTGCCATCAGAGCGGCTATGCTGAGGGGTAGAAGTGTGTCAGACGTGACCCCCAATGCGCAGTAGTACCAGCGGAGTTCTGATGTGTGCTGTCCGCAGATGAGGCAAACAAATTAGGGGTAAGAACGGGTGAAAATGTTCCTTATGCTCCACTTTTGTTGCCAGCTCATGAAAGAGAGCGCAGTTCCACACAGCTAAACTTGGAGCAATGTTGCGGATGTGGCTGGCAGAGGGGTGTGAAGATTGATTGTGCAACCCACTACGTGACACTCCTGTGGGTGCTTGAAGGCTCGGAGCGTGAGCTGGTGCTGCTACGGTTTGGTGCTGACAATTAGCGCTTCCAGTGTCGGACCCAGTGAGCCTTCAGACAACAGCTAACAGTGCGCAGCTGCTTGAGGATTTTCCTCACAATCGACATGAAGAGCTGCTGCTGTTGACGCACTAACTTGGGTGTAGCCACATTTCCTAAAGAGACAGACGTCCATTGCCTGTTCCCCGGGCCGTATTCATTTTTGTTTCACCCCAAATCACACGTGAAATGGATATGCTCAGAGGTATTTCCTTGTAATCGACCTGCAGAGCAGTTGCCATTGACCCGCTCACTTGGGTGGAGCCATATTTCACTGATGCCCATTACATGTTCGCAGAGCTGTGCTCTTTTTTGTTTCACCTCAAGCCACGCTGGGTGTATGTTGACACATTCTTCTGCCTGTGAGAGCAGCTTCACAGTGGTTTTCTACACTATCTTCTCCTGCTAGCCCATAAGCAGTACATTATTATTATTATTTTTTTCCCTTCCTGCCAGAGATTTTAGCTCAAGCAGGAAAAAAAACGATCTTACTCACCAGTCTGGGTAAAAAGGGGGAACACATTTTCAAATACCTCGCAAGTATCACTGACGAAAGTGGCTAACCTATTGAAGACGTCTACCAAAAAGCATGTAAAAGGTTAGAGAAAATGTTTGCACAGGAAACAAACATGGTCACGAGGAGGCAAAATTCTATATTCAGCCACAGAGAGTTGGAGACTGCGTGAACTCTCCCTCAAATGCAAATTTGGTCCCATGGCTGAGGAGATGATACGAGATCAATGCAGAAGCAGAAAGACTCAAGAACGGTTGTGGGCCGCAAAGAACCCCACCCTAAAAGATGCCATTGATATAGCCAAGATAGTAGAAGAATCAGAATTTTGTATGAAGGAGATGGATCGCAGTTTGAATAATAATGGTGAAGGAGAAACATCTGTTGTGGAGGGAGGTGAAGGGGAAGTGACTGCGTCCGCCAGATTTAGTGGCAAAGGAAGCAAAAAAAATTCTGGCAACATACTATATCCCAGCAAGTTTGGCAGTAGGATGTGTGGCAAGTGTGGTAGCACTTATCACACATCTGATTCTAAAAACTACTGGGCCATGGGCAAAGAGTGCAGAAAGTGTGGCCACAGAGGTCGTTTTGCTAAAAAATGTTGAGATGCCAACAAAGAAAAGGTGGCCATGTTGACTGAAGAATCCCACTATAGTGAATGTTTATCTACGCCTGACAGAATCCTTTGCGTTGAACCTTCCCAAATTGAGATGAGTGACAATCAAGAAGTCCTCACTACTAACAATTCAGTTGTAGATAACAAGAGAAGACTCAGACCCAAGGCTGAGTTTGTCATTGCTAACAAAAAAGTTGATCTCATGGTAGATTTGGGGTCGTTGTACACCATCATACCCAAGTGGATATATAAACGAGAATGGCCCAATGTAAGTTTGTTACCCGAAGATACACACCCAGGCGGCTACCAAGGAGAGCAGATAGAGATTCTGGGTTATATTTTTACAGATATTTGCTTCATAAATAGGTCTATTATGTGCAAAGTTTACGTTGCTGAATCTGGGCCCTATATTTTAGGTTGGTACCATCAGTATGACCTACATAATAAAATTGACCCCATGGTGTAGAGCAAGTTATGGTGGTGGATGATCTCACTGTTGAGGACATCTTGGAGGGTGCCAAGGAAGTGTTCAAAGATCAACTAGGTAACCTTGAAGGCTATGTTCATGAAATAAAACTTAAGTCTGGAGCCATACCTGTTCAACATAAGTTCAGAACAGTTCCGATTATGGTGAGAGGGGAAGTCAAAAAAATGTTAGATGAAATGTTATCCAATGGTATTATTTAACCTGTTGAGTGCTCTCGATGGGTTTCTCCTGTTGTCATCACAGAGAAGGCAGATGGTAATTTGCATTTCTGTGTTGACCTGAGAAGTTTGAACCAGAATATCATTCCTGACACCTGTCCCCTGCCCAACATTAATGAGCTTATCCTGTTGTTACAAGGTGCCAATTTTTTTTCTTTTAAAGTTGGTCACGCCTATCATCAAATACGGTTACATGACTCCTCTAAACACTTGACAGCTTTTATCACCATGGGAGGCACCTTCCAATTCACCAGGATGCCTTTTGGTCTGTTCTCTGCCACTAGTGTTTTTCAGAGGATGGTTTCAGAAGTGTTTAGAGGCATGAAGAATATCATCTACTTCCAGGATGACATTCTAGTTTTTGGTGATAGCGAGAAAAGTCACAACTTGGCGTTAAAAGAAGCCCTTGCAAGACTTCTAGAGTCTGGTTTAACGCTACGCAGAGACAAATGTGCTTTCCTTGTCACGGAAGTGGAGTACTTGGGACACTCACTCTGAAGGAGTAAGAAGGTTAAGGACATGGATAACGACAGCGAAAAATCAAAGAAACAACGCCTCATCCCACCTTCTGTATAATTAATCATTACAGAGGTGTAATGAACGTCTATGTTGTCTGAGTCGGCTGACCAGCAGTACATTTCAGAAACAGACCAGGACTCCGAGTGGAGCAAGGTCTGCAAAAGGCTGTCCTACATATGCACAGTCCTGATGAAGACCCGTCCTTGATGCGCCAAATCAACGCATCGCTCTCCAGGGTCGAAACGTCGACGCATTCCCTTCTTGCACGAACCAACTATCCAAAATCTTTTAGGGCCCAAGATTTAATTGATGTACCTACTAGATTATTGTATATATAGTTGTCGTTGCCAATCAGTATATGAATTGACAATTTTACTTGTTGTTTTAATTGTGTACCAGTCTTGCACAAAATGTATGTGTTTAGTATGTTTTATGTGTGTTCTAGGGACAGCAACTGGAATACTTTTTGATTTTGATTCAAATTCGAAATATGAAAGTGTATGAGTAAAAATGTACTTTCATTTTTTACTTTGTGGTCAGTGTGGTTGATTAGACTGGTATATGTACCACTGTCTTTGTATCCTGATTAGGGACGAAGTATACAAATAATATTATTGGAATACTATACCATTGTGTATTTCTGTTCGACAGAACCATTATTATTCACTTTCTTATATTCTAAGTGGCAGGCAGTTGGGAGGTGAGGAGAACTTTGCCAAGAGGAAAATTCATTCCAAAAGCAGGTATTGGTAAAGCATGAGGGAACACTGACTGGTCAGTGTGGATGCTTGGTCCTGGGGCCATATCATATTTTTCAAGTCAGATATCCAGGAATTCAATTAAATTACAAGGGGGACCTAATGTGACAAAGTAGTCTTTGACAAATGCTGTTTCTTTATCAAATAGACGTGGGGACGAAATTAATGCTTTCACAGTATTTGCATTCGATTGATTAAGGTGGATGGAGTGAGACGCTTTCGGGGAATAAAAAAAGACCAGTGAAGCGTTTATTTCTTTTTTATTAGAAATGAGCTGTTTGAAAAGTCGTGGTAAATTGATTGAATTTCTAAGTCTAAGTTGGTGTCCCTGGATTCCAGGAACGCTCTGGAGTTTTTTGCTGAGACCGTTTAGAAGATTCTCAGACTCTGACCAGAAGGAAGGCTTGTTTCCCTCAACCTGAGATATTTAGACGACATCCTTTGGTGTTGCAGTAGAAGGACAATGCATGAGGATCGTCACTCTATGCAGGGCCTCTGAACGATTAATTTGCAATGACCAACTTCAGAAATCTAGGCATAGGCATTATTGAAGGTGATATCACTTTAAATGGGAAGCAGATCAAACATGTTTAGGTTTAAAAATGAGGGTTCCCATTGCAAAATAAAAACCCCTTGGTTTCACCAGTAATAAACATTTCTCGTTGCACACTTACCAAGTTTTACCAAAATATGTGTATGAATTATGCGATTTACAAAGGCTCATCAGTACACATTACTCCGTTTATCTAGAAACACAGGGCCTTGTTTATGAGAAGTGACGCATCTCTGCATGAAAGCAGCGATGCATCACTTCTCACTGCGCCCTCCTTGCAACATGATTGATGTGTCATATTTACTGTATGATGCATCATGTCGCAAGGAGTTACAGATACGTCAGTATTTCTGATGTATCTGTATGGCGCAAAAGTGACGCATTGCTGGACTGTGTCACAAAAGGGATGCATCTCCAGCAATGTGTCCTTTCACATGGTCAAGCCCCATGTGAAAGGGCTTGCGTCAGTCATATGCCTGCTGTAAGGCAGGCGTAAGATATTGATGCATTTGCACCGTAGAAGTGTCACAGTGAAATCTGGTAGATTTTACTGCGTCACTTCTACGAGGCTTACTGATTTGGGAACGCCCACCCTGCATAGATTCTACCTAACGCAGGTGTAATGTAGCGCAGGGGTTTACAAAATGACGCATCTGCTTAAATGTGTCACTTTGTAAATCGGGTGCAACAGGAGGCTGTTTTATGCTGCCGATGCATCACAAAAAGTGACGCAACGGAAGCGCAATACAGTCGCAAGGTCTCATAAATAAGGCCCTACAGACTGTACACACCAGAGGTGGCACGCTTTGGACTGCTTAAGAGTTATTTTTAATTCTCGAAGACTGCCTTCATAAACATTACTTTCTCACATACTAACTGCGGTAAGGAGAAAGGACTCCAAATGATTTGAGGATCTACTTTACTTTTGCATAAATCAAAAACAGGACCAGCACACTGATTATCCAAGACAGCAAAACCACGCACCGCCTCCATGACATTCAAACATTAGTATTCACCGCAATACATGGTTATGTTTTTTATTTGCCAAGCGACAGGTTTTCTCTAATTTTGTTCACAACCTCTGTCTGTTTCTCAGTAAATTACCTGGTGTGAGCTGACACTCTGTTTTTTAGCTGAGCATGGCTCACAGTTTACACGTTTCCCAGGTTACCTTTAATAATTAGTACCATAATGATTTAGTTTCCAACATTTTTTTATTCTGCGAACAGGCGATGATGCCTCACTTGTGCATGTGACATTTAGGGAAATTAACTTTTTTCCTCACCTCTGTCTGATGTTTGATGATGTGAGCAACAAAAACAAGAACAATGAACAGGCAAGTTAGGTTGTCTCTTTGATAAAACTTGGTATCTGTAAAAAACGAGAACTAACATGCTCAATTGTTCAACTATTAAATAGCTTTTAAAGTAAATGTGTGTGCATACACACACAGTGCTTAATTTGAGCGGGTGGTTGCAGGTGGGGGCCACCGGCACTCATTTTTGAGTTGGCACACTTATTTTTCCTCATCATATATTTCCAGAGAAGCTAAAAAGGAAAAATACATAGAGGGAAAAGAAAGAAGGAGGAAGAGAAATATGGATATCTTGACACAAAGGAGAAGGCAGGAACCCACAAGAGTGAGATAAAAGGGCAGGGAGTGCCTGGCAGTGGGTCAAAGAGAGTTGAGGTGGATTCAAGACTACGCATCCTTAGTATTCTGTGCACAGTATTTAATAACACCGACCAAGGCTTTCAAGCATAGTGCACAGACACGTGCACATACGTTTGGGTCCCAAACACATACTGCTCACCAACCTTTCTTATAATTGTAGCATCCACCCCAGCCTGGGTACTCGCCAATGACCGCCACACATGGAGATTTGTATAACACGTCTTTATTCTTCTGTGTGTAACCACAAACCAAACATTCTAAATCTGCATTCACTTCACTTCACTCTAACAGTAATGTAACAGTTCAACAGACTCCCCCAGGAGTCACAAGGGTTCCATCATTGCAAACTCACACAACACTACAATAATCTCTCACAGATTAACAAATGAATTGGTGTTTGTGTGTCCTCCTCTCTATTAAAGAAGAAGAGAAAGAAGGAAGGCAATGAAAACCCACTGGACAGATCCTCATACTGCACCTATTTCTAAGTTCATTGACCCAGGATCTGGCTTTTGAAATCTGCACGCTTCTTATTCATGCTACCAGCAGTACCACTAGAGGTGCCCCCTCATATATACTCAATGGGACAGCACCTTTGTAACTAACCAGCTTTATAAAATGGATTAAAGATATATAAATCCATGTGACTTAGCTTGGTGAGGGTGGCTGAAACATGTAGACCGTGAAAGATTTTAGATGTAAGGGATCATTGATTTACCCCGAATGTACATCTCCCTTGGATTTTTTCTTAGCCTGATTCCAGCAAAAAGAAATAAAGTAAATGAGGAGTTGAAGGTAATGTTAAACAACACTGTGCACAGATCCCACGAAACCTCACACTTAGAAATGCTGCCTCCTTTTGGAGGTAGAGCCCACTTAAACACATTAGTTATCTGGAGTTTAGACCCAATGATGAACCATGCCGCTATTTAATTCTAGTGGTGAAGGCCTTTTAAAAAACTTTGTGAGATTTCAGGTTCATATTGGCCAGTCTGGGTTCCACTCTGTAATGATTAGTGATTTTACATTAGAAGAGGAATAGGTTCATCCCTGGTTATTTCTTTCTCCTCTATTTTATGATAATTAGTGTGAAGTAGGTAACTTATGGTAGGATAGGCATAGTAGCTACGAAAGGTTTTGTATGTAAGGTATAGTAGTTTGCATCCGATCGGCTAGGTATTCTAAGTATGTGAGGTGTATATATAGGTCAGATAATATACGTTATGTATGGTAGGGTAGGTATTGGAAAGAGGTGGGTAAGGTATGATAGGTTGAATCTGACAAGTAGGTATAGCATGTAGGGTTGACATAGCAAGGTGTGGTAGGCTTGGTATGGTAAGTAGGTAGGTATGTTAGGTGCTGTATGCTATATGTAGAAAGTAGGTATATGCTAGGTATGGAAGGTTAATTATGATAGGCTTGGTAGGGTTGGTATTGTACATTAGGTATGCATGTGTGGTAGATGAAGAATGGTACGTAGGTATGGTAATCCTTAACACAATAGGAGCCACAAGGGGATAAAAAGGACAGGCCGCCCCCCAATCAACACATTATAAACCACAATAAGGCCTGACCCAATATGGTCACACCAAATTCTCTAATTCCAACACAGGAGGGGTCTCATAAATTTTTGCAACTCCCTCTCATACATATTTTATCCAAGTGTTGTGGTGTGTCTCAATTTAAAATAAAATAAAATAACATACCATCAAAGACCCACCCATAAACTGAAAAAAGTGTGGGAGAGAGAAAGCACCTCACGGTCGAAACACCAAGTGGGCTGCTGGCTGGTACTCACCAGCAAGCGCGCTTATCATCATCGGTTACTTTCTCTCAAAAATAAATAAATGTGTGTGTTGTCATAAAGAAATCTCAACCCATGAAATCAAGGAAAACAGATTAGAAAAACCTACAAGTGAATAAACTATCTGTGCACTCTATTATGAATAGTGCCCATTGAACCCCCGTGAGAATATAAGCGGATAATTCTCACTGTTAAAAGATAGGTGAAGCTTACTGGCTCAAAGTAAATTTATTAAATGCTGTAAGCTTCCCCAAATAAAAAATGGTTCCAATAAACCATAATCAATCCTCATAAGCTGACATGTTTTGTTGCAAAAAAACAATTTGAGCAAGTTCTTCAGGGCTAGTGGGGTTCCAAACTGAACTTCATGGGAGGTTCCACATCAAAACCTGTAATGGTATGGTATTAAAAAGAAAGAGAGTGCCACTTATAAAAGCCTTGTGAACCAGTGACAAAATAAAAACTCCATTCAAAGGAATAAACTTCCCATACCAGTTGATTACGTTTGTACTGCATACCTGCAACCGTCTCTACAGGGCAAACGCATCAGCTGATCGCATGCCCTAGTAATGACCGCCCAAAGTCCTGTCACCTGCAAGGGTTGATTAAAAACAACAGTGCCTAAAATTCCTACGCTTTTACCATTTCACCAACATCATGCATTGACTTCTACTCTCTTCGCATCACGCTGCGTTTTTGGTAGGCATAAAATTACGTAAATGCACCGTTTCTCGTCTTTCAGACACTTCAATGAAATACACTGTACCGTGTCAATTAATTACTCGCCTCCACTCGATGTCCATGCGTCAGGGCTCGGTCTTCATTAAGCCTCAGTAAAGCGATATACACTGCTAGTTTCTATGGACCTTATAAAATGTCTAATCCAAGTTACCCCCGCTCAGAATTCTGGACCCAGTGGTACACTCATATCGCAACGAGAGCCAGTCAGAATGTCACGCTGACTTTCAGTTGTCCCACAGACAAACAACCGCTTACCGCTACCGCGTCCCTCCGGCGACTGGAAACATCCAGCTTGGAGTGTGCCGGCACCGGTCAAGCATAAATAGTCCTTTGCAGCCACTGATCACGTGGTTGGCGTGATTCTCACGTTTCAAGGCTCACAGAGGCGGCCATGTTAAAACGGGTCTAAGGATACAGGTTTTGTTATTAAAAACCACCATACTCCTTATTATACACGAAGGTCGTCCGCGGTGGGACCAGATCAATTGTATAGCCCTCTCTAAACATTTAACCGGAATACATCTGGGCAATTTACACCATGAAACACGACCTATACACAAGGTCCAAAATTCAATACTCCCCTTAAGACACAAAAGAATACTGCCTTGTGCACTCGATAGAGACCCCCTGCAGCCTAGATCACGTGATCAACGTGAATCTCAAGTTTCAAGGCTTGCAGCGGCGGCCATCCTAAAACAGGTCAAGAATACAGACTTTGCTATTAAAAACCAACCATACTCCTTCTTGTACATAGTGCTCGTCCGCGGTGGACCCAGCTCAATAATACATCCCTCTCCAAAAATTCAACTGGGCCATATCTGCACAATCTACACCACGAAACACGAACTATATCTGGGGTACAGACTTCAAGGCTCCCCTGAAGGCACATACATATGCTGCCTTGTGCAACCAATAGGGGCCCCCTACAAGTAATGGCATGCTTGGAACTCACAAGGTACCAACCCATGCTACTGTGCAACAGGTCCAGCCCCAAGCCAGGACAACATTGGGTGTAATAGAATGCAGTGTATGAATCAAGAGTGGGTAGGGGGGCATTTTTTTCTAGAATCAACTGATTTTCTTCCACTCGGTAGAATCATTAAGTCCCATTTTATCTGCCTTCTCCGTAAAGATCCATTTTGCTTCTTTTCTTGCCAGAATTGATTGGATGTTATGGGTATCACCCATCACCCTTTTAAGGACAGTCCATCTCAAGTCCTTAGGGTCATGCTGTCTTTCTTGAAAGTGCTCGACCAATCGTGTGGTTAGTTGTTTTTATTTGAGTGTGCTGAGGTGTTCTTGTATTCGAACTTTGACCTCCCTTGAAGTCAAGCCAATATAGTGCAACCCACAGTTGCACGTTAATCTATAGATGACATTGGTGGTGTTACAGTTACTAAAACTATTCAAGAACCACTCTCTCCCTCCCTCCAGGATCACACTTTTCGTTGCTTTAGTCAGCCCACAAACGGTGCACCCCCTACACAGGTAATGACCAGATGGAAGATTGGATACCAGTGGTGCTGTCAATGTACGAGTGTGCACTAGTTTATCTTTAAGGCTTGGAGCCCTCTTGAAGGCAAACTGGGGTGGGGACATCTTGTTGGTAGCAGTGTCTAGAATAGACCAGTGTTTCCTCACTATCTGCCTCACTCTTGTGGATAGGGGTCAAAACTAGTAACAACTGGGAGGCATTCAGTTTTTTGTTTCATATTCCTCTCGAGAAGGGCATCACGGGGAGTGTTCGATGCCCGTTTGCGTGCTTGTTTAATGATTTTAAACGGATATCCTCTTTCCTTAAGCTTGTTTACCAATTCCTCTGCTTGTTCCACAAATTTTCCAGTGGTCGAACAGTTGTGTCGATAACGCAAAAACTGCCCAACCGGGAGATTATCCCCGAGGGATCTAGGGTGGAAGGAACGGTAGTGTAATAAAGAGTTCCTATCACTTGGTTTTTGATGAACATTGGTTATCAAGCCCTGGTCAGTAGCTGTAATGTCAACGTTCAAATATACAGCAGAGGTGCTGCTGTATGACCAGGTGAACAGCAAACAGTCATCAGCCTGGCTCAGCCACTCAAAGAATGTCGTCAAATGGTCCTCTGATCCAGTCAAGATGCAGAGGACATCATCAATATACCTCCTCCAAAGAGAAAAATTCTCTTTAAAGGAGTTAGAGGCATGATGTATCACATTTTCCTTGAACTGGCCCACATAAATGCAGGTCAGACTCGGAGCAAATGTAGCTCCCATTGAAGTTCCAGATATCTCGAGATACAGTTGACTCTTGTATTCGAAAAAGTTTCTTGTCAGAGCTAACTCAATACATAGCAAGACAAAAGACTGAGGGGTGTCATAAACCCCCATGTGCCCGCGCTGCTGCCACCAGCGTGGGGTCTTGGGGTATACTCGTGTATAGGGATTCGATATCAATCGTTACCAGAATATGGTTATTTGGATTGAATTCCACTGTTTTCAAGATGTTCAATATATCAGTAGTGTATTGCACAAATGAGGGCTGTGTAATGACTGATTCCCTCAAAAAGAAATCAGAAAATTGGGACAAAGGCTCCAATACTGACTGGATGCCCAAACCTATCGGGCAGCCTGGTGGTTGGCGTTGGGATTTATGAATCTTCGGCAGAATGTAAAATGCCAGTATCCTGGGTTTCTGGTTGATTAGGAACTCCGCCTCCGTATTGGTGATCCATTTTTTCTCCAGCGCATCCACCACCCTGGCCTTGATGGTACATTGTAGTTCAGGTGTAGGATCCCGCATCAATGGATGGTAATTGATACGGGACCCCAACAGCCTGAGTACCTCTGCCTCGTAGTCACTGGTGTTAAGTACTACTACAGCACCACCCTTATCGGCTTGCCTGATTGTAATTAATTTGTTATCTTGTAAGGCTTTTACAGCTGCCCAATCACTTTTACTCATATTATTAGGGTGTGTCTGATGTTGAGACTGTTCCAAAGCCTCTATATCACGTAGTACTCGCTGTTCAAATACAACTACCTCTGGTCCTATTGAGGTGGTCGGGGGACAAAAACCTGAAGGACGGCGTAAATTAGTAGCAAAAATAGACTTGGGTTCCCTTTCCTTACCAATAAAAGATTTGTGGATTTTGATCCTCCTCATCATTTCAAAGATCTCTGTCCGACAGTTAAATGTGTCATGGCGCAGGGTAGGGACGAAGTCCAAGCCTATATTCAGGACTCTGGATTCATCTTGAGATAGTGTATAGCTTAGCTGTACACGTTGACCACAATATCATTTTTACAGGGCTGGACCTGCTGCACATCAACACCAGGATGCACTACTGGTGTGTTCTGCCTCGACTGCGCGTGATTTAGGGAGAGTATGCCTGCCATGTTGGTAAAAGGTTGGGCCTGCCCCTGCCTCTGCCCCTCTGGGCAGGACCGCTTCCTCCCCGGTTGCCCCTGTGGGTTTGCCCTAAAAAACACCTCAACAAAGCTCCAAGGTCTTTGTTGGTTCTATTTTCAGGTATGAATCTAACCCTGTTTTGATTAGATGTAGACGGTTGTTGTTCACCTGTCTCGTCCTCCTCACTACTAGTGTTATCGAACGGCCAACTTGCAGGAGTTAGACTTACTTGTATACGGCCGACCCTCTGTTGATTCTGATAGTGAGGCTGTTCTAACGGTGTCTCATAATATTTATCCTCAACGTAGGGATATGCCTATTTTTTAACGGTGAGAATTATCTGCTTATATTCTGGGGTTCAATGAGCACTATTCATAATAGCATACACAGATAGTTTATTCACATGTAGGTTTTTCTATTCTGTTTTACTTGATTTCATGGGGTGAGATTTCTTTATGACAACACACACATTTATTTCTTTTTGAGAGAAAGTAACCGATGATGATAACCAGGATTGCTGGTGAGTACCAGCCAGCAGCCCCCTTGGTGTTTCCACCGTGAGGTGCTTTCTCTCTTTCCCACACTTTTTTCAGTTTATGGGTGGGTCTTTGATGGTATGTTATTTTATTTTATTTTAAATTGAGACACACCAAAACCCTTGGATAAAATAAGTATGAGAGGGAGTTATAAAAATTTATGAGACCCCTCCTGTGTTGGAAGTAGAGAATTTGGTGTGACCATATTGGGTCAGGCCTTATTGTGGTTTATAACGTAGGTATGGTGGCCAAATATTGTAGTTTAGATATGGTAAGTAAGGTAACTCGGTATTGTAGGAAGGTATTAGTTATTGTAGCAATAGTAGTTTATTTATTTTGCTGAAATACTCATAAACATAGATCATATTACACAATATTTCAATAAAACAGCTTTTATAATTATATTAAAACCGACATCAAATACTGTAAAAAAAAGAACGATGGGCCATTTAGCCACTCAGTAATCTACAGGAAGCATAACTAACACATAAAGTGCAATGCATCATGCAAATTAATTTTTTACACATATGCAATAACCATGCCCAGAGAAGAAACGTCGATAGACCAAATACAACCAGTTCTGAACTGTCAGACTTAACAATCCTCAATGCATGCTGTAAATGCCTCAAACCCAATCTCAGACATAAGGGAATAATCAATTTCTTCTTGGAAAAGCTATAAACAGGGCAAACAATTAAAAAGTGTTTCTCTGATTTCAGTATTGTGAGACAAGCAGGGCAACACTCACTTTCCATTCCTTTGGACCATTTAGCAGTTAAGAATGTTAATGGTAAAATACCGAGCTTGAATGGAACATAAAGATTCTTAAGGCCAGATGTAGGTCGGTCGGTAACGGCCGAAAATATGTATTTTCGGCCGTTACCGACCGGTATACATGATTTGGCATGTAGGGGCACAATTTTACAGAATCGGTAACTTTAACGATTCCGTAAAGTTACTGATTCTGTAAAATACCGAATCGGTATTTTTACCGATTCGGTAAATCTCTGATGTAGGTGGGACTCATCTGAGTCCCAAAGGCCCTACAAAATCGGTATTTTACCACACAATCCTATTGTGTGGTAAAATACCGATTTCAGGTGTGCATGCACACCTAGCCATGTGACAGACAGACATGCCCTTAGGGCATGTCTGTGTGCCACATGGCGCACATGCCTATTTGTGGGGTGCCAGAGGGTGTCAAAGTGACACCCCCTGCACCCTTGCAAAAATCGGTATTTACTGATTCTGTAAATACAGAATCGGTATTTCCCATTGATTCCTATGGGCTTTGAAGCCCATAGGAATCAATGGTAAATACCGATTCTGTATTTACAGAATCGGTAAATACCCAATGTGACAGAATCTGTATTTACACATCTGGAAATACCTACATGTCCACCACATTGATTTACCGATTTTCAATTACCGAATCGGTAAAATTCGGTAATTGAAAATCGGTAAATCAATTTTACCTACATCGGGCCCTTAGTTTTATAAGGCGATATTTCATCCATAAAATGCTCAGATTTAGGGATACGTTTATGGAGAAGAAAATTAACAATTAATCATTCACTCCTGTGCTCTGAACACAATTTTATTTGACATGTCGCAAACAAATTTCCTTTAATCTAGGTCTTGATTTAGCATTAATACGTTCTGGACTATTAAAAAAAACCTCTATGTGTAGTCTCAGAAGCCAAGACGTAAATGAATAAGCCATGACATAGAGCAAAATGCATTCAAACCAACAAAGGGGCATATTATCAAGACCATTAACATTATCGCAGCTTTAGCGGCAGGAAACTGCCGCTAAAGCGGCGATAATGGGCTTGATGATATGCCCTTGTGAATTCCTGTAGAAGCCCAGGTTCACACCAGAACTTGGGCTTCTATTGGAATTCACAAGGGCATATTATCAAGCCCATTATCGCCGCTTTAGCAGCAGTTTCCTGCCGCTAAAGCGGCGATAATGTTATCGCCGGCTTGATGATATGGCCCTAAATCCTTCAAAGAGTACCAATACTGCTCCAATTCTTGCACAGGCCAGATTCTTAACCAGTAGAGCAATGGTCTGAGATTCACTATATGATGCAACCAATTTAATGCTAAATCAAGACGCAAAGGAATTATTGGAGCACTCCTGGGTAACTTGAACAATTATGTTATAAATGCGTTTTTATATGTTCTCAATGGGACAGTGTTCTCACAACCCTAAATTTCAGCTCATTATAAATATCCACCAAAATCTTTAGCCCAATAACATGAAGGGGGCAGCACTGTACTTTCTTGTGAATGTACGTCATGACAACGCGGGCTTTAACCCGCGCTGCCGTTACGACGCATCCATTACAACGCAAGTTCTTACAACGACTTGCGCTGTTGGTGCTGGATTGTGGAAAGTGTAATTTTCTATTCCAAGTCCAGCCCACGTAACAGTGTGGAAGGTGTTGGAATAGAAAATAAAACTATTCTTTTACCAAGAGCGCCCTCCAGCGCAAGTTGTTGTAACGACTTGAGTTGTGATGGCAGCGTCGTAATGGCAGCCCGGTGTGAAGCCCGCGTTGTCATGGCTGTCTCCCCTTTCTCGTTCGCTATTGCTTTTCCATGTTGTAATATCAACTGACTTTTATGTATTTGGGGGACCAAAGATAGAGTGTATGGCAATTTAACTCCCAAATAATCAAACTTCTTCACTCTTTCTATCACAGTTACTACTATCCTTCCTCTAAATGAGCAATGAGGGTGTAGGGCCATTTATTATGTCTTATCTGAGTTGATCATAACACAAAAACGTGGACAAAAATTCAGAAGTGCTTGTAAACCCATATCCATATCCATATGGAAGACTAAAAACGAATTGCCAACAAACATTAAAGTGGGGATAATGACTCCTCCTGACTTTGGTGCATCATTTTGACATTTTCCCATGTAATCTGTTACCCTGTTAATGTATAAACCAAACAGGGTGGGAGCTAAAGTGCAATCCTGTTTTACGCCTCAAAAAATGTGGATTTTCTTTAGTAAGCTCCCCCAAATCCCATCTTCCATGAGTGTAGTTATAATTATAATAAATATTAAATTATAATTATAAAATATTTTCCACTTTGGAGTCTCATCAATATTGATCAAAGTGATTCAGGAATGCCTTATTTTTTCAAAACATTCCATTCTAGGACAAAAGCAGCCCTCATATCAACGAAAGCAAAATAGAGGATGATTTTAAGTTGAGCAAACTGTACTTCCAACACAATGTTTGGAAGCGAAAGATTTGTTCTATAGTGATAGTCCCTGCTCTAAAACCAGCTGTTAAAATATGATGCTCTTTCACCTAGTCCAGTAATCAAATAACACTGGTTTACAGAATGCCTTCTGTGGATTAATAATAAAACTTGTAGGCCTGTAATTATTGGGATCTGCTTTGTACCCTTTTTTATGAATGAAAATGATCTCTCACCTTTCAGGATTCAGGGATTCCATCTCCTGCAATTATGCTACTGAAATAAATATTACTGTAGGGACCCAGATTGAGATTTTAGAGGGATGTAAGTCACAGGGATCCTATCAATTCCAGGAGCCTTTTCTCTTTTTAATGGTCCTAGAGCTTCCTCTGTATCCTGTAATGAAAATGGCAGGGTATTCTGGTATTGTGATGGATACTGGATTAGATAAGGAAGCCCCCTCCAGCCTACTTTCTTATAATATCATCACATTATATTCAGCATATAAACCACAAAAATGGTTCTCCCCTACTTCTGGCTGGACACGAACATCAGTCCGAACATTGGTTTGTAAACTGCTTTTTTGCAACAATGTGCCAGAGGAACTGTAGTTTAGGTATGGTAGAAAAGGTATCATGAGCCATCAAAAACACCAGAAGCAGTGAAAGTAAACAACGAAAAAAAGATCAAGTGGCTACCCCGAGGCAAGATTTTCCAAAATATGGACAAAGCATTAAGGACCGTATTTATGGGCTTTTGACGTAGGGCAGCGGTGCAGGCCTGCCTGAGGCGCTGCCTAATGGCAAAAGGAAAGGGCAGGAATGCACTGTATCTATATGATACAGCACATTCCTGTCCTTTTTCCCTGCGCCGGCATCCAAATGGCTGCCATGCGCCAAAGCAGGCACCTTTAGACCATGGTGCAAGGGTGCCTGCGTTGCGGGAATGATTGATTTTGTGCAGGAAGGGACCCTTCCTGCACAAACAAAATCAATTCATCAAGGTGCTTTCCTTTTTCTATGTGTGCTGCAGAATGCAGCACACATAGAAAAATTAAATCAAGAGGAGAAATGTTTTAATTTCTCTTCGATGCGCCTCCCTAACGCCACCCCTAGGGTGGTGTTAGGTTCTGACGCATTCCCAGCTTTACGATGCCTCATAAATCTGGGAATGTGTCAGGCTCAATGGGTGTTGCGTGGGAACAGCTACAGCAACACCCATGGAGACGCCCCTTTCACGCTGTTTACTGCGTGAAAGAGGCACATATTTATAAGGCCATGAAAAGCCACGTCAAGTGGCTTAACATGGCCTTATAAATATGCCGTGGGACATTGCGCCACTGGAATGTCAAAAATGTGATGTTCCGGGTTCTCAAAAGTGCCAATAGAAGTATCAAAGCACACTATGTAAACTGGATCAAATCAAACAGTGTGTTCTCGGACCTTCTCCCTAATTTAAGGAGGAAAATCTGCACATAAGAACAGGTCTTTCGCTACCACCTTGTCACCCAAAATTAAGTTGACTTGGTAATAACATGTCTATCATTGTGTTTGTTGACTTGAAGTCAGAATTTGACAAAGTTCAATGAAAACTATGCTTATCAAGGCTTTGTCCTGCCCCAAAAATATCCTCACTGTATATTAAGTATTGTTAATCTTGTAGTCAACTGTGCCATAACTGCTGTGGTGCTTTGTGGAAGCAAGATTCTAGCTTTACTATTTGCTTATGATACCTAATATTTATTAAACCGTTTCTCCATTTTTGTTCCCTTATAGGTCTTAATATTATCACCAACAAAATAAATTAAGAGGTGCCTTCAATGACAGAGTGGATCCCTTGTAGTCACTAGAGAGATGGGGAGTTGCCTGGCTCCTGACTGTAGCTGCCATTTTGGGAAGGCAGACTTTTGATTGTTTTTATGTGTTTCATGTTCACACAGTTAGTTTAAGTTACTTTTATTTAACAGTAGCTACGCCTCACAAGGGAGCTTGTGAGCATAGCCAGGGTAGCTGGAACCCAGTTTAAACTTGTATTTTCCCTCACCATTTGCTTGCTCTTTCTCTTGCCCTTGTGTGTAGCAGCGCCTGTGGCCACGCCCCCTCACGCCCCTAACCCACCCTGAGATGCCAGGCTATAAAGCGGGTGCACAAGCTCGTCCGGGCATCCTTCAATGACAGTGTTGACCACACCCACCTGTCTTTGCTTTTTTTCCCTTGTAGGCACTAGAGTGCCGGAGAGTTGCCTGGCTCCTGACTGTGGCCACCATCTTGGAAAGGTGGACTTCTGATTTTTTTTATGTGTTTCATGTTCACACAGTTATTTTAACGTACTTTTATTTCACAGTAGCTACGCCTTACAAAGGTGCTTGGGAGAGTAGCTGGGGTAGTTTAATCTTTTATTTGCCTTCACCATTTGCTTACTCTTTCTCTTGCCCTTCCAGGTAGCACCACCTGTGGCCACACCCCTTCATGCCCTTAACCCACCCTCAGATACTGGGCTATAAAGCCAAAGCACAAGCGCATCCGCTCAGCTTTCAATGACAGCGTGAACCCCATGCACCTGTGTTTGCTTTCTTTTCCTTGTAGGCACACGAGTGCCAGGGAGTTGCGTGGCTCCTGACTGTAGTCGGCATCTTTGGAAGGTGGACTTTTGATTGTTTTTATGAGTTTCATGTCCACACAGATATTTTGACCTGCTTTTATGTTACATTAGCTACACCTCACAAGGGAGCTTGTGAGCGTCGCATGGGTAGCTGGACACCAATGTAATCTTTTATTTGCCCTCACCATTTGCTTGTTCTTTCTCTTGATTACTCCAGGGAAGCTCTGCTGAGTTTCGGACTGTCAGGTAAGAGATGCACTGGCCCATGCTATAATCCTCAATCGGTTAACAATATGTTGTGCTGTCCCCAATGCGAACATATTTACTACAGCCTCCCTTTGGTCAGCACAAAGTCCTACTCCTCTACATCAACATCACATGGGGCAACAAGATTTTTGACCCCCTGTGTGTTGATAAACGTGAGATTTTTGGTATAAAAAGCTTTTGCATTTCGTAAATTCATAGAAACCTATCACATAGAACTTGCCTTTGTCAAAGAAACGTGGGCTGATGCCTCATCCGATCCAGACCTGCATCTGGACTGCCAGGTGGATTCAAATCCATAGAGTAGACATATTAGGGATGAAAGGTGGAGGAATAGCCCTAATCCTTAGAACTGGCCTCACATCTTGTGTCAAACCTCTCCCTGATAAATTAGATTGTGAGGCTCTAGTCTTAAAGATTGAACTAGACAGTCAGTATTATTTTAATTGCATACTGCTCTAGCGCCCTCCCAGAACTAGATCCTCATTTATTGACAATATCACTCATCTTTTAGAAAGCAAAGCCAATTTTACCAATTTCTCCATTTTAGATTTCAACTTTCATATGGAGAACATCACTAATCATGACTCAGAAGTAATCCTTGATCAAATGGCTAGTGCAGGACTAAACGAAATAGTCAGTGGTCCAACACATATCGCAGGACACCCTCTAGACGGCATCTTTTAGGATGATCCCAATTTAAAGTGGACCGGATCTCTTCCCCTAACATGGTCTGATCACAAAATAATTCTGTTTCAAAAATAACTACAAAAAAAAAATAGCTGTTAAACACCCAGAGAAGCTAATCACCAGTCACCCATGGAACAAGATAGAAGTTAAAGAAATAAGGGCCAGATGTAGGTAAAATCAAATTGCGAATCCTTAAAGCAAATTTTACCGATTCGCTATTAAGGACTCGCAAAATTGAATGTAGGTAGGAATCTCTAAAATGTTAGTGATTCCTTAATATTCCTTAATAACGAATCGCAAATTGAGATTCGCTTTTAAGGAATACCTACCCATTCATTCCTATGGGCTAGGAGGCCCGATTCGGTATTTAAGAATCGGTAAATAGTATGTAGGTAAAAATTCAGTAAATTTTACCAAATCAGTAATATTCGATATAAACGATTCGGTATTTATTGATTCGGTAATCCCTATTCATCCCTATGGGCCTGGAGGCCCATAGGAATGAATGGGAAGATATTCACTATTTGCGATTTGCTATTAAAGAATCGCAAATAGTGTGAGCTATTTCAAGGGTGCCAGGGTGTCAATAGGACACCCTGTTGCACCCCTGAAATGTGCATGTGTGCACATGTGGCTCACATACATGCCCTAAGGGCATGAATGTGTGCCACATGGCACTTTAAAAAAGCTAAAAAAGTGCTTTTTTAAAGAAAATTGCTAATCACCACCAACTTGAAGTTGGTGGTAGTTAGCGATTCCTTAAGGCTAAAGTGCAATTTCTTTTGTGCTACTTACATTGCATTTAAGGAATTGCAATTACAGATTCCTTAAATGCAAGAGCAAAATAAGGAATCACAACCAAATAGCAATCGCAAACGCTAAAATTCAGCGAATTTCAGCGTTAGCGCTCGGTATTTGGCCACCTACATCTGGCCCCAAAAGCCCTACTCACTCAATCCTTGCAGGACACATCCAGCAGCGAACTTCCACTCTTGGCTTGCTTCTGCAACATTGCAACTGGCTCCTCCCCGTAGCCGTCAGCGACTCAGGCTCTCACCCTCAGAACCCTGGTTCAGCGACACATTGAAAGCTCAGAAACAAGTGTGCCATAACCTAGAAAGAAAATGGAGACTAGATAAAAATATATGCACAAAAACAGTATATAAAATGTGCTTTCAAGTGTACAACAGCCTAATACTGAAGGAACAGATTTCCTATTATACAGAACAAATCAAACAAGCTAATGGTTTCTTAAAAGTATTATTTGCTATGGTTAAAAATCTTTCCAAAATATCAAAACCACAAGATCTCACAGCTTTTTGGCATTTTTGTAACTCATTAGATGCATCCGTTCAGCATAAGGTAAAAGCTGTATATGATACCTTTATGCTCCAGGACAAGTGCATGGCTTACACACCGATCCAATTTTCTACAACACCCACCATCTTTTGACCATGGTCAGGTAATGCTGATTCTCTTGTCATTTACCACTCTTATGGTAGATCAGATGCAAAAAATGATCTCCACATTTAAATCAGGATCTCCCTCTGACCCATGTCCACCGAGAATCGTACATCTGTCCCCAGAGATCATAGCCAATTCCCTCACACCTATATACAATATGATGTCAGGGCATTTTCCTACAGAATGGAAAAAGACAACCGTAGATTTTCCACTTTGATATGTACCTTCCTCAACCCGAACGGATGGTTTCTTAACATGAGCGGTCATGATCATTCACGGCGGCCCGTGTTGAGAAATCTTATTGAGAGGTGGATTTTCCTCACTCACGCTCGCCAACTTAATGTTGGTGAGCGAGGAAAAAACTTTGCGTGCTCTGCAGAGTGCAGAAAACTTGTCAAACTCCACGAGTGGAGTTCACCACCCAGGATAGGGTTTACCCCAATCTGCCCACCTATAGGTCAGAAAGGCCACTAGACACCAGGGACTTTTATGCCCACGCATTGCTCCTGTTACCCCACCCATAAAACCCCAACAGCTTAGCTGCCTCGCTAGGTCCTAGAGCATCCCCATCAACATAGCAAGTGAGCAAAAATGTGGATTCTTGTGGGTGTAGTTTTGGCACAGAGACAAGGTAAATCCCAATTTCCTCTCACTCCTATTCCAGTCCTGAGTCAATTGACAACCATGGAATCATAAAAACCTGGGTATGTCTGATAAGTAAAAACCCATACAAATCGAGGGTGGTGTGACTTCCATGGATTACACTATATTTTCTTAACTAAAATGTCCTGCAAATCTTGAACTGTGGGTAAAATCAGTCATTTACCCCACATTTCTCTGAGGGAAACTTTTTATTTTAAACACACTTTATTGATTTTACATTTTGTCGAGCCTTGTGCAAGCATTGGTACAGTTAGTACATAGATAGGTTAAGCAAAACATTTTGACATGAATGATTGAATGCCAACAAGTTACAGCCGATAGGTGGTTGTTATCTTTACATAAGTTGATAAGTTATCAGCCTTTATTTTTCCTTCCATTGGTACTGGCTTAATATATCTAGGAATAAGGTCCAAGTGACAACAGAACAGTTCCACCCCTTCCTCCCCCCTCTGATCTGCCTCCCCACAGGTTTGGATGATACTGACTTGAGGTTCAGCCTCGATTGCCTGTGTGCGACATGTAGGGGCCCGTAAGTGGGAGAGTTTGGTGTTGTACATCGGTCTGAGTGCTAGACAGGCATGCTCTGTTTAGTGTTATGCTGGGAGACCTCTCTTATGTGCTGGGTGTTGTAAGGGGGGTCAATGGCTTTAAATGCTTCCATCATGAGGTCCGATTCCATGGAGATCGGTGTTTTTCGTAACCCTCGGTGCTCCTCCCGCCTAATGACTGCATTTTCTGCTTCACCCCAGCGAGCCTCCTCCTCATGCCAGGTGTGAACCTTTGGGGTGCGGGACGATTTCCATTGCATTTTGATGGAGCATTTTGCTATGAGTAAGGCTATGACAGCAAAGCAAAGCAAAGCAAAGCTGCACTTTCTGCGACGTAGGACGCTGATGCAATCCTAGTATGCAGCTTTCGGCTGTGTCCCATGTGGTGAGTCCTGTGATGTTTCCTATGATTTGTGTGACTTCTGACCAGAACCCTAGGAGGTGTGGGCATGACCAAGCATGTGCAATATGTCTGCCTCTTCAGCCGGACATCTGGGGCAGCAGAATTGTGTATTTGGGTACATGCGTTGTAACTGATTTAGGGTGAGGTAGGATCTGTGGAGGATTATGTATTGTATTAATTTAAATTTAACATTGCGTGAAACCTTTTTGGGATGTTGCTAGAGGGTGGCCCATTCCTTATCAATCAGCCCCTTCTCCAGGTCACTGGACCACTAGCCACGCAGTCCAGTGATGGAGGTTCCTATGTGTGCCGAGTTCCCTTGTATGACCATTTTATGAGGTGGCACCCTTTGCACATTAAGTGCACCGCATGAATGAGCTCTTGTGATGGGGGTTCTTCCTCATCTGGTGCCCAGTGCCTGCTCGTGTACTGGGTCATGGTGGCATGTAACATAAAGTGGTTGTGCTGGACTCCATGTTCACAAGCAAAGTTCTCTGGATCCATCAGACCACGATTAGCGAACAGCGCCCCTACTGTGGGGACCCCCTCCCCAGACCAGCTGAGAATACTCAGTTTAGTGACTACGCCAGTGGGTGTGGGGATTCCTAACAGGAGAGTGTTATTTGCATAGGGGGCACTGGCGCGTGTATTGTAATGCCTTTTTCCAGTAAGAGAGTGCTATATGTAGAAGTAATGGGGCTCTGGAGGTAATCGTTCTCGGGGGTAGAAGTAGGGTGTGCCGGGCACCTCGGTTGATGGCTTGCATTGTGTAACTCAATTTGTGCAGGTTGCGCCCTACAAGCCAGTACAATAGCCATTGCAGTTGGCTTGGGAAACAATAAGCGCGAAAGTCTGGTGCACCCAGCCCCCCTTTGCACGGCTCCAGCTGTAGTTTGGTGAGTCCCACCCTTCTGCAGCCAGTACCCCAGATGATATCCGTTAGGAGTGTATCTAGAGTTTTGAAAAGGGAGGCAGGAATCAACCCTGGCAGGTTTGTAAAGAAGTATAGCAGGCCTGGCAGTACAACCATCTCGGAGATGGCTATACGGCCCATTACAGAGAGCGGTAGGGAGGTCCAGAAGGCGATCTGGGAGCGTAATGTCCTCAGTGCTCTAGTCAGATTGCCCTCCAGTAGATCCTGTGGGCCCTATAGATTTGAATGTCTAAGTATCTGAATGTGTCTTTGGCCACTGAGAGAGAGAGCTGCCCACACTTGATAGTTTCCGGAAGCTCTCCAGGGTGAAAGAAGAACGCCTGAGATTTTGTCTCATTTATGGTGAGGCCTGATATATATTAAAATTGCTGTAAAATGCTTGACATCGGCTCTACTATGAGGTTGTCTGCAAATGCTGACAACACATGCATAGCGTTCCCCACCAGGATTCCTATTAGCTCAGCTTTCCTCCTCAGTTTGATAGCAAGGGGTTCAAGCACCAGCACAAAGAGCAGTGGTGACAGGGGCAGCCTTGGCGTGTGCCTCTACCCACCGGGCACGAGCTGTGGGAATGTATGCCATGGGGGCTGTGTGTGGGTGTTAAACCCATTTCAGGTACCAGGGTGGGATGCCAAACTTTTGCATGGCCTTTTACCATGTATTCCCATTTGAGGGTTTTGAAGGCCTGTTGCAGGTCTAGGGAAATGCACCCGGCATTCGAGTATTCTTGTGGAGTGGCCTCCATGACATGGTACATGAGTCTAATGTTCTGGGATGTACTGTGGGCCGGGACATAGCCGCATTGGTCTGTGTGGATCAATTTTGGTAGATAGGGGAGTATCCAGCAGGCCAATATCATACTTAGGATCTTGTATTCTGTGGTGAGGAGCAACAGTGGGTGGTACCCAGAGATATCAGTGGGTGCTCTCCCTGGTTTAGGGAGGGAGAGAACCAGGGCCTGCATGGTAGAGAGAGGGAGGATTCCTGTGTTGAGGGCTGTTTGATATAACCATTCCAGGTGGCAGGTCAGCTTGTCTGAGAATGTGTTGAAGAACTCTTTGTAGGCTATCAAGGCCTGGGGCCTTATTGTGTGGTAATTCGCTGATGGCTTCTTTAATCTTAAATCAAATGATAGGGCCTGACAAGTTGACCTGGGCCTCTCGTGTGAGTTGGGGGTAGGTTAGCTCACCCAGGAAGACTTAGATGAATTCACTTGTTGTTCCTGGTGGGGCTTGGTATAGTGTCACATAGTATACACAGAATGAGTAATTTATTTTCTGCTGTTTGTTCACTGTGCTTCCGTCAGGTGTAGTTATTTTCTGTATTGGAGTGGGGCTGGGGTGCATCTCCTAGTAACCGTGCCAGGAGCTCTCCTGACCTGTTTGCTTCGGTGTGCTTTATCTGGGTGTTGGATCTGTAGTCAATTACTCGTAGACGCTCCAACAGTTCAGCATGTTGGATGTGTACCACCTGCAGCGTTTCCTTCTTAGAAGGGTCTCCAGCTGCTTCCTGCTCTAACTTGTTCATGCTGTCTTCAATAGCTTTAAGGTTTGTGTGTACTTCTTGTTTCGACCCTGCTGTAGTGCTGATAGCATGCACCCCTTGTCACTGACTTGAACGCGTCCCATTTTATGTGGCACGGGGAGGCTGAATTATAGTTCTCTGTAAAGTAGTTGGGGATAGTCGAAGCCATAGTGTCGCGGAAGACAGCATCTTCAAGTGACTGGGGGCACAGTTTCCAGGTGGGCAACGGGGTGGGGATTCTTCCCCAAGATAGGGTGACCTCTAGTGGATTGTGGTCAGAGAAAGTCTTCCCTAGGTAAGTGGTGTGAGTCACTTGTGTAGTTAGCAAGAGGGAGCAGAGTATTCTGTCCATCCGGGTATGGAGTTGGCGGGTCAGGGAATAGAAAGAGTATTCTCGGCTGTCTGGGTTCTTTAGGTGCCAAACGTATCCCAGCGCCCAATCTCCCATCCATCTGCGCAGGGCCTCCGTTTGCCGAATGGAGGCTGCTCCCGGAAGTGGGGGAGGGGTGGGAACGGTCCAGCAGGGTGTCTAGCACTGTGTCGTAATCTCCATCCAACACCCATAGGTAGGCCATCCAGTCGGTTAATGTTGTATTGAGGCTTGTAAGGAATTTGCCCTGGTTATAGTTCGGGCGTAGATGCTGCCTATTATTACGTGTATGCCATTTAGCGTGCCGTGAACCAGGATGTATCTGCCCTGTGGGTCGATGTGCTGTTCCAAAGCCATAAATGGGACCCCGTGTTTGATCCATAATTTTGCACTTCTAGCAAAGGCAGAATATGACGTAGTTAACACTTGGCCTCTCCACTTTTTGCGGAGTTTGGCCGCTTCGGAGACTGTAATGTGGGATTCCTGCAGCATTGCTATCTGTGCCCCACGACTATTTAGTTGCGCATGGATCCTATGGTGCTTGTGGAATGATCCAAGAACCCTGACATTCCAGGTTATTATGTTGTACGTGCCCAGCATGCGCTTGTGATTATGTGTGTGGTTCCTAGGCTTGTCTTAGGCCGCAAGTCTGTTGGTGTGATCGCGGTAGTGGGAGATGAGCCAGTATTCCCAGGTTCCCTTGTAACGCTCAATTCTAGGTCCAGCTCCGGAACTATGCTGGTCCAAATACAAAAAAACTAACTGTGTTAACCATTACCAGTTTATGATGTGCTTTTGCAATGAGGGATGTGCTTCCTGTGCCTAGCATTAGATGTTAGGCAATATAGTAGGCACTAAGGCCCAGATGCATCAGGGTAAAATCCGCTTGCAAAGGGACAGATTCTCAGAATCTGCACCTTTGCGACCGGTATTTTTTCATTTGGGATGCATCATCCCAAATGCAAAAATCGCAAATTAAGAATTCGCTAAATTGCGATTACTTGCATTTAAGGAATCTCAAATTGAGATTCCTTAAATGCAATGCATCAAAGTTAAAAAATTAGCGATTTCACTAATAGGAGTGACAAATTACCATGAAGTTCAACTTCATGGTAATTTGCAAAAACTTTGAAAAATGCACTTTTGTGCATTTTTCAAAGTTTCATTTTGTGCACACATATGCCCTAAGGGCATATGTGTGTGCAACGCATGTGCACAGATTAATTTCAGGGGTGCAACAGGGTGTCCCTGCACCCTTGAAATCGCATTCTCAATTTGCAATTCGCTAATTGCGATTCGCAAATTGAGAATGTCTTCCCAGTCTTTCTTATGGGCCTCTAGGCCCATAGGAATGAATGGGGAGGTATTCCTGAATTGCGACTCGCAATTTGCGAGTCGCAATTAAGGAATTTTAAGAATTCGCTCTTTTTTGAGCGAGTGCTTCTTGCATAGCATTTTCCTATTCCTTATTAGCGATTCCTTATTTTTCGCTATTAAGGAATCACAAAATGGATGCTTGATGCATCTGGGGATAAGTGTCCGGACCATGGTCTTTTGCTAGGGATTTGGTGAAGGTGGGGGATGTGAGTGCCTATGCCATCAGGTACCTCCACTGCAGGATTTACATACAGCCTGTCAAGGTAGGGCATCCCAGCCGGGTGCCACATTAGTCCAGGCAATCGTCTGCTGTTTGTGGGGTAACGGAATGGAACAAGGCAATACTGTTCTCAGAGTCCAAGTGCATACTGTTTTCTTCTGATGATTCCGACTTGGAAGGAGGGTTGCAGTCCCTGAAGGTGGCCGCCGTGGCGAGTGCTGATTCTCTGCCTTTTAGGTTCTGCTCCGGTGTGGTGTTCTTTGAATTGGTTTGCGGTTTGTTTTGGTGTGGCGTGTTCTTCTTGCTGTCGTACTCTTAAAGTTCAGGTTTGTGCTTTGCAACAAGTTTTCTGATGGTGCAGGGGGGATCGTGATTTCTAGCCACTCGTCCGCTTCTTCTGGGCTGTCAAAAAGGTGTGTCTTTTGGTCATAGATGACCTTTAGATGGGCAGTGAACAGCAGAGCATATTTGAGGTCTAGGATTCTTTTTAGTCGCTTGATACGAGGATCTTCTGCGTTGGACTAATATTGTAGAGTCTGGTTACAGTGAGATCTGGTTGTTCTCGTATTGAATTGGGGATCTTTCCCTGGCCATCTGTGCAGCGTATCTTGATCCCTGTAGTTTAGTATACGGGCGATCATAAGGTGTGGCGGGGCACCCACAGCCTGCCTCCCAGTGGGGATCCTGTGTGCCAATTCAACACAGAAGAGTTCAGATAGGCCCTCAGGGGCCATGTGCTCTCGTAACCACTGCTCCATGAATCGGGTGGCATTGGGGCGCTCACAGCGCACTGGGATGCCTATGAAGCGTACATTGTTCCTCCTTGTTCTTCCTTCGGTGCCTTCGACCCTGTCCTGTAGTGTGGTTACTTGCCGCCATAACTATGCTATTTTCTCTGCGGGTTCCTTGTGTTGTGCCAGCATTTCTGACAAGGTCAACTTGTTTGACTTTACTGTAGTTGCCAGTTTGTCATGGTCCGCTTTTAGGAGTGTAAAGCTGGTGGTCAATGAGCCCATTTATTGCTCTTTTTGCTTTTCATGAGTCTCCTACCTCCTGTTAGATTAAGTCTAGTTTACCAGGGGTTGCCTACATGTTAGTTAGTGGGATGCAGCTCATCAGGGGGGTTTGGGTGGTGTTGTCTGTGTCCTGTTGTTGCGTGGTCATGGTGATTACATCTGGTATCTTTCCTTTAGGGCGTCCCATGATGCCGTAGTAGCCGGGCCGGGCACTGATCAGGCATGTCTGAATTTTGGGGCAGCCATTTCTGCAGGTAAGTGGGGCCCCAGAGTTCAGTGTATGACAAGGTCTGGGCCCGGTTGAGGGTCATGCTGCTCCAACTGTGCTATAACCCGGGCCACTGGGATTGTTGTTCAGGATTATCCTTCCCAATAGTGGGTGCGGTGGGGGGAAGCCGGGAGGCGTGCATACAGCCGGGTTCCCTGGGGTCACGCTCATACTGTGATCTGGCTTGCAGTATTGTACCAGTTGCTCTGCAGGTGTCCCCCCTATTAAAGCAGTGTGAGGCCAGCCAGGTCCCCCCAGCAGGTTTGTCCTCAGTGGGTGATATCCCTCGGTGTGGTACGAAGCAGCACTGGCCTGGTCGCGCGACTTTCCCAACAGCTTATGGGGAGCAGCTTAGTTGGGGATGCGTGTCTACTTAGCAGGACTAAGGCCCATAGAGTGCTTATGTTCATTCACCTCGCTCCCCTCTGCACGCTTGCATGCAACTCACTACCAGTGAGGACCAGGTCTCTGGGCACGTTTCTTCTGAAGTACCCCAGGGCAGGCAGCAATAGTCAGTGCAGTTTCAACTGCTGTCTCTAGATTGTGGGCACCCCAGGTAAGAGTGGGTGCCCTGACTTGCCAGCCGGGGCCTGGTGTGAGCTGGGAGGCTGCTCTAATATTGCGGTGTGCTGCACTGGCTCTACGCTGGTTATTTAGGCCTCTGTTGCTGTCCGCTTTGCCCGATTGCAGCTCAGTGGTCCCTTCATGCTAGAGGATGTGCTTCTCCCGGAGTGGTGGGGGTGTTGGGCCTCAGTGAGAGGTCGCAGGTGCTGCTGTCTCACCAGGCCTCACTGCACGTCGGGCTGCAGGATCCCGGGTATCTATTTGTGGGTGAGATATGTTCTAATCCCTTCTGTCCATTGGACTCACTGCCTTTCAGCATGTATTCGCCGGCACCGGATTGCTGTGAGGTGTTTCTGGATGAGGTGGAGAGGAGGTCTGTGCTGACCCGGCTTCCAGCGGTTCCTTCGAGCGAGGTCCGGCCTGTGCTGGGAAGTCGTCCCACTGTCGTGGCTCACAGCTACAGTCGTCGGTGAAAATCCTGGGGACTCTGCCATTAGGGACACCTTAGGCCACAGGCCAATGAAGAGAAGACCCCGGGCCAGCCTCTCTAGGAGCTCCGGAGGGACCTCCACCAGATCACCTTGTCCTCTGGTTAGGTGGGTGGCCTCGCAGTCCAGCAGCGGTGCCTTCGCAGAAATTGCCTCTGATCCACGCAGGTAAGGGCTCTCAGCTCCCGTATGCTGTTTCTGATTCTTTTCCGAGAGCATTAGCTCCGAGGCATGTGCAGCCACCGGGTTGGGAATCCCCATCATGGTCGGGGATCAGTAGGGTGCAGGAGTCTTTTTTGCTGATCGTTCAGTGTCTCATCGTTTCTGCTTCTGTTGGCAGGTGTTGTTTCAGTAGATGGCACCCAGCTTCGCTGATGTTTGCTGGATTTTTGGTCCAGGCATGGAGCTCAGCTATAGTGTGCCCGCAATGCTTTGTGGTTAGCCACGCCCCCTCTGTGCGGAAAAGTTCTGGAAGATGAGGAGATCGACAAAATTTCTACTACCCAGCATTCCCGCACTTTTCCATATAAAATCGTTAACTCACTTCTGTGGAATGGCCCAGCACCTGCAACAAGAACTGACAGAACCAATAACTATTACAAGACCACATTGACTTCATATAATCACAGTTTTCATACCTTCTTCAGCAGGCCCTGCTAATTCTGAAGTGTATAAATAACCACTATTCCAGACCTCAATATATTGTGCCTATTTCAAAAGTACATTTGATTCCTTCATTGGATTTTACCAAATAATTTGCTCCATGGTCAGTACACAATGAAAAATCCCTATAAGCTATAGGTTCGTTTTTGGTATCCAACAAACACTATATAGCCCTGCAAACAGAATAGTCTGAT
This sequence comes from Lissotriton vulgaris, assembly GCF_964263255.1. Taxonomy (NCBI): domain Eukaryota; kingdom Metazoa; phylum Chordata; class Amphibia; order Caudata; family Salamandridae; genus Lissotriton; species Lissotriton vulgaris. The sequence goes on along the minus strand of NC_141694.1, from coordinate 782,472,486 downwards.
AAATGTAATGGCATACTACTGTTGTAATTTGGTCACTAGGGCAACATTTTTTAAAAGAAACACATTATCACCAATTTCTTTTTTTCCAACTTATTTTCATTATTTTTTATTTTAACAATTTGCTTCATCAGGAAACCATTGGCAATCTACACAAAAATTACCTAGCTGACGGCTAATTTTGTCTAGTGTTCAGAACTCTTCAGCATTATGGGTTTACTCATGGTTTCACACCTGTTTGCCCCACAAATTGCAAATAGGTTTAATCCACACAAAACAGGAAAAATGGACTGCCAGTTAGAAAATTGCAAAAATAGTGGTAACAACATAGTTTTTCCTTCATAACTCTGCTTGTTCTTTGACGATGGTTATCATAGCACATCAATCTTTTTGGCTGGTGCCATTTTTAGAAAAACAAAATACACTTCATTGCAAAGCACTTTTCCCTCATTTTCCCAAAAAGAACAAACGTTGCTATATTTTGTCTATTTACTGCAATGAAATTCACAAGCACTGGGTACCTTTTCAATCCACAAGATGTGGGGGAAAAAGGATACACATTTCACATGTAAACCTTTTGTGGGAAAAAGATATGAATGTGTAAGTGTGAAGTCATCCAAAAATCAAAAAAGGGTTCAGCACTGGGGAAGAAAAAGTCTCTTCAGCTAAGTAGGTAAGGGAAAATTCTTATTGTTTTCCGTTCATGTTTAAACTGGTGGACTGCCAGGAGATACTGACTGCTATCTTTATTTATGATTTTTATTAAAAACTACCAAGAGGGCTTGTTGGAAATTTGCCCATTCTGCAGCATCACCCCGAATTATTTTTGCTAACCCCTATTTTTGCTTCTTCGAGTACTCTGTGTACCACTGCTTACCAGTAGTTAGGTGTTTGTACTCCTTCTTTCAACATGATGAAATTGGTATACTCCTGAATAGGAACATAAGGCAAATGTTACAAATGGACTGCAGCACACATTGTGCTATCCAGTACAGTCACAATGTAAACATGACTGCAGGCTTGCCATCATTAGCCTGGTTGTGCAGGTTTCAACTCCAAATTTGATTAGTCAAATTTACCCATTTTAAAAAGCCTAGACCGTCCTTTTGAATATTTTTAAGTCAACTCTACCTAGGCCTTATTACCCATAAGGCAGGGTGAATGGTATTAAAAAGTAGAATATGTAAACGTCTAACATTAGCAATGTCCTAACAGTAAAAATGCCCTAAAAGCTGTTTTCAGTGTTGGGGGTTGCCTGTTGCATAGGAAAGAATTGGGATACAATAGAAAGTTTAATAAATGTTATCTCTGTCTAGGAAACAAATATACAATTATTTTTTGTGCTTTTTCAATTGTTTACTATAAGCCCAATTCACTGGTCCAGTCAGATTGGTAAAATATATTTTGGAATGAGGACTTTTAAAAAGTTACTTTTACCCGGATCACTGACATAATATAGAATGACAAAATATAGACTTACCAAAATATAGAATGCCAAAATATCGAATTCCTATCTACAAACAGGTAAGTACAAAAATATCGAATCCAAAATATAGTCTGTAAAAAATATAGTCAGTCAAAATATCGAATTTTTTTAAATGTCTTAAAAGTAATTTAAAATTATTGAAATAATAAATATAATTAACTAAAACATACTGAAAAATACTCAAATAACCCTAAAATTAAGATATAATTAATTTAAGTTATTAATAAAAAATGTACAATATTTTACCGTAGGATAGCAGGAGGGTAACATTTAATATTACCACTCCAGTGAGTGCAACAGTAGGGAAAGCGTTGGATAGCGTAGGGGTAAAAAACTACTATTCCCACTCCAGAGAGTGCAACAGTAGGGAAAGCGTTGGATAGCGTAGGGGTAAAAATTACTATTCCCACTCCAGAGAGTGCAGCAGTAGGGAAAGCGTTGGATAGCATAAGGGTAAAAATTACTATTCCCAATCCAGAGAGTGCAACAGTAGGGAAAGCATTGGATAGCGTAGGGGTAAGAATTACTATTCCCACTCCAGAGAGTGCAACAGTAGGGAAAGCGTTGGATAGCGGGAGGGTGAAAATTACTATTCCCACTCCAGTGAGTTTAACAGTAGGGAAAGTAATGATTTGATATATTATTAAAAATAAATAAATATCAATACCAATAAAACATTAATTGAAATTAATAACCAATTTAATATTATGTAATAATTAATTAAAAATACAACTACATATTAGTTATTAAAAATTAATAACCTATTCATAATTATTTAACAACTAAATAATTTTCAATAACAAAAACTAATTAATAATAAAAATTAATACCAATTAAACATTAACAGTAAATTAATTATCAATACGCAAAAAGTATTTTTAATATGTAATTACTTACAATTACATTACTTCCCACCCTATTCCCCTATAAACCCACATCCCACTACAGAAAATACATTAATACAATTATCATAATTATCAAATATTTAATTACAATATTATACAAAATAATTACCAATTAATAAAAATTAATTGCCAATTAATAGAAATTAATTACCAATTAAAACTTAATTAACAATAAATTTAAAATCAATACCAATAAATGAAAAAAATTATTTACTTAATTACAATTAAATTACTTCCCACCCTATTCCCCTATAAACCCACAACCCGCTACAGAAAATAAATTTAGAAAATTAACATAATTAACAAATAATCAATTAATACAAATAATTGGCAATTAATACAAATAATTACCAGTTAAAACATAACAATAAATTTAAAATGAATACCAATAAATAAATAAAAATATTTAATTAATTACAATTAAATTACTTCCCACCCTATTCCCCTATAAACCCACAACCCGCTACAGAATTAAATTGCGCAAAAATTAAATAACATAATATTCATGACTTAAAATACATTAAACATACATTACAAAAATTAATATACACTTTTCACACATATACTAACATACAAAACACTTTAAAAAAATTGATATTATTAAAAAATCGATATATTTAATGCCTAAATTGTTTACTTCGATATTTTGACTTCTATATTTTGAAAATCGATATTACTTACCTTAAATTCGATATTTTTAACCACTATATTGTGTCCATTCGATATTTTGTCCATTCTATATTTTTACTTCGATATTATGTCTATTCTATATTTTGGAATCAATATTATGACTGTGTACCACTTTTACCCTGCCCGAGGTCCCCAGAAGCTCTACATTTTGTTCTGTCACTTCTGGGATCCAGTAATTACCATTTCAATGACCATGAATGAGATGTGAACTTGCCCCCCGGACAGGCACAAAAGGCCTTGGATGTGGGGAGGTAATTTTTATGCCCTTGACAGGATGTTCTGTGGACTGGGATGGAAGACTTGGTTAACTTCAAAGAGGCCTATCCTGTCACAAGTAGATGCAGTTAACACGAAAGCCTGCATCCCTGTTTTGTCCCCATAGCCAAACTGGCCGCCATAACACTTGGCCTCTTACTGTTGGAGTGTCAAGACCTGCTTGTCATGGCTGCGGGGTTTGCATATAACATTTAGGGTTTACTTTAAAAGATAGAAATAGAATGCCAAAACAATTTGTGTGTGCATACTGTCTGATTGCTAAAAACCCTGATTTGTTCTACCAGATTTCGTCACTCAGAGGTACTGACCCCCAAGACAAGAGTGTCATTCAGCCCATCCACCTTATCCAAACCACCTATACAAAGGGCCACATTACAGAAGAGCAGAGCATACCTCTCTAATTTCTACTCCCCCATATGCCCAACACAACTAATTGTGGCGTGAGCCATATGCGTATGTCCACCACCTCAGTTTGTCGTGAACCCACCTTCTCTCAGTATTTCAGAATCAACAAGCATTTCAACGGTGTATGGAGCATCATACCTCCTCCTGGCAAGGGTCTGAGTCACACCTCTCCAATTGGTACAGGCGCTCCCTCACAAAGTATACTCTGTGGAGTAGCTTCAGCTGGACAAGAAAAAAGCAGCCCTGATCACCACCTCACGCAGGTATCGGCAGGCCACACCCCATGCCTCACCTTCCAATACCCTCAGGTCTCTTCCCAGTGATCCCTGAGGAGGATCAAATCAGGGAGGCTATGTGCCAAAATATTAGTGTATACTAGATAGACAGCTTTCTCATGCAGTGGGGCTAAAAATACCCAGCACTCTAGAGGGTCCCTCCAACAGTGGAAAGCTGCATCTTAGAATATGTTCCATCTGTAAATACTTGAGATATTGGCTACCTGACAACTTACATTCAGCCTGCACTACAGGAAAGGTAAGCAATTTGCCATCTCTTCAGACATCTCCCACCACTGAGATACCCAGCACACTCCACTTCTTGTAGCCTTCAATTTTCCAAAGTCTTTCCAGGTTCTCCACCTCCCACAGTGGAGTCGCCGGTGTGGCCTGCCCCTTCCAACCTATGAGTTTCTCTGGGCTCAACCAAATGTAAATCACCAAGGCTGTTGGTGACAGAAGCCACTTTGACCCCCCATACAGGTTATACAGGTACCCCACAGAGTACATCACCCTCCTACCTGCCTGGAGTGATGCTTCATTCTGTTTGGAAAAGACCCAGTCATTTGCCACAACCTAGTGGGCCATCCAGTAATACTGCCTGAGTTTCTGGAAAGCTATTTCCCCATCCTAGGTCTTCTTTGTCAATGTTGATAGGGCTATAGGGGAGTGGGGGGGCTGCCATTCCACAACAGGGTTCTTGTGACCTCAGCTATCTTCCTGAAAAACCTGTCCGGCACGGGATAGGATGTGTCCTGGAGAATGTATAGGACCTTGGGAAGATATATAATTTTGAACAATGCCGCCCTGACTAGCAAGTACAGAAGGAGGTTGCGCCAATGACTCACGTCCTGCTTGTAGTTCTTCAGGATTCTCCCAAATTTAGCCCTGAAAAAACACTTCAGGTCGGCTGTCACAAATATGCCCAGATAATTGAAACTGGGGAGAAATTCTTTGGAGGACGTCACTCTGTTGGCGGATATGCTACCTACTTATTCCAATGAATGCGCAGCCCTGTGTACTCCCCATATATACACAATATCTCCAGGACTCGTTACAATAACTGGTTGAGCTCCACCATAAAAAGTAGAATGTCATTCGTGTGGAGTGATACTACATCCTCACAGGCTGAGTACCAGGGCAAGACTCTGATTTGGGCAACTCTCCGGATCGTGCTCACTTTTTGCTTCTCGGCATTATTATTAAATTGTACTCTTTTCTTCTAATTCATTTTGAGATTTTTATTGTTTTGCATTTTGACTTGTTACTGTTTGGTACTGTATAAGTACTTAGAAATAGCCTCTAAGTTAAACCTGTCTGGTCTGTGCAATAGCTACCAAGGGGTTGAACTCATCCTAATTTGGTGACTTTAAGGGTTCAACTTCACTCTGAATATTATTTGAGGGGTGTACCTACCCCCTCAACTAATCACCCAATTTCTTACATGGCTTTCTGACTTTGTGAAGTCAGCACATTTATGCACCCCAAAATTATTAGGACTCTCCCTCGTGCAATGTAAGTCTATATTTTTCGAGTCCACAAGCCAACTTTACCTGAAGTATCAATAAAATACCCTGGATAAAGTATTTTTTGGGTGGTTTTCATACTACTTCCTAGAGCTGCCAAACTTGCCACATATGGCTTGAGTGCTTTTCCATCATGGTCATACACAAGGAAATTGAGTGAAACATATCCATTGCAAGTTTAGTAAGTATCACGTACATGGCTAACGTCTTGGGAACTTGGGGCCATATGTAGGTAGCTTAATACCGGTTGGTAACGGCCGAAAATCAGTAAATTTCCCGTTGCCGACTGGTATTTAGCTTATTTTAATTTAGGTGGCTGGATTTAAGGATTCGGTAATTTACCGAATCAGTAATTTAAGGAATCGGTAAATTACCGAATTCTTAAAATACCAAATCAGTAAATTACTGAATCCTTAAATCCTATGTAGGGAGCAATCAAGTGAGTGCATTTTGGATTTCAGGATTCGTTATTTACCACCAACTACAAGTTGGTGGTAAATATCGAATACCTTTAAAAAAGCAATCTTGTGCTTTTTTAAAAGTGCCATGTGGCAGACATACATGCCCTTAGGGCATGTATGTGTGCCACATGTGCACAAATGCACGATTCAGGGGTGCAACAGGGTGTCAATGTGACACCCTGCCATCCTTGAATATGCACCTCCTATTACCGATTCGGTATTTACTGAATCGGTAATAGTGAATGGATTCCCATTCATTGCTATGGGCCTCCAGGGCCATAGGAATGAATAGGGATTACCGAATCGGTAAATACTGAATCGGTAATACCGAATATTACCTATTAGGTAAAATTTACCGATTTTTTACCTACATACTATTTACCGATTCTTAAATACCGAATCGGTAAAATTCGGTATTTAAGAATTGGTAAAATAGAGATTACCTACATATGGCCCAAAATTTGATTTTCTCTCGAAAAATATTCACAAATAACCTCATGTGAAATCATTTGTATGCACTTTATCAATGTAATTTTGAACGCTGGATTTTAAAAAAGTTTCCACATTTTGGTCTTTTCCAACTATGACAGCTTTTTACAATTTGCCTAACTATAATTTTGTCTCTTTTTAGGTATAATGTTTTTGCACAGGCTGTATAATCTTACTGAAATAAAATATTAATTTTGTTATATGATATTATGTGCAAATTATTCTCTTTCAAAAAGGGATGCCTCGCATGGAATGCATCAGGATTTTTGCACATTCTGTATTACAGAAGAAATCTTTTTTGGGGTCCTTTTCTGTTCTGGTAGTGCAAAACAAATAAGTAGTAGCAATTGTTCTGCAAGTTCACCATTCAGGCACAAAAAGCGGAAAACAGGATATAAAGAGCAAACATCGAAACAGTACAAATTATGCTCAGCCAGGTTAAAATGCGCACAATATGTTCTTATTTCTTGCATAGTTTGAGTGTGAATAGCTGCTACTGAGCACCTTACTCTTGACAAGATGTCAAGGAGGGATAAGTCAATGGGAAATATACCATTGATCGAACTGGATCCGGTGTTATACAACTTGCTGCAAGAATATGGCTATTGGCTGACTGCCAAATTAATTTTGAGGTCTTAGCCTAATGCCAACAGTACTCTCTGATGATGAAGCCAAGTCCTCAAGACTGAGTAAATATTCATAGATATAAGCTATATTTTGTAATGGTGGAGGTGAATTGCAATCGAATGTGTTTTTACTGGCTCCGAATGATCCTCCTGAACCATGGAGGTTCTTGTTAGGGCTAAGCATGGGCGGAAAATCCGTTACGCTCGCGGATTTTGCGGATTTTCGGTAAATTCGCAATCCGCGAACGCTCGCGAATTTACCGAAAATCCGCAAAATTCGAACGCAGCGGATTTTTTTTTCTTGGTGATACAATTTTGCGGCGCGCGGCGTTTACTTACCGTCATTCAGCGTTTGCCGAGTTGTTTTTCTTGATATTTTGCGAGTGCTGCGCCATTTTGGATCTTGCTGCGGGATCCCGCTGGAATTTGGCGAGCGCGATTACGTAATCGCGGCTTGCCAACTTGCACAGCGAGAGTTTGTCAACGCGAGTACGCCGTGATCACGTATCCCGGTACTTCGCAATGGCGAGCTTGTAGATGCGGCGAGCAGCAACAATCTCGCACTCGCGAAAATACAAAATTTGCAATTCTGCACAAGAAATCCACCAGCAAGCAGCATAAACCTTCTGGAAATGATCATTTTTATCTGAATAACTCCTCAGGTTGACATTTGCCTGCACTTTTTTTGCGAGGAGTCCATTTTGGGGAGGGGGGGTGGGAGGAAGGAAGTGCCCCACAGTCTTCAACTTCCTGTTCCTGTCCAGCAGGCTCCTCCCAGTGCTTTGTCCATCTCCTGGTCACTTTTCATTTGGATCTGGAGCTGGAAGGATTACTTTTTGTGGATGCTGCTGGATATTTGGATTTGAGGCCTTTTTGACTTTCTTTGGATCACTTTTGGATTAGAAATTTCACAAGTAAGTTTGTTTGGGGCATTACAGTTGCTGCAACTACAATTTTGGAATTTTCGATTTTTAGGCTGTTTTGGGGCCTTTTGCCCAGGGGTACTCAGTGGTGGGTGCACTGAGTCTTTCTGTGGGGTGTTTTGAATTTAAACATCATGGAGGGGCTGGATGGCTTGGGATTGTGCTGATTTTTCTGTGATTTGCGTTTTTTTGGCCTGTTGTATCCTTTTCACCAGGGGTAGTGAGTGTTGCATGGGCCTAGTCTTTCTGTGGGTTTTCTTGATTTAAACATCATGGAGGGGCTGGATGGCTTGGGATTGTGCTGATTTTTCTGTGTTTTTCGATTTTTTGGGGTGTTCATGGGGACAGGCCATGTGGGTGGGGGCCATTTTGAATGCTGCTACAGGCCCTGGCCATGTGCTGGGAGGGAGGGGCCATTTTGAATGCAGGCAGTGTTCTCAGGCCTGCACCCATTTTGCCTAGCTTTCATCCATTATGCCCAGGGGTAGTGAGTGGTGCATGTGCCTAGTCTTTCTGTGGGATTGTGCTGATTTTTTCGTGTTTTTCGATTTTTGGGGGTGTTCATGGGGACAGGCCATGTGGGTGGGGGCCATTTTGAGTGCTGCTACAGGCCCTGGCCATGTGCTGGGAGGGAGGGGGCCATTTTGAATGCAGGCAGTGTTCTCAGGCCTGCACCCATTTTGCCTAGCTTTCACCCATTATGCCCAGGGGTAGTGAGTGGTGCATGTGCCAAGTCTTTCTGTGGGATTGTGCTGATTTTTCCGTGTTTTTCGATTTTTGGGGGTGTTCATGGGGACAGGCCATGTGGGTGGGGGCCATTTTGAGTGCTGCTACAGGCCCTGGCCATGTGCTGGGAGGGAGGGGGCCATTTTGAATGCAGGCAGTGTTCTCAGGCCTGCACCCATTTTGCCTAGCTTTCATCCATTATGCCCAGGGGTAGTGAGTGGTGCATGGGCCTAGTCTTTCTGTGGGTTGTCTTGAATTTAAACATCATGGAGGGGCTGGATGGCTTGGGATTGTGCTGATTTTTCTGTGTTTTTCGATTTTTTGGGGTGTTCATGGGGACAGGCCATGTGGGTGGGGGCCATTTTGAGTGCTGCTACAGGCCCTGGCCATGTGCTGGGTGGGAGGGGGCCATTTTGAATGCAAGCAGTGTTCTCAGGCCTGCACCCATTTTGCCTAGCTTTCATCCATTATGCCCAGGGGTAGTGAGTGGTGCATGGGCCTAGTCTTTCTGTGGGTTGTCTTGAATTTAAACATCATGGAGGGGCTGGATGGCTTGGGATTGTGCTGATTGTTCTGTGATTTCCGTTTTTTTGGCCTGTTGTGGCCTTTTCACCAGGGGTAGTGAGTGGTGCATGTGCCTAGTCTTTCTGTGGGTTATCTTGAATTTAAACATCATGGAGGGGCTGGATGGCTTGGGATTGTGCTGATTTTTCTGTGTTTTTCGATTTTTTGGGGTGTTCATGGGGACAGGCCATGTGGGTGGGGGCCATTTTGAGTGCTGCTACAGGCCCTGGCCATGTGCTGGGAGGGAGGGGGCCATTTTGAATGCAGGCAGTGTTCTCAGGCCTGCACCCATTTTGCCTAGCTTTCATCCATTATGCCCAGGGGTAGTGAGTGGTGCATGGGCCTAGTCTTTCTGTGGGTTGTCTTGAATTTAAACATCATGGAGGGGCTGGATGGCTTGGGATTGTGCTGATTTTTCAGTGATTTTCGTTTTTTGGCATGTTGTGGCCTTTTCACCAGGGGTAGTGAGTGGTGCATGTGCCTAGTCTTTCTGTGGGTTGTCTTGAATTTAAACATCATGGAGGGGCTGGATGGCTTGGGATTGTGCAGATTTTTCTGTGATTTTTGTTTTTTTGGCCTGTTGTGGCCTTTTCACCAGGGGTAGTGAGTGGTGCATGTGCCTAGTCTTTCTGTGGGTTGTCTTGAATTTAAACATCATCGAGGGGCTGGATGGCTTGGGATTGGGCTGATTTTTCTGTGTTTTCCGATTTTTTGGGGTGTTCATGGGGACAGGCCATGTGGGTGGGGGCCATTTTGAATGCTGCTACAGGCCCTGGCCATGTGCTGGGAGGGAGGGGCCATTTTGAATGCAGGCAGTGTTCTCAGGCCTGCACCCATTTTGCCTAGCTTTCATCCATTATGCCCAGGGGTAGTGAGTGGTGCATGTGCCTACTCTTTCTGTGGGTTGTCTTGAATTTAAACATCATGGAGGGGCTGGATGGCTTGGGATTGTGCTGATTTTTCTGTGATTTTCGTTTTTTTGGCCTGTTGTGGCCTTTTCACCAGGGGTAGTGAGTGGTGCATGTGCCTAGTCTTTCTGTGGGTTGTCTTGAATTTAAACATCATGAAGGGGCAGGATGGCTTGGGATTGTGCTGATTTTTCTGTGTTTTTCGATTTTTTGGGGTGTTCATGGGGACAGGCCATGTGGGTGGGGGCCATTTTGAGTGCTGCTACAGGCCCTGGCCATGTGCTGGGAGGGAGGGGCCATTTTGAATGCAGGCAGTGTTCTCAGGCCTGCACCCATTTTGCCTAGCTTTCATCCATTATGCCCAGGGGTAGTGAGTGGTGCATGTGCCTAGTCTTTCTGTGGGATTGTGCTGATTTTTCGTGTTTTTCGATTTTTTGGGGTGTTCATGGGGACAGGCCATGTGGGTGGGGGCCATTTTGAGTGCTGCTACAGGCCCTGGCCATGTGCTGGGTGGGAGGGGGCCATTTTGAATGCAGGCAGTGTTCTCAGGCCTGCACCCATTTTGCCTAGCTTTCATACTTTATTCCCAGGGGTAGTGAGTGGTGCATGGGCCTAGTCTTTCTGTGGGTTGTCTTGAATTTAAACATCATGGAGGGGCTGGATGGCTTGGGATTGTGCTGATTTTTCTGTGTTTTTCGATTTTTTGGGGTGTTCATGGGGACAAGCCATGTGGGTGGGGGCCATTTTGAGTGCTGCTACAGGCCCTGGCCATGTGCTGGGTGGGAGGGGGCCATTTTGAATGCAGGCAGTGTTCTCAGGCCTGCACCCATTTTGCCTAGCTTTCATCCATTATGCCCAGGGGTAGTGAGTGGTGCATGGACCTAGTCTTTCTGTGGGTTGTCTTGAATTTAAACATCATGGAGGGCTGGATGGCTTGGGATTGTGCTGATTTTTCTGTGTTTTTCGATTTTTTGGGGTGTTCATGGGGACAGGCCATGTGGGTGGGGGCCATTTTGAGTGCTCCTACAGGCCCTGGCCATGTGCTGGGAGGGAGGGGGGCATTTTGAATGCAGGCAGTGTTCTCAGGCCTGCACCCATTTTGCCTAGCTTTCATCCATTATGCCCAGGGGTAGTGAGTGGTGCATGGACCTAGTCTTTCTGTGGGTTGTCTTGAATTTAAACATCATGGAGGGGCTGGATGGCTTGGGATTGTGCTGATTGTTCTGTGATTTTCGTTTTTTTGGCCTGTTGTGGCCTTTTCACCAGGGGTAGTGAGTGGTGCATGTGCCTAGTCTTTCTGTGGGTTGTCTTGAATTTAAACATCATGGAGGGGCTGGATGGCTTGGGATTGTGCAGATTTTTCTGTGATTTTTGTTTTTTTGGCCTGTTGTGGCCTTTTCACCAGGGGTAGTGAGTGGTGCATGTGCCTAGTCTTTCTGTGGGTTGTCTTGAATTTAAACATCATGGAGGGGCTGGATGGCTTGGGATTGGGCTGATTTTTCTGTGTTTTCCGATTTTTTGGGGTGTTCATGGGGACAGGCCATGTGGGTGGGGGCCATTTTGAATGCTGCTACAGGCCCTGGCCATGTGCTGGGAGGGAGGGGCCATTTTGAATGCAGGCAGTGTTCTCAGGCCTGCACCCATTTTGCCTAGCTTTCATCCATTATGCCCAGGGGTAGTGAGTGGTGCATGTGCCTACTCTTTCTGTGGGTTGTCTTGAATTTAAACATCATGGAGGGGCTGGATGGCTTGGGATTGTGCTGATTTTTCTGTGATTTTTGTTTTTTTGGCCTGTTGTGGCCTTTTCACCAGGGGTAGTGAGTGGTGCATGTGCCTAGTCTTTCTGTGGGTTGTCTTGAATTTAAACATCATGAAGGGGCTGGATGGCTTGGGATTGTGCTGATTTTTCAAGTTTTTTTTCGATTTTTTGGGGGTGTATAACTGAACTGATGTTCCTCTGTCTTCCATTGCTTTTAGGTGCACAAGACTCAAGAGAACCACCAGTGCCAGGAAGAAGTCCTGCAGCGGTGTGTGTGTGCAGCATAACGTCACGCGACGTCACGTCTGGCCACAGACAACTCTGCAACTCGTGCAACTGCGGCCTGCTGTTCTGACCTGCTCTAAAGAAGATGGCCCCAAAAAAAGTTCTCCGTAGCTCCTCTATCAAGAAAGTTGCCAGTAAGGAGCAGAAGAAGCAAGTTACCAAGGAGGCTGGTGTGCCTGCCGCCGCGTTTTTTGGGAGTAAAAAAAAAAGTACGCCTGCAGCAGCAGCGGGATCTGCTGGGGACCAAGCTGGGAGCAGCACCCCCGCTCCATTGAGCTCAGTGCCTCCACCACCACCACGCCAACTTAAGTCCAAGCCCCTGAGTGCTGCAGAGGCAGTCAGTGTACTTCTTCAATCACCATCGACCAGTGATGTTGGCTCATCGCAAGAAAGTAGCAGCAATGTCCCTGAATCAACACAGGTTGTTGTAACTCATCTGACAAGTGTTGAACAACCACAGCCGCAACAACAACCACATGTGCAAGTACAAGCCTAAGTACATGTGGAAGGAGAGGCAGCGCAAGGAGATGCGCAAGCAGAGGTGCATGGAGGGTCACAACAAGTGCCCACGATAGTTGTTCCTCCCGAAGTAGGGGCACATCAGGAAATCGACAATCAAGCCGAGGTATCATTGGAAGCCACTCCTCCTGATGATCATTCATTGTCTTCCACATCCCTAGCAAGAAAAAGATCAAGGTTGGTGTCTACATCTTCTTCAAGCCCACCTCCTTCTGATGATCTGGATGAAGATTGGGAACCATCACGGCCGTCTGAGAGTGAGGCACACCATGATCTGACAAAGGTACTTAAGCGTAAAAGGAAGGTCGTCGAAAAACTCATAGTTATGGAGTGTGATGAGGCTCAACAAGAAGTGGCGGATACTCCTGCTGATGAAGACTCTCACGACGACGACGCAGTCATCATAAAGGTCACTGCAGCCCCAGCGGGCATGCAGCAAAAAGACATTTTGACCCTAGCCCGAGAAGCTGCTGAGCGTGATGATGTTGTCGATGAGGAGGCAATGGAAGAAACACCACAATCATTGGAGTTAACTAGTACACCAACACCTACCTCTTCCATATTTCTTAGTCGCCAGAAGGGACCTCCATCCACCTCGACCTCAATTAGTGGTGGTGAAATTGCAAAACGTACTGAAGTTCGGTAATCCAAATCCTCCACTTCATCTGGCATTAGCAGCAGGACCACCACCACCAGTATCGCCGCCTCCTCCGGCCCCCAAAGACATTTCAAGTCCGCAGTTTGGGACTTCTTTAGTGTTTGCCCAAAAAAGGAAAACTTTGCCATTTGTAGCATTTGTAAGTTGGCAGTTAGTCGTGGTAAGTTTGGTTCCAACTATGGTACCGGAGGCCAGAGAGGTCATCTTGAAAGAAAGCACGCTGTCAAATGGTTTGCGCACCTACAGGCGATCAAGGAAGCCCGAATTGCACGTAATGCTGTTTCATCTGATGATGACGAGGAGGAAGAAGACTTGTCAAACACTTCACTTACACCGGCCAGTACCCCTGTCAGCAGCACACCCCATGTGAGCTTCACTAAGAGTGTGGGAGAGAGTGAAACACCAATGCGAAAAAGTTCATCAGGGAGCGTAACTGGGTCGAAGATATCATCATCATCCCGTAAATGCTTGGTCCAGGACAACATTAAAAAGATGTTGTTTACAGAAGCGCATTATGAACGCAACCACCCACTGACGCGTCTGTATAACACTAAGCTGGCTAAAATGCTAGCTCTGGACCTTCTCCCTTTTTCTTTTGTAGAAGGGGTTGGTTTTCTAGAATTAGTGGCAGCGCTCTGCCCTAAATGGAAGGTTCCTAGACGGTTCTATTTTGCCAGAGTTGCGGTTCCAGCACTACAAGAAGATGTGCTGGAGGTGATTGGGGCAGCTTTGCAGAAGAGTGCTGTTCACACTATACATCTGACAACAGACATATGGACCAGTGGCGCAGGCGCTGATTACATGTGCATCACTGCACACTGGGTCTCTTTTTCAGGGGTTAAAGCAAAGCTAAACGCAGGTGTTGACCCGGACCAAGTTTTCAAAGCTGCTCGGAAACATGCAACACTAGCCATGTTTGGTTTGGAGAAACGTCACACAGCACAAAACATTTTGGATGAGTTTAACACAAAGGTCCTTGACTGGCTGTTCCCAAAAAAACGCCAGATTGGTTATGTTTCCACGGATAATGGCGCCAATGTAGTTAAGGCCATGGAGCTGTGTCAGTATTTCAGAGTGCCGTGTTTGGCGCACTGTATAAACCTGGTTGTCAAAAAATTCTTGAGTGATAAAGAGAGTCCAGCGTACGAGGTATTGGAGACCTGCCGAAAAATGTGCAACCATTTCAGCCATTCTTTTAAGGCCCGGAAGCATCTGAGGAGCCTGCTACATGAATGTTGAATGCCAGTGAAAGCACTCATCCAGGAGGTGGCAACACGTTGGAACTCAACCTTCTACATGCTTGAGCGTCTGTATGAGCAGTATACGGTACTCGATCGATATTTCTTAACACAGGGTACAGCTCAGAAGGACCTGAGGATGGGTGCGGAGCAATGGCACATAGTTAAAAGTCTGACACGCATGCTTCGTCCATTTGAGGTCTTCACGCGTGCAGTCAGCAAGGAGGACTGTAATTTGGGAAAAGCTATCCCATTGTTGTACATGCTGGAGCACCAACTGAAGGAGGTGTGTTCTGTGTTTCAAAAAGATGAAAAAAACAAAGACCCTTTTGTTTTGGCGGAAAAATTATTAGAGCGCCTACGTGGTGATGAACGTCTTAAAATGATCCACTCAGAACAGCATTACATTTGTGCTACTATTCTGGATCCACGCTACAAAAAGGCGCTGGCAGGCCAAGCATTCTTTCCTTTTGATGATGAACATGTTCCAAAGTAAAAACGTTGGCTAGCCTTGTCAGCCAAGAGGTTTGAAAGAGAACGGCGGAAATTTGAAGGAAAAGGCAGTACATCAGCATCAGCAGGCCATCCCCAGTCAAAACAATCCACTTATGCACCTGTGGCTGTGGCACAAGTGACCTCACCAGACACAACAGAAACATTGGAGGCTGAGGAGGATTGGCTAGCTCGGCTTGGGTTTGGTTCTCAAAAGGTCACAGGCACAGCAACAGCTAAGCAAAGTGGAGGAACCTTGGAGGAGGACCTTGAGTCAATGGTGAAGGACTATCTTAATGACTCAACGAAGGTCTATGTTAATGCTGACCCATTGGCGTACTGGCATGGGAAAAAAGAATTCTGGCCACAGCTCTCCAACCTGGCTTTAAACTACTTGTCTTGCCCACTCGCAAGTGTGTCTTCTGAACGTGTTTTCAGTGCTGCTGGTGCCATTGTAACTCCCAAACGGAGCCGCCTCTCGCCTAGAAATGTGGAGAGGTTAACAATGATCAAGATGAATCAGCACCTCATACCACCAGATTACAGATTACGAGAAAGCGCGCCGGATGAAGACGAGGTGGACAGCAACGTAGATGAGGGAATTTCTACTCTGTCAGGTGACACTGAGCTCACCCTGCCTGAATTTGCAGAGTATGAAGACGAAGCCTTATTCTTATTCCTGGACCTTAACACCGAGCCCTGAAAATGAGACAATGAATCAATAACTTTCTTTTAGTCCTTATTCACTTTCATTCCTGTGTGTCTGTCTTTCTTTGTTGTGCACAGTTAATATAATTCAAACTTTAATCACCTAATCACAAAAACAAGCCCATCAGCAGAACTGTCTTCACTTGTTTGCTTATTGATTTGAAGGTGCCGCAGTCTGCATTCCTCAGGTTCACAAGTTCAGAAGAACAGGCTCCTCTATCCTCCTCCTCCAGACTCCTATTTCCATCAAAGCAGAGGGCTGGATTACGCCCAATGAAGAAAGACTCAGCACTTGTGGGGGTGTTCTACTTCTTTGCGGGTGAGTTGACGGCTCTGGGGCCATTGCTGGGAAGCTCCAATACCGGATAAAAGTGGTTTGGACCAAATCGGAGGCGGAATTTTGTTTGCGTTTTTGCTGACTTGCTTGCCTTTGAGGTGCTCTTTGGGGGGCTTCCTGGTGTTTGTGGGTGGGTTTCGGGGTCTGGGAGCACTGCTGGGACACTCTAATCTTGATTGCATTTGCTTTTCAGGAAATCCGTGGTGGTAAACTGGAGTTATGGCCTAGCTACACAGCGCTTTTGGACCGAAGGCCGAGAAATATTGCAAGTATGAGATTTTGCTTTTGGGCTGTTTGGGGGTGTTGTGCTTTTTGGCGGGTGGGTTGGCGGGTCTTTGGGCATTCCTGGGAAGGTCTAATACCGGATACAAGTGGTTGGGAGAAAATCCACGCTGATTTTCTTTTTACTATTTCTGACATTTTGCTCAATGTAGCGTTTTCGGGGGCCTGTTTGGGGGGCTTCCTGGTGTTTGGGGGTGGGTTTCGGGGTCTGGGAGCACTGCTGGGACACTCTAATCTTGATTGCATTTGCTTTTCAGGAAATCCGTGGTGGTAAACTGGAGTTATGGCCTAGCTACACAGCGCGTTTGGACTGAAGGCCGAGAAATATTGTAAGTATAAGATTTTGCTTTTGGGCTGTTTGGGGGTGTTGTGCT
The DNA here is from genome assembly GCF_964263255.1 of Lissotriton vulgaris. NCBI lineage: Eukaryota > Metazoa > Chordata > Amphibia > Caudata > Salamandridae > Lissotriton > Lissotriton vulgaris. The sequence continues at coordinate 782,455,577 of NC_141694.1, read as the reverse complement.
TTTTGGCGGGTGGGTTGGCGGGTCTTGGGGCATTCCTGGGAAGGTCTAATACCGGATACAAGTGGTTGGGACAAATTCCATAAGGAAAAGCCTTTTGGCACTTTTTGTAACTTAGGGTTCGTTAGGGTTAGCCCTAGCAGCAGGATTGCATGTGTTTTGGGGTGTTCTAGATTTTTGCAACTGAGTTCTGGGGTCTTTGAGCACTCGTGAGAATGTGTAATTTTGGTTGCAAGTCATTTGAAGAAAATCCATGGTAGGAAAGGGGGGATTTGGCATAGTTAAAGAAACCTCTGCCACTATTCTTAACTTAGGGCTCGTTAGGGTTAGCAGTATTTCTATTGCATGTGTTTGGGTGGGGGGGTTTTCGAGTCTTGGAGCGATGCTGGCTATGGATACTTTTGCTTGCTTGCAAGTGGTTTGAATACAATCCACGGTGGGTAAGGGGGTATTTGGGCCTACTTTTACTTTCGAAGTACGTTTTGTCACCAGTTTTCTGCTAGGCCTCGTTTCTTGAGATCTGATTGGGGGTCTTCTACATTTTTGCAACTGGCTTTAGTAAGGGTCTGGGTGGAAGCACTGCTGGGAAGGTCTAATTTTGTTCTAAAACACAGTTTACAATACACCTAGCTTGAGGGAAAAGATCCGCTAAATTAATTTGCCCATACTTATTTATCCTTGAAAAGGTGACTCAGACAGAGTACGCACTTTCAAAAATGTTGTACTGTCTATTAGGAAAATCAAAGTGTGACTTTTTGCACTACACAGCGTACATACCTTATATTTATTTATCAGTGCTGTTTTTCGTTCAATAATTACAGGCTGGGTTTCAGTCTGCAATGGGGAAAAAAGGATGGAGTCAGGCTTCACATTAGCGAGCCGCAATTCAGCATCCGCCAGGCAGGCAGTGGACAGGGTGTCTTCTGGTCACCAACATTGATGGACGAAGCGTCAGCTGGAATGGAGGAGTGCCGCTAATAAGAGGAATTGTTTGCTGCATGCAACTTACTTACCAAATTCAACAGGACAACTACAACAATACAGATACAGTATCCATTATTTTATTCAATGAGTGTGTGTGACTGCATTTCTTGGATCTCTCTCTGCTTCTAAATTGATCCCTACAGCCATTCTATAGTTTTACTTCGGCTATTTTTTAAACCTAATATAATGTAGCCCTGTACTGTCGCATTCTGTCATTCACGGTTGTCGAAAGTACTACTTACTTTTCTGTAACAATGCATTCAGTAGTGCATGCACTTCCTTTATGTCACGTAAAAGATTTATGGTTAGCTTTGTACCCAAACATTTCTTTATGTTCAATTATTGTTTGTTCATGCTGTGCTTTTTTTTTTCTCTCAACAAAACCTACCCAAAAAGAAACCCCCATTCCTATCCATTTTACAAACCCTAACCCTCTTCCCCCGGGTTGTGTGGTTTTGCTTGATGTGTGACTAAATGACATCAATAATTCCACACACTTGCTGGGGAGGATAAGGTCATAGCAACCGGCTGGTGAAGGAATCCGAGGATATGTTCTAGACTTACTCAGCTTCAGTACTACTTCTTGTAGTATTAGCCAATGTCAAAGAAACAAGTACAAGTTATACTATAAATACTTTACCATTTGTTAGGCTACATTGTGGCACTGTTGTAGTCTAGTGTACTGTCACCTGCTATATTCTCTATCGTACCGTTGTAATGCTACAGTAAGGACAAACCAGGTTTCATTTTCTTTTTTTCCATAGCCATGCAACTGCCACTGTGTCACACGACTAGTACCACCACAATGAGGAGGAAATTTCAGCCACCCTGGATTGCAACCTTAATCGCCATTTCCCGTGGAGCCAGCCCTGGGCCTAGCCCTACTTACAAACAGAAATTACAGGTAAGATAAGCGTTTGGTTGGAGGTAGTATAATGGAGTATTAGGAGAGACGAGAGATTGACGGTAGTACTACTAAAGTCCTAGGACTATTCAGGAAAACAAACTTACTGTTAAACCCCCACCCACCTGACTCAAAAGCAGTAAAAAACAGGTGTGATCAGATAAAGTTTCAAAAAGTATATTTTTATAGCCCTAACAAAATAATCTCCCGCAAGACCCTCCCTAACCCCAACGATTGTCCTTCAAAAGTCCCCAAAAGACCCAACTCCCAATTCCCACCCCCCAAAAGTCTCTAAAAAAGGGGCAAGGGACACTATGGCAGGGTGCTGTTGACTTTAGCAGCCAGGGCATCATGCTCCTTGCGGAGGGTGGCATGTTCGAAGCGGAGGCCCTCCACCAAGTTCTTATAGTTCAGGACCTCCTGCTCCAGGTAGGACAGTCTGAGGGATAAGCGGCGCCGGCGTGCCTTGCAAATCCTGTGGGGGGCAGCTGCTGTCTTTGCTGCTCGGCGGTGGCGTTTGGCTTTGGTAGCCCGGCTCCGTACCGCTGGAGCACTGCGCTGGCTGGCAGCCCGCACGTAGGAGGATGCAGCTGTCCCAGTGGACGTTGTTGTTGTACCAGACTGCATCTCCTCCTCCTCCAGGGCCACCAGCCGCCGATATTCAGCAACAGTGGCATCCAGCCTCCGTTGCCGGGCCATTTGAGCCAGCTCCTTCCTCCTTGATGGTCTCTTGGATTTGGAAGGAGCAACTACATGAAGAAAGAAAGACATAGGGCCTCATTATGATGGAGGATTTTCCGCCTCCTCCGGGCCGGGGGAAGCCACCTCCGGCCCGGAGGAGGCGGAAAATCCTCTGCGGACTCACCAAAGACCCACCGCCGCATTACGATGGCTGGTGGGTCTTGGTTACTGTCCGCTGCTTTTCCCCCGCGGTCGGATTACAACCGCGGCGGAAAAGCTCTCATTTGGCTGGCAGTGTCTATCAGACACCGCCAGCCAAATTAGGAAGCATTTGTAAACATGCTTTTCCGCGGCGGTTCATCTGCCGTGGAAAAGCATGTGTACTTTTGATTTCGGGGGCCCGTTGTGGGCCCCCAGGGTGTTGGCGGGTGGGGGTGCACATGGGGGGTACCTATGGTACCCCCCAGCATTTACTTGCACAAAGCGGCAGGCACCGCGCGGTGCCTGCCGCTTTGTGCATGTAAATGTTAAACATGCACTTTTAACACTGCGGCGGGTGCTGCTTGAAGCAGCACCCGGCGCAATGTTAAATATCTAGGATGTGACCGCCAGGGTGGCGGTCACATCCTAATCGCACATGAGGGAACGCCGCAGCCCATGCGGACGTTCCCTCATCCTCTGGGGTCGCGGACGGACGCAAGTCCGTTCGCGATCCTAATGAGGCCCATCGTCTGTAACCAATGCTCCTTAAGATTAACACAAAATGATTGAGCAGAAAGTTGTCACAGTACAAGTAGCAAATTGAAAGCACAGTACATAACTATTGAGGACAGTATCTATGTAACCTCTGACTTCTTCATCCTTGCTCTAACATTAGTGGGAGTTTAAGGAACAAATTCTACGAGCACTATGGACTTCCATTACAGTCGACTATGACAGTACACCAGTCTTATTCTTCTTCTTCTCTCTTGTTTAGGAAAATTGGTACGTTATCTTATGCAAGCCGGCATAATGCCAGCGCAGTGAACTTGCACCCGAGAAAAACAGAAGCACACCATGGTGAGTGAGACAGACTTGCGTTACTGTACCGGTCCAGTACATGCAGGTGGTGAAGCTCTTACTTTTCTATTACGGCTGGCACTGAGAATACTCTGTTAAAAGGGCTACTGCTTAATTAATTTAGCTTTCACCCTACAGTGCAAATGAGTATTAGAAAAGGGAAATGAAGAAGCTAAATAATCTGATTATCTATCACTTCACATGGGATGTATTTGATGACATATGGGATGACTTGAGGTGCTTTGCTTATTATTGAGTGAACAGTGATACACCCACACATGAATGACGTACTACTACTAAACTAAAGTTATTAAGAGAGGTAGGGAGTGTCCACCGTAATAACCGGATATATGCTGTGCTTGTAGTTGCAATACAAACTACTGCTACTATTCATGGTAGTATTTGGACAAAATGACAACTTCTTTTCCTTGCCTTTCCTACACTGGAACGGACGTGCGGGTGCGGTGTTACATGCTCTTCAAAGTAACACTTAGTTCATGCAGGTGGTGAAGCTCTTACTTTTCTATTACGGCTGGCACTGAGAATACTCTGTTAAAAGGGCTACTGCTTAATTAATTTAGCTTTCACCCTACAGTGCAAATGAGTATTAGAAAAGGGAAATGAAGAAGCTAAATAATCTGATTATCTATCACTTCACATGGGATGTATTTGATGACATATGGGATGACTTGAGGTGCTTTGCTTATTATTGAGTGAACAGTGATACACCCACACATGAATGACGTACTACTACTAAACTAAAGTTATTAAGAGAGGTAGGGAGTGTCCACCGTAATAACCGGATATATGTTATGCTTGTAGTTGCAATACAAACTACTGCTACTATTCATGGTAGTATTTGGACAAAATGACAACTTCTTTTCCTTGCCTTTCCTACACTGGAACGGACGTGCGGGTGCGGTGTTACATGCTCTTCAAAGTAACACTTAGTTCATCCAGTGACCGTCTACTCTCTCATATGCTATCTAAGAGTCATATAGTTCCATGAATGATCCAGGCATCCATCCATTCAAAGTATATGCACACATACAGTTTCTGTTTCACCCACCCAGGCTGTTCTCCTTCCACCCATCCTTGCTTCATCATTCACTCAGCCATGCACCATACCATATTCTTTCCTACCCAGCCACCTAGGGGACCAAGCAGACACATATCATTCTCCTTTGCCAGTCATCATTACATTTCTCGTCCTTCCACACTTACTTACACCCTTCTTTCGCTTTTCGTTCATCCCATCCATCAAGTTCATCTCAGATATGATTGGGATTCTTCTCGCCAAAAACTTCACAGCTAAGTCGAAGTACATTTAGAGAAGGCTACTACCTGGTTTATTTATAATACACCTGTGCAAAAAGCAAACTCTGCAGTCTTCAATCTCAATAAGTAAGGAATATATAGCTTACCTCTGCCCGCCACCACCGTGTCATCCCCCACAGATTTGTCCGGCACTTCCACCGCCTCCTCCCCAGAGTTGTCCTCGTCCAATGCCACCACCACCTCCGCGCTGGCCCCGCCTCCAGATGTTCCACCTACAAAGTACATTTAATAATAATAATAATGTTAGAATACACCACTCACTACTATATAATATTTGGTCTAGGAGGAAGAAAGAAATGTGAAAAAAACAGTATACAATGTAATAATTTGTGACTGTCTACTCTAAAGTAAAAATGTCCCTTTTTCCAGAGAAGGCTGTTGTCTTGCTGCACTTTTTGGCACAACTGATGAATGCTTGCTTTTTATTTTTAACACGCACCACTTTTTCTCCTAACAGACAGAAGCTTGACTTCTAAGAACACGAGCAGGATCAAGTTCAAACCAGGTGAAAGCTCGGCTCGATCACAAGAAATGTGTCCAATTAATCGTCAGCACTAAGCACTTTTCCATTTTCACTTAAACGTTTACTTTTTATGACAAACTTGATTTTAATAAATGTGTTTACTTTTAATAAAGCTTTTAAACTTAAATAGACTCTGTGGTTTTTGGTCCTCCAGACTAGAGTGGATGAGCTAAAGGTTTTGCAATTTTTGCAAGCATGAGTCCGTGCCTCTGACATCATTGGGGAATAATCCTAATCATCGGTGACTTTGGGAGCTAAATGACTCTGCCACACTATCAAGTCAGTAAGGAGATTGGGGGTTCAACTACAAAGTCTGTTATCACTGAGGTATGTGGAAAGTCTAACAGCACCTATTATAATTGATAAGCTAAGCAATGCAATATTTAGTGTCCATAGTCTGTTTGTGCAGATTTGTCCCTGCAACAGTAGTAGAATGGATTGTCCTCCTATCCAAACCAAAAGTAAAGTAGTATCTTTCTTTCTTGGAGCTCATTCACCTTTTTATTGTTGGCAATTGTCAAAGCATAAACATTTAAAAGACTTGAAAATACATTATGGACAATCCCAGAGGACTGCACTCTGTGCATAGAGCTATTGCTGACTAGAATGGGAGTCCAATGGAATTGCCAAATGTGCAATCTTAGTTAGCTACACAGACAGACTAATAAGAATAATCTAGTAATACCACACGGAGTCATAGTCGAGGCAGGATAAGAATTTAGATCCAGTCTACAAGAATATCAAAGACGATTTAGAAAAAACGCTGGGAAAAAATAAGTACTCTATATTAAAATTAAAACTTACTGGGGCCAGCAAAGGAGCCCTCGCCTGCCCGATCCTGGCCTGCATCCTCAACAGCACCCTCCTCCTCCTCCTCCTCCTCCTGTGTCCTCCTCTTGCCCCTGGGGGAAGCTGATGTACAACATGAAAGAAAGAAAAACAGAAAACATGGATGATATTTGTCAACCAAATCAAACATTTCAAAAGAACTAACAAAATATTTTGGCGAAATAGCAAATAGACAACTATTCAACGGGATATATTATTGACCAATCTCATGTGGTCTACTACGTTATTAATATTGCTTGATTTGCGGACCGTCGAATTGTAAACTTCTTATGTAACTCACTACACAAAGTACTAAAAAGGTTTGCCTAGGATTGGCAGGCAGCAGTCCGCAGCACGCGAAGTGACAGCCAAAGTCCATCGTGATTGCAGATCAGCGACAACACTAAAGTTTCCTACTAAATTAACCAGTCATTAAAATACTCAAACTATCAATCCACCACCACTATTTCTTCTTATCACCATGTGTACAAAGTAAGGACTGGACTTGAGTCTGTAGGGGCTGATTTAGAAGCCCCTTGCGGCTCTTTTGCACTATTGTTGCGTGACTTTTGTGACGCAGCGGCAGCACAAAAGAGGCGCAATGGTGCGGCGTATATTAACAACGTGACGCATATGGGAGATGCATCACGTTGTAAAGCCCTGCGCCATCAGGGGGCGTTCCGGCGCAAGGGAGGGCGTTCCTGCGCAGGAACGCATCCTAAAAGTGGCTGAGGGAAATCTACAAGATTTCAATCACTCACTTTAACGACAATGATGCGTGACTCAAACCCTGCGCCTGCTTGAAGCAGACGTACGGCTTGATGCAGCTTTGGGGAAATAGGGCACCCCAGAGCATTGATGGAGCTGCGCCATCGTTGCGACGCAACTCCAGCAATGCGCCGCCCTTACGGCACAGATGCGTAACGCTTTGGTGACGTTTTGGGCCCATGGTGCGCCGCATTGTAAATACGGCGCACCATGGGTGATAGTGGCGTGGCGCACAATTACTGGCGCATCCCTGCTACTTTGCAGGGATGCGCCGGTAATTAAACATCTGAACCTTAGTGTGTAGCATTACGCAGTTCTTTAAACTACACTCATACATAATTTCACAGGCCAATGAAATGAACACAAAATCGGAAACAAATAAGCATAGTAGCAACACTACTGAGAAGGAGAGTAGTGCACCTGAAATGCACAGAAGATTTTGAAATATAATATACCTACAATGTAAGGAGCAGCATTAATGCTCTTGGTAAAAAAAAAATTGCAATTTAATAACACAGCAGGAGAAAACAGAGTAGTAAAGAAATAGCTACTACTACTACTCACCAAGCCCGGGGATCTCGAGGCCAAGCAGGTCAAGCAGATCTCGTTCACGGGTCAGGACATCCGTCCAGCGGTGGGTGGCCTGGTTGTAGGTGCGCCGGACCCGAGAGTGGTGGTACATGGCCCGGCACACCTTATCCCACCGCTTCCGACGATCCCGCATGCCGTACCCGCCTCCGATCTTGCCACCTGCCATTATGGTCCTGGGGAGGTGGCGCTGTACATAGAACAGTAGTACGCCCACCTGCTCCGGGCTGATAATCTCCCGGGGTGCGACTGTCTCCCCCCCACATACGCCCGCACGGGAGCCGGGCATGTGGTGCGGGACCCTTCCCCTTCTCGGGATGCTTCCCGGCTCCCTTCACCATGGTCTGGGCGGAAAAGAATAAAGAAAATAGAACAGGGAAGAGAAGAAAAGAAAAGAGTTTAAAAAAGTAGTTTAAAATTAACAAAAAGTAGCAGTAAACACAAAAATATAGGGCTAGAAAAATAGAGGGGTAGATAATAAGTAAAATAGATCAAAAAAAACTTCAAACAAGCAAAGGATGGCACAGATTTAGAGAGGATACAAGAAGCATGCCCAGAACCATAGCAATGAATGAGAAACAAGATGGCCGCGCCAGTTCACGACCGCGCGGGTAAGTTCGCGCGAGATGTTCCTCACAAGCACTCGCGAAATTGTACTTGCGAGCCGCACACTTTGCGAGATTACACTTTGCGCCCGGAAATGGAAATAAGTCATGCAAACAAGATGGCCACGCCCTTGAACGACCACGAGGGTAACTTCGCGCCTTGTGCTACAAGCGGCTCGCGAAAACGCACAAAACCTTGCGAACTAACACGCCGCAAAAAAGAAATCGCATATTTGCACGAATTTGCGGCTTCCGAATCCGATCTCGCGCGTGTTCGCACCCCGCGAATCCCGCGAAATTGCAGAAAAACGAGTTTTGCTAAACTGAAAGCACTCAGCAGGTGCAAGAGTTCAAACTCATCATTAGTTACAATTCACTGTAGTGCTTCCTGACTGGGGCCCTTCCAGAGTTCAGTTGCTAGTTGCAACAATTGTATGACCCTGCTCTGACCCTCACAGCAGGCTCATAGAATAGCTACAAGTAGGCCACAAAGGTCCTGGAAAAAAAATTACACTGCAACAGAAAGCAAATTACTGATAAGGAAGCAGGTGCCAGACCTGGAATTTTAAAACAGTGACACATTAATAAACTAACCCCAAATTAATTCATGTCAGTTGAAGCAGGGCAGGTGTGCTTGCTTTTCCCCCCCATAATCTACAGTAATGATGAAGCAGAGGGTGGCATTGATGTAACAGAGGGTGGCATGGGTGAAAGAGAGGGTGGCAGTGGTGAAACAGAGGGTGCTGGGAGGCTGTGATGATGAACCAGACGTAGAAACAACATAGTCGCGACCATTGCGAGCCGACAAGTAAGTTCGCAATTGCGAACTAGTACCAAACCCTCGCGAACTGGCAGAAACCCTTGCGAACACACCAAAAAAAAAAATCCGCAAATTCGCGAGAATTCGCGGATTGCGAGTTCGCAAATTCGCAAAATTCGCAAACGCCAGATTCGCAAAATTTGCCCATGCTTAGTTAGGGCAAAGTCAAATAAATTCTGATTGCACTGGAATCTAACATGATTGGGAAAGCATTTTGCAATTGAGTAGAGATTATTAGTGTGAATGGCAAAAGTATTGGCAACCTTTTTTAAATTTTTTATCAAAAACATCTTTATTCGATTCATAGAATCATAAAAGAACAAACGATGCAATACTGTGATTAATTCATTTCGAGCTAATACATTAATCCTCTAAAAATGCCCTGGTAAAATTTACAGATCATTACAATTGTGCAAATAGGCAGTTCTTGACTAAAGTGCAAAATGCGCAAAATGTGCAAAATTCAGGATACAGTACACAGTTAAGATGATAAAGTGCAAAGGTGCCATATTGCAAATTCACAGAAATACTTATTCCCCTTTTAAATTAATCATAAAATCAGTTAAAAAGATGGGAATCTACTTTCGTTCAAAATTTAGGTATAAAATGACGAATGCTATGTACAGCAAATTGATCCTACAATACACAATTAATGTGCTAATGTGCTCTAGTCAAAGTCCTGGTTAAAATTTCAAACCTTTCTTCAATCTCATAAAATTGATAGCCAATAGAAATCTGCTAACACCGAATACACTAAGCTGGGTATTGTCTGTTTTTAGGATACGTAGCATGCCATTGTACTTCCTAAAGCCCGACTTCCTGCCCAACGGTTTTATCCACTTCCTTCTAACGTTAAGGTAAGTGGGGCAGAAAAATAGGACGTGTGCTACATTATCCTGTTTACCCAGCTGGCACATTTTACATTCACTGTCTCCCCCCCCCCCATTCTGTGACTTTTCCCATTTGATTGTAAAAGTTTTAATTCAGAGAATATCGTACCTGAATTTCAGGTAGAGTATCTTGACGAGTTGAGGTTCTATTTGGTCTAAAAATGATTCAAAACGGGGAGTTGGCTTAAACATTAAGAATTCGGTTGTAAGTGAACCAGATCCACAAGGGTAACTTTATGCGCAATAAAATTCCAATAAACTTTTTTAATTTCCCTTTTTGATTCGGCAGTCAGCCTATCAGGGTGGTTCTAAAATTTGCTTAGGCCCAGATCTAAAAGCCATCTGCAGATATTTGCCAACCAGGGAAATGTAACATGGGTGTCTAGTGCAATTAATTCTCCCTGTGCCTACCTATAGGTGGAAAGTTCATCAGTAACCCATATTCTTATCCAATATGACTAAGTCATCCAGACTGCCACATGCTCAATACGTTTTAACCCCAAATCATACATGTAAGGGATCACCGGTGTATTTTGGGGGACGGGAACCATTGCCCTTAAGGCCTTATTTTCTCCCACGTTTAGGGCAGAGAGTTGTTCCCCACCCCACAGCTCAGAGCCATACCGAGCGGCAGTTTGGGTCCTGGATTAGTACACCTCCGGTGCAGGTGTAATAGGCTTTGGGCCATATGCATCAGAATCAGGGCCATACGTATCACAGAATTTCGGCTTTAGCGAATCGCAAACGGCCGTTTTACCGATTTTGAAATGGAGGAAACATTAGCAAAATAAGGAATCGCTAAAAATTGCGATTCCTTATTTTGCTAAGCATTTAAGGAATCGCAATTTTGCAATTCCTTAAATGCTATGTATGAAGCTTTTTAGACTTGCGATTTCAGGTTTAGAAATCGCAAATTACCACCAACTTGTATTTGGTGGTAATTTGCGATTTCTTGCAAATATGCACAATTGTGCATTTGTGAGGGTGGCATATGATGCACATACATGCCCATTGATTCAGAAAAGGGGGTGGTGATGGACAGAGTATCTGAATTAAGCAGAACACTCGTACCCAGTCAACAGATCAGGGCTTGATCCATCACCGTTTTTTAGCTCACTGCACCATCCCAGCTCAGAACCTGGCTACATGCAAATTAGCCTGTCCCTGGCCCAGTGCATCATGGGAACAGGGCAGACCAAACTACCAAGCCAATTCTTTTACTGGAAAGGAAACAAGCTTCCGGGGACCGGTTTCTGGCATTACAGCCGTCTTCGGCCCGGCTTGCTTGAATCCTGATGGTGCAGTGAGCAAGGGACTCATGTCTGAGCATACCCTTCCACGCTTATGGTGGACAAAACGATTTAGAAAAGGGGGTGGTGATGGACAGAGTATCTGAATTAGGCAGAACACTCGTACCCAGTCAACAGATCAGGGCTTGATCCATCACCGTTTTTTAGCTCACTGCACCATCCCAGCTCAGAACCTGGCTACATGCAAATTAGTCTGTCCCTGGCCCAGTGCATCATGGGAACAGGGCAGACCAAACTACCAAGCCAATTCTTTTACTGGAAAGGAAACAAGCTTCCGGGGACCGGTTTCGGGCATTACAGCGGTCTTCGGCCCGGCTTGCTTGAATTCTGATGGTGCAGTGAGCAAGGGACTCATGTCTGAGCCTACCCTTCCACGCTTATGGTGGACAAAACGATTCAGAAAAGGGGGTGGTGATGGACAGAGCATCTGAATTAAGCAGAACACTCATACCCAGTCAACAGATCAGGGCTTGATCCATCACCGTTTTTTAGCTCACTGCACCATCCCAGCTCAGTACCTGGCTGCATGCAAATTAGTCTGTCCCTGGCCCAGTACATCATGGGAACAGGGCAGACCAAACTACCAAACCAATTCTTTTACTGGAAAGGAAACAAGCTTCCGGGGACCGGTTTCTGGCATTACAGCCATCTTCGGCCGGGCTTGCTTGAATCCTGATGGTGCAGTGCGCAAGAGACTCATGTCTGAGCATACCCTTTCACGCTTATGGTGGACAAAATGATTAAGAAAAGGGGGTGGTGATGGACAGAGTATCTAAATTAAGCAGAACACTCGTACCCAGTCAACAGATCAGGGCTTGATCCATCACCGTTTTTTAGCTCACTGCACCATCCCAGCTCAGAACCTGGCTACATGCAAATTAGTCTGTCCCTGGTTTAGTGCATCATGGGAACAGGGCAGACCAAACTACCAAGCCAATTCTTTTACTGGAAAGGAAACAAGCTTCTGGGGACTGGTTTCTGGCATTACAGCCGTCTTCGGCCCGGCTTGTTTGAATCCTGATGGTGCAGTGAGCAAGGGACTCATGTCTGAGCATACCCTTCCACGTTTATGGTGCACAAAACGATTCAGAAAAGGGGGTGGTGATGGACAGAGTATCTGAATTAAGCAGAACACTCGTACCGAGTCAACAGATCAGGGCTTGGTCCATCACAGTTTTTTAGCTCACTGCACCATCCCAGCTCAGAACCTGGCTACATGCAAATTAGTCTGTCCCTGGACCAGTGCATCATTGGAACAGGGCAGACCAAACTACCAAGCCAATTCTTTTACTGGAAAAGAAACAAGCTTCCGGGGACCGGTTTCTGGCATTACAGCCGTCTTCGGCCCGGCTTGCTTGAATCCTGATGGTGCAGTGAGCAAGGGACTCATGTCTGAGCATACTCTTCCACGCTTATGGTGGACAAAATGATTCAGAAAAGGGGTGGTGGTGGACAGAGTATCTGAATTAAGCAGAACACTCGTACCTAGTCAACAGATCAGGGCTTGATCCATCACCTTTTATTAGCTCACTGCACCATCCCAGCTCAGAACCTGGCTACATGCAAATTAGTCTGTCCCTGGCCCAGTGCATCAGAAGAACAGGGCAGACCAAACTACTAAGCCAATTATTTTACTGGAAAGGAAACAAGCTTCCGGGGACCGGTTTCTGGCATTACAGCCGTCTTCGGCCCGGCTTGCTTGAATCCTGATGGTGCAGTGAGCAAGGGACTCATGTCGGAGCATACCCTTTCACGCTTATGGTGGACAAAACGATTCAGAAAAGGGGGTGGTGATGGACAGAGTATCTGAATTAAGCAGAACACTTGTACCCAGTCAACAGATCAGGGCTTGATCCATCACCGTTTTTTTAGCTCACTGCACCATCCCAGCTCAGAACCTGGCTACATGCAAATTAGTCTGTCCCTGGCCCAGTGCATCATGGGAACAGGGCAGACCAAACTACCAAACCAATTCTTTTACTGGAAAGGAAACAAGCTTCCGGGGACCGGTTTCTGGCATTACAGCCGTCTTCGGCCCGGCTTGTTTGAATCCTGATGGTGCAGTGAGCAAGGGACTCATGTCTGAGCATACCCTTCCACGCTTATGGTGGACAAAACGATTCACAAAAGGGGGTGGTGATGGGCAGAGTATCTGAATTAGGCAGAACACTCGTACCCAGTCAACAAATCAGGCTTGATCCATCACCGTTTTTTAGCTCACTGCACCATCCCAGCTCAGATCCTGGCTACATGCAAATTAGTCTGTCCCCGGCCCAGTGCATCATGGGAACAGGGCAGACCAAACTACCAAGCCAATTCTTTTACTGGAAAGGAAACAAGCTTCCGGGGACCGGTTTCTGGCCGAAGACAGCTGTAATGCCAGAAACCGGTCCCCGGAAGCTTGTTTCCTTTCCAGTAAAAGAATTGGATTGGTAGTTTGGTCTGCCCTGTTCCCATGATGCACTGGGCCAGGGACTGACTAATTTGCATGTAGCCAGGTTCTGAGCTGGGATGGTGCAGTGTGCTAAAAAACGGTGATGGATCAAGCCCTGATCTGTTGACTGGGTAGGAGTGTTCTGCTTAATTCAGATACTCTGTCCATCACCACCCCCTTTTTCTGAATCGTTTTGTCCACCATAAACGTGGAAGGGTATGCTCAGATGTGAGTCCCTTGCTCACTGCACCATCAGGATTCAAGCAAGCCGGGCCGAAGACGGCTGTAATGCCAGAAACCGGTCCCCGGAAGCTTGTTTCCTTTCCAGTAAAAGAATTGGCTTGGTAGTTTGGTCTGCCCTGTTCCCATGATGCACTGGGCCAGGGACAGACTAATTTGCATGTAGCCAGGTTCTGAGCTGGGATGGTGCAGTGAGCTAAAAAACGGTGATGGATCAAGCCCTGATCTGTTGACTGGGTAGGAGTGTTCTGCTTAATTCAGATACTCTGTCCATCACCAGCCCCTTTTTCTGATTCATACAGGCCCATTGGGCATGTATGTGCGCCATAAGCACACACATGTAATTTACAGGGGTGCAGCAGGGTGTCCTTGAGACACCCCTGCACCCTTGCAATAATTCTCAAATTGCGATTAGCAAATTGCAAATTCGCAATTTGAGAATTATTTCGCAATCATTCCTATGGGCCTCCTGGCCCACAGGAATGCATTGGAAATTATTCCTTAATTGCGAATTCTCAAAATGCGAATTCGCAATTAAGGAATCGTAAAAAAAAAGCGAATTTCTTCATACATACCATTTTGCGATTCCTAAATAGCGATTTCTTAAAAATCGCTATTTAGGAATCGCAAAACAGAACTATGATACATATGGCCCTTTGTTCCAGTAGCATGGAGTTTTTTCAGAATGGGTACTGAATTTTGCGTCAAAATAGTTCTAGATTTTCTTATGTGCGGGTACCATGAAAGTTTGGAATCTATAGTCACCCCCAAATAAACAAAAGTATGGACCCTCTCTAAAACTGCACCATTCAATGTTATGTTGTTCTCAAAACTTTTATGAGGCCTAATAGACATGTATTTTGTTTTTGCAGGATTTATTTCCAAACCTTTTAATTTGCAGTACACATCAAGTTTGTTCAAAAGGTTTTGAAGTCCCTTAGGTGTCTATAAGAGCAGGATGGTATCATCTGCGAATGTCAAGGCGCATACTTGGGTACCACCTAGCTTGGGGGAGTCGTGATTTGCATTTAGTAGGAAGTCAACCATGTCATTGACATTGAGAAGAAACAAGGTAGGCGCCAGGACACAGCCCTGGCGCACCCCTCTCTTCACTGGTATTTCTTCTGTCAGCTCCCCACCTTTTCCCCAGCACAATTTTGCGAAGTTATCTTCGTGTAGTCTAATGAAGTAGTAACATTTTGTAAGCTTCCCTGTCTTGAGGCACCTGAGCCTGGACCCCGATCCTCTCTAAGCTTTTCATTTTTTCGAATCCGGAAGGGCGTTATTGTTAATCATCAATATTTCTTCTAGGATTCATGAGTTTGATGGAGTATTAACAAGGCAAAATGCCTGGCCTTTTCACAGTAAAGGTAGATGCTTAATGTTCACATTTTGTCCTTCTCTTCCTTAGAAAGGGGGCCAGAGTTTCTCCAATCTACATTGGTTCACCTACACAAGATGATAGGACCTCAGCTTCTTTCTCTTCCCTTTTAACTATCATAACTTTTGAATTGAACCAGATTTTTATCCCTTAAGCTCTCAAATTTGGTGGTCCAACTTAACTATTAGGTCAGTGAATCCTGCACAGTCCTCAGGGAAATCTATTATCTGAGCAAAAACGTTTTTTTAAGTCATCCTTCAGACCCTGGTAGAACAAGGAGTTTAATTTTTCCTTTACAAATTTGTTTCCAATACCAATAGGTTACATTTCGTTATATTGTGCGGTTCTCTGATAGAATATCGACACCCAAAATATCCCAATGCACAAATATCAAGTTATAAATATTGATGTCAAAAATATCGACATTCTATATTTATAATGGTAAGTATGAAAATATCGGGGGGAATATTGATGTAAAAAATATAGATTACACAATATTGCTTTTTTTATTTATATAAACATTAATGGTAAATATTTTCAATAATTAAATTAACTTTAAAAAAATTATTTGATTTAATATACATTTTAACAAATAGATATAGATCATAAATTGTCTTCAATCATTCTGTGTTGGTTGGTAGAGGGACCCTCATCACCATCAGCTTCGTCATCGATTATTTCTTGTGGTAATCTTCTCCACATTGCTATATTATGCAATATTGCACACAAAGCTACTATTTTAAATGCAGTCTCTCGTGTATGCTGCAAAGCACCCTCACCTCGATGAAGGCATTGAAATTTGACATTGAAATTCTCACAGGTTCTTTCAATCACCTTTCTGGGTTGTGTGTGCTCAGCATTATAACACAAATCCCTGGCGGACCTCACCTGCAAATAATAAGTCAAGAACCAAGGATGAATGGCAAAAGTACTGTTAACTATAACAAAACAATTAAAACTGTTAAAATAAAATTGTGGTGTGTATCTTCTATGACATGATATATACATGAAGTCCAGTTACCTAGCAGATACCTGTCTCCCATTTCTAGAACGGGTTAGTCAACTGTTGAGTGCACAGTTGCGAAAGATGTAAGAGTTGTGAGCGCTCCCAGGTTAACGGGCAATAATGTTTGTTATAGTCTGCACTGCACACCACTTAAATGTTGAGTGAGGGCTGATGCTTCCTGTTTCTGTAGAGGAACTCAGTTGCTGAGGGATGAATTATAAGGATTTGTGTATCATCCACAAATCATATGAAGTTCGAAAATTGTGCAGTTTGGTAAAAATGTAATTTAGTAGAGTGCAAAACAGCATGGCTATTTGGAAAACAAATCTGCACATTGATTGTGGAGAGCATTACATCCACATATTTTCGAAAACCCATGGACAATGAACTCTAGGATATACCACAGAAAATGCAACAGTATTGGGGTAACTACCTGACACAAGCAGATATAGGGAAAATAAAACCTGAACATGCATTGGGATGGCGTGACTGCATCCAGGGGGCCTTGCAAGCATTGGATCCAATTGATATATGATATCCATAATGGTGGTCTTGCTGAGTCTGTATGTCACATACATCTCCTCCTCAGTTTGATCAAATAAAGTTATGTGCTGTCTGTAAATGTGCTCCTGTCTCCTTCTCTTCCAATATAGAGCTCCCAGCACATGCCTCCTGACCACCATCGTATAGAGTGCAGCAATTGAGGATGTTAGGCCTGGAAATCAGCTGCGCTTTTATACTTGCCGCCTGGTTACCATCTGCTTTCACTTGGTGGTAATTTGCACATGCTTTTGGACTTTTTTAGAGGAACCGCAATTTGCAAATGTTTGGTACATAAAAATAACGATTCGCAAATTACAATTTCTATTTAAGGAATCACTAAATAGTTCTCTATTTAGCAATGCCTTATTTATTTGGTTTCATGTGCAATTTTAGGGAATCATTATTTTTACCTTTTGGTACATAAGGATTCCCTGTTTTAGCTTTCGCAAACTAGTTTGCGAACAATTTTGCATTCTCAAAACCTTTGAACACGAGCCCCTAAGTTGCTAGAATAGGAGAACTAAGGCAACTAAACAGCACATCCACAAAACATTTGTTTGAATCACCTGAGTTTTTTAACTTTCCTACTGAGAAAACCCTTGGTTTATCCTTACTGCCAAAAGAGTGTTTTAGCAAGGAACGATTGCCTTCTATCAGGATTTAAAGGCCATAAGCAAATAATGTGTGTGGAGCCCATTGACGAACAACTCAGTAACACATATCTTGCTGAATAAATTGAGTGGTAAATGTAATGGGGCAACCCAGTGTCCCTCAAAACCTGGGTGTTCGTATTTCAAGTAAAAAATTGTCCTGTTGGGGTTTTTAATTACTTAGGGCAAGTAGCAAAAGCTTACTTATAACACATATCAATGTTTTGCAAAGAAAAATATAAAGATATAACACACACCAAAATTAGAATTCAATAATGTATTCGGAGAAAATCAAATAATCATGGCTGTCACAATTTACAATTTCAATTGCAATATGAAATACGTGACTGTGGTGAAAAAGTGACACATGGTGATTGGTGATAAAGAGAGTACACTATATAAAGAAACAATTGAGCGTGCAATAAAAAAGGGGGGAGAAAGATTTTATCAACATGTACGTCCTTAGTATTTTAGCACATATGCTTCAGGATCCAATTACAAATGGGACTGTGATCATGAGCGTTCTGTAGACATATTCAATACGCCGCCGATCTTCCACTGCCCTAAAGATGGAATTTAATCCATCCATAGTTATGGTATAATAGAGGAAGCATAAATAGTGGCTTGCTTTGCAAGCTGGGATTCTTAATGTCACTTCTTCAAAGTTGTTCACCTGTTCTTGAGGGACAACCTCAACTTCTGACATTAGTTGGCAGTCTAATAAACATTGTGGAATGGCAAACCCGTCTATGTTGCAACTTGGTATTGTAGCTGATGTATGCTGAGGCATTTGGAGATTCTGGTGGTCGACAGTCCCCATCATCACTAAAGTGACTCGAGAAGGGAATCTTTTTAATAATATCTATGTCTAGTATTATCACCAACATAATTAAATAATCATTAATAAATAGATAAAAACACTTCTCACATAAACAATTACTTCAAATACACCCCAAACTAGTTATACACATATTTAAATTAAATATAAATATATTAAATCAACAAAATATTTACCATTTGCCCCAAAAATTATAGATATGAAATATGAACAATATACCCTAATAAAATAGCCTTAACCATAAACATTTAAATCCCAACCTGAAAAAAAAATATATATATAGATAGATAGATATATTTACTGAAAAAAGAGGTCACTTATAGTTAGGAGAGCTAGCTATAAATAACACCCCTGCAATGCACTGCTTATGACTTCACATATTACATCACGCATGACATGATCAGTGACATCGCTGATGACATCTCAAATTACATCATCCGCAGGACCATCCAAACACATACTGACACCTCTATACAACTTCTTGTACCCCCACTCAAACACCCGCATAACAACTCACATACCCATTCACAGACCTATACTGGTGCTAACACACCCACTCACTCCTCTATGTAGCCACTCAAGCACCCACTCACTTTCGTACAGCCACTCACACAACCATTTACTCACCCATACAGCCACTTACATACCCATTCACTCATCCATACACGCACTCACACAACTGCACAATTGTCGAAACCAGTACCTGAACTTGTGCCTCAAGAGGAGCAGAAGGACTGAATTTCTGTAGGGACGACATTTTCCCAGAAAGGAGAAAGGAGAAAGGAGGGGGAAAGGGGAATGGGAAGATACAGGGACTGCCACAGCAGTGCCACCTGAAGCTCCTCCTCTGATTGTCCCCTAGCACCTGTAATTCCAAGCATAGAATTACTACGTACATAACCAATGCCAATACAAGTCGGTATATATATATAGTAGGTAGTATAGTTAGGACCTAGTTACCATAGGAAAATCGCAACAATCTGTTCCCAATAGCTTTGGCACAGAATGATGAATCTTCATGAAATTTTCAAAACTTATGGGCCGCTTCGGTCTGCTCCTATCTTGAAAGTTTTGGGGTGATTCAGCAAGCCGGGCCGAGAAATAAGTGGGTGCCCCAAACATGTTTTCTCCATGCAATTTTCCAAAAGAAACTTTAGACACGGCTACAGCCCGAACTGCTAAATGGAATGACACCAAATTCGGCGAAAAGGTAGCCCTTGGTTGAGAAAGTGCCCTTTCTGTTAAATGGTGTAAATCCGTTCAGTAGTTTATAACATATTAATGGAAAAAGAAATATATATATCTGGGCGAAGCCTACCCACACATCTCATTGTGAAATCTGATTGGCTGTCAGCACTTCATCCAAGAAGTGTTGGCAGCCATCCTGGGACCAATATACATGATAGCACCTCATTAAAAAGCATTGCAGTTGCAGAAGGTTTTAAGAAGGTTTTAAGACTTTAGTTACATTATAAATCATTTGTTGATAGTAGCATAAGCATTTTAGGAATGGTGGTGGTTTTACCATGTGAAAAAGCCTTCTGCTGGGATATCATGAATCATGTTTGAGAGAAAACTATTTTCTCATGCTTTTCCTACAGAGGTTTGGAAGGTAATCTATAAGCTAAACTGAGAGCATATTTTCGGTAAATTCACATTATCTTTCTCAGTCATGTAAGAATGAAGTCTGACATTCTCAGTAAAACATATACATCCAACAAGGGCAGAGACTGTCAGTTGATTCCTTTGTGTTTTACTGCAGCTTCCCAGAGTGTTCTAAAGAACAACTACAGCGCCTACTGTTTTACTTATGACAAAAGTATGGTACTCCTGAAGCCATCTTGATTGGAATAAACCGGTAACACCTAAAACATTTAATTTAAAGAGGAACACAATGAGGGGGTTCATTTTGCCATAGAGAATATGATTAGTGCTGAAAAAAGAAAAATGAGGGCACATTTTGAGTGACTTCTCAAATCCTCTTCTATTTCATTAAAAATTCTGACATGCAGACTGAAACATGAACTTTTAATACCAGCGGCAGACTTCCGTGGTGAGCAGTAGCTTTACTAGAATGATCTAATGAGCAACTGGAGTGCTAACATTCAGAATTATGGCCAATGCGTGACATATCTGAATACATTCTTGAAGGAATCAAAGTAAAAAACTGAAAGCATTTCCTACTGAGGAGACTGCAGTAAATGAGGAAATTAGGAAACTTCATAACAAGTAAATCTCCCAAGATGGCCACCAGAGACAAAAGAGCGCAAATGTAGCACAAATATCACCCAGATGTAGCCCACATGTTGCCCAATGACAGAAGTGTGCAAGATACTTTTTATTTTTTTAATTTTTGCAGTTTTAAATAGTGCAGACTTGTCAGGTATTGGAGTGCTTTACATGAGCATTGGTTACATCACACAAGAACATATTCATTTTGGTTTTAGACATGGGGAGATTAAGTGATTTGACCAGAATCACAGAATGTCAAGCTGAAGCAGAAACTCCAACCTGGTTTCCCAGTTGCAAAGTCTGCAGGTCTGGAAGTAACACCACATCCTCTCACCTAAGTGCAACATTTAATCTAGTGGTCAAC
The DNA here is from genome assembly GCF_964263255.1 of Lissotriton vulgaris. NCBI lineage: Eukaryota > Metazoa > Chordata > Amphibia > Caudata > Salamandridae > Lissotriton > Lissotriton vulgaris. The sequence continues at coordinate 782,434,594 of NC_141694.1, read as the reverse complement.
TGGATAACAAAACATAAAGATAACAAATAATTTAAAAGTGGTTTGTCGCTATTTGCAAACTCAGAAAAAATGTCCTCATTTTAGTTTTTTTGAGCACTAACCATAATTTCGATGCAAATAAGAACCTCTCATATATGTAATTTCTAAAGGAAATGCTCTAGGTATTACAGTTTTGATTACACCAAGATGACGTCAGGCATTCCACACTTTTGTAATAAATATAGAATGTTAGCAATCTAGTTGTTCATTAGGATACTGTTGAGAAGCACAGGCTGAGGGCCCGGACTCTGAACATTGAAGGCAGGTTGGAGGGTGCAGAGACAACAATTTGACCACACTGGGCAGACAGGAAGGGCATTGGCAGCACAACTGACTATGGAGGGCAGTGGAAAGGGGGACAGGGACAACAAACCAACAATACAGGACTGGCAAGAGAGGCAGTGGTAATGTAATACACCATTGTGGGCAGAAGGAAGAGACAGTGGTAGTACAACCATACATGCCACCAGACCCGATTCAGCCAGAAAACGTCCAATATTTTTAAGCCCAAATGGGTTTTATTTCATCTGTCTCCTGTCTATAATCTCCTCTTTTTCAATGTAAGTCAAAGGGGAAAATCAATACCACAGTGTTTTTTTTTCAAAATCTCCCTCTTACCAAGTTCAAAATGTTAGCAAGAATGGTACATTGGATCATGGAAGGCAGGAAGATATGGGGTAGGGATATGGACTCAGATAATAGAGGACAGGAGGGACATGGAGAGGTGCACCAAACTGACCCCACATGGCAGGCATCAGGGTGTGCAGCAGCACAATACACCACACAGGGCAAGCAGGACGGGAGTGCAGCACAACGATCCATAGAAAGCAATAGGGAGGGGACAGGACCATGCACATGGACAACAGAGAACAAAGGGGAAAGAGGCAATGGTAGCTAGCTGACCTTAATGGACAGACAGGAGAGAAAGCTGCAGCAAACCGGACCGTAAAGGGCTGGAGGGACGGATCAGGGGCATTACAATGGAAAAGACAAGCCAGGATGGAGGGAATAGGGGTCTGCACGGGGAAACAGAGGGATGGGGCAAGGGTGCAGGGCAGGAGCAGTAAGATGACCATGGTGGTTAGGCAGGATGGGCACTAGAAGCAAGACACACCATGGATAGAAACCGTGAGACTATAATGGCATACACACAGACTATGGAGGGAAGGCTGGAGGGGGTCAGGGGCAGCTAGCTGACCACACAGGGAAGGTGGGAGGGGCCGTGGCAGCACAGAAGACCATGCATGGCAAGCGAGAGAGTTAGTGGCAGCACAATGGCTATGATGAGCAAGAAGGAGGGTACAGGGGCATGCACAAAGGACCATGGAGGATAGAAGGGAGGGTCAGGACCTTGGCACAAACAAGTGAGTTCAGGGGAAGGGGCTTCACAACAGACCATGCAGAGTAGACAGAAGGAGCAGTTGCAGCACCAGGGAGGGCAGAAGGGTATGGTAATAAAATGGACCATGGGGGACAGGAGGAAGGGGACAGGGGCATGGAATGTGGACAGGCAGGGTGGAGGTGGCAGGGACAGGTTACAGTCATCTGTCAATGTTCGGCAGGTGGGAGGGGAGTGGCAGCTCAACAGAAAACCCAGAGTAGATAGGAGTGGCAGGGCCATGGAACATGGTGGTCAAAAAGGATGGAGCAGGGGCATGCACACAGACATCAGAGGGCAGGGGGAAGGAGAATAGGGGCAGCAAGCTAAGCACAGATGCTAAGCAGGAGGTCAATGATGGGGCATAGAATTAGGCAATGGAGGGCAGGAGGAGTGGACTGGTACATTATGCTAAATGGAGGGCAGTGGCAGCACATCAGACCATGCATGGCAGGAGGGAGGAGGCTAGTCCATGGATTCAGACAACTGAGGATAGGGAGGAGGTGGATGGGGCCGCAAGCTAACTGTTCAGAGAAGGCGGGAAGGCCAGTGACAGAATAATGGTCACACAAGGCTGTAATAAGGGAGCAGGGACATGGACTTGGAAGATGGATGGCTAGGAGGAGGGAAGGCAGGAGCAGCAAGCTTTGGTGGGGGCAGCTCAATGCCAGGCCCTGCTTCCAACCCCCACCATCCATTGTGATATGCATCTAACTAACCTGAAAAAAACGAAGACTACAGGGACGGTATAGTTAGACTCAGATTTCACTCATACACAACCAGTGAAATTCAGCAGTTATAGTTATCTGAGATAACTATACACTACGCCCCGCAATGTACTGCTAATGGCCTCAGACATTACATCATTCATGACATGGTTAGTTACATCACTCATTACATCACTCATGACATCTCAAATCAGCTGTGAATGGAATGGAACTATAATCGTTGACATTATTTAGGGATAGTGTGTGTATATCAACACTCCTTTTTTTTCTTTTCTTTCGTGTAAGAACCATTATAATACGCAACATCCCCAGATTAATATGGCTGATAGCCTTTCACTTTAAAGTAACGTGTAGTCCATTGTTTATGTTGATGTTTTCAATCCTAAGTGTGTTTATTATGAATAAGTCACGTTAACGAACATACATGTATGGCGGTCAAGGGGCAAGATATGCTGAAATGACATTGTGTGCATAATAACACTTGTTTTCTTTTTGTTATTGTATCAATTCCTGAATTTTCACATCGTGATCAGGTCAAAATGGCCGCCAGCTTTTTGGATTAAAGTAATATGTAGTCTTTTGTTAATGTTGGCAACTTTAGGCATTTGTACAGTTAAATAAGGATTCTACAATGACATCTTGTATCGTTATCAAGGTTCGGACGAGCAGAAACGCGCGGATCACGTCCTTTGCAGAATAAATACTTCCAAACTACAACCTGAGTGCTGATTCCTTCCTTGTAAGAGTGAGAGGAGATTAAATACATATATATATAAAATTCACTGAAAAAAACAAAAGTTTCAGGGACATTATAGTTAGAAATTAGCATTTAAAAAACCTCAGAAATTCACTGAAAAAAACACATGTTTCATGGACGTCATAGTTAGTTGGACATTTCACTTGTACAAAACAAGAGAAATTCGGCCTTTATTGTTAGTTGTGCTGCTGATGACGTCACATATTACATCACTCATGACATGGTCAGTGACATCACTGATGACATCACTGATGACATCTCAAATGACATCACTGATGACATCATTCATGTGATCATCTGATGCACCTCCTCACACCCTACAATACAGACTACCATTCTCGAAACCATAGACACATCAATACTAGTACAGCTACAACATTCTGTGCACTATGCATGCAGACCTCTAACCAGCTACATACTATTTATACACTCTTTTAAATACCCAGTTAGTGCCTATGCAGTCTAGGAAACCTTCTGTCTCTCCCATGTACTTCTCCATTCAGCCATCCAGCACTATCTAAGTATCCTATCACTCCACCAATACCTAAGCACTTATAAATTCAGCACCACTTTCTTTGCAACACTGAAATGTCCCCAGGTATTAGTTTTATACTTAAGGAATGGTGTAGTCGCTAACACAAGTGCAGTTAAAATATATTATACACTATGCATGCACACCTCTAACCAGCTACAAACTATTGATACGCTCTTCTACATACCCAGTTAGTACCTATGCAGTGTAGGAATCCTCCTGTCTGTCCCATGCATTTCTCCAATCACCCATCCAGCACTATCTACTTATCCTTTTACTCCACCAATACCTAAGCACTTATAAAGTTACTATACACTCTGATTGTAATACTGTAATAGTTCTATTTACTAGACATGAACTTAGGGAATGGCCTAGCTACTAACACAAGTACAGCTATAATATTTTGTGCACTATCCAAGCAGACCTCTAATTAGCTACATACTAGTGATACACTCTTCTAAATACCCTGTTAGCACTCATGCAGTGTAAGAATCATCCAGTGTGTCCAATGCACTTCTTTAATCACTTATCTACCACTATCTACTTATCCTATCACTCCACCAATACGTAAGCACTTATAAATTAAGTGTTCACTCTGTTTGCAGCACTGTCATCATTCCAGTTACTAGTGGTATTCTTATAAAATGACCTAAGCACCAACACAAGTACACATAAAATATTCTGTGCATAATCCCTACAAATCTCTAAGCAGATACATACTATTGGTCCACTCCATTAAATACTGAAGTAGTACCCATGCAGCGTAGGATACCTCCAGTCAGCCTCATGCAATTCTTCAATCACCCAACCAGAACTATGTTCTTATTGTATCGGTCTGCCAATACCTTAGCACTTTTGGGATGATTTACAAGCACCCTGCACCACCAGTACGTCACTTTTTGTAACGTAGTGATGGTGCCAGGCACTCCTTCATATTTACAAGGAGAGGAAACGCCACCCTGCATGGTTTTTCCTCTCCTTGTAAATACGACGCCTTCATACATAGAACTTTGCGTTGAAGGGGCATTCCATAGGTGTTGCTGTGCGTGTTCCCAAGCAACACCCATATAACAAGACACATCTCCAGATTTATGAGAAATCGTAAATCTGGAGATGTGTGTAAATGCTGCGCCATCCTAGAGTCGGAGTAGCAAGGCGCAACGAGGAGAATTGTTTTCATTTCTCCTAATTTTTTCCCCTTTCAATGCATGCTGCATTCCACAGCATACATTGAAAGAGGAAAATGCCTTTACTGATTGTTTTTGTGCAGGAAGATGTCCCTTCCTGCACAAAAACAATCCCTGCACAACACACACATCCTTGCACCATGGTGCAAGGGTGCCTATGTCACCGCATGGCTGCAGTTTGTGCAGCAGTGCACAGGGAAGCACAGAGTTGCAACATATTCATGTGCATATGTTACAAACCTGTGCTTCGGAAGTGCCACAGTGCAGTGCCGCTAAAACGCTTGCAGTGTCACGCTGCAGTACTTCCTCATAAATCTTCACCTATAAATTCACCATACACTTCTAATGCATTCTTTCAGTCAATCAAGCTGTATACATATATTCAACCAAACTTTCACACATTTCCTTGCAATTATAGTTCTTTATTTAATCAGATAAGGTAGTTCTGATAAGAACTTTTTTTTTCTTTTGTATTTTTTTAAACAATTTTGTATTTTTTCGTTGTTTTTTCAAAAAATGAATAAAAAAAAGAACGAATAATACAGGAAACGTTTGGAATTACTTATCATTGCAAAAATAACAAAAAAACATTAACAACGATGGTTGCGTTGCGCAACACAAACTGCATCCACCGACTGCTCACCGAAGCATATGAGTTTCTTACACTTCACGCAGTGTTGCTCGAGAAAGGCGAATTCTGGCATAATGTCCATTGCAGGTGGTCTTGAGGATGCTCCAGACGTACTTGCCATAGCAGGTGAGGGGTCAAAGCAGCTTGCCTCATTTCCTCCCGAGCAAGATTGAGAGGATGTGTGGTCCGGAGAGGCATGTACATAAAAGCAGTGCCACAAGAGTATTTTTTTCCCTGCCTCTTGACAGGACTTGGTCATAAGTTTAGCACGTCTCCTTTCTCGCATTTCCTTTTTTTCTCTCCAGGTGGAAAAGTGAAGAATTTCTACACAACAGATTCCGGCCTCTGTGGACGTGGTGCCTCCTGCAAGAATTCTTCTTCAGAAGATACTTCCTCCTACTGCTGCTGCTGTTCAGATGCCATTTTGTATGATATTTTTTGAAAAACACCCAAAAAAACAAGCAAAAAGGGTTCTTGTAGGAAAAAAGATGTCTCTCCAAAGATGCTCCAACAAGAATGATTCAAATGGGTGGGGTCCTTCAAAAGTTACAGTGGGAAATATTATGAACCAATGAAATCTTTTTTTTTTAGGTCACATGGGTTCCGTGCGCTCTGCGCTCACGAAGCACACACCCGACGCGACTTCGCAAAAATAGATTTAAAAATAATATAAGTTTATTATAAGTACAAATATATTATTTCATGAATAATCTCTTGCCCTAATATGTATATTAAAGACACTTACATATCATTTTAGAACATAACATTTTTTTGCAGGAGTCGCGCACCCAGCGCGCCCCAGCATGTATATGACGTCTCGCGAGACCCGCCAGCGTGCAAGCGTCGCTTACCATAATGCGCATGTTTCGCGAATGCGCGGGAGCAGGAGTCGAAGACTGGTCGTATACCAATCGCGCACATCACGTAATATTAAATGTATATGATGTAACTAAAAACACGCAGTCATAGCACACCGTAAGCGGATCCTTCACGACTTTTCTAAAATGGTGGCTAGAATCCGCGCACCCACCGTAATGTGTACAGTTTGGGTGCGCAACGCCAAAAAAATTTGGCAAAGAAAATCTTATAAATATATTAAAATAAAACAAATAAATTGATTTCAGTTTTAATTGTTTTAATTTTTTTTGCAATTTTCTGAAAAATATATAACGTTATTTAAGGAATCAAATATTTATAAATAAAGTAAAAAAACTGTAGATAATCAGTACAAAAAAAGTTATACCTACTATTACACTTAAAAATTAGCATTTAAAAAACCTTTGAAATTCACTGAAAAAAACACAAGTTTTCGAGATGTTATAGTTAGAAATTTGCATTCAAAAAAGCTTTGAAAATCACTGAAAAAACCATAGGTTTCAGACACGTTATGGTTAGAAACAGCATTTAACAAACCTAGAAATTCGCAGAAAAAAACATAGGTTTCAGGGGTGTTATAGTTAGCTGGACATTTCACTCATACAAATCCAAAGAATTTCCTTCGTTATAGTTAGTCCTGCTGACTATAACCCACGCACCCGCAATGCACTGCTGATGATATTACATCATTCATGACATGGTCAGTGACATCACTGATGACATCACTGATGACATCTCAAGTGACATCACTGATGACATCATCCACCTGACAATCTGATACACCTCATCATACACTAGTATAACCTTTCATCACTCACTGTAAAATACAGAGTACCATATTTGAAACCATTGACACACCAATACCAGTTACTACATACCCACTCACTGATTCCTAATTCCACACACACAACTACCCATTCAACAACAGAATCACTTATACATGCAGTCACTAATCAATAGAACACTATCAAATGCACTTATACACATATATAGACAGTGACACATCAGCAGTCATCTTAGTCGGTTATGCAGGCATCCTACTTACTCATGAAACAAATTAACCTTACTTACATTTACTCACTTACACAATTATACACACAACACCTCATTTATTCAAACACATGGTAACTCATAGTTATATGTTAAAAAAATCACCATTACAATTATACACTCATTCATATAGTTACTCTCACAATCACTGACTCTTACATATACTTATTTATATACAGCAACTCTCACATACAATGCCTTTTATTTTTTTACTTTGTTGAAGATGTACAATAAAACATATACTCGCTCACCAACACCCAAATAAATACACTCAGTCACCCAAGCAACTGTTTTCACATGCACTCTTAAACCTATACACCTAGTCAATCAACCATTCACGCATCTATGCATAGAGTTACACACACCCCATCCAACCACACACAAACTCAATGTCCCCTACAAATACTCACCCAACTAATCAATAACTAATATATTTATTTATTTATTTTCTAAACTTCTAGAGCGCGAACAAATACCACGAATGGTGTCTCGGCGCTGGGCAGACAGAGAGGCACTTCCTGTGCATTATTGAGTGAATAACCAGGTCTTCACTTGCAGTGAAGAGCTGGTTTTTATGTGATGGGGCAAGGAGTTCCAGAGCCTCGAGGCAGCCACCAAGAAGCGTCTGTCTCCCCAGGTGACTGTTCTCACTCGTTGAATGCATAGGGATGCGGATGAGGCAGATCTTAACGCTCTTTTGGGAACATACAGCTGCAGTGATTCCCTAAAAAAGTCGGGTCCTTGGCTATTCAGTGCCTTGTATATAATACACAAAGCCTTGAATTTTGTTCTCTTTTTTACTGGGAGTCAGTGCAGTTGGTAAACGACTGATGAGATAGGCGCGAACTTGGGAGTTTTGGTCAGGATTCGCGCAGCGGCGTTCTGCACCATTTGTAGCTTTTTGAAGACCTGCTCCTGAGCATTCAGCAGAAGCCCATTACAGTAGTCCACCTTGGATAACACCAAGGAGGACATCAGGGTTTTCCCTGCAGACAGTGGAAGGTAAGGTAGTAGCTTTTTCACTTTCCGTAGCGTAAAAAAGGAAGAGGAGACTACTGCGTTGGCATGATTAGTGAAACTTAGTTTGTTGTCGAACAACACTCCTAGGTTTCTAACCTTTGAGACTGGGATAGGTGGATTGCCCATTTCCGGTGGCCACCAGATCGGAGACCAAGATGGTTTTAGATCTCCAAACACCATTACCTCGGTCTTATCGGTGTTTAGTTTTAGACAATTACTGTCCATCCAATGACTGATGGCTCTCATGCCCGTCTGAAAGTTGGCTGCCACTTCGATCCCGTTCTATGCACTGCCAACACCAACTGAGTATCGTCGGCGTACAAAGTCACTCCCATTCCATAGGTTTTAATGACCCTCGCCAAGTCCGACACATAGATGTTAAAAAGTGTCGGACTCAGCGAGGATCCCTGGGGGACTCCGCAAGGCAGCACAAACGTTGGTGAATAGAAGTTCCCCATCTTCACTGACTGTTCTCTGTTAGCCAGGAAAGAGGCCAGAAGCTCCGCAGCCTTGCCCTTTATGCCCATGGCTGTGACACGGTCGATTAAGATGTTGTGATCGACCGTGTCAAAGGCCGCTGATAGATCAAGCAGGATCAGAACAGCCGAACCGCCCTGGTCCATGATCTGTCTGATCTCTTCAGAAGCCTTGATGAGCGCCGTCTCCGTTCCATGTCCTCTCCTGAACCCAAACTGGGTGTTATCTAACAGGTTGTTATGATCAATGTAGCTAGCCAGCTGTTTGTTTATGTTATGTTGTTCATGTAGTTATTAACCAACTGATGCAGCATGTTATACAACAACAGAGACAGTGATGCACACATTCACATAGTTTAGTTACTAATCCATGTATCAAGTGAGACACTTTTAATTACTAACTTAAACAGTCAGACAGCTACTTAATCCTCCATCCAGACAGTTATATATCCACTCAATCTTCAATACAGATTAGTATATATATAGTACATATTTAAATTTCAAATTAAACCACATTCACTGGATGATGTCAACAGTGATGTCATTTGAGATGTCATCAGTGATGTCACTGACCATGTCATGAATGATGTAATATGAGACATCATCATCAGTGCATTGCAGGTGCGCGAGTTATAGCTAGCAGAACTAACTATACCAGAGGAATTTCTATGGTTTTGTACGAGTGAAATGTCCAGCTAACTATAACACCCCTGAAACCTATGTGTTTTTTTCGGTGAAAAAAAAATAAATATATATATATATATATATATATATATATATTTTACACGAAAAAGGATTACTCCGGCACTCCGCTTGGTAGATCACATCAGTTTATTTCACACTGTGATGGCCTAGGCGTTTCGAACGTATAGTTCCTTCTCACGGCAAATTCATACAGTTGTCCCTTTTAGCTTTCAGTATTTATACTGCTATACATTCGCAATGCATATAGGGATGTGTAGTTCATACATTTTATATATAACTTTATTCAGTTACATATTAACAATCTTGACGCCTGCTAGTTTGGAAAGCGGCTATGTGTCAATGTTGTTATTTCTAAGTGCTTGTGTTGGTCGCGGATATAGCGCCATCGACCCTTTGCTCGAGAGCGTTAGTTCTCTCTTTTGCGATCTTTGTTACATCGCAAATTTGTGCCACATTGGTTTTACTTAGCGGTGATTACTTAGATGGGCTAAGTGCCCGAGTTAAGGTGATTTTTCTTAAGCGCTTGGTATATTATCCCTTGCTGTGTCTGTTACCCCTTTACACAGTGTGTCAGGCTCCGCTTCTATCTCTTCGGAGCTGTGCTGAAAGACCTATACCTTCCCTCGAAGAACCACCCCAACGTCTGAAGTAATATACAGACCATAAAGGCAATTCCCCCAGGGAAGGAAAGGAAGGGAACAGCGGGGAGGGAGATCTGAAATGACAAATGAACAGACAATTAGAAGAAGTACCCCGTGCCCACTGATTGCTAACGCTCCTCCTCAGTAAATACAAAACAGTTACATAACCTTTCCTTCCTACCTTTGGGGAGAATTTAATAGGGATTAAATGCGAGGAGAAGAGACTTGAGGTGATACCAGGGATTCTGTTTCACTGTAGAGAAGACAAAAGGAACCTGCATGAAACCCTGAGGCTATTAAAGACCACACAACTCATTCATCTAGATCCACGCATACCGTTCCTAAACTGCTCACCTAAAAGCACAGGACCCCTTACTTGAGGTACCCCTCTCTCAGTTCTCCTGCATATGAAAATAAAACAAAACAGGGTTGTGGAAACAAACAAAAGACAGCAATCAATGTTAATCTCTCTTTAACGCTGTTTGCCTGTAGAATGTCTTAATGTCTCTTATATACGTGCTGCATTTCCTGTAACTCCGAACAAGACTAATGCAGCAATCCGACGTGCAACACTCCGCTGGTACTTCTGCGCAAACAAAGTCCTCACTGCGCCTTTTTTCCCCTATCTCAGCCGAGAGAGAGACTGATGCACTTATACACACGCTACCTGCGTGTCCAATACTGAGGCATTCCTAAATGTCACCAGAGGTCCATACCAACACGCTACCTGCGTGTTCAAAAATGTTTATCCTTAAACTCCCCCAAAGCAATGAGGGTCGAGAGAAAACGGACCTGCTTACCGCTACCAAAGCTTACCCCTACCAACGTCTCCGGGCAAAGCTGAATAATCGGCGCCGCCGCTGGTCTCGGATATTTACAACAAGGGGTGGTGAGGGACAGAGTCTCTGAATTAAGCAGAAAACTCTCACCCAGTCAAGAGATCAGGGCTAGATCCAACACCGTTTTTTAGCTCACTGCACCATCCCAGTTTCAGAACCTGGCTGTATGCAAATTAGTCTGTTCCTGTCCCAGTGCATGATGGGAACAGGGCAAACCAAACTACAAAAGCCAATTCTTACACTGGGAAGGAACCAAGCTCCCGGTGATGGATCAAGCCCCGATCTTTGGACTGGGTAAGAGTGGTCTGCTCAATTCAGACACTCTGTTCATCACCACCCCCTTTTGTGAATCGATTTTGGCCACTATAGGTGTGGCAGGGTATACTCAGACATGAGTCCCTTTCTCACTGCTCCATCAGGATTCAAGCAAGCCGGGCCGAAGACGGCTGAAATGCCAGAAACCGGTCCCCGGTAGCTTGTCTCCTTTCTGGTAAAGAATTGGCTTGGTAGTTTAGTCTGCCCTGTTCCCATGATGCACTGGGCCAGGGACAGACTGATTTGCATATAGCCAGGTTCTGAGCTGGGATGGGGCAGTGAGATAAATAACGGTGATGGATCAAGCCCTGATCTTTGGACTGGGTAAGAGTGGTCTGCTCAATTCAGACACTCTGTTCATCACCACCCCCTTTTGTGAATCGATTTTGGCCACTATAGGTGTGGCAGGGTATACTCAGACATGAGTCCCTTTCTCACTGCTCCATCAGGATTCAAGCAAGCCGGGCCGAAGACGGCTGAAATGCCAGAAACCGGTCCCCGGTAGCTTGTCTCCTTTCTGGTAAAGAATTGGCTTGGTAGTTTAGTCTGCCCTGTTCCCATGATGCACTGGGCCAGGGACAGACTGATTTGCATATAGCCAGGTTCTGAGCTGGGATGGGGCAGTGAGATAAATAACGGTGATGGATCAAGCCCTGATCTTTGGACTGGGTAAGAGTGGTCTGCTCAATTCAGACACTCTGTTCATCACCACCCCCTTTTGTGAATCGATTTTGGCCACTATAGGTGTGACAGGGTATACTCAGACATGAGTCCCTTTCTCACTGCTCCATCAGGATTCAAGCAAGCCGGGCCGAAGACGGCTGAAATGCCAGAAACCGGTCCCCGGTAGCTTGTCTCCTTTCTGGTAAAGAATTGGCTTGGTAGTTTAGTCTGCCCTGTTCCCATGATGCACTGGGCCAGGGACAGACTGATTTGCATATAGCCAGGTTCTGAGCTGGGATGGGGCAGTGAGATAAATAACGGTGATGGATCAAGCCCTGATCTTTGGACTGGGTAAGAGTGGTCTGCTCAATTCAGACACTCTGTTCATCACCACCCCCTTTTGTGAATCGATTTGGCCACTATAGGTGTGGCAGGGTATACTCAGACATGAGTCCCTTTCTCACTGCTCCATCAGGATTCAAGCAAGCCGGGCCGAAGACGGCTGAAATGCCAGAAACCGGTCCCCGGTAGCTTGTCTCCTTTCTGGTAAAGAATTGGCTTGGTAGTTTAGTCTGCCCTGTTCCCATGATGCACTGGGCCAGGGACAGACTGATTTGCATATAGCCAGGTTCTGAGCTGGGATGGGGCAGTGAGATAAATAATGGTGATGGATCAAGCCCTGATCTTTGGACTGGGTAAGAGTGGTCTGCTCAATTCAGACACTCTGTTCATCACCACCCCCTTTTGTGAATCGATTTTGGCCACTATAGGTGTGGCAGGGTATACTCAGACATGAGTCCCTTTCTCACTGCTCCATCAGGATTCAAGCAAGCCGGGCCGAAGACGGCTGAAATGCCAGAAACCGGTCCCCGGTAGCTTGTCTCCTTTCTGGTAAAGAATTGGCTTGGTAGTTTAGTCTGCCCTGTTCCCATGATGCAATGGGCCAGGGACAGACTGATTTGCATATAGCCAGGTTCTGAGCTGGGATGGGGCAGTGAGATAAATAACGGTGATGGATCAAGCCCTGATCTTTGGACTGGGTAAGAGTGGTCTGCTCAATTCAGACACTCTGTTCATCACCACCCCCTTTTGTGAATCGATTTTGGCCACTATAGGTGTGGCAGGGTATACTCAGACATGAGTCCCTTTCTCACTGCTCCATCAGGATTCAAGCAAGCCGGGCCGAAGACGGCTGAAATGCCAGAAACCGGTCCCCGGTAGCTTGTCTCCTTTCTGGTAAAGAATTGGCTTGGTAGTTTAGTCTGCCCTGTTCCCATGATGCACTGGGCCAGGGACAGACTGATTTGCATATAGCCAGGTTCTGAGCTGGGATGGGGCAGTAAGATAAATAACGGTGATGGATCAAGCCCTGATCTTTGGACTGGGTAAGAGTGGTCTGCTCAATTCAGACACTCTGTTCATCACCACCCCCTTTTGTGAATCGATTTTGGCCACTATAGGTGTGGCAGGGTATACTCAGACATGAGTCCCTTTCTCACTGCTCCATCAGGATTCAAGCAAGCCGGGCCGAAGACGGCTGAAATGCCAGAAACCGGTCCCCGGTAGCTTGTCTCCTTTCTGGTAAAGAATTGGCTTGGTAGTTTAGTCTGCCCTGTTCCCATGATGCACTGGGCCAGGGACAGACTGATTTGCATATAGCCAGGTTCTGAGCTGGGATGGGGCAGTGAGATAAATAACGGTGATGGATCAAGCCCTGATCTTTGGACTGGGTAAGAGTGGTCTGCTCAATTCAGACACTCTGTTCATCACCACCCCCTTTTGTGAATCGATTTTGGCCACTATAGGTGTGGCAGGGTATACTCAGACATGAGTCCCTTTCTCACTGCTCCATCAGGATTCAAGCGAGCCGGGCCGAAGACGGCTGAAATGCCAGAAACCGGTCCCCGGTAGCTTGTCTCCTTTCTGGTAAAGAATTGGCTTGGTAGTTTAGTCTGCCCTGTTCCCATGATGCACTGGGCCAGGGACAGACTGATTTGCATATAGCCAGGTTCTGAGCTGGGATGGGGCAGTGAGATAAATAACGGTGATGGATCAAGCCCTGATCTTTGGACTGGGTAAGAGTGGTCTGCTCAATTCAGACACTCTGTTCATCACCACCCCCTTTTGTGAATCGATTTTGGCCACTATAGGTGTGGCAGGGTATACTCAGACATGAGTCCCTTTCTCACTGCTCCATCAGGATTCAAGCAAGCCGGGCCGAAGATGGCTGAAATGCCAGAAACCGGTCCCCGGTAGCTTGTCTCCTTTCTGGTAAAGAATTGGCTTGGTAGTTTAGTCTGCCCTGTTCCCATGATGCACTGGGCCAGGGACAGACTGATTTGCATATAGCCAGGTTCTGAGCTGGGATGGGGCAGTGAGATAAATAACGGTGATGGATCAAGCCCTGATCTTTGGACTGGGTAAGAGTGGTCTGCTCAATTCAGACACTCTGTTCATCACCACCCCCTTTTGTGAATCGATTTTGGCCACTATAGGTGTGGCAGGGTATACTCAGACATGAGTCCCTTTCTCACTGCTCCATCAGGATTCAAGCAAGCCGGGCCGAAGACGGCTGAAATGCCAGAAACCGGTCCCCGGTAGCTTGTCTCCTTTCTGGTAAAGAATTGGCTTGGTAGTTTAGTCTGCCCTGTTCCCATGATGCACTGGGCCAGGGACAGACTGATTTGCATATAGCCAGGTTCTGAGCTGGGATGGGGCAGTGAGATAAATAACGGTGATGGATCAAGCCCTGATCTTTGGACTGGGTAAGAGTGGTCTGCTCAATTCAGACACTCTGTTCATCACCACCCCCTTTTGTGAATCGATTTTGGCCACTATAGGTGTGGCAGGGTATACTCAGACATGAGTCCCTTTCTCACTGCTCCATCAGGATTCAAGCAAGCCGGGCCGAAGACGGCTGAAATGCCAGAAACCGGTCCCCGGTAGCTTGTCTCCTTTCTGGTAAAGAATTGGCTTGGTAGTTTAGTCTGCCCTGTTCCCATGATGCACTGGGCCAGGGACAGACTGATTTGCATATAGCCAGGTTCTGAGCTGGGATGGGGCAGTGAGATAAATAACGGTGATGGATCAAGCCCTGATCTTTGGACTGGGTAAGAGTGGTCTGCTCAATTCAGACACTCTGTTCATCACCACCCCCTTTTGTGAATCGATTTTGGCCACTATAGGTGTGGCAGGGTATACTCAGACATGAGTCCCTTTCTCACTGCTCCATCAGGATTCAAGCAAGCCGGGCCGAAGACGGCTGAAATGCCAGAAACCGGTCCCCGGTAGCTTGTCTCCTTTCTGGTAAAGAATTGGCTTGGTAGTTTAGTCTGCCCTGTTCCCATGATGCACTGGGCCAGGGACAGACTGATTTGCATATAGCCAGGTTCTGAGCTGGGATGGGGCAGTGAGATAAATAACGGTGATGGATCAAGCCCTGATCTTTGGACTGGGTAAGAGTGGTCTGCTCAATTCAGACACTCTGTTCATCACCACCCCCTTTTGTGAATCGCCGCTGGTCTCGGATGCACACTTATTTCCGGGTGAGCACCTGACCCTGCGTCTCCTGTGCGCCGCGATTCTCGGCATGCCGGGAATTGTAGTTCTACCTCCGGCCGCCTCAGGTCTTCGTGCTTCGTGTTATTTTGCGCCTCTCCACATACAAACGGAGCTTAATATATTCCTCGTATCGGGGGGGTTCGAGCTCTGACACAGTGTTCTTACACATTTACATCTCTCGCGGCTAAGCAGTGTATTACTGTACATTTGCAGCTAGTTTTCGCGATTTATCAGATTGATTGAAATACACTTTAGCAATCAAATTAATATGTACAGTATGATCTCGTTTCTAGGGCTGAGTGCCTTTGTCACTGCTTTTACATAGCCTATGATACAAGAAAATATGATAAAAAATAGCAGTGTTGTCTGATAACTAAGCCAATAATTTCTTACAGTTTATTGCACACTGTGTATCATTATATTATTTGCATAATATTTACATACTTTGAAGTCTTTTAGTGTCAATTTAGAGTCATTACTTAAAGGGGGCACGTCTTGCATTACAAATGGACATAAAATTCTTCATCCCCATTCAATCCTGCCGGTTGCTTCGTTTTAAATCTCATGATTAGTTTTGATTCCAATCTTCTTAATTTTAATTTCCGATTGCCTCCTCGTTCGTGTTGTGGTATCATGGTTAGTCCTGAATATTGTATGTCTGTCCAGGATTTGTCACCATGACTAGTGATATGTTTCGCCATTGCATATGAATGGTCTCCACTTTGATTGCCCGTGTGTGTTCTAAGATTCGCTTCTTTAGAGGGCACGTAGTGCTCCCTATATATCTTTTACCACAACAACATTGAAGCATGTATACCACATATGAGGTTTCACAGGTGATATAGTCTTTGACGATGACATTTTTTCCAGCTGGATCTTTCAAATTTTTCAGATTTTTTCCAATCTTACAGGCCTTGCACGTATGGCATTTGGTAAATCCTTTATTTTTCTCATTGAGCCAGTTATCTGTTTTTTTGATCTCAAAGTGACTGCGTACTAAATGATCAGATAGGTTCGGTGCCCTCCTGTAGGTCATGAGTGATCGATCACCAACATTATTACCTATATCTGGATCTTTTTGGATTACATGCCAATACTTTGTCAAAACTTTTTGAATTCTGTAACTTTCTTTGTTGAATGTTAAGATCATGCGCGGTGGTTCCTCTTTGGTTTTTGATGTTTCTTTTTGACTTGATGATTGCTCGTTAACTCGCTTGTTTTTTTCTTCCTTAGTTAATAAGGTTTCAGCTCTTGATTTTTTATGTGCTTCACATTCCCCTCTCAGGATGTCTGATTGTTTATAACCTCGTTGTGCAAAGCGTTTTTTTGTTTCCTTGAATTTTTTCTTCATTTCACTGTTCTCTGAGCAATTTATCTTCATCCTGAAAAGCTCTCCATACGGTATGCTTCTTTTTAGTTTCTCTGGATGAAAGCTTTGACCATGTAGTGGGCTATTGGTGGCATTTTTCTTTCTATGTACAGTTGTGTGTATCTTATTATCACCCACATACACTTCTCAGGATGAAGGGAAATTGTATGTCCATTTGTAATGCAAGACATGCCCCCTTTAAGTAATGACTCTAAATTGACACTAAAAGACTTCAAAGTATGTAAATATTCTGCAAATGATATAATGATACACAGTGTGCTATAAACTGTAAGAAATTATTGGCTTAGTTATCAGACAACACTGCTATTTTTTAACATATTTTCTTGTATCATAGGCTATGTAAAAGCAGTGACAAGGGCACTCATCCCTAGAAACAAGATCATACTGTACATATTAATTTGATTGCTAAAGTGTATTTCAATCAATCTGATAAAGAGCGATAACTAACTGCAAATGTACAGTAATACACTGCTTAGCCGCGAGAGATGTAAATGTGTAAGAACACTGCGTAAAGGGGTAACAGACACAGCAAGGGATAATATACCAAGCGCTTAAGAAAAATCACCTTAACTCGGGCACTTAGCCCATCTAAGTAATCACCGCTAAGTAAAACCAATGTGGCAAAAATTTGCGATGTAACAAAGATCGCAAAAGAGAGAACTAACGCTCTCGAGCAAAGGGTCGATGGCGCTATATCCGCGACCAACACAAGCGCTTAGAAATAACAACATTGACACATAGCCGCTTTCCAAACTAGCAGGCATCAAGATTGTTAATATGTAACTGAATAAAGTTATATATAAAATGTATGAACTACACATCCCTATATGCATTGCGAATGTATAGAAGAATAAATACTGAAAGCAAAAAGGGACAACTGTACGAATTTGCCGTGAGAAGGAACTATACGTTCGAAACGCGTAGGCCATCACAGTGTGAAATAAACTGATGTGATCTACCAAGCGGAGTGCCGGAGTAATCCTTTTTCGTGTAAAATATTTACGAGACCCTGTCCTGGTCTCGACTCTGGCACCAACTCTTAGGTGCTTCCTCTGCGACAGGACAATTGGTGTTGTGATATATATATATATATTACCTACTGGCGGTCGCCAGTAGGTATATATAGTTAGGATTTTTTCCCTATGGGATTTCTGAAAATTCTATGTCTAATAACTTTGGTGTTTGTGGACGGAATTGGCTGAAATTTTCAGGAAAATTGCACATTTTGTTTCTGAGCAGCCCCTGAAAATTTGGGGGGGGTCGTCAAGGGGGGGCGAGAAAAAAGGGGGGTCCCAAAACGCGTTTTTCCCATGTTAATTTCCATAGGGCGGTTGGACTCACTTTTAGCCCAAACGGCTGAATGGATTTCCACGAAACTTGGCAAAATTGTAGGGACTGTTAGCCCGATGTGCCTTTGCTAGGTCTCAATATATGTGCTTCAGTGGATTTTGAGAAATTAACGTTTAAATCAAGATATATATCTGTAACAGCGCTCCGGGCAGCGATCCGGTTCGCGTACTTTTCGCGTTACGGAACTTTGCGCACGGAAAGCTGATTGGCTCTTCGGTGTCTGTCAACATTCTAAACAGTCCGGTGCAGCCGCCATCTTGTCTCTCGGTAGGATCGAGAGACAAGAGGAGGCCAAAACAAAGGGGGAAATTACCATAAGGGGGCATAGTAGATCCTCATTGACCCCCTAGGTTTTATGTGGAGGTTTTAAAAGGGCCCAGGAGGGTCATAAAAAATTTTTTTTTTTTTTTTTTGGCGTGGTTAGCGCCTAGTACGCGAACCGGAAAGCGTTCTAGGCAGCGTACTATAAGGATAATAGAATGATACACTTTTCAAATACTGTATGTTAATTGTTTGTTGTTTTTGTTGTTTTTTTTTGTTTTCTTTTTTTTTAAAGTTTTTTTTTTATTTTGATTGTTTTTCATAATTTATTAAACTTTCTAACATTTGAGTGTCTGAAATGTCATTATTTTCTTGAAATATTGTTTGCAATCTGTGAGGTTGTAAAATGTCCTCATTTGCAAGG
Organism: Lissotriton vulgaris; assembly: GCF_964263255.1. Taxonomy (NCBI): domain Eukaryota; kingdom Metazoa; phylum Chordata; class Amphibia; order Caudata; family Salamandridae; genus Lissotriton; species Lissotriton vulgaris. The sequence continues at coordinate 782,415,771 of NC_141694.1, read as the reverse complement.
AGGGCATCTACTGCTTGGACACATTGCAGCAGTTCATTATCCAAGCTTTCATCCATAAATTCCATGTCAATTTGTTCAATCAATTCCTGGCTGCTCTCTTGCAGGTCCATCTCAAAAGAAACTTGCTGCTCGCCTTCCATTTTGCCTAAAATTTGGATTAAAAAAATATATATTAGTAGAGATAGGGCACTGTTGGGATAAATTTTAGATAGGCAGTTTTTATCAGTGAATTTATCTTTTGGCAGTGTATAGTATCAGAGTGGAAATAGGACTATAAAAAAGTGTATGTGATTTAACCAAGACAAGCCTTACTCCATTCATAACTATAACAGAGAAGTCTATCTAAATACATTACTACTACAGAGGGATAGTGTATATCTAGCAGAAAAAGTCTACTATATTAAGTTATAGTGCACAATATATTTCATTTCTAAAAATTATAACTTACCTTCACAAAGAAGTTGAAGTTTTTTGAAGCTATTGAAATGTGAGGTACAACAAGAAGTAGTAGTCAAAATGGCTGTGTTTCCTTCTCTTCCTTTATATATATACAGGTATATAACCAATCAAATGTCAGGTAATAAAAGTAGAAAATGAAAGTAACATTTTCATTGGTTGTCAATTCCAACAGTTCAGATGTGTTTTGTGAAGTAATTTACCTCACGGTACTTGGAGAGGTCTACAGGCTAAATGGCTAAATGAAATTTCAATCAAATTTGTGAGAATGAAAGGGATTGTTATGTAGTATGAGCTAATTTATATTTGGTGAGAGTGTCTGTAGTCGTTTTTCTGTAAATTACTTTCCCACCTTTTTTTTGGACCGCTTCCCGGGAAGCGGTCCGGTCCGCGAACTAGGAGCGTAACGGGAGTCCACCATTTTGTGTTTCGGTCGAATCAAGGTATAAAATGGAGGGTAAATAATGTTCTGAATGGGTAGAAGGGGGCATGGTACAAGTATTTTGACCCCCTACGTTTTCTGAGGGTGGCTGAGGAGGACTATATGTGCGAAGAAAAAACTTTTTTTTGAAATTTTGCGCGGTTAGCTTCCAGTTCGCGTACCGGATAGCGCTCTTTGAGCGTAGTTTGTTGAAAATTACAGAAAAAAAGTTTACAAAAAAATAATAAAAGTGTGTGATCAGATGAAGGGTAGCTCTGAGAAGAGCTTTTGGGTTTATGGTACATTTAGGTACTTATAAGTAGATACCAATGCACAGTCTTAAATTCAGAATGAAAATTCTGTTGCCCTCATCTGAGAAGTGAACTCCATCTCCTCTGTAGATATCTTGCATGTAGTAACGCAAGTTATTGTTGTACAGAGAGCCCATTCCATGGTCTCTCATGAAAGCTGAAACAGATTTGTTTACATGCTTCCTCGCTTTCTCAATTTGTGGAGAAAATTGGTTGGACCACCTCCATTTCTGTCTTTGGCATATATTGGAATATACCAAGGCAGTTTGAGGAAAAAGTGCCATTAATTGCTCAAAGGTGTCCTTTAAAAGCATTTCCAGACCTACCCCTGTCAAAGTGCCCAAATCATTACCTCCACAGTGCACTATTAACAGGTCAGGTTTTGGCAAATGCATAAAGGTTTTCACCAATGGTATCAATTGGTGACATTTTAATCCTCTTTGGCCCAACCACTTAATTTCCACATCTTGTAAATTGAGGTTAGGTAAATTTCTGTTCTCAGCATACCTTTGAGCCCAGTGGATGTAACTATGTCCAACAATCCAGACCTTAAACATGGTGGGAGAAGGTTGTTCTGCAGTCAGATGAAGTGTGGTAATGAAAGGGCAGTTGAAACAGTAGGAGTTTCTAAAGAAAAAAAAGTGTGGATTTGCAATGCTAATGAATCATTAGCAGTGATTGGTGCCTTTCCATTTCTGAAAACAGAAAGTTAGGGTGCATGGATGTGTTCTTTGAAACATGTAATTTGAATGGTCAAGGAAGAAGCATTTAATGAAAGATTGCACTGGATATGCAGGTGCACTGAGAGTTCAGAGTTCAATTGAAACATTGTTGTGTGAATTTGCAAACATGAGAGGTCTTCCAGGAGGTGGTTGCTATGGAAAAAAGGCAGAGAGGGCAGAGGGGGGAAGCGTTTTGATTTGAAAAAAGTGAGGGAAGAGTTATGATTGGCTAATATGAGAGATATGTGAAATGAATATCTGTATTTCTGTGCTTTCAATAGCTGCAGCCTTTGGAGTGCATCCTTTTTCTTCTGCTGAAGACAATTTGGTGTATTTCTGAGACTGTTTTCAAAACTCAAAAAATATTTGCTAAGGTGAGAAAAGATTTATTTAATTTAGATAGAGAATAGTATGATTTAAGGAGAAAATGATGAAGAAAGCTGTGTTTTTAAAATGTGGTTTTGTCTCTAGTGATATACTAATAGAATTAGTTTCTTTGAGAAATTGTAATTGCATATTCGGTGTAGCATTCTGGCATGCAGTAACACAAGTTATTGTGGTACATGGAGCCCATTCCATGGTCTGTTATGTAAGCTGAAACAGATATGTTGTTTTTAAAAACGATTTTAGAAATCAATTACATTTTTGGATATGTACTGCTAGAGCTTCATAGGTTGTTTTGGGCTATATTTATAAGGCATTTGAGTGTCTTTGATGTTATGTTTTCCTTTTTAAATGGAAAGCGTTCCTCATGGGGCCCTGAGCAGTTCTTAGCCATGTTATTTAATGGGAAGTGGATAACATGGCTAAGAGCATTTGCTGGAAAATGCATGAATATCGCTGACTTTTCAGCGATATTCATGCATTGCGGCCGTTTTTTTTCGCATTTGCGAGCAGTTCTTAGCCATGTTATCCAATGGGAGGTGGATAACATGGCTAAGAGCATTTGCTGGATAATGCATGAATATCGTTGACTTTTCAGCGATATTCATGCATTGCGGCCGTTTTTAATCGCATTTGTGATAAACAATTACATTTCTTGATATGTACTGTTAGAGCTTCATAGGTTGTTTGGGGTCATATTTAGAAGGCATTTTAGTGTCTTTGATGTTATGTTTACCTTTTTAAATGGAAAGCGTTCCTCATGGGGCAAGTGTCTTGTAAATACGCTCCCACTTGCGCTTGGCAAATTTAGATTTTGATTATGGGAGTTACCTAGCCATGTTAATAGTGTCCCAAAAATGGTGCTAGGGCATTTCAGAAAACACTTTCATGTGTCTCAAGGACATTTTTAGTCATTTCTTCATGAATGCAGGTATACAATTGATTTATATGCTGTGTTTAAAAACGAATTTTGAAATCAATTAAATTTCTGGATATGTACTGTTAGTGCTTCATAGGTTGTTTGGGGTCATATTTAGAAGGCATTTTAGTGTCTTTGATGTTATGTTTACCTTTTTAAATGGAAAGCGTTCCTCATGGGGCCCTGAGCAGTTCTTAGCCATGTTATTTAATGGGAAGTGGATAACATGGCTAAGAGCATTTGCTGGAAAATGCATGAATATCGCTGACTTTTCAGCGATATTCATGCATTGCGGCCGTTTTTTTTCGCATTTGCGAGCAGTTCTTAGCCATGTTATCCAATGGGAGGAGGATAACATGGCTAAGAGCATTTGCTGGATAATGCATGAATATCGTTGACTTTTCAGCGATATTCATGCATTGCGGCCGTTTTTAATCGCATTTGCGATAAACAATTACATTTCTTGATATGTACTGTTAGAGCTTCATAGGTTGTTTGGGGTCATATTTAGAAGGCATTTTAGTGTCTTTGATGTTATGTTTACCTTTTTAAATGGAAAGCCTTCCTCATGGGGCAAGTGTCTTGTAAATACGCTCCCACTTGCGCTTGGCAAATTTTGTTTTTGATTATGGGAGTTACCTAGCCATGTTAATAGTGTCCCAAAAATGGTGCTAGGGCATTCCAGAAAACACTTTCATGTGTCTCAAGGACATTTTTAGTCATTTCTTCATGAATGCAGGTATACAATTGATTTATATGCTGTGTTTAAAAACGAATTTTGAAATCAATTAAATTTCTGGATATGTACTGTTAGAGCTTCATAGGTTGTTTGGGGTCATATTTAGAAGGCATTTTAGTGTCTTTGATGTTATGTTTACCTTTTTAAATGGAAAGCGTTCCTCATGGGGCCCTGAGCAGTTCTTAGCCATGTTATTTAATAGGAAGTGGATAACATGGCTAAGAGCATTTGCTGGAAAATGCATGAATATCGCTGACTTTTCAGCGATATTCATGCATTGCGGCCGGTTTTTTTCGCATTTGCGAGCAGTTCTTAGCCATGTTATCCAATGGGAGGTGGATAACATGGCTAAGAGCATTTGCTTCAAAGGTTGTTTGGGGTCATACACCATTTTTGGGAAATTATTAACATGCCTATGTAACCAATATACCAAGTATTACATCATTAGGAAACCAAAAGTGAAATGAACCAATGAAAAGTGTTATTATCGAGTCACATGACCTGTTGTATTTACGTTTCGCGCTTTGCTCCGCTTTCCGGTCCACTTCCGGGTCCGCTAACTTGGCGCGTCCAATGACGTATTACGCGATAACGCAAAACGTCATGCGAACGTAACAGTTACGCTAAAGGAACGTTTACCGGTTCGCGTACTAAGCCGCGGCTTTAAATTGAGCTAACGGGAAGCAGACCGGTTCGCGGACTGGGAGCGAAACAAAAAAAAATGTTTAAAAAAATTGTCTAAAATACATGAAAAATATATTTCAAGATTTAAAGAAGAATACATTTTACAGCTACAGATATTAGCTTTTAAAAAACCATTGAAATTCAATGAAAAAACCATAGGTTATAGACCATATATAGTTAGGAATTTGCATTTTCAAAACCTTTAAAATTCAAAGAAAAAACCATTGGTTTTAGGCCATATATAGTTAGGGATTTGCATTTACAAAACCTTATTTTACTCGCATAAAACCATTGAAATTCCATATATAGTTAGATGCGCTAACTATATATCGCGCACCCGCAATCCACTGCTGATGATGTCACATATTACATCATTCATGACATGGTTAGTGACATCACTGATGACATCACTGATGACATCTCAAATGACATCACTGATAAAATCACTGATAACATCTCATTTCACATGACTGATCACATCACTAATGATATCTTTCATGGGATAATACCATGAACCTCTTCAGACTCTAATATAACCTTAGATACAATCAGTGTAAACAGACAGTCACAGACTGTCACTCATCCATGGAGTTACTCACACACCTAGTCAGTTATGCAAAAAATCAATCACACCTCTATTTTCTCAACTACACAGTTATACACACCTTACTTATTCAAACATATACTAACACATATTTATTTTACTCTCTTATACAATCCCTGATACATGTTCACAATGATCCATACAACCACTCACACATTCACTGGCTCTTATGCACAGTTATTTATATATGTCAACTCTCACATGTACTGTGTTTTACATATGTACTTACTTTGACATGTAGCACTGAGATATCCATTCACTCACCAATACACTCATGCACACAGTCAACCACCCATACAGCTGTTTCCACATGTACTTTTGAAACCATACATCTAGTGAATCAACTGCTCATACATCTATGCACAGAGTCATACACCTCCCAGCCACCCATACACACACACTCAGTTTCCCATACAAATACTTGGGCAACCAATCAATAACCCATATAGTTACTCATATAGCTACTTATCAACACATGCAACAGTTTACAGAACAACAGATATAATGATGCACAAATTAAGACAGTTTAGTCACTAACCCATGCACTCAGTGAGACACATTTAATCACTCACTCATACAGTCAGTCATGCACCTACTAAATCCTTCATCCAGACACTTATACATCCACTCATTCTTCAATATGTAAGACATATTTTAACTTTACAGAAACTTACAGTCACTGGATGTTGTCATCAGTGATGTCATCAGTGATGTCATTTGAGATGTCATCAGTGATGTCATCAGTGATGTCACTAACCATGTCATGAATGATGTAATATGTGACATCATCAGCAGTGGATTGCGGGTGCGCGATATATAGTTAGCGCATCTAACTATATATGGAATTTCAATGGTTTTATGCGAGTAAAATAAGGTTTTGTAAATGCCAATCCCTAACTATATATGGCCTAAAACCAATGGTTTTTTCTTTGAATATATATATATATATATATATATATATATATATATATATATATATATATTACCTACTGGCGGTCGCCAGTAGGTAGTTATAGTTAGGATTTTTTTCAATGTTAAATCTCAAAATTCTATTTGGAATAACTTTTGCGCCGGTTGACGAATCTGCCTGAAAATTTCCTGAAAATGGCCTCGCGGCGTTCCGGTCCTTCCCTGAAAGTTTGGGGGGGATTTGTCAAGCGGGGGCCGAGATAAAAGGGGGGTCCCAAAACGCGTTTTCCCCATGTTAATTTCCATAGGGCGGTCGATTTCACTTTTAGCCCGAACGGCTGAATGGATTTCCACCAAACTTGGCAAAATTGTAGGGACTGGTAGCCCGATGTGCCTTTGCTATGTCTCAAGATATGTGCTCCAGTGGATTTTGAGTAATTTAGGTTCAAAAAAATATATATATCTATAGCAGCGCACCGGTGCGCGCACCGGGGAGCGCTCCAGGCGCGCCACGCGAGGTGCGCATGGAAAGCTGATTGGCTCTCGGGTGTCTGTAAACATTCGAAACAGTCCAGAGCGGTCGCCATCTTGTGTCTCGGTAAAATCGAGACATAAGAGGTGGCTAAAACAAAGTGGGAACTGACCATAAGGCGTCAGGGATAGACCCCTTTGACCCCCTAGGTTTGATGTGGGGGCTATAAAAGGGCCCCGCGGGGCATTTAAAATATTTTTTTTTTTTCGTTTTGCGCGGGGGAAGCGCACGGTGCGCACACCGGGGAGCGGCCCTGGGAGCGCACTATGATGAAAAAAGGTGACAGAGTGTTTAAAAAATGAAGTTTTGATTTAGAAATTGGAGGTAGTTCTAAAAAGAACTTTTTTTTTTCTTCTTTTTGTTGTTTTATATTTTTTTTGTGTTTTTTGAACTTTTTGTACTTTTTTTGGCTTTTCAAAACAGTTTTATATATTTTTTTGTATTTTTTTGGGGGAGAAACAAAAAAAGGGAATTGAAACTGGCTCAACTGGAGCAAAAAAACAAAAAACCCAAAAAATTACTTCTTTTTGGGGCACTTGTGATTATCACCTGCAAGGACGATGAGTTTCACACTTTGTTCCCCATAGGAGATAAGTTTGCCACAAGCTTTGCAAGTAATTTTAAAATCAGCAAACCTCGGCTGAATGCAAGGCATCACCTCAGATGTTTCTGGTTGCGAGGAAGTGGGTTGGTTTCTTTGGGAGGGGGTCCTTGATGAATGGGGGAGGTTACTGGCCAGTTCCCGGAACTCTGCACGAGAGTAGTTGTTTGGATGCTTTCTTGTCATGTGCCGAATCATGGTATAGTTACCAAAAGAATATTTCTTATTTGGGTTGCCCCGTGAAAGTTCATCATTGCAGATGAGGCAAGTGACTTTTGGCGCATTCACCTTTTTTTTCCCCTCTGGAATTGAAAAAAACTCCCAAATGAAGTGTGGTTTGGGTTTATAAGGTGTGTTTTCTTCAGGCAGCCATCTTCTTCTCCCCTCCTCCTCTTCCTCTTCCTCTTCCTCCTCCTGTTCTTGACCACCAACATAATTTGGAGCTGGTCCTCTTGGTGGTTGTGGTGGTGGTGGTGGGGCAGATGCACCAGCTGATGCTACTAATGAAGCCATTTTATAGTACAAAATATTACTCAAAGAGCAAAAAAGTAGACAGAGCAACAAACAGGTCTTCCTCAGTCAAAGGACAAAGTCAGAATAAGGAAAAAAGGTGGGGTCTTTCATCATTTAGAAAAAAAAACTGTCCTGAACCAATGAGAAGTGTTATTTTCAGGTCACAAGACCAGGGGCTTCATCATTATGAAACCAAAACTGTTATGAACCAATGAAAAGTGTTATTTTTTGCTCACATGACCCGACGCGCTTACGCTACGCGCCCGGGGCGCGCCCGGGGGCGCGCCCCGGGTCGCGCAGCGTAAGCGCGTCGGAAGTTTACGTTGTGCGATCGTATTCGCTCGAGTACTTCCGGGTGCGCTTACGCCGTGCGTATCACGCGGTCGCGGCTACGCGATACGTCACGATCATGTTTTCGTTTGCGATATTGGCGCTCACGGGACGCTCCCCGGAGTGCGCCCCGGGGCGCTTTGTAAAAATACGCTTTTCGGGGCGCTCCCCGGGGCGCGCTCCGGGAGCGCTCCCCAAAATAATTTTTTAAAAAAAAATTGGGAAAATTGTAGGGACAGGTAGCTCTATTCTGAAGTGGTTTGTAAAAAACATTAACTTTAGAAAAATATGTATTGTGCTACATTGGGCTTAATATATGTTAGAGCCAAAATGTAGCCCAAATGTAGCCCAAAGTAGCCCAATGTAGCCCAAAGATGGCCACCAGAGATCAAAAATTGAAAATGTAGCCCAAAATTCAACTAGATGTAGCCCAACTGTAGCCCAATGAGAAAATGTACCAGAGTGTTAAAAAGAACAACTAGAGTGCTAACAGTCTTATTTATAAAGTGAAACTTATAGTTAGGAATTAGCATTAAAAAAACCTTTGAAATTCACTGAAAAAACCATAGGTTTCACACCAGTTATAGTTAGGAATTAGCATTTAAAAAACCTATTAAATTCACTGAAAAAACCATAGGTTTCACACCAGTTATAGTTAGCTGGAAATTTTACTGATATAAAACCATTGAAATTCCCACGTTATAGTTAGTCGGACTCACTATAACTTGCGCGTGCAATGCACTGCTGATGACATCACATATTACATCACTCATGACATGGTCAGTGACATCACTCATGACATCACTGATGACACCATCCTTGTGACACAGTCACAGACCTCCTCTCAGTGTAAAGTAACCCTTGAGACACATATTCAAAAATAGAAACTGAAATTTTTAAAAAATGGACATACCTATATCAGTTACAACAAGCAATTCTGTACTTCCACTATCTATATACACATCCACTCATTCACCAACAGTTCTATATAGTCACTCATACATATACTCACTCATCATATGAAGAGATACACCTATACATCCTGTTACACACCGACATTCATCCAAAAGTTACTCACACACATATTCACACGTGCAAATAAACTATTGAACAACCATTTATTTGAATATAGAGTTATACACACACTTCCACCTTACTTTTATTGAAAATTACACATATTTATTCTCTTAAACAATCACTTATAGAAACACATACTTATTTAAACAGGAAATCTTACAATCTCTTACTCTCACATATACTCACTTATATACATCAATATTCATATATACTAGATTAAAACATATGTAGTTACTGATAAAGACACTAGTGAGACAGTCATTCACTCACTAACAAACACATATAGACACTCATCCACCCATACAGTCCTGTACATATGCTGTCTTCAAAACACATACAAACAAAGAGTCAGTCACTCATGCATCTATGTGCTAAGTAATACCCCCACCAAACCATATAGACACTCATAGTGATACTAATAAAAATATCAAATAACCCATATACATACGCATGTAGCTACTTATCAACACATGTAGTCACTTATACACAAAGTGAAACACTAATATATGTATTTAAATATTTAAACATAACTCACTAATATTTATTTTTCAGAAAGACACATATTCACTGGATGGTGTCATCAGTGATGTCATGAGTGATGTCACTGACCATGTCATGAGTGATGTAATATGTGATGTCATCAGCAGTGCATTGCACGCGCAAGTTATAGTGAGTCCGACTAACTATAACGTGGGAATTTCAATGGTTTTATATCAGTAAAATTTCCAGCTAACTATAACTGGTGTGAAACCTATGGTTTTTTCAGTGAATTTAATAGGTTTTTTAAATGCTAATTCCTAACTATAACTGGTGTGAAACCTATGGTTTTTTCAGTGAATATATATATATACACAATCTACAACAATGTCATGCCAAAATCAAAGAACGCCAGGATGTTGTGGTGAGATGGTCGGACAAGGGGGGAAATGTAGTTCTGTGGCCCTTGGATGATTATAATGCAGAAGCAATGAAACAACTTGGCTAAAAAGAATGCTATTTCCGCATAGCTCCAACATTTATTGTGGGTGTTCAGGAGAAATATCACAAATCACTGTATGATTGGAGTCATGCAAATCTAATTACCAAAGCTGAATTTGATTTTCTAAAAACTGATTATCCTGTGACTCCCCAACTATACCTCATTCCTAAGATCCACAAGAATGCCACCAACCCACCAGGGAGGCCAATCATTGCAGCCATTGGGGGCCTTTTTGAAAGTACTTCACGCTTTATTGACTTTTTCCTTCAACCTGTAGTATGTGAACTTCCATCACACATCAAAGATACAGGCGATTTCTTGACTAGCATGTACGATGTCAACTGGAATGATGACTGTGTGCTAATGACCCTTGATGTCAATTCCTCATATACAAGCATTCAACACAGGGATGGCCTCAATGCCTTACAACATTACCTGAATAAGAGACTGATCAATCTACATGAACGTTCCCTCATGCTACTACATATGGCAGAGTGGTGCCTTGAGAACAATGTATTTATTTTTGACAAACTGTTTTATTAACAACTACAGGGCACAGCCATGGGTACTTGCTTCGCCCCCAGCTATGCTAATCTTCATATGGGCTGGTGGGAGGAGCAAGTACTCATGACGACACAAAAAACAGCAATCCCTGAAAATGTTGATATCTATGTCTGTTATATACATGATATATTCATTATATGGCATGGAACAATAGACAGTGCGGAGAATTTCGCTAAGGAGCTTAATAACAACAATTTGAACTTGTCATTTAGTTTCTTGATATTGAAATGTATGTAGAAAATACCTGTTAATAAACTAGAACATACAGAAAAGTCACGGCAGGGAATGCCATCCTCCCTGCAAACAGTTTCCACCATAACAGTGTCTAGGATGGCATCCCCTATGCTGAGTGTCTTAGAATGAGGCGCAATTGTAGACACAGAGGAAGGCCTATGCAAATCTACCAATGAGCTTTTCAGTAGACTACAGAGAAGAGGGTACAAAACAGAGACACTAGCGAAGGTGAAAACTAGAAGCAAACAGGTAACAAGAGAAGAATTACTGTTCAAAGGCAAAGAACCAAATAAGAACAGAGAAGCGGGTATCCCCAGAATGATTACGGGGTTCAATGCATACCATACAACAGTCAGAAAAATACTCTACAGACATTGGAACACAGTCCGCAGTGACCCAGTGTTAGGCCCAACTTGCCCCAAGGCTCTAGCGATCAGCTTTAGAAGAGCTAGGTCTATGCGTCAGGAACTAGTGCGCAATGCACCATCTAGCTTTGGTTTTTTTTCTGCTGCCGGATCCACGGATCCTCCGCACATCCCACGATTTATAAAAAAATATATATTTTTTTTTTACCTTGGGGGTCAAAGTCAAAGTCAAATGATCTTTATTCGGAATTGATACATCCATAAAAGTACATACAGGTTAAAACACATTAAAAAGCACATAAAACATACGTTAAAAATATGTTAGATAAAAACAAACTTTTCCAATAAGGTTAAAGCAGCATATATAGCAAAAAAGTGCAAAATGCATAATACAAGAGGGTCCGAATGTACTGATATTTTAGTTACAGGTTACAGTTTATATTTTCCCTAAGGTAATCATTTGCATCCAGCCATGCATGTAGGAAAGACTATGTGCAAAATATGTCATAACAACAAACTGCAAATGTGCAAAATACTGTAGTCCGTCATGCTTGTTCCATGCTTGCCCTTGATCTCACACAGGCTTTTAGAAAACAGCTCACAATACATATCACCTCATCTGTTGACAACATTTGTAGAGTTCTCATTGCCAGGGTAAAGTCCCGTTGGTCATATTTGCAGAAGAACGGCATTAAATATTGGCGAGTATAAAGTTTATAATAACCGCAAAAGAAAAAATAGTGTAACAGACTTTGTTTCCCACCTTCAGAGCAGGGACAATCCAATTGTTCTAAATTTTTATTATAGCTGAGGGGGAAGCTTAGTAAATTGACAATGCTTCCATCCCGGAATCGGAACAAAAGGCTCCGATTCCATCTTCCTATCGATAATGACAGATATCTACGGGGTGTGTTTGAATTATCGTTGCCGGATTCAGCATAGGACAAATATTTAGTAACTGCAAATTTAGGAAATTCAGATCTTATCCGTTCCTCCTATATAAGTCAAGCAGTGCCCGTTTGACAATGTTCTTATGGGCATGAACAATAATGTTAGGGGAGCTAAACAAAGAGCCCTGGCCCACGCTCAGCAGACTATTCTCAACGGCGTTTAACCAAGGTACATGATGGGATCTTTCACTTAGTAGGCAGTCAGATATTATGCTGCGTGTTAAGGAAGCCGCTGGGTTTAGCCATATTTTTAACCAAAAAAGGGCGGGCCTAGATCGAATAAAATCCTCAATATACGATAACTTAAGCTCATTATGACAGATAAATGTAGGGGCACAGGGGACACCCCCCAGAACCTTCCTGCAAAATCTATTTTCCTCTAACTGGACAGGCGTACTATTAGAGTAACCCCACACTTCTGCTCCATAAGTCCCCGTTGGTTGACATTGAGTACGATAGATGTTTAACAGAGGGGTGGTGACATCAGCCTGTTTGGGTTGCCGGAGAGATAGAATTGAATTGATGGACTTGCCAATTTTATTTCTCGCATAGGCTGCATGTGGCTGCCATGAGCCTGTCTTAGAAAATAACAGCCCTAGATAAGGGAAAGTGCTAGTGCATTTTAGGGTGTTTTCACCTGATTTAATTGAGGTAATGTTATATTTTTTGGGTCCACAGTTCATAATATATGATTTTTTAAAATTAGTATTTAAACCCAAATCAGACATAAAAACAACAAACCCAGAAATTAAAATGCGTAGAGCGTTAGGTGTACGTCCCATTAATACTGCGTCATCCGCATAGAGCAGGGCAGTAATGGGGGAGCCATTTATAATTGGTACATCCTTAGTGATCTTGCTCAAACTGCTGCTCAACCCGTTAATATATAAAATAAAAAGCAGTGGGGCGAGTACGCAGCCCTGTCTAACTCCTCTGCTAATAAAAATTTCATTTGAGAGTTCGCCCTCATTATTGATACGTACTCTGGCCTTTAGATCCCTGTGTACATAAGAAAGGAAATACACCAAAGAATCATCCAAACCATAATCAAGCAAAAGTGACCACAAACTAGAACGGTTAACAAAATCAAATGCAGAACTCAAATCCATGAATCCCAGATATAGCGGGGATTTTTTTACAGTGATGTACTTAGCCATGATCAAATTCAAATTAAGACATTGTTCAATGGTGCCCACATGACTTCTAAAGCCTAGTTGACTGCAATGTAAAACATTATTATCCTCAGCCCAATTCCTAATCCTTTTAAAAATTACCCTTCCAAGGACCTTTAGTGTGTTATCGATCAGTGAAATCGGACGGTAACAGGCAGGGTCCATCCTATCACCTTTTTTAAATATGGGTACGATAATACTATTTGACCATGATTCGGGAATTGAGCTATCTGATAAGTTGTTAAATAGATTGCAGAGTAAGGGGGCCCAAAAATTGATTTCGGATTTGATTTGATCAATCGAGAGACCATCCGGGCCGGGTGCTTTATTACTGGCGCTTTCAACTATGGCGTCTTCGACCTCGGATAGTAAAATGTTCAGTGGTCCGGCGGTCTTGGGTAGGGGGGCAATATCTGGGGAAAGCCCAGATGTAGCATAAATTTTGGAAAAGTGCTCCACCCACGCCTCTCCAGTTATATTACAGTTAATTGGTTTGATGTTTGAACCAAAAGATCTGAGAGACTTGACCTCTCTCCAAAAACCTGTCGTATCTTTTAGTGTAGCACTACGAGTAAGAGATTCCCAATGATCAATCACTAGGGCCTCAGATCGAATACGTAACGTGGTTTTATATTTTGATCTTAGGTCTCTCACAAGTAGGGCGTCCCTTGGATTGGTTTTTAGGGCCTCACTCAGTTCTCTGTTAGCCCTAGAGCATGAAGAATCAAACCAGCGGGGGCCATGATCTTTTTTTGGCCTGGCAGGTTTAGAAGATTCTCTTTTGATAGCCTCACAGAGATTACTGAAGGAAACAACCACATCATGGCCTGGGCTATTGTGGGACAAACAAATCTCAACTAGTGTTGGGTGTTTATTGATGACTCTGTCTAAAATATCTTTGTTGTCCACCCCTTTCCATATCAATCTTAATCTATCAGTAGATATTGCCAAATTTTGTGCCCCAATTTCTACTCTCGGAACATCCTTCGTGAACTGCACATTTTTTAAATATATTCTAAGTGGGTAGTGATCACTATATGCAGAACAGATGACCTCTGCTTTTAAGATTATGTCGCTTAGTGATGGAGAGATAAACATATAGTCTATTGTGGAAGCACAACCCTGGCCAATATATGTAGGTGTCAACATATTGTTTGCTCTTATTCCTGCAATTTCCATAGCATTCAATAAGTCATGGGAGGCTAAATAGTCTGACAGTTCCTCTCCATTTCTACACGGTGGGCTGTTGCGGTACATGTGGGCATTGAAATCTCCTCCAATGCAGATGCCATAAAAGGTACCATGCTTCTCCCCCTCCATAATTTCATCAATAAAATTAAATAATATCAAAAAATTGTTATTATGGCGGGTGACAAAATCATTATTATAAAAATTAATTAGACATAGTTTCATCCTGTTAGTATATTTTATGGCCATAAAACATTTACCCTGAGTAGGGATCAGTTTAGTTTGTACCCCGGTTTTTATTTTGGCCCAGATCGATAGGCCCCCACTAGGGCGACCCATGGGTGAAGGGGATGCCATTAAATTGTAGCAGCTGAAACCCTCCATTGTATGCATGGTCGTGCACCAAGTCTCTTGTAACATCAGTATATCACAGTTAACACTAACCCAATCTGACCACTCTTTAATTTTCAATTTAGAATTAAGACCCGCTATGTTCCAGCTTACAAGAGATAGTTCTGAGTCCTGAACAATGGTTCCTCGGTTTGGGTTTTATGACTGGCTACAGTTCGCGGGGGAGTGGTAAAACATCCTGAGGTTCAAAGTTGGGTACCACAGATAGTTCAACTGGATTGGTCACTGATGGTCAGTCTAGCATGTCCAAATCTGATAAAGGTGCAAATCTGTTAAACATCTTGAATGGAAATGGAGCTGGCTGAAATTGCATTGGAAGTGGCTGAAATTGCATTGGAGGTGGCTGAAATTGCATTGGGTGGTCTGTAGAAATAGCTTAGAGGTAGCATGGTTGCAACAGTGGAAATAGCAGAGCAGTTGTTATTTCTATTGAGTAGGAATCTTACGGTACCCAGATTTTTAAAATTAAGAACTATGGAGTCGCCTTCTTTATCTTTGAATAGTGGCCCAACCCAAGACACCCTGCGAGCCGATAGGATCTCTCTAGAGATATCATATCCGACCCCTTTGTGCTTGGTTAGCCAGTCTATACATTTATTTCGCAATTGAACCCACGATTCCCCCTGTTCCTCCCTCAGTGGTGGTACACCTGCAAGGACCAGGACAAAAGGCCAAGCATCAGGTGGCAGATGTAGGGCTGGCTCTTGATGTTTAAATGCCCTGCCTTTCCCAGATTGCCCAATGCCTTTGATGTTATCTGGGGTTGACCTCGCTGCCGTAGTTGGTTGAGTAGAACTATTGTTCTGGTTGATGGTATTTAAGTTAGCAGTGACGGGAGGAGCTGCTTTTGGGGGTGCGGGCGTGGATGCAGATTTGGAAGGTAGGTTGGATTTCGCCAAGTTCTTCTCGCCATTGGTGGGTCGGGGTTGGGTTGTGGGTGATACAGTAGGTGGTAATAATCCAGGGTTACTAGGGCCCCCACCCAATAATGGGGAAGCTTCCTGCTTTTCCTGTGACAAAGTGTTGCTTACGGACTCAAGTTCTTTTAACAGGCGATCAGCTCTAATTTGGTCCAGGGTCACAGTCCCCTTTCTTTTTACTTCTTCATTTTTTTAACCAGGTTTTCTAATCTGTCAAGTCTTTTAAAAACATTATTAAACTGTTTGATCATTTGCTTCTCTAGTCGATTAAAAATAGTATCAACTATAGTTTCTATGAGATTTCCATTTTGTTTAGATATATTATAGTTGTCTCCCATTAATGTGGTTTGTGTCCATATCGTATTAGAGTTCCCACTTGGATTACTAGTGGTTGCGGTGGGAATATCATCCGCATCCACTGAGTCTTTATCGTCAATGTGAATGGTTTGTGCCCCAGAAGATTTTTGTTTATTCCACAGGCTCTGTGGCGTGGGCTGGCTCTTATTAGTTAATGGTTGTTTTCTTTTGTTAGCACTTGGCTTGGCTGTACCTCTTTTGCGTTTTTCCCCTCCCTGTTTATTATTGGCTTCCAAAGTTCCAATAACATTAACATCTTCCTGAGAGGCAATTGTAATGGTGGAGGCTGCCTCTGTCAGCAGAGGCGCGGGGAGTGTGGGTGCCAATACCGGTTTTGTAATTACAACAGCTGGTGATAATGGAATTCTTGGGCTAGTTGACAAAGATATTGGCTGTGTAATGTTGTTGGTACAGCTCAGGGACATCCTTCTTTCAGTATCGGCGATTTCATTAGTAACCAGGTTAAGTGCATTTTCAAGTAGGGACTCAAATGTGGGAGGAAGGAATAGAAAATCATCCTGAGTAGCAACTCTATCTGCTGACTCCATGATAAAGGGAATTGGACTCACCACAGTCGCGATGTCGTTGTTAGAGAGGTGGCCCGCCCGACCACTGCAGACCACTGACGGCCACAGACGGCCCGCCCTCTGCCCGGGCTCAGCCCAGCGTCGCCCGCGCGCATCCCGCGACGCGGAGGGAGCGTCTGAGCTTTGTAGCGCCTCCAGGCGTGAAGAGTGTGGGAGGCAGGAAGTGCCCGCAAAGCTCGCTGGGAGCTGTAGTCTCCAGCCGCTTTGTTGGAGCGATGGCGGCGAAACTACAGCGTTCCCAACCCAGGAGCTGGGGCTACCGGCGTGCAGGCATGCTGGCAGGTGAGCTGGCTGCTGATGTGACCCCCCGCTCCACCGAGGGAGCGTCTGAGCTTTGTAGCGCCTCCAGGCGCGAAGAGTGCGGGAGGCAGGAAGTGCCCGCAAAGCTCGCTGGGAGCTGTAGTCTCCAGCCGCTTTGTTGGAGCGATGGCGGCGAAACTACAGCGTTCCCAACCCAGGAGCTGGGGCTACCGGGGTGCAGGCGTGCTGGCAGGTGAGCTGGCTGCTGATGTGACCCCCGCTCCACCAAGGGAGCGTCTGAGCTTTGTAGCGCCTCCAGGCGCGAAGAGTGCGGGAGGCAGGAAGTGCCCGCAAAGCTCGCTGGGAGCTGTAGTCTCCAGCCGCTTTGTTGGAGCGATGGCGGCGAAACTACAGCGTTCCCAACCCAGGAGCTGGGGCTACCGGCGTGCAGGCGTGCTGGCAGGTGAGCTGGCTGCTGATGTGACCCACCCTTGGGGGTCCTTGTGGAACTCCCTGAGCAGGCCTAGGGGGTCAGGCTGTTTCTACCGTGCCTCCTTTTCCTGTTTTGCAGGTTTGTTTTTCTCTTTTCTTGTGCCTCGGTTCTACCGAGGCACAAGATGGCTGCCAACACTTCCTGGTTTGGAGTGTTGACAGCCAATTAGCATGCAGCTCGTGATCGGGAGGGTGCGCAGATCCTGTGCGCCTGTTGATATATACATTTTTAAAATTTTGTTTCCTCAGCAATTACTGGACGGATTTACACCATTTAACAAAAAGGTCTCTTTCTGAACCAAGGGCTATCTTTTTGCCAAATTTGGTGTAATTCCGTTCAGCAGTTCGGGCTGTAGTCTTGTCTAAAGTTTTGGGGAAAACCTTTTTGGGCCCCCCTTTTTTCTTGGATCGCCCTTGATGAAACACCCTGAAACTTTCAAGATAGGAGCGGATGGGAGCGGGTCATAAGTTTTGAAAGTTTCGCGATGATTCGTGAATCGGCGCCAAAGTTATTGAAAATAGAATGTTGCGATTTTCCTATGGTAACTAGGTCCTAACTATAACTACCTACTGGAGACGACTAGTAGGTAATATATGTAAATATAGAAATATATATCCAACGAAAGAGGGTTGCCCCACATGAAGACGCCTCACAACAGGGAGCTGATTCCATTATTTATTTGCAGGCTGCCGAAGCGTAAGTTCATCACTTTCTTCAATGTTGAGAAGCCATATGCGTCTCAGACAACTCATGTGTCCTTGTTCAGTGGCAAAGTTCAAGTAACAGCTGTCCTCAATAGAAATCATTTTTCAACTCTCCCAACTCCCGCCCTTGTGGGCGTGTGCAATCTGCCTCATGGTACTTGAAGTTGTACTTATTGCACCCCCATTGGTGTCGCTGTACTTGAAAAATAAATCAAATTAAATCCCGGATGGGTAAAAAAGTGAAAAAAACTGCAGCTCTTGCCATTACCGAGTCTCGCAATAATGCACTCTCTGATTAAATGGTGTTGTGTTTTCCAGCGCCGATAAGCCGCACATAAGCAGCGGGGCGTCTTCGCTGCCGGACCAGCGGCTAATACATCCAACGAAAGAGGGTTGCCCCACATGAAGACGCCTCACAACAGAGAGCTGATTCCATTATTTATTTGCAGGCTGCAGAAGCGTAAGTTCATAACTTTCTTCAATGTTAAGAAGCCATACGTGTTTCAGACAACTCATGTGTCCTTGTTCACTGGCAAATTTCAAGTAACAGCTGTTCTCTATAGAAATCGTTTTTCAACTCTCCCAAGTCCCGCCCTTGTGGGCGTGGGCAATCTGCCTCATGGTACTTGTAGTTTCACTTATTGCACCCCCATTGGTGTTGCTGTACTTGAAAAATAAATCAAATTAAATCCCAGATGGGTAAAAAAGTGAAAAAAATTGCAGCTCTTGCCATTACCAAGTCCTGCAACATGCACTCTCTGTTTACACGGCGTTGTGTTTTCCAGCGCCGATAAGCCGCACATATGCAGCGGGGCATCTTCGCGGCAGGACCAGCCGCTAATACATCCAACGAAAGAGGGTTGCCCCACATGAAGACGCCTCACAACAGAGAGCTGATTCCATTATTTATTTGCAGGCTGCAGAAGCGTAAGTTCATCACTTTCTTCAATGTTAAGAAGCCATACGTGTTTCAGACAACTCATTTGTCCTTGTTAACTGGCAAAGTTCAAGTAACAGCTGTCCTCAATAGAAATAGTTTTTCAACTCTCCCAAGTCCCGCCCTTGTGGGCGTGTGCAATCTGCCTCATGGTACTTGAAGTTTCACTTATTGCACCCCCATCGGTGTCGCTGTACTTGAAAAATAAATCAAATTAAATCTCAGGTGGGTAAAAAAGTGAAAAAAACTGCAGCTCTTGCCATTACCGAGTCCCGCAACAATGCACTCTCTATTTACACTGAGTTGTTTTCCAGGGCCGATAAGCCGCACATAAGCAGCGGGCGTCTTTTTTATTTTAAAAAAATCTTTTTATTGAAATTTCATCAAAGTTACAGTTCAATTACCAGTAACATGCCGGACCATTACACTACTGCATTCATCATCCAAGTGTAGCCAATGCACAAGAAAAAGAGACTCTACATCATTACATATCTAAAGAAAGGTGGAGAGAAACACATATAAGCAATGCAATTAAAATTTGGGTTGGCACTTAAATAGTCAGTTAAATACTTCCAATAGTCTTTAGGCCGGGATCAGGCAGGCAGTTCTTCTTCATATGTATGTAAGGTATCTCTACAATAGGTCATGGCACAAAGCCATTTATTAATGCTGGGTGCAGTTTTACTCTCCCAGCACAGGGAGATCCAACGTTTAGCAAGCAATACTGCTACCATACAAAATTTTCGTTTCACAGCACGCACATTTACAAATAACCCCAATAAACAGGTACGAATGTTGCAAACAATCTCAGTCTCCACCATTGCCGTCAGTAATGAAGTAACCCTCTCCCAATAGTCATGTACCCTCAGACAGTGTCACGCAAGGTGGAGAAAGTCAGCAATGTCGAAGCCGCAGCATTTGCAGCTTGCCTCCGGACGGAGACCATACCTAAAGAGTTTCGCAGGTGTATAGTACGTTTGATGCAAATATTTAAAATGCAATATCTGTAAGTTACTGTTGGGTGTTAGCATTTGAATTAAATCACAAGTAGTCTGCCACTCCACCTCAGTCAGTGGAACATCCAGTGCTTCATTCCAATCTCCATGGCTTAGTTAGTGTTATAAGAAATTTCACTCTGTGCTATAGTGTATAAGCGGGAAACTAGATGCGTGGTGTTTGATGATGTCAAAATGAGTTGTAAGGTATCCATTGCGGAGGTTCAGCGGGATAGTTTGGTTATAGCTTCTTAATCGCCCCCTGCAGTCTATGATAAGTGAAGCGAAATAGCAACGTCTGGTTTTTAATATATGAGAGATCCTGCAGTGGTTTGAACACCCCTTCATTATATAGGTCCCCAAAAGTGTCTATTCCCACCTGATGCAGCAGGTCCATGCCAACCTTTTCCCCGGGAACAGAAATCTCAGGGTGGTTATGTAGCGGTAGCGCTGGGGCATAAAGAGGCAACTTATGAGCCAGCTGACCTAATCGACGCCACGCTGCGTTTGTTGTGTCAATGGTGTTAATATCTTTAGCATGTAGTGGTGGGCATCGATGCGTGATAACAGCAATTAAGGGGATTGGCAGGGCATCTCCCTCTTCTACAGCCGTGTGCGTCAGGTATGGAATCGTATGATACCAATAAGCTGCATACTGTGCCTGAGCCCATAAGTAGCATAGAAGAAAATCAGGCACACAAATGCCTCCTCTGGAGTATGGTAATGTTAAAGTACACAGCTCGACACGCGCCTGCTTACCCGCCCAGATCAATTTGAGCACTAGTGAGGTGATACTTTTGAAAACTTCTCTAAGGGGGGATCGGGATGTTGTTAAACAGATAAAGTAGTTTGGGCAGTATGACCATTTTGACAATTGCTATACGATCTGCGAGTGATAACGGTATTTGTATCCAACAATTCATTTTATCATCTAGTGAGGATAACACTCTGCCATATTTGGTACAGATAGCAATCTCCGGATCTCTGTGATACCAGACACCCAGGTATTTAATGGGGTCAGGTTGCCGTTCTAAGGGAAATTGGGTAGTGTGAGGCAGGGTGGTATCGGTCAGTGGAATGATAGAAGATTTTTGTCCAATTAATTTGAAGCCCAGAATGCCTCCCAAACTTAATATACTCCCGTAACAGTAGTGCTAATTGTTGCTCGGGGTCACGGACATAAAGTAACATGCGCGTAAAGCGAAATGTGTAATGGCCGAGATAGAAATTGCAAGGCAGATGTGCGGTGTTGTTGCCTGACTTTACAAGCTGGTGCTAGGTATCAAATAGTGAGATAGGGCAAACAACGTCCTGTTATTGTGCATGGTAGCCCTGGACGGTATAAAACCAGATTGGTCTGCAGGGACAAAGTTGGTCCTCAGGGGTTGTAATCTTATGGCAAGCAGCTTGGCTAAAATCTTAGAGTCAACATTAATTAATGATAGAGGCCTGTAAGAGTCACATAACTCAGGGTCCTTAGCAGGCTTCAGAAGTGCTATCACCACTGATTCTTGCAATGTCGGTGGAAGTACATTTTGGTCAAAGGCATCACCATACATTGCGACTAAATGAGGGGCAAGCAGATCAGCGTACGTTTTGTAAAATTCACATGTAAACTTGTCCGGGCCTGGGGCCTTTCCATTCGGTAACGATTGGATGACGTCTGTGACTTCCTCCACCGTGATTGGCATCGATAAATAGGTCCTCTGCGTGTCCGAAAGCCACTCAATGGCCACATCCTCTAGATAAGTTAAAACTTCCGCTGGTGGTGCCATTGATTGTGATGTATACAACTCGCTGTAGGCTTTTACAAACCCTTTCAAATTGCCCTCCGTGTCTGTGGATAGGGATCCGTCCGCCCCACGTATCTGGAATACCGTCTGAGAACCACGCCCTTCGCAAATTTTTGACGCTAACACCTTACCCGGCCTACCTCCCTCTCCAAACCTCCTAGCAGTAGGACGTTTGTGGATATATTGAAGTTCATCCATGGCAAAGGTTTGGTGTTCGGTGAGTACCTGCCTCAGTTTTCCCAGTAAGGACGGATTTTGTGTGCATTCTTATTGAGTCTCTAGCAATTTCGGCCTAGGCTCGCATCGTGTCAACTGTCCTCGAATATCGCGTAATATCCCAACAGTAGTGCTGATGCACACCCCTCTCAAGGTGGCTTTGAAAGCCTCCCATAAAATGCACGGGTCTTCCGTGGAGGGCTCATTCATTTGAAAGTAATCTATAATTGCTTTGGCTATTGTGTCCGCATATACCGAATCAGTAAGAGCCTTAGCATTGAATCTCCAGCTATATGGGGGCGGGGAATAATGTGGTATCTGAAGGGACAGGAGGACGGGGTTATGGTCAGAGAGTGTTTTAGGCATATGTGTAATGTCCATGGTCCAGAGTAAAGCTTTTTCCGATCCCAGCCAATAATCAATGAGGGACCAGCTACCATGCGCCACATTTGTGTATGTTGCTGCTTCAGACCCTGGATGCCGCACCCTCCAGATATCGTGTAAATGTAGTGCAGCCATGATATCCAGCACTTTTGCTCGCGCCCTTCTGTGTGGTTCAGTGGTGGTTCCGGAGCGATCATGATGATCATTCAGAGCAAGGTTTAGGTCACCTCCCCAAATCAGTGTGGTGTCTAGCTCATCGTGTAAATGCTGCCAAACCTCATGATAGAAATCTGGCGCATAAATGTTTGGCCCATAGGTGTAAACGAACGCTACCCGCTGTCCTCGTTTAACCCCTGTTAGTATGAAATATCACCCTTGACTGTCCCCTATTGTGCGCTCAACTTTAACATTTGTGCCTTTTCTCACCAGGATCATGACCCCTCTAGAGTATGAAGAGCATGTGGAAGTGTGTGTCGAGCCCATCTACGGCCTTTGTGACTATGGGTGTGCGGGGCAATGTGGGTCTCTTGTAACAATGCAATATCGATATGCCATCGATCCAAACCTGCAAATACCTGTCGAATTTTCTTGGGATTCGTTAGCCCCCGGATGTTCCATGTGATTAGATTTAAGTGCAATAGACGCAGTTGTGTTTCAGACATAGGCATCATAGACATTGAAATAGTGGCCCTGTAAGTGCATATTGACAGTGTCCTCTCGTATTGTAGAATCTGCAGTGCGCTAGTACAGAAATCACAGGGCAAGAATTGCGTACACCTTGAATCTCAGCAATGCATCTTAAGTGCTCTGGTCCGTTAACCGGCACAAAATCCCAACTAAACCACCACCCACCCACTTCAGCAACCAAATCCTGCCGAAGCCATACCTCAAATTTAACATCCTTACACCGCATAAACTGTATGGGGAACACCCATGTGGAGGTCCAAGTAGGGTACACAACAACATCCAAGTTAATGGATGGGGACAGATCGTAATGTTTGATACAGACTAAATCATCAAATATACTGTTCCTAGAATCCGGCAACAGAACAAACATCCTATGAAACAGCAATTCAACTTTTCATGCTTCTGCAAATGTGTAATCACCAAAACACATGCATGACGTAAGAGAACTATCTGGTCTCAATAGAGGTGGGAGGCAGTGGCCAATTAAACTCAGCAATAAGCAGGGGGGTCATACCCTCAGCTAAGAATTACAGTAGAATAGTACTATCAGGGTCCCCAGTACAGTAAAAGTTGGTGACGATGAGCAACCATTATGCAAAATAATGTCTCACCACAGTTTCTTACCCAACATACAACACATGTCTGGCCACTGCAGTCTGTGACATTCACCACCCTCCGCCACCCCCTGTTCATTTCCTGTAGGAACAAATCAGATCAGACTATGTAGCTAGGTTAAGTTCGTGAATCCTGATGCCTCACTAGAGAGATCCAGACACAGTGTCACCTGTAAAGCCTCAACAGAGAAATTTGACTAGCCACCAATAGGGTCTGGAGTTGCATTTTAGTCCCATAGTTTCACAGCAGTGTTATAATTGTATGTCCAAAGTTCCAGCCCTCTGTGTGTCTCCTCCATAAGTCGCCATCTATGACTGACTAGCAAAGGTCTATGATACACAGTCTTTAGACAGTGTTCGAAATAAAGTCACTTACCATCCAAGGCTTAGTTAGCGTTCATCCTTGCGGTCTTACCTGGAGCAGCCACAGCAGGGACGCAGGCCCTAGCGTCCAAGACAGCAACAGCAGCTTTAGCAGATTGTCTCAAGGCGTTGACATGTCTAGTCGGATTCTTGTTGTTGGTCCACAAGTTTCTGTTCCTTGCGCTTACCCGTAATTCTTTTAATGAAATCCTGGGACGCCTTAGGAGTGGGGAGGATCGTTGGCTTACCCTCCCATGTTACCTTCAGTTGCGCTGGGTATAACATGGCGTAGTCCAACTGCAGGTTTCTCAGCTTCGCCCTGACATTAGCAAACTCCCTTCGAGCCTGTTGCACCGCAATAGTGTAGTCCGGGTAGAATTCTAGCTGATTCCCTTGGTAGTTCACTTGCCCTTTCTCCCGTGCCATCTGCAGTATGCTGTCGCGGTCCCGATAATTTAATATACGGGCTACGATGGTTGTGGTGCTAGCGACCTGTGTGCTCTTTCGACTATGAAGATCGGTGACAGTTGTTCCACCTCAAACACCTCTCGGCAAAGTTCCTCTACATACGTCTCCATGTGGCCCGTGTTAGTGGTTTCCGGGACCCCTGCGATCCTGACGTTGTTTCGACGCAACCTGGCCTCCAAATCCTCCGCCCTCACTTTGATCACCTCCAACATCTTTTCCATACCCCCACATTTACCAGCGGTGGCATGCGCCTCGTCCTCCACCGCCGATATGCGAGTTTCAGCCGCATCAAGCCGTTCCCCTTGCTTGTCCGATTTTGCTGCCATATTGTCCACAAGACATGTGAGGTGGTCGAGCTTCCCATTAATGTCTTGCAGATTGATTTGTATTGCCTTCAAGATGGTTTCCATATTGCGCACCGCAGCCATTTCCACTTCAGGTTCCGTATCCGAGTGCGCTGCAGGCCCCCGCACTGTCCTGCGGGATTCAAAATTTAGTTTTGGCTGTTGTTTATCAGGTTTTCCCATTGTGGCGCAGAATGGTTCACCCTCAGGTCGCCCTCCAATAGGTAGCCCCCCTGCACCGCAATTCCTAGATATGTTAGCGCAGAGTTCTCCAGAGAAAACCCACTCTCTTCTTCGCTACTCGTTACATCCAAAGCTGCTCTGAGATTGGGTGGGTGACGTCAGTCAATCATCAGTATCATGCAATGGATGGACGAAAGAAAAGCCAAATCCTCAAGTCCCTGGAAGATTCACCATCAGGAAACGGCGAAGCTAGGACGTGGATAACTCCTGGTGCTATGCATTAAAAGTGCGGCCTCCTCAGCGTTGTACTACATTCTTTAGTGATCTGGAGTGCAATATTATCTGCACAGTAGATCTGCATCAACACAGCAGGAGATATTGGCGTATGCCCTCCACTTTGGCTTTTGCACGCAAGCAAGCTCGCTTGCCTGGGCCCCTCAACTCGCCAACACACAGCTGCAGGATCCTCAAAATGGCTGACTTCCAGGGGCTCCCAGAGTACCGCAACCAGCCAGAATGCAACAATGCTCAGATTTTACAATAGGCAGCATTCTGATCAGACCGAGGACCGCAATTCAACACACAGCAAGGGGGTCAACATTGCACCGCTATCCAGGGCGCATGAGCAGGGAGTCTGCGACCACACGGGAAGACTTCTTAGCACCTCACCGCTCACTTCGCATATCAGGCAAGCGCAGAAACCAACTTTATGTGACCAGACATCGCCATCCCGCCTTTGCTCCGAGTACCGACGTGTTCATGCCGCCGTCACTGCCATATCACCATTAATACGAATCTATGCAGCACCAATTGGTGTTTGTAGTGGGTCCGACCAGCAGTCTTGGTGCAGTTTGTGTACCAAGGAGCAAGTGAGTGACCAGGTAGGTGACGCCATTTTACGTCCTCAGGCACGGCGGTGATCGATCCATGCATCCCGTGATGCATTGGGCCCCCGCACCCTCAGGAAGCCTCACCATACATCCCCGATCGTGGGCCGCGTCGGTTGCTGTTCCGGATCTTCGCCGACACCAGGGCTGTGCTCTATCGCAGGCGATTCGGCTCTTAGGCGCCCAACTCGCCCGCGGCCGCCATTTCCAGTCGCAGCCGCCGCACACCAAGTCAGCCACTATTTTCGTCTTCCGCTCTCCACCAGAAGTTCCCTACAGCTGCCAGACACATTCCCATGCCCGGTGTTGCCAGTGTACCGCTGTTTGATGTATGTTGTAGAGGCAAAATCTCACTGGACTGAGGCCTGCCCGGCGGAGCTGTCGCTTCACGCAGCCATCCCGCAGTACGCCCTCTAGCGCCCCCCAGCAGCGGGGCGTCTTCGCGGGTGAACCAGCCGCTAATACATCCAACGAAAGAGGGTTGCCCCACATGGAGACGCCTCACAACAGAGAGCTAATTCCATTATTTATTAGCAGGCTGCAGAAGCGTAAGTTCATCACTTTCTTCAATGTTAAGAAGCCATACGCGTTTCAGACAACTCATGTGTCCTTGTTCACTGGCAGCCAGCAAATCAATAATGGAATCAGCTCTCTGTTGTGAGGCATCTTCATGTGGAGCAACCCTCTTTCGTTGGACACAAGGGCGGGACTTGGGAGAGTTTTAAAACGATTTCTATTGAGGACAGCTGTTAGTTGAACTTTGCCAGTGAACTAGGACACATGAGTTGTCTGAAAAGCGTATGGCTTCTTAACATTGAAGAAAGTGATGAACTCACGCTTCTGCAGCCTGCAAATCAATAATGGATTCAGCTCTCTGTTGAGAGGCGTCTTCATGTGGGGCAACCCTTTTTCATTGGATGTATTAGCGGCTGGTCCAGCCGCGAAGACACTCCGCTGCTTATGTGCGGCTTATCGGCGCTGTAAAACAAAACCCCGTGTAAACATACAGTGCATTGTTGCGGAACTCGGTAATGGCAAGAGCTGCAGTTTTATTTCACTTTTTACCCACCTGGGATTTAATTTGATTTATTTTTTAAGTACAGCGACACCGATGGGGGTGCATTAGGTGAAACTTCAAGTACTATTGAGGACAGCTCAAGGACACATTAGTTGTCTGACACACGTATGGCTTCTTAACATTGAAGAAAGTGATGAACTTACGCTTCTGCAGCCTGCAAATAAATAATGGAATCAGCTCTCTGTTGTGAGGCGTCTTTATGTGGGGCAACCCTCTTTTGTTGGATATATATATATATATATATATATATATATATATATATATATATATATATATATATATATATATATATATATATATATATATATTCAATGAAAAAACCATTGGTTATAGAACATATATAGTTAGGAATTTGCATTTACAAAACCTTATTTTACTCGCATAAAACCATTGAAATTCCATATATAGTTAGATGTGCTAACTATATATCGCGCACCCGCAATCCACTGCTGATGATGTCACATATTACATCATTCATGACATGGTTAGTGACATCACTGATGACATCACTGATGACATCTCAAATGACATCACTGATGACATCACTGATGACAACATCCAGTGACTGTATGTTTCTGTAAAGTTAAAATATGTCTTACATATTGAAGAATGAGTGGATGTATAAGTGTCTGGATGAAGGATTTAGTAGGTGCATGACTGACTGTATGAGTGAGTGATTAAATGTGTCTCACTGAGTGCATGGGTTAGTGACTAAACTGTTTTAATTTGTGCATCATTATATCTGTTGTTCTACAAACTGCTGCATATGTTGATCAGTAGCTATATGAGTAACTGTATGGGTTATTCATTGGTTGTCCGAGTATTTGTATGGGAAACTGAGTGTGTGTGTATGGGTGGCTGGGAGGTGTGTGACTCTGTACATAGATGTGTGAGTAGTTGATTCACTATATGTATGGGTTCAAAAGTGTATGTGGAAACAGCTGTATGGGCGGTTGACTGTGCATGAGTGTATTAGTGAGTGAATGGATATCTCAGTGCTACATGTCAAAGTAAGTACATATGTAAAACACAGTACATGTGAGAGTTGACATCTATAAATAACTGTGCATAAGAGCCAGTGAATGTGTGAGTGGCTGTATGGATCATTGTGAACATGTATCAGGGATTGTATAAGAGAGTAAAGTAAATATGTGTTAGTATATGTTTGAATAAGTAAGGTGTGTATAACTGTATAGTTGAGAAAATGGAGGTGTGATTGATTTTTGGCATACCTGACTAGGTGTGTGAGTAACTCCATGGATGAGTGACAGTCTGTGACTGTCTGTTTACACTGATTGTATCTAAGGTTATATTAGAGTCTGAAGAGGTTCATGGTATTATCACATGAATGATATCATCAGTGATGTGATCAGTCATGTCAAATGAGATGTTATCAGTGATTTTATCAGTGATGTCATTTGACTAACCATGTCATGAATGATGTAATATGTGACATCATCAGCAGTGGATTGCGGGTGCGCGATATATAGTTAGCACATCTAACTATATATGGAATTTCAATGGTTTTATGCGAGTAAAATAAGGTTTTGTAAATGCAAATTCCTAACTATATATGTTCTATAACCAATGGTTTTTTCATTGAATTTTCAAGGTTTTGTAAATGCAAATTCCTAACTATATATGGTCTATAACCTATGGTTTTTTCTGTGAATTTCATTGGTTTTTTAAAAGCTAACATCTGTAGCTGTAAAATGTATTCTTCTTTAAAACCCAAAATATATTTTAGATGTTTATTGATAATTTTTTTTAAAATATTTTTTTTCTTCGCTTCCGGTAAGCGAACCGGGAAGCTTTCCGTTAGCTCATCTTGATGCCGCGATCTAGTACGCGAACCGGTAAACGTTTCGTTAGCGGAACTGTGACGCGTCGCGGAAGCGCGACGTATCACGTTGACGCGTAATGCGTCTTATGACGCGCCGCGTTAGCGCTCCCGAAAGTGCTCCGGACCGCGAACCGGAAACGATGCGGGACGCGGCGCGCACCGCGTAACGTAAGCG
Source organism: Lissotriton vulgaris (assembly GCF_964263255.1). Lineage (NCBI taxonomy): Eukaryota > Metazoa > Chordata > Amphibia > Caudata > Salamandridae > Lissotriton > Lissotriton vulgaris. The sequence continues at coordinate 782,386,438 of NC_141694.1, read as the reverse complement.
GAACAGGTCATGTGACTTGTTTATGAAACTTTTTATTGGTTCATTTCACTTTTGGTTTCCAAATGATGTATGACTAGGTCATGTGACCTAAAAAAAACACTTTTCATTGGTTCAGAACTTTTGCTTTTTCCAAATGATGAAAACCCCTCCTTCTTTCCTCACTCTGACTTTCATCTTGGTGAGAGAAAGACCATTTACCTATAATTGAGCAATGGCTTCTGTACTTGCTTCAGCTGGTGCACCCCCACCACCACCTTCACCTCCTCATGAGAAGAGAGGACCATCATCTCGGTTCATTGCCAACACAGAGGAGGAGGAAGAGGATGAACTTGAAGAAGAGGAGAGAGAAGAACAAGAGTTCATACAGGAGTTGCCCCGTGTTTCCCGTCGGAAAACTAGTTTTATCTGGCAGTTTTTTTCAATCCCTCGAGGGGAGAAGAAAGTCAATGCAAAATATGCCACCTGTCTTATCTGTAAAAAAAGGCTATCAAGAGGCACTGAAAAAAAATATAGCATGGGAAACTATACCATGCATCGCCATATGACCAGGTGGCATCCACTCAACTACAGCCGTGCAGAGTTGCGTGACCTGCAGGATAATCCCTCAGCAACTCCTGTGGCCAGGTCAACCTTGCATATCTCTCTGACTGGAGGAGAGGCACAGGAAACCGTGCCAAACATTCAAAAGAACTTCAAACACATGAAGCTAACCTGCTTGTATTGTGGGACATTGCTTTCATGTGGGAACATGAGCGTAAACTTAATGAACATTGCTTACGAGAATCACAATTGCCCTAACCCACCCAAACAGTAATTTTTTTTTTGCTCCTGTTGAGCCTTTTTCAATGCCTGTTTTTTGTTGTTTCCCCTCCATCAAAAACAAAAAAAATATAAAACTGTGCAAAAATACAAAAAAAACAAAAAATGTTCAGAAAAAAATAAATAAAAATAAAACAACAAAAACATTAAAAAAAAGTTCTTTTCAGAACTACCTCCCCTTTCAAATAAAATTGCTAGAATGTTTAGCACTCTGGCAAGCTCTATTTCTTTTGGTTCGCTTTCCAGTTCGCTGCCCGGTTCGCGAACTTGAAGCGAACCAAAAAAATATTTTTAAAAAAAAAAGAAGAGTTAGTATAAGGGAAGTAAACAGAGAGTAATGTAAAAAGAAAGACAGCTATAGGGAGTAAACCAGAGATACTGTTTAATAGATCTATTTATTAATTCAGGATGACGATAAGGTGTGATGTCTCCTGAGGTTTGTTTAAGGTGAGACCTACTCAGGGTTACAGATCAATTTTACACTTGTTGAAGAATACAGAGCAGATAAAGCATGTGAAGGCCTACCAATGAAGTAAGTCATGTCCTCTTATTACATCATTCATGACATGGTCAGTGACATCATCAGCAGTGCATTGCGGGTAAAAAGAGTAGAAAACATTTACCTTATAATTCTTGTTACCTTTTTTAAATATTTTTTCATACTTTCAATCTGTAAAAGAGAGAACAAACATTTCCAAAAATATTACAACATGTATTTAAAAATTAGAAAAGAAAAGGGAAAAGGTTCAAGAAGAAACAGTTTTGCAACAACTTTGACATTTTCAGAAGCCTCTGCTTCTCTACGTCCCCTACACAATCCTAAAGATATATATTTTAAACAAACAGTATCTTCATGCTGATGAACTGAGACCTATTTTGGAACATGGTACTTCTTTTGCACTGCTGATGTCTCACAATAGTGATGCAATAGCAGCGCAAAAAAGATGTAAAGCCATCATAAAATTGTGTCTAATATTTTAAATGATTGTTTCAGGATGCAAATAAGATGTGTGCTTTCAAGAGCTTTCTTTGAGGTGAGGCCTATTCCTTTTTAAAAAAAAAACAGTACCCAGAAGTACAGCACTGTAAGCATTAAAATTGACACTTACAGAAGACTCAGTTTCTCCATATCTACCTCACATTTCTAAATGTATATCATAAGTACAAAAAGCAGAACATTAATTATACATGTTAAATGGTTTATTTTTGCTGTTCTCAGAATGTATCAAATTTCACTTAAATCAGTGACTTGAAGGTATTCATCATGTAACAGCGGGGGAAAAAAAACACAATCAAAATGATTGTGTTTAAAAAACCCATACAACCTAAGAAATCTGAATTCAAAACTCCTTAAAATTAACTTACTTTCAATGACGTCGAAGGATCTCCTATGAACAGCGTCCACTCTGTTGTGCTATAAATATTTTCAGCCCGCCACTTTCTGAAAGAAAACCTCCATCGATTCGAAAAATATGTTACATACAAGAAAAGACTTCTCTCATTCTATCACATGTTTCCACTAGGCCAAATCATGTTGCCGCGATTCGCAACTCTTGTAATTCTTCCAATCAAATCCCGACTTTTTCTATTTTCGCAACTTTCAAAAAGAATACATTTAAGATTATTTTCACAATCCTGGACTACTAATATCTTACCCTTCTTTGTCACTCATGTTCTCCTTTTCCTATGACACTGATACTGCTTACTATGAAGCAGACTTACTTGCATCAGGTTTATATAGTTGGATTTTTAAATTGACATTATAATTAAAAGTTTTGGACCAATAATCTAGACAGCATTGCAGACTTACATTCCCTCTACTTCATGAACCTTTTGCAATTCTTCACAGTAAATCCCGAGATTCTTTCATTAAAATTTTGGTTTTAAAAACACCAGGTAAGAATTTTTAAGGTCAAACGGCAATTTTTTTTTGAAAGTTACAACGGAATCATTGCAGAATGACCAGCCGTTTCGAGACTTTAAATAAGCTGTATAATGTCCTGATGTTGTTGAAGGACCATCGTGATAGATAATTGCTACAGTTACAAAAGTCCTTCCTGATATTGAAAGCTGAGAAGCCACAACATTTTTTATTAAAGTTGACAATTTTGATCCATCAGGCCTACATCGTTGGATCATTAAAATGACATACTGTCCATATCTACGTATAAATAATGTTGACATCATTTCAGATTTACATTGGCTACACTCCATGTTGTGATCCGCTGCATTTACTAGCTTATTAAAGGAGACTGATTTACTGTCTGGCAAAGTTAAATATATAAATCTTTCTGAGTCTACACTAGTAGTACTTGATACCCTACAATTCTCGCAGTCATGCTGCCATTGATAAGAAAGCCCAAACAGGTGATCTACATCTACACCCTCATCTTGCAATACATCAAGCATATACATTAAAAACTCCTGACAATCTTGCTGATTATTTTCAGAGAAGTCTGTTTGACCTGAACATTCATCTAACAGATAACGAACTTCAGACACACTTTCTACTTTTGTTCGATCAGTGCTACATTTCTCGAAAACAGAATTCAACAAACAGCATAAAATTTGTTCTGAATTCAACAGAATCTGTTCTTTTAAACTCTCTAGTGAAAAGAGAACATTAACCACTACATTTGCATAGCAGTTGACACCAGAACTGTTTTCAAATTGAAAACCGACAACATCTTCAACAGAATCCACTTTCTTTCTGCTAACAATTTTCGGTTCATTGACTTTTAGTCTTTTTGCAACAACCTCCCTACTATTACTGATATTTCTACGTTTCCGGCCTACCACACGTTTCTCAAACAAAGGATATTGAGGCAAATGTGGCGCATACTCTCTTCTTAACCTATTGTATTCCTTAACACAATCTAGATCCGCACAAATGTTTGTGACATCACAGTCAATCAAGTACAATCCTGATAAAGTTCTAACTCGTGACAATGCCACATATGCCATACCCTCCTTGAACACAGAACTGCCAATATTCACCAATGCACTGTCTACACTTAAACCTTGCGATTTATGGATTGTTACCGCATATGCCAAGCAAACAGGAAACTGTTTACGGCGAACATATAAGTCTTTAACAAGCAAAAACCTAGCAGAACAACGACCAATTAGCTGTACTTCCTCAATGCCATCAAATTTAATTTTTAAAAATTCTATTCCATCTCTATTTCTGTACTTCTCAAAATCAACAACATTACCCATTGATCCATTTACCAGACCTCTTTCAACATGTAAATTCCTTCTCAAAATGATTCGGCAATTTAAACACACATTCAAAGTCTTTTCAAAACCCGCTGTTTTAGATATAGTCTTCTCTAATGAATCCAATTTTGATTTCAAATTCTCTGACAAAATAATTGTTGATCCCATATGCTCTATTTTGTCAATAGCTTCAAGTTTCACAATCTCTTGCTTTTCTAAATTCAACATTTTGTTGTTGAAGATGGCACATTCTGCAAGAGTTGGCATCAAACATATTCCGGATTTCTTCTCAGTAATTTTCTGAAAAATATTCTCAGCCACAATCTCTTGTTCGGGATATAAATTTGAAAGTAATCGTGCATTTAAAGCTTCTTTTCCATGCTCGGTCACTTTTCCAATTCTAATATCTTGTAGAATATTCTTGTAATCTTCATCTTTTGCCTGACGCATATTTTCATGCAGTTCAGCATAATTGAAGTTTAACCATATATTGACGTTGCCAATGCTCCCTAGGCACTTCCTGGTATCTTCATGCGTGAGTATTTTGAACACAGGTTGTCCTTTTACTGGTGTCAGCTGCAGAAGATCTCCGAAAACAATGATGTGTTTGCCACCAAATAACACATCATACTCAGTTTTAAGTACTTCTTGCATTCTCAAATGCACAAAGGCAAGCATGACATTGGAAACCATGCTTACTTCGTCAATGATAAGAAGATTCATTTTCCTCAAGACTCTTGAAACTTCAAAACAAGCATCCCCAGATAACTTGTGGTATTGTAATTTGTTGTCATGCTCCACTGGCAGCATCAGTAGACGATGCAAAGTAATACCTTTAATGTTATGTGCTGCCAGTCCAGTTGGAGCGGTGACAACACAAGACAGCGATGACTCAGTCCTTTCCTGCAAATAACAAGAAATTGCTTTAATGAGGAAACTTTTTCCAGTTCCCGCTTCTCCACTCACGTACAGTCGGACAGGCTTCAACGATGTACATGAGCACTCTTTCTTCTCATGACTTAATCCGTGCTCAATTTGCTTGGTAACTTCATCATATATTTTCCTCTGCTCAACGTTGAGTTGTTTTTCCAAGTCTTCTAACTTAACTGAATCCTCCTGAGCATGTGCCATGGCTCTTTCCACTTCATTCATAGCAGTGGCAGCTTCATTTTCGATAATAGGTCCTCCAAGTGGATCTTGACTCAATGAAACAGAACTCTGACTGTCCTGAGAACTGTCTCTGGCAATCTCGGCTGCAATCGTTGCTTCCTGCTCAATTTCCAAAGTTAGCATTTCTTGATATTTGGGAAAAGCAGGACATTCTATGGTCTCCTTAGCAGCAGTGAAAGAGTCTTCGTAACAGAGGAAATCTCCAAGCAGTTCCTCTTCTGCACGCCAAGGCTTGAAAAGTTGCAAAAGTGCTAAATAGAAAAACTCCTTTTTTTCTGGAGATTCGCCACTCAATTTTCGATGGTTTACTAATTGGCATTTTCTTTGCTTGACCAGGCATCCCTCACTTCCAATTACAGCATACACTCCTTTCTCAATATCTTCTTTGATGTTCCTCTTGAATATATAATTTTGTAGAACCTCATATAGACAAACATTCTCAAGGTGACTGCTTCGATTTGGATAATATGTATCCAACATGTTGGTCTTCAAAATGTCGGTACTGTTTGGTTCCTTTTCTGCCAAATACTCAATTTCCCGGACAGGTTTTAGAACTCGATTTCGCGTTGCAGCAAGACCAAGACTCGCCCAAACGATACTCCTGGATTTGGCATAGAGACTTGCTGAAGACAATCGATCTGAACATTCGTAAGCTCCGATTTCTCGATGCGACAACATCTTCAGACTGAAACTGTACAACTTCTTGCTGAGGCTCTTTTCATGGGAAATGTCCTCCCACATATCCTTCAGTTCTGTCTTTTCTTTTTTGGTGATGTAAGATGTCACATACCGAGCCACAGCCATACAGTTGTCACCCACAAACTGTATATCCATGTTAGCATTCCACATGGACAAAATCACTGGGTTGTAGTCGTTGATGTACTTGGACTCTTCGTTCCTTTTCAAATTGTATGTATTTTTGGGTGATTTCCTCGTCACATTATGTCGCAGTGAAGACATCAAACTGTTCACTTTTCCTTTAGAAATCACCGGTCGTGGAAAGTTGAAACGACATTTGGTGTAGAACTTGTCCTTGTTTCTGAATTTACGACGACAGTACTTTCCACAACGATGGCTTTGGAAACGTAGAACTTGTTCTCTTAGGCTTTTCTTCTCCGTTGCGTTTGGAACAGCACACGTAGAATACTGTTCTATGAAATTCATCACTAAGTCATCCGGATCTGTTCCAAATTTAGGTGCATCCTTGATCCACAACAACATATGTATATGAGGAGCACCTCTTGCTTGGTACTCCTTTCTCCAGAAGAAATCCAACACCTCTCCAAGAGGTGGATTCTTCTTATTTGTGATAAAAGACATCATAGCTTCAAATCTATGATTGAAGTACCTGCATACATTCACAGGATCCAAAGAACACAGTTCTCCAGGTGTCTTGAATTCAATGTTTTCAATATTTCCATTTGCCTCTCGTAGAAATTCAAGTAAGTCTTCCCAGCCATACTCGGCACAGCTCAGAGTGAGGAACCATGTCGGAGTTCCTAAGTTCCTCAGCATACATTTTAAATCACCATGACGACGGTACCAGTACTCATTAGAACCACGCTGACACGCCATGAGATTAATTAAGTGAGAATCCAAAATACTGTCTTGAACATTGACTTTATGCATAAAGTCCCTTGCCGAGATATTTCGCATCTGTATACCACTTTTTAAGATGTGGTTCACTGCATATGACAGTCCAGACAGATCGCTTTCAAACAGGAGATGAAACAAATAGGGAATGCATTGACGAAACCTAGGATCTTCTGCATACAATCGTAAAGTCCGGTATTCAGACGCAGGAATTTGATGAGATCGCTCATCATATCTTCCTCCTCGACCTGTGGGAAATAGCTGTGGGAAACACCGAGCTTCCAAACTTTCCTCCCAAACACTAATGGGACTTCCTTTGGCTTGTTTCATTTGAAACAACTCAATAGCATTCCCCATGACTTCCTTGGAATGCAAAGGATGAACACTATAATGTTCATATATTTCTTCACTTTTAGAGGCCTCTACTTTCTCAATTTGGCCAGCACACAAATCGCTATCCTCTTCATCACTTACTTCCTCTTCTGCAACATATACATTCTTATAGTACTTATTATTTTTCTTCAAATACACTGTTGCCTTTTTGACTTTCCTAACATCCACTAAATCTTGCCATATTTTCTTATTCTTTGTCGGAACACCATTAACCAAGATAACCAGAGGTTCCTCTTCCACTTTTTCTACTCCAATTGTGTTAATGTTTTTGTTCAAATCTAGAGGCAAATAAACAACTCTTCCTTTTAATCCTCTCTGTAAATCTGCTGGAGGCAACTTCCCTGTCTTTGGCTCCATTCTTACAATAGCCTGAAAGGGATGGATACTTTGAATCAAAATAGATTCATAAGTATTTAAATCCTTCAATTCAGAAGGAATCTCAACCAATTCCAGATTATTATGAACTGCCCTAGCAGGCATCTGGTTTTGGTTTAATTTATTACAACAATAAGTACACACACGTTGATCCGATCCCAAATCAAAATAATTTTCTACCATCAAGTATGTGGCAAAATCCTTCCATTCACTATTATTTTCCCTTTCACTTTTTGCATATAAATCCACTACCTTAGTCTGATTCTTATAATAAGTGCGTCGACAACATACACAAGTGAAATTAGGCCTCTCACTTGATTTGATCTGAAACGTGGCAATTTCCTTCTGAAAATTATCTGTACTGGAAACCTGTACATTATCTTCAACATTATCCTCTACTTCAGGGTCAATTTGAACAATCTCATCTTTACTACTAAAGTAACAAAACTCAATTTCTTCACAAATATTCTTCACATCTATTTCAGAACCATGCAAAAGAGCAGCACATAATTGTTTAAGCATAATTGCTGGACTCTTAGCATAATACAACATTCTCACTAATTTTCTCACTTTATTATGATGCACTGCTAGCATCCTGAAATGATGAAAAACACTCTGGCATACTCTCCTGGAAAGACAAGCCAGTGAATGACCACGCAAACCTGTCATTTGTCTCACTCTGCAAGGATCTAAATCTTGCAACAACTTCATTTTCTGCTTCAAACTTTTCTTATTAAATGTCCTTATAAAATCACAAAGCAAATTGATGGAAACCTGTTGCACACTGCAAATAGAACTACACTTCCAAATGTACACAGGACCCTTAGGACGTCTTCCTAAAACCTCATCACTTAGCGCCTCTTCTGTCTCTGCTGTCACAAGTTTTTCTTTTTCAACTGGACAACCATCCTTCACTTCATAAGCTCGACCACTGGTGTCAACTGCAAACACCAAATCATTATCCTGAAAATAACTCTCCTCATTAAAAAATGCCTCACAACTTGAACTATGCATCCATTCTCCGGAAAAAACTTCACAAAAGTTACTACGATTTACTACTCTCTTCCATCTACTGTTTGTTTTGAAATTAGAAATTACCTTGCTTAGTTTCCTAATTCTATTGATTACCAAAATAAACAACTTTCGCTTAATTTCAAAAGCATGATCAATAATTTTCTCTACATTTTTCTTCTTCTTATAAAATGCCACTTTCTGTTTGCATTTCTTAATATTTTTTAATAAATTAACTATTATCCTGTTACGGAACATTCGTTTTCGAATGTCCCTAAACTGTTCTTTCCTTCTACTATCATGCACAGAGTTATCTCTTCCTCTACCAGTAACATTTTTGATGGGTCTTTCCTTTCCATTTAAATTACTCTTCTTTTTCTGAACTGAAACATTTTTGCGATAAATACTTTTTTTACTAAAAATATTTTTTAAGAATGATTTTGTGCTCTTACCCGGAGCTTTCTTGGTGTTTTGATAAGTATTTGGGGAAGAGGACTGCTGCAATAAAACATCATCCTGCTGTCTTTGACGTTTTCTAGCCTTTCTAATTCTATTTTTCGTAGGCATTTTTCAAAATATGAAAAAATCTGCAGTTGAATCTGTGGAAAAATATAATAAAAAATGTTAATAACCACTATTACCAAACAGTAAATGAATAACAGTCATCAAAAACTTAATGCCCTACTTATTATTTAACATAGCAAATCTTTTGCACCAGCACTGCATCACAAAAATGACACACAGTGCTACAAAAAGAGGCATACAACAATCATAAATCTCTCCCTAATATTTTAAATGATTAATTCAGGATGACGATAAGGTGTGGCCTATCTAAAGGTTTGTTTAGGCCCAGATCTTTGGACTGGGGTGAATGTGTGTCATTGATCCTCATTCAGTCCATCGCCTGTTTTGTTTATTTGAGGTGAGGCCAACACATGGTTGCAGATAAGATTTTCACTTAAGAAAACAAAGGAGATAATACATGTGAAGGCCTACCAATGAAGTAAGTCATTATTTGAAATCAATTACATTTCTGGATATGTACTGCTAAAGCTTCTTAGGTTGTTTTGGGTCATATTTATAAGGCATATGAGTGTGTATGATGTTATTTTTCCTTTTTAAATGGAAAGCGTTCTTCATGGTGCAAGTTTCTTGTAAATACGCTCCCACCTGCGAAACGGAACTTTGCGATGCGAAGCTGATTGGCTCCCCGGTGTCTTCAACATTCTAAACAGTCCGGAGCGGCCGCCATCTTATCTCTCGGTAGGATCGAGAGAGAAGAAGAGGTGAAAAACGAAGGGGGAATTTAATGAAAGGGGGCAAGGTATACCCCTCTTGACCCCCTAGGAATGTTGTTGGGGTTTTTAAAGGGTCCCGTGGGGAAAATAAAAAATATATATTTTTCACGGTAGAAGCGCTTCCCAAACACCGAACTGGGCCGCAAACTGCTGGCGAAACGGGAATTCGCCATTTTGTGCTTCGTTTTAATTAAATTACTAGGTATAAGGGGGTGCGGGAGACCATTTTGTGCTTCGTTTTAATTAAATTACTAGGTATAAGGGGGTGCGGGAGACGTATCCTAATCCCTTATATTTTCTGAGGGTGGCTGAGGAGGCTCATATATGTTGATACATGTGTTCCAGCGGCTGTGCGTGAGCTTTTTTTTTTTTTTTTGCTGCGTGACGTCTGTTAACGTTCGATTCGAAGGAAATCAGGAAGTGTTGACCACCAATTTGTCAGTGCGATAAAATATTTTGTTATAAATGAATCCTTATTGATAAACATTGTCTGCGCCATCTTGCCTTTTTTACAATGCCACAATTTTGTCGTGCACGGCAGCCATTTTACATGCCAGGCCGGTCCCAGGCTATCACCTAGCCCTGCGGATGTAGTTTATGGCCCTAGCTGTAGAGAATCCAGACATGCCAAACCTCCCGATTCAGGCGTCAGACTACTGATTTCAGTGCTACTCTCCCGCCTCCCGATTCCTGCAAACAAAAACCCGGGGGCATATTACCAACAACTAGCGATAACTTGTTTAGAGACAAAAATTATCGCCGCACATCGGCGATTTTTATCGCAGATAAACCTTGCTATTAGCAAGGTTTATCGCAAATGCGATAAAAAACGGCCGCAATGCATGAATATCGCTGAAAAGTCAGCGATATTCATGCATTATCCAGCAAATGCTCTTAGCCATGTTATCCACCTCCCATTGGATAACATGGCTAAGAACTGCTCGCAAATGCGATAAAAAACGGCCGCAATGCATCAATATCGCTGAAAAGTCAGCGATATTCATGCATTATTCAGCAAATGCTCTTAGCCATGTTATCCACCTCCCATTGGATAACATGGCTAAGAACTGCTCAGGGCCCCATGAGGAACGCTTTCCATTTAAAAAGGAAAAAATAACATCATAGAAAAGAATCGTTTTTAAACACAACATATAAATCAATTGTATACCTGCATTCAAGAGGAAATGACTGAAAATGTCCTTGAGACACATGAAAGCGTTTTCTGGAATGCCCTAGCACCATTTTTTGGACATTATTAACATGGCTATGTAACTCCCATAATCAAAATCTAAATTTGCCAAGCGCAGGTGGGAGCGTATTTACAAGACACTTGCCCCATGAGGAATGCTTTCCATTTAAAAAGGAAAAAATAACATCAAAGACACTCAAATGCCTTATAAATATGACCCAAAACAACCTATGAAGCTCTAGCAGTACATATCCAGAAATGTAATTGATTTCAAAAATGGTTTTTAAAAACAACATATCTGTTTCAGCTTACATAAGAGACCATGGAACGGGCTTCATATACAACAATAACTTGTGTTACTGCATGCCAGAATGCTACACCGAATATGCAATTACAATTTCTCAAAGTAACAAAATCTATTTCTATATCACTACAGACAAAGCCACAGTTTAAAAACACAGCTTTCTTCATCATTTTCTCCTTAGCAAGGTTTATCGCAAATGCGATAAAAAACGGCCGCAATGCATGAATATCAGCGCTGAAAAGTCAGCGATATTCATGCATTATCCAGCAAATGCTCTTAGCCATGTTATCCACCTCCCATTGGATAACATGGCTAAGAACTGCTCGCAAATGCGAAAAAAAACGGCCGCAATGCATGAATATCGCTGAAAAGTCAGCGATATTCATGCATTATCCAGCAAATGCTCTTAGCCATGTTATCCACCTCCCATTAAATAACATGACTAAGAACTGCTCAGGGCCCCATGAGGAACGCTTTCCATTTAAAAAGGAAAAAATAACATCATAGAAAAGAATCGTTTTTAAACACAGCATATAAATCAATTGTATACCTGCATTCAAGAGGAAATGACTGAAAATGTCCTTGAGACACATGAAAGCGTTTTCTGGAATGCCCTAGCACCATTTTTTCGACATTATTAACATGGCTATGTAACTCCCATAATCAAAATCTAAATTTGCCAAGCGCAGGTGGGAGCGTATTTACAAGACACTTGCCCCATGAGGAATGCTTTCCATTTAAAAAGGAAAAAATAACATCAAAGACACTCAAATGCCTTATAAATATGACCCAAAACAACCTATGAAGCTCTAGCAGTACATATCCAGAAATGTAATTGATTTCAAAAATGGTTTTTAAAAACAACATATCTGTTTCAGCTTACATAAAAGACCATGGAATGGGCTTCATATACAACAATAACTTGTATTACTGCATTCCAGAATGCTACACCGAATATGCAATTACAATTTCTCAAAGTAACAAAATCTATTTCTATATCACTACAGACAAAGCCACAGTTTAAAAACACAGCTTTCTTCATCATTTTCTCCTTAATTCATACTATTCTCTATCTAAAATAAATAAATCTTTTCTCACCTTAGCAAATACTTTTTGAGTTTTGAAAACAGTCTCAGAAATACACCAAATTGTCTTCAGCAGAAGAAAAAGGATGCACTCCAGAGTCTGCAGCTATTGAAAGCACAGAAATACAGATATTCATTTCACATATCTCTCATATTAGCCAATCATAACTCTTCCCTCACTTTTTTCAAATCAAAACCCTTCCCCCCTCTGCCCTCTCTGCCTTTTTTCCATAGCAACGACCTCCTGGAAGACCTCTCATGTTTGCAAATTCACACAACAATGTTTCAATTGAACTCTGAACTCTCAGTGCACCTGCGTATCCAGTGCAATCTTTCATTAAAAGTTTCTTCCTTGACCATTCAAATTACATCTTTCAAAGAACACATCCATGCACCCTAACTTTCTGTTTTCAGAAATGGAAATGCACCAATCACTGCTAATGAATCATTAGCATTGGAAATCCACAGTTTTTTTTCTTTACAAACTCCTACTGTTTCAACTGCCCTTTCATTACCACACTTCATCTGACTGCAGCCCAACCTTCTCCCACCATGTTTAAGGTCTGGATTGTTGGACATAGTTACATCCACTGGGCTCAAAGGTATGCTGAGAACAGAAATTTACACAACCTCAATTTACAAGATGTGGAAATTAAGTGGTTGGGCCAAAGAGGATTAAAATGTCACCAATTGATACCAATGGTGAAAACCTTTATGCATTTGCCAAAACCTGACCTGTTAATAGTGCACTGTGGAGGTAATGATTTGGGCACTTTGACATGGGTAGGTCTGGAAATGCTTTTAAAGGACACCTTTGAGCAATTAATGGCACTTTTTCCTCAAACTGCCTTGGTATATTCCAATATATGCCAAAGACAGAAATGGAGGTGGTCCAACCAATTTTCTCCACAAATTGAGAAAGCGAGGAAGCATGTAAACAAATCTGTTTCAGCTTTCATGAGAGACCATGGAATGGGCTCCCTATACAACAATAACTTGCGTTACTACATGCAAGATATCTACAGAGGAGATGGAGTTTACTTCTCAGATGAGGGCAACAGAATTTTCATTCTGAATTTAAGACTGTGCATTGGTACCTACTTATAAGTACCTAAATGTACCATAAACCCAAAAGCTCTTCTCAGAGCTACCCTTCATCTGATCACTCACAATTATTATTTTTTTCTAACTTTTTTCACTAATTTTCCACAAATTACGCTCCCCGGGGCGCTACCCGGTTCGCTAACCGAAAGCTAACCTCGCGGAATTTTTTTTTAAAATGTTTTTTTTCCGCACATATAAGCCTCCTCAGCCACCCTCGGAAAACCTAGGGGGTCAAGATAAGTCTACCATGACCCCTTCTACCCATTCTAAACATTATTTGCCCTCCATCTTGTATCTTAAACCGACCGAAACACAAAATGGTGGACTCCCGTGACGCTTAAGGTTCGCTAACCGGGTCGCTTTCCAGAAAGCGGTCCTAAAAAAAGGTGGGAAAGTAATTTACAGAAAAACGACTAGAGACACTCTCACCAAATATAGATTAGCTCATACTACATAACAATCCCTTTCATTCTCACAAATTTGATTGAAATTTCATTTAGCCATTTAGCCTGTAGACCTATCTAAATACCCTGAGGTAAATTACTTCACAAAACACATCTAAAGTATTGGAATTGACAACCAATGAAAATTTTACTTTCATTTTCAATTTTTATTACCTGACATTTGATTGGTTATATACCTGAATATATATAAAGGAAGAGAAGGAAACACAGCCATTTTCACTGCTACTTCCTGAACTACATTTCAAGAACCTTTTCACCTCCCTGTAAAGTAAATTGATAATTTGTAAGTGGCACTTTAAATTAATTTGTAAAAACGTTTTTTGATAATTATTTACTGTCCCCCTGCTATAGTTATAGATACAGATAAGCTCCTCTGTTATATTTATTGATTGACTTACACTTCTCTGCTATAATTATGAATTTACTTACTTTAACTTCACTGTTAAAAAAACAGAACTACATGTCTGAACTTAAACCCAACAGTGCCCTAACTCTTCTAATATAATTATTTTTTTATGCAATTTACAGCAAAAAAATGAAAGGGGAGCACGAAAAAATCAATGTTTCCTTCGACATTACAACATAAGAGATTTTAACTGAAGAAAATTTGGATGAAGATTTTATGGATGAATCTTTTGATGAACAATTTATTGAAAGCTTACAAGACATAGAAACATGCATGTTTGAGGAGATTCCAGATGATGTAATGCTGGAAGTTTTAATGAACTATGAAAATTCTGACCCATAAATTTTTTTATAATCAAAATAAATAAATAAATTAAAAAAAAAACGAACAAAAACAACATATAATTAACATACAGTATTAGAAATGTCTATCATTCTTTTATCCTTATAGTACGCTGCCCAGAACGCTTTCCGGTTCGCGAACTTGGCGCTTATCACGCAAAAAAAAATATATATTTTTTTTTTTTTGACCCTCCTGGGCCCTTTTAAAACCTCCACATAAAACCTAGGGGGTCAACGAGGATCTACTATGCCCCCTTATGGTAATTTCCCCCTTTGTTTTGGCCTCCTCTTGTCTCTCGATCCTACCGAGAGACAAGATGGCGGCCGCTCCGGACTGTTTAGAATGTTGATAGACACCGGAGGGCCAATCAGCTTCGCATCGCAAAGTTCCGATACGCGAAAAGTTCGCTAACCGGATCGCTGCCCGGAGCGCTATTACAGATATATATCTTGATTTAAACGTTAATTTCTCAAAATCCACTAAAGCACATATATTGAGACCTAGCAAAGGCACATCAGGCTAACAGTCCCTACAATTTTGCCAAGTTTCGTGGAAATCCATTCAGCCGTTCGGGCTAAAAGTGAGTCCAACCGCCCTATGGAAATTAACATGGGAAAAACGCGTTTTGGGACCCCCCTTTTTTCTCGGCCCCCCCTTGACGACCCCCCCCCAAATTTTCAGGAGCTGCCCAGAAACAAAATGTGCCATTTTCCTGAAAATTTCAGCCGATTCCGTCCACAAACGCCAAAGTTATTAGACATAGAATTTTCAGAAATCCCATAGGGAAAAAATCCTAACTATATATACCTACTGGCGACCGCCAGTAGGTAATATATATATATATATATATATATATATATATATATATATATATATATATATATATATATATTTTCACTGAAATGTAATATGTGACGTCATCAGCTGTGCATTGCGAAGGCGTGACTTTTAGTTAGCTCAACTAACTATAAAAGGGGAATTTCTATCGTTTTGTATGAGTGAAATGTCCAACTAACTATAACGTCCCTGAAACCTATGGTTTTTTCAGTGAATTTGTAAGGTTTTTTAAATGCTACTTTCTAACTATAACTATAACATGCCTGAGACCTATGTTTTTTTTCAGTGAATTTCTAAGGTTTATTAAATGCTACTTTCTAACTATTGTGCCTGAAACCTATGTTTTTTTCAGTGAATTTCTAAGGCTTTTTGAATGCTAATTTGTTGGGGGGGGGGGGGAGGGGGGGGTTATATATAGCGCTCTATCGCTCCGAGGAGCATCTTGGCGCTGGATGTAACTTGTGTGAATCAAGAAGGGGAGAAAGGTGTAGCAACCCCAGAAGATGTTCCAGAATTAGACCAGGGCTTTACAGGTAGTAGCTGTTTGATTGTAGATCCAGGTTTTGATGGCTTTCCTGAATTTACTTTCGCATGAGATTTCCCGGATTTGAGGAGGGAGTTTGTTCCATGCTCTTGGTCCTTTGACCGTCAGAGACTTTCCTCCTCTGGTGGATAGTCGAAATTTTGGGATGATCATTAGGTTGGCCGTGGCAGATCTTAGATGACGTCCAGGGTGGTAGCGGTTAAATTTATTGTACAGGTAGGTTGGGCCTGTTTTGTGGAATGCCCTAAAGGAGATTACCAGCAATTTGAATAATATCCTCTTTTGAATGGGCAACCAATGGAGAGTATCTAGTGCTGCCGATGCCGAAGACTTTCTCGATGTTTTTAGAACTAATCTAGCTGCAGCGTTTTGTACCATTTGCAGCTTATGTAGTAGGGCTTTATTGGCCCCTACGTATAGACTGTTACAATAGTCTAATCTGGATGTGATCAATGCCACCGCTACTGTTTTCTTGGCTGATAAAGGAAGGAAATCAAAGAATTTCCGAAGGCTCTTGATGACATTGAAACATGAGCCAGCTACTTCAATAGTCTGCTGTTTAAATGATAATGCCTCATCAAATTTGATGCCTAGGTTGCGAGCACTTTTTATAGTGCTTGGCGGGGCTTCGGCATTGGGTGGCCAGCAGGTTTGGGGGGAGAACAAGTTATTTTTCCCGAAGGGTAGAATTTTGGTCTTTGCGGTGTTACATCTTAGGTGGTTTAGGTTCATCCACTTGAAGGTGGCTTCCAGACAGTCCTTGAGGGAGCGTTCGGCGATTGCCGCGTCCTCATCTAGAATTAACACTAGTTGAGTGTCATCGGCGTATGCTATCGAACTGATAGCAAAGGAGGAGATAATTTTCATTAATGGGACCATATAAAGGTTAAACAATATAGGGCTTAGGCTAGAGCCCTGAGGTACCCCGGATTTAACTTCCCTGGCCTCAGAATGATATGACCCTAGAATGATGGTTTGTTTCCTTTGTCTGAGAAAGTTGGTGAACCATTTCAACACGGTGCCCCCTATGCCTGCGCTACTCAGGCGATGAAGTAAAATGTCGTGGGACACCGTATCGAACGCCGCGGACAAATCAAGTAGGATCAGGACAGCTCTTTTGCCCTGATCCAATGCGGTCCTAATTGTTTCCGCTGAAAAGATGAGGGCAGATTCAGTAGAATGATGAGAACGGAAACCCGCTTGGTTGGGGTGGAGAAGGTTATTGTTTTCCAGGTATGCGGTGAGCTGTTTATTTACACATGTCTCTGTGAGTTTACATAGTGCTGGGAGGAGTGATATGGGACGAAGATTAGATAGTGTCGTGGGGTCTTGAATAGATTTCTTTTGAAGAGGCTTGACTACTGCGACTTTCCAACAGGTGGGGATGTCTCCTGTTCGCAGGGAAGAGTTTAGAATAGAGTTGATCAGAGGATTAACCTCGTCTTTTATGGTCTTAAGTAGTAGAGGTGGGCAGGGATCAAAAGGGGAGCCTGAGTTCAGTTTTGAAATGGCTTGAGATGACTCAATTAAGTCAATCATGTTAAAACTGTCCCATATTATAGTATCGGGTGTATCTTTAGGGGAGATAAGGTCCATTGTGTTTGATGCTAGCTGGCCAATCTGTGGAAATTCTTTGGTGAAGTTGGTAATTTTCTGTTCGAAATATTCCGCAATTTTATCGCAGAGAGCCTGAGACGGTGGTATTTCCTGTGATAATATTTTGGGTTTTCTGAAGCTGTTAACTATTTGGAATATTTCTTTTTGGTTGTTGTTGGACGATTCTATCAGATTGGTATAGTAATTTGTTTTCGCTAGCTTGATAGAGGTGTGGTAATTCCTCCTAGCGTTCTTATAGATTTCCTTATCCTCCTTCCTGTAATGGCGACGCCATTGTCTTTCTAGAAGTTTAACTTCTCTCAGCGTGACTTTTAAAGATTTGGTATACCAAGGTGCGGATTTTTTCCTTTGCGTCTTATTAGATTTGGTTCCTCATGTAGTCAATCTGTCTCCAATGGATTTAATCCAGCTCTTATAATGTTCATAGTCAGTGCTCACATTTCCCACTGGTAGTGGTTTTTCTGTCTGTACCCAGTTCTTTAGATCAGGGTGCTCGATGATTTTTTTCCAGCAGGGGGTTGAACTTTTATTGCAGGGGGTAGGATTGATATTTTTGAGATCTTTGTTATTGTCTGTTTTTATATTGAAGCTGATGAATTTATGATCTGACCAAGTTTGGGTTAGTGGTGGTTCCACTGTTATTGTATTGACATTAGAGCAAATGCAATCTAATATATGCCCCGCATTATGAGTTGGTTCCTCAGTTAAAATAGTCAGATCCAGTATGTTTAAGGTGTCTTTGAGGCATACGGTGTTAGGGTCATTGGGGTTGTCGAGATGTATATTAATATCTCCTAGTAGGGTGAAATTAGCAGAACGTAAAATTAGGTTGGCAAGTGCTTCTCCAAGGCTTTCCAAGAAGAGGGCTGCTTGTCCCGGGGGCCGGTATACTAATAAACCGGAAAATGTAAAAGAGTCGTGGGCTTGCAGACTAAAGCTTAGGCATTCTGCTTCTTTTATTTCTGGTGTTATCGCAGTGGAACATTTAAGGGAGTCTCAGTGAATTAATGCCAGTCCTCCTCCTCGTTGTAGAGGTCGGTCCAGTCTTTGAATTAGAAAGCCCGGGGGGAGGGCTTTTACTATATCGGGATTGGACCAGTCTTTGAGCCACGTCTCGGTAATCATTAGGCAGTCAAGGTCGTTCTCAGAAATAAGGTCGTATATGTGTTGGGCATTTTTGCACATGGAACGTGCATTTATAAGGCCTCCTTTGAGTGACCTGCCATTGTATATATATATATACTATAACATCTGGAAAACCTATGTTTTTTTTCAGTGAATTTCAAAGGTTTTTAAATATCAAACTACTACTGTGTATTGTAGATACGTATAAAGTGGTCAGAGTCTATTGATTAACTGAAACATCAAATGTATCACATGAATATTGTCAATAGTAAATTATCAACATTCCATCCATGTAGTGCAAAAACTTTTATTCATTATTTTCGCACCTAGTAACCTGTATACTTAGTATCACTCAATAAGTACCAGAGGTAGTAGAATACAAGTTAAACATATGGAAAAATATATATCAATTACTTCATTGAATCACACAAATATTTAAGGACACAGGTATCAATTGAATGCATATATATACAAACTTCATATGCAGAAAATTTCACAAATATTATCTGTATTGTGACATATCGACGCGCTCAAGGTGATAAAGAAAGGAGGTAGTTAGGTGGGATGGGTGTGATGGGGTAAAGGTGAGGACTGGGTAAAGGTTGTTGTGACCATAAAACAAACACAGTGATATATAGTACGGCCTTTACAGTCTAGTTTAGATCAGTAGTTCCAATCAACTCTTTAACATAGGATCTGTATTACTCCATTAATTTCTCCTATGGTTAGAGGATAGGTATAGTTTGGTCTACGTTTCGACCCCCGGTTTAAGGGTTGGTTGAAGCCTCATGCTGGGGTCTTCTTCAGGACAAGGAAAGAACAGGAGCGCCTATAAATAATACAATTAAAATGAATGTATCAGATCTTTAAAAGAGATCATGGTTGCACTAGGACTGGGTAAGGGGGTTGTGATTCTTACTTTGTATAAGGCCGTTCAGTGGCCATTAAAGTTGGACCGTCTTCGGTTCCTTTGTAGAAGAATATTCCCTGCATTTATTGAAAAAGGATCAGTATTACTATCGGGTACCAATGGAACCCTATCTACATTTGGATTGGCGGGAAATAACATGGGGGCACTTACTAGGACATCAACGCTTTCCAGTCAATCTATTAGGTCTTTCCGGTTATTCATGTGTCCAACGGGGACCTTTTGAGGGTGCGCGAAGGAATCTCGCAACCCTCGGGGTTCTGGAGGACAAAGACAATAAGCCAAGGTGTTATTAAAGGCTCATTGCTAGGTTACGTTGTCATTGAGGATATTAATTAGCAATAAGTTATCGACAAAACGAGTCAGAAATTCAAAGAATAAAGACATTATATGCTCGTATTATAACAAGTAAATAAATCTAGCTGGAAAACATGGCGGTGGATAGGGGGGTCCATAAGCAAAGGTGGAAATGATGCACCCAATTATTGCTTAATAGGCTGACGTGTATGCCATGGTGTTATCAAGATATTCGACTAAGCAGGTTAAACATCCAGTAGTATCGCGAAACATAAGTCGGGCATATTAGAGTGATTGCCAGTTAGGCGGCAATTATCACCTACAAGATCGTAGATGCCAAGAGTCAGGGCATTTCTCACCGTTAGTTCCGCTAGGAAGCGTGTGTCTCCATCCCCGCTGCCAAGCCGTGAGTGATCGGCCGCGAGGTGCAGTCGCTCGATACTTCCTGGAGGCTCGCCACCGCTCAGCCAATCAGAGAAGGCTGCGTTGAGGGAGTGTATGCAAAGCCTCGGGAGGGCCGCCGGGTCCCTAGGGTGTATGTGTAAAGAGTTTCTGCTTATTCGGAAATCATTACGATTGGTAGATTGTGGAAACTGGTTAAAGAAAGGAATACTTTGTTTACAAAAGAGGGGGCACCTATCGCATTGCATAGACGTAATGTGGTGCTGGGATGTCAGATAAATTTGGAAACATTCAGTGCATTTACGGACATCGGACTGATTATTCTGTATGTAAAACAAGTAATGCAGTATGTTGCATATTCCCATGGGGTCAGGCTGCATTCCATCCTGCCGTGTGACATGAGTAATGTAATGTTTGTAATCAGGTTAGCTAGACCAGAAGGGATCATTTCACACACAACAAGGCACTAAAATGTTCATACAGGCAAGTGTGTTCATCATCCAACATAATTGCATTTTAATCTATAATCCCAATGTGTATCGCTGGTTAAGTTAGCCAATGGATGCAAAGACAAGCCATTGTGTAAATCTGTTTGGCATACAAACATGCATATATATATATGAGTGAAAAGGACATTCCTGAGTATACCACTATATAATCATGAAAGAGAGTGCCAGTTATGTATTCCTATATTGCCTAACACATTTGATCATTCATGATTAATCAGAGCCATTTGGGAGAAGGTGGCATCCAATTCATTTAATCCGTTTTAGACTGAGTCAAAGGACTGCATCCATTTGCACTCTCTTAGGTTCATAATGGAGTTCAAATGTCCCCCCCTGGGGCCCAGTGTGATTTTTTCGATGACAACCCATTTAAGAGATTCAGGTGTGTGGGTCTTCGCCAAGAAATGATCTACTAGGGGGGCCCCTATTGTTTGGCATCTTATTCTGCTGCAGTGTTGCAGTACCCGGTTTTAGATTTTTTGCTTGGTTTGGCCTATGTAGATAAATCCACATGGACAGAAGATGGCGTAAATAACTCCATTTCTGTTACAGTTTGTTAACGTTTTCAGAGTGATAGTCAGGTTGTTGTGCGTAATTGTCTTTGTTTCTATGCACAATGCACAAGCTTTACAGTTACTGCATTTATAGTTTCCCACTACAGTGGGTAGGTTCCACATTGTCTGTATGCTTGGAGCCGGTGGGGTATCAAGCATAGAGCGTACCACATAGTCTCTGACGCTTTTGGCTTTTTTGAAAGCGTGCATTGGACGGTCTGGTATTTCAATTACATCTGATATGATGTTCCAATATTTGTTAACTATCTTGCGTATTTCATTGCTCTTACTACAGTATGTGGTGACGCAGATCATCCTGTCTTCTGGGGGTGCGCGGTTCCTAGGCACAAGCAGGGTTTCTCTATCGCTGAACCATGCCCTCTTTCGGGCTCTTTTGACCAGCCTTTTGGGGTAGCCTCTTTCCAGCAGGCGAGAGATGAGTTCATCTGATTCAGCAAAGTAATCATCCTTCCAGGTCCTTAACCAGCGATACACATTGGGATTATAGATTAAAATGCAATTATGTTGGATGATGAACACACTTGCCTGTATGAACATTTTAGTGCCTTGTTGTGTGTGAAATGATCCCTTCTGGTCTAGCTAACCTGATTACAAACATTACATTACTCATGTCACACGGCAGGATGGAATGCAGCCTGACCCCATGGGAATATGCAACATACTGCATTACTTGTTTTACATACAGAATAATCAGTCCGATGTCCGTAAATGCACTGAATGTTTCCAAATGTATCTGACATCCCAGCACCACATTACGTCTATGCAATGCGATAGGTGCCCCCTCTTTTGTAAACAAAGTATTCCTTTCTTTAACCAGTTTCCACAATCTACCAATCGTAATGATTTCCGAATAAGCAGAAACTCTTTACACATACACCCTAGGGACCCGGCAGCCCTCCCGAGGCTTTGCATACACTCCCTCAACGCAGCCTCCAGGAAGTATCGAGCGACTGCACCTCGCGACCGATCACTCACGGCTTGGCAGCGGGGATGGAGACACACGTTTCCTAGCGGAACTAACAGTGAGAAATGCCCTGACTCTTGGCATCTACGATCTTGTAGGTGATAATTGCCGCCTAACCGGCAATCACTCTAATATGCCCGACTTATGTTTCGCGATACTACTGGATTTTTAACCTGCTTAGTCGAATATCTTGATAACACCATGGCATACACGTCATCCTATTAAGCAATAATTGGGTGGATCATTTCCACCTTTGCTTATGGGCCCCCCTATCCACCGCCATGTTTTCCAGCTAGATTTATTTAATTGTTATAATACGAGCATATAATGTCTTTATTCTTTGAATTTCTGACTCGTTTTGTCGATAACTTATTGCTAATTAATATCCTCAATGACAACGTAACCTAGCAATGAGCCTATAATAACACCTTGGCTTATTGTCTTTGTCCTCCAGAACCCCGAGGGTTGCGAGATTCCTTCGCGCACCCCCAAAAGGTCCCAGTTGGACACATAAATAACCGGAAAGACCTAATAGATTGACTGGAAAGCGTTGATGTCCTAGTAAGTGCCCCCATGTTATTTCCCGCCAATCCAAATGTAGATAGGGTTCCATTGGTACCCGATAGTAATACTGATCCTTTTTCAACAAATGCAGGGAATATTCTTCTACAAAGAAACCGAAGACGGTCCAACTTTAATGGCCACTAAACGGCCTTATACAAAGTAAGAATCACAACCCCCTTACCCAGTCCTAGTGCAACCATGATCTCTTTTAAAGATCTGATACATTCATTTTAATTGTATTATTTATAGGCGCTCCTGTTCTTTCCTTGTCCTGAAGAAGACCCCAGCATGAGGCTTCAACCAACCCTTAAACCAGGGGTTGAAACGTAGACCAGACTATACCTATCCTCTAACCATAGGAGAAATTAATGGAGTAATACAGATCCTATGTTAAAGAGTTGATTGGAACTACTGATCTAAACTAGACTGTAAAGGCCGCACTATATATCACTGTGATTGTTTTATGGTCACAACAACCTTTACCCAGTCCTCACCTTTACCCCATCACACCCATCCCACCTAACTACCTCCTTTCTTTATCACCTTGAGCGCGTCGATATGTCACAATACAGATAATATTTGTGAAATGTTCTGCATATGAAGTTTGTATATATATATGCATTCAATTGATACCTGTGTCCTTAAAAATTTGTGTGATTCAATGAAGTAATTGATATATATTTATCCATATGTTTAACTTGTATTCTACTACCTCTGGTACTTATTGAGTGATACTAAGTATCCAGGTTACTAGGTGCGAAAATAATGAATAAAAGTTTTTGCACTACATGGATGGAATGTTGATAATTTACAATTGACAATATTCATGTGATACATTTGATGTTTCAGTTAATCAATAGACTCTGACCACTTTATACGTATCTACTTTAACTGACCCAGGTCAGAGAGTTCTTAGGGTATACCCCGTTATAAACTCATTACTACTGTGTATTGGTCATTAATACTGTTTTTGTAACTTTTCAACTACATAAAATAAACTGCAAAAGTGCTATGTAATGTAATACATTTCACAAATTACAATAATAAAAAATAATTTAACACTCAGATAACAATTTTTCTCCCTTTTTTTGCTGTCATCAGCTACTACTTAAATTCACAATTTCACTATTCACAGTGCTGTCAGAATAGTTTCATCATAAACAGCAGGGGGAAAAAAACCATCAACTAGCTTGACAAATCCCAAATTCTCACACATATAATACAAAATCAACATGAATAACACATCCAATACTATTTTCAATCTTCAAATCTTACGTTTACTTCATAGTTTCGGTGCACATATTCTGAATACGCCAAATAATATATCACAAATTTTGCTTTGAAAGCATCCAGTATGAATTCCTTAAAGTATCTTTACACCTTCCTAAATGGTGTATCTAAAATATTTCTTTCAGAAATATCAAGTATGGGTTGGGTAATTCATAAGGCAATCTCGGTTTCATTTCCAAGTGTGTTTCGTTACAGTGACTCCATCCATTATTACACTTTAAATAAACAGTATAATGTCCACTTGTAGTAGTGCTTCTAGCATGGAAAACAATAGCAACTGTTGCAAAAGTTCTTCCAGAAATAGTAACTTGACTAGCAACAACATTTTTTATTTTGGTTTCCTCTTTCCTTCCGTTTGGTCTACAGCGTTGCAGCATTATAATCAAACATTTTCCATATCTTCGTATGCATAATGTAGATAGCATTGTTGATTTACAACGAGAACACATCATCTTATTATCATCTTCTTTTCCTAATTTGGAAAATGGTACAGATTTGCAGCCAGGGTTTGTTAAATATAGAAATCGTTTTCTGTCAACTATAGTGCTTGAAGTTAATGAACACTCTTTACATTTATGTTCCCATTTGTAACAAAGTCCAAATAAATTTTCAATCTGAATTCATTCATCTTCTAATACTCCAAGCATAACCATCAGAAATTCTTGTGCATCTTGTTGTATATTAGCACTGAACGTTAAAGTTCCAGTACATGTATCCAACAGTTGGCGAATAGCAGAAGCAGAATGAATCTTACTTCTATCAGTTCTCAATTCTTGAAATAAAGTATAAAGTGCCGAACATAATCTTTTTTCTTGACCTTCCATAATTTCACCATAAATATCTTCAAGATAAAATATAATGTTTAGAATAACATTACCATAGTAGTTGACACAAGAAGCATTTTCTAATTGGTATCCAACAACATCATCACTTGTTTGTATTTTCTGCTTCTTTACATTTTTTTTTCTCTTGATTTTCTTCTGCTTTTCAACCATAGTTGATTCTTCAACATGTTTGCGTTTTGAACACCCAACATGTTCCTCATAAATAGGATATTCACCTAAACCTGGAGCATCAAGCCTTTTTAAAGGATTATACTCTCTTACACAATTAACATCAGCACTGACCTTGTTCTCATCAAAATCAATTAAATACAAACCAGACAATGTTCTAACATGAGATATTGCAACATATACCATTCCCTCTTTAAACACACTTCTTCCTACATTTACCAAAGCATTTATCTACACTTAAACCTTGAGATTTATAAATAGTTATTGCATATGCTAAACAGATGGGAAACTGATGGAATGACATTTTTTTTATTGTTTACGTTCATTAAAACCACAACAATACATTTTCTAATAGAAGGGAAACTGTTTTTTACGAACATACAAGTCTTTTATAAGCATAAAACGTGCAGCAGAACGCACAATCTGTCTTACCTCTGCAATCTTATCAAATTTAACTTTCAAGAATTCAATTCCATTTCTATTTTGATATTTCACAAAATCAATAACTTTTCCCATTGCTCCATTCACTAAACCTTCTTCTACATTCAGATTACACTTCAAAATTACCCGACAGTTTAAACATACATCTACATTTCTTTCTGAGCCAGTAGTTTTTGATACAGACTTTTCCAAAGAATCCAATCTAGTCTGTAGTTTTTCTGAAATAACAATTTGTCATTCCTTGATGCTCAATTTGATCAATAGCTTCAATGTGAACTGTTTCTTGATTTTCCAATTTCATAAACTCTCTATTCAATGTATAACACTCTTCCACTGTAGGCATTAAGCAAACTATAGACTTTTTTCTTTCATTTTCTTGTACATTACTTCTGCTGGTGTGTTTTCATTCATAAACAAGTTCTTTAGTAGATGACTTTGAAAAGCATGTTTACCATGTTTGCTTAGAATACCAGTTCTTACATCTTTTGGAATATTTGCATATTTGCATAATCTTCATCTCTTGCTTGTCGCATATTCTGAGTGAGTTCTTTCTATTCAAAATATAACCACAGAATCACATTTCCAATACTTCCCAAAGATTTCTTAGTGTCTTAATGTAGAAGAGTTTTAAACACTAGTTCTCCTCTTACAGGGGTTAGTTGTAGCAGATCTCCAAATACAATTAAATGTTTTCCCCCAAAGAGAACGTCGTAATCTGTATTTAATACCTGTTGCATTCTTAAGTGTACAAAAGCAAGCATTAAGTTTGAGACCATGCTCACCTCATCAATAATTAAAAGTTTCATTTTCTTCAGCACTCTTGACACTTCATAAGAAGCTTCTCTGGACAACTTCTGATATTCTAATTTATTATCATGCTCAACTGGTAACATCAATAATATATGCAAAGTAACTCATTCAACATTTGTGTGAAGCTAATCCAGTTTGAGCAGTTTCCACACAACATACATGTGAACCATTAGTTTCTTTAAGATAACTGGTCAAAACTGTAATTAAAAATCTTTTACCTGTCCCAGGTTGACCACTGATGTACATCATAAGAGGTTTAAAAGATGAACACACACATTCTTTTTTCTCATGCAACAAACCATGTTCTATCCGTTCTCTCACTTGCACATATATTTCTTTCTGTTCAACATTTACTTATTCTACTAAGTTTTCCAATGTAATATTCTCCTTGTGTGCTTGTTGCATTGCAATTTCGACTTCATGCATAGCAATCGCTGCTTCATTTTCCAGCATTGGTTGTCCAAGAGGATCTCGACTACATGGACCACTACTTTGACTATCTTGAGAACTTTAATGAGCTATTTCAGCTGTAATAGTCTTTTCCTGTTCAACTTCATCATTCAACATTTTTAAATATGTAGGGAAAATTGTACATCCAATGCTATCTTTTCATGAATTAAAAGAATCTTCGTTGCAGTCAAACTCTCGAAGTAATTCACTTTCGCTATGCCATGGTTCAAACAGTTGCAGAAATGCTAAATAATAAAATTTCACAACTAAGGGGGTCATTAGGATGGCGGACGGAAACATGTTCTGTCCACCATGGTCGCGGCAAAAATACTCCCGACCGCTCCGTGGATAATCCGCGGTAGCGATTAGGATATTACTGATATTACTGACAGCAAACACCGACCGCGGCGGACGGATCACATTAAACACCGACCGCGGCATACGGATAACATGAAAGTCCGCCGCAAGTGGACGGTACCACAGAAAGACCCTCCGCCGCGGACGCATTCACTGCGGAAACAGGTCCAACCGCCGCAAGATCTGCGGAGGGTCCAGTCGCACGATTAGGATAACCCCGCCATCCCAACGGAACTCACCAGCTCCCACGACCGCCGCGGAATCATCGACAAACGGAGCATGACTGCAGGAGGACCAAACGAACATCACCCCTGCCGTCAAACCGATTAAAAAATGGCGGACTGAAGGAAATAGAAAACACACAAAACAGGACACACACCCACCTGAAACACCCACCCCCAACAACTACACGCCCCAAGGACACCCCCCAGCACAAACAAGACCACCCAAGTCACCACACCCACAGAACACCTGACTGGCAACAACCATTGGGACACAAAAACCACACAGAGTATAAAAGGAATCCCTCCCATTACCACAATCCTCTGCATCACAGCACAGCTGGAAGAAAGAGACAGAATAGCACAAACAGCAGACACACACAAACACACATGCAACCTGCACACCAACTCACCCACCACACAAGCCCCCACAGCACCATCCCTACATACCACACACCTGCATACCCCACCCCACCCAAACCTTGCACATCACATACCATGGCACCCAAGAAAAACCCCCAAGTTCACAGACACTGAGTTGAAGGTCATTGTGGATGAAATCATCTGTGTCGAACCACATCTGTTCGGTAACCTAGTTCAGCAGACCACCTTGGCAACCAAAACCAACATGTGGAACAGGATAGTGACCAGAGTGAATGCTTCAGGGACCGAGCCACGCACCAAACACGAGATCCAGAGGTGGTGGCACGACCTCAAGGCAAGGGTGAAAGGCATCAGGGCCAAGAACCACCAGCGGGCACACCACACTGGTGGCAGCACTCCCCCAGAGCCTATACCATTTGCCAAATGGGTGGAAATGGTGCTGGGCATACTGCACCCTGAGAGCCTGGAAGGAATAGAAGAGGGACTTGAGGCTGGTAAGTACAAACCAATGACCACTAGCACACTGTCATGGTCTGCCTTGCACAACTGCCAAGACACATCTCCCAGGCTCCAATCCATGCATGTGGACCACACAGTCACCTAAATGTGAAGGCCTGGGCACAAATGCACCCACCATGACCAAGCACAAATGTTGCCTTATACGTTCCCAGGCGTGCATGTTGTCAAAGCAGTCAACACCACAACTCCCAACAGGCCCCATGTCTACAGAGAGAGTAGGGGTGGGTGGGGGGGGGACCAGCACTGCAACTCCCAACAGGCCCCCATGTCTACAGGGAGGGTGGGTGTCTGAGAGACCAGCACTACAACTCCCAACAGGCCCCCATGTCTACAGGGAGGGTGGGGTCTACATGGGGGGTGGGTCCAGCACTACAACTCCCAACAGGCCCCCATGTCTACAGGGAGGGTGGGGGGTGGGTAGGGGGTGGGTGAGAGACCAGCACTACAACTTCCAACAGGCCCCCATGTCTACAGGGAGGGTGGGTGGGGGGTGGGTCCAGCACTAAAACTCCCAACAGGCCCCCATGTCTACAGGGAGGGTGGGGGTGGGTCCAGCACTACAACTCCCAACAGGCCCCCATGTCTACAGGGAGGATGGGGGTGAGTGGGGGGTGGGTCCAGCACTACAACTCCCAACAGGCCCCCATGTCTACAGGGAGGGTGGGAGTGGGTGGGGGGTGGGTCCAGCACTACAACTCCCAACAGGCCCCCATGTCTACAGGGAGGGTGGGGGTGGGTGGGTGGTTGGTTGAGAGACCAGCACTACAACTCCCAACAGGCCCCCATGTCTACAGGGAGGGTGGGGGTGGGTGGGGGGTGGATCCAGCACTACAACTCCCAACAGGCCCCCATGTCTACAGGAAGGGTGGGGGTGGGTGGTGGGTGGGTCCAGCATTACAACTACCAACAGGCCCCATTGTCTACAGGGAGGGTGGGGGTTGAGAGACCAGCACTACAACTCCCAACAGGCCCCCATGTCCCATCCCAGAGCAAGATGGAATCTGGCCACCATTTGCTGACCAGTGCATCTCCTCCTTCAAACCTACAGGAAGGTAGTCATCTTCACTGGGGCACCATCCAACAGCAGGACTGGACCACACGTATCCAAGTATTGTCTCCCCACCTCCACACCACCATAATACCCAGTACTGTCTACCACACCAACATGATGACACCAACAACCATGTCCTGATTCGATAGTAATGTGTAATGTAACAACAGCAAACCTGTCATGTCCACAGCATTGATTGTTAAATTCTTGTCCCTCAGGTGATCGAAACTTGACAGGCAAAACCAGCAACCGCCAGCACCAGTCGCCCCCATCACAGCCAGGACTCTCTGGAGAAGAATCAATGGACACCTCGGGTGCAGAGGACAATGCTGGGCCAAGCACACTTCCAGGGCCATTAGACTCCCAGGACATCCCTGCCTCCACCACCTTGGCCAGTGTCACAAACCCAACACCTGCCATTGTGAGCTGTGCAGCTACCACCACCACCACCACCACTACCACCACCACTCCTGCCTGTGCCAGCCTGCCTGACCCTTCGTCCCATGATGGGCCATCGACATCTCAGGCTAGCAGGGAGAGTGGACCGGGGAGGACACAGGTGACGCCACAGGTCACAAACTGGAGTGCAGGTGCAAGGCGAGGTCGGGAACAATACCCAGCCCATTCTGGGACTGAGACCCTGGATGCCATTGCCAGAATGGAATCCTCCTACGAGCGGTCGCAGGCACAGGCAGATCGGGCACACCAAGACTCGCTACACACCTGCCAGCTGTTGCGGTCCGTGGACACCCGATTGGGACAAATTGTTGACCTCATGGGGCAGCAAACAGCTCTTTGGAGGGAGTGGTTATCCCGCGCCACACCACCTCCCCCTCCCCAAGTGGCCAGCGGGACAGGGCACCAACACTACCTCCCCCAAGTGGCCAGCGGGACAGGGCACCAACACCACCGCCACCATCACCTGAGGCCACTGACAGGGAGGTAGTCCCAGAACAACCTGCCCCCGCAGCTGGCTCCGCTCCGGCTCCAAGGCGGAGGGGCCGTCCGAGGCTGGATTCAGCTGAGAGCAGTGGCAATGCACCATCCACCCGCTCAAAGAGGGGCCGCCACTGACTTCACCCTTCCTTGATCCTGGCATTCACTCTTCGAACTATCTTGCCCCACAATGCCAAGCATTGGCACACTTCTGTTGGACTAGGTGTACATTACACAATGTGGTGTCCCCAAGGTGTTTTCATCTGACATGACCTTCAACTCTCACTTCCCCCCAACGCCTATTTGTAAATATGCACAAACAGTAATCAACACCCTGTAAATAAACACCACGTAAACACTCAATGCTGTGTGATCTCCATGTTTCAATCACAGGTTTGTCTTAGTACTTGTCATTACCAGGTGCAGGGATCAATGTTCTTGAGAATCATGCCTCTGTGGGAGTGACCTAGGGATAATGAGAGAACAACAAGCACAGGTCAGGAAACTGAATCACACCCATCATACCACACCGTACAGCAACATCCCACAAACCACACTCATCACTAATTAAGCGGATCACAGGACACACATCAGGGAGCATTGCATGTACACCATCTCCCACACCCATTTGAAAACAGGACATACCAGAACAGGCAGCATCCACACACCACATCCACACATCACCAGCAAACATACATCATTCTTTGAACACCAGCACAAGAGGTAGTTACTCACATTCAAGGAAAGTAGCGAGCAATGAGCTGACGCCTCTGGTCCACACCTTATTCCTCCCCACTCTCCTCATCACTGGACATGGGTGGTATGGGAGGTGGAGCAACCTGTTGGTCTGCAGGGTCCATGAGCAATGCAATATTATTGCGTAAGGCCAGGTTGTGGAGCATGCAGCAGGCAATCACGATTTTGCATACTTTTCCTGTTGAGTATTGTAGGGCCCCTCCGGTTCTATCCAGGCAGCGAAACCTAGACTTCAACAGTCAAAATGTACGTTCCACCACTCGACGTGTCCTCCCATGGGCCTCATTATAGCGCATTTCTCCTGGGGTAGTCAGATTCCGTAGGGGGATCAGCAGCCACGTCGGTTTGGGTACGCAGAGTCGCCTAGGTGGGGGGATGACAGACACATACATCATTAGCAGGATTGGTGGGAACAG
This sequence comes from Lissotriton vulgaris, assembly GCF_964263255.1. Lineage (NCBI taxonomy): Eukaryota > Metazoa > Chordata > Amphibia > Caudata > Salamandridae > Lissotriton > Lissotriton vulgaris. The sequence goes on along the minus strand of NC_141694.1, from coordinate 782,354,663 downwards.
CATGGCACACATACAACACAGTAGTCATCACAGCACACTCACCTACAAGCCACGCACGTTCTTGACGCAAATTAGCCATCAGTTGGGGACAATGCTACTCCGCAGGATGTGGGAGTCATGTGAGGACCCAGGAAATCTTGCACACACATAGGAGATGATGTTGTCAGCCAGGCACAGCCCTTGCACATTTATAGAATGGTAGTGCTTCCGATTGCGATAGGCGGCTTCACATGCCTGGGGTGGAATGAGACCAATATGTGTCCTATCAATGGCACCCACTACTTGTGGGATCTGGCCCAGGGCATAGAAGTCACCTTTCACTGCAGCCAGCTCTGCCGGACGTGGGAAATGGATGTAATCATCCTTGTAACACATCATGGCATCCAGCACATCCTGCAGTACCATGCTGAACATGGATTGGGACATCCCCCCAGCAAGACCAACTGTGTACTGGAAAGTGCCTGTTGCGAAGAAGTGAAGTGCCGCCATAACCTGTGCTGTGGGTGTAATTGCTCCTGGATATGGCCTGCCTGGCTGCAGATGAGGTGACAATTGGGCAACAAGGTCCTGCAATCTCCATCTGTCCAGCCGGAATTTGTGGATTACCTCCTCATCAACCATGTCCTCCAGCACAGTGTATGGTCGATGCACATTTGGAGCCCTCCTGTGTGGGAGTAGATGGGAGCAGATGTCAATAGACCAACAACGCACAGCTGTGCCACACTATCACATCTTGACCAATACAATACAAATAATACATGTTGCAGACACTGATTGTATGTGTGACGTGACTGAAATATAAGGCACTACAGCTGACTACACACACAATGTAGACCCACAAAAAACATCCTGTGTGCAAACATGTCCAATGTTACGTCCACACATGTTGAAAGAACAACCAACATAACATGACTGAGTGCCCAAGTGTGGACAAGCGTCCCCACAGACACACATGGATGATGTGCACACACAACATGAACATGGACCACACCCTCCTTGTCATCAAGCACCCATGACCCCACCTACAATGCTCTGCATCCTCACATGACAGGCATGGGCATACAACAGGCGACACACATTCGCATACACAGTATGCATGTATACCCCATCAATGCTACTTGCACACACAAGCCACACACTCACGACAGCTTCAGAATGTGGGTACACAGCTTGATGTACTGTGTAGATCTGTACCAATAGAAACGTGTGACCTCAAAACAAAGACGTCAACACATAGCCATGCACATCTGACGCAACTTGGGCTCACATCACTGGCCTTTGTTCACCACTGGCAAGGTCAATAGTATGGCCACACATGTAAGCAATGGACATAAATGAGACACGTGTACACGTGCCATTGACATTACATAATGATTCCTGATGCATTCCGGACATGTCCTGACACAAATGTACAACTATGAACATTACATGTGTGCGGAGACATGCAGTGGGTGTACACACGACATCCGGGTACACATTCCCTCAACACATAAGATGATCCTTGATACTGCAATAGTGCATAACATTTGCTGCTGGGTGAAGGACCATCACGGTCACACCCCGCAAACCGCATGTGCGCACTACCGCGACAGTGCATCTTCTGAAAATCATCACTCACTGGCATCGCAATGGCGTAGCATGCATTCCGCGTGGGAGGGGCAGGCTAACACATACATTTGAATGTACAAGTTTAAATGCCAGTTGGTATCCCCCTTCCAGTCACATAGCAGCACCCACCGCAGAACGCCGGGCCTGGCCGGTCACCCACCACCGGTTACGGGCGGTGGGTAACCGCCTGGTGCGGGCGGTGGGCGACCGCCCTGTGTATTGATGTCAGCCTGGCATGGTTGGCCCTGGCCGGTCACCCACCGCCTGGATGTCCTTGTGGACGGTGTACTCCGCCACTATGAATGGCTCTACGGTGCCCCCGGACAGGTGGTAAATGCAGTGGGGGACATGTTGGTGTGCATGGGGTGGTCACTGACTCCTGGCTTCTGCAATCTTGGCGGTGTGCTGTGGGACCTTCACATGTGCTGTACTGTGCATGGTTGCTGAAGGATACGTGTTGCTCCTATCTGTGTGAATGGCCAAATGTCCACTGACTTTCCCCTTTTGTCTCCCATCATGGTAGGTCAAGCTGCACCATCGCAAGGCCGTGTGGAGGACCATAGCACGTGATGTACGGGCAGTGGGGGTGTGCAATAGACGACACACACACTGCCACAAGTGCTGGGACGACATCTCCAGGCTCAGCAAGAATATGGCGGAGATGACACTGGGCCAGATTCCACGATCATCCCGGCTTGCACGACGCACCATGACCCCTCTAATGCTCCGTATCATTGATGTGACGCATCCTGACCTGTCCGCCCGGTTGAGAGGGGAGAAGCAGCAAACTAGCGGTAAGCACACTGAATGTGTTTGTGACTTGTGAGTGCATGCATGTATTGATGCTCAGACACAGCAGTGACATCCGTGGGGTGTAGGTTGTGCTGCAATTGCATGTTGGTGCCATTATCGGAGTGAGCGTTGGCATCCATGTCAGCCAGGTGGACATACCAGTTGCATTGTAGTGCAGGGTCCCAGGACATGCCGTTGAGGTCTGTGTTCCCATGGCACCACATGTGTGGTGGTCTGCATGCACTTGACCTGTTTGTTTGATGCACATGTTTCACAGGCACCCCCGGTTCTTTGACATGAGGATGTCTGGTAGGGGTGGTTCGTGTGCAGGATGGGTGCTACATGAGAAGTGTGGCTCAATGATTAGAGTGGCAGACCCTGATGAAGTAGTCTGGCTGGGACCAGGGTTCAATTCCCGCCTCGGCGGGTCTCGTGTTCAATTACCTCGGACCTGTTAATTCTCGCTTCGGTGCCTATTCTAATCATGAGTCCCACTCTGCACCTCTGGGCAATAGCTTGCTTAATCTCTACAACTGCCCCAACAACGCTGAGGATGCCTGACTTCACCTTGGGGGTGCCCAGGAGTGGGCTTCTCACAGGGAAAGGCCAGGAAGGGTTCCTCGGTGGTATTTGTACAAGCGCCGAGATGCCTACGGGTAGTCGTGCGCTATACAAGTGCGTAATCATTTCATTTCACATGTTGGTCAGCAGTCAAGGAAGTTTTTGTTTTGTAATTTGTAGTATGTGAGTGTGGCACTTAGGTATACCTCTTTTCTCTCTCTTTCAGCTTTGACCGAGGGCACTGACCCACCAACGACAGAGCTCAGTGGTGGCAATGCATCCGGATCCGAGATCACACACACGCAGACTGAGACTGAAGAGAGCAGACCTGGAGAGGGGGACAGAACTGTCCCTGAGGACTCACATGTGGAGACACCATCGTCATCATCTTCAGACAGTGTTGGTGAGTCAGCACTGTTGGTAGACATAGGGAGTGGGCAATCTAAATCTTCAGTTGGTACACAGCACACAGGGCCCACACTGCCACCAACTGCAACAAGTACTGCTACTGCTCGCCAGAGTAGGTGGAGTAGAGTGGCCTTCGGTGCAGGCACCGCTGCCCCTGCCCCTGTGACACAAAGTGCCCTTTGTGCTGAGGCGGTTGATCTGCTGCGAGAGCTGTGTGTAGGGCAGACCAACATGATCAATGCATTCCTAGACTAAGATAGGAAGTTGGGGCAGGTGGTAGCATTCATGGAGGGGATGCATAGCGATGTTGCTGGTCTCCACAGAACAGTTCAGTCATTATCCAACACAGTGTCTGCAGCCATTCAAAAGTCGCATGGACAAGGTTCTACTTCAGTTCCCCCATCCACATCACTTGATGTCTCAGCGGAGAGTGACATTTCTGACCAGGCCTCATTTTTGAGGTATTGCACTACAAGCAGCCACAGGCAGCAAGGCAGGGCACGGAGGGCACAGACACCATCCCCTAGGACAGGGAAATTGTTCACAGAACACGACATCAGCTACCCTGGAGTTGACACACAGGATCCTCAAGAGGGGTGTTGGGGGACAGGGATTCACATGTAACACAGGCATCCCCCTCCAAAGGTACTCCCAAGGCAAGGGCACCTCCCAAGCCCAGGGACACTCCCAAGGACAAGGACACTACAAAGGAAAGGGCACCTCCCAAGGCCAGGGACACTCCCAAGGACAAGGACACTGCAAAGGAAAGGGCACCTCCCAAGGCCAGGGACACTCCCAAGGACAAGGACACTACAAAGGAAAGGGCACCTCCCAAGGCAAGGGACACTCCAAAGGACCAGGACACTGCAAAGGAAAGGGCACCTCCCAAGGCCAGGGACACTCCCAAGGACAAGGACACTACAAAGGAAAGGGCACCTCCCAAGGCCAGGGACACTCCCAAGGACAAGGACACTGCAAAGGAAAGGGACACTACAATGGAAAGGGACACTACAAAGGTCAAGCCAACTCCCAGGGACAGGGCACTGCCCACGGATCAGGCACATTTCAGAGACAGGACACCTCCTACGGCTAAGGCACCTCCCAGGGCCAAGGGTTCTCCCATGGACACGAGCTCCATCAAAGACAGGCATACATCACCCCTGCATGCCCTGAGGCTGATGTTGGAGAAGGAACGTAAAACACATGTGTCTGCGGTGGAGTCCCCCCATACCTCTACTCCCATCCACACCCCGCAGAAGCAGAGGAAGGAGTACACTGTTGTTGCATCCCCCATTACACATGATGCAGAGGGCAGAAGGCAGGGCCACAGCAAACGTCAAGCAGGGTCCAGCACGTCCCCAGAGAGCAGACCACACCAGCACATGATCCACCTTTGATGGGTGATGTTTCTGATGAGGCCACACCACTTACCAGTCCAGTCATGTCTAGGGTGCCCTTCCATATCCCAAAGAAACGGAGACACACACCAGTGACACCTGCCCACCCCAATGTCGCTCCAGTACAGCTGTCCCCAGCTCCCAGAGCCACCCTGCCTCCTGGGCCATACAGCCCTGTGGCTCATCATTTCAGTGGTCCTAGTGGGTCTGCTGCAGTTCACTCTCATGTGTCAGATAGTGGCACTGTGTCTGTTGTTCGCTGCCATGCCTCATGTAGTAGAACTGTGTCAGTTGTGCCCTCTCCTGTTTCAGGTACTGCCAATGTGTGTGTCCGCCACTCTCATGTCTCAGATGCTGGCATGGTATTTGTTGGTCACTGTGCACTGACATGTCCTGGCAGTATGTCTGGGTCTATGGCTTATGTGTCAGTCACTAGAGCTGTGGCTGTGTCCCACACTCCTGTTTCTGATGCTGGCAGTGTGTCTGGGTCTATGGCTCATGTGTCAGTCACTAGAGCTGTGGCTGTGTCCCACACTGCTGTTTCTGGTGCTGGCAGTGTGTCTGGGTCTATGGCTCATGTGTCAGTCACTACATCTGTGGCTGTGTCCCACACTTCTGTTTCTGGTGCTGGCAGTGTGTTTGGCTCTATGGCTCATGTGTCAGTCACTAGAGCTGTGGCTGTGTCCCAGACTCCTGTTTCTGGTGCTGGCAGTGTGTCTAGGTCTATGGCACATGTGTCAGTCACTACATCTGTGGCTGTGTCCCACACTCCTATTTCTGGTGCTGGCAATGTGTCTGGGTCTATGGCTCATGATTCAGCCACTAGAGCTGTGGCTGTGTCTCACACTCCTGTTTCTTGTGGTGGCAGTGTGTCTGGGTCTATGGCTCATGTGTCAGTCACTAGAGCTGTGGCTGTGTCGCACACTCCTGTTTCTGGTGCTGGCGGTGTGTCTGGGTCTATGGCTCATGTGTCAGTCACTGGAGCTGTGGCTGTATCTCACACTCCTGTTTATGGTGCTGGCAGTGTGTCTGTGTCTATGGCTCATGTGTCAGTCACTGGAGCTGTGGCTGTGTCTCACACTCCTGTTTCAGGTGCTGGCAGTGTATCTGGGTCTATGGCTCATGTGTCAGTCACTAGAGCTATGGCTGTGTCTCCCAATCCGGTATCAGATCCTGCCACTGTGTCCGAGGCTACTAGGTTGAGCAGTCCACCAGATTCTGTGCTGTGAGGTGTAGTTCCCATTACTCACATGTCATTGTACATGGTTTGTATATATTCCATTGTAATCACCTTTGCATTATTAATGTCCATGGGACAGGGCGCTTGACACACGTCCTTGAGCTGCCTCTGATGTACCTGCTCTGTTATGAACACTGCCCTGGTGCTGTTAGGATGCTGCTTTGTGCCCTCTCATGTGCTGCCTCTGATGTACCTGCTCTGTTATGAACACTTCCCTGTTTCTGTTAGGATGCTGCATTGTGCCCTCTCATGTGCTGCCTCAGATGTACCTGCTCTGTTGTGAACACTGCCCTGTTGCTGTTAGGATGCTGCATTGCGCCCACTCATGTGCTGCCTCTGATGTACCTGCTCTGTTATGAACACTGCCCTGTTGCTGTTAGGATGCTGCAATGTGCCCTCTCATGTGCTGCCTCTGATGTACCTGCTCTTTTATGAACACTGCCCTGTTGCTGTTAGGATGCTGCATTGTGCCCTCTCATGTGCTGCCTCTGATGTACCTGCTCTGTGCCTTGCCATGGACTGTTGATGCTCTATGCCACTCTCATGTGCTGCCTCTGATGTACCTGCTCTGTGGCATGGACTGTTGATGCACTTAGCCCCTCTCATGTGCTGCCACTGATGTACCTGCTCTGTGCCTTGCCATGGACTGTTGATGCTCTGTGCCTCTCTCATGTGCTGCCTCTGATGTACCTGCTCTGTGCCTTGCCATAGACTGTTGATGCACTTAACCCCTCTCATGTTCTGCCTCTGATGTACCTGTTCTGTGCCTTGCCATGGACTGTTGATGCTCTGTGCCCCTCTCATGTGCTGCCTCAGATGTACCTGCTCTGTGCCATGGACTGTTGATGCACTAAACCCCCCTCTCATGTGCTGCCTCTGATGTACCTGCTCTGAGCCTTGCCATGGACTATTGATGCACTTAACCCCTCTCATGTGCTGCCTTTGATGTACCTGCTCTGTGCCTTGCCATGGACTTTGATGCTCTGTGCCCCTCTCATGTGCTGCCTCAGATGTACCTGCTCTGTGCCTTGCTATGGACTGTTGATGCTCTGTGCCGCTCTCATGTGCTGCCCCTGATGTACCTGTTCTGTGGCATTGACTGTTTATGCACTTAGCCCCTCTCTTGTGCTGCCTCTGATGTACCTGCTCTGTGCCTTGCCATGGACTGTTGATGCTCTGTGCCCCTCTCATGTGCTGCCTCTGATGTACCTGCTCTGTTATGTACACTGCCCTGTTGCTGTTAGGATGCTGCATTGTGCCCTCTCATGTGCTACCTCAGATGTACCTTTTCTGTTGTATCCAGTGCCCATGCTTCTTCCTACTCTAGGAGTAATTAATAATATGTGCAATAAAACAAGTTATTTGTGTGTAGTGGTTTCTCAGTGTCATTCCTGGTTGTCTCCATGCATTGTTGATATATTGGTGCTATCGTAAATGCTGTTTCCCCAACATGCACCTCCCCCTTCCCACGTCACAGCCCCGGCAGGTACTCCCCTTCCGGCAGCGATTGGTGTGTTTGCGTACCTGCGTTGGCGGCGGCGACAGCCCATGACTTGCTGGTGGTGGAGCAGGAAGAGGATCGGAAATGCGTTCAGAGCTGGGTCCATGACGGCGATCTGCCTGTGGTGGGTATCTCTCTGCAATGTTTTGCCTCTCCACTGTGGTGAATCCGCAGTGTTCAGCCTGGTGGTTTTTCCGCTGCGATTTGCTGTGTCTTATCCGCTATCGTGATTACGTGGACGGTCGGAGACGTCATTCCGTACGGCGGTGTCTCTGGTTGGTTACGTCCGCCGCGGGGTCGGGTGTATTTACGTGGCGGTGCTTGTTCTTCCGCGGGGTACGTACATTTGACAGTGCTTCCCATCCTAATATGGCGGACGGACTGGCCGCGGCTGGCAGATTGAAAAAAGGCATTTTCCGCCTACTTCAGGCCGGCGGACGTCCTTCCGTCCGCCATCCTAATCGACCCCTAAGTTTCTTGTGGTTTATAAGATTACCCTTTGCATGTTTTACTAAACAACCATGATATCCAACTACTGCAAACTTTCCTTCTTTTAAATTGTGTCTAACATTTCTTTTGAAGCTATAATGTTGAAGTACTTCATACAGACATAGCTGTTCCAGATGTCGACTCCTTTTCGGATAGTATGTGTCCAACTTATTCGTTTTAAGAATGTCTGTACTGTCTGGCTCATTTGCTGCTAATTGTTCAATTTCTTCCAATGATTTCAACACTCTGTTTCGTTTGCAGGCAAGACCTAAACTTACCCAAATGATTCCTCGCGACTTTAAATATAAACTTGAAGAGCACCAGGTGTCTGAACATTCATAGGCTCCAATTTCTCGGTGGGAAAGCATTTTCAAAGTAAAGCTGTACAATTTTTTGCTAAGGCTTTTCTCTTGTGCAATTTCTTCGCACATTTGTTTAATTTCAGTTTTTTCTGATTTTGTTATGTACGATGTAACATAACATGCAACAGCAATTGAGTTATCTGCAACACACTGGATGTCCATGTTCGCAACCCACATTTTTAAAATGACTGGATTGTAGTCTTTGATATACTTTGACACTTCTGTTCTTTTTAAGTTGTAGGTATTCTTTGGAGATTTCTGAGTTATTGTGTGCCTTACAGAAGAAAAAAAGAATTTACTCTTCCTTTAGAAATGACTGGACGGGGAAAACCAAACCAACATTTGGTGCAAAATTTTCCTTTAGACTTGTATTTTCTTCTGCAATACTTTCCACAACGATGACTTTGGAAACGTAAAACTTGCTGTCTCAAGCTTCTATCTCCTCCTTCTCTTGCAATCTCACATGTCACATACTGTTAGATGAAAGACAATACTATTTCATCAGAATCATTTCCAAATTTAGGTGCATCCTTGATCCAAAGTAGCATATTTCAAAAAGCTTTATTCGATCATTTAAAAAAACAATCATAAAAGCACATAAGAAGATACATCATATTACGTAACAACTATAAAATTTAAGGTAAAAAATTCATTACAATCACAAGGAAAGGAGAGGTATCAAGTGGACAATAGCAGCTAATTTTACAAAAAATGATACATTCACAGTTGGGTTGTAAAGTCCATACTTTTCCTAGCGGACTCGGATTTCAGAAAAAAAGTTGCTGTAAAAAAACACACATCCGGTACATCAAGTGCAAATAAAAACCTCATGGCAGTTTTAACAGTTGACACAGAGTATTTTTTAAAAAGCGGTTTAAGGTAGGCAATACGGAGATACAGATACAAAGGACAAATAAACAAAAAGTGCACAGTGCTCTGCTTCGAAGTCCCGTCACATGGACAGGGAATTGACATATGCTTTTTTTGTCAGGGGGAAAGCCACCAGATTGTGAACAATACCTAATCTTAGTCTGGTAAGGACAAACTGGTGAGATTGCTTAGTGACCACTTTTAAATACTTCGAAAAGCCATAGCATGTCAGGTTATTAGAATAATAAAATTGGTGTGTTACAAACAGGCAGCTGGCTTCACTACGCAATTTGGCTTTAACCCCCAGATAAACATGTTTAACCTCCTGTTTTGAAATATCAGTGGCGCAAGCTGGGTCCGCAAAAACATCCATATCAAACAACTCTCTATATGATGTAATAACGTATTTAAGCCAGGGGATCAGACTATATTTATCCAGGCGGAGGCAATCATTAATGATTCTCCTAGTGAAACCAGTTTCATCCTTGGCCCAGATAGATCTCCAGGCCAATAATGGTCTCAATCCGATTAGATCAGTCAAAAATTCCAACCCAACTTCTTGATGGACCAGCTCATTAGAGGCTAAGGTTGGGAGACAGAGACGCCTCTTTAAAAAGTCATTTTCCGCCACTTGCAAATCCCCCTGGCGACAATGTCCCCAGACACCCGAACCATAGAGTGCCACTGGAGCACATCTATGTCGGTATACATAAAACATGTCATAAATACGACGGCTTTGATAGTAGCATATGTATATGAGGTGCACCTATTGCTTGATACTCCTTTCTCCAAAAGAAATCAGTAACTTCTCCAAGAGGTGGATTCTTTTTATTGCAGATAAAAAACATCATAATAGCTTAAAACCTATGATTAAAATATCTGTACACATATACAGGATCCAATGAACACCGTTAACCAGGAGTCTTTATTTAAAAAAAATTTATATTGTAATTTGCTTCTCTTAGAAACTCAAGCAAATCTTCCCATGCATACTCTGCACAGCTAAGTGTGACAAACCATGTTGGTGTACCTAAGTTCCGTAACATACACTTGAGTTCTCCATGACGACGATACTAATACTCATTTGTTCCACGTTGACATGCCATCAAATTGATTCACTGTGCTTCTAAATTTTCATCAGTTTCTTGAATTTTCTCCACAAATTCTTTCGCAGAAAGAAGTGATTGATGAACTCCAGTTTTAAGTATGTGGTTCGCTGCATACAACAGAGAAGACAGATAACTTTCAAACAAAAAGTGAAATATGTATGGAATGCACTGTCGAAATCTAGGATCTTCAGAATATAATCTTGTTGACCGATATTCTGAATCTGGAATCCGTACAGGTTGGTCATCATATTGTCCACCTTCTCCAGTAGGAAACAGCTGTGGAAAACTATGAGCTTCCAAGCTTTTCTCCCATACACTCATTGGATTTCCTGTGCTTTTTTCATTTGAAATAACGCAATGCTACTTCCTATTACTTCTTTTGAATGCAAAGGACATATTGTGTAATGTTCATAAATCTCTTCAGTCCTAGACTTGTCCACTTTCTCTATTTGAGCACTTAAAATTTCAGATTAATCTTCTACACTTATTACCTGTTCATTCACATTTACATTTGTGCAATAAATATTGTTCTCTATAAGATATAAGGTAGCCTTTTCAACTTTATTAACATCCAGAAATTCTTGCCATATTTTCTTACTCTTTGTTGGTATACCATTTACTAAAATACCTACTGCCTAATTTTCCTCTTTCTCTCCTGCAATAGTTTCAATATTTTTCTTAAAATCCAAAGGTAAGTACACCACTCTTCCTTTCAGCCCTCTTTGCAAGTCTGTTGGTGGCAGTTTACCTGTTTTAGGCTCCATCCGAATTATAGTTTGAAAAGGATGAACAGATTGAATCAGAACAGACTCATTTGTATTCAATTCTGCCAGTTCCTCAGGTATAGCTACTAATTCTAACTTAATATGTACTGCTCTAGCAGGCATTTTCTTCTCATCTAGCTTGTTGTAACAATATTTACATATACGTTGATCACTACCTAACTCAAAATGACCTTTCACCAACAAGTAAGTTGCAAATTCTACCCACTTACAATTGTTTTACTTTTAACTTTTCAAATACAAATCAACATTCCTACTTTGACTTTTATAATGAGTACGTCAACAACAAACACAAACATAGTTTGGTATTTCAGAACACACTACATTAAACTTTCCAATTTCTTCTTCAAACTGATAAGTGCTAATCAGTTTTCTATCTTCACCAACATCTGTAATTGTCAAACTTTCACTTTCTATGGACTGCTCTTCTGAACCAAAATATCGCATTTCAATATCATAGCACTTTTTTTGAACGTTTGATAAAGAACAATATAAACACATGTATTCAGTTCACTTAAACATAATACCAAAATGAGTAAGTGCCTTCTGTGAATACCGAAATGAGTAAGTGCCTTCTGTGAATACCAAAATGGTAGTAAGTTTAGAATTTTGTCTTAAGTTAGTTCTGTGAATAGGGCCCTTAATCTTCTGCTTAATACTTTTCTGTGTATATTCTTGTAGCAAATTTCACATTTTGTCAATGGATTCCGGTTGAATACTACAAATACTACTACAACCCCACGTATACACAGGAGCTTGTGGATGTTTCCCTTGCACTTCTTCAGCTATTAACTCTTTTCCACTTTTATCACCCATTTCCTCCTTTGGAAGAGGACAACCATCCTGAACTACGTAGCAACGCCCTCCAGTATCAACTGCAAATGGTAAACTATTTTCCTGGAAGTAACTTTCCTCATTAAAAAAGGGCTCACTAGTAGAAGTATGTCTCCAATGTCCACTAAAAAATTTGCAAAAATTGGTTCAGGAATCATGTCCTGTCTAATGATGTAGGCATGTGTGTGTGTGTGAGACAGTCACAAGAGTGACACAACATAACAACACGTTATCATGTGCCTAGCATATGACTCACCAAATGTGTGTCCATCTTTGGCAACAGACATTCCTAATGAAGTCAAACAAGTTAAACAAAGTACATTTCTGCAAAGATATTTATCTCAGGACTGAAACTAACAGTGCAATTAGAAGGGAGAAAGGAAAAAAAATTATGATCTTAATGCAGAAGGAGAAGGGAACTTGGATTGGGGTGGGGCAAAACAAATATAATACGTCAGGGAGCGTCAGGGAAACCAGTCTATTCACAAGGGGAAAAATAATTCCTCGTCCAGAACAATGTCTTAGTCCAAAAGTCAAGTGTCTTTCTGGTCATCCTCCAGGACCACAATGTCAAGATCCTCAGGGTCGGACACATCCACACGGCTGGCTTGTGCAGGAACTGGCACCACATGGGGACGTGACACAAGAGGTGTACGGGGGATACAATGTGGGGCAACGGATAGGGGGACACATTGACGGTGGTATGGGAAGGGGTTTGGGAGACAAAAGACGTCATGGCTGTGCTCATGGACTGGATGTGGGTGCCGAGGTTGTCCATTGATCGGACAAGGACTGCTCGCATGGAGCGTATCTCCCAACACACTTGTAGCAACATGTGAGCGGACCTGTCAGGTTCACCCTCGATCATCCACATCAAGTCCTCTGGCACAACCACAGGAGGTACAACACCGGGAGGGGTTGGGGGGGACAGAAGGGATGTGGTGCCTCTGGTCCAGAGCTAATTTGTCTGGCTTGGCGGCTACGAGGAGGGTCCAGGTTTCAGGGGATCGAGCTGGAGCTCCTGATGGCATGGGGGACTCTAGAGATAGGGAGGGGCAGGTGGCAGGCCCAGGTAGAATGTTGGCCTGCCCCGGGGACACCTCTTTGTGAGCCACTGGTGATGAATGTGTGGGTGAGTGGCTCTCCACCACATCATGGTCTGAGGTGTCCGGTCCTTCCTCCCCCCCTACAATGTCCACAGCCTCCACCTGGGACGTAGTACCAGAGTCGTGTTCTTCCTCATCCCGGGTGGGCACAACCCCCTGGCCTGCAGATGTAGATGTCTCCTCCTCCTCCACTTCTTCCTCGCTGTTGGAAAGAGGGTGTACCTGCCGCCAAACTGATGGCCTCCCACTCCGGACTTGTTCCTGCACATCTTATGTCTCCCCAACCATGCCTGCAGAGATGTAAGCAAAATCCTGATGTTGTGGTTGTTTTATGCAGGACGATACACATACATAGCTGAGCCAAGGTCAGATTTATTTCTCCTCTGATCACACTCTACAGTTGTCAGCGGCCAATTTACAACTTCTGGCGCATCTCTGCTAATCAGCAGAGGTGTACCAGAAGAGTTGCGACGCATCTGCCCACCCGTGTGCCACCCCTGATGTGCCGCATTTGCAATGCGGCACAACGTGGCGCTTGGGTGGGCAGATGCGTAATGCATCCCTGGTGGAATAGATGGGGCTTTGCTGGAGTGGCGTGGCAAGTGCGAGCCCACTCCAGCAAGGCTCGGGGTTGCACGATTGCTAACATGCTGCGTCAATCCTTACACCTGCTTCAATCATGCCCAGAGTTTTGACGCAGCATGGCCCTAAAAGTGACTTAGTGAAATCTTGTAGATTTCACTCTGCCACTTTTAGGAGGCGTCCCTGCACCAGATGCGTCACATTGTAATTACCCAGCAGCATGGCGCTTCGTTTGCTCCGCCGCTGCATCACAAAAGTGACCCAATGGCGGCGTAAAAGAGGCGCAAGTGCCTTGTAAATCTGCCCCTCAGTCTTTATGGACTTAATGGGGGTTGGGATCACACTGCCTCACAGTACCAGCACTGTTCGCCCCTTTGCATCCTGGTGAATGCAGTACACAGTTCAAACTTACTTCAAATTCATCTGTGGTTGCTTGAAATGCTGCCAAGTTCCTCCCAGGTCTCAGTACCACTCACAGGCACACAGCAACCCAAAATGATTTTTCTTTGCTCTCTAAAACTGCTGCACTCTATGAAACGCTCAATCCAGTAACACGTGTCTAGAAATATACAGCAATGTCTGCACCAACTTCAATGAATGACTCCAGATTACTAAGAAGTACTGTGTACTGCATTTACCAGGATGCAAAGGGGCAGACTGTGCTGGGACTGTGAGGCAGTGTGCTGCCAAACCACATTCTGTTTATGAACTTACATTACATGTATGTTCACTGTCATATACTGAATTGAGTTTGACATGGGCATCTGATGTGTATTGTCATGGCTTACACAACTGATTTGGCCAAACCTTAACCTTGGCATTCTTGTGATCTGTGTGTCCTGTCACTGCTACATGTGCCAGTTCAAAAACCAGTCCACCAAAAGAGAAAATGAAGAGTCCAGATTAGATGGATTCTTGTCATTGATATGGATTAGCAGCTATTTAACGTCTGGACAAGTGTCACTGCTTTGGAGCATTGTATGGGACAAGCCGAATGTGGGTCACACATCCACATAGGGTCTGGACTACTACTCTGGCTACATTGTGAGTCTGGCCTTTTGCCGTCCCCACACATCATCGGACAATGCAGTGCCACATATTGGCTTTGTTGACTTAAAAGGTAGGGCAGTACACCAGTGAACAGTGGTGGGTGGTTGTGACAGCTACCTGTACATGTAAAATGTCATACAGGTCACTGAGGGTGAGACGTATTTCAGTGGGCACACCTTGCAAATTTAGGAACACCTAAGAGTGATGCAGGGATCTCAAAGTCTGTCTTGACTCCATGGCACATGATGATCTGTCTCAATTGGAACCCAACTCTACAGGTGCAATGCGAATCACAACATCCAATACCCTATGGCCTTCCATGCGCACACTGGACAGTCTCTGTACCATAGCTCATCCAATGCACACATCAGTTATGATTTACTTGGTTCAATGGTAGTGGTGCTGTCAGAGCACAATTCAATAAGAATGCATGAGTGTGGCTCATTTACCCAGTTGTCATGAAGAAACTTCAACTCCCAAAATGCACTCTGCCCTGTACAGTCCATATGCCACAGTGTGCCTTTTTCATCTTGGTGACTGCTGCATTGACACGGGATTGGTGATTGGAGGCATGGGACACTCAAAATGGTACAGCACTGTTTCACTCACATCATACTCCCAGACACATATTGCATATGATGCACTTACTAGGCCCATGCTGCTCATGCTCCTCCAGCTGAGCATGGAGGGTCTGCCAAGCTGCTTGCAGGACCCTCCTGTACAGTGGGGAGAGGCGAGGACGATGCACATGGTGCTGGGAAGACAGGCCAGCCAGCTCCGTAGCCTTGTGACAGGCCCAGCGCTTTAGGTACTTCCAGCGCTTGCGGGACTCCCTAGCACTCCTGGTGGATACTCCCACTGTACTGCAGCGCTCGGCGATGTTGGCCGATAGCCTGCCCCGGGCTGCAGTGCTCAGCTGTTGCTCAGGGTCCCCATATAGCTGAGGAAATTTCTCCAGCACCCCCTCCACCAAGATGTCCAATTCCCTTTCTGAGGAAGGGGGTGCTTTCTCATAATCCTCAGCCATTACGGGGAAATAAGTTGGAAGAGAGCAGCAGGATGCCTGAGCATCTGCTCAGTGAAAGAGGATGACTCAGAATGAACACAAAATGGCTGCCAACTACTTCCTGTGATGTATTTCCTGTCTCCTACTGCCTGTATAACATTGCCTGTATGAAATGATGTGTTCTAGTTTATTTTCGGAATTTGCGGCCCGAAAACGTAGTTTCCGGTTCCGGGTTGCAAATTACACGCACGAGCATTACGGCGCGACACCGGAAGTTACGATTTTGTGCCGTAACTTCCGAAAATGACCCGGAACACATTATATCATACAGGAAAGGTCATTCAGACAGGAAATATATACATACATAGGTCATACAGACTGGAAATACATCACAGGAAGTAATTAACAGCCATTTTGAATTCATCATGGTCCATCCACAATCTGGAATCAAATCCACTGCCATCCTGTTGTTCTGTTGTAGTAAAAAGTGAAATGGCAGTGCAGGTGTGAATCATGAATATGTATATAAAGGGAGAACAGATCATTTAATGACATTTCTGCACAGAGCCCAGTTTTGTTTACTCATACTTTGCATTATGGGACATGTAGTCCAAACTGAGTGCTCAGTATCAGAGTTGTGTGATGTGTTACGTAACATTAGTGTGGAGCAGTGTGGATATGTCACAGACACATGGGGCAGATTTACGAGCCCTGTATGCCACATTTGGCCACAGTTGCCTCAATTTTGTGATGCAGCGGCAGCGCAAGGCCAACGCCATGCTGTGGCTTATTTTCAACGTGAAGCATCTGTGAATTTTGTCATGTTGTAAGGCCCTGCACCACAGTTAAGCGTTCCTGCGCAGGGGGGCGGATCCAGCACAGGAACACCTCCTTAAAGTGGCAGAGTGAAATCTAAAACATTTCACTCAGTCACTTTAATGGCCATGCTGCGTCAGAACCCTGAACCTGCTTGTTGGAGGCATAAGGATTGATGCAGCATGTTAGGCAAAGGGTCACTGCTAAGCATGAGCGAATTTTGCGAATCTGGCGTTCGCGAATTTTGCGAATTTGCGAACTCGCAATCCGCAAAATCCGCGAATTCTCGCGAATTTGCGGATTTTTTTTTGTGTTCGCAAGGATTTCTGCCAGTTCGCGAGGGTTTTGTACCAGTTCGCAATTGCGAACTTACATGTCGGCTCGCAACGGTCGCGATTATGTTGTTTCTACGTCTGGTTCATCATCAAAGGTTCCCAGCACCCTCTGTTTCACCCCTGCCACCCTCTGTTTCACCCATGCCACTCTCTGGTACATCAATGCCACCCTCTGGTTCATCATCACTGCAGATTATGGGGGGAAAAAGCAAGCACACCTGCCCTGCTTCAACTGACATGAATTAATTTGGGGTTGATTTATTAATGTGTCACTGTTTTAAAATTCCAGTCTGGCACCTGCTTCCTTATCTGTAACTTGCTTTCTGTTGCAGTGCAATTTTCTTTTCCAGGACCTTTGTGGCCTACTTGTAGCGATTCTATGATCCGGCTGTGAGGGTCAGAGCAGGGTCATACAATTGTTGCAACTAGCAACTGAACTCTGGAGGGGCCCCAGTCAGGAAGCACTACAGGGAATGGTTACTAATCATGAATTTGAACTTTTGCACCTGCTGAGTGCTTTCAGTTTAGCAAAACTCGTTTTTCTGCAGAACAGCATTACAGCAACTGTAATGCCCCAAACAAGCTTACTTGTGAAAGTTGATTTCTAATCCAAAAGTGATCCAAAGAAAGTCAAAAGGCCTCAAATCCAAAAACAGTGCAGGCAAATGTCAACCTGAGGAGTTATTCTCATAAAAATCATCATTTTCAGAAGGTCTATGCTGCTTGCTCGTGGATTTCTTGTGCAGAATTGCAATTTTTGTAATTTCGCGAGTGCGAGATTGTTGCTGCCCGCCGCACCAACATGTTCGCAATTGCGAACTTACACTGCACGACGCAAAATTGTATCACCAAGAAAAATAAATCCGCTGCGTGTGAATTTGCGGATTTTCGGTAAATTCGCGAGCGTTCGCGGATTGCGAATTTACTGAAAATACGCAAAATCCGCGAGCGGAACGGATTTTCCGCCCATGCTTAGTCACTGCTTGCCTTGCTGGTGCTGCATTGCGCTTGCAACGCAACTCCAGCAGTGCTTCACCTTTGTGGCAGCATATGCGTCGTGCTTCTGTCTATACTTGCCCCATGGTTCGCTGCATTGTAAATGCAGCACATCCATGAGGGGTGTCTGCTGTGAGGCACAATAACTGTGGCATCCCTGCTGATATGCTGGGATGCACCAGTTAGGTCTGGGCCATGGTGCCTGATTCTCCCATGACATCATCACTCACATTCAGGGCCCATCGTTTGTGGTGGATTCAAATCTGTGGAGGTCACAGGCCTAAGTATGCAACCTTTTGGGAATTGGTGACCCATCCTTATGTGGTCCATGTATGTCTCTCAGGACATGTATTGTTTATTATCAGCGTGAATAGTTGGTTTTAGGGATGTCCACTACACTGATCGCTGACATGGGCACATGAACTGAGGCACACTCCACCTTTTGACTACTGTCAGTGGCTGTGATTTACATGCAGTTTGTGTGGCTTGCAAAGTCGTCTCAGGGTGGGATTTATTGACAATGTCGTGTCTATCCAAGTGTCATCATTGACAACAGACAGCAAACCACATTTTGTCCCTGACACTACAGGTTGCTCATGTGAAAAACGTGTCAACAAGCTGATCACAGACTTGCACGCCCTGCCGTCGGTCATGTGCAGTGACCCGGTTTCCCAGATTCAGAGCTAGCCGAGGTTCCAGAGGCATGTGTAAGCCATGCGTTAGAGCAATGTTGTGCAAACCACAACAGGCTGATATAATCTTGCACACGACTTCTGGGGAGTCCTACAGCACACCCCCTGTACGGTGGAGACATCTGAATCGTGACTTCAACAACCCAAAAGTGCGCTCTTTGATGGCTCGAGTCCGTATGTGTGCCCTATTGTACCTACGCTGAGGTAGTGTTTGCACGCCTGAAAGGGGTGAGGAGATGTGGGGAGAGTACATAGCCAGCATCACCTCAGGAGTGAAGAAAGGGCAGTTGTTAACTTTCCCTTTTTAACTTGCACAGAACATGATCTATACGTTCGTACATGTAGTGTCTGTTGGGCCCTGACTCTCATTGTACAATGGTTAATATTGGGGGGCATTCAGACATTTCAATTGGACATATCACTCATATTTAGTGCTTGGTACTTACCCAGTAGCCACATGTTGCCAAATTCTTCTGCAGCCATACGCCGGGAAAGAGGTGACATGCGGAATATGAAGCTGTCATGCGTACTGCCTGGGAACACTGCATGCACATCGATGAACCTCCCACTGGCATCACACACAGCTTGCATATTGATGGAATGCCATCTGTGTCTGTTGCAGAAGATGTGTGCAATGTGGCGGGGTGGCTGAAGGGCCACATGGGTGCAGTCAATTGCACCCAGCACAATTGGAAATTATGTAAGGAGATAAAAATCTCTTGCTGCGGTTTGTCTCATGGCCAGTGCATGTGGCATTTGTATGTAGTTGGGGGCTCTAGCAGTGATGCATCTCAGTACCTGAGGCAGGCACTGCAACTGGCTCGCCTGGGAAATGCCCACAAGGTCACTGGTGACCCTTTGGAATGACCCAGTGGCAAAGAAGTATAGGGCAGACAGGATCTTGAGATATGCTGGTATTGCATGTGAGCAGCAGGTCACAGAATCAAGTTCCTGCTCTCACTCACAGACCATATCCAAGATGACTTCTGGTGGGAAACGGTACCTGGCCCTTACATCTTGGCTGGTCATTCCAAATAGGTTGATCCTCTGCCTAAAAATCCTCTCAGCTCTTCTCCTCCTCCTCAAGTAGTTTTGCCGCATGACAAGGGGCAGTGCTACGAACACATTCAGTGACATCCTGAAAAGGTTTGTTTGTTTCTGCTATGCATTTATACATGTTGGTGGGCTGGGATTGGCTGCAGTGTATCAGCTGATCCCTGGTGGGGGGTGGTAGCCACTTGAACAGGTGTTTACCCTTGGCTAACGGCCAACTGCCAAAAATCGGATATTCCGGCCTGTAATCGGATTTTCCGGCCCGTAATCGGAATTTCCGGGCCGGAGTCGTAAATTACGGCATTATGCCTGAAATTGCGGAGCAGTATCGTAAAATTAGTAGTCCTAAGCCTATTCTGTGAATACCGAAAGTAGTAAGTTCATTCTGTGAATCCCAAAAGTAGTAAGTTCATTCTGTGAATGCTGAAAGTGGTAAGTGCATTCTGTGAATGCCGAAAGTGGTAAGTGCATTCTGTGAATACCAAAATGGTAGTAAGTTTAGGATTTAGTCTTAAGTTCATTCTGTGAATTGGGCCCCATGTACTTAAGATGATATTATCAACTAAACGGCACACACAAACATTACCATTATTAGCCTGATAATTTTATCTACAACTTCGCAAACATAACACTGCACCCAGTGCTTTAAGTGAGGGGGTGTCTGTGGAGGTCTGAGCACCAGCATTTTATTTTTGGGGGCCTCGCAGCGGGTCTTTATGGGGCTCGCAAAGTTAATCCAGTTTTCAGGTCTCGTGACCTACAATGCGCGCAAGCGCATTGAGGGAGCGAGAATTCAAGTGCTCGAAATTCTCGTGAAACCACAGGCTTTTTGCTGCGGTTTTCTTAGAGTTCACGTGGCCACAGGCACGCGCTTTTGGGCCATAAACTTGCATTTCTCCTCCCCCTCCCTAGCCAGCTTCCCCCAGGCCGTAGCAGCACTCCTCCAACACCTTTGAAGTGAAGCTTAGCTTCACTTTAAAGGCCCCTGCTGCTTCACACCGTGTCGCATTTCTCCTCCCCCCTCCCCTTCTCTGCCTTCCCTCAGTCTTGTTTACCTACCCACCACCCACATTTACACAAAATTCAGCACATGGATGCACAAGCTCTTTGCCAACTAACAACAAGTGCTTTTCTTTTGTTATTTTTTTGTTTGTTCTGGGTCGACTTACGTTGAAGACAGCACACCCTACCTTACAAATATAGAGTGATTGGCTCCTGTGCAGTTTAGTCACAATGTGGTGCAGGGCCTGCAATGTCCTTATAAGCGAGTTCTCCTTTCATTATGAAAATAAGCCTCTACTGAATGATTTCCCTGTGGTTCAGCCGGGGGTAAGCATACTGGCATTCAGAAGTCAGAGACTAGCGCTGACAGGCTTTGCTCTGACAGCCCCATTGTTAGAATCACTTCCCTCCAACCCTGTTCCAGCCCCTGCTTCAAGTCCCTGGTGCAGGTCCTAAGCGGGAGGAAATCAACACACCGGTATAGTGCCGGCTCATTTAACGCACTGTTTGGGGTCTAGGTGGGGTGGGCTGGGGGAGGCAGCTACATATCGTTTGCCTTTATGGCTTTCGATCTATGTTACATGCAACTCCCAAATCCCCATTGTGTAAACTCTTCATTCAATAAAGTCAAGGCGGACACAGTCTAGCAAACAATAAGAGTTGTGCACTACTGCGTGCTCGATCCGCTTGTGGTCACATAAACCCCACAATCCTGTTTCTTTTTGTGTCGCGACCCTCCCCACCCTCCCAGGTAAATCCACTCGCACCTAGCACCTTGATTGTCCCGACGACATATCTCGATAGAGCTGGGAAGTTGAAAACAAGACAATCCTGTCAGCTCAACTCCCAGACCCCTCCTAACGTTCACAAAGGGGGTTAAACGGATTAACGATGGAACACAGACCGGGGCAAATATTCTACAGAGACAACACCGCGAAAGTATGATGCAGCAAGTTACAAATTAATTCGATAGCGCCAAAATTAACAAAAAAACAACAGTTTCAGAGCGCTTCACTGTCGAGAAAGTCTCTATAAACATTACATTCTGAGAAAGGTCCAGAAAGGGACAGCACAGGCGAAGGACAGGGTGTTGTTTGGTGCTTAAATGTCCTGCAGTTGATAGCACGACCCAGGCACAGTGTCATTCATTCATTACCTCTAACCTAGTCTCGAGACCTAGTTATCTCTCGCGCCAGCCTCCTCTGGAATCTGCAAATAAGCAGACGAAACGGCGGCTGGCTCAGCTGCTGAACCATCGGTGACTCTAGTCCATTCAAAGCGTCTCCGAAGGCGCAAGCCTGTTTGTAC
The DNA here is from genome assembly GCF_964263255.1 of Lissotriton vulgaris. Classification (NCBI taxonomy): domain Eukaryota; kingdom Metazoa; phylum Chordata; class Amphibia; order Caudata; family Salamandridae; genus Lissotriton; species Lissotriton vulgaris. Next base: position 782,332,764 of record NC_141694.1, on the reverse strand, counting down.
ATGGAAAGTAATAAGCGTGTATGGAGACATTGAACTTTAGAACAATAAAAACCTAAGGCATGCTTCATCACAAAACAATTAAACATTTACTGAGGTGGTGCCATTCCCGACACTGTTAATAATTTATTTTGCCATCACTTACATTATATTTCGTATTGCGGTAAAAAAAAGCAATTGGAAACTTTTCTCAACTATACAGTGTTTGGTGCATCGACCCTGGAAAGGTGAACAGCCCGCATTTATCACCATCTCTAATATCAAGGTCAATAGAATTATGCGATTGAGCATAAGTAAAGTTTTCCCCATAGTTATGGCTCTGCGAATTGCCATATAATCGTTTACCTGACATTATTACCAAGTGTAAAGATGAAAAAAGAATAAAGTAACAATGTCACAAAATGTGCAGCATTAAACAGCATAATTTTTCTTTCCGTGCTGCATAGTTCAATCATCCACGCCGCATAATTTGGTCATCCCCCTACAGCGAAATTCCAGTGGCCCTGTTTAGCTTTTAGGTTGCACACGGACCTCATACTATTACCGTGGGGGGGGGGGGGAGGGCGGGGGTTAGTGTCCGTTTCAGCGCTCTTCTTATTGGCTTTAGTCCATCCGCCATTGGCTCGCGCTCTTCCTTGTCGTTTGAATCCTCCGTCCCCCCTTCTTGCATTGATTGTCCCACTCTATGGCGGGTGAGATCAACGAACGGTATGTTCTACTTAATTCGCTTCGAATTGGACTGAACAAGCATACCGCCCCATTCCACTGTGTCTTAACTTATAAAACAAACGCACGTCACCCCCACGTGCACGCATCTTTTAAGTGCAGGGAAATGAACAGACCCGACTGAAATAGAGTGAACTGGCTGGTGATTACCGTGTTTAAACTAAGAAAACTTCCGAGCAGGAGGTCTGCAGGAGTGAAGGAACAGCGGGGAACTACTTTTTATTGCCGGAAGGGACAGTCCACAGGAGACGACGAGCCTGTGGCGAGCTATGATGATGTCCTCGGAGAGTCGCCTACCAAACGAGGCAGGGCGTGTCGTCTCGCTTCCGCCTCATCCCCTGTCCATTTCTGAGGAGAAGAAAGGTCTGCACATAGTGGCTGTCGGCGCTGGGAGCTGCAAGGAAGGGGGGGTATCTCACACCACAGGGGGTATCCCACACCACAAACACCTGTCCACTCCCGATGCTACACACATGCCTTGGCTCCTGAAATGCTTTTTAACCTACAACTCCCAGCGTCATAAATGGAGCCAGAGTTGTGTGGTCACCATTACAACAAGCACTGGCGTTGCCAATAGGTCTCGCAGTAGGAAAGTTGGAGCTATTGGTTTTGTAAATGACAAAGCCCTTTATGTTTTTAAAATGAAAATAAAAATAAAAGGCATTGTTATTTGCAATTGTAATAGCTCCAACTTTCCTACTGCGAGACCTATTGGCAACGCCAGTGCTTGTTTTTATTGCACTGCAGTGAGGCTGTCAGAACATGCACATTGCTCACTAATGAGAAGTGCAGACATCATGCCAGGTGACTCGCATTGTAGGACAAGGGAAATCCTTTAAAGAGAGCCATTTTCTCTCAGGATTTCCCTTCTCTTTTTGCAACGCAGGAGCAACATCAGCGTGGGGTGATTAGCAGACAGACCATCAGGCGCGCAAGGCCCATTGCCCCGGACTCTCTGAGACAGCTTCCCGGGTGCAAACATAGACCCGCACCCGAGTACTTCACAGGTCTTCAAAAGACCATTTTTTACAGCCCCTACATCCCCACTCTTTCGCTCTGGTTGTACCTCTGTAAACGACCACAAGCAAGCAACTCCAGCACGACCCTTCTGACCTTACTCTAAGCCTGGGCAGTAAATGACGTTTCACTCGTGGAATATGCGGAATTTGGGTAATTTCGCGAAACGCAAAATTACCCAAAATTCTGCATTCTGCAACTTTGCAACATTTTGTGCTTGTTCGAGTTCTCAAAATGCCTGTTTGCAAGATATTTCCCCCTGAGCCCGCAAACAGCCATTGCGAACAGGAAAAAAGCATTGCGAACTAGCAATTCCGCATGTTCGCAGAATTTCAAATGTGTTCGCGGAGATTTTTTACCATTTTGCAGAGATTTGCTTAACGCGATTACGCAAATTCTGCCCACCCCTACCTTACAAACTGTCTTGTTTTAGTGTGACAAAAACGCACGCTTTGCCTGGCTCACTTAGTTCTCACATCCCCTCTTTAATATGAAGATTAAAGCTTTGCAATTACTTTGATATTTCTATTCTGTACTTCACATGGAAATGTAGAAATACAGGTTCTCACCACCCCAAATTAGCTCTCTGGTATACTTTCTCAAATGTAAGAAGTACAGGTATTCAGTATCTGGCAGTCACGGCCACTTTAAAGCTGTGTTCCTATATACAACTCGACAAAATGTTATGTTTCTAAATTAACGTCTTACACTGAAAAGCTCCTTTACATATCTTTCTCTCTTGATGTTCCTTGGTTTAAAACACCACCAGAGAAGGGTGATGAAGTATGCTCCACAAAGAGCAACTCAAATCTTTGTTGTTCTTTATAAGAAACATCTGCCTGTCAATGCTTATTGCCAGCCTTTTCGACCCCTTAAGAGGCTGGGTAGATGAGTATAATACGTTGTATTTAGGATCGGGGTAGAGGCTGCATGGAAATAAGAATGTATAATGAAATAAAGAGGGAGTGGATGCATGGCCAGATGGATGAATGGATAGGTAAATGTATGGATGTATCAATGTATGGATGGATGGAAGGATAGATGAATGCATGAACCAGTACTTTAGGATAGATGGGTGGTCTGATAGATACTTAGGATTGGGTCTGGGACAGATGTATCTATGGATATATAGGTGTATAGCTGCATGAATGGCACAGTGCTTACCATAGGTGAGTGGGCTCATAGATGCTTAAGATAAGTGCAAGAACAGATGTATGTAAGTATATAAGTAAAAATGTATGCATCAATTAAAATATGGTTGGATGGCACAGTGCTTAGGATGGATGGATGCTGGGCTGTAATTGGGCCGGGTCTGAGGACTGGCACTTATTTTCAGGGCACCTCCAAACGGGTCTCTATCGGGCTCTATTTTCGGCCCTCGCAAAGATAGTCAATTTTTAAATTTCTTTTATTGCACTGCAGTGAGAGCATGCACTTCGATGTACGCATGCTCATTTTGCTCACTACTGAAAACTGGAGACATCATGCTAGGTGAGCCATGTTGTAGAAGGAAGGCAAATCCTTTAAAGAATGTTTTTTTCGGAAAGTAGGATAATTGGAGGGGATTTTCTAAAGCACACAATGCTACTTATCTTGATTTAGACCAAGCCCCTACTTGCATAGCCCACACCCCTTTAGGAGGTTTGCCTCCCTTTTAGAGCACCCCCAATTTTTTTCCCACTTAAAACCCTGACTACACCATAGTAACAAAGAAATAGTCTAAGCTTCCATTGAAATCTACAATGGCATCAAGTTTCATAATTTGCCATCAATGCTGGCAGCCTTCTACCACAGTGCAGGACTGTCTATCAGCACAAAGATTTGTTATCCACAGAAATGTTGTGTAATTTGTGTAGCTGTCTGCTGGAACACTCATCACCAAAAGGTATTAAAACATGGGAATTTGCCAGAAAAACATATACCATACCATAAAGCGATTCATAAATGGGCACACTGCCACCAGACCACCCTCTTCCCCATCCTTCCTTAACCTTACAAAATCAAAGAAAGAGCCCCAGCACACCTAGTAGAGCCACTATAGCAATACAGGAACTTAATTTCAACAACTGTCGGCCGGAATGCTCATCAGCAAAGCGTATTAAAACATGCAAATTTGCAAGTAAAACATATACCATGCCATAGAGCGCTTTATAAGTCCTCCCAGTAGTACTACGTCACCTTCAGTAGCTCGACATCTGCACATTACTAAATTCTGTGTTTCAATGACCAACATACCCACCACCGCCCTTGCTTAACCGTACGAAATCACACAGAAACCCCCACCATTCCTAGTAGTGCCACTATACCCATACACGGGGTTAATTTTAACAGGTGTGTGCCACAACACTTATCAACACAAAGTATTCAAACATGCAAATTGGCGGGTAAAACATAAACCATCCCATAGCACGTTTTATAAACGGCCCAGTGGCACTAGATTACCTTTACTAGCTACACATGTCCACGTTACAAATATCCGTGTTATTATCAGCAACTTACCCACCTCCCACACCCCTACCCCACCCTTGCTTAACCTTATGAAATCAAACAGAAAACCCAGCACACCGGTTAGCGTCACTATAGCCATACATAGACTTAATGCCAACAGGTGTCTGCCGAAACGCTCATCAGCGAAAGCTATTAAAACCTGCAATTTTGCAACTAAAACATACACCATACCATAATATGGTTTATAAATAGTCGCAGTACCACTGCACCACCTCCACACCTGCCCTTGCTTAACTTTACACAATAAAAGAAAGAGCCCCAGCAAACGTAGAAGCGCCACTATAGCCATACAGAGGCTTAATTTCAACAGATGTCTCCCGAAACGCTCATCAGCAAAACTTATTAACAAATTTGCAGGTAATACATATACCATGCCATAGGGTGCTTTATAAGTGCTCCCAGTGGTATTACATCACCTTTAGTAGCTCGACATCTGCACGTTACCAAATTCTGTCTTTTAATCACCAACATACCCACCTCCCCCACACCCACCCCACCCTTACTTAACCATACGAAATCAAACAGAAACCCCCACCATTCCTAGTAGCGCCAGTATACCCATACACAGGGTTAATTTTAACAGGTGTCTGCCAGAACACTTATCAGCAATAAGTATTCAAACTTGCAAATTGGCGGGTAAAACATAAACCATCCCATAGCACAGTTTATGTATGGTCCCAGTGGAACTACATTACCTTTACTAGCTACACATTTCCACGTTACAAATGTCCGTGTTATAATCAGTAACATACCCACCTCCCCCACCCATGCCCTTGCTTAACCATACAAAATCAAACAACGAGCCCCAGCACTCCCGTTACCCATACATACACTTAGTGTCAACAGGTGTCTGCCAGAACGCTTATCGGCAAAAGCTATTAAAACCAGCAACTTTGCAACTAAAACATACACCATACTATAAGACGGTTTATAAATAGTCGCAGTACCACTACACCACCTCCACACCCGGCCTTGCTTAACTTTACACAATAAAAGAAAGAGCCCCAGCAAACGTAGAAGCACCACAATAGCCATACAGAGTTTTAATTTCAACAGATGTCTCCCGAAACGCTCATCAGCAAAACGTATTAAGACATGCTAATTTGTGGGTAAAATACATACCATGCCATAGAGAGTTTTATAAGTGCTCCCAGTGGTCCTACAGCACCTTTAGTAGATCGACATCTGCACGTTACTAAATTCTGTGTTTTAATCACCAACATACCCACCTCCTCCACACCCACCCCTGCCCTTGGTTAACCGTATGAAATCAAAAAGAAACCCCTACCATTCCTAGTAGCGCCACTATACCCATGCACAGGGTGAATTTTAACTGGTGTCTGCCGGAACACGTATTAGCAAAAAGTATTCAAACATGCAAATTGGCCGGTAAAACATAAACCATCCCATAGCACGGTTTATGAAATGGGCCCAGTGGAACTACACCACCTTTACTAGCTAGACATCTATATGTTACTAACGTCATTTAAACTAAGCATGGGCGAAATATGCGAATTCGCGTTCCGCGAATTTGCGGATTTCCCAGCGAAATCGCAAAAAAAATCAGCAAATGCGCAAATTTTCCAGCGAAATCGCAGATTTTTTTGCGATTTGCCCTGAAGTACTTTCTACTGGGTAATCCAGTAAGTGCTCCTTCATTGGTTAAATGTATAGTGCTTTTACTTCACTGCAGCTGCGTAAAGGGCCAGAAGTTGTGTCTCCAGTAACCATGTGTGCCTGTAACACAGGCACAGGCACACATGGTCACTGGAGACACATCTTCTGGCCCTTTACGCAGCTACAGTGTAGTAAAAACACTATGGGGCAGATTTACAAGCCGCTTGCGCCTCTTTTGCGTCGCGGTTGCGTCACTTTCGTGACGCAGCGGCAGCACAAAAGATGCGCCATGGTGCTGGGTATTAACAACGTGATGCATCTGAGAGATGCGTCACGTTGTAAAGCCCTGCGCCATCAGGAGGCGTTCCGGCGCAGGGGAGGGCGTTCCTGCGCAGGAACGCCTCCTAAAAGTGGCTGAGTGAAATCTACAAGATTTCACTGAGTCACTTTAAGGCCAATGCTGCGTCAAAACCCTGCGCCTGCTTGAAGCAGGCGCAAGGCTTGACGCAGCATTGGGGATATAGGGCCCCCCAGAGCATTGCTGGAGCTGGGTCGCGCTTGCGACGCAGCTCCAGCAATGCGCTGCTTTTACGGCACAGATGCGTGACGCATCTGTGCCGTTTTTGCCACATGGTGTGCCGCATTGTACATGCGGCGGACCATGGGTGGCGGAGCAGCGGCGCACAATACTGGTGCATCCCTGGGGATTCGCCAGTTATTGTAAATCTGCCCCTATACATTTAGCCAACGAGGGAGCACTTACTGATTAGACAGTAGAAAGTACTCCAGTTGACTAGAGGTATTGCACAAAATGGTGGCATCTTCGTGGACAAACACTCAGGGCCGGATTCATTCTGCCCCCTGTTAGACTCGTTTTTTGTGCCCTTCTGCCCTCTGTTAGACTCGTTTTTCCCTTGTTTTTCTGCCCTTCTACCCTCTGTTAGACTAGTTTTTCCCTTGTTTTTCTGCCCTTCTGCCCCCTGTTAGACTCGTTTTTTGTGCCCTTCTGCCTTCTGTTAGACTCATTTTTCCCTTGTTTTTCTGCCCTTCTGCCCTCTGTTAGACTCGTTTTTTGTGCCCTTCTTCCCTGTTATTCCCTTGTTTTTCTGCCCTTCTGCCCTCTGTTAGACTCGTTTTTTGTGCCCTTCTAACCTCTGTTAGACTCGTTTTTCTGCCTTTCTGCCCCCTGTTAAACTCGTTTTTTGTGCCCTTCTGCCCTCTGTTAGACTCGTTTTTCCCTTGTTTTTCTACCCTTCTGTCCTCTGTTAGACTGTTTTTTTGTGCCCTTCTGCCCTGTGTTAGACTCGTTTCCCCCTTGTTTTTCTGCCCTTCTGCCCTTTGTTAGACTGCTTTTTCTGCCTTTCTGCCCCCTGCATCACCACATCATCACTCAGCGCTACCCCAGCATCACTCAGCACCACCTCATTATCACTCAGCCCCACCACGTTATCACTCAGCACCACCACAGCACCACTCAGCACCACCACAGCATCACTCAGCACCACCACATTATCACTCAGCACCACCACAGCACCACTCAGCACCACCACAGCATCACTCAGAACCACCACAGCATCTCAGCACCACGACAGCACCACTCAGCACCGCCACAGCACCACTCAGCATTACCACAGCATCACTCAGCACCACCACAGCACCACTCAGTGCCACTACAGCATCACTCAGCGCCACCACAGCATCACTCAGCACCACCACGTTATCACTCAGCACCACCCCAGCACCACTCAGCGCCACCACAGCATCACTCAGCACCACCACAGCATCACTCAGCACCACCACATTATCACTCAGCACCACCACAGCACCACTCAGCACCACCACAGCATCACTCAGCACCACCACAGCATCACTCAGCACCACCAGAGGACCAGTCAGCACCACCCCAGCATCACTCAGCACCATCCCAGTATCAATAAGCACCACCACAGCAAACCCTCAGCATCACCACAGCACCACTCAGCACCACCACAGCACCTCTCAGCGCCACCCTAGCATCAATCTGCGCAACCATTCAACAACAACAGGTTCAAATATGTTCTCTCAATGTTTCAAGCTTTATTACAAATGTCACAAAAAGATGTTAATATTTCATTTCTGTTCTTGGATTTTCGTCACAATAAAATACACTGAACATAATCTTCCAAAAGTTATTTACAAAAGTTTAAGCTATTGCCGTTATAAATTAAATCACTTTTATTTAAGTTTGAATTATTTAAAAAAATGAAAAGCCATTGTAATTTGTGATATCAATACATCTAAATCACGTAAATACAAAACATGTTGCATTACAAATGCTATAGGTGTCACATTTGCGAAAGTTATAACTATTGGCATTGTAAATGACAAAGCTATTAATTTAGCTATTTTCAAAACCAACACATAAATACACATAAATAAAAAAAATTGTCATTTACAAGACCAATAGCTCAAACTTTCCTAATGCGAGACCTATTGCATTGCAACTGCTTGTTTTTATATCTGTCAGTGCTTCCTGTTGAGGTTTAATCTTCGTGACAGGCGCCTCATTGCCTACTTGTAACTATTCTCTGACCCTGCTTCAAGGGTCAGAGCAGGGTCAGAGAATAGTTGCAAGTAGGCAACGAGGCGCCAGGAAGCACTTACAGGCTTACAGCAGCAGGTGCCCAAATTGAAGGTAATTTCTTTGTAACCCTTTTGTAAAAGGTTACAAAAAATTAGCTTCAACTTTTGCACCTGCTGCTGTAACCCTGTAAGTGCTTGGCTGAAAATGCGTCCCCGCTGATTCGCTGATTTTACCGCGATTTCGCGAGATTCGCGGATCACCAAATTGCGGAAAATCCGCAAATCCCGCAAGCGGAACTAATTTGCAGCCCATGCTTAATTTAAACACTCTGTAGAGTGTATAGCAGGGGATGGGGAGAGTAAACAAAGTTCCAATTCTCAAACTTTTGATATACTGTCCCTTTACTGTATCTATATTAAAGACATTAAATGGAATGAAAAAATTGATGAGTGTCTCAAAAGGGATAGTAAAGCTTAGCACCGGTAAAATCCGGACCACTTCAACACCTATGTATATCCAGCATAGGGACACAGCCTAACAAATACTATCACTTATAATCACATGTAGTTCTCTAATGTCAACAAAGTCATACAGAAAATATACCACACATTTTCTTTTTAAATAGTTTTTATTGACAGCATGAGAAAAATCCGGTTACATACTGTAGCATGGAGGCGGGGGACACTACCGATTTGGACTGGTGGACTAATGACAATCCTTCCACCTTCTCTCTCTCACCACTTTGGGACGCCTGGGAAACGGAGTCCGAAGCATGGTGGAATCAACATCCCACATGAAGCGAGGACTGTTCCTTTAACGGGGTCGATCAGACAGGAGAAGACACACCCACCTATGACGCTCTACTGTGCTGAGTGATCAGCTTAGAGGAACGAGGCCCGCCCCCCTGTGACGCGCTATCTCGAGGAGTGGACAAGAAGCCGGAAGAGGAAGGAACCGTGTGTCCCGACACCTGGGAGAAGAGAGGAGAGCGAGCGGAGAGCGTGGAGGACGGAGAAGGATCGAGCAAGGAGTGCGGGGAGGAGCGGAAGACCGGAGAAGCAGTGCCTGGAGGCCAACGTTATCACGCAGTGCCCAGCCACACTCACAGAGGAGTGTGGCTCACACAGGTGCATCAACACATATCGGGTTGGCTGGGGAGGCGTGACAACGCAGTTTAAATAGTGTAAATAGCGTCATTATACTCCTTACCTTCTTACCCCTTCCCTCCCACTTACCTCCTTTCCTCACCGTAATACCCTTCACCAGTTGTACACTGTGATACGTTGTAAAGCACCCAAGCACCGGTGTCCTCAGACTCAGACTCAGAAATCTTTATTTCGGCTACTTTAGCCATAAAAGATACATACATAAAAACACAGAGCCATGTCGTCTTACACATACAAGTCTAAAAACAATTAGAAACTTATCCATTAGTTACAGAAGTCATAATAATCATCCTCAATAAGAAATACGTACATAAATGCATTAGAAACACAGAGCTTCATGGCAGTTGACATCTAAGGTCTGGGCATACATCATAATTAGAGGGAGAATCATACACCATCATCATATAAAAGCAACTATAATGTTATAAACCAACAAAAGTTTAACGGCTCAAAGTAATTGACCAATCTTCCTGCGAGCAATATACACAGAATAAAGGAATCTACTTATGCTGAATACAATAGATTGGGAAGGGTTTGTTTTAATAATTCTATATGCCATAATACAAGATCTTATTCCTAGAAGATTGCACAACGGTTTGATCCACCTTTTTCTTGCTTTAGTATATGCTTGACAAAAGAACAGGATGTGGACCTCATCCTCCTTGTGAAAACCTGTGCACATGATACACTTCCCCTGTGTAACGTTGGGCCCTTCCGATTTTCTCTTGGACCAACGTTCCAGGTTAGAATTTATCATGAGATTCCCATACCTGAACTTCAAAAATAAGGACTTTGCAAGAGGAGGCTCTATCTCATCTAGAAATACCTCAAAAAAGGGTTCGTCTTTGAAGCTTAGAAAATTATAAGTTAGAGACCCAGTTCTATTTCCATTTACTAACTGGTTAGTTATGAAGGACCAGAAGGCTCGTTTCACCATAGATTTCGCATAGTGCGGTTGCCTTTCTGGACTCTCCCATAACTGTGACAGGCCCAAGATTGAGAACCATTTTTTAATGTGTTTGAGCCAGAAAATAGAATTAAGAGAATCTAAACCCAATATTTCCTGGAGACCTTTCCTGTAATCAATCAGTTCTGGAGTAGACCATATTCTTATCCAGAACAATAATGGTCTAATGATTGTATGATTGTCAGTTCTTTTGAGGTTCAAATCCAATTGAAGAGGTGTCAGAGGTGTACTAGTAGGAACCGTTACAATGGATCTCATAAATTTATTATCCAGACCATGGAAGCTATCCCTTGCCCAAGGCCCCCATATCTCAGCCCCATAGAGGGCGGCAGATTGAATTTTAAATTTAAAAAGATCAAGCACAGGAGTCACACATTTGCTGGTACTGGCATTGAGTTTGCTAATAATTGGCTTAATGTTTTGGGCATAAGACACCTTACTTTTCTCGATTTGGGCCTTCCATGTAAGGTTTGAGTCTAGCACCACCCCCAAATAGGAAAAGTTATCAACTGTTTCTAGCACTTGGCCGTCCAGACTTAGGGTCCCCCTATCCGGCCTACAGGGATTCAATGCCATACACTTAGTTTTATTAACATTTATCTCCAATCCTTTCTTCACACAATACATACTAAAGGAGTTCAAGAGTGCCTGGAGACCTTTCTTAGTTTGGGATATCAAGATGGTATCATCCGCGAAAAGTAACGCAGGCACCCTTTCCCCATTAAGTTGTGGTGAGTCATTTGTACAACCGTTCAAATGATCAGGAATATTATTGACAAATAATGAAAATAGGGTAGGACGCCGCGCTCTATAGGGATGTTGCGCGTCAATTCCCCATTAGGACCCCACCTGATGTTGGCATGATTCCTAGCGTGCAGCTCGACTATTTGAGCCAGGAGGCACCCTGGCAACCCAACCTCACTAAGGGACCTCCAGAGCAAGTTACGTGGAACGAGGTCAAATGCCGCTCTTAAGTCTACGAAGGCGACATACAACTGCCCCTTCCTAATGAGTACATATTTCCAATATATACAACAAAATCTAAAAACCTGGTCTATGGTGCTGACCTTACCCCTGAACCCAGCTTGAAGTTCGGTGAGTATTGCTTTTTCCTCCAGCCAGTCATTTATCCGAAATAGTAAGTGCTTGGCGTAGAGTTTTTGCAAGATGTCCATCAAACTAATCGGTCTGTAGTTTGATGGAACAAACCTGCTACCCTTTTTGAATATTAAAACAACCTCTGCAGCACACCAACTATCTGGAAACTGACAATTACTAAATAGAGCATTAAACAAGTGATTTATATATGGAGCCCAAACTTCAATCTCATGCTTGTACAGGTCACCGGGTATCTTATCAGGACCAGGAGCTTTGCTACTTTTCAGTTCAGCGATGGCCCTTTTGGTTTCATCAATTGAGAAATGAAGGCACTCAATCGGAGGTGGCGACCATGGCGTCTCATCAAAACCACTATCGTATTGTTTGTAAAGGGTTGTGAAGTGCGTCACCCAAGTCAGTTCGTCTAGAAAGACGTCCTTCACAGCTCTACCTGCATGGCACCCATTAGCGACCAGCCTCCAAAACCCAACATTGTCCTTGGCTTTGGCAGCAGCCAGCATGTCCGCCCAGCTTGTCTCCTCCCATTTCTTTTTTGAGATCCTTTGGATATGCTTATATGTCTCCCTGGCAACTTTGACATTGTCTTTCGTTTTGTTTTTGATTGCAAACAAAAGCTCCCTCTTGGCCGACCTACATGACTGGTCATACCATAATTTACCATGACACCCAATCCTTACGTTTTGCTGCTTTTTTTGGCATTTTTGTCAAACATGTTTTTAACTCCTGAAAAAATGTCTTGTGTAATGCAATGAATTGTTCATAGTAATTAGGTGAAGAAGTGTATTCAACTATGGGCCCAAAAATTGTATCAAATAGTGAACATACAGTTGCGAGAGCATTACCATGTGCGAGAACATGCGACCATTTCAATGCGCGTCTGTTATTACTGACATGTACCACATCACACGGAATGGAATTAGTAACCTCGGTGGCAGATAATAGAGTGGGTTCGCTAAACATAATTACATCAATGGACAGTTCCAATGGATAATGATCACTCTCAGCCCTGTTTGCCACCACGAGGTCAACCATATGGTGCCAGATGCTCAGTGAGACAATATAAAGTCCAAGTTGCTTTTAATATCGGACCTCACAAAGGTGGGTTGTTTTAAAAGGTCAGAGGGAAGGCGACCATTACACGCCCTAAGACCGTGATCTGCCGTTAACCTCACCAATTGCACAACCAAGGCGGAACATTTGACGAAGTTTGTGGTCTGAAGCTGGTGTCCTCACTTTCCTGGTCCCCCTGGGGAACGTTATAGCCAGAACAAAAACACTAAGAGTCCTCTCTTTTTCCTTCCCGCATGTGATGCAGGAACACGGCGAGGGAAGAAGAACGGGAATCCTCAGAGGCAGATCAGTGGTGGACGAATCCCAGAAGATCCGCGGCCTTACAGACACCTTGGACCCTGCAACCCTAGCGCGAGAGAGACTAACCCAGAGGAAGAAAAAGACCTTCATTAGAATAAAGCCACATTTACCTCACTCTGGTCTCCGTGTCCCTCCTTCTGAACCGCCACACATACACATAGTCATCATTAAAGAACCAAGAAAAAAAAGAGAAAAAGAAAGAAAAAAGTTTTTTTTTAAAGAAGTGGATAAGCAAGAATAAAAATATCAGAAGAAAATATAACAAAGGAAGAAATTCAGATTATCGGTCCACAGATTTTCTCCAGTTTCCTCATTGATTGTAGCCCCCTTGTTTTAGCCAGGGCATATTCCATATCATATGTATCTTTGACCAAACTCCACCATTCTATGACTGTCGGTGGGCTCTGCAGTATCCAAACCCGGGCTAATGTCAGTCTGGCACACACAATTAAAATGGTTATTAAATCAGTCTGACCAATATTCTAGTTATACCCACCAACTAAGGCTTCTGAAGCTGTAAGTGTAACAGGGCGTCCAAGTTTCTGAGAAAGGACTTTAATAACTCCTTCCCAAAATTCCGTTAGTTCTGGACACAGAAAGAACATATGTTTCAGATCTGCAGCCCTATGGTCACATTTTGGGCATTTGGTACGATCACTGTTATTATAGGTTGGTGACCATTTTGTCATTCTTTCCGGGGTGTAATATAACTGGCATTTTGTTTTATATTGTTGCAGCCTAAGACTAGAAGAGTGCACTGATCTGCTTAATTCTACTAAGAGCTGTGGAGATAGTAGTTGCTGTAACATCAATATCTAATTTTTTGCTCCATTTCTCTGCTAGATTCACACAATCATCGTTCTTAAGGCCATTAAGACTTTTATATCCAACACTGATCAGTGATTTGTCTTTTTCTATATATAAACAGTTACAGATATCAGAGTCGGAAATGGCCGTGAGGTTTAGCCTACATGTGAAATAGTCACGTATTTGATAATACTTAAAACGCACCCCTTCTGTGAGATTGTAAACAGCCTACTGTGTTTGAAATGTCATAAAGCCATTATGGTCGTATAAATCCCCCAAAGTTGTCATACCCAGGTTGAATAGATGTTTACCGACTTTATAGTGGAAAATTTCTGGAAGACCGGGATTGCCCCACAAGGGTAATCTACGATGATACAGCTTACATTTAGTGAGAAATGCACGCCAAATAGTTACCATGTACAGCGCAGTCTTGAACCTGACCCACTTAAAGTAATTTGGGTCATTAAGTCTAAAAGAAAACATATTGGAATCTTCACCCAGCATAAATGTATGAAAAAAAGGCTGTTAATAGGATTTAGTAAGCTACTGAAGCGGCTAAGGAAAGTTGACCAAAAATATAATTTAAAATCTGGAAAATCGAGACCTCCCTGATTAAATGGAAGTTTTAATGGGGCAATTGCTTGGCGAGCTTTTTTATACCCCCAAATAAAGCTGCTAAGAATCCTGTCTAACCATTTAAAGTAAAGGTTGCCCACCCGTAGAGGGATAGAGCGAAATAAATAAAGATATTTGGTCAAAATCTTCATTTTTATTAAGTTTATTCGGCCAAGGATACCTAGCAGCATCTTATGCCATTTTTTAAGTGAAATAGCAGTTTCTTTTAGAAGTGCCTCGTAATTTAATGCAGATATTTCATTTATTTTTTGCGGAGATTTTGACCCCTAGATAGGTAACGACATTACATACTCCCTGAATAGGGGCCAGAGATTTATAATTCATTAGGACTTGGGTCTTATTGGTATTAAGTCTATATCCGGAGACGGCTCCAAATCTTTTTGTGTCAGGTACCTCACAAGACTCACCTGGGCTTGTGAAGTAATTCTGCAGAGACAACAGAAACCACCGCCCCTGCTCCCAACAAACCCCCGCGGGGAGTAACACCCGACAAGGATGGGATGGATCCAGGGATGGAGGCCAAATGAATAGTAGGAGTGGCCTCTGGTGGTTGGGCAGGGTCTTGGCACAACTGAGGGAACAAGAAAGACCCAATTAGGACTTAACACTAGGCTTGCACAGAATACACCCCATCAAACACATGCAGACAGGAGTTCCTGTCCCTGGCACTCACCACTGGTTGTTGCTCGGGTTGGCTCAATAAAGATGATAATGCCGAAGTGTCCCGGAGCCTGAAGGCCTTGGCAACAAAAACGAAAAGGAGGCGCCACTGCGCCGGAACCACCAAAGAACCAAAGGAAACAAGGAGGCGCTTCTGCGTCTGGGTGGAACAAACCGGAACTCCAGGGTAAGCGCTGTAGCGCGGCCCGATGTAAAGAACTCCCACGCAGTAAGCGTGAAGGCAAGTAGCAGTAGCGCTCCTGCGCGACTGCCAAAACTGAATAAGAACAAAGTACTGCAATGACAAGCGCTCCTGCGCGGTTGCCTAACTAAATGCAAAATCAAAAGTGCAGCAATGTCAAAGCGCACCTGCGCTTCTTAATGTAAATGGCGGTGGCGCACCTGCGCGACGGCCAAGCATCCGAATAAGGCAGAAAGCAACAATGGCACAATCCCAAGTACAGCAATGTCAAGCGCTCCTGCGCCGCTGTAACTTGATTACCAAAACACGGCAAGGAGTCACGTAACGCATAAGGCCCTGGCAACGTTACCGTGACACGTAGTGTTGCCGTCCTTCCTGACGAGACGAAATGCCGAAGACCGGACCTCCGACGGCAGCTGGGCTCCACAGGTGCAGATGAATTAGAAGCACCGCTCCGGCGGGTTTCACGCATTTTAAGCGTGTTCCCCCGGAAGTGCTTGGTGAGGCAACGAGGTGGAGGACTAGACCGGGACACCACTTCCGGCTGGAAGTGAGTATCCCGATGCCTACATGTGTCCCGCGGTGGCGCTCTGAACAGCGGAAAGCCGCCACCCGACAGTACCCCCCCCCCGCAAAACAGAACCCCCACCCGGGAGTCAGAAAAAGGAAGCAGGGCGCGGGCTCAGGGGGTGGCTCAGATGGAAAGCACGGACCAGAACAGGGGCATGACGAACATGGGACCGAGGTTCCCAGGACCTTTCCTCTGGACCGTAACCTTTCCAGTCTATCAGGTAGAACAACTGCCCCCTGGTGCGACGGGAACCCAGAATGGCCCTGACCTCATATTCCACATGGTCCTCCACTACCACCGGAGAAGGAGGAGAGGAGATGGTGCAGTCAGGATGGACCACACGCAGAAGGGAGACATGGAAGACCGGGTGCATCTTCATGTGAGCCGGGAGCGACAATCTCATGGCCACTGGGTTGATCACCTTCTCAATGTCAAAAGGACCCACAAACCGAGGCAGCAGTTTCTTGGGACCATGCACGTTGAGATGTCGAATGGAGAGCCACACTTTGTCGCCGGTGCGAAACTCGGGTTCCTTTTGCCTGTGAGCGTCAGCGTGTGCTTTGTAGGTTTCTTTTGCTTTGGCCAGCTCGAACCGGGCTTGTTGCCAGAGCTGACACAGTGACTTGTGATAAGCCCGCACCGTGGGCAAAGGGCTATCTGCTGGAACGTTCCACGCCGAGGTGCGGGGGTGTTTACCTTGGAGGCAGAAAAAGGGGGACATCCCGATGGCCGAATGTTTGCTGTTGTTGTATGCGTATTCCGCCATCCACAGCACATCGGACCATTCCTTCTCGACCGTGAGCAACAAACAGCGCAGGTATTGCTCCATGGTGTGGTTGGTCCTTTCTGCTTGTCCGTCTGTCTGGGGGTGGTAGGCGGTAGAGAGACGAACGTCCGTCTCCATGGTTTTGCACACCGCCCTCCAGAAACGGGACACGAACTGCGACCCCCGGTCCGTTATCACCACCTCAGGAATGCCATGGAGGCGAACCACGTTGTTCACGAACACCAAAGCCAGTTCTGCCGCGGTAGGAATCTTGGGCAGAGGTATGAAATGAGCCATCTTGGTGAGGTGGTCCACCACGGTTAGAACTGTGGTATGGCCGGTTTTGGTCAGTGGAAGCTCCACCACGAAATCCATCGAGATGGTGTGCCAAGGATACGGTGGCACCGGGATGGGACGGAGATGGCCCACTGGGGTTTCAGACCTGTTCTTGCCGAGTAGGCATATGGTACAACGGGAGACGTGGTTTCTTGTGTCGGTTTCTGCTGTTGGCCACCAGAACTGTCTTTGTATCAGATCAAGTGTTTTGTGGTATCCCGGATGGCCAGAGATAACATGGTCATGACACATCTGGATCGCTCGTTGTTGACAGGGTTCCCTAGGCAGGTACAACTTGTTTCCTTTAACCAGGAATCCGTTTTCACGAACCACGCCTTTGTGTCCATGTACTAGAGCCGCTGGATCTATTCCGTCCGTGTCCTTCCGTAACTGGGTCATGTAATCCGTGGAGGCCACTACTCCCTGGAAGTGGTCGTCCGAGATGACGGGAACCGGTTCTGTGTTTTCGGTGGCATCCTCGGATTCGTCCATTCTTGAGAGAGCATCCGCCTTGGCGTTGTCCTTGCCGGGTCGGTAGGTGATGGTGAAGTTGTATTCATTAAAGAACAGGGTCCATCGTAGCTGTCGGGCGGTAAGGGCGCATGCTGAGCGTAAGAACTGCAGATTCCTGTGGTCCGTGTAGATGGTGACCGTGTGTTTTGCGTCCCTCAGGTAATGACGCCATTCCTCGAACGCCGGCCTAAATGCCAGGAGCTCCCTGTCTGACACTGTGTAGTTCTTTTCTGCCGGCTGTAGTTTCTTGGAATAAAAGGCCACCGGATGTAGCTGTCCGGTGTTGGCATCCCTCTGTGACAACACGCCTCCCAAGGCGTCTTTCGAGGCGTCTGCCTCTACCACGAAAGGCTGTTCGGTGTCAAGATGTATCAGCACCGGGGCTGTAGTGAAACACCTCTTTAGTTCCTGGAACGCGTAATCTGCTTTCTGGTCCTAACAAAAATGCTGTCCTTTGCGCAATAAGTGCGAGATAGGCGCCACCAGACCGGAGAACCCTGTGATAAAACGGCGGTAGTAGTTGGCAAACCCCAAGAACTGCTGCACCCCTTTCACGGAGTCTGGCGTGGGCCAAAGAAGGATGGCCTCTACTTTCTTGTTATCCATCTGTATGCCGGCTGGTGTGATGACATGTCCCAGGAACTCCACGGAGGTAACGTGGAATGCGCTATTCTCCAGTTTCACGTATAGTCGGTGTTTCCCTAGTTGTTGTAGAACCGAACGTACATGCTGTACGTGCTCTGTGATAGTCTGTGAGAAGATCAAGATATCGTCGATGTACACGATACAGAAGACGTCGAGGAATTCCCTCAATACCTCATCTATGAAGTACTGGAACGCTGCGGGGGCGTTGCAGAGTCCGAAAGGCATGACCTGGTACTCAAAGAGGCCGAACTTGGTCCGGTTTTCCATTCGTCACCCTTCCGGACCCTGACCAGATGGTAGGCACCCCGCAGATCCAGTTTGGTATAAATTGAGGCGTTCTTGACCTGGTCCAGGAGGTTGGAGATGAGCGGAAGCGGGTATCGGTTTTTGACCGTAATTGTGTTCATCGCCCTGAAGTCGATGCAGGTCCTCAGGTCCCCTTCCTTCTTCGACACAAAGAAAAGGGGAGATGACACCGGGGACCTGGAATGGCGGATGAACCCGTTTTCCAAGTACTCATCCGGATAGGAACGTAGATGGACGTTCTCCTTTTCGGTAAGGGAATAGATCCTGCTACAGGGCAACGTGGAGCCGGGTATCAGATCTATCCGACAATTGAAGGAACGATGCGGTGGTAAGGTGTTGGCTCCCTTTTTATCGAACACTTCAGCCAGATCCTGATAGTCCTCTGGTACTTCGGCCTGAGACACCATTCCCATGCCTTGTCCTGGTAACGACCGAGCTTGTATGGAACGGATACCATGCATGTTGTCCTCTGCGTAGCAGGTGCTACAGCCGTGTTCAGAATCCAGACTGATCACCCGGGTTCCCCAGTCGATTCGGGGATTGTGGTTTACCAGCCAGGGCAGTCCCAGGATGTCCTTAAACTGAGGTGCGTCTATGACGTCAAAGCTGATGGCTTCGGTATGATTGTTCGTGAAACACATTGTCATGGCTTCGGTCTGATGCCTGATGAGACCGGAGGTCAGATCCGTACCATCGATGGCCTTTACCGTTTCTGGTTGTTTTTTAGGCACCGTGCTCATTCCCAGGGTTTGTGAATAGACGGTGTTGATAAAGTTGCCGGTAGCTCCGGAATCAAGCATCGCAATGACATTCCAAGAGGCGCCCGTTTGGTTCCGCAAGGTCACTGCCATGCCTATGTGATGGTTACCATCGAAGACTGTAGGGATCGCGGTAGTGCAGGAAGAAAAACCCAGAGGACGGACCCCTATGTCTACTGGGTTGTCTCGTTTCCCGCCTTGTTTCCTTTGTCGATGGGCAAGGCGAAAGGCCGTTTGTTCCGTGTGCGGCTGGGTTTCACCGGGCATTCCCTGACAAAATTACCGCTCTTACCGCAATAGAGGCACTGGTTCTGTTTCCTCCATCTTTCTCTCTCTTGGCTGGTTAGGGCCCCTCTGATGCCGCCTATCTGCATTTGTTCCTGGGTGTCGCTAGGCGGAGGTACATCCTCCTTGCCTTTGTCGGAGGCCTTCTCCGCCAACGGGAGGAAACGGTTGTCGCTGTTTTTCCCTTTTTAGGTTCTTCTCTCCTGCAACCGGAAGTTCATCTTAACCACCATGTCGATGAACGGTCCTATCATGTCTGGAGGGTCGGGGTGTTGGGCTATAAGGTCCTTCAGGTCATCCCTCAACCCTCGGTAAAACACTGACACCTTTTTGTCCTCAGGCCACTGCGCCTCGATAACTAGGCGGCTGAAGGTCGTGATGTAGTGGAGCAGGTCGTTGTTTCCTTGCTTTAACCCAAGCAGCTGGTTGTCTGCGGCTTGTACAAACGTATGGCGAGCGACCATCCGTCGCATGGTTTCCTTGAACGTTGGCAAGTGGTTTAGCATGGGGTCGTCGTTTTCAACCAGCGAGATGGACCACTGCGCGGCGTCCCCGCCCATGTAGGACAGTATAAACGCCACCTTTGATGCATCATCAGGGAAGGCAGCTGTTCTGGCCATGAAATGCAGATGGCATTGGTGGATAAAGACGCCATACTTGGTGCTGTCGCCATAGAAGCGTGCGGGTGGAGCCAGTTGCACCGGGTGAGGCGTGATGACCTGGATGGCTGTGTCCTGACCGGTGGCAGAGGAGGACCCTCCAAAGGAGAACGTAGGCGGTCTAAGCAACCCCTCTTGTCGGGTTCTGGAACTAGGAGGGGTTCCCCAAGGGTTGGTGCAGCCAGCCGCCACTTGGCCCTGTAGGGCCGTCATATCTTGGCGTAGGCTGAGGTTCTCTGCCTGCATGGCAGCCAGCAAGGCTGCTATGTCCTGCAGGGTCACCTCCGGTTCTCCCATGTCGTCTGGGCAGAATGTATGAACTTGGGCTTCTAATTCTGTCAGTTACCTCACAAGACTCACCTGGGCTTGTGAAGTAATTCTGCAGAGACGACAGAAACCACGGCCCTGCTCCCAACAAACCCCCGTGGGGAGTAACACCTGACAAGGATGGGATGGATCCAGGGATGGAGGCCAAATGAATAGGAGGAGTGGCCTCTGGTGGTTGGGCAGGGTCTTGGCACAACTGAGGGAACAAGAAAGACCCAATTAGGACTTAACACTAGGCTTGCGCAGAACACACCCCATCAAACACATGCAGACAGGAGTTCCTGTTCCTGGCACTCACCAATGGTTGTTGCTCGGGTTGGCTCAATAAAGATGATAATGCCGAAGTGTCCGGTAGCCTGAAGGCCTTGGCAACAAAAACGAAAAGGAGGCGCCACTGCGCCGGAACCACCAAAGAACCAAAGGAAACAAGGAGGCGCTTCTGCGTCTGGGTGGAACAAACCGGAACTCCAGGGTAAGCGCTGTAGCGCGGCCCGATGTAAAGAACTCCCACGCAGTAAGCGTGAAGGCAAGTAGCAGTCACGCTCCTGCGCGACTGCTAAAACTGAATAAGAACAAAGTACTGCAATAACAAGCGCTCCAGCGCGGTTGCCTAACTAAATGCAAAATCAAAAGTGCAGCAATGTCAAAGCGCACCTGCGCTTCTTAATGTAAATGGCGGTGGCGCACCTGCGCGACGGCCAAGCATCCGAATAAGGCAGAAAACAACAATGGCACAATCCCAAGTACAGCAATGTCAAGCGCTCCTGCGCCGCTGTAACTTGATTACCAAAACACGGCAAGGAGTCACGTAACGCATAAGGCCCTGGCAACGTTACCGTGGCACGTAGTGTTGCCGTCCTTCCTGACGAGACGAAATGCCGAAGACCGGACCTCCGACGGCAGCTGGGCTCCACAGGTGCAGATGAATTAGAAGCACCGCTCCGGCGGGTTTCCCGCATTTTAAGCGTGTTCCCCTGGAAGTGCTTGGTGAGGCAACGAGGTGGAGGACTAGACCGGGACACCACTTCCGGCCGGAAGTGAGTATCCCGATGCCTGCATGTGTCCTGCGGAAAGCCACCACCCGACATTTTGCTTCCTGTATATTTCCCTTCATAGCTTCAAACACATCTGTGGAATATATTGCGATGTCATCCGCATATGCTGTAATTTTAAGAGAATTTGAGCCGAATACAAAAGAAGCTATCCGGGATTGATTCTGTAGAGCTAATAAAATGGCTCGATTGTAAGAGCGAATAGCAGAGGTGAAAGAGGGCACCCTTGTTGTGTACCTCGCAGTATTGGAAAAGTAGAAGAATACATCCCTGCGTAGCTGATTTTGGCAATCGGGTTATCATATCAAGCCTGGATCTGATTCAAGAATTGACCTTTAAAACCAAATGCTGATAACGTAGCCCAGAGAAAGTCCCAACCCACTCGGTCAAATGCTTTTTCAGCATCTAACAATATCATACCGAGTGGGGTTGACTCGATCTGAGCAATGTCAAACGCCGTCACAGCCATGTTAATATGGGATGTGATGTCCCTTTTTGGAATTAACCCGTGTTGCTGAGGTGAGACCATGCTCGACATTATTGGTGCCAAAAGATAATTTGTGTAAAATTCCAAGATTTAGGGGCCTTTTTCCCTACCCCTATAGAACGAATAACCTAGCTGAAAAGTGGAATCAGCTCTTCTCTGCATGTTTTGTATAATTCCAAAGGTATCGAATCCTCCCCCGTTGCTTTACCAGGTGGCAATGTGTTGATAGCAAGTCTGATTTCTGCACTTGTAATATCGCCTATTAATGAATCAGAGTGTTCATCCCCCATATTTTTAATTATACTCCTGTCGACATATCTAAGTATCTCAACTTTGGCAGTCTGATTTTCAGGAGTGTAAAGTTCTTGGTAATAAGTAACAAATTGTTGCATGATCAGCCTAGGGTTATTATAAACCTGATTATTAGGCCCCTTGATTTCTTTTATAGCAGTTTTAGCCCTGTCCCCTGCAACTTTATATGCCAGGATCTTGCCTATCTTTTCTCCACTTTCATACTGCGACAGTTGATAATTCTTCTGTTTAGCAATGCTTTTTTCCCTAACAATGTTTTTCAGAGCAGATTTAAGGTCTATCAGGCTGTGGCCCAGTTCTTCTATCTTTGCCGACCCCAAAAGTAGTGCCTCAGCTAATTGATTCTCAATTGAGGTTATATTGGCAATAATTTTCTCGTTTTCTCTTTTACATTGCATTTTAATTTCTTTTTTATGTCTCACACATTTGTAAAACATATCTTCTAGACAAACACTCCCCAACCACTTCTATTCCATTAGAACAGACAATCATTAATACGTTTACTATCATATATTTTAGTATATCTACCTTATTATTATTTACTAGTCAGAAACTACGAAAACTATTAATTATACCCAAATGCAAACCAGAAACTATGTTCATATTATATCTCAACCTATCATCAAATGTTTCAAACTATACGTACATATAAAAGGAACGTATCACTTTTACTATCTCCATCTCCTCTCCATGTAATCTCCAAACACTGTAGACAGCCTCACAGTACAACAACCGACCTCGACTTACATTCAAATCTATCTCTCAGAGTTAAAAATGAGAGCACACCTGCCCACAAACATTTCTGGGTTCGTTTTTTACTTAATAACACATACATCTCCTACCACCACCCCCACCCCACTATTTTCACAAAAAGTATAATTTGCAAACTTGAAACATTTTGTTTATCTCGCCCGAATGCATTACAAACCCAAATTAATGCTTTACCTCATTTTCAAAAGCATACAGTCCTTTAAAGATGACAAACAACACTTCTTCTTTGTGAAAAATTCTTAAACATATATAAAGTACTTATTTAACAACAGGTCCAACTTTATGCATATTTTATAACCAATATCAAAAACCACACTTTACTAACACTATAATATTTTGAAATAAAAATACTTTCAAACTTAAAAACATCACCTCAAATACTTAATCAGTACTACAGAACACATAACACACCTTGGGGTATATTATCCAGGGGGTTTATCTCCGCTTTAAAAGCCAAGAAAGCGGAGATAAAATTATCACCCTATTACCTAGCTGTCGCTAACTGGAGCTAGTAGGAGATAGCGACCATCTTGGGCCCCACTTTGCATGTCAGAGAAATTTATCACTAATGACATGCAAAGTGGGCGTGCCAAGATGTTAGCGACTGGAAACAGTCGCTAACATCGCTATCTCCTATTACCAACTTTTGGAGATATTCGCGCTAAGCGTGAATATCTCCAAAAGCTAACACCTGCCCTGAGCAGTTCTTAGCCATGTTATCCAATGGGAGTTGGATAACATGGCTAAGAGCATTAGCTCGGTAATGCATGAATATCGCTGACTTTTCAGCGATATTCATGCATTGCGGCCGTTTTTTATCGCATTTGCAATAAACCTTGGTAATACCAAGGTTTATCTGCGATAAAAATCGCGGCAGGTCAGTGATAAATTTTTGTCTCTAACCAAGCAATAGCGATAATTATCGCTATTGCTTGGTAATATGCCCCTTTGTTGATTTCTAACTCACCTTTGTAGTTGGTATGCAGATTTCAAATGTCACACACATACAATTCTTTCTTTGTCACATAGTACATGTAAAGCACCGATTTCATCAAGAATGGAACCAATAATGGCACAATTTCTCTGTCGCTCCACACATAAATACATGTAAAGAACAAATCAGAATACTTCATTCCTTCAATGACATTCCAAAACTTATCTCCATTGGTTAATTTTGAATTTTCCATACGAAAAGCTATATTCCGCGCCAAATACAGGTCACAAGTTCAACCTATTTTATCACCACACTTTCTGAAACATTCTACGACACCTACAGGTTAAAAGTTCATCAAATTATTTTTTAACCTAACAATATAGTTTTGCAACATTTTATTGAACATTTAACGGCATGTGCAGGTTAAAAGTTCACAATAGTGGTGAGTCGTTCATCAGCTTTATCCCCAACTCCAGCAGCACCTCAACTTACGCCCCCAGCACCATCAGACCCATAGTAGTCAGTGCTTTCCACTTTAGAAATATCGAATTCATTTGATACGTGCACATTTACCTTTGCACTCCCTATATAAGACCCCCTAAGCACCATACACAAGTTACACAGTTCGAAACAAAAGTTACTACAAGTAGGTATAACTACATGCTGACACTACTTGGACAGATATGGCACAGCGGCCAGAGCAAATGACTTCACAGCATATGACATACAGTTTGGGCTCACGCTTTCATCCCGAGTCCGGCAGCAGCTCAGCTTAGCACCATGAGACTCTAGACAATACCTCACATATTTTCCGTAATCGCAGGGCTTTCAGACCACTAGGGGTCAGTAGTTCGTCCAAGTAGGTATAAACACATGCTGATACTACTTCCACAGGTGTAGTGCAGCGGCCATGGCACATGACTTCACAGCATAAGACACATAGCTTGGGCTCATGCTTTAATCCCCAAATCCTGCACCACCTCACCTTACCAGCATCAGACTCTACGCAGCCCTTCACTAAAGTTCCATAGCCCAGCACTTTCACACCAGTATGGGTGAATACTTTGCTTCCCACCCCCTCTATACAATACCCTAAACAAGCCACAGAGGTTACAGTGCTCCTACCCCACTCTTTCCCACTTTTTTGCCCCTTTTTTCCCCTTACTCGTTTCAACCGAACTCACAAAATGGCGGCCAACCTAGTTGCATTAGACTCTAGACAATACCTCACGTATTTTCCGTACCCCAGGACTTTCAGACCAGTACGGGTCAGTAGTTTGTCCTAGTAGGTAATACATGCTGACACTACTTCCACAGGTGTAGTGCAGCGGCCACGGCACATGACTTCACAGCATAAGGCACACAGTTTGGACTCACAATGTAATCCCCGAGAGTCGCACCACCTCTCCTTACCAGCATCAGACTCTACGCAATACCTCACTAAAATTCCATAGCCCAGCACTTTCACACTGGTAGGAGTGAATACTTTGCTTCACAGCCCCTCTATACAACACCCTAAACACGCCACAGAGGTTACAGTGCTCCTACCCTCCTCTTTCCCACTTTTTTCGCCCTTTTATCCCCTTACTCGCTTTTATCCCCTTACTCGCTTCAACGGAATCACAAAATGGCGGACAACCCTTCCTAGTTGCAACAGCTCGCAGCGCTTGCAGCCAATCAGCAGCAAGCTCATGCTTGTAACGCCTCAGCCAATCAGTTGGCAGAATTCCAAAATATCAATATCTGTAAATTTCAATATTTCTCAAAAACTACTTAACAGATTTACACCAGATAAACAAAAGCGTGCTTTCTAGACCAAGACCCTTCTCCTGCCAAATTTAGGGTAATTCCATTCACCCGTTCAACCTATAGCCTTGTCTGAAGTTTCCCATGGAAATTAACATGGAGAAAATACGTTTTGGGACCCCCTTTTTTCATGGCCCCCCCTTGACAAATCACCTCCAATCTTTCTACATATGAGCTGATATCAACAAAGAATTAATTTTGAGAATTTCATGAAGAGTCATCAAATTACGCCAAAGTTATAAGCAAAACAAAAAATGTTCTTCCTATGGAAACTTGGTCCTAACTATAACTACCAGTAGGTAATACATATATATATCTATATATATCAATTGACGCCTTTTCTGAAGCCATGACCCAAGAACTCATGCAGTACAGAAAAGCAAACCATCCCATAAAGTACAACATTATAGAGCAACAAAAACTGGCTCTACATGACCTTATGAGGGATGAAAAAATTATAATCAAACCTTCGGATAAAGGGGGCAATGTTGTACTACTCACCAGAGAATACTACAGATTTGAAGCATTACGCCAGCTTTCTGACACAAAGTTCTACGTCAAATGCACCAATGATGTATATTTGGAAAGCATCCGGAGTTATGATAAACTGATAGGGAGATGGCACAACTGTAACATGCTCAGTAAGGATGAATTTCTCTTCCTCCGGACAACCCAACCCCTTACACCAACCTTTTACCATCTGCCAAAATTACATAAGGACAGTCTACACCCCCCGGGCCGTCCTATTGTGTCATCGATTGGCAGTCTTACAGAAAACATGTCCCGGTTTATAGACAAATTCCTATTTCCCTTGGTACTTACTTTACCCTCATATGTACGGGACACCAAGGATTTTTTGAACCAAATAAGGAATGTGAAATGGGACAAAGACTGCCTACTGATTGTGCTAGACATTACAAGCCTGTACACTGTCATTGACCACCAACAAGGCCTAGAGGCTATCCAGCACTTTCTGAACCTGAGACAATTGAGATTTACCACACACAATACCATGATCCTCGAGTTCATCGAATTTTGTTTGAACAATAATATATTTCTATTCGAGGACCAATTGTTCAGACAGGTGTCTGGAACGGCGATGGGTACCTGCTTCGCTCCCAGCTACGCGAATCTTTTTGTTGGCTGGTGGGAGGAGCAGGTACCAAGGAGCTGTATGGTAGATGGAGTAGAAGGAAAGACGGAGGGTTGGTTCAGGTACATTGACGACCTGTTTATTGTCTGGCTGGGCTCATCAGTAACAGCACAAGCCTTCATTAACAAATTGAATGAGAATGCCTACAATTTACACTTTTCAGGGACGGTAAGTTCGGTATCAGCAGACTATCTGGACCTGAAAGTGTTTTCAGAAGACCAGCAGATTCACACAGCTCTACATAGAAAAACGACTGCTGGCAACTCCACTCTTTTTGCCAGCAGTAGTCATTCCCCCCAACTTATCAAGAGCATTCCGTACGGAGAGTTAGTCCGACTCCGTAGGAATTGTTCAAGATTAGAGGACTTTGACGTGGCAGCTAATGAGTGTGTGAACCGATTTAAGGCCAGGGGGTATGGAGAGTCTCTTCTAAAAAACACCTTGAGGAAAGTAAGGGCCATCCCTAGAGATTCCCTAATTACAACTAAACCCGCCATTGAGAAACCTGATGATGGTAAAGGAAAGTTTAGGCTAATAACCCCTTTTTCTGCTTGAGCTAATGACCTCAGATCTATGCTGCGTAAGAACTGGCACATTCTCAAAACGGATAGTATCCTTAAAGACGACCTACCTGTTCACCCACTTATAACCTTCAACAAAACCAGATCCCTAAGAGACTATCTAGTCACCAGCCACTTAGAGAAACCACTCCCAAAAAGTAACACCCTAAAATCCATGAGTGGATTTTTCCCTTGTGGAAAATGCAAAGCGTGTGCCGGAAGTAAAAGGGTTCTCTCAGTTGAAAATCCCGATACTGGCAAGAAACTGCAAATAAAACAGTTCATTACATGCAGCACTCCCCTAGCAGTTTATTGTTTGATTTGCCCTTGTGGCCTCCGCTATATAGGGAGCACAATCAACATGCTGAAGCTACGGATTTTAGAACATCTTAGGGCTATCGACAAGGCCGATCAATCGTACCCAGTTGCTCGGCACTTTGCCGAAAAACATAACAGGGACCGCAGCCAGCTTCAATATTTTGGTCTTGATACCATCAGAAATAATGCTAGAGGGGGTGATCGTCTGCGACGACTACGCAGACTTGAGTCGCGCTACATTATAGATCTTTCCATTAAATGGCCAAAAGGGATGAATAGTGGGGAAGAAATGGTCTTCCATCTAGGCAAATAGCAACCTTGCTGTTATTGTATCTAACTGTATTCTGTCTCTGCTGAGACTTTGTGGATCACTGTATGTATAATATGTTTCTGTGTAGTTACAGGGGAAGCAAACCATGATGAATTTAGAAACTGACCCTCCAGTATAAAAACACAGTAAACTAGATCTATGTCATATATATACACTGTTCTCACTAAGAGGTATTTTGATAGGTTCAAAGGGCTCTTTGATTCCTAATGTTACATACTATATGAACAGTAACTAGAGTTGAATGCACCTCAGGCACGTTTTCACGTTTTCTTTGGCACCTCCCAGTCTTTACACTATGTATGATATGTTTATGTTCAATTTCTTATTGTATATACTTTTGTGCAAAAGGTTGTAAATAGGGTCACCTCTCTTTATTTTAGAGGACTGTCGCCGATCCACGGCTATATCAAACAGTGTAATAATATCACAAATATTGTTTATACACCTCCCACTTGAGCATATTCACCTATCTGTAGGTATGACAATGCTGAGTGCATTCACTATGGGTACTGAATAACGTAATGTGTATTATACCGTTACAAGATGGCGCTTGCGAAAGGTGGGAGAGTTTCAGTCCTCTGTCGATGTCGACTGAGAGGTGTAACCTTTGTACTTTGTAAAGAGTAATAAATGTACCGGTTGAATGTGTGCACACACACACTGACGAAGGCCAAGTGCCGAAACGCGTCTGTGGCTAGCTTGTAGTTGAATAAACTACTGCATGATTGAAGGTACCCCCCGAGTGCTGTCATTTCTTCCTTGGGATTTACACGGTTGTGACGAGCGTAATATATCTATATATATATCTACATATCTATCTATATATATATATATATATATATATATATATTACCTACTGGCGGTCGCCAGTAGGTAGTTATAGTTAGGATAATTTTCAATGTTAAATCTCAACATTCTATTTTGAATAACTTTGGCGCCGGTTGACGAATCTGCCTGAAATTTTCAGGAAAATGGTCTCATGGCGGTCCGGTCCTTCCCTGAAAGTTTGGGGGGGATTCGTCAAGCGGGGGCCGAGATAAAAGGGGGGTCCCAAAACGCGTTTTCCCCATGTTAATTTCCATAGGGCGGTCGATTTCACTTTTAGCCCGAACGGCTGAATGGATTTCCACCAAACTTGGCAAAATTGTAGGGACTGGTAGCCCGATGTGCCTTTGCTATGTCTCAAGATATGTGCTCCAGTGGATTTTGAGTAATTAAGGTTCAAAAAAATATATATATCTATAGCAGCGCTCCGGTAAGCGCACCGGTACGCGCACCGGGCGCGTCACGCGACTTGCGCGGAGAAAGCTGATTGGCTCTGGGGTGTCTGTAAACATTCTAAACAGTCCGGAGCGGCCGCCATCTTGTGTCTCGGTAGGATCGAGACACAAGAGGTGGCCAAAACGAAGGGGGAAATGACCATAAGGGGGCAGAGTAGACCCCCCTTGACCCCCTAGGTTTGATGTGGGGGCCATAAAAGGGCCCCACGGGGCAAAAAAAAAATAAAAAAAATTTTTGATTTTCGCGGGGTGAGCGCCCGGTACGCGCACCGGGCGCGTCACGCGACTTGCGCGGAGAAAGCTGATTGGCTCTGGGGGGTCTGTAAACATTCTAAACAGTCCGGAGCGGCCGCCATCTTGTGTCTCGGTAGGATCGAGACACAAGAGGTGGCCAAAACAAAGGGGGAAATGACCATAAGGGGGCAGAGTAGACCCCCCTTGACCCCCTAGGTTTGATGTGGGGGCCATAAAAGGGCCCCACGGGGCAAAAAAAAAAAAAAAAAATTTTTGATTTTCGCGGGGTGAGCGCCCGGTACGCGCACCGGTAAGCGTACCGGGGAGTGTACCATGGGGAAAAAGAATGACAGTTTTAAAAGTAGCTGATTAGAAAAAAAAAT
Source organism: Lissotriton vulgaris (assembly GCF_964263255.1). Lineage (NCBI taxonomy): Eukaryota > Metazoa > Chordata > Amphibia > Caudata > Salamandridae > Lissotriton > Lissotriton vulgaris. The sequence continues at coordinate 782,302,621 of NC_141694.1, read as the reverse complement.
GTTTAGTTGTTTTTTTTATATATACACATACATATATATAAATGCATATGCACATATATATATGCATATATGTCTATATGTGTGCGTGTAGAGAGAGGTAGAGAGGTAGAGGTGTAGAGGTAGAGAGGTAGAGAGGTAGAGAGTAGAGAGTGAGTAATAGAGAGTAGAGAGTGAGTAGTAGAGAGTAGTAGAGAGCAGTAGAGAGAGTAGCAGAGTGAGTAGTAGAGAGTAGTAGAGTGAATAGTAGAGTGAGTAGTAGAGAGTAGTAGAGAGTGAGTAGTAGAGACTGAGTAGTAGAGAGTAGTAGAGAGTAAGTAGTAGAGTGAGTAGTAGAGAGCAGTAGAGAGTGAGTAGTAGAGAGTGGGAGAGAGTAAGTAGTAGAGAGTAGTGGAGAATATTCCAAAGTTTGGCACAGCACCACTTTCACAATGAGTCCAATCAAATCATATCACTTAGAGTACTTATTGAAGTGCTGAATCTTGGTGTATATTCAAATGCTTTTATTTTCCTTAAGTTTATGTACCACAGCCAGCCGAAACGTTTCGTTCTGTACAACAGAACTTCTTCAGGGCGTTCTTATTTCCTTCAAGTTATGTCGGTATCCCGTTGTCATATAACTAGATATTTCTTCCAAATGTTAGACGAGACATAAGTATATTCTTATTAAAAGTGACTAGGTATCAATTTTACCCACACAATTCGGGCAGACTTGAGTAATTTATAGCATCCTCAAAGTCAGTCTTTCAAAAATTCCAAAGTATAGGACATGATAATCCAAATCCAAATGTTTCTCAAGAAAAGTCATTTACAATCGTTCGGAATATCGGTGTTTGGGCAGATATGATCCAGGGACCCCCAGTATGCAAGGGGAATTAGTCCCCCCTCTGCAAAGGCGCCAGTGGCCTGCATTGCAGAGAGGTGTAACAAGGGTGTGGCCTCATTACACTTCTCTGCAATGCAGCTCCCTCGTGCATACTGGAGGCTCCTGGTGGACTAGTTGACCCCAGGGACCCCCAGTATGCAAGGGGAATTAGTTCCCCCTCTGCAAACGCGGCAGTGGGCTGCGTTGCAGAGAGGTGTAACAAGGGGCATAGTCTCATTACACCTCTGCAATGCAGCCCCAGGCGCATACTGGAGGTTCCAGGTGGGCTAATAGGCCCCCAGGGGCCCCCAGTATGCAAGGGGAATTAGTTTCCCCTCTTCAAACATGCACGGGGGCTGCGTTGCAGAGAGGTGTAAAAAGGGTTGTGGCTTCATTACACCTCTCTGCAATGCAGTCCCCTGGCGCATATTGGAGATTCCTGGTGGGCTTTCAGGTCTTATATAGTTAGGAATTAGCATTAAAAAAACCTTTGAAATTCACTGAAAAAACCACAGGTTTCACACCAGTTATAGTTAGGAATTAGCATTTAAAAAACCTTTGAAATTCACTGAAAAAACCATAGGTTTCACACCAGTTATAGTTAGGAATTAGCATTTAAAAAACCTATTAAATTCACTGACAAAACCAGTTATAGTTAGCTGGAAATTTTACTGATATAAAACCAATGAAATTCCACGTTATAGTTAGTTGGACTCACTATAACTTGCGCGTGCAATGCACTGCTGATGACGTCACATATTACATCACTCATGACATGGTCAGTGACATCACTCATGACATCACTGATGACACCATCCTTGTGACATAGTGACAGACCTCCTTTCACTGTAATGTAACCCTTGAAACACATATTCAAAAATAGAAACTGAAATTTAAAAAAAATGGAGATACCCATATCAGTTGCAACAAGCAATTCAGTAATTCCACCATCTATATGCACATCCAGTCATTCACCAACAGTTCTATATAGTCACTCATACATATACTCACTTATCATATGAAGTGATACACCTATACATCCTGTTACACACCGACAGTCATCCAAAAGTTACTCACACACATACTCACACGTGCAAATAAACTATTGAACATCCATTTATTTGAATATAGAGTTATACACACACTTCCACCTTACTTGTATTGAAAATTACACATATTTATTCTCTTAAACAATCACTTATAGAAACACATACTTATTTAAACAGGAACTCTTACAATATCTTACTCTCACATATACTCACTTATATACATCAATATTCACATATACTAGATTAAAACATATGTAGTTACTGATAAAGACACTAGTGAGACAGTCATTCACTCACTAACAAACACATATACACACTCATCCATCCATACAGTCCTGCACATATGCTGTCTTCAAAACACATACAAACAGCGAGTCAGTCACTCATGCATCTATGTGGTAAGTAATACCCCCACCAAACCATATAGACACTCATACTGATACTAAGAGAAACATCTAATAACCCATATACATACGCATGTAGCTACTTACCAACACATGTAGCCACTTATACACAAAGTGAAACAATAATATATATATTTAAATATTTAAACATTACTCACTAATATTTATTTTTCAGAAAGACACATATTCACTGGATGGTGTCATCAGTGATGTCATGAGTGATGTCACTGACCATGTCATGAGTGATGTAATATGTGACGTCATCAGCAGTGCATTGCACGCGCAAGTTATAGTGAGTCCAACTAACTATAACGTGGAATTTCATTGGTTTTATATCAGTAAAATTTCCAGCTAACTATAACTGGTTTTGTCAGTGAATTTAATAGGTTTTTTAAATGCTAATTCCTAACTATAACTGGTGTGAAACCTATGGTTTTTTCAGTGAATTTCAAAGGTTTTTTAAATGCTAATTCCTAACTATAACTGGTGTGAAACCTGTGGTTTTTTCAGTGAATATATATATATATATATATATATATATATATATATATTCCAATATATCTAACGCCAACATGAGAGCATACAACAATCTGATGCAAAAATTGAAAAATGATAACAAAATAGTTATTAACCAATCAGATAAAGGCGGCAACATTGTGCTTTGGGCCAAACAGGATTACATTGAGGAAGCCCATCGTCACCTCAATGATGAAGTTTGTTATGCTAAAATTGACCTTAAAATCGCCAAAAAGATTCAAGAAACATATGAAAAATATCTAAATGTGTGGAAACGTGAGGGACTGATATCTAAAGATGAACTAAAATTTTTCCATAAAGTTCACCCGGTGTTACCCAACATTTATTTTGTACCTAAAGTACATAAACAACAAACACCGGTTCCAGGTCGACCTATTGTATCAGCGATAAACAGTGTTTTCGAAAATACTTCAAAGTACATAGACTTTTACCTGCAGGAATTTGTGGTCTCACTACCAGCTTACATTAAAGACACAACGGAGTTCTTATACCTTCTAAATCAATGTACATGGACTGACAATTTACTACTCATGACTATGGATATAGCTACGCTATACACCAGTATAGCACATGCCGATGGTATAAGAGCGGTCAAATACTATCTGGACCAACGCCCCATAGAGCTATACCAACACAACAAAATGCTCATCACCATGATTGATACATGTTTAAATAATAATGTGTTTTCATTCAACAATGTTGTTTATAAGCAATTAAGGGGGGTGGCCATGGGGGCATGCTTTTCCCCCACCTACGCGGGGCTCCACGTGGGTTGGTGGGAGGAGCATGTCCTCAAGGTACAGCATGCAGCATATTGGAATAACAATGTCATGAAGTATTGGCGATATATAGACGACGTGTTTATAATATGGCGGGGGTCCACACAGGAAGCCAATCAATTTGTGAATGATATTAATACCAACAAATTGAATTTAAAATTCACAGCCAATATCAATTCCAATGAAGCAACCTTTTTAGACGTGCAGGTCAATATCGTAGAAAATAAGATAACCACCAGCCTATTTAGGAAAAGTACTTCAGGTAACACCATCCTGCACGCTGATAGCTTCCATCCTCACCATACCATCACAGCCATCCCATATGGGGAATTCTTACGAATACATAGGTCCTGAAGTTCAAACATAATGAGGGATAAACATCAACAGGACTGTAAGAATAGAATACTTGCCAGGGGCTATAATGCCAAAAAACTAGACGTGAGTATGGCTAAGGCCAATCGACTTAATCGATTAGAGCTTTTGAATCCCAATAGGACAAGTAATGTTAAAACACAGCAAGACTAGGATAATAACACCATCCGCCTCATAACAGGATACAGTCGTCAAGCACGTCAGATCACCAAATTGATTAAACAGGAATGGCCCATTATCCTCACGGACCCTGTACTTAAAGACATTATGCCCAAAAATCCTACAGTCACATACAGACGAGCATATGCAATGCGCAGCGATCTGGTATGCAGTAGTCCAGAAACAACAAAAATGGACAACTGGTTGTCCCCCCGTAAAGGGTTCTTTTGTTGCAGCAGTTGCCGAGCGTGCAAGTTTGGAGTTAATGTCAAAACACATCCAACCCCTTTTGACACCAAACCAATTACGTTGAAAGGACACTATACTTGCCGCACTGAACTAGCTGTCTATGTGTTGATGTGCAGCTGTGAACTTACCTATGTGGGCAGTATTAAGTTACCTGTCCACATGCGTATTTTACAGCACTTAAGGGCAATAGTCAATGCCGACCCAAGTTACCCTGTAGCTCGACACTTCAAGAGTACACATAACCAAAATCCAAACCATCATAGGTATTTTGTTATTGATGCTGTCAACCCGAGTAAAAGGGGAGGAGACAATGAGAAACGTCTCAGACAGCTTGAATCAAAATACATTGTACTCCTTAACAGCAAGAGCCCGGGAGGTTTAAGCATGGGGGAAGATCTCCATAATTTTCTATAGTACTTTTATGGAATTATGGATAACATTTGGCACAGAAATTTCATGGGTACTATACTCCATACTCTCGATTGGTCCATCGATATGAAACAGTAGGTAGGGCGTTAGATGTACTCCGACACTAACATCATAGTCTTTAGCTGGTATCAACATCTGACAATATGTACATTTAATGAATTAACGTAAGGCAGATTTCAGAAACATATGTAAGACTTTTTAACATTTATGTTTTTTACCACTTCGTGCACATCGTAGATACACTTATTTTGCACCTATACACAGGACTCTCACCTTTATTTGTTGTTTGATGGGACCCTGTTTTAGCACCCAATCACTTTACGAACTCTGCTAATAAGGAATAAACACGCACACATTGACACTTATTACACGTGTAGCCTCTTTTAACAGATGACCATTGATACACCATGGGTTGATTAAATTTGATTTCAAATGGAAAATCATTTATGTATTTGTACAGATAAACAAATTAATTATAAAACTTGATGATGTTAAATAATCAATCACCCATGAACCAAGGCATATTGTTAAACTTATATGTAATGTGAACACAACAAAATCATGATGTATAATATTTATGACAAAGGACCAAACCAAATGCAGAATTTTTGATGTAAAACGCGAGCATATTATTCAATCCTTATTTGGTTTGTCATGCTGTTCTAAATTCTAAATGAATTATGTACATATTGATTGAATTCTTTGCAATGAAGATGACATTGTATAGTTTTAAAATGGCGCCCACGAAAAATGTTAGATCACAAACTGCACTGATTATTTGGTCCGTTGTTGTTGTTTACTACCGTGAAGAGGAATGGCGCTTTTTGGTGTGTGTAAGCCCTTGTTAAATAGCAGTGATCCTAAACACTCCCCATCAGTGAGCAAGGACGTGAAGTCCGAAACGCGTCTGATGGCTTGCACCGCAATGAAATAAAACTTCACGAATATATCCAAGACTGACTCGGGCTGATTATTGGAGTCTGCCTACCTGTCTGTGCAAGAAAGCACATTTCTCGGCAAGTCGGATTTGTATATATATATATTATATATAAAGTGTTGGCAGCCATCTTGTGACTCAGTAACCTAGTCACAAGAAAAAGGGTGAAATAAAGATAAAAAACATGAAAAGGGGGCAGTGTACAAACAACCTGACCCCCTAGAATTTGCGACCACAGCAAAAAAAAAAGAAACGCGCTGCAGAGAGATGTTAAAAGGGTCATGGCTCTTGGACCACCTCTCTGCAACACAGCTCTGTGGTGCTTACTGGAGGTACCTGGTGGGCTAGGTGGCCTCCAGGGACCCTCAGGATTGAAGGGGACTTACAATGCTTTTAACAAGTGAGAGCATACAAAATGCTCTTGCTTGTTGAAAGCGAGCACAATTACTTTGACGCAGATCGAACTGCATATTAGCAGTCCCCTCTGTGTCAAAGCAATGTAGGCTCCTGCAGGAGGCAGGGAGACAGCAGGGATCGGAGGAGACTTCCCAAGTGCTAAATGTGGTTGCTCTGGGTGGCTCCACAGCACCCAGAAGGGAGGCCATGACCTGAGGGATGGGTCCTGCATGCCACGTGCCCCCCCCTCACCGGTTTCTTTTTTTTCCTTAAAGAAAGAAAAGTGGACAGGCCCCAGGAGATGGGATCCCTATGGCCAAAAATGGCCCGAGAGGGTGGCCACTTGACCCCCTTCACCATAAAAAAAATGTATTTTTAAAAGAAATGGCCAGGCTCGGGGGATGTTGTGCCCAGGGCCAAAATTAGCCAGGAGAGGGGGGCCATTTTATACCACAGAATGAGAGCAATCAAATACTGTTGTTCTCTAAAACACTTCTTGAACCAATGATGAAGGACACAAATTCAGTACAAGAAATAATCAGATTCTTATCCTTCCTATTAAAACTGAATGTCAGCTTTTTGAAGAAGCTTTAGATAGTCACTTACTCTGTCAAAAATAATCCAGCATCTCACTTAATAATGGCTTGGGAAGTATCAGTGGTTGGGAGGGTGTAAAAAAGAGAGTAGGGGTTTTAGGGAGTAAGACATCTATAGAAGATGGGGCATTGGTTGAATGTCACATTGCAAAAATCAAAGGCACACAGCTCAGAGTGGGCTTTTCCATGACTTTCTAACAGCATCTATATAAGATGGTGTGCTCGAAGTACCCAGTTCTCGCATGCTCAAAGAGTGCACACATGTTTCAAGGCACATCAAACTCCGCCATGTCACCGATGCTGATGAGCAAGATGAATGGGTGATATCACTTTATACAAATTGAAACTGTACCTGCTGGCAGATCAATCACGGGGGACTGAGTTGGAAGACCCTGATTTTGTTTTTTTAGTTTATTTTACGGAATTCTTTTGATTGAAAAGGCAGCCTGACGGTCTAAGTGAATATTAAAAAACAACAGCAACAAGACATACCTTGAAGTCTGATTACAAATTATCTTCTGCAAACCAAAAGTTACATGCATAGATTGAGCGCAACAGTGCAGTTTTTATGTAGCGCGAGTGTTTGGCCCAAAGGCATAAAGTGCACTTTACATGAGCACCTGATTACATTAAGCAAAGTCCATTAATGTTTGTTTCGTTTTTCATTAAATTAATTTTCCTAGAATCACAGGATTTTGAGCCAGTGCCGGGACTTGAACATGGTTCCCCAGTTGTAAAGTTGGCAGGGCTGGTAGTGAGGCCACAATTTTATGTGATTTTTCAAAGCCACTTTCAACAGTATTATTTTCTTCTTAACTAACAACTATAGCTCACCTCCTAACATGTGTGCTTGCTGTTATGTTCACTCACCCTTATTAATAGTGGGTAGTAGGCGGATAGTTCCTAACTCAATTTGCATCAGGTGGCCTGTCCCAATAATGTGTCATAGATCAGAAAGGAAGGAGGGGACTAGATCCATTTGCCTATAGCTTGTAACCCTCCACAGCCACAGAAAACATACAGCAGGGGCAGCAGATAAATGGTGTCACAGGGAGGAGACTTGGTCTGGCATATCACAAACAACTTCAGGTTGAGATCAGGGGTGATTTTACATTTGTGTGACATTTAAATTCAGTGTGGTGATGTGGGGACAAAGGCACATAAGCATTGCTTTAACCTCTGATGAGTGACGCTTGGAAGGGCAGCAGACAATTCAAGTCTGTGGTGCTTGCGTAGACAGTGGTTGCCAGCAACAGCTAAACATCAGTCCACACAAAGCAGAAGGCAGATTCAGCAAAACAGAAACTCCATGCCTCTCTGGAGCATCACATTTCAGAGTGGGTAATCAATAATGCACTGAAGGCAACATTTATTCCAATATACTTATTTCATAATTTAAATGATGTTTAAAAGGAATCACGCTTCCCTGAAAGTTCCCTGCCGGCACATGTTCCAAGATTGGACAAGGTGTGGCATCATGTCCTCAAAAGGCCAAAGAAATGGGTGCGTGCCAAATTGGACTAGTCAAGGTCAGCGGCTCAATAGTGGCCGCATTATTTTTATTTTTGCAGGTTTCCAGTGGGCGGCAACCATTTGTTGCCTGGACCAACAGGTTGCCTGGACCGTCAACAGGGGCAGCAGTACAGGTTAAAAAGAGGCACCCTATCAATCAATCAATCAATCAATCATCGCATTTATATAGCGCACTACTTACCCAGAGGGTCTCAAGGTGCTGGGGGAGGGGGATCTGCTACTGCTCGAACAGCCAGGTCTTGAGTTGCTTCCTGAAGGCGAGGTGGTCCTGGGTCAGGCGGAGGTGGGTGGGGAGGGAGTTCCATGTCTTGGCGGCGAGGTAGGAGAAGGACCGTCCCCCTGTGGTGGCTCTACGGATGCGGGGGACGGTGGCGAGGGCGTGGCTGGTCGATCGAAGCTGGCGTTTGGGAGCGTAGAAGTTGAGGCGGCTGTTGAGGTATCCTGGGCCTTGGCTGTGTAGGACTTTGTGTGCGTGGGTGAGGAGACGGAAGGTGATTCTCCTGTTGACCGGGAGCCAGTGCAGGTCTCTCAGGTGTCCGGAGATGTGGCTGCGACGGGGGATGTCCAGGATGAGTCGTGCTGAGGCGTTCTGGATCCGCTGGAGTCTCTTCTGGAGTTTGGCGGTGGTTCCGGCGTAGAGGGTGTTGCCGTAGTCCAGACGGCTGGTGACGAGGGCCTGGGTGACCGTCTTCCTGGTGTCGGTGGGGATCCACCGGAAGATCTTACGTAGCATGCGCAGGATGTTGAAGCACGACGAGGAGACGGCGTTGACTTGTCTGGTCATGGAGAGGGAGGAGTCCAGGATGAAGCCCAGGTTGCGTGCGTGGTCTGTTGGTTTGGGTGCGCTGCCTAGGGCGGGGGCCACCAGGAGTCGTCCCAAGCGGCGGGTGAGGATCCCAGGATGAGGACTTCCGTCTTATCTGAGTTCAGTTTCAGACGGCTGTTCTTCATCCATTCGGCTACCTCTTTCATCCCTGGTGGCGGAGTCGTTGGTAAGGGAGAGGATCAGCTGGGTGTCGTCGGCGTAGGAGATGATGTTGAGGTTGTGCTGGCGTGCGATGTCTGCGAGGGGGCTCATGTAGATGTTGAAGAGGGTTGGATTGAGCTAGGAGCCTTGAGGGATGCCGCAGATGACTTCGGTGGCTTCAGATCTGAACGGAGGGAGGCGGACTCTCTGTGTCCTTCCGGCGAGGAAGGAGATGATCCACTCCAGTGCCTTCTCCTGGACTCCGACGTTGCTGAGGCGTTGTACTAGGGTACGATGGCAGACAGTGTCGAAGGCCGCGGAGAGGTCGAGGAGGATGAGGGCCGCTGTTTCTCCATTGTCGAGCAGCGCTCGGATGTCATCGGTGACTGCGATCAGGGCGGTCTCGGTGCTGTGGTTGGCCCGGGAGCCAGACTGCGAGGGGTCGAGGGATTCGTTCGTCTCGAGGAAGGCGGCCAGCTGCTTGTTGACGGTCTTCTCGATGACTTTTGCAGGAAACGGGAGCAGCGAGATGGGGCGGTAGTTTTTGAGGTCGGTGGGGTCAGCCGATGGCTTCTTGAGTAGAGCGCTGAGTTCGGCGTGCTTCCAGCTCTCCGGGAAGGTAGCGGTGTCGAAGGAGGTGTTGATGATGTCCCGCAGGTGGGGTGCGATGACAGCGTCGGCCTTGTTGAAGACGTGGTGAGGGCAGGGGTTGGTCGGAGATCCGGAGTGGATGGAGTTCATCGTGCGGACGGTGTCTTCGGTGCTGATTGGAGTCCAGGCGCGGAGGGTGGTGGTGGGGGGCGGTAGTTCGGTCGCGGTGTTCATCGGTTGAGTGCTGAAGCTGTTGTGTATGTCCGCGATCTTGTTGTGGAAGTAGGAGGCGAGGGAGTTGCAGAGGTCTTGCGAAGGGGTGATGTCGTTGTTTCCGGCGTTGGGGTTGGAGAGCTCTTTGACGATGTTGAAGAGTTCTTTGCTGTTGTGTGCTTTGTTGTCCAGTCGTTCCTTGAATGCAGTTTTCTTGGTGGTGCGGATGAGTTGGTGGTGTTTTCGGGTGGCGAGCTTGAGGGCAGTCATGTTGTCCGGTGTTGGGTCTCTGCGCCAGGTTCTCTCGAGGGCTCGGCAGTTCTTCTTGGAGCTCTTGAGTTCGTCGGTGAACCATGGGGCTTTCTTGCTACCGGGTCTGCTGGGCGGGGTCCTCAGGGTGGCGAGCTCGTCCGCGCGGTCGCTGATCCACTTCGTGAGGTTGGTGGCCGCCTGGCTAGGGTTTGTTGTGCTGGTGGGAGGGTTAATGCTCAGGGAGGACGCGAGCTGGTCGGCTGTGATCTTGTTCCAGCTCCTGCGTGCAGCCTGTTGCTGGTGGTGGTGGATTGTGGTCCTTGCGAAGCTGAAGTGGACGCAGCTGTGGTCCGTCCAGTGGAGTCCGGTGGCCTGGCTGAAGGCGATGTCCTTGCTGGATGAGAAGACGGGGTTGAGTGTGTGTCCGGCGTAGTGGGTGGGGGTGGTCACCAGTTGCTTGAGTCCCAGGTTGGCGAGGTTGTCCAGCAGGGTGGTGGTGTTGCGGTTGTTGTTGTTCTCCATGTGGAAGTTGAGGTCCCCGAGGAGGATGTAGTCAGCGGAGCAGAGGGCGTGCGGGCTGATGAAGTCGGTGATGTCTTCGCTGAATTGTGTGCGTTGTCCCGGGGGTCTGTAGATGAGGGTGCCTCTGAGGGTGGTCTTGGGGTTGATGTGGACCTGAAAGTGCAGGTGCTCGGCGGTTGCGAGGGTGTCGTCGGTGTTGGTTGTGATGCGGATGGTGTTCCTGTGGACGATGGCGATGCCTCCTCCGGTGTGGTTGATGCGGTCCCTCCGGATGATCTTGTAGCCGTCTGGGATGGCGATGGCGATGTCGGGCGCTGAAGAGGCGTTCATCCAGGTTTCTGTGAGGAAGGCGACGTCTGGGGCTGTGGTGTCAAGCAGGTTCCAGAGCTCGACGGCGTGTCTATGGACGGAGCGGGTGTTGAGCAGGATGCACTTCAGGTGGTTGCTGCTGTTGCTCGTCGAGGTCTTGAGCACTGCTGGAGTGGTGCAGGTCCGGATGCAGGTGAACTTGCAGGCGTTGCAGCAGAAGGGTCCGTGGGTGCGTCTCGGGTTGGCTCGGTAACAGCCCGGGAGTCGGCTGGCGTTGAGGGCGTTGAGTTCAGTGGCGTCGTAGGTCCGGCGGGTGGGCTGGTGACGGCGGGGGCCAGGGGTCCTGGCACTGGGCGCAGGCAAGGCGCGGACGGGCGCAGACGGGCTTACCTTTGGCGCACCTTCGGTGCGCTTGGGGTGCGCCCGCTGCGCGTCAACGCTGCGCGTTTGCCACTCTGCCATATGTGGAGAGTGGGGGGGCGGAGCGAGGGCGGGTCAGCTGGGAGGCGGGAGCAGGGTGGCGAATGGGGAGGGCGAGCGAGGGAAGGGGGCGGGGCCGCAGGGGGGCAGCGGCGAGTAGGTGGCGGGAAACGCGGCAGGGGCTGGGCGTCCACTGAGGGGGAACAGCGGCCGAGGGAAACACAAGGGGCTAGAGAAAAAACTGCGAAAAAAGCGATGCACACAACAGGGGAGAGCAAGCGGGTACAAGGAGGCAAAGCAGGATACAAGAGCCAAAAAAGCGGCGAAAGCAGGGGAGAGCAAGCTGGTAACAGGAGGCACAGGAGAACCGCAATCCAAGAGGTTCCGGCGGTCGGGGGCACAGCTCAGAGCAGAGGTGGCACTTGGGAACGGGCTCACTCACGGGGAGTGTGCACGGTGGGTTGACCTGCCCAGAGGGACAGAGGTCACTGCACCTCACTGGCCACACTGTCTATTTAAGGTCTCGTGGGAGGGCGGGTCTGGCGGTGGCTCCTGTAACAGAGATAGCCAACCACTACAATTTAATAATCGAAAACCCTTTCTACCAACAAAATGAAGACAAACTTAGTCTCCTAATATACTATTTCGAAGACACTTGGGTTGGCAGACTGCATTACTCTAGACACATATGCCATCCCAAATTTCAAATACCATGATGGAATTTCTATGACTGCACCTTGGTCTAGGAAGCTAAAACAACTACGCAAGGGAAGGATGGCAATTTCCTTACAATCCATACTAGGCAGAATTCAACCTACATTATACAAACTTATAGAAGCATTACAAAAAGAGCAAAATTACCAAGAAATACAAACGTAGCAATCTGTTAGCCAAATTGCACTTAAACCTAACATACAAACCAAGAGAATGTACGACATGCAACAATTTAAAGTCAAACTCTTTATAAATAACAAAGTAGTAGATTACTTAGAAATCATAGCCAAAAGCATATTATAAAATAAATGTTAACCTACCAATATTCTCAAAAAGTATTACAAACTCTAAACCAACTTACCAAATATTTATTTTAATAAAATACATATATTATAGTTTATTAGATCAATCAAACAATTATTTATAATCCCAATATCAATGAAGACTCATATAAGAACAACTCATATATAAAAAATGTTTTAAATGTAACCATCACCAATAAAATTGGTTAAAATATGCAAACCCAACCATCACATAAAAAATTACATACATAATTCCCAAAAATTCAAATAACAATCACATTAATTTGACATAAACAATATAATGTCACATTTTTCCACCCAAAATAATTAAAAGTGACTGTTCTGTAGCTACAGAACTTTTTCTGTCTCCGTGTAATAAAACATAGTAATCCGCCAAAAATTAGATAAATAATATGCAAAGATCCTCCAAAAAATGTAGATTATAACTAATTCAATAGAAAGCTCTCGAAGCAATCTAAAGTTGTAGGCTTTACAAACACACCAAAAACTGTTTAAAAAAAAGAAAAGTTCCAGGAAACCAGAAATAAAGGAAATACAAGTTAAAACCAATGGGTTATTATAAACCAAAACTGATTTTTTTAAAACAAAAAAACGTAAACTGCAAATGCCCATACAACTCGTTGATAAAACCTGTAAAATAAATGTAAAAACGCATCCACAAAACACATTACATTGCCAAAAATGCATATACAAGGTATTTACTCAACAAAATATACCTCACATCACACATTTTAACAGAGTATAGTGATGTTGTACTAAAACACTAACAGCACCTCTAAATATACAATAACAACCCAAAAACAACAATATAACTAACTTTTAGACATCTCTCCTAAATCCCCATGCCCTCAAAACCCTTAAAATGTCCTTAAGAAAGGTGTGACCGGTTCCGATGAACAGCAGTACCTTACTATGACCTGGTAGACTAGAAAAGACACAAATAAATTGCAAAGTAGAAGGTATCAGTAAAAGAAAAAATAGCTGCTAAATAAAACTCAAAAAAGGAGTTTCTCCCTGTAGAAATGAAGGGAAATATTATAAAATTGTTAAGTAAATGTTTAAACAAATGTAAAAAATGATTAAACATGTAAAAACATAGTTAACAATGTTAAAAAAAACTATGAAAGAAATTAGGGGCTCATTACAATGGCCGGTAGACATCAGTCCACCCGCCATCGTTGCGTGCTGGGGACCAGCCGCTGATAAGGCGGCGGTCCCACTAAGTGAATTACGATGTGCGCCACTATGACGGGCACATCCTGGGCCCTGAACATTGCTGCTGGCTGCAGCAGAGTTCGCAATGCGAAAATGCCACATAATGCATTTTCTAGAACTACGTGGCATGCACCATGCAGTGCCTACCACTTTGTGCAGGGAAATGACCCCCCCAGTGCACAACCACCCTCTTCCACACAGAAGGGGCCTGCAAGGGGCCCCCAAACCCAAACCCCACCAGCCTTTCCATGGCGGCGGTGGTTTAAACACACACACATCCTAATTTGGTGAACGTTGCCTGCTAGGCACCATCACCATTTTAGGCACCCTGCACCATCCGCCAGGCATTAGGACCAATTGCCTTTGGCGGTGAAGTGGCAGTCGGACTTTGCGTCTGTCGCGCTACACAACGCCGTCCTAATTGGGTGGTGGGAAAATCCTGTGCAATGTCGGAAGGACCGCCGGCCTGGCGGTGGCGGTCTTCCGCCATCGTAATGACCCCCATAGTTCTTTAATAAACTAATAAAACATTCATTAAATTAATGTGGAAATGTGTATACAAAAAATAAGTTAAGAAATGTTACACAATTGTTAAACAATAAAAAATAAGAGTTGGAAATGTACAACAGACTAATGTATATGAATATGATTCACATGTTTTTATTAGGATAGGATGGGGATTTATAAAGTGTACTAATACCCGAAGGTGCCAAGGCGCTGGGCGGTAGAGAAGAGAGGAGAATGACGGGCTGCTGACTAATCTGAAAAAAGCCAAGTCTTCATCAGTTTTTGAACACCGGAAGAAATTCTACCTGGGAAATCGAGGAAGGGAGGGTATTCCAAAGTTTTGCGGCACTCACCGAGAGTGAGCACTCGTCCCCATCTGTCTTTGCGGACTCTAGGGGTGATCAATTTTCTCTGGGAGGAAGATTGCAGAGCCCTTCCAGGCAAATACCAATTAAACATGGTTTTCAGCTGCTGCAAACATTTATTATGCAGGGCCTTGTGAACTGTGCTTTGAAGGCGATTCACTTCCTGGTATTAGTAAAAATAATGAAAACATGGTTTTTGTACTTAACTTTATATATATTTTTATTTTACTTGAAGTATATATGATTAGAAATGTAAAACTATACAATAGGTACAGATTGTTAACATAAATAGAAGGTTTTTAAAATGTTTTTATTATGCAAAAAATGCAATTAATAATGTTTTGATCACAAATATACAATGACTTTTTTTTGCATTTCTTATCACCAAAAATATTAATAAAATAGGACTAAGGTTCTTATTACAAATTCGGCACAATGCGCTGCCCGCGGTTGGACTGTCAAAACCGTAGTGAGACCACACAAGTGGAATCCAGGGAAGACGGGCACTGCGCCAGTGGTCTCACCATGGTCTGCATGCTAGGCTCCACAGAGATCCTAATATGCAGACTGCTGCTTTGAGAGCGCATGCACCATGTCCCTGCATGGTGTGGCGTGCATACCACACCATGCTGAAAAGGGGGTGCAAATCCAGATGGGCATCACATGTGCCACCCAGCATGAACCCCCACACCCAAATCCAGCAGGAAGCCATGTTAGGGCCCCTTTGTTGACATTCCGCCATACTTTTCATTGCAGGTTCACAGCCATGAAAAGGGCCGTGAAATGGCAACTTGAAAATGATTGGCAGTGCTGCAGCATATTCCTGCAGATTAAAGACCGCCGGCCCAACGGGATCCTTGATCCCAGCGGTGCCGACATTCTCGTGGCGATCCAATCGCCACAGTCGGGATATTGCGGGCGTTCCCGCAGTGCAGCGGTGGTCAGTCCCCACCAAGGGTTCAGCGGTCCTATGGACCGACAAACTTGTACTCAGTCCTGAAGTATTTCTATTACAGACAAATACAAGTAAAATAAATGTTTTTTAATAGCATAATAAAATGTAACAAAAACACTTCATCATCAATCATCTAAAAAAGCTGTTAGAGACTAATGGCTGCCATTTGCTATTCCCACTTACATCAAACCAAATTAGGTAAAGGTGTTGGATAATAAAGGGGTGACATTTACTATTCCCACTTTAACCCAAACCAATTTGGGGAAGGTGTTGGAGACTAAAGGGGTGAAATTCACTATTCCCACTCCACTCTAAACATATTGGAGGAAAGTTTTGGACACTGAGGATCTGATTATGAGTTTGGCTGTGCGGGAGTGGACCGCCATGCTGGTGTACCCCTCCTGCATCACCAAACCCATGGTCACACCACTCACCAGATTACGAGTTTCCTCATGTCTGATGGGCTGTTTTTGGCAGTCCCACAGTGGTGCCTCTGAAAATCGGCATCCCAATGGGAACGTCGTGAGAAAGTGCCATCTTTCTTGCATGGGTATGCCCCCACTTTTTGCTAAATTGCTGATGTGCTTTGACTGAGGGTGCCCTGGGTTCCTGCCAACCAGATGCCCAGGGCCTGTGTTCCTTCCCTAAAGCTGTGTTGAAACTAAAACCCAATTGGCATCTCTGGCTACCTGTCAGCCCCTAGTAAATGGCACCCTAGGTACCCAGGGCATCGTGACCAGAGAAGACCCCTAAGGGCAGCAGCACTTATTGTGCCACCCCTAGGGGCCCTGTACCGTGACACACATACCCTGCCTTTGTGTGTCTAAGTACAGAACTAAACAGAGAGTCGACATGGCACACATCCCGTGCCCACAATCTCACTGCTCTGACATCCATCAGTCACCCCTCTAGCTGGGTGCCCTATGTCAGTGGTGCGGGCACAGGTACCTGAGCCCTGTGCCCCTACAGTACCCAGGGCCATTCCTGGGCACTGTGAGTACAGTGCTGCCATTAAGAGTATATGGTGCTGGGAGGTCGTCATTAAGAACTCCAGAGCATCATGATGGCTTCACTGAAGACTGAGACGTTTGAGATCAAACTTCTCAGCACATTAAACCCGCACTGATGCCAGTGTGGAATTTAATGTAAAATGCATGACAGAGGGCATCTTAGAGATGCCCTCTGAAACCTAACCAACTCCCAGTGTCCTGACTGTGTGGATGCCAAGGCTGCCATCACCAGACATGTTTTTGGACCCCTAGGTCAAGAGCCTGCCGCTCTCGGGGGCCTGAAACAATGCACATCCTGAGACTAGGTGCAAAGGCCTCCTCCCCCAGGATGGGCTGGGGAAACTTCAAATGCATACTGTCTTTGTGAGCTTCTCCAGGCCACTTCCCGTACTCAGCAACTGGCCCCCACTGGTTCTGACCCCCACTGTGGCGTGAAGAACGTCGAGAAACCCTAAGTGAGGAAAGGAGGTGTGTCAGCCTGTGCCAACCCCACCCCTCAGGTGGGAGAGGTGAGGTGAAGCACGACTCCGGGCTCCAGCCATCTTGAAGATGGGGAGCCCTGCCCACTCACAGTTAGGCTCCTGCCCCCTCCCACAGGAGAGGAGCAGGCTAGGGGGTGTACCAACCCCAGGGCAGGGACCCATTGGTCCCTGCCCTTGCCCTACCTGTAATGCCCCTACATTTTGTATTCAGGGGTACCCTGAACCTTCCTTCCTCAGATCCCGATTGCAACAACAAAAAGACCAAGAAACACAAAGACCTGCCGCACAGCTGCTAACAAAAGGACGAGACCCACTGACTTGGGCCCAGAACCCTACAGGCCTATTGATCCTTTAACCTGCTCCTGTGAAACTCCAGCGTCTCCTGTGGACAGCAACCTCGACAACCCCGGAGGACCTACCTGCCTTGAACCTTCCAAAAGACTGGAAGTCCCACAAGCAGTGGTTCTGCTCCAACAGCAATACCCCTGGTGCCAGCCAGAAACTGCAAATCCAGCCCACTCTGCACCCGCCAAGCCCGGCCTGTGTCTGAGTGACCCAATATGACAAGGATATCCCCCCGGCAACTGGGACCCGAAGTCCAGTGCCCAAAGACCCGCCTCAACGAACCAGATGATGCCTGTATCCTCAGAACCAGGGACCCCTCCAACCGCGACCAGCCCAGGGTAAGATTTCCCGACCCCATAAGACACCCCTGCACCCAGTGCCATGCGGCCCCCTGTGCCCTCCTTTGGGGTACCTACCTCTGCTCCAAGATCCCAACTTACATCTCTAAGAGGTGGTCGCACCTGAATAATCTCAGTCCCCGAGCCTGCAGCCTTTCTTCACTTTTTAACTTTCCCATTGGATAACATTAAGCGCACGTCGGCTCAAAAGCACCCTGCACCCAGTCGCCCGAGTGCTGCTGGAAGTGCAGCTACCACCCTACTCTACTTCCCCACTTCCCCTGAGTAAGTGACTAGGAGCTCAGCTCCCACAGCCGCATGGCCTGCTTGCTTGCAGCCTCCAACCAAAGGCCCCCTACCCACCGTTGGATTGCATTGGACCATCTCTCTGCACCCGGGTGCCCCTGTACCGCTGAGGGTGTAACTTCTGTACCTTTTGGACCCTGGGAGACCCCTGAGTCTATGCCCAGAACCTTAACTCTCTAAGTCAAGTACTTACCTAAAAGCCGATAACTCATTTTCCTTCCATAGGTTAACATTGACTGGTTTTCACTGAAATTTCTTCTAAGAGTTTTGAAACTTTAAAATATTCACATAAAATCAGCCGAATAACAAATTCTGAAGTACTCACATGTGATCAGGGGAGAAGCCAGTACTGTACCTTTTAGCCAAGTACTGAACCACAAAAGTAATCTTAACTGTACTTACCAGTTGCCTGCATTTTCTTCCATAGGAAACCATTGACTGATTTCTGTGATATTTCTTCTAAGTGTCGATTTTTGCAAACTACAAGTATTCTTTAAAAATATACCAAGTACCAAAATGTAATTGCTTACCTGTTTTGGGTAGAGGTCCCAGTACTGAACCTAGAATTCCAGTACTGTATTACAGAAGTAACAAGAACGTACTTTACCTGCGACTTGCTTCCCCACCTGCGAGGGCTACAAAGGCAGGAAGGAGCAGCAGGCGCTTTGCGGTAAGGTGTAGACGGTGGCAGACTCTCCCCTGACCCGCTTTAGATGCCAGCAAGCGCTGCTGTGAGGAAGACTGTGTGGGATTGATTGACTGCTGTAGCAGGATTTGAAATTTATTGCAATTTTAAAAATGACATATTTTTAAACTTGCATGCTACCTTTATTCATTTAATTTAATTTACTTACTCGCACTGATCTTCATAGGGAGTCTGAGCTCAATTACTAGCCTGCACGCCTCGGTCCGACTCGGTGATTATCACCGTAGAGCGGAGGGCGGACAGGCAGAGCCAGACACTTACGCCTCACGAGCGGTTAGCGCTCTAGCTTCCCCACCTGCGGGGGCTACAAAGCCCTCCTATCGCACTGAGCGCGCAGCGGTCGCATGCAGGGGAACGCTGAAGGGATAGCCTAAGAGGAGCCAAAGAGTAGCTCGTCTGCGCCTGTCCGCGACAGGACGGGTCTAGGGGACATGGGCTCTGCTCTTCTGGAATCCTCTTCTGTAAGGGCGCAGAGACTTAGGTATTCAAGTGACACTTTAAGAAAAAAACAGACAGCTCCTATGAAAGTCTGTAATAGAGATTCCTGGCCATGTCCAGAGGGTCCATTCTCATGTATAAGCTGTCAGTTTCAAGCGTCCCATGTTAAACCAACTGTTAGGGGAGAACAAGAGAAACGTCTGTCAGAGTGCGGCTTGAAGAGCTTTCTGCTGAATGTTCGCTCTATGCCTAAAAATCATTCGGAAGTATGGGACCTTGTATATACACTGCAGCCTGATATATGTTTTTTAACAGGGTCCTGGATGAAACCCCATACAGTTCCTGTTATAGTGCTAGGGGTTCCCTCAGGTTACAAGTTCCTGAATTTTGACCGCCCTGATAAAATCGGGGGGTGGCTTAGCCATTTTATATAAGGAGGATTTGAAGGTCACTATATTAGAACAAACACATTGTTCATCAATGGAAATTATGATCTTCAAAATAAGCTCCACCGCTAAAACGTTCTGGAAAGGAGCCCTAGTTTATCGTCCTCCGGGACCCATCTCGGACTTCACTCTATCCCTTCTAGAACTGCTGGCACCGCATTTTAAAGCAAAGGAAAATTTTATTCTCCTGGGTGATTTTAATATTCACGTAGATATTCCCACACACCCAGAAACCCTAACATTACTAGCTGATCTATCCACTCTGTGTTTAGAAGTGCAGAATAATGGCCATACGCATATAGGAGGCCACACTCTGGATATACTTTTTTCCAACTGTCCTAGAGTACGATGCCACTCCACAACTCGAATAAATTGGTCCGATCATTTTGTAGTAGAATTCTTCTTATTGGGCATAAACAAACCTCCCCAAAAACCCCCTCTCCTGCCAATTTGGCAGCGACAGTGGCATAAAATAACAGTGGAAGAGCTGCAGAGGGTGTGGAAGAGACCTATCTTCACTGAGACAGATAGTGTAGATTCGGCTCTTTCTAAATTCAACAAATCCCTCATAGAGGCAGCCAACATATTGGCCCCGCTGAAGCTACACAAACAACATCCCACCTCTAAGCAAGAAAAATGGTACACCGAAGCACTTAGCAGAGAAACAGGGATGTAGAAAGATTGAAAAGATATGGAGGAAAACCCGAAATGAGGAAAGTAAGAAAGCACATAAAGAGGCCCAATCTAATTATTACAAAAATATTAGGCTGGCAAGGAAGAACAGTCTCTACCAGCAACTTGAAGAGGCAGGTAATTCTTCTAAGGAACTCTATAAAATATTACAGGCCTTTGTAAAGCCGGCGGCCTGCGAAAGTCCGGGTGAGTTTTCCCAGACCCTTTGTGATGACATCTCTTTGTTTTTTGAGAATAAAATAAATACGATCTATGATAAGATCATGAAAGCCTCCAGTCAAAGGAACAGCATCCCTGCTCCCTCCAAATTGTCCACATTCGGAGACCATCCATTTACTACCTTTCCACGAATCAATGATTCTGATTTTTCTACTCTTGTCAGTCATATAAAGTCAGGGTCTCCGGATGATTTTCTGCCCGCCAAAATGATTGCTTCCCTGAGTACTCTGATTGGACCTGAGATCCAAACAGTATTAAATCTTTCTCTCAGTGAAGGGCGGGTACCTACGGAGTGGAAGAAAGCGGTGGTGAACCCTATTCGTAAGAACACGGCACATCCATGGACAGACCTCTCTAACCTTCGACCCATCTCCCTCCTGCCATACTTTAGCAAGATGACCGAGAAACATGTGAACACCCACCTGTCAAAATACATCGAGGCAGCAGGGGGTTTAGACTACTCTCAATCAGGGTTTAGGCCCAATCACAGCACTGAATCTGCCCTCCTCTCAGTGACCGACACCATCCGGATGGCACTGGATGGAGGGGGCTCGATGATTCTGGTGCTGTTAGATTTATCCGCTGCCTTTGACACTGTGTCACATGAGATTCTTCTCGGCCGTCTGAGGGAGGTGGTATAGGAGGTGTGGCCCTGTCCTGGTTTGAGAGTTTTCTCTCAGACCGCTCACAAGGAGTCAGATTGGGCTCCCTTCATTCCACCTTAAGGGAGCTCACCAAGGGAGTGCCACAAGGCTCATGTATAAGCCTAACACTTTTTAATGTGTATGTGGCCCCCTTGGCTGACATTGTGAGAGAATATGGGTTCACCCCGGTGTCGTACGCTGACGACACCCAGCTCTTGTTCCCTTTTCAGTCCCTCAGGCCCGCAATAAAAAAATCATTTGCGGATGGTATGAGAGCGGTCTCAGACTGGATGGCTATAAATTGCCTCCAATGCAATGTGGGCAAAACAGAGGTGATGTTATTTGGGGAGGCCCTTCTTTTGTGGTCCCCAGAATGGTGGCCCAAAGACCTTGGGCCAGTACCAAGTCCAAAACAGACAGTGAAAAACCTTGGTGTGCGTCTAGATCAGGCACTATCGCTCAAAGAACATGCCAGTCAAGTTGCTGGATCATGTTTCCATACCATCTGACTCTTGCGACGTGTCTTTCCATTCCTGCCTGACTGTCACAGAAAAACCTTGGTCCAGACCCTGGTGGTCAGTAGGCTGGACTACTGTAATGGCCTGCTCATCTCGGCTAACGAGGAACAACTTAACAGATTGCAAGTTGTCCAGAATACCGTGGCGAGACTGGTTCTTAATGCCTTGCCTAGGACTTCCTCACGCCCCCTTCTGGACAAACTCCACTGGTTGCCTGTCCGGCAGCGTGTCAAATATAAAATCTGCTGTACCATACACAAATGTCTTTTTGGGTCCGGTCCTAAATATTTAATTGACAAGTTCATTCCCTACAGCCTTGGACGCTCCCTGCGTTCAAGTAATCAGCAGCTGCTTCAGGTCCCTAGGATTAGGAGGGTTAGACAGGGAGGCCGAGCCCTCTCTTATAAAGGCCCCATTTTCTGGAATTCACTGCCACTCACCCTAAAACAAAACACTAATTTCCAAACCTTTAGGAAGTTTCTTAAAACCTACTTATATTCGACTTCCTAACTAATGGCAGCCTCTTAAATTCATGACCCAGTCTAACATCTGTAGTAAAGCGCTAGCGTGGAGATACCCCTTCGGGGGTCGAATCCTGCGCTATATAAGAATATAAATGAATAAATAAATACATTTCCTTCCATAGGGTAACATTGCTTGATTTTCACTGAAAAGTTTCTTAAGTGTCAACTTTGAAATTACATTTGTAGGGGGGCGTGGCCTGGCGCCCAGTGAACATGGCGGCGCTGATGTGAGCGCTCCGTGACTGCCGCCGAGAATCAGCGGTTCACGTTCTCCTTCTTTTTAACTGACAGCAGGCCCTCATGTCGGAAAGCTGCAGGCACATCGTGGGACTGATTTGAGAGTCTCAGGCATCTTTATTTACACGTTTTTGGCGACAGAGGTCCCGGTTCGGCTTTATGTCGGCCGCGGCCGCCATTTTGGAATTCTCGAGCGTGTCTGAGGCGCTCTTTGTCTGACTCAACAACTCAGCTCCTGCTCTTTCCGGCATGGCTCTCATCCTCCCGTGGTCTGTTGCTGCAACTACCTTATGCAAGGTGAGATATCTTTAGTGGCTGGAACTTCTCTATTCGACAATTATATCTCCTCTTCTATGGATACAGACCTCCCTTCATGTATAGCAGCATGTTTCACCAGTCTCTTGACTTTTCTTTTTTAATAAAAAGGAAAAAATAAACACATTTTGGCATTTTTGACTCAACGAGGCTCTAAACTGTGCTGATTCACCTTCCTGGACACTGATATTAAATTTTTTCTTTAATGTTCTCTCAACTTTTCTGCCTCGGCCCTCAGTATTTTTCCATCTGACTGACCCTTGCACTGTTCTCTGGCACTATTTTTTTTTTTTAATTATCTGTGGGATTTGACTCTTAAACTCTCGTCCTTCCACCCTCCTGCTACTTTAAATATACTGTGACGCATGTTGGAGATCCTCTGTGTCTTGCCTCTCAAGTCTTTCCCTCGGTGGTGATTGGTTCCCTATGAGCAGAATCTCGTCACTACGTCTCATCACAACTTCCAAGCGCTCCTTCCTTAAAAACTCAAAGTTATTCTCTGAATTTGCTAAGTTCGAGGCTTCTCAGTTGCCCCAATCCCGCAACACATTGTCAACGATGGAGCATTCCCCGTTGCCCTTTAGGGAAGGCCAACTCCAAAAGACTAAAGAAGGACCCTCCGTCACCACCGAAGTCCGCATCGCCAATTTCTATCGAGCTTTTACTAGAGGAAATAAGAGCTCTTCACCCATTCATAGAGGAAACCAATTCTAAATTACAACTTTTGATGGGCAATTGTTCACAAGTGGACGCAAGGGTTACGTCAGTGGAGCAGAGTGTTTCCTCACTTCAGGAATCTTCCTCCAAGGTTTCTCACATGCATTCACAGATCTCCTCTCTTCAGAGGCAGGTGGATGAACTTGAAAATCGTAATAGACGCAACAATTTACGTATCTACGGCCTGGTGGAGGGATATGAGGGGTCCGACTCCATTGCCTTCTTTAATTCTTTTCTACCCAAACTTCTGCATTTACCTGAGGACACTGTGCTTAACATCCAGCGGGAACACAGGCTTGGTCGAGTTCCTTCCTCGACTTCCACTGCGTTGAGGCCCAGAGGTGTCATCATGTATTTTTTGGAATACACAGACCTTCTCAAAGTTTTGTCAGCTGCCAGAGCATCTCCTCGTCTCTCATGGTCAGGATCTTCCCTATTTTTTCCCCCTGTTTTTCATAGATTTTGTACTTCGCCCCGTGTCGTTCTCCCGGTGGCGCGTCTCGCTGACATCGGATGTCTCGCTTGTTACATGTTGTTCCACCTCCTCCCCCCTTCACGTCTGGTTTTATTCCTGACTGTGCTCTTTCTCCCCTTCCCTTTGTAGGTATGTTTTTGCTTACATGTTTTAGCATGAATATTCCAGTCCTTGTCTTCATCTCCTCTTCCTTTTTCCCATTCCTTCTACTCCTTTCTATCTTGTGTCCATTTCTCCATTCATTGTCATTTTATCTCTTATGCTCTTTCGTCTACTCACTTATTCCTCTCTTCTGGCTTTTTCCTCAATTTTCATTCTCTGGAATTCTATTTCTTATTACTGTTCTTCTCCTTTCTTATCCTCTTATCTTTTTCTTTCTCTATTATCCTGTTTTCCTTTCTATTGTATCAATTTTTCGTATTTTGCTCCTGTTCATTCTCCTTTCTTTCTCTCACAATTTCTCATCTTTTACATATTCTCTTTTTACGGGTTTTCTTCTTCTATTTGTTGAATCTATATACCATTGTTTGTATTATATTGCATGTCGCTAAAAGTGGTCACTTGGAACGTTAAGGGTGTTAACTTTCCTATTAAGAGACAAAGAATTTTTATCTCATTTAGCTAAATTAAATGTTGACTTTGCCTTTTTGCAAGAAACTCATCTTTCAGAAATGGAATCAGCTAAACTCAAGAGGGGTTGGGTAGGTGAAGTCTTTTACTCTCCTGGTGATGGGAAGCGAAATGGGGTTGCAATTTTGTGTCGCAAGTCTCTTTCTTATACTGTGCTCACTCAAGAAGCTGACACAGAAGGTAGATGGGCTCATGTCAAACTGTCTTAAAAGGTGTACCAATTTCTCTTCTTAATGTTTATGCCCCTACCGGTGGTGACCATGCATTTTGGCGCACATTCTCTGCCCATATCACCACTTTTGTGGATGACAATTTTATTTTAGCAGGAGACTGCAATCAGCCCCTTGATCTCTTTCTTGACAGGAATTCCAAAGTTTCTTTCATCCCAAATAAGTCCCATAAACTTTTCACTCAGGCTTTCTCGCAGCATAAACTCATTGATGCTTGGCGCATCTGTAATCCGACAGCTTCAGAATTTACGTTTTACTCGCCTCTCCACCACTCCCAATCAAGGATTGATTATATTTTTGTTTCCCATAACATTGCCCAGACTCTCACTCATGCCGAAATTGGCCCCATTTTATTGTCGGATCATACTCCTGTCTTTGTTCACATTGATATTCACCCCAAAGTAGTTGGACCTAGAAGATAGAGCTTTAACAATGCACTTCTACTGGATCCTAAGTTCACCACCTCTTTTGCTGACTTTTCCACCGAATTTTTTGAGATCATCGACACTCTTTCTGTACCCAAACACACTATCTGGGATGCCTTCAAGGCTTCTGCAAGAGACTTTATAATCAGGTGTGTGGCCACTAAAAGAAAGGCTGCCCGAAAAATTACGGGTGATCTTCTTCAGAAGATTAAAACATTGGAACACGCTTATCATACTTCGCACTCTCAAGACAGTTTGACAGCCCTTGTTGACGCCAAATTGCAAGTTAATAAAAAATCTACAGCGGATGCTTCCCTAGATTTACTGAAATCTAGTGCCAAATGTTATGGGGGCAGAAATAAGGCTGGTAAGATCTTAGCCAATTATTTGGAAGTTCGGATAATAAGCTAAACATGGAATCTGTTTATGATGCTAATTCTGATCTAAAACACAATGATGCTGATATCTTAACTGAATTTTCCCTTTTTTACAATTCTCTTTACTCTTCTGACACTCAGCCTTCACCTGATTCTCTATCTCACTTCTTTTCTACTATTCACAAGCCCCAACACTTTCCTCTTGATCTCACCTCTCTTGAATCAGACATATCCTCACAAGAGTTACTTGCTGCTCTTCGACTTCTCAAAAAAGATAAGGCCCCTGGCCCAGATGGCTTCACAGTTGAATTCTACCTACACTTCTCAAATCTTCTCATACCAAAATGACATACCCTTCTAGGCACATTCCTCACCCTTGGTAAATCCTCCGGCTCCTTCTCTGATGCTCACATCTGTCTCATCCCTAAGGAGGGGAAAGATGCCAAATATTGTAAAAATTATAGACCCATCTCTCTAGTAAACATTGATTATAAGATTTTTGCCAAGTCCCTTGCAATGAGACTCGACCTCCTGCTACCTGACTTGTTGGGGATAGAACAATCAGGTTTTGTTAAAGGATGATTCATTACTGATAACACCAGACTCCTCTTAAATGTCCTATCGAAGTCTTCACGCTCACAACATTCTCTTGCAGCAATTGCATTAGACGCTGAGAAGGCGTTTGACAGGGTTGAATGGACTTATGTCTTTGCAGCTCTCAAATGGTTTGGATTTGGTCCTAAATTTATTTCCTTGGTTTCCCTCCTCTACTCCAACCCCCGTGCAGCAGTTTGTGCCAACGGCTTAGTTTCTTCCTTTTTTAACCTAGGAAGGGGTGTTCGCCAAGGCTGTCCCTTATCCCCGTTCCTTTTTAACCTAGCTTTGGAACCCATCCTTTCCAAACTCCGTCAGCATCCTAACATCCATGGATTTCAAACTGCACAGTCACATATTAAATTGGCAGCTTACGCTAATGATATTCTGCTCTTTATTTCCAATCCCTCCGAATCTATACCTGCCTTTCTCGATTTAGTTCGTGAATACTCCTTAATTTCCGGATACAAACATAATACCGATAAATGCGAAATTTGACCTTTGACGAAGTTCACTTTCAAACCAGACTTCAGAGCCTCCAATTTTACTTGGAGTTCCTCGCAAATTAAATATTTAGGCATACATTTCACTCCCTCAATCACATATACTGTCTCCCTATGCTTGAACAAGTGCATCCAGAAACTTTCAGACTTAACCACCAGGTGTCCCCCTCTATATCTCTCCTGGTGGGGACGCCTTGATACTGTCAAAATGATGCTATCCCCTATAATTCTCTACACAATCTCCAACATCCCAGTGCCCATTCCTTCAAGATTCTTTGAAAAGATTAACTCTATCCTCTCCTCTTTTCTTTGGCATGGTAAGAAACCCCGGATGTTCCTTGGCAGACTAATAAGCCCAAAGCAGGAGGGTGGAGTTAGCTTCCCAGATTTTCCGACTTACCAGAAAGCATTTCTCCTACGACAAGCTTCCTTCTGGTTTCATGATTGTGCCGCTCCTTGCCCTCTTTGGGTTACAATTGAGCGTCTTTCACTTTCCCCATTCTCTTTTGCTGAATATTTATCCTTTTCTCGTAAACCATCCTCAATGTCCTCTCCCTTGCACAAATGTACGACTAAGTTGCTTTTATCTTTCACCCCCCCATTACTACAGTGGACGATTTTCTTAGCTCCCATCTGGCACAACTTACACATTCTCATCTAGGGTAAACCTTTATACTAGAAGTCATGGAGACAGCAGGGATTAGTTTGGGTGTCTCAATTGTTTTCTAACTCTACATTCCTACCTTTCTCCACTCTTTGTCAGTCATTTCATCTACCTACCTCTTTTGCTAAGAAATATCTTTTGCTTAAGGAGGCTGTACTATCTACTTACATTCAACTCTCACAATCTCGTACTTTTCCCACATCTCCTACCCCTGCCTCACAATTGCACTCTTTTTTGCGCACAACTTCCAAAGCCTCTGCCATTTACAAATACCTCCTTCACACAAACTCTACTAGGCCTAAAACTAAAGTGGAAGAACAATGGGAATGTGACTTTGCCAACGCCTTGGTCGACGTCCTTATGATCTAAGATTTGGGTCAAAATACGTAAGTCTTCCAGGGCGGCTAATTTAACACAATCCCTCTTTTTCATTTACAACATACTTCTCTTAACACCATTTGACCTTAGTAAAAGATTTTCCACAACCCCTGACACATGCTGGACTTGTTCTTCCCCTCATGCTACTCTATTTCATATGCTATTCTCTTGTAAATTTGTTCATGCTTTCTGGGTACAAGTTTGGGCCCAAGTCAATAACATTTTTCATACTCAAATCTCCTTTTCTTATATTCACATTTTCCTAGGTAGCCATTCCTCTTGTTGAGAAGATCTTTCACTCAATGTTCGCATTGTTGACTTGTTGTTAGCTGTTGCGTTTCAGCAGATTACAGTTAATTGGAAAGATTTTTCCAATATCTCCTTTAAAGCATGGTGGTACAATGTATGTCATAACCATAGACTAGATACTGCTTTTGTTTTCCCCATTACCATGGCACCAAAACGATTAGATTTATGGCTCCCAATTACGCTCTACCTTGATGATTGTGCTAAGCGCTCCTTTCACCTGCAACCTGCCCAGCAAGAAGTCCCCAAACCCCCTTAACCACCCTAATTGTTCCCTAATTCTACATTATTCTAATTTATCGCATCATTTTTAGCATTGTTTTACAGTTATAATTATTGTGTATTTTTCTCCTGCTTAATCTTTTGGACCCGTTTGTCTTTTTTAAAATAGTGTTCTTTTAAATGCTACTTATGTTTGATTTTACTTGCTTATTTATCGTTTTACTCATAACTTGTTTTTTCCATTTTGTATTGACACCTGGCTTATTTTCAACAAAATTTTCTTGAACTTAAAAAAAAATTACATTTATATTCTTTAAAAATCACAACGATAACCAAAACGCTTTTACATAACTCTTTACAGCTTAGGTCCCGGGACTGAAACCAGGAACCAGCCTTTGGTTAGTAAAGTAATCCTTAAATTAATAAACTGTATATATGTATAAAAACACATTGAGCTCAATGTTAAATTGTGTTTAGAATTGTGCTTCCAATTGTACCCACAGTAGCTATTGTACTTACCAAGTCTATTGCCTTTCTGCAAAGTAATTACCTAAAGTCTCATATTGAGAAAAGTATATTTTGATACCAGTTGGTTGTAAAATAAAGCAACTATATCTTTTGATATGAAAACAATTGGCCTAGGGTTCAGTTCTTGAGTGTGTGAAACCTTTTGCTGACTGAGTGTGTACAACAAATGCTTTATACTGTCCTCTGATACTTCCTTACTGCTCGACCGAGCTACCACTTTAGAGAGCAAGGTCATATCTGACTTTAACCTCTGTCATAACTCTGGAGATTGGGGGCTCTATACACACTGTACCTTACTTTGGTCCAGTATATATAAAGCCACTTTCTTACAACTCCCCAAAAAGTTTCTGAATATACATGGACTGCAAAGTCCATGCCATGCAGGAACTGGGGTGCATGCACACAGGGGGGCACATGTTTTGTCCTCCAGTAAGCATCCCCATGCACATTTGTTTCAGGACTGTCATCCTTTCCTTTGAAGAATCCTCTCCATGACACCGCTGGAGGTCCTGAAACTCATACTATGCATGGCGGTGCTGCTGCGGCACCACCAGTATATTACTGAGGCCCGACCACTGCACCACAGACAGGGAATGGCGGTTCCCTGGCGGCTGCGGCAGTATGACCGCCCAACTTGCAATGGGGCGGTCGGACCGCCGGTGTGGAGGTAGCTGGTCCATCACCGCCGTGCCCCTACAAGTTTTGCGGTCCTTGGACCACCAGACTTGCAATGAGGCCCTAAGGGGGTGATATTTACTATTTCCACCCAAATCTAAACCAATTTGGGTAATGTGCTGGACACTAACGGGGTGAAATGTTACAATCTAACCATATTTGGGGAAGGTGATGGACACTAAAGGAATGACAATTACTATTCCCACTCAAATCTAAACCTATTTAAACAAGGAGTTGGAGGCTAAAGAGGTACATTTTACAATATCCACTTCAAAATAAAACTATTTACAAAAGATATTACAAAATACAAATATTGCATACACAATTAATACTCCATATTTATCCAAATTTTTTCAAATAAAATCAACTTGAATATTATTTTAAAACACACTAATCTAAATTAAAACCCTTTGTATAAATTATAAAATGTTAAATGGTACAGTGCATTTTTTAATTACTATTAAAAATTAATATATTGTTGAAAATATTTACTACCATTCATAAACTTTAAACATTAACATTAACATATAGTCATTATATAACATTTACAATCAAAAATTTTAAAAGTATTCAAATACATAATATATAAAAAAATCATTTAAAAATAAATTCAATTTTTAAAACAAAAAATTAAGAGAATGTTATACAAATTTGAATATTTGTTTCCGTACGTAATTTTTATAAATTCAAACATAAAAGTATTTCTTAATATTCTACTTTTTCAAAATATTTGTATTTTTTATATTTTATTCTATTTATTTTTTCTAATTTAAAAATATGTAATACCATTATGTTGTAATTACATAATATAAAAAATTCAAAAACATTTATTGATTAGAATACATTTTAAAAATCCAAATAGATAATTTGCATATCTTTAAAATTATTACCTTAGAATGTAATTTTAAAATATATATTTTAAGAAAATCTCCCCACCCTTATCCCCTAAAAACCCAATATCCTGCTACTAAATAAAAATATCCAACAATTAATTATATACATTAATACAACTAAAAATAAAACATTTCAACAATTTCATAAGTAAGAAATGATCTTACCAAAATACAAATAAAAAAATAATACACTTATACAAAGCACACTACAATACATATTATCACTTATAAACAATATCACAAGCAACAATATTTTCTTCATTGATATTTTTCACAATGATATTTAAAATAACGCTAAAAGTGATGGGGCCAATTAGGATGTCGGTTGGAAGGCCCCAAACCACAGGTTGGAGGCTTTCTGACAGACATCCATGATATAGAGCCTAACCGTCTAATTACAATGTAGGTGGTCGGAGTTTAAACCGGCCGGTCGGACGGACTGGGGTCTGATGGGCTCAAGGAACCTGCTGGCCAGTCAGAGGCTGCACATTTTCCCCTATGGACTGCATTTCTGCAGTTAGGATTATGATATTGGTTTCCAACAGGCTTTTCATGACGGGCTTTCTGAGATGAAAAGCCTGTCGGAAGTGACTTATGGTGCCCCTAGCATGGCCCTAATGCCTCTGAAGCCTCTGATAAGTAGGCTGAGGGCCACCTAGGGTGCCCCCTGTAAATCTAACCGGATATAGGACAGGTAATCTGTCTTCATGAATGCGATACAGACAACGAGGGCTGCCCGTCGCTCTGAGGGAAAGGGAGATTTATTTTCCAAAGGTGAGAGGCTGTCTCTGAATGGCTAATGCATTTGTGGGACAATCCTCTTGTGGGATCGTTCATCAGAGTTTAATCCTCCACTTCTTTTTATTTTACCCTGCAGTGTCAAAAGGTGATTACTGATCCTTTGAAGTTGATAGAAGGGCCGTGTGAGGAGGCGCAAGGCCCTTTGGAGATCTCCTTCTAATTTGCAGAGAAACCCACATGGAGCCCCTTGCGCCTGATGCCGGAGGTTAGTGGTTTACAAGTATAATTTATACATACCCCAGTGCAACGGAGTCAACATAGATAGGCTGTAATTATAGCCATTTTTTTTGTTACCATGCAGGAATGGCTTACAAGATTAATCCTTGAAGTGACCAGATCACTGTCAGCACTTGATTAGGACCACAGTGCCTCGAATAGGAGCCCCATAAAGGTGTGCAGGGACATTTGGTCTCTCTACTTCACATTATTTATCCAAACCACGCATAATAATAACCCACCCCCAATCTGTTTTCCCAAACAGGCTACACACAGACCTTCCAGTTAGTCCCGAGGAAGACCCCACCAAGACGGTTATAATATTGCATTCTGTTCAGGGGTCGAAACGTCGACGCTTTAATTTCAAGTGTTGATGATTGTCCAGGATAACAAACTAATGATTAATAACTCACTGGACTGATATTTCTTTTTTCTTCTTTCAAAACTTCGCACTGTGTTTAGATATAATATTTCTATGTAGTATATGTCCATGTATCTTGTGTAATGTGTTGTGACATGTAAATATTTTAATGTTTGTGCACTTTAAAGTCCTAAATGTTAGTTCCAAAGAACTGTTCTGTGTGTATGTAAATATATGTACCAAAATAAGTTTACACTGATTTTTCAAAATACTGATAATTATATCGTGAAAATAAGATAAGAGTATTTAACTTTTTGGTTTGGACATAAGGTACATTGTACTCTTTCATTTATTGACTGTTCTCATCCATTTGGAGAGACATACTTGCTTTAAAATAATTTTTTGACTTCTAAGAGTGGCAGAACCACTGTTTCGCTTATAGTATTGACCCCCATGTTCTGCACTAGACTAGGTAACCCCATTGCTTTATAGCCCCTGTAAATCTCTGCACCATGAGGTACCTGCTACACGGTGCAGAGATTTACAGTCACTCCCATTTTTCAATGGGAGTCTGTGCTGTGGCTAGTTTCCAACTGCCTCCCAAGCTCCCATAGGGAAATTATAATTGTGGTTTCGGACCGCCGACCCGAAGTTGGTCAGTCTCAAAACCATGGGGATTTCGGTCCGAGATTCCCGGACTGACACTCCTAATTAGGCCCGACATGTTTACCTTCGATATTCCTGTCCACACTATTTTTGATGTCATTATAACTGAAATTTTTTCATCGCAACATTTATTTTGTCCAAACACCTCAGCACACTATAGAGGTAATGTTCAACTTGTGTTTCTGGATTCTAGAGATTTAGACACATCATAGAAACCCATGCAATGCAGCCCAATATTGGCAGTGAGGAGACTGGTCACATCATAAACCAGGCCAAGAAGCTCTAAATGTCATAAAAACTCTGAGATAGCAGTTTAATAATTAAGTATTTTTATATTAGATGCTTGTTTAGGGATGGTTGGCTTGTGAAAGTTGTTTTCCATATAGGAAAATGTTTGTTGAAAAAGTAAGTAAAATACTGAACTATACTTGTTGGTTGTTTACAGTTTAGAACGTTGATTTTTAGAAAATGAATACCCTTATTACTTTTAAAAACTACATTCTGTCTTTAGAAGGGGAAATATTGCTGAGGTGTATCTAAAAATAGGCATTGCATGGAATTAGGTTTAGTTTACCTTCAATGAATTCAATCAATCAATCATACAGAACTTATAAAACACTGCTCATCACCCCAATGGGTAGCCAAGCGCTGTGCTGCGCAGTCAGTGAATTGACTGCTACTAAAATAATGAACAGTGGTTAGGGCCAGCTCGAATTAATCTGCATGAGAATATGCCACATAATTTCACATAATGCGACATAACGTCACATAATTTGGCATTCCAAACCACACAATTTAGATACCCTGCTGCATAAATAGGCATTCTAATGTCACATTATTCTAGTAGCCCTGTCAATGGCAAAGATGTGCAGAATGGATTGGAGGCTGTCATTAAGTAATTAAGATAATCAAACCCATACTTCACAGGCAGCTATAAAATATTTGGCTTTACATAACCAGGGGGAGGAGATCTACAATTCACGGTGCTCTGCCAGACCCAGTGCATTTTTCTTTTGCTTTTGGGTGATTGCAGCAACACAATATGTTTTTTGGCAAAGACCAGCTAATCAGAGCATAGCGGATTCAACAATCCACATACAAATTTGCAACGCCGGACAAGAGAAAACTCTCTCTTGTCCAATGGTGGTCCATGTGCAAAAGTTTTTAATTGGATTTCGGATATACTCCCTGGACTCTTCAGAGGATACACTAATTAATTAAAGGTCCAGATATCTCTAAAAGTTAAACTCTTCATGCTCACATAAGAACACTTTTTAAATGCTAATTTCTCGAAATCTTCTGAATAGATTTTCACCAAATCAAGCAAAGGCGCTTCCTTGAGGAAGTTCTATTTACAGGCCAAGTCTTGTGTGGTTACATTCAGCCTTCTCTGTTGAGTAGCACAGAATCCTAAAAAGTTAAATAAGAAATGTCACTTTTGGGAAAACCCCTATTTTCATGTTTCTGCTTGATGGATCAGATTCCCATGAAAAAACTTAAGTAGATGTACTGTCTGGCATCAGCCACGCCAAAGGTATGGCGGTCGTGTTGGCCCCGACGAATCCAGGGCGTGACCCGGAAGTGATTGAAAGCACTTCCGGTGCATTCGCCTGGGCTAAAACCAGGCCAGTTAGAACTGTCCTGACCTGGGACCTCTGGAATAAAAGGCTGGGGAGCGGCGGAGTCTGCCTCTTTGCTCACTGCTCCCTCAGCCCGTCATTAGTCCTGCCAGCCTCACTAGGAGGCTGTATTTTAATTTATTTCTGTTTCTTTTCCAGGTACATTGCGCTGGACAGCCGGTGTATAAGCCCTCTTCACGGAGCTCCAGGTCCCGGGTGAAAGCGGACTGAAGGCAAATAATTTCGGCCCGGGGAGCGACAAGGCAGAGAGGCGTTCGATGTGTGGAGCAGCGCAAATAGTGGAGAGAGTAGGGGTCACATTTTTGATCCGATCGTGTTGGAACGGCCACGGGATGGATTACACAGTTCAGTTACTTGGGGAGCGAACAGCTGTGTGGACTTGGGGCGAGCGCTCAGTTTTAGCACAGCGGATTTGAAGAATTGTGTCACCTTTTTAGTGCATGGAGGCTTTGCAGGGTTGCGGCTGTGGGAAGGATCAGCGTACACCAAATGTGTACCTTAGTGGCTTAATGGATAAGGCACTGTCCGCGTAGCCAGGGATTGTGGGTTCAAGTCCCATCTGAGTTGCAAACTAATATCCTCCCTCTTCCTTTTTACAAGCTGTTTCTTTGCTGTCGTTGTTTGAGTTTCACCTGTGATTAATGAGAGTGGAGTTCTCGAGTTGATCACGCTGTAAGCTATTGTGGTCGCGTGGTTTGAAAGATTTCGTCACTTTGGGTGCGTGTGTTCGATTTCAAACTGGTGCAGCAGGATAGTTTGCATGTATGCTTATCATATGCTGTTAATTTTCAAGTGCAGAAAAATGTGAACAAAGGTATTTTAGCTGTAACCAAATGCGGAAGGTGGCCTTTGCAACACAGTAATGATTTTGTCAATCTGTTTTATTCGTACAGTAGCTCCACATGCCCTTTGTGGTAGTAGAACATTTATTTTCGCAGGCATGGCATAATATGTATACTAGTTATAATTGTTTAGCAACATTAACACAATCCAATCACAGATTGTTGTCCCTGATTCAATAACCATTCTTTAAAATGGATTGAGGCATCTTTCTGTTGTATGGACCTAAATACTGATATACTATTAGAACATTCGATTATGGGTGTTTCAGAAGCTACCATACAATCAACAGGCTTCCTTATTTATGCATAGTGTACTATGTAGTTCCATACGATCAACAGGCTTCCTTATTTATGCATAGTGTACTATGTAGTTCCATACAATCAAAAGGCTTCCTTATTTATGCATATTGTACTATGTAGCTCAGGAGCGGGCACTCCCAGAATGCCATACACATTACACATGCAGCGTCAAACTATATTGTTATGAAGGAAAGCGAGGTACAAATCTGTTTACTTGTTTTAATTATAATAAGTCGTGTCCCTTGCTGCCCTGAGGCCACCGTCGAGGTCTGTCAATTACTCATAGCGATGACACAGGAAGCGCTTGCCCTCTCTAGTGAGCCTGCGCCCTGGATGGAGTAAACAGCTCGTTTCTGCTCCAGTGTTCAATGGCAAACTTTTGTTGATCACGATCTGCCTCGCTGGCAGTCCAACTTCAGTGCACTTTTATTGCTTGTTATATCGCATACACTTGACCTTTCCGTTAAATTGTGGAAACAACAACATGCTGCCGATGCCCTTTCTGTAATGAGGCAGGGCCTTTGTAGGTGTTTTTAAACTGCTTTGTTTAATATATTCATCGTATAAACACAACGCATTGTTAAAGAGTGTGTCTGTATGCACTAATAACATACACACATGGGTAAATTTTAAGCACAAGATAAACTTAGTACATTGTTTATGGTGGTTTTATTCGAGTGACTTTGTGTGTGGTAAGCACATGATAAATGCATTGTAGAGCTTGAAAAATAAAAGCGCAATATAAACTTAACACATTGTTTATGGTGCGTTTATAGGTGGAGCCCACCAAGCACAGGACAAGCACAATTTATAAATTACAGAGTGTCCTTGTGCATGTTTTACACAGGACACACACAACACTTCATACATAGTACGTGGGTGTGAGTGTCCGTGCACTAACTACAGGATAAAGACGTGTGAGGTTGACAGAGTGACTTGTATGTTTTAGGCATAGGATAAACATAATACACAGTTTTGTGTCTGTGTGTGCACAATGCACCTGAGAATCATGGGTAAAGTTGATAATTGACCATTTATGTTTTAAACACAGGATATGTATAAATCGTTGTTATAGTGATTTTTATGTGTGTGTGCACTAAGCACAGGATGAACAGTGTCAAGTTTACAGCGGGTATGTGTTGAGTACACGATAAACACACTGCAGAATCTAGTGGTGGGCACTAGTTACGTTATGTTTCTAGTACGTCTGGGTCTGCACTAAACACAGTTGGCTTGTGCACTAAACACTCAAGGCGGTCACTGCCATGTTTACAGTTTGCGTGTGGCATGTTGCAGTCTGAATGTGTGCAAACAGAATGTACGAGGAATCACATAGTACTGTATGTATACTTGGACTGGTTAAATCAGGACATGAGGCACATACTAACAATTGTATAGTCTGTAGGGTGCACTGAGGATACAGGAGCATACATAGTCTGTGTGTGCACCAGGCACGATACTAAATTTCATACTCTGTAAGTGTTACACTGGGGATGAGGGGGAGAACGCAGTACCGTGTTTTTTAGTCTAAGTATACAGTAGGCACACGATACATACAGACATACCCCCACGTTTATAGTCTGTATGTGCAATAGGTATACAATACACTTAGGGGCTGATTCTGATGCGGGTTGAAAATGCTTCCCGACTGAATCGGGTTGGAAATGGTTGCCGACCCACTCGATTTGGGAGAGTCCGACCGACGGAGTACGATGCAACCGGATGCTTCCCCATGCGATTTGCTTGGACTCCCATTGACTTCAATAGGAGCATATGTTCCTAACCGCATCATAATTGGGCCCAGGGTCGCTCCCGATCCTATTTGGAAGGAGCAAATGCCATTAGGAGGCCTTTCTAACCGCATCAGAATCAGGCCCTGGGTGGGAATGCTTCACTTACTGCATCAGAATCAGGCCCTTAGTGTCATATTTACAGATTGTGCGTGCAGAATGTGTATGACGAGTTCATCGTACGTATAGATCTGAAGGCAATAAAATGGTTACACAGGGAGGGCCACCTTCCCATGCACATGAAGATTGGTTGGATTTTTAATAGTACACCGAAAGGGCGCTCATAAAGTAACTCATCATGTGGGCATTCTGCCTTGATTGGGACAAGCATTAGGTAATGCTATGTGTGTTTGGACGCATTCACGTATAAACAGGATTCAGCAATATCAATAGCACCGGCTTGGCAAGAAATGTGTATTTCATGCCATGGCTTCAACATCCCTTAAGTAACCATGAATGCGCTATGTCACTCCACTTTATAATCCGTACCTTCCATAGGTAACCATGAAGGCGCAATTATATTCACTGTATACTCCAGGTCCCTTCTTTAATTTGTGGGGTGGCGCACAAGGGTAGTTCACCTTAGGGGGACAGGTACATGGTATGCTGTTGAAGAAATGAGCCTTTCCTGTAACGAAAGTAATTGATTGCATTCCCCTCTCGTCAGACACAGTAGGTTAGCCATGGGCATTTCACGTTGTTGGCAACTCTTCTCATAAGGGTCCAAAATGGGGGATGGCACTTCCCCTTCCCCTTCAAAGGCTTCATTTTTGGGTCATATCAATGGCATTTACACAGGGGATGCTGGGTAAAGCATTTAATCTCTTGCGGAAATATACGAAGAGGTCCCCTTGTAGGCACCTGGTACTATGCTAGGCACCCTCAGTGTAAGCCTAATTTTAATGTTCCTCATGTAACACAACTGATGCTATGCTAAACGCTCTCAGTTGAAAGTCCGATGATGCAACTGGTCCTATCCTAGGCACTCTCATTGAATGTCTGATTTCAAGGGTCTTTATGTAATACAACTGAAGCTGTGCTAGGCTCTCTCAAACGTTTGGGCAAGTACCATTAACAGTTACATTGAGTTTTGGCCGGTTCACAAGAAACACAAGGTATATATTCAGCATATTACCAGTTACTCTTATGGTTGCTTCATGAACTAACCCTTGCTGAAGCAAACACCGCTTCGCTTGCTTAAAGGATGTATGACAGCCAAATTGGCTTGCTCAAGTGACTTACGCTTTATTACAAGGTGAGGTCACTCAAGTTTATTAGCAGCACTTATGATATCAAAGCAGTAACTTCCCAGGCACTTGTTGTCATACTTTAAAGAATATCTCTGCACGCGTGTGCGGTTGCACATTTGACTTAGGGGTCTGTGTCAAAAAGCATCTAGGCACTCATCGCAGGCACACGTATGCTTTAGAAGTGCATTGTGTCACGAGTCTGCGTATACAAGTAGGCGTTGTATGCCGTGGTTGATGTCCGTCTGGTGTCACACGGGACCGTTGCACCCTGTGGTTGTACAATGGAGCGTTATATGCCGGTGGTTTGTCATGCAGTATCTCTGCACCCCTGTGCCTGAGCACTTATACAGTGGGATATCCGTCTGGGGTCACACAGTACTGACGTCCTAGGGCCTGTATATCAAGCATGCTATTCCTGTGTTGTGTCGCACTGTACATATTCCCCTTGGGGCTTGTGCACATTGGTGTATTTCGATGCCTATGTTGTCAGACAGTACCGGTGTACCATTGGGCACATACAATTTTTGCACTGGGTACAGGGTAGTATCACGCAGTATAGATGCATTCATTGCCCTGCACATTAGGTATCAGGGTTGAGTCTCAACCTTACCTATGCACCCTAGGCGGGGGATGAGGGTGAAAAGGGGGGGGATACAGTCTCACGAAGTAACGCGGACTTTTGAACCGTATGTTCGCTTAAAGGCAAAAATCACTAATCATTTGTGTTTGATTTTCATTTATGTTTGGCTGGATCCATGACTGATACCTGGGAAGTGCCTCCACATTGCAAAGACTGCAAGATGTGGAGAGCCAGGGGGACGCTATCAATTGGGGCCATTTAGTGGCTCCAAGACGGTATGTCAATTTCATCTGAGTCAGTCAGCCCGGGCATTACTATCCTGCACTTAAGGGGGTGAATGACTAGGACGGGAGGGGGAAGTGAGTCTGTGATGGCATTGAGCCACTCTGTAAAACAACGAGTAACAAATTGTCAAGGCTATCTAGGGCTTCACACCTGCAGCCTATAGCCCATGGGTGCATCTAGGGGGAGTCGTGCTTCTTAAAAAGACAGAGCCCATTTGTCCAAATGAGGGAATTAAATCTGCATGGAAAATCTTCTGGCCTAGTTAGTTGTGTATAGGGACATGACATGACCTTTCGGTGAGGTCTTGGGGGAGGCCTGATAGTCGGTCAACTATGCAGGCCTGTGGCGGTAAGGTCATGATTGGTGAGCATTAAATTTAAGGTCCTTAGAGGGCGGCACCGTTCTTGAATGGGGTCGCCTAAGGGGGAGGGAAGACTGATCTCTCATAGAACTCCAGGGGTAGTTACAGCTGGTTGGCTGGATGGGTGCGGGGGAGTTGGAGCCACGCTTTCCGGTAGGCTGCTTGGCCACCCTGCACGTGCACAATGGCACAAGTAAACGGTGCATAACTGCAAGGGCCCCATTATGGAAATACTCTACAGGGCGTACCGGGGTGACCTAGGGGGGAGTACCTCACGGTGAACGGGCCCCCTGCGCATGTGCACTTCGTTTGGAGTGCAGGCATAATTCGATAAGGATCTGGCACCAGTTATTGACCTTGCCGTAGGCTCATAATAGGGATACACAGAAAATTAAATGTTATTTGATGATTATTGATTATGGTTTGTCTAGATTTGGATAGGAATACCTTTGTATTAGGGATATGTTAAGGTTAGCAATCTGACATCTGCACCTATCAAGGTCATCAATGTAATGTAACGCCTCAACCAAGCAGGCTTGACAGTTTTATAAAGAAGAGCGAATGATGTTTTCCACCATTCTTCCCCTTGAAGGTCCATGTCCCACAGTTCATCCGGGAGGTCAAAGTCTCCATCTACCTCCTCCAAAATAGCCCAATACCAGTGCGCTACCTCCTTGCCCCCTGGAGGTTTCTCCACAAGCTGTTGTTCTAGCACACTACACCTCCCCACTAGGGTATTCTTCTGAAGGAGCTCTCTAGACCAGCTTACAAGTTGTGTGTATTTAAACCTTGATAGTCTTTGGCCGACCCTTTCGTACAATTTATCCCACTTTATTAATGTCTCGCCTGCCAACAAGTCGCCCCATCTCAGTATCCCCCCTCTCTTATGGGTATTGATAGGTTATCTCCCAAGCACAGGGGGAGCCCCGGAGACCCCCAGATTGGTGCGAGATTTGAATTATAGGCCAGCCCTGCAATCCTCCTAATCCTTGTCCAGGCTCTGGCCAATGATTTCAAGACCTTCAGCCTCACCTTTTTGAAGAACTTCTGTTCCCCAAATTTAAATAAAAATCCGTCCATTGGCAAGTCCGTTCCAGTTAGCATGGCCTTAAACATTCTCCCTGCTGATGAATCTGTTGGGGTTTTTTAGTATCATTCTGGAAAATGACAGCTGAAAGGCCCAAGCGTAGTATTGTATGTCTGGAAAAGAGAGCCCGCCCTTTTCCCTCCTCCTCCTCAGTTTCTTCCAGGCTATCCTGGTGGACTTGTAGTTCCATATGAATGAGTTAATCTCCTGTTGGCACTTCATAAGTTGCTTTGGCTCAAATGCTAGAGGAATACAGTTAAAAATAAATGTGAGCTTAGGTAAGATTGACATTTTTATAAGACTCACTCTCCCATAGATAGTCAGCGGGAGAAAGGTCCATGCCTTTAAAAGCGCCCGACATTCTCGGGAAACCCGATCCAGATTGGCCTGGGGTATATTCCCGACCTCCTGGATGATCTTAATTCCTAAATAGCGCATTGAGTAAGTTAAGTCCAATTGTGTATTGTTGATATTCCATGCCATTATTTCCGTTTTCCCTGCGTTTATCTCGTACCCCGAGATCTGCCCGAATTCTACCGCTCTCCTAATTACTGTGGGGAGCTGCTGACATGGTGTATTGAATTGTTTAAAAACTGCGAGTAGACAGACAACAGTAGAGCGGGCTCCCTCTTTGTCTTTTCGAGAGTGCGGTAGTGATCAGCAGGGGGCAAGGCTGCTTACTCATACAGGCAGGAGAGCTGCTGAAACAGGAAGGGCTGTATGAAGGGAGGTGAACGCAGCACGAGTGCCAGCAGTACAGCAATAAAAGGCACTGGGGGACCTTGGTTATTTGAAGCATTAAAGGCAATTATACTGAGTCGGGGGGCACGCTGCTTGATTAGGTGCTAGGCAATTACTGCTAGTACAAGAGTTGGAATTACACCTGTGGTACAGACTGGTGGAAGTGGGGGGGTTCTCTTGATCTGTATTCTTCTATATGCTGTAGACTGTGGGCCCAGATCCTTGCATTGCGAAAATATGGGCAAGATCAGAAAAAGAAACACAGATCCTTGGACTTGCCGGTGCAGCACAAGGAAGTACCTGAGGGACACTGACGGGCCTGCATTCCAGCGCTTTTGGGAGCCATGCGGGCTAGAGA
Organism: Lissotriton vulgaris; assembly: GCF_964263255.1. NCBI lineage: Eukaryota > Metazoa > Chordata > Amphibia > Caudata > Salamandridae > Lissotriton > Lissotriton vulgaris. The sequence continues at coordinate 782,260,850 of NC_141694.1, read as the reverse complement.
ATGCTCGCCTGATCCACTGGGTTAGCTGGAGTGGCGTGGCTCTGGTTGCGTGGGTGCTTACAGCCGGTCGTGTACCTCCAGCATTGAAAGATAAGGGCCTGGACAGTGAACCAGGCCTGGAAATACAGGGGGGGTGTGTGCAAGTAAGTTACTGCCTAATTGACTATGCTTAAAGGGTAGCATTGGGTATACTGTTGTAGTAGCCAGCACATTTTGAACAACCCCTGAATTTGGTAAAAGCAATGGCCAGTAGGTTAAAGCGTGGTGAAAAACGTTCTTGCATGCAGTACATGATGGAGACAATGATGTGCAAAATGGTTACTATAGATAAGCAATAGAAGAAGGTTTATAAATTAGGGCAGAGCCTTGCTGATCTCAGGGAAAGGGTGGAAGGACAAGGTGATGCTGTAGATAGGCCTCGGCAAACCATAGTGCTCCCCAAGCCTAGGGGAGAATTAGCCCCCCTTCCCAAGCGGCCTAGGCCCCTGGAAAGGGGTCATAAAAGAAAAGAATATGCCAAAAACACCTTTGCCAGACTACCAGCCCAGGGGCGAAGGGGAGTTGCCTGGTCCATTGGGTGCGGTTCCTCTGGGAGGTATTCCTTTGGGTGCCCCGGTCCCGGTTGTTCCTGGCGGGGTGGTTCCTTTGGGAGGTGTTCTGTCAGGTGCCCCAGCCATGCTTGTCCCTGCAGAGGTGGTCCCGACAGGAAGCGGCGCACAGGATCAAGTGTCTTTGGCGGGTGGGAACCCAAGGGATGCTCCTGCGGACACTAGCCCCGTTCCACAAGTTTTAGTGGCACAGTTAGCCGCAGTCCTTCCTTGGTAAGGGAAGGCTAGGATGTTGTCAGCATCAGTTGGCGCGAAGGACATGGGGGAGCCCCATTGGCGTAAGCAAGACGGATGGTGGCTCAGTTTGATGCAAAACCTGGGGGTACGTCAGTTGGGGGGCTGGGTACACCTTCCCCTCTCATCCCAATCTGTGGGGATCTCCACTTGAAAGAGTGCCAGCGAACAGCCTGGTGAAGGAGAAGTTCACGGAGCCAGTTGGAGCTGCTCCAGTAGGTAAGCAACTAACATTGCCGTTGTTGGGTGTGGGTGAATCCCGCACCGGGAGGGAGCACTTGGCAAGACACGTTACACAAGAGGTGAAAGAAAGAATATGGTCAGGAAGTTATATTAGGATGTTCTCATTGCTTCTGGATGAAACAGAAAGGGAGGAAGCAAAGAAAAAGAAGGATGGGATGCTCCCTAGAGAGCGGGCAAGTGAGCTGTTAAAATCCAGAATTGAGGAGAACTTGAATAACTGGATTAGAGGTTTCGCAGTATTCATGGCAGTGATGGCTGAACATTTTCCTAATATACAGGCAGAGATGGCATATTCCCAGAACCGGATCACTATGGCTCATGACAAGTATGGGGGCATTGGTTGGAAAGAGTATGATACAGATTTTAGGAAAGCCAAAGCAGCTGATCCATCCCTCTCCTGGGACTGCATTGACTCAATCGCATGGTTAGATCAGTTTGGGGTGGGGTTACAGTCCAGCAACAGGGGCCAGTCATTTCAATCCTTTCAGCCCTTTAGGCCACCTCCAACCACAGTCCCTGCCACTAGTTCGGGTAGTTGGGGAGGGCGGAAAGGGACGTGTTGGGACTTTATTAGGCGAACATGTACTAGGGTTCCAGGCATTTGTGGGTTCAAGCACGCCTGCTATATCTGTGCCAACCCATCGCACCCAGAGTCTAAATGTCTCAAAAAATCAAAAGATAAGGGAAGGAGGAAACAGGAATGAGGGGAGGGTGCAACACATGGCACACTCACCCATCAACGTAATGGCAATGACTTCATGGCTGAACAAATACCCTAACCATTCCACTGCTAGGACATTGCTAGAAGGTTTCATGTATGGGTTTAGGATTCCTGCACCTGACTACATTGGGGCACCTGAATGCAAGAATTACCTTTCTGTCAGGACCAATCCAGGTATGGGGGGAAGCAAAGATTACAAAAGAACTGCGCTTGGGCAGAATAATTGGGCCATTTGATTGCATCCCGGTGAACAACTTTGTCTGCTCCCCTTTGGGGGTGGTCCCCAAAGAAGAGGGTGGAGAGTTGAGGCTGATACATAATCTATTAGCACCTAAGGGCAACTCGTTGAATGACGCTATCAGTGATGAGATTTCCAGTGTAAAATATGCTTCCTTTGACCAGGCGGTGGAGATGCTCAGGGGTCTGGGCCCTGGTGCATTGATGGCAAAATCTGACATTGAGTCTGCCTTTCGCTTGTTGCCAGTTCACCCACCGGATTTTCACATGTTGGATTTTAAGTTCCAGGATAAATTCTACATGGATATGTGCAGGCCCATCGGTTGTTCAGTCTCCTGCGCTTACTTTGAAAAATGTAGTTCATTTTTAGAATGGGTTTTTAGGCAGGTGACAGGACATCAGTTTGTCATGCATTACCTGGACGACTTTCTTATCCTGGGGTCGGTGGGCTCCTGGAAGTGTGCGTGGGCACTGCAAGAATTTTGCACGCTCATGCAGGCTTTTGGGGTTCCCCTGGCACCGGAAAGACAGTAGGACCAACAACAACAATAGAGTTCTTAGGCATTGAGTTATGGAGTTTTTGGCTACCAGCAGAAAAAATTATCAAATTCAGGACAGCATTACAGCAATGCCAGGAAAAAGATACGTCACCTTGCACCAGTTACAGCAGACGGTAGGGCAGTTGAATTTTGTTCTGAGAGTCATACCGATGGCACAACCATTTTCCCGCTCCATCTCCCAGCACATGGCGGGTCTCAAAGAAAAACACCACAAGACCAGGCTGTCTCAGTGGTGTTCTGGTCGGATAACATGATTGTAATCAAATGCATCAAACAACAGGCAGCATGGTGTAAAATGATTCTCTGCCTGTTGAAAGAGATAGTGTTGTTGTGTATGAAATTGAACATGCAGTTTAAAGCTAAACATGTGCCAGGGGTATTGAATTATGCTGCTGACGCACTCTCTTGCTTAAAGATGCAGGTTTTCAGGGCACTCCTCCCCTCTGCAGAAGCGACTCCAACATCCTTGCCAGAAGAACTTTGGCAGATTGGTGCCCCCAGCTACCGAACCTCGTGGCAGCTAGCCTAGCTCCCAGGACCAGGAAAGCTTATGAAGAGGTGTTTTGGGCATATTGTACATTCTTGAGAAGGGATTGGGCAGAGAAGTGGCATGATACAGGGGCACTTCTGGGTTACTTGGGTGCCTTAAGCGAAGAGGGGCACTCAGCGGCAGCAGCCAGGTGGCATGTGGCAGCAATCTCTTTCTTCGAGCTAACTAGAGACAGGGGAGTTCCCACCAACAACTTCACAGTTAGGAAAGCCTTGAAAGGATGACAGCGCATTCAGGGGTCAGCCCCGGACACAAGAAGCCCAATAGGGGTGGAGTTGCTAACATCTTTACTGGGGACTCTTGACATTATTTGCAGCACCACAGGGGAAGCGCTGCTTTTCAGAGCTGTCTTTTCATTCACTTTTTATGGTGCTTTTAGGATAGGGGAATTGGTGGCCCAGAATAAACAGGATTTGCAAGGGGGTCTGCAGTTAGAACATGCAAAGATATGAGGTGACGCCTTATTGATATCCATTAGGAAATCCAAAACTGACCAAGAGGCCCATTGTGAGGGGGTAGTACTACAGTGGCACATGGTAACCCTTGCTGCCCCATAACACAGCTAGAGGCATTCTTACAACATAGACCTAGTACAAAGGGGGGACATTGTTAATCCGTGCTGACGGTACCCCGCTCACATGGTTTCAGTTCAAAAGAGTCATGGATATGGCAGTACAGAAGGCAGGTTTGGATCCTCGTTGCTTTGGAACTCATTCTTTTCTGAATACGGTCTGCCACTGAGGCGACAGCAAGAGGTTTTCACAGCAGCAATTTAAAAAAGATTGGGAGGTGGTCCTCCAATTGTTCTAAGCGCTACGTGCGGCTGCACATGTTGTGAGTAGGGCATTTGCCTGGTGCTGATGCATGTTCCTTCTCTGCTTACATTTACAGTTTCTCAAGCCTGTCACGCAGGGGGAAACTGTCGTCGTCACGTCAGCAGCTACTATCAACAAAGGGACGTGCACATCCACAGAACCCAGGACCACATGTCCTTTGGATTATTGGCCATTCATATGTGGGAGGTTTGAATCCATTTTTCTTTTCGGGAAATTACAAATCCAGAGCTGAACATGCTGGTTTTAGGGTGTTATTTCATGGGAAAGGGGGTCCCCGCTTTAGTCAGTTCAGGGGTTTTGTATGGACCTGTTGAGCAAGGGTGGGGCTCTCCCCAGTATCATTATCTTGCACCTGGGAGGGAATGATCTTGTAAATCTGGGTAGAAGAGAGCTAGTGGAAGCCATAATCACGGAAGTAGGGTGGTTAGCTAGGACATGCCAAGAGTGCACCATAGTATGGTCACAGATGGTACCCAGATGTCAATGGAGAGGGGTTGTCTGTGAGGGCACTGAATCACTCAGTAAGGGCAATCTATACTACTATTATAAAGGAAGAACTTTGAACGAACCTTTGAGGCGGGTAAACTCGGGAACCACAGTGCCAATCCACACACCCGATACATTGTTGTAATCGTCAGGGTGTGCAGATGGACATAGGCTATACAAACGTAATAAATATACGTTATTTAAAAAATTTACCGAAAAAAAGTAGACCCTTGGAAGTAGCGCCAGCTGCAACGTGCGTGCCCGACGTGAGGAGCGCGAGGAGGAGCGGCATCCAGGAGCGCAAGGAGGACCGGCGGACAGGCGGTGAGGAGCGGCGGACAGTCGGTGAGGAGTGGCGGACAGGCGGTGAGGAGCGGCGGACAGGCGGGGAGGAGCGGTGAGCGGCGGATGAGGTAGGGTATTTATTTATTTATTTAGGAGCGGTGAGCGGCGGAAAAATGAAGCAAAAATGAAAATCGTGAGCAAGAGGAAGCAAACGGAGCATTACAAAAGTGAGCCAAATGGTGCATTACAGGAGGAAAAAGTTATGTGTGCAGGTTACAAAAGCATACATCGTGAGCAAGAGGAAGCAAATGGGGCATTACAAAAGTGAGCCAAACGGTGCATTACAGGAGGAAAACGTTACGTGTGCAGGTTACAAAAGCGTAGAAAGTAAACATAGAGGTATAGGAGGAAAAAGTGACGTGTGCAGGAAGCAAGAAGAAGCAAACGGAGCATTAAAAAAGTCAGCCAAACGGTGCATTACAGGAGGAAAAAGTTATGTGTGCAGGTTACAAAAGCGTACAAAGAAAAACATAGAGTTATAATACTGCAATATATGGAGGAAGGCTCCGGGGGACCCACAGACAACGTCGGGGCGGGTGGGGGCCCTGAAGCCTAATTGCTCCCGGACAACGTCGGGACGGGCTGCTAGTCAATAATAAGGTTGTTTAGGTCTCCTCATTACAGACGATCCTCCACAGGTGTATCGGGGGAGCAGTGTCGACTTGTCTAAAGTAGGTAACAAAATCTTTCTAGAGAATCTGCTGGCATGGTTGGGGGGCTTCAAAAGCAGGATATGACCTTCTAGTTAGCAATTTTGGGGGGGCCAGATAGTCGGTTAACTATGCTGGCCTGTGGCTGTAAGGTCATGATTGGTGAGCAGTAAATTTTAGGTCCTTAGAGGATGGCGCCATCCTTGAATGGGGTCGCCCAAGGGGGAGGGACAAGTGGTCTCTCCTAGAACTCCAGGGGCAGTTACAGCTGATTGGCTGGATGGGTGCGGGGGAGTGGGGAGTTATGCTCTACCTAGGAGGGTTGGCCACCCTGCACGTGCACAATGGCACCAGTAAAGGGCGCAGAAATGCAAGGGCCCCTTATGAAGTATACAGGTATACAGAGCGTACAGGAGTAACCGAGGGGGGAAGTACCCTCACGGTGAACGGGCCGTCTGCGCATGCGCTCTCTGGTGGGAGGATGGACATAATTTGATAAGGATCTGACACCAGTTATTGACCTTGCCGTAGGCTCAAATAGTTACGCAGAAAAGTAACTGCTATTATGATTATTGATGATGATATGTTTAGATTCAGATAGGAATAACTTGTATTAGCGTTATGTTAAGGTTAACCATCTGACATCTGTACTTATCAATGTAATCAATGTAATTTCTATGTTTTCTGCTTAATTTTGTAAATATTGTAATGTTAATAAATAAGGCCAGGGGGTTTATCCATGACCCCCTTATCCAAAACCCTTGTTATTGATATTTTCTGGGTCTTGACAAGGGGGAGGGGGTATAGATAGTACAAGGCCACAGAGAAAAGGCGGGCCGGCATTGGACACACCAAAAGTATGGTGATCAAGTCGGCCCCTGATGACAACAGAGGGGGGTCTGTCGTGCACAATAGTGACGCGACAGGCGAGCCTCAATGGCGATTGGTTGCGGGTCCCGGATGTGACCCGGAAGTGATTATGATCACTTCCGGGTCACACGTGTGGACAACGCCAGGCCTGTTAGAACCGGCCTGGTTGTAGTAGCATAAAAAGATGGGGTGCAGAGGAGTCATCCCCTTTGCTCCTCGCTCCCTCAGCCTGCCAGACCAGCCTCGCTAGGAGGCTGTCATTTTTATTTCCCCACCCACCGACCCCTAAAGCAAATGTTTTGGTGTATGCTTTGTCTTGTGTTCTTTTGTTATGTCTAGGTGAGGTGTTTGCCTTTTACAGGTCATCTATCGTCGTATTTAGTGCAATTCCTTGGTCAGGCGGTAAGGTCATGATTGGTGAGCAGTAAATTTAGGGTCCTTTAAGGGCGGTGCCAATCTTGAATGGGGTCACCCAAGGGGGAGGGACAAGTGGTCTCTCCTAGAACTCCAGGGTCAGTTACAGCAGGTTGGCTGGATGGGAGTGGGGGAGTTACGCTTTACCTCGGCTGGTTGGCCACCCCGCACGTGCACAATGGCGCCATTAAAGGGCGCAGAAATGCAAGGGCCCCTTATGGAGATAGTAGACAGGTATACAGAGCCTACGGGGGTAACCAGGGGGGAGTACCCTCACAGTGAATGGGCCCCCTGCGGATGCGCACTCAGGTGGGAAGGCGGGCATAATTTGATAAGCATCTGACAAATAGGTACGCAGAAAAGTAACTGCTATTATGATTATTAATGATGATATGTTTAGATTCGGATAGGAATAACTTGTATTATAGTTATGTTAAGGTTAGCCATCTGACATCTGTACTTATCAATATAATCAATGTAATTTCTATGTTTTCTGCATAATTTTGTAAATATTGTAGATATTCATTTTGTTTTAATTTTTTATGTCAATAAATTCAGCCGGGGGGTTATCCACCACCCTCTTATCCAAAACCCTTGTTATTGATATTTTCTGAGTCTTGACACAGGAGGAGGGGGTATAGGTAGTACCAGGCCATACAGCAATTTCAAGCAATTTATGCCAACCTTGCAGAGACAGCATGGCCGTAAGGTTGGTGCATTGAAGGATTAGGCAAGTTAGCGTTACTAATTCGCAATAGAGTATAAGATGTACACAATATAACCTGGTATGCAATGACTTACGGGGAAATCCAAGATGAGCCAGAACTAAGCATGCTGACGACCAATGCCATCATGACAAGTATGTGCCAACTTATGATTTGAATAAACTGTTGCTGATCTAACCACAAATACCTTAGTATACATAATTATATTTCTTGGGAAAGGAGGAATGGCGGGAGGGCCAGTGATATGCTTGCACAGCTGGTGGGGGTTTGAAACCCCACATGACGTATGTGCTGTTTATGATGCTGTAGCGGCCAGGCCATGCAGGGATACTGAATTGTTTACACAAGATTGAACATGGAAGGATTAGGGTACATGACAAAGGTAGAGAGGGAAACATGGTGAGGAAATGGTTAAGAGGAATTATGAGGATTTGGAAGGACGCCTCCCACTAGTAAAAAAAGGTGGAGAAAAGAGGAGCATGGGAGAAATGGAGAAATAGTCTAATTGTAAAAATTGTTCGGAGAAGGTGATTGGAAGGGCGTGCCCTCAAAAAAAAGTACAAGGGGCTCAGAGAGCATCAAAGACCTGGAACAGCCACCCGCTTCCGTACTATCACCTCACTTCCGGAATTCCAAGACCTCAATTCAGGTATTCCGAATGGCACCAATACCTAGTTCTCCTACTAAGCCTCTGTTACCTGCAAGCGCCTGGATTTGAATGATTAGCAGTACTTTATAAATCCTGACTGATTGATTGAGAGAGGAGGACTCCTGGGCATCTGCACACAATTTTACCTCTTTCGTTATTAGAATGCGAAGGTGAAACGTAACCTTATTTGTTTCTTCCAATTCTCTGAAAACAGATTGAAGCATATCATGTTTTACCTATAGAGTAGGGACGATTACAGGGTGACTCTTGTACCGCAAAAAATATTATGAAACTATGAGACTGGCGAGGCATTCCATTTAGGCAGTACCGATTTACCAGCAGCTGCACTGGTAATACAGCGATTCCTGTTTTCTTAGGGGATCTCTAAACATGGCAGCTGAATTTTCACCTGGGCACTGTAGCCCATAGCCTCAGTTGTCATATGGACATAGCTGATCTGTATGGGTATACAGGGGTCTTCTAACCCTGTTACAGGCTTGCCTCAATTACACTTTTATGAAGGGTCACCACAGTAAAAATTGAGCCCGCAAATGGAAAATTAACACCCATAACAGATCGAATCAAAGTTGTGCTCAGGTTTCTCACTGACTTAATTTACATCTGGCTGATCTGCCCTCTATTAGAAAGAAATCACACTGTTTTCCACCTAAGCGTGGTACTCTCAGTTCATTTGGTCAGCTTGGAACAAACACCAAGGTTACTGAGGCAGTAAAACACCTGAAAAGAATAACTCAATTCCTTTTCTAAACCTCAACACTGATCTTGAAACTTGGCTGAGGTTGGCCCTTACACTGCTGGTGGATTGCATCTATTTGGATGCAATTGTCACCTCCACCCTAAAGTACACTTTCTAAACAGCAGCTATACCTGTGTAAGTTAAAGCCAGAAGTTAGGGCCGTGAAGCATTTAACCAGCGTTTTGGGGTTATATCCCCTAAACCATTGCTGGGGGCCTTTTATGACAAAATCCGGTCTATTTTGATGTATTAGTGGTAGAGCACAATGAAGGTGGCAAATAAAAAACAATGTAGTTGAATGTAATGCACTGTAGAGAATTTTCAGTCTGGGAAAGGCACCTACTGAAGCATTTCTCTCATTAGAACTGGGTAGAATAGCTGTAGGGTATCAGCTAAGAAGTCTGTATTGTTGTTCTTTCGATTTACATATTCGGCGCCACACATACTCATGACCAACTGTGGAAAGAATGTATTGGAAGAGAATCTTTAAATGAAGGGCCTTTCGATCATTATAGCAAATGTCTTAAGAAGTACGACGTTGCAGAGTGGTGAACAGATTACATGGATGTCATTTAGGGGTCGCGTGTGTGGCCCCGGCTTGTCCTTTGCTACCCCTAACACTGCCTGTGTGATTGCTGGACTCAGATGTGGCAATTTCAGTGCCAGGAACACAGGGGCAGTGGGGGCTTCACTTTCTTTATTTTCTGTCAATTCTTTGTTACACTAATTGTGAAAAAATAAAATATATTATTCACTAATAGTGTGGTAAACATGGAGTACAATAAGCTAGAATATGCCTTTCCCTGTCGGCTGAGGTAACCAAAAGATGCTTTTAACCCCCGTGCCGCGGTGCAAACTGTGCCGCAGTGCAGGGGTGTGTGGGCACGGTGCTGTGGTGCTCATGACAGCTCCCGGCCATCATGAGTCATGGTAGGCATGTGCTCATGACGGCCTGGACTCCGCCCACTGATTTTTTCGCCCGCACAGGCGGGGAATTAGTTGCGCGTGGGCGGAGCGGCAACATTCTGACGGCTCCAGGCCGTCATGAGCACACGACTACCGTGACTCATGACCGCCTGGAGCCGTCATGAGCACCGAAGTGGTTAAATGTATGTTGTGTACGTGCTTGCGGGTGAGAGTGTATTTATGTGTTTTTTTCCTCTGGAGTTTCATATAGGGCAAACTTGACTCGAAGTTATCAGGTATCAGAGCGCTTTCCATGAGCACCAGTTATGGTACACAAGGACACATTCATACTTGTTAGTCATAGGGAGATTACGTGATTTGACCAGCATCACAGGATGTTGAGCATCATTGCCGAGACTTGAACTCAGTTCCCCTGATTTAAAATCGACAGCCCTAGCCCGATGGGCTACATCCTCTCCCCAAGTGTGAGAGAGTGTCTATGTGTAAGTATGTGTGTGTGAGTGAAAGTGGAGGTCAAAGGGGGTGTGATGTAACTTCCACTACCCATGGCATTTTAGTAAATTAACGTCCACAATAGATGATCAAAAATGTGGTAAAATTGTTGATACAAAACAATTTAAAGGAATGAAGTATGATCCTGAATTTTGATGCATTAAATGCTCTGAAAACTCATCATCTCTCTAGTGATTTTACACCTGCCGGGGCCTGCAAGTCACGAGTTCAAACCCTGGCGGATTTAGCGTCCTGTCGATCAGAGCTCTGTAAATTGCCGGTTGTTGCCGCTGCCTGTTTCCTGGTGCAGGGGGGACCACAAAGACCAGCCTTGACTTGCCTTTTCGCAGTGCTCGGCCGCTAGAGTTAGCAAACTGCTTCAGGAATCGCTTTATCACCAACCGCGGGCTCCCTCAGCATGGGACCCGCTTCTTGACGTTTTTTTGCCGCTGCCTGTTTCCTGTACCAAGGGGGACCACATAGACCAGCTTTGACTTGCGGTGCAACTGCTGGCGGCCACCCTCGTTAAGGGCAATGAAAGGAGATGAGGAGACTGGGAGCCGATGGGAACTACATCTCCCAGCCTCCCTAGAGGTTCAGCGTTCTGCCGTCGGCAACGCCACGGGCCTGTCTGTACCCGTGCTCGGCCAGTCGAGGCTGGGCTAGGCCCTTTCTCTTGGCCCTTATCCCCTAGCACCCTGGACTGTACTTTTATACGTAGCCGCATTTTGGAAAACCCACACAGAGGCACAGGAAATACAGCAAGGCTGGGCCATCATCTGCCACAGTGAGGCTGCCACCGGGACAATCAGTAAGTGCAATCAGATTGGTAATCTCTAGTTGCCTCTCGGTTTTACCGTTATGCTGGATTTTCCTCCCCTGCACTAAAACTAGTTGGGCATATTATAGTCCCGCGATTGGAAACAAGAGTAACCCAAGGGATCCCCGCCAAGCATTTAGTAAATCCAGCGAGGAAAGGGGAAGCACACCACAAATGCGTTATTCCACACACCTCCACGGCTTGTACCTCCCCCTACCACAGACATCTATAGACAGGATGCTCCAAAGGGTAATAGGAGTGGTGGCCACTGAGATACAACTTACTGAACGTAGGTTATCACTAACCCCGGACCTTGCACAAATTAGCACCATTACAGATTTGCTTACTGCGCAAAGTGGATTGGAATGATTCCCCCAACCTTCCACACAGACTCTGACACCAGAGGTGGACACTGGAGAAATTCCAAAAGTGGTTACAAGGAGGAGGGGAGTCACTAAAGGTACACTCAAGCCTTCTAATACAAAACAGCCCACTAAGTCCGCGAAGGCAGGGGTTAAAGGGAAGGGCCAAATGATGAAACCCCAGGGCATATGGGAGATGGGTCAGAACTGACTGCGCCCAAGGGGCTAAATCAACATGAGGTTATGTTACCACCTGCCTGGGTTGCTCCCATGTTTAAAACATTACAAGGTAAAATATAAGAAATTATGAGAGAGGAACTCACCCACGTATATGCACGACTGGACCAACTCTCTAACTGATGTACCTGCAACTCCTGGAAAACATCAAATCCTTCAATAACGGCTAGAGCGTGCTTGTAACCCCCACAGCACCTGGAACTGTTGAGAACAGAGAAAGGCCCAACACACCTCGTGAGGCCCCTACTGTTACCCCAAAAGATCCAAGCCCACAGTGTGATATGAGCAACAAAGTCAGGGATAGGGTACCCGTAAAAGAGGGTACATTTGGGAACACTACTGACAATGTGAGGCCGTTGAGAATGAGAGGATGGGATAGGACTGACCTATCAACAGTTAACCTACCACCAGCCTCAACCCCCTATGTTACTGTCCTTACTGGAGTTCCAGCCCTAAAAGAAGGCCAAAAAGAGAGCCAATGTCAGTTAAAAAACAAGTGCCTGCACTGGTTTGTTAGACATGGTCAATTTAACTAAGCTAATTCTGTTGAAATACTTATGACACGCAGGGTGAGCGGAGTGAATATTAGACCCCAAGATGCCAGTGGGGACTGTGTTATATTTAATTTTAGGAACCCACACATCAGACAACATCTTTTGCACTTGAGCCAATGCTACTCATCCATAAATTTCGGTATCAGACTTCTCCCGTTCACCCATTTTTACACCTCTGTATCCACCTATGACAGCAGGGAACATCCCAGACATAGACACAACGACTGGCATCAGAGACGGCCACTGATAGGACAAGGTGCCCCTCAGATGCGTCCCAGCATCCTCAATCTGCCCCTAGCAAATAGATCTGGGGCTTTGGAAGAGGTTGACTGACTTTCGACCGAGCAGGTTCTCCCCCCGGAATGTGTGAGTGATTTTATAGAAAAAAGGGCTAAGAACCAGCTAACTAGTGCTCTAGACAACAACCTTACCAAGAGCACTGCTATTGAATATCCAGACCCAATTGTCTCACCCAAACGGCCTAAAGTTTTATTAACAACCACCAGGCCTAGAAATACCACCATCACACAGGGAGTACATATTCTTTCTCCCACACATTCCGATGTTCCCAATTGTTTTAATGGCATCCTGGAAACCCTGGCAACTTAGACAGAGGGAAAATATAGCATTGATCATCGATCATCGATCCTCTGAACATGAGCCAAGTATTGTTATCGGATACTGAAGCTCATCTAGGGAACCATGATCAGGGTAATCCATTAGAAAAGGCTATAGAGACTAAGAGTGTTGCTAATGATCAAAATGACTCAAACAATCTGGAGGGGACCTCAAGATGTGAGGATGTGTATTCAATCATAGATTCTAATATCCAAACAATTAAAACTATTGCGATAGGTCAAGAAAGTAAAGCTATAGTATCTTGGAACATACCTGGCCTAAAACGAAAGCTTGAAGATCCTGATTGGCATAGCTATATAGACAGATTTGATATCTGCCTTTTCCAAGAGACATGACTATGGACACCACCACATAAATTGGGGTATAAAACCTTTTATAAGAATGCAATTCCCAAGAGACCATCGGGGGGCTTGGTAATCTGGATTAAAATTATACTGGACACTCGATCCATAAACTTTAGAATAGACTCCCCTGATCTGTTGGCAATACATTTAAAAGATTGCATTGAAAACCTGTACCTGCTTAACATCTACTATAGACCAATAAGGCAAACATTATATTCCTTGGATCTTGTAGACTCTAGCAATACTATAATTGTATGTGGTGATTTCAACTGAGCTTATGAGCCACAAATTGAACTAGAATGCACCACAGAAGAAGAAGATACAGCTCTAGGCCTTCCCCAACTAGGGCCTGGGCCCGCTAAACCCTGTACTAATGCAGTGCTACAGATAGTACAGTTAACGGTAGAACATCATCTAAGGGCTTGCAATGGAAGGGTAATCAATAATAGGCATGAAATCGCCTCTCTCAATACTTTCAAGCGTGGCAGTACACAGTCTAGAATAGACTATATAATGCACAGTATTCATAGTTGGAGCAGAATAGTGAGCTTCAAAATAGAAATGAGGGACAACAGCGATCACCGACCATTATGCTTGGAAGTAATATGTCATCTATCGAAGGTTATCCAAGCAAATATTGATTCCCATGATATGCAACCTCTAGTAGGGAATGACCGAAGATCTATAAGGTGGCCGAAGATCAAAGGTAGCCTAGAAACTATGACTAATATCTATAACACTTTTTGAGAAATAGTAGGTGCACACTTGGAGTCAAGCAATCGGCCTATTACATCAATGCATACTGCCTTGGTTTCAAAGTTAGAGCCCCTGCTAACCAAAAATAACGTGAAAAACTTGAAATCCAACCTTAAGACAGGACAAAAGGTAAATCCCTGGTACACAACTAAATGCAGGAAATCTAAGTCAGCCTTACTGGAGTTGATAAAACAGGGAAGTGCAGACTCAGTGAGGACCGCCAAGGATGTATACCGGAAAGCACTGGCTACTGCCATGCCGAATTGGGAAGAAAATAGCTGGTTGGATCTTCTAGAGGCAATAAAACAAATAACCAAGCAGAGTTTGGGAAAATTATAGCATGGGGTGGAAAGGACCAAGTACGAAGAACAGAGCATTATCTGGGCTCTGTGACTTGGACCGACCACTTCACTGATTTGACTCAAGGTTTAGGCCCATTGCAGTGCCAAGCAGAGAAATACGGCCTACTGTTATAGAGGGAGACAGCAAGATTCTCGTCTTCTCACTGCAAGAAACGGAGTATGCTGTAGACTCCATTGAACCGGGAAAAGCACCGGGACTAGATAGACTTCCCGGTGACTTATTCAAACATGATAAAAAGGTATGTGTCCCATACGTTAATGCTCTGAGTAATGCAATATCGCCCGGTGCCCAAATATCGGGAATGTGGAAAGAAGGGCAGCAAACATAAACCTGAGAACTACAGACCAATTAGCCTGATAGACACACTCCAAAAAACGTATGCCAGGCAGGTACTGAACAGGCTTAATGACTAGATAGAGTCGAATAGCATACTGTCCCCATACCAGGCAGGGTTTAGATCCAGTACTAGTACAATAGATCAAGTCTTCAGACTCCTGTGTATTATCTGGTAATATGTTAAAATCAGGAAGGGGCACATTTATATGGCATTTGTTGACCTGAGGGCAGCGTTTGACCTTGTACCCAGATGTTTACTTGGGAGTCACTTGAAAAACAAGGTGCCCTCCTGAATTTGGTTAGGCAGCTAAAAAGGTTACATAATGGGAACTATGCTAGAGTCCGCTGAGGTATGAATAAGGAACTAACAAAGCCAATCCCAGTAGAGAGAGGAGTGAGACAGGGTTTTGTACTTGCTCCCACCCTGTTCTCACTCTATATTAATGATGGGGTGGACCACCTACACGACCAAGCAAATGATCCTCCAAGGCTAAATGGAAATTTGGTGCTGGCGCTGCCCTTCGCAGACGACACCATTCTGATATCACTGACCATGAAGGTGCTACAAAATATGTTGAACGGGTTTAATAGATACTGCACAGAAAAGGGCTAAGAAATGAACACAAATACAACTAAGTACATGGCCATAAACCCACAAAAGACCCTTAAAAAGAACCTCATGCTCAGTAATGAGAAAATAGAATATACCACTAATTTTACCTATTTAGGCACATTACTAGACACAAAACTAGCCTGGAACCAGCAAATAAACCACTCAGCCTTAAGGTTAGCCCAAGGTTCAGGGGCAATCCTTAAGAAGTACAGCTCAACTACAAGCAAAGCTGTGACACCAGCACTTGAGATATATAAATGTAAGGTCCAGGCTGCAGCATTGTATGGATCAGAGTTTTGGGGCACAAGCGACATCCGACAAGTTTGCAAGGAGATTATTAGGATTACCCCAATCAACACCACTTGTCCCAATGTTCCACGATCTAAATTTGAAGCGAATAGGTCATCTTGCAACCCTATGTCTACTGCTCTATTGGATACGGCTATGGACTACACCGGAATTACTAGCATACAGAGAAGGTGCACACGAATTACTGGATATTGATACATGTCTTACCTTCCCGTGGTTAAGATTTGTCCGAAAATGGCTGATTGAGTTCAGTCTTGAATCCTACTGGACTAAATCCCATAATTTAACACCAAGTTGTAAAGGCAATCTAAAGGGTATTTCTTGGCAATATATATTGAATGCACTCCACTCTGACCCAAGACTAGGAAGGTTAACATGTGAATTTCTTTCTATTACACCAAGTCCGAATTGCGAGGATTTCCTTGACCATATACAACCGTTCCTAACAAGAATTCTGTATCTAAAGCTAAGATATAACATGTTACAGATCAAGAGCTATACTATAAAATGGGGGGGATCTTGCCTGTTCTCTATGCACTAGATGTACTTTAGGGCCTACAAAAAACATCGAAAACATTGCACATATTTTGTTTTTTTGTCCGGCGTATGATAGGGCACGGAGCAAATGTATTCGACCAGTATGTAATTCGTTGGGATTCAGAAAACATCAAGAGGCGCTGAGGGTACTGACAACAAGTACCCTGGCATGTCACATTGCGCTATCAAGATATTTGTTTATAGTGGGTTTAATAAGGAAGAGAATGGGGCTAAAGTTGTGATATACCAATGACCAAGATAGCTGCAATTGTAAAACTTACCTCTGATTGTATGAATAATTAGACAGTATGCCATGTATATTTTAAAAAGGTTTTATTGAATGAAATTGTTCTACTGCAATTGCCAATTTTATTGAAATTATGTAACATTTGGCTGAAACATTTTAGATTATTTTATGGACATATTTTATAATTAAATCTTTTATGGCCTTTGGACGAAATAAAGAATTTATAAGAGTAAGATTTTTACACTGGACTGCAGGCCTGGCGTTATCTTAAAGAGCAAATGTTTCAAAGGTCAGGCTTCGAGGATGATGATCTGAGAAAGAGGTCATTAGTGTTGTTTTGCGCAATTTGGCTTATTTGGCATATATGGTAGGTGCTCATACAGAGCTGGCTAAAATGAGGTTTAGTTTTCTATTAAATTATTTCATGGGATATGCACCATATTAGATACAATCAAAATAAAAGAACAACAGCGGCTAAACCAGAGATCTCCAACCTTTCCTGTAATAAGAGCTAGATATGCACAATGAGAATCATCTCGAACCACTAATATTATTTGAATTTTAGTAGTGACCGCATCAGATAAGATTACATTAGTGGAAACCGTATGCAAGATTACCAGCAGTGATCACCTCACTGCTGTAGGAATGGTTGCCAACAGTAATGTAAACAATGCTTTGTCAGTGTGGAATGTCTCTACATTGGCACCAAGTTATTTATACTAATAATATGTCTCCCTAATGCCGCCTGATTTATCACTCGAAAAGGTTTAAATACTTTTTGTTAATTCTGCAAACAGCTGCTAATGAGTTCTGAAAACACACACATTTCCATCTTGAATACATACTTTTCAGTTTTGGCATAAATATATAAATTCAACCAAGTTAAACCTTCTTACTTAGTAGGCTGGGATGCATAGAGGAGAGCTACTTACAGGCAACTGGAGAGCTACTAGTAGCTCACAAGCTACTCGTTGGAGAAGCCTAAGCTAGACTAATAAAATCTGCACCTGTTCCTTGCAATTGTTTGCATACAACTAAACACTTAAAATACTGTGAAACAATTCTTTATTAAAATCATGTCCTACAGCTCATGAAAAACACCATTAAACTGAGTTTTTTCAAGCTGTCTGCTGCATGAGGCCATCATTGGCAGCTCACTACTGTAGCCCCAGTGTTAGATAGGCCTAATAGGTCCTGTATGCTTCCATTTTCAGCTTAGTGTACTACCTGCACCATTAACAAGTATTGTGGCTCACATGTCAATGCAGTCAATAATGAATGTAACTATTCTAACATGTATTCACCTGCCTTAGAGGTCTGGGAACTGATTTATCATTTTGATGTGCTTTTTACTCACCGGCTTGAGTGACATTCTTTGTTCCATTTTGTAGGGTTTTCTGTGGGGCTTCCTTAGTCTCAGCTGCTGATGGGGTCTTACTGCTCATCAGCATGAGAGGTGATAAGCTTGCAGTTGTAGTTGATTTGTGGCCTGATGGCCTTTGGTATCTCGTAGTCAGGGCTACCGAAGGGCCTGTCAGCCCATGCTCTCATAATGCCTTTCAACATGGTGTTTGTGGAGGCATTCTCCAGAGCAAAATGCAGCCTCACACAAATACTGTCTGTGCCTTTTCTCCTCCCCACTCTCGCTCTATTTCATGTTTTCTCCAACTGCCATCTCAGCCCTCTGTTCTGCAAGGAAAGTATTTGCCAGATGATTCTTCTGACACTAAAAGCAAGAGGAACTAGGTGCTAGGTGTTAGGTTCTCTTCTGAAACACGCTCCTACCTGCCTTGCAGTGGAGAACCAGTCCATGATTTTTCCTGTGGATGGGTAGCAGAATGTGGGTGCTTGTTTCAAGCGATGTGTTATAAATTGGGTTTCTGGTTGGCAGAGGTATGCACCCTGTCCACGCAGAAACTGCAATCCTTAGTCAGAGTAATTTTAGTACACACTAAAGGTTCACCTGTGCTCACCCAATGGTAGCTTTGCATAGAGCAGTCAGGCTAAACTAAAGGCAATGTGTAAAGTATTTGTGCACACACACAGTAACACAGTGAAAATACCACAAAAGTACTCCACACCAGTTTAAAAAACTAGCCAATGTTTATTTGAGTAAAACAAGACTAAAATGTCAAAAATGCAACATACATAATTCAAGATATGAATTTTTCAAGATTAAATCAAAATGCAGTGCTTAGAAGTCAGTAGCCTAAACTGGGGCTATCTTGTCACGCTTGGCCAGGGCAAATCGAAATGTTCAGTCACAGTACTTTGGATGCTTCGATGCTCAGGAATGTTTGTTGAAATACGGAGGTGATGCATTGCTGTTGCAGGCAATGTGTTGGTTCCAAAGACTGGCAAAGTCATTGATGCATCGATGTCAAGAGCGCTGTGCATCAGTTCTGAGGAGTCTATGTCGAGCCACTGGGCCAAAGGCGATGCGCTTGCTAGAAGCCATGCTGGGTCAAAAATGCTTCAGTGTTGGGGACGGGGCATCACAGACATCAGCAATGCATTATCTGGGGCTCATGCAGCAGTGATGATTCAGAAGTGCTGCGTCCGCAAAGTTGGGGCTTTATTGTAAGTGGAGGTCGTTGCATCGCACCCTCGGTGAGTGGTGTCCACTGCTTCAGTGCAGGCAGTGGCAAAGCATTGGTTTTGCAAGGAATGTGCTGGTTCCAAACTATGCTTCCGGGTTGATGCATTGGTTCCTTGGGTTGCAACACTAAACCCTCACTTCCAAGTGCCCAGTACTGGATTTGGGACCATTTGGCAGAGAACGACACCCAGCAAGGGGACTAGGTGCTGGTAGCAGGATGCAGGTGTAGTCTTTGACATCCCGGAGACTTCGCGAATAGGAGGCACACTCAAACAAGCCCTTGGAGAACCTTTAGAGATGTAGTAAGTAGAGAGTACAGTCTTGTCCTCCCCCTCCTAGGCAAGAAGTAGCAGGCAGCATGCCAACACAGCAAAGCAAGCAGAAAACCATCAGTCCCTCCTGGCAGCACACCAAATCTTCTTTCGGGCAGACTGTCATCAGTTCAGAAGTGTTCTGAGTATATGGTGTCAGAGATCCAGTACTTATAACCATTTTAGCTTTTGAAGCAGGGAGACTTCAAAGAAAGGTCTTTGTAGTGCACAATACCCTGCCCTTTCCTGCCCCTGGCTCCAGACATACTACAGAGGGGTATGTATCTCTGTGTGGGGCCAGGCACAGCCCTATGCAGGTGTAAGCTCCTCCCTCTCACTTTAGCCTCAGGAAGACTCATCAGCCTAGCAATCGGCAATCAGGATATGCAGGGCACATCTCAGCTTCCTTTGTGTGTGACTGTCTAAATGAAATGCAGAAAGCCCAGCTGTCATCCAACCCAGACGTGTATTCTAGGGACAGGCAGAGCCACAGAATGGATAAAGTAGGAACATTTCAAGTTTCTAAAAGTGGCATTTTCAGAACTGCAATTTAAAAACCAACTTCACGAAATGATTTTTTTAAAAATTGTCAGTCCGGAGACGCCAATCTTACTCTTCGTATCTTTTTCCAATAGGAAATTACACTTGCAATGTGTTACAAGGCAAATGCAATGCTAACCCACGGGAGAGATAGGCCAGGCCTTTCTCTAGTGAAAAACTAATTTTGCAGTTTTCCAGGACATTTCCTAACTTCTAAAACACTGCACCCTGTTCATGGGGCTACCTAGGGCCTCCCTAAGGAGTGATTTATATGTAATAAAAGAGAAGGTTTGGCCTGGCAATTCAGTGAATTTGCCAGGTGGACATGGCAGTTCAAAACTTCACACATAGACTTTGCAGTGGCTGACCTGAGTCAGGTTTAAAGGGCTACTGATGTGGGTTTCACAATCAGTGCTGCAGGCCCACTAGTAGCATTTGATTTACAGGCCCAGGGCACATATAGTGCACTGTACTAGGAACATATTATTACATCAAATATGACAATCATGGAGAAAACAAATGCCATTACATTTCAGACACAGAGCACATACATTTTAGCACTGGCCAGCAGTGAAAACTGCCCAGAGTCCTAAAACTGGCAAAAACAAAGTCAAAACTGAGAAGGAATAAGGCAAAAAGTGTGCGGTAACCCCAAAAAAGGGCTATTTCCAACACAACCCCTTACATCCAAAAGTCAGGGAAGACTAGTCAATACCTGGATGGGTTTACCTGCTCAGAGTGATAGAATGTGGTCAATGGCCCACTACCACCCTGTGGGTCTGACTCCTGTCCCCAACAGAGGGAAAACTCTGCCCACAAGGATAAAAAACAGTTAGGGTTTGACAGCTGTTAGTGTGCAGAGCCAGGCTCCAGACCATCTAGAGGCCTCTGGCCTCTAGTTTTTCAAAGGAGGGAGGTAGTAACCTCACGTGCCCGGCACCCTTTTTCCACTTCACCTTCCTCCAGTTCGGGGTGATAACCCTTCAACACAGGGTCTTTACCCTTAGGCTGAACAGGTGCCTTGCAAGACAGGAATTCCAAGTGAGCACAACTACCTGCAAGGAAAACACATACTATAAGTGTTGTGCAACAGTCTGCCTGGCACAGGTCTCCAGCCCTCTGTCTAGGTGACAGTACAGGGAGACACCCCAGGCCCAAAGTGGGCTCACCAGGGTCAGTTTTGGTGTACTGTGACATCAGAGCTGGCACCCCTTATTCCAC
Source organism: Lissotriton vulgaris (assembly GCF_964263255.1). NCBI lineage: Eukaryota > Metazoa > Chordata > Amphibia > Caudata > Salamandridae > Lissotriton > Lissotriton vulgaris. Next base: position 782,239,758 of record NC_141694.1, on the reverse strand, counting down.
TAACCCACTGGCCTTCTCACTGTGGACTGTATCCAACTCCTGCCCCCACCTCTGGGACTCTGTATCCTCTGCCGTGGAGTGTCACTCCCAGAAGCCAGAACCAGAAGGGTGCTTGTGGCAGCTGCCACACCCAGCTCTCCTATCACTGTGGGACTCTCCCCAGTCAAGCCTCCCATGGTATAGGCCAGTTCTCCCTGCTTGGGCCCCCTCTGGGAACAACCCAAGCCTAGGAGCTGGTAATAGGACACCCTGGGCTTATGCCCACCCCACCTCTCCTCCTGCTCTTAGAAGGGACATGGGACCCCCCCAACACAATGCCTTCTTCTGGACCCTGGTGCTAGCCCAGAGGTCTGCATCCTTAGTAAGCTCTCTGGGGTCAAAAAAGTTATGGTCAATCAAGTGCTGATGCAAGTCTGGAAAACAAATACTAATTGTGTGCTCTTGTGTAATAACATTTTACAGCCCCTGATTATAAGTTACCTCAGTTCCCTTCACCCAATCATCCAATGCCTTGCAGAAAGAATCAACCCACTCTACCCATGTCTGAGGGGCAAGCTTCACACTGTCCCTAAACCTTTGCCTGAATCTCTCTAGACTCAGACCATATCTCCTGATCAGAGTCTCCTTCATGGAAGGAGACCTTGTCCCGTCCTCTCCCTCTAGGGTCAGTAAGGTGTCCTTCCCCACACATGAGAAATGCTTCCACAAACTTGCCTTCCATTTACTTTCAGGAATCTTGTGCATTTGCAAAGCTATCTGTAGGCCTCAAACTACCGATCTACGTCATCTCCCACTCCATAATCAGGCACCAGACTCTTGGTTATGTTTACCATCTTCTCAGAGGACACTGAAGATATGCTGCCACCATTTGTGCTGGACTCAGTCCTCTTGGCTTTCAAATCAGCTCCCTCAAGCTCAGCTTGTGAGCTAAAAGCATGTTCTTCTCTTCCATAGCCAATTTCAAATTTTCCACATCCAAATTGAGTTTTGTCAGCTTCAACAGGAGCTTCCTTTCCTCCCACCTGTCGTTCAACTCTGCTGAAGACAGACTTTTAGAGGAAACACTGCTGCTACGTCTAGAGTTTTTTTTCCATTAGTCAAGCTGACCTCCCACCCCACTGACAATGCTTGCTCCTCCAGCCGTCCCAGATACAGACTTTCTTCCCTATACTCCACAACATCATTCCCATCTTTTGGTTGAATAGCTGCATCCCTGGCTTCTAACCAAACCCTCAGCGTTTTTTGCAGCTCCTCCTTTTTAGTGAGGCCTTTAAAAGAAAATTTGAGACTCCTGCAGAAACCTTTGTCCTGGGCCACCGTGTAGGTTTCCAACTTCTCCTGCTCAAACTCCAGTACTGCAGGTGCAGCTGTTGGCTCTCCAGATTGAGACATGGTTGTTGCAAGAACTCAAAAAGGTTGCTAAAGAGAAAAAAAAATAGTGTATTGATACGTAATGATCTGAGATATGGAAGTAGTTTACATCAATCACTGTATGTAATGCACTAATACAAGACCTATCCCACCACTGCCACCAATGTTAGAAATGGGCCATTTTCAACACTCTGGATAAGTCAAAGAGAGGACCAGCACATCATTTTCCACCTTTTCACTGAAGGGCCTTTCCCCGAGCAGAGAATGACCTTCTCCATGTAATCAACTGTGATATTTTCTGTGACATGGATACAACTATGCCTTTTACTATTGATTCTGCCACTGAAATCAACGCTGACTTTAACATTGACTCTGCATTTTCAAATGAAGCAAGACTAAGCTGAGGCAGGATTTTCATTGTGCCAGTGTAGTACTGCAAAATCTCTGGCATTTGGCATAATGTTTGTTATGGAAAATTCGTAATTACTCCATTGTACCACATCGCATAGTTTCAGGTCTCCATGGGTACAAAATCTTAGAGAGGGGGCATGGAAATAACAAGAACAAATAGAACATGGACAGCCCTTGTGGTTTTTGTGGTTTTTAAAGCATAAAATGTGTCCCAGAGTCTGTTTTTGACCTAAAATGTAGAGCTGAATGCCAGATTCACATTGTGCACAATTTCAGACACTGCCTGAAAATTTTCATAATTACACCATGGGAAATTATGTCAAGCTGTTTACACTCTTGCAATAACCTCCCACTTTTCAAGCAGTGAGAATCGGAGGAAACTAGATCCTTCAGGGTTTGAAGCTTTGCATCAAATCAGTGTCTTTGAATTCTTGTCTTGGCTGACACAATTACCGCCATTAACGTCTGTGTTTGCCTCTCTAATCCAACTGCCTCCTCTCATCTGGCCTTTCACCAGAACTAGGGCTTTTGTGGGCTCACTCTGAAATGTTCTTTATTTTCTGTCAATAATTATTTTGGCTAACTGAATTGTCAAGCATCAGAGCTTAGCAGTGCTTTGACCTAGGGTAGCCGAGGGGGACCTTTGGGTGTAAGGGGAGAAGCACTTAGGACTTTGGTCAATAACTTCCCAGCGTTAACCAAATAAAGAATCTTAAGCAAGCCATTCCTTTTGTTCAATCTCAGCTTAAATCCCTTGTTATTATTGTTGCTAACAACTCTACACTGAACTATAGAAATGTTTTAGGATTCATAGAATTCCGATCAGGCTGATTTACCACCTATAAAATTATGACAGGAGGTCTGAGGCATTTGATTGCTCCACTTGCTTCTGGTCACTATACATATTCACATCAAAGCTTTGTTTCTGCATTAATACTTTGCACAAGGCGAACTCCTTCTTCCTCCAGACCAGCTCCCTAGATATTCTAACCTGGTCTAGTTCATTATCTTTGTTGAGTGTTCCGCACTACACAAGAACTAAGGGCCTGATTACGATGTCAGTGATTCTGCTACCAACAGCTCATCGGTGGCAGACCCACCAACATCGCCCCCTGCAGAGCACCCACCGCATTACAATGCGGTGGGCAGAGGCATCTGGCGGAGGGACCGCCTGTCGTTCTTCAGACAGGCTCAAGGAGCCCCTCCGTACGTCAGAGGGTCAGTAATCTCTACAATGAGGGGAGCCCCTGCTCAGGCACTGCTGTAGGGATTACAATGTCCCTTTCCGCCTGCCCTTTCATGTCGGTTCACCCACCACGAAAAGCCTGTCAGAAAGTGACTTTGGGGGCCCCTAACAGGGCTCCCTTTTCACCTGGACCTTTGCAGTGGGCCCTGTGGCGGACCTATGGTGTCCCCCTAAACATCCCTGCACCATGTGGCAGGCCACGCATGGTGCCGCCCCATAGTGCAAGGATGTTTTAAATGTGTATATTTTCTATTGAGGCGTGTGCTGCAGCCTGCAGCACACGCTGCAATAGAAAACATACACATTGCTACCGCCGTGGAGACAGTCGCATCATAATGCAGGTAGCGGGCCCGCCGACTTCTAGTCGGGTGGTCATGCTTCCGCCATGGTGCTGGTCAGATGAAAGTCCAACCAGCATCATAATGAGGCCCTTAGTTGGGTGGTCGTTTCTTCTCTGTTACTGCGTCCATGTTGTGGCTATCTTTTCCTAATTACGTCAGCTACAGAATTATTCTCTGTTCAAAATTCACATAAACTCACCTTATCACGCTTCATAAATCTGACATTTATTCATTAACTTTCATTTGACTCTAGATTGATCAATTCTATACCCGCTACCAAGGTCACGGTTACAAATACAATCTCTTCTACCATTATTGGTTTAGCCTCCTCATTTCATTTGTCTCTGTTTTTACTTCTTTTTCTGGTAGGGAAGCTAATATTTTTCCAAATCCAGAGTCACAGCTGTGCGCTCAGTTCCTACTGACTATCCTGATTGTGCTCACAAGTCAGGCACATCAGTAGTCACAGGTAAGATAATTTTCTGATGTTTCAGATATTTTCTTTGCTATCTTGGTACTCAACATGGCAATTTATTATATCCCATGTTTGATCCTTTGTTGATCTCTGAAAGACCATTAAAACAGTCCGGATGCTCACGATCAACCTCTTCCATGTGGGTGTGGGGATAAAATTTGCATTACAGTGGCTAAATCCCATAAAGAGGATGTAACTGAGAGTTTACTCTTGACATCCATCGAGACACTCCTAATTCTGCTTGGGGCTCCTAAATCGCCCTCAAGAAGCTGCACATCTATTTCAGACAATTGCCTCTGGGGAGAAGTGTCAGGAGAAGACTTCCTCATGATCCTAAACAAGCTCAGGAAAAACATTCTGACAATCTGACACAGCAACTTACTTCTTTAGGTACTCTAAATAATAATGTTTCAAATGGGGAGGTTGACTTAGAGGCACGTCACAGCAAGTTCAAAGAGGCTCAAACTCTGCAGTTAGATCCCTGCTGATACTATTTTTTTTTGACGAGCAACACTCAACATTAGGAGATTCCTGGTGCAGGTCAAACCTAAAATGGTTTCAAAGTTCATAGGGTGTAGAAGGTCATAACCCTTGGGCTACATTGCAAAAACTACTATTGGAGGCATTCCAAGAACTTGATACCCCAGATTTTGACAGAGGTTCAGCTACCAACCATCATCTAACTTAATCCAATACAAAAACAAAGCAGCCAGCTCAATCATTATTTATGCAGGGACGTGTTTGGTATTTTAACTGTTACTCATTTTTGGGGCCCAATAATCCTTGAAAGCATGTATCTCATTCTCTCTTCTCGAGGTCTGATACCTGTGGTTGTCTGCTGAGATATAATGGCTGTTCGAAATTCTTTCAACCACTAAAAGCATTGAATGATAAAGAGTTTCAGCTAGATCCTACAAAATTAAAGGTTCCATTTTTTTAGGTCTCGCTGGTGTTAGCAGCGCATAGCGGTGCTCCAGCGTAAGACCTATTGTTGTGGGTTTGCCGGGAAGGGAGGACAGGGGGTGGGCACGCGCTTTTCCTCGGCGATTTCATTGCCTGTACGCGCACGTCCAGGCCGGCGCTTTGCACATCCCCTGTCCAACATTCAGAGCTAGTCAGGCTTTAGAAATCACGTGTACACGCACACAGAGACACACATACACACGCACAGCTACACACACGCACACATACACACACACAGCTACACCCACACACAGCTACACCCACACACACCCCCCACTACTCCCCCCCACTCACCGGGCTTTTACGTCGCGTCATGGGATGTTCAGGGAGTTGGAGGACCTTCCTCGCTTGCACCGTTATGCCTTGCCTGCTCTCTCCCGGGAACCCCAGCAGTCCCAAAATCCCTGCTTTCTTCTGGGCAACGGTTGCAGCCAGGGCCTCAGGGTTCTGCGCTGCCATCATCTTTCGCTTGAAGAGCTCCAGGAAGCTTCCGTCATTGGCAAAGATGTTCACCCCAGGACCACCGGCGGACCCTTCTTTTGATGCCTTTGCCAGCCCCGCGCCCCTTTTCGGTGGCTTACCACGTTCCTCCTCGTCTGGGTGGACTCCTCCTTCTTGGCTCTCATCGTCGTCAGAGCTCTGCTCCCCGCCATCATTATGCTCGGTACTGCTCCCAGGCCCGGGGCTGCTCTCTCCACCAGAGCTGCTACTGTCCCCAGGGCTAGGCTCGCCACTGGGGTTCTTTTCTTTCTTTGATGTCTGGCGAGAATTAGACTCCTCGATTGAACTCTCGGTTTCCTCCGGGCCACAAAACCTTCTGGAATCTTCCCACCGACTCCACTTTGCCGCCATCTTGGCACCGGACTCGTAGAAGGCCGAGAAGGGAGGGGCGGGAATCAGAAGAGAAGAGCGTGGGGGCTGCCGGGAGTTGTGGACGCGGAAGCTTTGTGGCTGCCATCTTGAAACTGGCAGTTATGCGGGAGAGTATACACGTAGGTACTAAGCAGCGTCGAACATCTTAAAATTGGGCCTATTTTCTTACAAAGTTATGAGGAACAAGGAGCGTTTGGGTACGAGATTGGACCAAATAGATGTTTAGTGGAGGCACGCTACAGGGAGCTGCTATAAGACAACTTGGTCACTCAACATCAGTCAAGTCATGGGTAGATTGATGTGTCCAAACTAAGGAGTACTTCACTCCGATATTTTAGCAAGAAAAATGTGTAAAAACCAGAACGATAGACAAATGAGGGCGAGGCGCGCGCACACCTGACCGCTCGCGAGAAGCCACGCAGTAGGTAATGACCCAGCTGCTCGCGGTGTTTCAAGGGTAACGGGAGCACAATTAAGTGAAATGTGGCGCAAAGAAAACCCTAAAACGTGTTCTGCTAAAAACATTTAGGTCATTTCAGTCAGGCCTTTCTGTTTTTTTTTACAAATTGGGTTTCACCTTCATCTGTCAAAAGGTTTCTTAACTTTTTCATAACTGAAATCAAAATCACTCGAACTCTGATGACATGATGGCATGTGCCTTTTCTGATGTCCTATCTATCATACGTGTAAGTCCTATGCGCCTTGAAGAGTATGAATAGTAAGATGCTTCTGAGTTGGGAGCATTTATGTTAATATTTTTAGATCGATTTTATTTTATTTTTTTAGAAAATATGCTTGCCCGCCGGTGGCTCGTAGGAGCACCCAGGCGCGGTATAGGATGTGGCGGTGCCCCGCTGCGTTGTTCATTAAGTTCACAGTGTGCCGCCTGCTTTTCCCTCGCAGGCTGTGTAGCGTATCAACAGCCTGCAGTTATTTTACTCAAAGACTGTGGGGAAATATCTGCAAATGCATTGTCGTTCTATTAAACACCTCGGATCTCGAGGTGTCAGCAGCCACCACATTAAGAAAACAGTTCGCTGTTCATTTGGGATCAAACACTGTATTTTTTTTGCTACGGTATTTTGGATGCTTTACTGGAACTTTCCTAACCAGAACTATTACAAGAAACTGCGCTCACCCTCACACACCCTCACTCACCCTCACACACCCTCACCAGCATAGCATAAGACAAGTGTAGACAAGAATTCACCTCATTTAAAAAGGACCTCAAGACCTTTTTGTTCCCCCGAGCAATGTAATGGTAGTCTGCCTGCAGGATAGACACAGTCTCAGCGCCAGGATACCCTTTGGGTGGCAGTCGCGCTTAAGAAGTAAATAAATAAATAAATAAATAACAAAACATAGCATAACAAAACATAGCATAGCATAACAAAACACAGCATAGCATAACAAAAAAAGCATAGGATAGAAAAGCATAACATAGCATAACAAAACAAAGCATAGGATAGCAAAACAAAACATAGCATAACAAAACATAGCGTAGCATAACAAAACACAGCATAGCATAACAAAAAAAGCATAGGATAGCAAAACATAACATAGCATAACAAAACAAAGCATAGGATAGCAAAACAAAACCTAGCATAACAAAACAAAGCATAGCATAGCATAGCATAACGAAACACAACTAAATATAAGTGTAACAAAACAAAGCATAGCATAGCATAGCATAACAAAACACAACAAAATATAAGTGTAACAAAACATAACAAAACACAGCATAGCATAACAAAAAAAGCATAGGATAGAAAAGCATAACATAGCATAACAAAACAAAGCATAGGATAGCAAAACAAAACATAGCATAACAAAACATAGCGTAGCATAACAAAACACAGCATAGCATAACAAAAAAAGCATAGGATAGCAAAACATAACATAGCATAACAAAACAAAGCATAGGATAGCAAAACAAAACCTAGCATAACAAAACAAAGCATAGCATAGCATAGCATAACGAAACACAACAAAATATAAGTGTAACAAAACAAAGCATAGCATAGCATAGCATAACAAAACACAACAAAATATAAGTGTAACAAAACATAACAAAGCATAGCAAAACAAAACATAGCATAGCATAACAAAACATAGCATAACAAAACATAGCAAAACACAACAAAGCATAGTATAACAAAACACAACAAAACATAGCATACATAACAAAACATAGCATAGCTAAGCATAGCATAGCATAACATAGCATAACAAAACACAACAAAACATAGCATAACAAAACACAACATAGCATAGCATAACCAAACAAAGCTTAGCATAACAAAACATAGCATAATATAGCATAACAAAACATAGCATAACAAAACAGAGCATAGCATAATAAAACACAAAAAAACATTGCATAGCATAACAAAACATAGCATAGCATAACAAAGCATAGCACAGCAAAACACAACAAAACGTAGCATAACAAAACAAAAAAAACATAGCATAACAAAGCATAGCAAAACAAAACATAGTATAATAAAAATTAGCAAAACAACAAAGCATAGTATAACAAAACACAACAAAACTTAGCATGCATAACAAAACATAGCATAGCAAAACATAACAAAACATAGCATAGCATAACAAAACACAACATAGCATAGCATAACAAAACAAAGCTTAGCATAGCATAACAAAACATAGCATAACATAGCATAACAAAGCATAGCATAATAAACATAGCATAGCAAAACAGAGCATAGCATATTAAAACACAATAAAACATTGCATGGCATAACAAAACATAGCATAGCATAACAAAGCATAGCATAGCAAAACACAACAAAACATAGCATAACAAAACACAAAAAATAGCATAACAAAACACAAAAAAATAGCATAGCATAACAAAACAAAGCATAGGATAGCAAAACTAAACATAGCATAGCATAAAAAAGCATAGTAATAAATTCTTTATTGTTTGAATATTTAAAATCTTACAATATTACCAAATATATAAAAAAAGATACATTAAAAGCAATTACATCCTAAAAATAGTTTGCTAAAATTTAATTAAGCTCATATTTTATAATTTATTCTCCCAATTTTTTAATTACTAGCATTAAGAACCTTACGAAGGCAGCGTTCATGATTATATCATTTGGGTGAAGACAAATTTTCAGTGCCTGCCTGCATGTCCTTATTCCACGTATATTAAAATTCAATTTAAGTAATGTGCGTCTTTCATTACAGAGTCCTGGACAAATACATAAGAGGTGGACAATATTCTCTTCTCCAGCTTGGCAAAGTCTACATAATGTGTTACTCTTAGTGTTTTTCCATGGGGGGAGGTGACTAAGGCCCGGTAGAATTCCAAATCTCGCTTTTAGGAGACATTGTTTACTTTTTTCAGACCAGGGGATTTGCAAGTATTCTTGTACTTTCTTTTTTTGATATCCATTAATTACCGACCATGAATGCTTTCTTTTTGGAAGAGTATCTTTATCATGTACAAGTGATAGGTGGTTTGTTGTTCGATTTACTATTTTTATAACAAAACATAGCATAACAAAACATAGCATAACAAAACATAGAATAACAAAGCACAACACATAGCATAACAAAACATAGCAAAACACAACAAAACATAGCATAGCTTAACAAAAAATAGCATAGCAAAACAAAACATATAATACCACAGCAAAACATAGCATACCAAATACAACAAAACATAGCATAGCAAAACAAAGCATAGCATAATAGAAAACAACAAAAGATAGCATATCATAACAACACATAGCATTGTATAACACAGCATAGCATAGCAAAACATAGCATAGCATAACAACACATAGCATAACAAAACAAAGTATAGCATAACAAATCAAAGCATAGGATAGCAAAGCATAGCATAACAAAACATAGGATAGCAAAACATAGCATAGCATACAGCATCACTCAGCTCCAGCACAGCATCACTCAGGGGCACCACAGCATCACTCAGGGGCACCACAACATCACTATGCGCTACCACAGCATCACTGGATGCCACAGCATCACTCGTTCGCATCAAAACATCACTCAGAGCCACCACAGCATCAATCTGTGTAACCATTCAATAACAACTGGTTCAAATATGTTTTCTCAATGTTTCAAGCTTTATTACAAATGTAACAAAAAGATGTTAATATTTCACTTCTGTTCTTGGATTTTCGTCACAATAAAATACACTGAACATAATCTTCACAAAAGTTATTTACAAAAGTTTAAGCTATTGCCATTATAAATTACAATACCTTTTATTTAAGTATTAATTATTAAAAAAAACTAAAAACCATTGTTATTTGTAATATCAATACATGTAAGTCACGTAAATACACCACATATTGAATTACAAATGCTATAGGTGTCACATTTGCAAATGTTATAACTATTGGCATTGTAAATGACAAAGCTATTAATTTAGCTATTTTCAAAATAAAAAGAAATAAAAAATGTGTCATTTACAATACAAATAGCTCAAACTTTCCTAATGCGAGACCTATTGCATTGCAAATGCTTGTTTTGTCTGCTGATGCTCAAGGTTTGGTAATGACACTTTTGTGATATGAAGATAAGCCTACAATTCAAGTCAAGCATGGGGGACCAAGGCCTGAAAATCAGTCACTGCAATGTTTGGGCTGAAATTAGTTGATTGTAAGAAACATGCCACTACAGTAATTGCCTGAAAATCAAACTCTTCTAAAATTGTGCTATAGTACTCATTGGATCAGTCTTCATTTGCTTGTTTCTGTCCATGAGCAATGCTTATTTTTTACTGTTTTTTGGGTGGTGTTTGACTTATTTATTTATTAATACCTTAAATGTTATTTCTCCATCAGCTGTAAGTTAAGTTTGGGGGTTGTAGAGTAGAGATGTATGTAGAGAGATCACTATTCACACAGTTCAGGTTGAATAGCTTTTGGGAATTAACTCAGGGAAATATTCTGGTTAAATGTTATTCAACCAGAGTATTTTAGTTACTGTGTTCTTAACCAACATAAATGCTGTGTCTGAAAAACCAGAGCAGCTGGAGAGAAAGGCACTAGGTATTATAATATTACAGATTGATAGGATTGGCAGGTCACATGCAATCTTTTTTTTATCTTAAATGCTTCGAATAAAATGTCTAGCCTGGAACGTTGCTGGTTTGAATAGTAAGAAAAAAAGACATTTGGTTCAGGAAGAAATAGCATTGTATACGCCCAATTTTGTTTTTTTTATCCGAGACACATGTTGCCTATGCAAATAAGAACATTTTGGGTCACTTGGGGTTTGGGGTAATAATTTGCTCGACATTTAATGCATCAATAAGGGGGGTTGCTATTCTAAAAGACAAACGTTTTAAAATTGAAGTTGGAAAGAGCAAATGCGATAAGAAAGGGAGGTGGACTATTGTTCAATTATTGATTGAAAAAATTAAATATGTTTTTTGTGTAGTTTATGGATCCAAATTTGATGATGCCTATATTTGTGATGAGTTGAATGTAGAACTGCTGCATTGGGTAGGCAAATTAATTATAATGGGTGATTTCAACTGCATAATGGACTACAAGATTGACACTACGAGGAGAAATGCCCTTTATCGAATGTGGAGAACCAGGGCAGCCATTCTAGAGTTAGGGCGTATTCACAATATTAAAGATGTTTGGCGATCCATTTTTCCTACTATGCCTGGCTACACATATTACTCTGCCCCTCATAGGCTCTGTTCACGTATTGATATGGTTTGGGCTTCGGACAGGGTAATGAGCATTAGTACTATTGAACTCTGCCCTAGAATCAACCCTGATCATAATCCCATATTACTAACTTTTGACACTGAAAAGAACCATATAACACCCCGTATATTCTCTTTTCCCAGGCATTTATTTACCAATACATCATTTATCTCACAACTTAAGTTACATATTGTAGACTTTATCAAGCTTAATCCTAATTCTACGACGTGCCTTATAGTATGGGACTCTTGCAAAGCAAGTATTCGGGGCTTTACCCAACAATTTCTGCATCACCAAAACTCAGAACGCCGTAAAAAAGACAAAGCCATGGTTAATAATATACTCTAGGTTGATTTGCTACTGGCAGGGGCTCTGGGTCGACAGGCCACGAATACAATAAAATTGGAATTACAATTAGGACGGTTGAAGTCTGCCCTAAAAACTACTTTCTGGGATAAGAGTAGTATAAAATTAGATACATTTCAAGTGACACAGTATGAGAGTGGAGATAAAGTTGGAAAGCTATTAGCTTACAAAATAGCTGAAGATCGAGCTAATACTTTGATTAAAAATTTAAGGGGCCCTAATAACACTATAATTGACCAACCAACTCAAATTTTAGAACACTTTGTCACATTTTATAAAAAACTATATACTCCAGAAAATTATCCTACAGTAGCGGCTATCCAGAGTTATCTGGATAATTTTCTAGAAAAGCCTGACCTTCTGGAGATGGAACAACTATCCGATTCTATTAGTGTACCTGAAACTAGAGAGGCAATCTCCCTCTTGCCATCTGGGAAAGCATCAGGAGAAGATGCGATTCCACTAGAAATATACAAGTTATGTTTTGATGAACTTACACCTCTCCTTTATCAGGTCATTAAATTCGTCGGGGAAAGCAAGGAAGCCCCGAGGTCTTCCTTGCTTTTTAAAGAAGGGGAACCACCAGATGAGTGCGGTTCTTACTGCCCCATTTCGCTAATTAATGTGGATGCTAAAATATTTGCAAAAGTGTTAGCTAACCACTTAGCACCTATTATACCGAAAATAGTTAGCCCAAATCAACATGGGTTTGTAATAGGTAGGGACACCACAGCACATATTAAAATGGCTGTGACAGCCTTTGACATAGCGGGAAAAGGAATCCACCCCACTCGGTATGATCATGCTTGATGCAGAAAAGGCTTTTACTTGTGGCGAGTTATGATTGGCCTGGGTTTTAAGGAAAAAAATTTGAATTGGATACAGTCATTATATGACAATCCCGTGGCCAAAATCAGTTATGCTGGTTTACTATCCGCCTCTTTCACCATAGCCCGAGGAACTCGCATGGGGTGCCCTCTGTCACCTCTTTTATTTGCATTATCAATAGAACCATTTCTGCATGCATTACAATTAAAATCTGCCATTGCTCCTTTTAAGTTTGGCCCTCATTTACTGAAGTTCACAGCATATGCTGATAATATCGCCATCTTCTCAACCGATATTGTTAAGGCGATGCAGGGCATTATAGTAGAAGCCAGTAGATTTGGGGACGTCTCTGGCTACAAATTACATTTAAACAAAACACAAATAATTGCGAATTATAAACCAGGGGGCCTCGTTGGATTCTGTCAGTCAGCAACATATTTAGGGGTTAAGCTATCTGCAAATATTAAGGACTTAATAAAATAAATTATGATGAGTTACTCAAAAACACTATAACCCTGTTAAAAAGTGGCACAAACTCCCTTTAAATATTATTGGTAGAATGAATCTGATACGTATGATAATCTTAACTAAATTTCTTTATCTTTTCCGCTCTATCCCCTTGGTATTATGCAACACTTTTTAAAAAAAATTGGAGGGGTCTTTAGTAGTTTTATTTGGGGGTATCGCAAAGTTTACAGATCTATTACTCTTTTAAAAGGGGCCTCTGATGCAGGAGGGCTGAACTTCCCGGATTTTAAGTTATATTTTTGGGCAACATTTGTGGGACGCTTACGACATTTAATTAATTCTGAGGATGTAGATAACCGACCTTATTATCTTACATTTATGTTTAATTCTGATGTGAATATGTTTTATGTGGAGGATTAATGATCCCAATTACTACAAAAGGGTGCGTTTCAAGACAGCTAGAGACTTAGTTAAAATCTGGCGTAATATTCAGGCTTTCTGTAAGATTACCTTTTTCCATCCCAGATTGACTTTATGGGGAAATCCTGGTTTACCGGGTATATTTAGTGATGGATCAACTAATATATGGTTGATGCATGGAATAAAAAGCCTTGGGGATCTGTATGGCGCACAAGGGTTCATGAGCTTTGAAACACTTAGGAAACTCTAAAATATCCCTGACTCTACGAGGTTCAAGTATTTGCAGATATATGATTTTTTTATTCGTAAGATGAAACTACAGAATATTACTGATTCTAGTATATGGGATTGCTTTTATTCGCAGATATGCAAGTCATTAATTAGTGGTTGCTATAAGTGTTTCAATACCTACAAGAACACAGACTACAGTACTCTAGCAGAGAAGTGGAGTAGGATGCTAGGGAGTAATATTACTCCGGCTCTGATTAATTTATCTTTACGCAATATTAACAACTTGGGGGCATATTATCGATGGGGTTTATCTCCGCTTTTTTGGCTTTAAAAGCCAAGAAAGCGGAGATAAAATTATCTCCCTATTACCTAGCTTTCGCTAACACCAGTTAGCGACAGCTAGTAGGAGATAGCGACCATCTTGGGCCCCGCTTTGCATGTCAGTGAAATTTATCACTAATGACATGCAAAGTGGGCGTGCCAAGATGTTAGCGACTGGAAACAGTCGCTAACATCGCTATCTCCTATTACCAACTTTTGGAGATATTCGTGCTAAGCGCGATTATCTCCAAAAGCTAACACCTGCCCTGAGCAGTTCTTAGCCATGTTATCCAATGGTAGGTGGATAACATGGCTAAGAGCATTAGCTCGGTAATGCATGAATATCGCTGACTTTTCAGTGATATTCATGCATTTAAGCCGATTTTTATCGCTTAGGAGATAAACCTTGATAATAGCAAGGTTCCTAAGCGATAAAAATCGCCGCAGCTCGGCGATAAAAATATTGCCGCTAAGCCAACATAGCGATAATTATCGCTAGTTGTTGGTAATATGCCCCTTTGTCTCTTCGTCAAGTTTAAGATTGCTGCAATTTAAAACAACTTGTATGCTCTATCACACCCCAGAAAGAATATCTAAATGGGCCTCTAACAGTATTTACAGTGAACGAACTAAATGCCCTAAATGTGCGTTAGCTGCAGCAGATCTGGTGCACATGTTATACACTTGTCCCAAGATATCAGAATTTTGGGCATCTTTTGAGAACATAATGTCATTGAAGCTAGGGGTCATATTTTCTTTAGATTCTGCTCTAGTTTTATTAGATATTAATGGTAGGAGCACTCCACAAAGATCCCTAGTCACCATTTCGGTGTTGTGTGCCAAACTTATAATTGCACGCGCCTGGATCTCCCCTAACTCCCCACATATTATGGTCACTATTTAACGAAATTCATAGTATGGAACTAGCGTTGGCTAGGCTCAGTGATACTAAATCTCTAGCCAAATTTGATAAGATTTGGGGGTCTTTCCTATTTTAGGTGAAAATTATTTTTTATTTAGTTAACTGTCTTTTTTTATGTTGTCTACCAGCAACGACATATGTATTTAATTTGCTTGGATATAATCAGAACTTGTCAAATGATTTAATGTCAATTCTATATATGCTTAGACTATTCCTTTTTCTTTTCATTGTCTCTTTCTTCATGCTGCATACTTTGTTTTGTTTGTTTATTTTTGTTTCCTGTGTCGCTAATAAAATAGTTTAAAAAAATGCAGTGTCTTGCTGGCAAATGTTTTTGAGGTAGAATTTTGATTTTTGTTTTGTCTTTGGCCAAAGGATTGAGGATGAAATTTGAAGTCTCTACCTATGCCGGAAATTGCCTCATGCAGAGACTTCTTACTCTGTATGGGAATTTTGACAATCCCTTTGATCCATTTTGGGATAGGGCATTACTCAACACTCATCACTATGCACAGGCTAGTGTTGTACGTCTTGTACCTTCCCAGTAAAACTGTGCATTTGTTGGACAACATAAATATCAGGATTGTGCCAGACTGATTCCATGCACACCCTATAGTCCTGCTAGCTCACAGTGCACCATCTGAACCCCTAACCTTACAGGGTAACAAATGTGTGTGCAACCTCAGACCATGATAACCTTGATCCCCCAAGGAAATCATGGTAACAGGTCTATAACCCTTTTTTTGGCTACTCATGCATACCCAAAGAAATACACAAGAAATGCTCAGCCAGGCAATTTTAATATTTATTAAGACGTGATTCTTGTAAATAATATGTGTCCTGTGTTAATCAGTCGAATGCAACTGATTAGCGTGATTAGCATTACTAGAATAGTGAAAAAGATGTACCATTCTACTATTGTGCTACAACAGTGAATATATGCTGCCACAAAAGTACTGTGTTGTGGTATACTTCTACCCAGCATTGCCTAACCTATTTTGTCGAGGGTGGTTAATCTGCCAAATCCTGTCGGGTGGTCTAACTCTCCATTACCTGTAGGTAAGTGTCATCAGGGTGTTCATCTCTATTGTAGGCTGGGCATCCTTCTTCACAGGAGTAAACAGAAATCAGCAGAACTGGAATTCCATCATGCAGCAACCTCGCAGTGTCAGAAAAATGCTCCTCTGCCCAACAATGTGGTGACGCTGTTTATATATTAAATATCCCCATGCTAACATGTCGAAACCCCAGTTTAGGCTGGTATTGTTTATTTTATCATGATAGCTCTATTGCCTCCTGGACAACAAGAAGACAACAACATTTGTGCATTCAACTTTATCCCTTGTATGAAATGTTCAAAGTGTCATCTTAGTGTGCCTATGAAGTTGAAATGTAAGCAATGCAGTTTCAGTGAATATTATCCTGCACAGACATGCAAGAACATGTTTGTTAAATGTCACTGTGTAAAAAAGAAGGCAACTTAAGAAACCTGATTATTTGAAATGGTGGTGTTCTCACCAGACCTATCCTGGCCATGTGACACTAGAGAAAGAGCACACAACAAGATTTGGCAGAGCATGCAAACATCTCTTAATCTGGTGGATGTCTGGTGATAACATAACAGAAACTGGTAAGCTTGTATTCATTTCTATTCTATTCATGGGGATTTCTAAAGCGCATAGCTACCCAGAAGGGCCTCCCAATACTATGACAGCTAAGATATAGTTTATTGATGATTGCAAAAGGCTGTAAAAGAGCAGTTTTTTTCGGGTTCCTGAATATTGGTTCTGATTTTGTTTCCCTTAAGTTCTGTGGGAGAGCATTCCAAAGCTTAGGACCAGGAAATCGAAGGACCATCCTCCACTCCTGGTCCTCCTGATCCTAAGGACTACAAACAGCTGTTAGTTGGTGGACTGTAGCGTTCTAGCGGGGCTATAGGGAGTAAGTAGACTTTGGAGAGGTTTGGGACCCTTTTTATGCATTGCTCTGCGGGCCATGAATAGTGTCTTAAAGTGAATCATTTTAAGCACTGGCAGTCAGTTCAGGCTTGCCTGAACAGCATTTGGGAATGATGTTTTGGAATATTTAAGATATGCACTGCTGCATTCTGTATGACCTGGAGCCTTTTTATGACTGACTAGAGACTGCCCAAGTATAAGGAGTTCCCATATTCAAATCTTAAAATGACTAGGCCTTGTGCTATTATCCTGCATGATGGTTCTGGGAGCCATCCAAGCCATTTTCTCAATGCCCTGAGCATGCCAAACCAAGTTGCTGCCAACTTGTTGGCTTGTTTTGCCATTGACGGCTTGTTGTCGAACCAAAGGCACAGGTTTTTGACTTCCGATTTCTGAGGGGGTTGACTGCCAAGAGACTCAGGCCAATTCCATTCTATCCACCTGGAGTGATTGTTTCCCCACAACCAGCCCCTCCGTTTTCTCCTTGTTTAGTTTCAAACTGCTTGCCACCATCCACTCCATTATGCATTAGTCTTCTTTGCATACTAATGTTCCAGAATTGACTTTCTGAATCGTTTCTAATTGTAATCACTGACCACATTATAATTTCTAACAGACAACGCAATCATGCCTGTACTGTTCTGCCTTTTATGGATGAATAGTGTACAATTCTTGCTGTCTACTGAATTTATCAAATGACAGTCCTTATTTATTATATATTTTTAGATGCACCTACCATTGCACTGTGCATACAAATTACAAAAAATAGCTAAAGTTTATAGTATTTCTTTGTAATCCAATATATACACTTAGGGCCTAATTCAGATGTGGTTAGGAAAGCATTCCCACCCAGGGCCTGATTCTGATGCGGTTAGTAGTGCCTCCTACCAGCCTTAGCTCTTTGCAAATCAGATTGGGAATGTGTCTTCCCAACTGAGGGCCCAATTATGATGCAGTTAGGAACATATGCTCCCATGGGAGGTAATGGGAGTCCAATCAAATTGTATCAGGAGGCATTCGGATGCATGGAACTCTGTCGGTCGGACTCTCCCGATCCGAGTGGTTCTTAAACCATTTCCAAAACGATTCGGTCAGGAAGCTTTCCAACCTGCATCAGAATTGGGCCCATAATGTCATATTTAACTTCATTGTTCACTTTCAGAAAAAAATTACAGAAACCTTACTTTACTTTACTCTTTAAACAGATTCATTAGCACAGAAAAACATTCATAAGCCCCAATAATACCGTATGTACTTATATTATAATATATTATAATTCTCTCCGAAATCTAAATTCAAAACACTTTAAAACAAAAACAATTATTTGGAATACTGATATTTTAAGGTGCAACCTAATTATTGTTTCACAGTGGCAATACAATAGGAAATTCTGACATTGACATTGACCTTTACATTTTTGTTTACTTCATAATATTTGATATAGCCGGAGTAAAGGTCTTATTCATTGTACATTCAATGGAGAACTCTACTTTGACTACCAAGCTAAAAACCACTTTCACATGTCTGAGTCCAAAGTACAGGCACAGTGCTGTTAAAAAAAATGTTTCTTTAGTTAAAACGCAAAACAGCTTATTTTGCATTTTTTGTCTTTTACATCATTTCATGTACCAAGACAATGATCAAGTCTACCACATCTTCTGTGGAAAACAACTTTGACACTCGAATTTAAAAACTGCTTCTTATTTCTTAACAGGCAAATTTCAAGATATAATGAAACTTAAGGGACCCTGGTGTGATTTTTCCTATGATCTCTTACTCCCTTTAGAGGAGACAACTTTTTACTGGAGTTCCAAATAAATCCAAGAATGTCTGTATCCAGAGAGACACAAATGATTCTTTGGAATATCTTTAAGTGGTTACCATTCAACTTACAAAAACAAAAATTGAGTTTACAGCATTCACTTGCACAACGTATGTCTATGTGGGCAATTAATTATCCTTTACATTCGACTCTCACATTTTTCACCCATAGCATGGTCAATCATCGCTCATGATTCTTTTCATTCTTCCCGAAAAGCTTTGTATATCCTCATAATTAATGAGTAACACTCACTTGTACCGGTGTCTCTATAAAGACCACACTTTAGATAGTTTGGTTTTAATGCAAAAATCAACATTAAGGTAAGAAATAACTGAAAAATAAGCCCTATCTTTAAATGGTAGCCTGAAAGACATTTTATATTCCACCAGAATGTAATCTCTTAAATATGTAAGAGCCACAGTGTCTCTAATATATTTTTTATCGTTCTTCAAATAAATCAACAATATTTTAATTTATAAACCATGAAAGGCAAATGTCTTCTTTGAATCTTAAGGGTAATTCCAGTACTTTTTGTTTTCTTTAAACGCATAAGGACGGACTGTAAGTCATAATGTCCAAACATTTATTAGTATAGGACACAAACCATACTGTGCTGAATCACTACAAATAGGCAAACTTTAAAAATGGAGATACCAAAGTTACATCACCAAATTCAGGCTCTTCATGACCTACTTTGTACATTCATAGTTACACTTGTAATGCAATATAGAGGGGTCTTCCATACCAAGGCAAAAGTAAGGAACAAAACTGAAGAAGATTAAAAAGATATTGCAAATATTGTGACTAAATATACCACAGGTATCTCCCTATAACGTACTCTACATTCTTCAACCTTTAGAATTAGGGAGGGGATTGACCTACTCAGATTTTTCTTATATTTCTTGTTGACTAAGGGATTCATTGGTCTTCTTCTTGTGCTAGACTTAATATTTGATATTTAAAGAGGGATTACTTCCTCCTACATTATCTTGTTGTTTAATCCTTTTCCCAGATGTGTAATTGAAAAATCTGATATTAGTCTCTCAGGGTATGAATCACAAATGTAAACGTACACTTTTGTGTAAGTTAACAATTGTTTCATATTCAGGAAGGTATTTTGCTAGTTGTATATTTACACAACTATCTTTTTATGTGCGGAGAGTGAGAAATGTGGTTGTGGGTCGAGGAGGGTGAAACCCTACTCAAGCAAACAATAGCAGAACTGCACTTCAAATAGTGCCTTTTGCAGATGAGACAATATTGCAATTTCAAGAAATGACACATGGGAAACAAACCATTTGCCACATAAAGATTCTCTAGAGGTGTACGCAGATGTCCCTCTAAAATAAACAAAGGTCCTTGCTTTACAATGCTACTATACTTTAGGATGCTACAAGAGGTCTCATAGATGTACCCAGTTAAAACTGACACCACCTGTCCCTCAATCTCAGAATACTACTGAATTATAACAGAGCCAAACTCCTTGAACTTGTCCTTTAGTTGAAAGAGAAAATGAAACAGAAAACATGACTTTGCTTTTGAGCACACATATCATGGCGAGGGTGTGGCTCCACAAAATACATTGTCAAAGGAAAACAAGTGAACCCCAATACTAGAACCAGGGGTAACTATATATATATATATATATATATATATATATATATATATATATATATATATATATATATATATATATATATATATATATATATATATATATATATATATATATATATATATATATATATATATATATATGTTACAAAGACAATGGTTCAAGGTGGCCAAAGAGGTCCAATGAAAAAGTGTGTGAGTTGTGAAAAGGTTATTTTTAACTAATGTGCCTGTATTTTGTGGGCATATAGGCAATTCATGCCAGTTTCCATTTTGTAGGAAGTCTTCCTACAACATAGAAAATTCAATTATTGTAAATAATTGTTTCTTAGGAGTTTCTTCTTTCTGTTGTCAATGCGATGTACATATCTTAATAGTCACTTTCATTTGTCACAACACTCTTGCTGTCACTTTGTGTGAGTGCCTGAACTATATGTAATATGTTATTCCAATAAATGTGTTTCATTTAAACTTCTCCTGGTCCCTGCTGAAATGCTTACCTTATTGTCTCTCCTGGAATGAATTGTCTATATGACCACACAAATGCAGGCATATTAGTTCAAAATAACCTTTGCGCAACTTGCACACTTTTTCATTGGACCTCTTTGTCCACCTTGAACCATTGTCTTTTTAATATTCATAAAATACATTTGCATATAAGGTTAAAATACTTTATACAAGGGCAGGGTGCATGCGAAGGGCTTAGGGGGCAGTGGAAGGGGAGAGAAATGCAGATTGGTAGGGGTACTAAGTGAGTGAAAACTGTATTTTTTTCAACTTGGCACCATTTTTTAACACTTTCAAAACAGAACTAAGAGTGCATGTGGGTTTTTTCCTGAGTGTATGAAAATATTCTTGGTGCAATCCGAAAGACACCTCACCATACCCGACTGAAAGCACCTGTATCCAACTATTTACCAAAAATAAAAATGTATTGGCGGGGTTTAATACAACAAACACCTCCCCTGAAGTTACACCGCTGGGTTTTCATAACTTTTATAAGACAGACCTGAGGCAAAAAATGTCAGGATTTGCAAGTCAATGCAAATTGGTATTTGTGTTTGTTTGTAGGAAAAAGTAACACAAACCAGCGTGAAATGCTGCTTTGTGTTTCTCTGCTTCAGAGGGCTGTTCCATGCAAAATATTTCAGCCATTCCAAACAGCTTCCTTCATCCGAGCAACACATATGTTTCAAACAAAGGCCATTGTTTCACTACAATTCTATTTTTTTGTTGCAGTTTTATGTAGAGCGAAATCAACCCGAATGTTTTGGAATGCTTTACATGAGCATCAGTTACAATGAACAAGGACACATTTGTATATTTTAGTCACTGGAAGATTGATTTGCACAGAATCACAGGACGTTGATCAAATGTAAAGACTCAAACCTGGTTCCCTAGTTTCAAAGTCGGCAGCTCTGGTTGTAAGGCATCATTCTCTCCCTTTTTAAGTCTGACTTGACAGTGCAACTGTCACCAGGCTTTATGGGATAAAAGAGCTTTCAGTGTACTACTGAAAGAAGGACATATGCTTCGCCCACATCTTGGTCCCCCTCAGTAGATGATTGATTGGACTGAAGTAGTGGGCTTATATTGCACTTTTTGGTTCATGGCAAACTTTACACTCAATGCAAAAGGAGCTGGTTATCGGGGCAAGCCAGATGGCTGTAGTCCTGATCTGTTTATCAGGGAATGTCACGATAAAGACAATAGGTCTGATTAGTTTATCATGAAAAGTATAATAATCAATTCATTTAAGGAGGGGTTATAATGACTCTGAATGAAAGCCTGCAGAAAAGGATTTTGATAAAGAAATCTGATAGATTACTTTAGTAGGCATGGATTTTTGGAGTTGTTTATCCCCCTTGACAAATCCTTGGTGTAAAAGATTTGCACAGTAACAATACTTTCTAGAATCGCTTTAGAATGTCTGAATCTGAGAGCCTAAATACATCAATGACCCATAAAGCACTTTCATTCATAAACCATGCATATTTGCTATCACTAATGCTTTATTCAAACTTAGGCCACGGGTGCATATAGAAAATGTAAGTCCTATCTTTTAGTTTCAGGAGTTGTATAAACCCAAAACACAATACAGATTGCATGGGAGAAGGGCATATTGGAAGCCTGTGAGTCTACATGCTGAATACACGGACTATAATAGCACACAGAGGGCTATATTATCAAGAACGGCATTAAAATGTTCTGGTGTAAACATGGGCTGCTATTGGAATTCTCAAGGGCATATTATCAAGCCCATTATCGCAGCTTTAGCGGCAGTTTCCTGCAGCTAAATCGGCGATAATTTTAACGCCATTCTTGATAATGTGCCCCGGAGTCTCCTGCGCCTGGCGGAATGCACCAGACTTAGGGACATATTATCAAGAACGGCGTTAAAATTATTGCCGATTTAGCGGCAGGAAACTGTCGCTAAAGCTGCGATAATGGGCTTGATAATATGCCCTTGAGAATTCCAATAGAAGCCCATGTTTACACCAGAACATTGGCTTCTATTAGAATTCACAAGGGCATATTATCAAGCTCATTATCGCCGCTTAAGCGGCAGTTTCCTGGCGCTAAAGTAGCGATAATTTTAACGCCGTTCTTGATAATATGGCCCTTAAATGTTCACAGACCAAAATAAACATGGATAAATACTAATAAGACGAAAACAAATAAAACATGGATACCTTCAGATGGAAATGTAATAGAGAAAAAACATAAAACTGAGGCTGCGCACAATCTCAGCTGCTCCATAAGGGTTATATAACTCAAAGTGCCTGTTATCAACAAATATTACTTCCCATGTGTCCATGAAATATTTCTTTGCATTAGCAGTTTGAGTGATACCCTGATGACGGTCATTACTATACCAGTGACGCCTTTCATTGAAGCTGTTTGAATGAATTGCTCTTCTTTGCACCGATCTAATGGTGTAGTTTCTCGTTCCCTGTGGCGAGGCCCAAGCCAGGGGCGTGCACTATAATCTGAAACCGCGTCACTCATGATGTAATAAGAATGAGACATACAGCTCTCGGCCCAACTTTGTGCTGGGCCCACACATCTGCATCACTTACGTTAAAGAATTCTGCTTGTGATTCAAGTTTGCGTTCCTTAGTTTGTGATGGCTGGAGGTGATGTATCTGCAAATGAAACCCTGGTTGACAAATCGCGGTTTCCACAGCACTACCCCGGGCACTACAATTTGCAACTTACACTACGCACACGATCCGTTTAACTCGCTATGAAATGCGAAGGCATTTTCCATGAGCATCGTCTTGGTTCTAGTACGAAAACATTTCCTTCATTTATATTGTGGTTTTCATCACAGGCTTGGGAATAAGGGACAACATAGCAAAGTAAAGGGATGAATGGATGAAGTAATTTGAAGGCAGGAAAGGAGGCGTAACAGGTTAAAAAGAAGTAACCATTTATTGGAAGCACGACAAACAGGAAGAGCCTGCTCCCATCCATGCAGCGCTCAACAGACACAACCTGCAGAGCGCTTTGAAAACAGCGTTCCACAAAAAAAGCAATACCCTGATAGTACTGAAAATACAACGTATGCTACAATGATTTGTCACAAACAAGTATCTTGACAAAAAGAGAGTAAACATGTCAAATATGCAAAACAGGTCCAGAGAGAGGAAATAGCACCAGTGTCTGCAGCGAGAATGCCAAATTCAAATATCTGTGAGGAGGCTTTCTTGGCCCTCTCCTGGTGCGAATTTTCTGTATATCTATATACATATGAAGAATGAACCCTTTGTCCTAGTCAGAAAGAACAATACTTAGAGTTCTTGGCCAGGCTTCCCATTTTCCACCACTGACTACCTTCAACCCTCACAGCATTGTCCTTAATTTCTCAAATGAGCACTGGTTACCAGTGCTGAATAAGAGCTGGTGGTTGCAGGTAGGCACTCATGTTTATGCACCAGTACTTTTTTTTTCCATAACCAGACGAGGACCGAGAGCAAGAGAGAGAAAGACACGGGTGAGCCGAATATGCAGGAAGTGTTGGGTGGTGGATGAAACGAATGAGACCAAACAAGACTATTGTTAGACCCGGCACCTTGGCGTGAGTCTCCCTTCCACTTTTTGCTGATGCGCCTCATCCGTTTTGCTGGTGTTAGCTGCTCAGAGCACTGTGCCACTGCCAATCAGTGCCACAGTGCAAGTGCTCCCGATGAAAAGTGTATACATTGATTGGCGTCCATGATTGGCTTATTTGGTTTACTGTCAGTCCCCAGTAAAGTGCGCCAGGAGTGCCAGGGCTTGTAAATACAAATGCTGCTGGTGGTCTTGCAGCACTGGTTGTGCCACCCACGGAAGCGGCCTAGTAAAATGTGTCTAGGGTCTGCCATTGCAGAACCTGCGTGCAGTCTGGTACGGTCATGCTGACTGCACAGGTGCACCTACTTGCCAGTCCCTAAACCTTTCCTTTACTTCATGTGAGTCACCCCTCTGGTATGCCCAAGGGCAGGGTGCTTTGTAAGCATAAGGTAGGACAAGTCCTGATGTGTGTGGCATGTCCTAATAGTGAATTACACCCATTTTCGTTTTTCACTATTGTAAGGCTACCTGTTCTCATAGTCCAGAATGGGCTGCTGGAATTATTACACTCTATAATCCTAGCAGGCTCAGGGAACACGGTACAAAGTCAAGTTTAGTATGCCTGAACTCAAAATAATGAAATACTTCTTTTAGTAAAGTTTATTTTAATATCCTGTGTTTGCAAATGCTACTTTTAAAAAGTTAGCATTTGCTTGTCAAACTATTCCAGCCCGCCTCTGCCAGGATGTGTATCTGCTGTCTGGTTTCTGTGAGTGACAGGGCTGGGGGAATTCCAGGAGATAGTCTGGGCTACCAGGCGGTGAATAGAGAGATTACACC
Source organism: Lissotriton vulgaris (assembly GCF_964263255.1). NCBI lineage: Eukaryota > Metazoa > Chordata > Amphibia > Caudata > Salamandridae > Lissotriton > Lissotriton vulgaris. Next base: position 782,214,506 of record NC_141694.1, on the reverse strand, counting down.
AGGATGGGTGGGAGGAGTGTCCCTTGACTCTAAATAGGGCTGCGCTCTGCCACCACAATGCTGGCTCCACCTCCTGCAGAGCGTCTGATGTCTCTGCCCTGCTCACTGAAAGAAGCCAGAGTCGCCACAACAGAGTGCTCCAAAACCAGGTTGAACTAGGCACAGGCCCCCTGGCCAGCAAAGACAAAAGAAATGTAGTATAAAGGTAGGAGCCCTGCTCCTAAGAAATCAGATCCTGATTACGCCAAGACGAAACTCTGCCCATAGAGCAGGACCTGGGAAAACCGAATGGAGGACTACTGTCTCTAGCCTGAGAGACTGGCCTGTGGTGGGTGCCTTGCTGCAAGAAGGAGAGACGACGAAGACTTAGAAAGACTTTATTTCAACTTGGGCAATCTCTGACAAAGATCTTCAAGGACTTGCGTCTGAGCCTGCCCCCTGAACTGCGCCCCAGGAACATTGGGCACGACCCCACTGAAGGGAAAGCTGCTACTGGTGCTGCCTGTCTCTGCAGCGCTGACTAAGGAAAGCTGAGTGTGTGGTGCCACTTCATCGCGCACTCTAAAGAACCTGGGCACTTCTGTCCCGCCATGCAACGCGACTTCTGCCTGATTATGCCGCAGTTTGCAAAGTAAGGACCAGCCCCGTCTGGCCCAAGCACCGTGACTGTTGCCCCTCCGAGCCGTAGCTCCCAATGTAAGAAAGGACCTGACAAGTCTGAGCATCGCAACCCTGTGGCCCCCGAGCTGTAGCTCGCAAAGTAAGGATTGACTCTTTGCCCTTGTTCGCTTCCACCGTGAGGCGTCCTGGTGAACGCGCCCGCTGCTGTGACTGAGCAGCCGAGGCGCGTGGTGTGGTTGGTGTCCGTCCCGTACTTAGGATCATACTGCCCGCTCTTTTCATCACCGTCTGCCACTTCCCCCCTTCAGGATCGAAGCGGACTCTGCATCCACGAGCCGGCAACCTACAATGCATCACTGCCCAACGTACTGGAACTACTGCCGAACATTAGCGCCACAACAAGGAAGGCACCGTGACGTAGGACGCCTGGCCCCGGCATCTTCCGCCCTGAACTCTCCCCAAGAATCCAAGGTACTGTGAAGTGCTATGCATAGTGTGCCGCGCCCAGGACTGAAGTGTCCACGAGGTGCATCTTATTTTGGAAACAACGTGCTTTGTCGTCGACGCTCGAAGCGCACAAGATCGCTACAACCCGCACAACCTTGCTGAAAGACATTCATCAAGAACTGAACTTTGCACCTAAGTATTGTGGAACCGCTTTTAAAATTACTGGAACAGATTGAAAGTTTCTAAGTCTGTATCTAAAGCCTGCTTAAGAGTTTAAATATAAAGAGTATATTTTTACATAAGATCAGCCTTGTGTCTCTCTGTGGTGTGCTGATTGATTACTGTGTGTATTATTACAAGTGCTTAACCATACATACTCTGGGGATTAGCATTGTCTGCTCACGCCACACCGCCAAGAGGGTGAGCAGGGGTTATTTCTAGGAGTACTCCTTTGCCCTGATTAGAGGAGAGGGTCTCTGCTTGTCACAGGTGCATACCTGTGCCAACCAGAGACCCCCAATTCTAATATTGGAAGGCAGCGGTAAGGATCACAAATTTGCATTTGTGGTATATATACGGTGATTGTTGACCATTGCATAGTGAGTACAGTCCAGTAACGCAGCCACATACTTTTTGACTTTTTAATTTTTGCTTTGCTGGAAGAGATCCCCTGTGTTTGAAGTCATGCCTGGCTCAAACAGCGTAGAGAAAGCAGCATCGGAATCCTCCGAAGTGATGGAGGTAGAATGGGATGAGGCAAAGTTGGACAGCTACAAGAAAGCCGAACTGAGGTTCTTCTGCAAGAAGTTCAAAGTTCCACATATGGGATGCAAGAACAAGCCAGATCTCTACAAAGCCCTGAAAGCCTGGCTTGAATCAAAAAGTGTGCCTGAAGATCTTGTGATAGCTGAACCAGCGGAGAGCGCCCATAGCTTTGGCAGAGGCCTGTAGCCAGAGGAGCTGGCCGACAGACAGGCAACCCAGGATCATGAAATGAAGCTATCAGAGTTGAAATTATATGGCCAAATGGAGCTAGAAAGCAAGAAGATGGCTCTGGAAGAAAGAAAAAATCAGATGGAGCATGACATGAGAATGAGGGAGTTGGAGCTGAAAGCCAAAAGTTTCGAAAAAACTCCCTCTGGTGGCAGCGCAATGCCGGTGCAGGAAGAGTCAAGGGTATACATGCCGAAGGATGTAGTAAAAGAGTATTTTAAGAATGATGACATAGGGCAGTGGTTCAAGGCCTACGAGGTAGCCATGTCCTCCCACCGGGTCCCTGAGAGAGATTGGGGAGCGGGGTTGTGGGGGCGGTTCCTTAGTGAGGGGCGGGATACACTCTTAGATTTGCCCTCTGAGGTCTATAACTCTTATCCCCACATGAAGGAAGCTTTAATGACCAGGCATGGGTTAACTCCTAAATTGTATAGGCAAAGGTTTAGGGGGTGTACAAAGATTCCTGAGGGTACCTATGTGGAGTATGTAACCTTTTTCTGCAGAGCACTGGATGGTTGGGTAAAGGGTAGCAAAGTGAATAATTTCCAAGGTCTCTTTGATTTAATTGCATGGGAGCACTTGTCCAGTAATTGTTTTCCTGAGCTACGCCAGCATCTGATCGATAGCAAGCTGACTAACCCTAGGAAGCTTGCTGAGGAGGCGGACCACTGGCTCAGCACCAGGGTCCACAAGGGTCCAATGGGAGACTCAGCCAAGGGTGGGCAAGGTCCCCAGCAGAAGGGTGGGGGGGGAAGGGAAAACAGAAAGGGTTCCAAAGAGGCCACAAAAGTAATCCCCAAGGGAACCCAGGGAAAGGTTCTCAGCCTCTCCCACCCCTGAAGCAGACCAGGGCCCCAACAGGTAACCCTGTTCCAAAAGGGCCCCCGAAATGTTACAAGTGTGGTGAAATGGGTCATTTTGCCAGTGATCCCATGTGTCGCCAGTATATGAAACCAGCACCCACTGGTGCTCCACCCCGGCAGATGGATAGTGTAGCCTTTGGGGAGGAGGTAGAAGTCCAAGGTGGGTGGGACCCCGTTCAGATGACCCTAGTCTCGCTAGGAGACAGTGAGATGGTCCCTGAAAACTACTTACCGTCTAACACTAAGAAATATGGTCAAGTAGTGACCGTTAATGGGAAGAAGGAAGAAGCTCTTCGAGACACAGGTGCCAGTGTGACTGCAGTCCGGCAGCACCTGGTATCTCAAGAGCAGGTTGTACCCCATGCCTATTGCCGTGTTGTCAATGCTGACAACATAGAGAGCCGTTGTCCAATACCTCAAGTTCCCTTTGAGTGGGGGGGTCGCTCGTACTCTGCAGGTTGATGTGATAACTGCCGTGCCCGTAGACTGTCTGCTAGGGAATGATTTGGAGAGCTCCCCTTGGGAAAAGATGGAGAAGACAGCTCACCTGTGGATGGTGGGTTTACCCGACTGGGCGTGCGTGACCACCAGGTCAATGGCAGCCAGTAGGGGTGTTCAAGAGGTCCTGGAGCCTGAGGGAGAGGCCCGGGAACCAGCCTTAGAGGAAGGGCGCAGGTGGCGCGGGAGACCGGCCCCTGAAGTTCCCATGGCCCAGGAGAAAACAGACCCTGAGGGGGATGCCCTGGAGACTACCGGATTCTGCAGAGAGCAGAGAGAATGCCCCTCTCTCATGGATATGCGGCAACAGGCTGCAGACCAGGTCAATGGTGCTCAGTCCGGTATACATTTCATCTACTGGGAGAATGACCTCCTGTATTCAGAGCCTAAGGTTGCTCAACCTGGGTCAGCCCGTGCGCTGGTGGTACCCCAGAAGTTCAGAGCCTTCCTACTGGGGCTGGCTCACGATGTGCCATTAGCAGGGCATTAGGGGTAGGACAAGACCTATGAAAGGCTTGTCACCCACTTTTATTGGCCTCAAATGCACAGGAGCTCAGATGCTCATTGTAGGACCTGCCAGACTTACCGGGCAAGTGGTAAGAGTGGGAGGAAGCACAAGGCTCCTCTCCAATCCTTCCCCGTAGTCAGTACCCATTCCAGCGAGTGGGCATTGACATTGTGGGGCCACTGGAACCCAAGACAGCCATGGGCAACAGGTTAATCCTGGTCTTGGTGGACCATGTCACCCGGTACCCTGAAGCCATCCCTCTGAGGACAGTGATGGCCCCGTGGTGGGACGAGCACTGATGGAAATTTTCTCCTGAATGGGATTCCTTCTAGAGGTGGTGTCTGACAGGGGCACCAATTTCATATCAAAATATATGAAATCCCTTTGGCAAGAGTGTGGTGTAACTTACAAGTTTACCACCCCTTACCACCCCCAAGTAAATGGGTTGGTTGTGTCAAAGCCCAGCTCACCTGAGTTTCTGTTCAGTTCTGATGGAGGTTGAAAACAGTCCGACCCCACCCTGAAACTGCTTGTTCCAGCACACTAGTTTTAAAACAGTGCACTAAGAACCAGAATTTCAAGGGAAGGGGGGAAGTGGATAAAATAAGAAACCGTTCTTGCGTTTCCACTGTAGAAGAGCTGCTAAAATCTGCGGCCCTCTCTAACTTCTGTAGAAACTGGTGCCTAATGAAACATAAACAAAGAACAGATAAGTGCAACCTATCCCTAAATGTGTTCCTGACTAAACCTTAATCTTATTAGAAATTCTCTTCTAAAAGTACCTCTTGGATTCTGGTCTCAAGCTTCCAAGTTTGGAATGTGTTACTGTTCTGGGATGTGCTTTCTATTACTGTAAAACTTTGGTAAAATCAAACGAATATCATTATCAGAATTACCAATGTCTAACATTCACCTTAACATAACTAAAGCCTAAATTCCTAATAGCAAACTCACTTTTCACATATTTCCAGACTTTTTATAAAACAAATACTGTACTTTTACATCAAAATACAGCAGGTAATTTGTGCAAGTCCTTGATTTACTGTTTGCATTGCTGTCAATGGTTTCCTCTGTTCGATTCTTAAAAAAGTTCCATGTAAAACAATATTTATTTCCCAAAGTTCCACAAAGTATTCTTGTAACAAAGGGTTTGAACCACAAAGTTCATGGGAGATATCTTGTTCCAAATTGTCTTTACATGAATCCAGAAATCGCCGATAAAGTTCTTTCAGCTAATAAAAGGTTTTGCACTTACTTGTTGCTGAAAAGGGATACTGATCAGTCTAACCTTGACCTCTTTCTCTTTTGCAGGTCGTTTGCAGTGGACAGAAGAGGGGCTGAGGCAAGAAGTAGCCGGAAACCAGAAGAAGGAAGAGCCAGAAGCCGCGCCCATTGAAGTCAATGAAGGCCTGGAGAGAGCAGGAGTGCCAGCACCGAAAGATCTGTTCTCAGGTAAGTGGGAGGTAGATGAGAAAAAGCACTGGGTGAGGCTCAGGGGCTGCCTTTTATAGACAGGGCTGGGTGTGGTTCGAAGAGCTGGGTGTTGTTCGAAGAACTGGGTGTGGTTCTCACAAGCAGGTGTGCAGAGCTTCAGTTATTATGCTAATAAGTTGAAGTAACACATGGCCTAGGGAGGAGTGTACTTAATAAGCCTTGGTAAAAGCAAGGTCCAATGTTTTCTAAATAAGCCTTGGTAAAAGCAAGGTCCAATGTGCAAACAAGACAGCAATGTCCAAACTAGTGAATACATTGAGCAACATACACAGAAGTCTTAGGGAGGGGCTGAGATAACAAGAAAGGCTTTCAGTAGTATGTTTAAAGAGAGCTATTACAGAGACCACTAGTGCAATGAGAGGGGGCATGCTCTTTGCTGTGCACACACCCTAACAGTTTGAGAGATTCAACTGAACCCTAAAAGGCATGATTATGGGTCTCGAGGAACCCATGAGGCGTAAGTGGGACATCCTCTTACCGTGCCTTCTCTTTGCGTACCGAGAGGTGCCACAGAAGTCACTAGGGTTCAGTCCCTTTGAGCTCCTGTATGGCCACCTGGTCAGAGGACCTCTACGTCTGGTCAAGGAAGGCTGGGAGCAATCTCACAGGAAACCTTCCCAGAATGTATACAGTTGCCTTCAGGAATCAGACTCAGCGTTTCAGGCAACTTGCTGAGGCAAATCTGGAAGCCAGCCAGGAGGAAATGAAGCGGTGGTATGACCAGAATGCCACTCTGGTTGAGCTTCAACCTGGACAAAAGGTGTGGGTCCTGCTCTTGGCAACAGATGATAGGGCGGAGGAGGAGTCCGAGCCTCTTCCTGACCTCCTGGTAGCCTCAGAGCGAGATGGGTCAGTGGATGGAGTTAACCTCTCCCCCACCCTGACCCCTGAGCAACAAGATGACTGCCGCTAATTGCTGGGGCAGTTTCATGATCTGTTCTCCCTGGTTCCTGGTATCACAGATTGGTGCGTCCATGATGTGGACACAGGAGACAGCTTCCCTGTAAAGCACAAAGCTTACAGAGTGACTGACAGGGTCAGAGCCTGCATCAAGGAGGAGGTCTCCAAAATGCTTGCTCTTGGGGTGGTTGAGTCCTCCAGCAGTCCTTGGGCCAGCCCAGTGGTCTTGGTCCCAAAGGCTGCAGCGCCAGATGCCACACTGAACTCCGGTTCTGTGTGGATTACAGAGGACTCAATTCAGTCACCAAGACTGATGCGCACCCCATCCCCAGAGCTGATGAGCTCATAGATTGGTTAGGGGCTGCCTGGTACCTCAGCACGTTTGATTTGTACTCTGGGTAATCGCAGATCGCCTTGACTGATGGGGCCAAAGAGAGGTCAGCATTCTCCACACCAGATGGGCATTTCCAGTTCCGGGTTATGCCATTTGGAATGAAGAATGCCCCTGCCACCTTCCAGAGGTTGGTCAACTAGGTGTTGGCTGGGCTGGCTTAGTTCAGCGCTGCCTACCTGGATGACATCGCAGTGTTCAGCAGCACATGGGAAGAACACCTGCACCACCTCCGGGAAGTGTTGACGGCACTGCGCTAGGCAGGCCTCATGATCAAGGCAAGCAAGTGTCAGATCGGGCAGGGTTCCGTGGTGTACTTGGGACACCAGGTGGGGAGCAGCCAGGTGGTGCCCCTACAATCCAAGATCGAAACCATCCTGGCTTGGGAACCCCCCAAAGACCCAGACAGAGGTGAGGGCCTTTTTAGGACTCACAGGGTACTACAGGAGGTTTATTAAGGGGTATGGCAGCATTGTTGCACCCTTGACAGAGCTGACTTCGAAGAAGCAGCCCAAGAAAGTGATCTGGACTGACACCTGTCAGAAACCTTTTGACACCCTGAAGACTGCCATGTGCACGGCGCCCGTGCTCCTGACTTCTCCAAAGAATTCCTAGTGCAGACAGACGCTTCAGAGCATGGTGTAGGGGCTGTTCTCTCACAGATGACTGAGGAGGGCTGGGACCAACCGGTAGCCTTCATCAGTAGGAGGTTACTTCCACGGGAACAAAGGTGGAGCGCAATCGAGCGAGAAGCATTTGCTGTGGTCTGGGCATTGAAGAAGCTAAGACCCTACTTGCTTGGGTCTCACTTCCAGGTTCAGACAGACCACAGGCCCCTCAGATGGTTGATGCAAATGAGGGGTGAGAACCCAAAACTGTTGAGGGGGTCCATCTCCCTACAGGGTATGGACTTCACAGTGGAACATCGCCCTGGCTTAGAGCACGCCAACGCTGACGGTCTGTCTAGATTTTTCAGCCTTAGTGATGAGGAACTCCCTGGGGTAGGGTAGTTCTCCCCACATTTCCGCTGGAGGGGACACGTGTTAGACCTGGCACCTTGGCGTGAGTCTCCCTTCCACTTTTTGCTGATGTGCCTCATATGTTTTGCTGGTGAAAGCTGCTCAGAGCACTGTGCCACTGCCAATCAGTGCCACAGTGCAAGTACTCCCGATGAAAAGTGTATGCATTGATTGGTGTCCATGATTGGCTTATTTGGTTTACAGTCAGTCCCCAGTAAAGTGCACCAGGAGTGCCAGGGTTTGTAAATACAAATGCTGCTGGTGGGCTTGCAGCACTGGTTGTGCCACCCACGGAAGCGGCCTAGTAAAATGTGTCTAGGGTCTGCCATTGCAGAACCTGCGTGCAGTCTGGTACTGTCATGCTGACTGCACAAGTGCACCTACTTGCCAGTCCCTAAACCTTCCCTTTACTTCATGTGAGACACCCCTCTGGAAGGCCTAAGGGCAGGGTGCATTGTAAGCATACGGTAGGACAAGTCCTGATGTGTGTGGCATGTCCAAATAGTGATTTACAGCCATTTTCGTTTTTTCGCTATTGTAAGGCTACCTGTTCTCATAGGCCAGAATGGGCTGCTGGAATTATTACACTCTATAATCCCAGCAGGCTCAGGGAACACGGTAGAAAGTCAAGTTTAATATGCCTAAACTCAAAATAATAAAATACTTCTTTTAGTAAAGTTTATTTTAATATCCTGTGTTTGCAAATGCTACTTTTAGAAAGTTAGCATTTGCTTGCCTAACTTTTCCGGCCCGCCTCTGCTAGGATGTGTATCTGCTGTCTGGTTTCTGTGAGTGACAGGGCTGGTGGAATTCAAGGAGACAGTCTGGACTACCAGGTGGTGAAGAGAGAGATTATACCAGGATGGATGAGAGGAGTGTTCGTTGACTCTGAATAGGGATGCGCTCTGCCACCACAAAGCTGGCTCCACCTCCTGCGGAGCGTCTGATGTCTCTGCCCTGCTCACTGAAAGAAGAAGCCAGAGTCACCACAACAGAGTGGCCCAAAACCGGGTTGAACTAGGCATAGGCCCCCTGGCCTGCAAAGACAAAAAAAATGGAGTTTAAAAGTAGGAGCCCTGCTCCTAAGAAATCAGATCCTGATTACGCCAAGACGAAACTCTGCCTGAAGAGAAGGACCTGGGAAAGCCGCACAGAGGACTACTGTCTCTAGCCTGAGAGACTGGCCTGTGGTGGGTGCCTTGCTGCAAGAAGGCGAGACGACGAAGACTGAAAAAGAATTTATTTCAACTTGGGCAATCTCTGACAAAGATCTCCAAGGGCTTGCGTGTGAGCCTGTCCCCTGAACTGCGCCCCAGGAACTTTGGGCGCTACTCCCTTGAAGGAAAAGCTGCTACAGGTACTGCCTGTCTCTGCAGCGCTGACAGAGGAAAGCTGAGTTTGCGGTGCCACATCATTGCGCACTCTGAAGAATCTGTGCACGTGTGTCCCGTCGAGCAACGCGACTTCTGCCTGATCGTGCTGCAGTTTGCAAAGTAAGGACCAGCCCCGTCTGGCCCGAGCACCGTGACTGTTGCCCCTCCGAGCGGTAGCTCACAACGTAAGAAAGGACCCGTCGAGTCTGAGCACCGCAACCCTGTGGCCCCTGAGTCGTAGCTCGCAATGTAAGGACTGACTCTTTCCCCTTGATCGCTTCCCTCGTGAGGTGTCCTGCTGAACGCGCCCGCTGCTGTGACTGAGCAGCCGAGGCGCGTGGTGTGGTTGGTGTCCGTCACGTACTTGGGATCGCACTGCCCCCCCTTTTCATCACCATCTGCCGCTTCCCCTCGCCAGGATCAGAGCGGACTCTGCATCCACGAGCCGGCAACCTACAACGTATCACTGCCCAACGTACCGGAACTACTGCCGAACAGTAGCGCCACAACAAGGAAGGCACCGTGACGTAGGAAGCCTGGCCCCGGCACCGTCCGCCCTGAACTCTCCCCAAGAATCCAAGGTACTGTGAAGCGCTCTGCATCGTGTGCCACGCCCCGGACTGAAGTGTCCACGAGGCGCATCTTATTTTGGAAGCAACGTCCTTTGTCATCGACGCACGAAGCGCCCAAGAGCTCTACAACCCGCACAACGTTGCTGAAAGACATTCATCAAGAACTGAACTTTGCACCTAAGTATTGTGGAACCGCTTTTAAAGTTACTGGAACAGATTGAAAGTTTCTAAGTCTGTTTATAAAGCCTGCTTTAGAGTTTAAATATTAAGAGTATATTTTTACATAAGATCAGCCATGTGTCTCTCTGTGGTGTGTTGATTGATTACTGTGTGTATTATTACAAGTGCTTAACCATATGTACTCTGGGGATTAGCCTTGTCTGGTCACGCCACGCCGCCTAGAGGGTGAGCAGGGGTTATTTCTAGGAGTAGTCATTTGCCCTGACTAGAGGAGAGGGTTCCTGCTTGTCACAAGTGCATACCTGTGCCAACCAGAGACCACTAATTCTAACAACTATGCAGTCTTGTATTCAACAATCTCAATATTTCACAGAGGCTAGATTCTAAGAACAACTTTGGCAGCCACATAAAGGCCTTCGTTTGTAGAACAGGTTCCTTAATCCCAACCCAATCACCTATTGTTAGTCTTAGAAACTTGCTCTTACAAACAGTCTCTTCTTGTCATTTTGGGCAAGATGGCGGCCACTACTGTGGCCGTGTGAGTGGTCAGTGTACTGCTCCCCATGGCTCCTCACCTGGTCTGACTCTACCAGCATTCAGGCTGCGAGGGCAGGACTCTGGCTTGGTGTAGGATCCTTCTCTGAGCTGGTGGGCCCCTATCGACAAAATACAGCGTGGAGTGCGGAATACAGGGTTGCAAAGCAGCGGCGGGTCGGTGTGGCCACGGCATCCTAGAGAACACCTGAGGTGGAGTACGCTGGAGTGTGGCGGAATACGGTGTGGCAGGTTTGCGGAACAAGCGGAGCCTGCAGAGGGAGAACGCCAGAACAGCTGAGCTTGATAGAGCGGTAGGCTCCTGCGTGTGGACAGTGTGCAGTACTATGGTGCCGAAAGGCAGAGGCGCAAAAACCCGTGGGGGTGTTGTGGCAGGTTCGGCAGGTTTGGCAGGTTCGGCGACAGCTGCAAGTGGAGTATCAACTGGAGCAGCTATAGCCGAGGGTGGAGACGCCGGTGTAATACACGGTGGAAATGATGGAAATACGGGAACAGAAGTAGCCTCCCAGACACCCAATATTCGTCGACAACGAGAGCGAGCTGGTAATACTCCTATGACAGGTGAGCTGGTGGATCCCGGTATTGTGTTGCTGGAGAGTAGACATCCACAGCAGGATGCACAGCAGGATACTCGTAACAAAAACCGCACAGTACCTGCAGTTTTTAATAAACGATCTGCGCCAAAAGCTAAAGCACTCGAAGATCTGGGCGTGGCTAATCAGAATTCTATATATACAAATACTCTCATGGATAATATACTACTAGCTGTAGTGGCTGATATGGTTAATGCACCAAGTTATGAATCAGGTATAGACACCATTATAGACCTGTTGGTAATCCATTGTTCCTGAGCAAAGCACTACTTGGTAGTTCAACCTTAGATGGTGTTAGTTCCTCGCTGGATAAAGGAAATGGCGCTGAATATGCGGGTTCAGAGGGTAAATTCTACTCTATGTACGACTTATCAGCAGTTTCTGAAAATGATAATGAGAATGATAATGATAACTCGAGTACAGTGGGGGACGGGATGAAGAGGATGAACTAGAACAATCCTTGTATCAAGAAACTGTGAGAAAACCAGCAGATCTTGGTGAACGCCCCTCCGCATGCATTGATAGAGCCTATTGATCAGCCTAGATGGGAAACTACTGTAGCTGTAGACGTAGGTCCGGAAGGAGTACACTCTGCAAATAAGATGGATGACGTTGATGATGCTGCCGCCACTCTAAACACAATCTACAAGAGTATCATGGCCCACCGGGCTGAGACAAAGGCTGAAGGTTTGCGCACATAGGGAGCTGTGCGGAAATTACAAAACACAGTAAGACATATTGCTAAATCCTGCGCAGACATAACTACTCGAGTAGTGGAGGCAGAGGAGCGCATTTCCGGTGCCGAGGACTCTTTAGTTAAACAACAGTCGGCTTTTGAAATGCTCCAAAAGACCAAGGCGGATGTCGAGTGGAAGTAGATTTGGAGAACCTTATCAAAACGGAATAATTTACGGGTCCTGGGCATTGTGGAGTCTAAAGAAGGGCAGGATACAAGAAAAATTCATTGTTGAACTGTTCAAGGAGGCTTTTCCTGACTGAAAAGATTGGAATTGGGAGACCAAGGTCATCGGGGCGCACAGATTTCTGTTTGTACAACATAGGAGAAAAGGTGACCTCAGAGGAGACATGAATGCACATTCCAAGGCAATTCTAATCTGCTTAAATAACTATTTGTTATGGGAGGTAATCTATGACCTGACTCGGCCAGAAAGGAGGCGAACTGGTAAGGGGTGCAAATTTTTTGTACGTCCTGATTTCTGTCCTTCTACAGTGCAACAAAGGTGGCAATTGAGGCAGCTGATTTCATCCTTCCAAGCTAAAGGTGGTCAGGCATTCCTCGTTAATCCCACAAAATTAAAATTGATATATAAAGAACAAACTCGCTACTTTACTTCGGAGATTTTGGCTCAAGACTTTTTGAAGACTGTGGGTAGCGTGTAAAGTACTAAAGTACTGTACCTGCTTATCACACGATGTAACATTTCAGATGTTTTGTTCTCTCTCAGTGCTGATCTCTGTGTTCTTCCTCATCCTTATTTTTTCCTCTCTTCTTTCTTTTTTCTTGTTTGTTTGGTTTTCTAGATCCTAAGAACCCCTAGTATTAGACTAGGTTGAGCTGGAAGCATATATGCATATAATATGCGGTTATTTTGGGGGGGGGAATATATATATAATGTACTGTTCTCATGCTCAGCTATAAGTATTTAGTTTCTAAAGATGATAGAGGGAGAGAAATTATAATGCACTTGAAGAGATGTTGTAAGGTAGGGTGTCGGTTAGGTGGGGGGGAGCAGCGCGGAATCACTCTCCATCGCAGAGGACATGTTCCTTAAGCCCCGGTTTGGGTGGTTTGGGGGGGGGAGGAGATGGTGGTATAGCAGAATTTGATGGCGGTTACGGGTATCAGAGTAGGTACACTGAATGTCAGGGGTTTGAGTTCTCTTGATAAAAGACAGCGGGTAGCACAGGAGCTTCAGATGTTCCGCTGTGACGTCATGTGCCTCCAGGAGACCCACATAGTATGGGCCAAGCAGAAATTGTTAGCTGAGCTGGGCTATGATCTAGTGGCATGTACCAAACAGGCCTGTACAGCTAGGGGTGTTGCAATTTTGGCAAAAAAACATATAGGCAACACAGGCAGGATCTTGACCGATGGACTTGGGAGATGGGTAATAGTAGAGTGTCTTGCAGGGGCAATGACATTTACGCTGTGTTCAATTTATTGCTCTAACATAGACAAAGCAGCATTTTTAGAATTTCTTAATGTTGAACTAGCAGCATGGCCTACACCACCTGTGATTTTATGTGGGGAATTAAATATAAATTTGGCACCAAATATATTGTGTAATAAAAACTCTAGGTATACGGGCAGGAAACCAAGGGTGTTTAAAGCACTCCAATCCATGATTTCTGCACATGGGTTGGTAGATGCTTGGGTCCTACTCAGGGGTACTGAAGCTGGATATACCTTCTTCTCCTGCCCTCACGAAAAGTTAGTGAGACTGGATTATTTCTTTGTCTCGCAGTGTTTGTTGAATGGTGTTTCAATTCAGTCCTACCCGAGGGTGACGTCTGATCATGGCCCGGTTGTGTTAACCATCTCTGGTATTGGTGTAGTCACTAAGCCTAGGGGGTTTTCCTTTGACCGGAAACTGCTCTTGGATCAAAAATGTCTCACATACATGAAAGAATGGATTGCTGCTTTTTTTCGTATTTATCGTGGGAGTACTGATACCGGCTATGTTTGGTATGCTTTCAAGGCCGCTTTTTGGGGGGAAACCCTCAGTTTTGGGTTGTATCATCAAAAAAAGTTGGGGTTAAAGTTACAGGAGCTATATCAGAGTCTTATAACGGCTGAAGAGATGCTCATGCAGGGTATTCACGCTGGAGCAGATATTGGTGAATTGGCAACTGAAGTGGCTCGCTCCAAGGCAAGAATAAATCTCTCCTGGAGCCAGGAGGCTGCGAAGAAATATGTTATTAAGAGGCAGTTGAACTATGAATATGGGGAGGCAAGTGGCAGGTACCTAGCCCAAAAACTCAGAATAAAAGAAGCGGCCCAAAGAATTAATACTATCTTGGTTTCTAGCGGGTGTTGCATTGAGAATGAGACTGGCACATTGGAGGCTTTTAAATTTTTTTATGATACACTATACAGTGAAGAACACTATGATAGTCAAAAAGCGGAAACACTTCTACATCAATACTGTGAGCGGGGTTTGTGGAGGAGGAAGCAGCAAGGTTAGATGTCCCCATTACGATGTCTGAGTTGGAGCAGGCTATAAATGATTTAGCAACCGGTAAGGCCGCCGGCCCCGATAAATTGCCATTGGAACTATAGAAATGTTTTTTTGGTGTTTTAAAGGAGGACATGTTAGTCACATTTAGAAGGGCACAGAGAGGTGCTTCTCCTAAATCCTGGGATGAAGCCATCATAGTTGTGTTTAGAAAAAATGATAAACCTGCAGATCTCCGGGAATCATATCACCCTATATCACTGTTGAATACGGATGGTAAAATGTACTCAAAGTTTTGGCCACTAGGTTAGCGGCAGTCATTACTCCACTGGTGTCAATCCGACAGCACGGATTTATTCCTAATCGTGGAACGAAAAATCATGTGAATCGGGTAATAACGTTATTATACTACGCTAATGCTACTGGGGATGCACTCAGCCTTATTTTACTAGACGCCGAGATGGCTTTTAATCGAGTCTCATGGTGCTTCCTATGGGATGTGATGCAGTGTCGTGGTTTTGGGCAACAGTACATTACAGCTGTACAAATGTTATATCGTCAACCTGTGGCCAGGATATACACCATGGGACTTGAATCAGAGGCAGTCCTTATCCGGAGGGGTACCAGACAGGGCTGCCCATGCTCCCCATTTTTATATTCATTATATATCGGTCCGTTTTTAAAATGATTGAATACAGCCCGCGGATACAACCAGTAATCATACAGCAGCAACAATACCATGTTTTTGCTTACGTGGATGATGTGGCCGTTGTATCATCTAAACCAGTAGTGGCAATGCAGGAGATAGAACAACTTGCAATGGAGTTCGAGACTGTATGTATCGGGCTATATTCTAAACACCGCTAAAACACAGATTCTATGTCTGAATGTTGGCTCTTACACGGATCAAAGGGTGTCACAAGAGGTTACTTATTTGGGAGATCGGATAAGGACCTCGGCGTCGGCGCTGGTTGAGTCCAACTGGGGGAAGTTGATGATGGGGGTTCGTAGGCAATTGGATCAATGTGAATGCTTGCATCTTTCGCTAGTAGGGAGATGATGATCCTTCCAAAAATACTGTATTTTTTTAGATGTGTACCTTTGGAGATACCGCGAGTTAATCTCGTACAATTACAGTCCTTGTGTATGAGATTTAGTTGGGCTCTTGGGAAAGCGCGTAGGGTAATGCGTTATATGGTTCTACCCAGAGCTGTTGACGGGTGGGCTGTACCTGATTTCACTCTTTATTACTACCCATGTATGTTACAGCATATGAATATATTGCTTACAGGGGCAGGGCCTATAGACATTGCGGAGTCTCCTTCTATATATCATATGTTGCTAGGCACTGAAGTAAAAAACTGCTTGTTTGTGAATCTAGATTGGAGCTATTATAAACGTACAAGATTTAAGATACTTATTGCTGCATATAAAGTTTGGAAAGTTATTAAGAAGATGTATGTGCTAGAAACAATATCTTGCTATACCCCACTGACAGCTACAGCCTTTTTCCCGAGTGTATTTTGGGATCGGATTGTACATAACTGGAGAGTTAAAGGCATTATCATGGTTGGGGACCTGTTTTCGGAAGGTGGTCTTAAATCATTTGAACAGCTTAGGGAGCAATATCATCTGCCCCAGGCTGATTTCTTTAAATATTTACAAATTAGAGATTATCTTCTGAAGGCTCGATGGAATATTCAACCTAACCACCTTATAGAAGCAAATAGAAAGGCAGCAAGAATAGGGACACTTTATACACTCATGCTTAGTACAAAGCCTAATGATTTGGAGGAGCACTGCCGTAAATGGGAGAATAGATTGGGATGTCATGATATACATCTGGAGACTTCCATCGAAATAGCGGGTCGATTATTTCTGTCTGCCAAGCTATCCACCCAGCATTATAAAACTGTCTTCTATCTGTATCTGACACCTGATAAGATTGCTAAATGGGGCGGGGATCAAGAGGAAAGATGCTTTCGCTGTTGGAACCCAGCTGCTGATGTGGTACATTTTTTTAAGCATGTTCACAATTAAGTAGATTATTGGAGCAATTGGATAAGTTCCTTACTGAAATCCTGGGATCTCCTATACATTTGTCACCTATGCAGATTCTGTTGGGAGTAGAGATGTGTTTAGCTTTTTGTTGGCTACAAAAG
Source organism: Lissotriton vulgaris (assembly GCF_964263255.1). Lineage (NCBI taxonomy): Eukaryota > Metazoa > Chordata > Amphibia > Caudata > Salamandridae > Lissotriton > Lissotriton vulgaris. The sequence continues at coordinate 782,198,140 of NC_141694.1, read as the reverse complement.
GATGCCCCATCATTTTAGGCATGGACGGCAAGGTTTTTCGCTATGTTTAATATCGAGTATAGTCTATATGCTCTCAAAGGCCGGGGCAAACGAAAACTGGGTCATCAAATCTGGGGTGCAGTTTTGTCTTATTTGGATATGGACCTGTAAATCTGTTATGTTGGTTTCTCTGTGGTATTAGTATGATGTCTCTATCATTGTTTTTCCTCTTTCTTTTCTTTTTTCTACATGACTACTATAATCTGTTTTGCGTTTGGTAAAAATGACTATTAATTTTATTTATTATTTGTGATTTTGGTGTATGTGCCCGGCTTCTCTCTGTTACTCATGTATTTCCTAATAAATATATTTAAAAAAACAGTCTCTCCTTCAAACATTTTCAACCCAGTTCTCAGCTAATGAATAATTATCATTTACACCAACTGTTAGTATCCAATTGATTGGTAACTCAGAAACAGCTTTTTTCTCCACATTAAGTCAAAAGGGGAGTTATCCATTGAGACATGAGGTGTTGTCCTATAGACCCAGAGCATGGCATGAATGACTGCTCCCAACGCTAAGCATTCTGGAGGCATTCCACCATGACTTGAAATAATCTTTCCATCATCCCTTTACTTTGGGGTGGTTCTCAGGTGTTTCAGACAACAGTTATTCAAAAACTAACAGAGAATCTGGGTGGTATCTGTAAGAATACTCTCAAGGACTCCCATTTTCATAAACACATCTTACTGAAATCATTCAATACACTCCGAACAAGACTTGACCTCACCCAAATGTGAGCGATAATCATTTACAAGTGTCATGTATCAAAATTGCTTAGGCAAAATATTGAACCGTTCAAAAAATCAAGACCTACTTTTGCCACACCCAGTATGGAGCTAAAACTGATTTTTCAGGAGTCAATACAATGATAAACCATTTATTGCTTTCAGTGTACTGTGTATGTTCACCAGTGTACCTCGTATCAGAACCCTTTATCCATAGCTACAAGTAATCACCCCTGATTCTCCTTTTGGTGTGAGTGCACTTTTAGTGTCTAGATGATCTAGACATGTAACATAGTGGGCGCTATTAATTTGTCACCTCTAAACAGCAATCCACCCACTTCCAACAATTCATCGGCCAGTTCCAGACAGGTTGTAATGTTTTGTTTTTTTGCCAATCTTGCCAGCATTGCAATGGGAATTTTATTTGAGCATCTGCCAGTATGACAGCAAAGTGAGTTAATTACAATTTGCCTGCCCCATACACAGAACTGAAGCTTTTGGAGTTCCTGCCAACACATGCCTTCTCCTTTTTGATAACTGACTACCTTTGATTGACGAACCTCAGGTTTCCTAGGGTGAATCCCACTGTAACTTCTCTGTGACATTCCACCTGTGACGAAACTGCCACTAAACAATATGCACTTGCCTCTACAGCCAAGTGAATAATTATTTTTGCATGCATTATCTGATATAAAATTCCCATTTTTCTTTAATAAGGGTTTTGAAACATTCAGTATGATTGGCAAATTCTTTCAAGAGTCTAGCATAAAATCTACACATCCCAAAAATTAGTATGATTCTCCTCATCGCCAGGAGGAGGTGCATTGATGATACCGTCAACCAACCCTAGTTTGAGTTTGACACCAGCACCTGTGAGCATGGTAATCAGATGTGACTGATGTCAACCCAAAAGGCAATTGGCAAAACTGTTAGGTACTAGCACTGTGCAAAATACTTGAAATTTTCTTTCTTGTAATTATGCAACATTTCATCACAATTCTGCGAATTATTATGAAATTATATGAAATGCAAATCTGTAATTTAGTGCTATATTTCAGTAGGAAATACATTTTGCACAAAAATAGTGCAAAAACATAAGCACATGAACAAGTCACTTGTGCTCTGTTCTTCCGTGCAAAGGTGGTACATTTTTACCATGAATATCACCTTCACTGTAAATTTTACCGCAAATAGAGTGTAATGTTGTGAAGTGACCTGATGGAAATTTTATGTAACAAGTGTAACATGACATTTCCAACATTACGTGAATTAAGCTCCTCTAATTTAAAGTTCAGCCATGTCTAATAAGTACCAGACGGCATAATACACACTTTTTAATTTTTCAATTTAGTATGAAGAATTTTGCTTAGCCTGGCCAATACACAACACTTTATCCTAAATTATATACAGTAGAAATCTTTCTGAACACAAATCCGTATTAAAACTCCTCAGTTCAACACCTACACACAACTCAACAGACTTCTTTTGGGCCAAAATAATTGGCGAGAACCATGACATGAAATGTACAGGCTCAATTACACTTTCTCTCTAAGTTTCTTATGCGGTTATCTGAAGGTAATCATGTACACCAGAAGGCATACTGTGAAGCTTGTGTTTTACTGGTTCACAATCTCTTTTTACTTTGATGATTTCTGTCCATTCCCATGTACCTAACTTATTGCTGAAAACGCTCATACATGTCTTTCTAAAATGTCATCTTGCCATTTTCCACATAAGACAAAGACACACAACTGCCCTGTCTTAGCACTATTATAAAATCTGCTTGATGCCCCCACCTAAGAGTATTTACCTCTTTCTTTGTGATGTAAACTTTACCATTCATGGACGTTCTTTAAATGCAAGTTCAGTCCGGTAATACTCTACAGATCAATTCTACTGTCCCTGAGAGTCATTGTAGAAATATCAGATGACAATAACACCTTACTTGTGCTTTCAATCTTGCTAGTAATGTCTCATAGAAATTATCATTATCTTTGTCCCTGAGTCAACCCAAAAACCCACTGGAACTTTGTCAATAAGAAATTGAACATGGGGAATTTGCTAGTAGCCACCACCACTCAAGTATGGTCCTTATCAATTACCAAAACCAATTATTTCAAACAGCGCACAGAATCAATGCCTACCTCAGGAAAATCCTTAATTTGGTCACCACACACTGTACCTCAATTCTCCTACCATCCTGCACACCTTACTAACGTGACCAAAAATTCCCTCAGAGAAGAAGGATGAAGCTGAGGATACACTGGTGGGATGATAAGAGGATGATTTTATGCAGGGGTCAGCTTCCCCTGTATTGTCCAAGACAGGGAGCAGTGTGTCTTCTTACAGTTTGTCTCCATCAAAGCTGAGGCTTGAAAGTTGGAGCTGACTGACAGGAAGGCTTCGAGAGACTTGAAATCGAAATTGGCCACCTTCCCTCTAGAGGAGAAAAAGGCTGCATTATCTGCTGAGGAGAAAAATGCTGCTTGACTACTGAGGGGAATAAAGCTGTCCTGCCTACTGAGGTTTCCAGGATGCTTTGGATACTGACATAAAAGAGGATCCCCTGGCTGCAGAGGTGAGAAAGGCAGCTGCTACCTTGGTGGTAGAAGATACACCAACATCTGTAGCCTTTGTCCAGAAGGAGAACAAGTTGTCCTTATTGAAGCCGAAGGGGTATTTGGACAAAATAACAAGCTGTAAATATCAGGAGAGAGAAACGTCGGCCAAAAATATTGTGCTGCAGAAATATCGTTAAAATATTGCTGTTGTATATATTGTTCTTCATAATATAGATGTAGAGAATATCTTTATTGAATTAATTTAATGTGTTTTAGTTTATATATTCATTTTATGTGTTAGTAATGTTTGTATAATTATTACGTTTTTTTAATATAGTTATTTGTTTTTTTTATTGTTAATGGTAATTTTTAGTGTTGTAGTGGGTTGTTGGGTTTGTAGGGTTATGGGTGTAAGGTTAATTAAGTAATATTTATTTACTAATTTTAAAGTAAGTATATGATTGATATTGATTATATATCTTATGGACTATTGATTTATTATACTTATATTTTAGGTACGGGTTTTTACATTTCTTGGAGTATAGGATGGGAAGGTAATTAGCTAATATTTAATTAACAATGTATAATTTATTAATAATAATTTCGTTGTTATTAATTATGTCAATTGCATAATACTTATCTTTTATGTTATATTTTAGGTGCGGGTTGCTGAGTTTGAAGAGTATAGTTTGGGAAGTTAATTTAGTTGTAATTGTTAAACAATTTTACTTTATTATTAATAAGTTCATTGATCATTAATTGTGTAAACTATGTAAACTATGTAATAATTATTATTTTGTTATATGTTAGTTTCTGGGTTTGTAGGGGTAGAGGTTGGAAAGATAATTAAGTAATAATTCATTAACATGTATTGATTAATATTTATTATCCGATTATTTATTATGTAAATTGTGTAACTACTTTGTTTTAGTTATATTTTAGGTGTGGGCTGGTGGGCTTGTAGGGATACAGGGGGAAGTTAATTTGGTAATAATTCTTTAACAATTAACTATGTACATGATGTAAAACTGACTTATTTTAGCTATATTTTAGTTGGGGGGTTTCAGGTTTGTAAGCATATATTACACAATATTTAAGTAGCAAATACTTATTATTGTTAATTAATTAGTTATTGGAATATCAGTTATGTAAATTGTGTTACATTTATTTATTTTAGTTATTTTTAAAGTGTGAGCTGCTGGGTTTATAGGGGTATAGGTGGGAAGTTAAGTAATAAATAATTGATCATTATTAAATTGTTTATTAATTATGTAATGTCTTTGTTTTGTATTTCTTACATATTTAATATTTTGGTTAATTAATAATGTTCATATTAAAGAGCTTCATTTGTTATAAATTAATAGGGATATTCAAATATGTAATGTGTTATAAGTGAAGTAGTTTCCCTACTGCTGCTCAGACTGGAGTGGGAATAGCAAATCGTACCCCTACAAAGTCCAACACTTTCTCTACTGTAACACAGACTGTATTTGAAATGGTAAATATAACCCCTACAAAGTCCAACACTTTCCTTACTGTTGCACTGACTAGAGTGGGAATAGTACATTTAATTCCTCCAATGTTGAATGCTTTCCTTACTGTTGCATAAACTGGAGTGGAAATAGTAAATATTACCCCTCCAAAGTCCAACTCTTTCACTAATGTTGCACAGACTGCAGTGGGAATAGTAAATCTTACCCCTCTGAAGTTTAACTCTTTCCCTAATGTTGCACAAACTGGAGTGGGAAAAGTAAATTGAACCCCTCGCAAGTCCAATACTTTTCCAAGTATTGACCGGTTGGAGTGGGAATAGTAAACGTAACTCCTCTGAAAGCCTACTCTTTCACTACTGTTACATTAACTGGAGTGTTACTAGTACATCTAATATTCCCAGACTGCAATACTTTTCCTAATATTATTTAAATATATTTAGTAATATTACTGCAATATTTGTTTAATTTTATATTATTTGTTATTACATATTTTTCTTCAAAACAATGAGTAACATTTTTAGTAAATGCCTTTGTTTAAGTTTTACATTCTTAATAATTTAATATTTTGGGGTTAATTTGTTAATATTTTTCTGTTTCATGTATATGTATATGAATATGCACTGTTAATTATCCTACATGTTACATATTCTGTGATATAATTTATAAAATCACTCTGCACTACAGGGGTGCGAGTTATAGTTACTTTAGGGCACAAATTATATTTACTTTAGAAAACTATACAGGTGAATTTCAGTTGTTTTTAGAGTTTAAAACATGATGTTGTTACTGAACATGTCACTGTAATATAAGGTTAATTTAACCTTTGTATTTTTCAGTGATACCTATCTATCTATCTATCTATCTATCTATCTATCTATCTATCTATCTATCTATCTATCTATCTATCTATCTATCTATCTATCTATCTATCTATCTATCTATCTATCTATCTATCTATCTATCTATCTATCTATCTATCTATCTATATATGTAGGTGGAATACTTCAATCCCCCTGCACAGTTTGCTGAATTCAGGAATCCCGTGCTCCGCATGTAGTGCAGAGTTCCTGCTAAATTCTACCATATCGCGCGTGGCAGAAATTTGTATTCCATTGGCTCACACAAGATTTGTTTTGGCATACGCTGGTGAGTGCCATAAAACTTGGCAGCTGCTAGCGAGCACACACAAGATTTGGCAGCCTCAGCCCGGCTTCCAACCACGATAGCACCTTTTTCGAGATGCTGGTAAACAGAAGTGATCGTGACTGCCTATGCAACAGATTGTCGAATTGAAAAGCAGTCTTTGCAAACAGATGTTTTGGTTAATATTCTACTCCAAAGGAATATTCAAGTTGTTTTTAGTGGAAGAAGCCTTTTGCTTTACTTTTATTTTTCAACAAGAAGGAAGTGGGCCAGAGATTCAAACTTCCTGTTCCTATCCAGCAGCCTCCTCCCAGTGCTTCATTCAGGTCCTGGTCACTTTTTATTTGTATTTGGAACTGGAAGGATCACGCTCTCTGTCTGCTGCATATATACCATTGGATTGAAGGACTTTGTTTTTGTGATATCACAGGTAAGTTTAAAAACTGTTGTATAAGAGTCATTCAGGAGTAGTCAGGGGTCGCAGCTGCAACCTCTAGCTTTGTCCCTGCTACTCCTGGTACTTCCTTTGTGACCCTTGACTTCGGAGGAGGCAAATCTTTGCTCCCTCTGAGGCCAGGGTTCAGAAAGAAAGTGCCAGGAGTAGCAGGGAGCAAGCTAAAGGTCACAGCTACGACCCCTGACTGCTCCCAAAATGACACCCGTCCATGATAAGGGTGTTGTATGTTTGATAGAGTGACTGCACCAGTATCTATTTGTACTTTTATTCAATTTTTAAAATTTATTGTGGTGGGTGGCCTGCATTTTCAGTAAGGGGATAGTTATTTTTTGCATTACATTTTTAATCTTTTGTAAAGGAAAAATGTTGCACAGTTCAGTATATTTTCCCCATGTTTGTTAATACATTTGCAATATATTCATGTATTTTAATATGTGGCTTAGTCTGCCAATGGGCCATCCAGCCAGTAGGCCCAATACTAGTCATGGGTACATGAAACAATAGTTTCTGTAACATATGTTGTTTAAAACTTCATTCAGAGCAGGGATGGCATTGGATTAAATTTAAAACATGGTTTTCAGGGGGTAGTTCATATTTTGTTCTGAAAAAAGTGTATAGGGGAGGAAATATTTGCTGCATTGGGAGGATGTGCGTTGTTGTAAAATTTTTATATCTCAGTTAATTTTCAGGTTTGGCATTCTGAATTAATGGTAGTATTTTCTTCACTGTTACCATGCCTCCTTTGTCTGGCCAGTAAGTGTGTTTGCCATAGGCCACCAGTTATCATTGTACTCCATACCACTTGGCCAGGGGCCATCATGTGAATTCGTTGTCCATAGGCCTGCATGTGTTCTCTTTTTTATCAAGCCTTTTTGCATGTTGTTCCACCATGTGGCCTGTTACCATTTTGTGTAGCCAGCTAGTGTGTTTTTGCCATAGGCTTGCATGTGTTCTTTGTTGTCCATGCCTACTTGCTGGTTATTATTGTTTGACGATAAAACGGTTGGCCATTTTGTGCAATCATGCAGTGTGCTTTTATCATAGTCCTGCATGTGTTCTATGTTGTGGCCATTTTGGGTAGTCAGCCATTGTGCTTCGCCATAGGCCTGCTTATGTTCTTTGTTGCTGCCATGCCTTCTTGCTGGTTGTTATTGTTTGACCATGTGGACAGTGGCTATTTTGTGTAGCCAGCCAATGTACTTTTTTCCATAAACCTCCATGTGTTCCTTGCTGTGGCCATGCCTCCTTACTGATTGTTGTCATTTTATCATGTGGCCACTGGCCAATATGTCTAGCCAGACAGTGTGCTTTTGCCATAGTCCTGCATATGTTCTTTGTTATGGATATGCCTCTTTACTAGTTGTTGCTTTTTGACAATGTTCCCAATGACCATTTTGTGTAGCCAGCCGGTGTATTTTTGCCATTAGCCTGCATGTGTTCAATGTTGTGGCCATGCCTGCTTGCTGATTGTTGTTTTTTGACCATGTGGCCGCTGGACAATTTATTTGTATAGCCAGCCAGTTTGCTTTGGCCATAGGCCTGCATGTGTTTTTTGTTGTGCCCATGCCTCCTTGCTGGTTGTTGTTGTTTCACTATGTGGCCAGTGGTCATTTTGTGTAGCCAACCAGTGTGCTTTGACCTTAGGCCTGCGTGTATTCTTTTAGTGTGCATATCTCCTTGCTGGTTGTTGTTTGTTGACAATGTGGCCGGTGGCCATTAGGCGTATCCAGACAGTGTGATTTAGCCATAGGCCTGCATGTGTTCATTGTTGTGACCAAGCCTCCCTGCTGGTTGTTGTTGATTAACCATGTTGTCAAGTGCCCAAATTTGTGCAGCCACCCTTAGTTTACTTTTTTCAGTTTTCATTCAAAACCATTTTCTAGGGAGATTGACAGGAAGGGCTGTACCTTTTTATTTATGTCCATTTTTTTACTTTTCTCTAATATCAGTATAATAATGGTTGATGATCATTGTGTTATATATATGTTTTGATCATTATGAACAGTGTTTTATATTATATGCATTTTTTTTCATTTGCACCTTCTAGCCAGAAAGTAGCCAGTGAGAAGAAGCAGCTTTTTACCACTGGTGTTCTGAGCGAAACCTTTTTCGACAAACTTGTGCCTGCCACACCAGCCTCCAGGAGCAAGCTGGGAGCAGCACTCCCACAACAACTGCCCCACCCCAACCTAAGCCCAAGTCCATGTCTGTAACTCAGGGAGCCACATAATTCATGGCAACGCTGACAAGCAGTGACATTGAATTCAATTTATCTCTTTCGCAAAGTAGTACCCAATCGTTGAATGAAACTGAACCTAGTGGACAACAGCCACAACCTGCAAAAGTAGATCTTCATGAAGTAGGAGCAGAACAGCATGTTGAGCTTCCTGCTGAGCAAGAAGAACCTCCTCTTTAAGAACCATTGGCTTACATATCTCTAGGTTGAAAAAGGATGGGTAATCCACCATCTTCTCCAAGCCCCCTTCTGACGATCTGGACATGGATTGGACCCTGACTGAGTCTGAGACATGCCAGGAGAGGCTCAGGAAAGGAAAGTTCCTGAAAGCCTTACAATTATGGAAATGGGTGAGGATGATGATAAGCCAGTCATTGTAGAAGCTGACCCAGAGGAGGCCCACATGACCCCTTCTATTCAACCTACTCCAAGGGATGTGGAACCACCACCACCACCAGTCCCCATATTTGTAAGGACCCACCGAGACCTGCATCCACCACTGGCTCAGTTGAAGTATGCACTGTAGAGAGCCAATCGTCGACATACACGCCTACCTCCAGTTCATCGGGTAGTGGCAGTGACATCGGTGGCCCACTGAAAAAGTTCACCACCCCAGTTTGGGCCATTTTTACAATTATATGACAACAAAAAGAGAGATAGGGAGAGTTATGGAACACTCTTATTCCCCAGTTAAGTCTATCAAACAAGAAAAGAGTGTCCTATGGTATTCAAAAGGCCACAAAAAGGAGCAACAGAAAAAGGAAACTGGCCTCACTTAGGTCAGTTAATAAAGCCCTCACTCACCAACCTGGTGGTGACATGCTTCATCATCGGGCCCCACTAAAGAGGCAGAGTGCCTCTTTAGTGTGCTTCGACGCCAGGTCTACTGCGGAGTGGGTTTTCTTGTGAGTTCAGGCATGCAGGGAGGATAAATTAAATGGTGGTGAAGGATTAAAAATGTCTTCAGTGTATCCCCCAAAATTTTTAATATTTGATTACTGGGACATAGATTTAAAAGTTAGTATAGGAAAGTAGTCCACAATTAGTTGTGTGGTTGTTTCCAAAATTATTTACTGTCAGTCATATTTTGGAAACAACCACACAACTAATTTTTGGATACCAATTTCTTGTTTGATACATTTTTACAATTAACAAGCAGGAGAATATCACTGTAATATGCTCCATTCGCCACACAGGTGTTTGTCAAGGGAAACCTGGTTGACACTATGGTACTGGAGGCCAAACGATCCATATGAAAAAACACCACACAATTCGGTGGTAGGCCCACCTTAAAAAGTTGCTTTAGGTGGTGGTGGTGCTGTAGGAGGGGAATCAGCTCCGCTCACAGTGGGAGGTGAAGGTGATGAGGAAGAAAAGGGTAAAATGCTCATTATGCAAAGCAGCCCTGTCCCATGACTACACCAGTATCACCTACCTCAGCAACCTTGCAATAGCGCAATAGCCAGTTGGAAACACCACCGCAACAGCATTCAGTGACTGTCCCAATATGGACATGGAGTCTACCATCTTCTGGTTCTCTCCGTAAGTTGCCTGGGTTAGTGGCACTGAAAAAGAAAAAAATTCAGGCTTCTATTACGGGTACGTTTAAACAGGAGGGGCCGTATGAATGCAACCACCCAACGCTGAGTTTGTAAAACGGGAAGCTGGCTAAAATATGAATGTTGGACCTCTTCCCTTTTTCTTTTGTGGAAGTAGTGGGATTTTGGAATTTGTGGCAGCAATGTGCCAGATTGGAAGGTTCCCAACTGGACATATTTTGCCAGAGTTGCAGTTCCAATGCTTCATAACAGTGTGCTGCAATTGGTTGGACAAGCTTTGCAGCAGAGTGCTGTTCACACTATCCACTTGAGGACAGACATGTGGACCATGTGCCATGCCAGAAGAAATCCAATACTGCTGCAGACATCTTCGTAGACTTTAAAAGCAAGGTGTTTGAATTGCTGCAACCGAGAGGTCTCTGAATTGGATTTGGTGCAATGGACAATGGCAGTAATATAGTTAAGGCCATGGCAGATGGTAAATATTTCCGGGTCCTGAGTTTGGCGCAGTTCATTAACCTCATTGTGCAGGACTTTCTAAAAAAAGAAGACATAGTCAGAAAATTACTGACCACCTGCAGAATAATCTGCACTCATTTCAGGCATTCTTTTAAAGCCAGAAAGAAGTTGAGGATCATACATAGTGATAATAGAGTACCAGTTAAATCCCTCATACAGGTGGTGCCAACAATTAGGAACTGACTTATTGCATTTTGCAATGTCTGTTTTAGCAGTGCAAATCAATCAATGAGTATGTCATTCAAAGAAGAGGGGATGCAACTGTGAAAGTAAATGTTGATTGTGATGGACAAATGGGGCCTAGTCAAATGCCTGTTAGAGATGCTATTTCCTTTTGAGGCTTTCACATGGGAAGTCAGCAAGGAGTCCAGTACGATAGGCCAAGCCATCCTGTTGTTGCATCTGCTACAGGACCAGCTCAAATTGGTTGCTGAAATCTTTGCAGGAGTAAACAAAGATATGCATAATTTGGCTGAGAGCTTAATATTTTGCTTGACTGATAATACAAGCCTGCAAAGAGACATTGTGTTGTCCAAAGAGTACATCCGTTCCACAATACTTGATTCACAGTACAAAAAATTGCTGCCCACATTCATTTCTTTTTCAAAAGGGAATATTTCAGAATGCAAGACGTGGATTATCCAGTGAGCCAGAGACCTGGTAGAAGAACGTCTGGAAATTAGAGTCCCACCCCTGGGAACAAGTTCTGAGTGCCGCCTTCAACTTCCATAGAGTGCAGCCCTGTTGTCTCACAGCAGCAAACACCAGCAGCAATAACACCAGCAGCAACAACAATAACAGTAATACAATACTCGGCCAGAACGTCTGCATTGGGTTAGTTTCAATTTGCAAGTCTTAAGTCCAATGCAGAGGCAAAGGCAAAAGAGATCGAGCAAGTGGCAGCACCAATCACCATTCAGAGGATGTTCCAGGTCTATCTGGATGACCCAAGCGAGGTCTGGGTGTATCAAAACCCATTAGTGTATTGGTATGGGAAGATGCACCAATGGCAGAGGTCAGCAGGCTGGCAATAAAGTATCTGGCTTGCCCAGTAGTCTGTGTGTATGCTGAGCATGTGTTCACAGTATCTGGCCCAGTTTTCACAGCCTTAAAATGCGGAGGGATTAACCATGATCAAAATGTACTGACACTTCATACCGCAGAATTACACCATTCCTGAAATACCACAGTAGGAGGAGGGTGATTAATCAGACTCAAGTGTGTTAGATCATAATGAACAACTTCTGGGTGAACCACCTGAGTTTAAGTACGAACTCTACTGACTGAGAGTAGGCCACCACAGAACATTTTAATTATTTATCGCCGAACTGCTTTGCCCAATTAAAGAAAATGATATAGCCTGTGAAACATTGTTTGTGTCTGACTTATGTAGCCTCAATCCTTCTAGGCACATGTATGACAAGATTGGATCTGGACTAGTGTGTACTGAAGAATCCTCCCTATTCTCTTCATGGACATTGGAGATGATGCCTGCTTCCCTCCTATGCCTAGCTTTCTTTTTTCATCACCTATCGGGGCTGCCCCCGCAAAGACCATTTTATTTACAACACTGCCTAATCCCAACAATTTAGTTGCATCAAAGAGGAGATACAATTGTGTACCTACCCCTGTGCTTGGTTTGGAACAGGAAACTAACCATTGCACCAATAAGTGATATATTATTGAGTGATTGGGAGTGAGGATTGATGATTCATGTGGTGGCAGACAGTGAGGGATTGGTGTTCAACTAATCATTTGTAAACTTGATTTGCAATGTTTTGGTCCTGATTGGTGATAATTTTTCCTGTTGGTGACTGGCCCTATCACACTTAGCCAGACTTACTTGCACGGCCCACCCCTTTTTCCAAGTCCTTCAGAGACCAGAACAGTCACTTTAGTTAACAAACACAAATCTGCACAAAATACTCAAATTCGGTTTATATTCTTGTTCTTCAACAGCATTGCACTACAGGCCTCGGAACAGAGTTGGACTGATTCATTACTGAGAGAGAGGCGGAGGAGTATGGAAGGTCTCGGGCGGAGGAGTACCTCAACAGCCAGAAGAACAAAGTTATCAAGTTTATCAACTTCAAAGGGTAACCAACATAATGATGACTCTGGGGCCTACTCAGCCCTGTAGACTGGAGAGAGGTGCGTTGATTTAGGAAGTGCTGATGAGTGTGTCTGCTGGCATAAATGTGAAACTCATCCTATGTAGTTGTGGTCAGGAGGGCCTGTTGCTTGTAACTGGAGACAGACTTGTGATGCTACAGCATCATCATCATCATCATCACATGATGCACACACTCAGCTAAATGGTATGATAACAGTTGTGAAACCGATAAGCCTGGTACATGCAGCTACTTGTTTGTGATTGATTGTAAATTGCTCTCAATTTTCATTTCTCGATCTGCTATGATTGATAAAATGAATGATTGTAGCAGCATATGCTCTTGCTCTGCTTTTGAATCTTGATAGGTGGTACATTCCTCACGAAGCTTGCTGTTTGTCCTTCTCCTTGACTCTACAATATCATTTTTGTTTTCCAATCCGCGGGCCTCTTCTTCTTCTGCACAAAAGGCGAAAGCCTCCATAACACGCCTTCTTACCTTTCCAGACCAGTTCAGCCAGGCACCAAAGTTGGACATTGCAAGAAGAATGCAGATGCACGGCCCAATTTGGCAATACAGTATCATTTGTCTTTTAACAGTCATCATTTTTAGAATGGTGTGGGTTTACTAATTACAGAGGGAGACAGGCTGCACAAAATTTGGCCAGGGCTTTACATTATAGTTTAGCAGGGACTTTTCTACCCCACTCACTGTAGGACCAGGTCCAGGATCCCCATACCTCTGTGTCTCTGACTCTTTTTTTGACCTTTCAGTACCCCCATCTCATTACCTCTCAACTGTTCCTTGCTGAAACCCCAATATTGGTAGTGCACCAACCCATTTTCAAGCCTTTGAGTGACCAGAAACAAACACCCTTCCTATTTGCCCTTCATTTGCATTCTCTCTGCAACCCAGGTGCTTCTCTCACTGTTTGGTCTCAAGTAACAGACTGGATGCACAGTGCTTGGGTATTGAGACACTTTTCATACCCTACAGACACTCTCAGCATACACTTCTATTCACTCCACCATAATTTGCATTCTGCAGACCTAGATGGCAGAACATTTAGATATATAATAACTTGTGTCTCTGCGGCTGAATGACTGTTTGCCATAGATTTGACTGAACAGTGTCATACTCATTTCTTCATCTCCTTCTAAAACAGATTGATGTTGACGTGCTGCTCATTGTTGCCCTGATGATTAGTGTGGTTGTATAGGGTTTGTGTTTGTTGCACCTTTCCCCAAATCCCTTTTCCCATCCATTCATCAAAGTCCCAACCCTCTTCCCTCAGGCTGTGTAGTTGTGAGGTGACTTAATTTACACCCTAAATGGATCACTCATTTGGTGGGGCTGATGTGGTGAAAGCAACACTAACTCACTGCAGGGTCTTCTATTATCTGAGCAATAGCCTCAGCAGTCCCATATACCCACCCACTCATAAAAGGGATTTAGATACATCAATATTCAGACGTATGTTGCGTCAACACTTTATCTTGTCGACTCCACTCCTGATTATGAGTCCACTTGTCCTAATTCAAGGATTTGGAACTTTAGTTTTAATTAAATAGCTTTTCATTGCTCAGAAGAAGTTACTATTTCTAGTTTTTGTTATAATATCACATATTATTTTCTTTGTTGTGTCTTGCTGGTAGTAGTCTGGTCTCAAAGCTATGATCTAACTATTTAACCTACTAAATCTGTGTTGTTCTTTCAATTTAGTTGTATGTGATTGTTAATCCTTTTAGTTAATCTTACAGTTGGAGCTTCCCTATGTGGGAGTGGGACTTCGCTTGTTGTGATGCCTTCCCTGTTAGCGTACTAGCCTGCTAATACTATCACCACCATTAAGAAGGCACCTTGGGAATCCTTGCAGTGAGTGGGAAGATAGAGAGAGGTAGCAGCCATCACTTCATCTATTCAGGTAAGCGAACTATCAAGTGAAGGCACCTAATTTAGTCAGTAGCTAACTTCTATTGCTGATTTTACTTTATGTAGGATGTTGTAGTGAATACATGCAATGGCAGAATACACTACTCCCCTAATGGTCAATAATGTAGTTACAGAGGGTAGTATGATATGGATATAACTAACTATAACTAGCAGATACGTATACACTTTGATAAACAAGCAGATTAAAAATCAGGCTGCACAAAAACACAGCAGTGTAAAGTAAAAGTAAAATACAAAAAACTACAATAAAGTAGAATAACTTTTCCTTTTACTCGTTTTTAACAATAAACACACACCCTCTCCACCCACAACAGGCCCACCCCTCTCGACAAACAAATCACACCATCCCCAAACAATGTCCAAAGATAACTTGGAGTCCAAAGTAAGTTAACTCCCTTCCTAATTCCCACCCACTCCTCCCACAACAAAAGTCCCTTTCACCAAAACAAAAAATAAAAAAGGGGTAGAAGAGGGCGTTCTCCATGTGGGACCTGAGCTCCTCAAGCTTTCCCTCTGTGTGTGCATCCTGCTTTCCAGGCATGCCAGATGCTGCAGGACGCAGCGCTGAAAAAGGCAGTCTAATGGGAAGGGGGCAGCAGTAGTGGTTGAATGGCTGGCTGCCAGCTGCTCGTGGTAATGGTGTTGTTGTTGCCAGGAGGCTGGAGGCACTGGCAGCTGGCTGGAGGAACTGGAGCCCTGGGCGGCAGCAGATCCTTCAACCTCCTTGTCCAGAGCTAACAGCCATTTGTATTCTAGGCAGATGGCCTCCAAACTCTGCCACCACATCCAGGTTGTTATCTCCTGGGGTTGTATGATAGAACAATGCAGACAACTACCAAATATGCCTTTCCCATGCTGTCAGTACAGCACATGCATCATTACCATGAATGCATTTACAACTAAAATTCTTACGGTGCATATGCTTTTACGACACAAGCCTTTACCATGAACATTTTGTTGTAACGGCCTGGTTGGTAAAGACATATGCATGGTAAAAATGTAATAGGTAAGTATAATATCAAGATCCGCTTCATATATACCCACTAATACTAGTCAACACAATTACCAATGCATATGCTTACATCTACACCGATAGACACACCCACAAACATACACACCAGCTTCACATACTAACTTACATTCCTATTTACACTACCAAACCACAGGCACTACCATATGCACATATATACATGTACCAACACATTAACCACCAACCCACAAACTCACATGCATAGTGAATCAAAACACATACCTTTGCCTAATAGCAGACACATCACGCTAATCACAATATTTATATCTTCACACATCATGTAACATTAACATAAGCACATGCAGTCACTCACAGCTGAACCCACACCACCACATACTTCAACCCACAAGGTAGCCAGGAGCACAGAGGAATGCGACCACATTTATCACATAGGAACAACCCAGATATGGCACCCTCTTAGTCGCACAACAGGACTCTTTCCCTACACTTACCACCCTCTTAGTGGTCCCTAGTTGGAATGTAAAAAAGCTCAGCAGGCAGCCTAAGCACTTGCACCAGGTCTCACCATGCTTTTACAGTATGGTGCTCAAGGGGGCGGAACGGAGTGGGGTACAGGAAACAACAGTGTCTGATGTAATTGAAGCCGGGTGGCTTTCAGCGATGGACAGCGCTATTGAAGCTGATTATACTCTGTGTATATATCTGTTGTGCATCAACTCAACTCACAAGCCCTGGTGATTGTATTGTACTTACCTTTAAAACTTTTACCATACAAATGCCTTTACCATATATGCCTTTAGAACAAAATGTGTTGTAAAGGCATGCGTGGTAAAGGCATCTTCATTGTAAAGGATTTGTGGTAATGGTCTTGCGTAGTAATCACTACACTTCAATGGCTGGTTCCCATCTCTTGGCTTGGAGGTGGACCAGCAGAAGTAGCTATGTCAAGAAAGAAAAAAAAGAAAAAAGACAAACTGTAAACAGCGGTATGTGCAAACACTTGTTTAAAATTATAGTGGCACAGAAGCAGTTATTATTATTATTATTATTATTATTATTATTTATTTTTGTAGAGCGCATAGTCACCCTGAGGTATCCCAGCGCTAGGAACCCTGACTCCTCAGTTCGGCGGGCCAGGGGCAACAGAAGGGGAGGGGGGGGAGACAGAGAATCAGTGTAAAGGGAGGGCATGAATCATTAGGGAAAAAGATGAGTCTTTAGCTGCTTCCTGAAGCGCAGGTATTGTGATTCGAGTCGCAGGTCGCGGGGGAGTGAGTTCCAAAGGCGTGCAGCTTGGACCGAGAAACGTCTTCCTCCTGATCGGGCTTTCTTGAATCTGGGGGTGATGATGAAATTTTCTGTGTCCGACCGGAGGGATCTTGTAGCTTTATAGGGAGTAATGAGTTTACTAAGGACTGGGGGGCCTTGATTTTGCAGTAATTTATGGGCTAGGCATAAGGCCTTGAATTTGACTCGCTCCCTTATGGGGAGCCAATGGAGGAGTTTGAGAGCAGGTTTAGCGGAAGTTCTGGCAGGGGTATTTGTGATAATCCGGGCAGCGGTATTCTGAATTCTCTGAAGCTTGTTGAAGCTCGCTTCAGGAGCGCCTAGATAAATCACATTGCTGTAATCAAGCCTCAATATTATTAGGCCTTGGATTAGCAATTTTTGGGAGTTGAAGGGTAAGAGGGGCAGGACTTTCCTCAGAGATTTCAAGAGCCCGAAACAGGTCCCGGCTACTTTCTTTGCCTGTACTGTGAATGAGAGGTCAGTGTCGATCCACACACCCAGACGTTTTACCTCTGCTTTTGGGTCAGGGGGGGGGCCCAGACAGGCTGGCCAGATGTTCGGAGAGAGTGAGATTCCTTTCGGGCCAAGAAGCAGGACTTCAGTTTTCGTCCCATTTAGTTTTAGGGCTGACCTATTCATCCAACAATGGACCTGCGTAAGGCAGTTGAATAGGTCAGCTGTTTGTTGTCTGGGGTGGGACAAAGACACCACTAGTTGTGTGTCGTCAGCATAGCTGACGACGCTCACTCCGAATGGGGTGATGACCTCCTCCAATGTGGACATATAGATATTAAAAAATGTGGGGCTCAGGGAGGAGCCCTGAGGCACACCACATTGGAGGGGCATTTCGGAGGAGCAGGCGTTCTTTTCCCAGATCTGATAGGTCCGTTGAGCTAGAAAGGATGAAAGCCAGGATAGGGCTGAGCCTTCCACACCAACTCTTTTAAGTCTTTTGATGAGGAGTTGGTGGTTGACGGTATCGAATGCCGCACTTAGGTCGAGGAGGATCACTGCCACTGATCCTCCTCCATCCAATAGTGCTCTGGCCTCCTCTACCGCTGCCAGGAGGGCGATGTCAGTGCCCTGCCCTGGTCGAAAGCCCGTCTGGGAACTTTTTAGTTTATTATTGACCTCCAGAAACTGCGAGAGTTTCCTATTGACCAATTTTTCAGCAATCTTGCTGACTCCTGGGAGTAGGGAGATGGGCCTGTAATTAGCCAGATTTTCAGGGTCGAGGGATGGTTTCTTTAGTAGGGCTTTTACGATGGCCGTCTTCCAGCTCGGGGGTACAACTCCCTGTTGGAGTGAGGCGTTGATCAGCTGGGTCAGGGGGGGAATGATCGTGGGGGCTACCTCCTTGAGGATCCGGAGTGGGGCGGGGTCCCTGGGGGATCTGCTCTTCATGGATTTAAGCGTGTTTCCTACTTCTTCCGCTGTAACTTGGCCCCAAGAAGAAAGACAAGTAGGAGATGGAGAGTACGAGAGATCGATTTCTTCGCACGGACTCGCGGGGGGGATTGAAACCAGAATTGTTTGAATTTTGTCATGAAAGAAATTAGTCAGTTGTTGGCATTTCTCCTGATCAGCTTTAGGATCAGTGGGGTGTCTCGGTCCCGGTTCTGGGGTTTTCAAAAGCTCTTTAAGGATGGCATAGGATTCCTTACTGGAGCAGCCAGCTTTCTCTATTCTCTCCTGGAAGAAAATGCTTTTGGTTTTTCGGATAGCGGTTTTATAGGTTAAAAGAGAGGTAGAGTAGATGTCTTTGTTAATTTCCGATTTGTTTCTTCTCCAGGAGCGTTCCGTTCTTTTGCACTCCTGGCGCAGGGCTGTGAGCTCTGGGGTGTACCATAGAGCAGAGGATAGTCTTTTAGGATGTTTAAGGGTCGCAGTTTTTGGGAGCACCGCGTGGGCTTGAATTAGCCAAGGCTTTGTTGCCCAATCCTGGGTCCAGCGACGCCGACAGCTTCATCCATCGTGGGACAGCTCGCTCCTCCATCCTGGTCGCCGACAACGCCTCCTGGTCCGTGAGATCTGCAGAGCACAGCGCCGCCCACTCACCTAGTCGAGGTGACTACCATCCAGTGCCCGCCTGGTGCCACCTGACTACTGGCTAGTAGTCACAAACTTGGTCCCCTCTGCTTTCAGGTGTCATCCATCTTCAAGATCCAGGCTTGGATCACTTCGAACTCTCTTCACTGGTCGCCTGCCAGCATCTTTCTTCCAGGCTCCTGCTCCGTCTACGAGGATTTCCAACGTCTTTTGAGATCTATGCAGCTGCAGCCCCTGGGCTAGGTAACTTCGGCATTTCGATGCCCCAGCATAGCCTCACTATCCAAGGGTCAGAATCCACTTTCGTTTTCCTCCTACCAGGTCGGGTTCGCCCGAGAACACTAACTGTGTCTTTACTAGCTACCATAGACTTTGTCCCGCATCACGCGTGAGAGTGCACACTCTGCACCCGAGTCCCCTGGGTCTCCTACAAGTAATCTAACGATTCTATAGTCAAGTCCTAGCGATTCCAAAGCCTATTAGTACTGTACTTACCTGCTAGTAATTTCGCATTCCACTTTCAGAGTATATGGTTTTCCGTGCCCCTCGGGCATTTGTGTATACTGTGCTAACTTAAGTATTTTCGTAAGAGTTTTGTTTTGTGCTTAGTACCCTGTCCTCATAAAGAGTACAGGGTTGTTGTGATTTTAATAAATACACTGTTTATTTTCATAACACTTGTGTGGTGTCCTTTCACTTGGTGTTCAAGGGGTATATGTGTGGTATAACAGCTGGCTTAACCCGCCCTCTCGAGTCTTTAGCCTTAGACTGCTCGTATCCACGCTACTAGGATAGCTGGTCTATAAGGTTGACTTACAACCAATCATCAATAAGGGTTGTCTGGACTGATACATAGTGTTCACTAGAATAGTGAGCACTGCATATCAGGCCAACTTCTCACAATCAACACATCATTTTTAGCATTCATAATAAGCCTTGAACTGCTGAGTTGAAGATGGAAGAGACCATAAGAACTCAACCCCTGCAATTGCTGCTAAAGCAGTGAGGTCACGACTCACCTTCAGAGCTTAAAAGTAATTGTTAATAAGCAGCAATGTGACTTAACACTTTCCATCCTACCGCCCCTGGGACTCCCTTTCCAACTGCATGCATCTGCCGCTGGCCTCGGCACTGGTGGTCTGTGCGGCTAGAAAAAAATTACATATTTTTAGGCGCCAGATACACTTCCCCTTATTATTATTTTTTTAACAAAATCCTACAACCGCAATACATCAGTACAATTCGGTTAGCAGTATCTTCTATAAAAATTATTGCTTTGGGCATTTTGTTGGTTAACAATTTTAGGAAAACCAGGTAGTCAAGTAACCGAAGTTGTTCATAAATGAGGGACAAAGCTATGATGACTCTGAGTCACTGAAGAGCAATAAAGGGATGGAATAATTGGTCAGTAAAGTACATATGGTCTTGCTTGTCAAATGCAATCATACTGCTTTCCATCCATGCTGCACTGTCATCCACACTGCTGGTATACTACTGTATAAATGAATGATGATAATACATACAACACAACATTACATTGGGGGGGTCCACCATAGCCACTGTCTCATTTCACTGTATCAACTTCAGCTAGAAAATGAAAGCCTTCACAAAAAACATGTGTAGAATTGCTTACTTGGGCATACAATCTTCACAGTAGAGTCCACATCCTAAAATCTGTTGTCTTAGTCTTACAGTGCCAGTACACAAGACATATAAGGGGAGACGGAAAGCTTACTAACAACACAGAAGAAAGCTACAGACTAGTATAAAGAGGAGCTACAGACACATGAAATATAGAAAATAATAGGATAATGCAGGGACAACAGAATTTACCAAACATTAGATAGAATGAAGAGGAGTTGGAAAAATAGGACAAAGGCCCAGTAAAAGAAAAAAAAAGGAGAGAGGTAAAAAAAGAGGTAAAATAAAAGTAGTTTTAACCGAGGACTCACTGGGGCCAGCAGGTCCGTCAGTCTCTGCACTGGTGTTGGCACCCCCTGCTCCCTGGTCCGCCTCCAAAGCCCTCTTCTTGCCGTTGGGGGTTGATGTTAGAAATAAAGAAGATAAAAAAAAGATTAGTGGTACAGTTAATCTTCCCAAAAATAATTTGACAGACTAATACACTGACATTGAACTTTTTAAAATCAGATCGCCTATAGTACATGTATTAACCCAAATTGACCTAATCCTAATTCCTCACACCTAAGGCCGATTCCAAATTTCACAATCTACATTTGGAACCACTTATTCATTGCAATGGATCACCTTTGCTTCCGCTGTTGGGATTACCATGCTCGGTTTCTGAAAGGCTTTCCATACTGGGCTTTCTGACACGGAAAGCCTGTCAGAATGCGAGCTTCGGGCCCCTAGGATGGCCCCCTCTCTTTGCTGCCTCCAGTTGGGGGCCGAGGGGGCACCTGTGGCGCCCTCCTGTTGATTCCTGCACCATGTGGCTGGCACTGTGAGGTGCCTGCCACACGGTGCAGGGACAAACGCAACCTCCTATTTCCCTATGGGAGCTTGCGCTGCGGCTGGTTTACGGCCGTAACACAAGCTCCCATAGGTAAATGTGAGCATGCAACCACGCAATGTGTGGTTGCATCATAATTAGGCTGTTGGGACTGCAGACCAGAGGTCAGTCAGTCCTGATTCCACGATGATGTGCCTCCAACCGACATCATAATTGGGCCCTTTAAGGGGATTTTAGTAGATGAAGCTTATACTTTGGTTAAAATGGTAATGACAGCCTTTTATGGCTGTGTGGAGGTATATTTTAAGGATAGAATAAATCATAGATTTCTCAAAGTCAATTATATTTGGGAGCTAATTGTTTATTGTTGTTTTACATAGGTTAGCAGTTCTGTGTAGGTTCAGGTTTGTTTATTAGGAAGTAAAGGGGGATAAAAGGGATATTGGTGTTCAGAAAATCACCAAGAAGGAAGGGTTTATCTCTTTGTGTTATTGTTAGATGTGTTGGTTTGTTTATCTCCATGTATGTTTTAGGAGGATATAGGGTATCATTGGTGTATTTTTCAGTGCATTTTATTAGGCGTTTCATGGTGGGTATTGATGATTATTAGCCTATTTTATGTTCAGGGACTTGGAGGTAGTATATTGTTTAGTATTTGTGTTGTGAGTTCTTGAGAACTAGTGCTTGCTTCTCTTATCTATTATAAAAAGTGTGTTTTATCCTCGTATTACATGCATTGGAATAATATTTAGTCCATTTCCAGTTAATATTTTCAGTTGAAGCATTTGCTTGGCTGTAGGTGTAACTAATGTAACATAATAACCGTTTTCTTTTTGTGAAGTAATATATTTGGAGCCTTCTGTCAATATATCTGTGAGTACTGCAATTATATAAATAGAGAAAATAGTTGTTTTCTGTATGTTATTTATTAATATACAGTAAAATATGCATTTATTATTTCTTTTGTTTACTTACATGGATGTGTTTTACAGAGGTTTTGTGTTGTTTTACGTATTTACTTTCAGCAAGCTTGATTGTGAACTAAGCGTTTCTTTTCTGTTGTAAGAGAAAAAGAAATTATATTAATTGAATGTGGTCTATTTTTTATGTTTAACCATGTTTAGGGGGTTAGGAATTTTTGGAGTTGCTATTGGGGTGAGTTTAAAATTATTATTTAAATATACTTAGGGCCTCATTTATGAGCCTTTCACGCTGCTGTTGCATCACATTTTGTGACGCTGCGGTGGCGTAAAATATGCGCCACACTGTGCCTTATTTACAAAGTGATGCATCTAGCCAGATGCATCACTTTGTAAACATCTGCGCTACATCATACCTGCGTCAGGTATAATGTATGCAGGAAGGGTGTTCCCCTGCAAAAAACCCTCATAGTAGTGGCGCAATTAAATCTATAAGATTCAACTGCGCCACTTCTAGGACACCACTGCATCAAATCCTTTAAGGAGTGACGCAGACCTTTTCATATGGGGTTTGCCCCATGTGAAAGGACACATTGCTGGAGTTGCATCTGTTTTCAGACACACTCTAGCAATGTGACAATGTGGCGCCTACAAATACGTCAGCAATATTGACACATCTGTAAATCCTTGTGACATGGAGCTCCGTACAGTAAATACGGCGCATCCATGGTGTCGCAAGGATGGCGCTAAGAAAAGTGTCACATCGCTGGATTCCCCAGCGATGCAACACGTTTCATAAATGAGTCCCTAACTTTATTTTGTAATGTTGGATGTGTTGTTGTACATGGTATTTAGTAGAAATTTGGAAAATCTGTATAAAAAGAGAAAAATTAAGCAGTATGTTATTTATTGTTTGCTAATAGATCTTTTTGCACTTTAGCATTAGTTTACTTTTTATTTTAAATATAAATAATACTTCTGTGGATATGTAGTTGTATAGTAGTATATTTTGCAGTCTTCTGTTTTGTAGGGAAAAAATGGTAGAGTTTCCGCCTCTTCAAATATCTGTCGTTGTCCGAGTTATATTTTTGCTTTAATTAGTGTGGCTTATATATTGTTTCTTTAATTTGTTAAGCAATTTTCCTTGTTCAATTTGTGTATAGTTTTATTTTATTGGTTTCTTAAGTCTAATTCAAATATTTTTTGCCTGTTATATCCTTATTGCGTAAATGCTAATTTATGTGTTTTTATATTTGTATTATATATTTAATTATTTAATTAATATTGCATTTATTTGTGTTGATAAACAAATTAGTATTGTTTGTTTTATTTAAATGTTTATTCTATCTAAATAATACATATTAAATAAAATATGCTTAGTGTATATTTTATTGATGTATTAATTGCATATTGTTTATGTTTAAATTGTTGATAAAGTCAAATATTTGTATTTAATTATATATTGTTATAATTTTAGGATATATTTATTGTTTTTTTTTAGGTATAAATATTTTGTTTTTGATGATTTTTAAACATAGTTATTAGTTGTTTTAATGATAATTTTGTAGTCGATATTGTGATCAATATTTTTTACAAAGTACATGCCTATTTATAAGTGACGATATTTTTTATTCTGATATTTTTGTACTCATGTATGTAAAATTAGATATGTTTGTCACTGGTGTTTATATGTTCGATATCAGTGACCTTTATACTTATGTATAGGGACTCAGCCTGCAATCTCGTGTCACCAAAGGACAGCCAAGGACCCTTCTCCTGCCGAAACTGCAGCTACATCCTCACCCACCTCCTCACGCCGCCCAGCCGACCAACAGTGCTCCCGACTGGCTCAGCTGCATCCTCCTCAACACGCGCTCTCTCCAAAAAACATGCCACACAAATCTGGGACCTCCTCGACTCCATCTCTCCCATCATCGCCTTCCTCACAGAAACATGGACAAACCCCAGCTCTGGCCCGACATAGCCAGCGAAACCCCTGACCGCTACAAAAGTACCCGCAAGGACCGCAATGACTGATGAGGAGGCGGCATAGACATCATCCACAAGAATACCCTCCGCCTGACCACCCACTTGGACGATCCAACAACAACCATGGACCACCTTCACTTCCAGATCCAGACCAACCCCAACATCACCCTCTGCAGCACCCTCATCTACAGGCATCCTAGTCATCGCTCGCCCTTCACCGACACCATTGTCGACTTCATCGCACCCCAGGCTCTTGCATCCACTGTTTACATCCTTCTCAGTGACCCTAACTTTCACCTGAACAACACCAGTGACCAGAACACTGCATCCCATCTGGAGAACCTTGCCAAACATCGGACTTACGCAGCTAGTCACTGCTCTGACCGATGCAGCAGGACACACTTCTCCTTCAGCGGAAACATTACCCACAACCACACCACCAAACTCCTCTGGACCAACCACCACTGGGTGCACTTCACCTTCACCACACCCACCATACACCACTGCCCTAACCACCCCCCATCGTAGCTGGAACAAGGTCACTGTAGAACATCTCACTGCCTTTCTGAGCACTACTACACCGCCGACATCAGCAGACACTAACACCTCAGCACACAACCTCCACCAATGGATCTCCAACTGTGCCGACACTCTGGCACCCCTCAAGAAGGCACCCAGCAAATAACACTCCAAGGAAGCCAGCTGGTTCACTCCCCTGCCTCCAAGAGTCCAGATACACATGTAGATGACTCGAGAATTGCCGGTGTCACCTAGAAACTCTCAGGAAACTACAGAATGTTACAACCAAACTAGCCTACACTGGCTCCAAGTCAACAAAATAATCACCTTCAAGTTCCTCACACATGCCTGTAAAGCCCTCAAGGATGCAGGACTAGCGTAACTGAACCACCGCCTCTCATTCCAATACCCGCCAGACACCTTCGCTCTGCCCAACTGGCCCTGGCCAGCAACCAATGGATCCACAAGACCAGAGCAAGAGGAAGATCCTTCTCCTACCTCACCACCAAGACCTGGAACACCCTGCCTCTCCACCTCAGGCAAAGCCCGTTTCTAACCCAATTCAGGCAGGATCTCAAGACCTGGGTCTTCGACTGAACCCCTGCACCCAGACAAATCAGCAGCCCCCCTCCCTCCTCAGCATCTTGAGACCCTAACAGGTGAGTAGCCGTGCTGTATAAAACCCTGATTCATTGATTGATTGACTGAATATTGTTGTTAGCAATACAACATTTTCTATAATTGTGTGAGTGGATATTTGTTGTTGCAATATTATGTTACTGATCCGTGGGGACAAGACACAGCCTTTACAGGTGTAAGTCTCACCTCTTCCCTCCCATCCAGCCCAGGATGACACATCAGCCTGCAGATGGCCACTCAGCCACACCTCCGTTTTCTTTGTGTGTGACTAATTATTGGAAATGCAGGAAGCCAGCTGCCACCCACCTCAGAAGTGTATTCTAGACACCGGCAGAAGGCACCTAATTGTTACAGTAAGAAAAAGCCAACTTTCTTAAAATGGTATTTTCAAAATTGCAATTTAAAAGACAAATTTCACCATAAGATGTTTCTGAATTGTGATTCCAGAGAAAACAAATTTGAACATTTGCTGGTGTGACTGCAATGCAACAGATACTTGGAAGACTCTTGATGTTAAAAGCCATATTGAAGGACTTATCACAAATGGCAACATTGTAAGAGAGTTAATCAAATGCTGACATAGTTGGAAAGCAGAATATAATGCCGCCTTGTCATGCCTTAATAATGCTGTTAGTATTGATTAACGCAGGAATTAAATGAAAGCCACAATACAGGTTGAAAAGCAAAACAGTGCTCAACCATTCCGAAAATATGCTGGGAAATCATTTTCACCCAGACTTGAGTTCCAGAGACAGGCTGAAAGCACCAAATGATTACAGTAGAAACTGTGAACTTTCTAGGGGCCTTATTATGACTTTTGGTGGTGCGGGGGCATGCCACCTCAGTGCCCCCGCACCACCAAGTTGCTGCTGCCTGCCAGATAACAGCTTAAATGTTGTCTGACTAGTAGACAGCTTGGCGGTTCCTGTGGCAGTGCCTTTGAAAACGGCACCACGATAGAAACGCCACATAAGATTTCTGCACAGCATGCACTGTAACGTCCATGCCATGCAGGAGCTGTTGTTTACCCCTGAGTGGATGCACATGGCATGATGCACCAGGGGGCCCTGTAGGGCCCTGTTGTTTACTCTCTGTCATGGTTTTCATGGTGGTGGAACCAACATGATAAGCGTGGCAGAGAAGAAACTCATAATATGCTTGGCGAGACCACAACACTCCTGCCAAGCATATTGTGGCCTCAGAACCACCACATCACTTCCAAGGAATGCTGTGGACCACCGCCGCCATGCCACCACGAGTCTGGCGGCCATCAGACTGCCAGGCTCGTAAATGGGCCTTAAATGTGGCATTTTCAGATTTGCAATTTAAAAGCCAACTGCAACATAAGTTGTGTTTATAAATTGTGATCTCAGAGACACAAATTTTGGGTATCCCATCTCTTCCCAATTGGAAATGACACTTAGAAGATGTAAAAAGGCAATCCCAGTGTTATCCTATGGGAGAGATAGGCCTTGCAGTAGTGAAACACAAATGTAAGAGGATTTCACTACCAAGACATTTAAAACCTAAAAAGTATATGTCCTACTTTTTAAATACACTCCAACCTATCCATGGGCTGTCCAGGGCCTACCTTTGGTGTTACCTATATGTAATAAACAGGAAGCATTGGGTCTGCAGTGGTGGGCCTGGGACATGTTTAAAGGGGGAACAGCCATTCCATTGCGGCTGTTACCCCTCATGCTTTACAACGCATGCATTACCACACATGAGTTGATACAAAGCTTAGTCTGTACATGCTTTTACCATGCATGTCTTTACAACGAGTTTCGTTGTAAAGGTATGTATGGTAAAAGCACATACGTTGTAAAAAATATAGGTGATCCATGTCATTGTGAGGAAACAGAGGCTCTTTGATTTCCTCACAACGACATGCACCGCCCCTCAGACCTGACGTGCACCGAGCCTCAGACCCAACGTGCACTGCCCCTCAGACCACAGGAACCAGGATACAGGAGGAGAGAGAGGAACCATGAGGAGAGAGAGGTATGGGGGATTGAGTATGAGGTGGGGTTACTATTTTAGGGTAAAATGGGGTTGGTGGGGGTTATGCAGGGTAGTGTTTGAGGGTTCAGGGTAGGGTTGGGGTCATGCAGGGTAGTGTTTTGGGGTAGGGAGAGGACTGGAGGTCGGCCCTGCAGGGGTAGTGTTTTAGGGTTTAGGGTAGGGCCGGGGGCTCTTCAGGGTAGTGTTTTACGATAGGAAGAGGACTGGGGGTCTGGGGAGGGTTGTGCAGGGGTAGTGTTTTAGGGTTTATGGTAGGGTCAGGGTGTCATGCAGGGTAGTGTTTTAAGGTAGGGATGGTACTGGGGTCGGGGGGAGAGTCATATAGGGGTAGTGTTTTAGGGTAGGGTAGGGTCAGGGGTCATGCAGGGTAGTGTTTTAGGGTGGTAGAGGACTGGGGTCAGGGAGGGTTGTGCTGGGGTAGTGTTTTAGGGTTTACACTAGGGTCGGTGGTCAAACAGGATAGTGCTTTAGGGTAGGGAGAGGACTGGTGGTCAGGGGTACTGTCGTGCAGGGGTAGTGCTTTAGTGTTTAGGGTAGGGTCGGCGGTCTTGCAGGGTAGTGTTTAGGTCAGGGAAAGGACTTGGGGTTGGGAAGGGTCTTGCATGGGTAGTATTTTAGAGTTTAGGGTAGAGTCAGGGGTCATGCAAGTGAGTGTATTAGGGTAGCGAGAGGACTGTTGTTTGGGGTACGGTCGTGCAGGGGTAGTGCTTTAGTGTTTAGGGAAGGGTCGGTGGTCGTGCAGGGTAGTGTTTAGGTCAGGGAGGGGACTGGGGGTCGGGGAGGGTTGTGCGGGTTTAGTGTTTTAGGGTAGGATTGGGGGTCAAGCAGGGTAGTGTTTAGGGTAGGGAGAAGACTGGGGTCGGGGAGGGTCATGCAGGGGTAGTGTTTTAGGGTTTACGGTAGGGTTGGGTCATGCAGGTTAGTGCTTTAGGGTAGGGAGAGGACTGGTGGTCGGGATACAGTTGTACAGGGTAGTGTTTAGGTCAGGGAGGGGTTTGTGCAGGTTTAGTGTTTTAGGGTAGAGTTCTGGTCAAGCAGAGTAGTGTTTAGGGTAGGGAGAGGACTTGGGGTTGGGGAGGGTCTTGCAGGGGTAGTGTTTTAGATTTTAGGGTAGGATCAGGGGTCATGCAAGTTAGTGTATTATGGTAGGGAGAGGACTGGGGGTCGGAGAGGGTCATGCAGGGGTAGTGTTTTAGGGTTTAGGGTAGGGTTGGGGGGTTGTGCAGGGTAGTGTTTAGGGTGAGGAGAGGACTTGGTGTTGGGGAGGGTCTTGCAGGGGCAGTGTTTTAGGGTTTAAGGTAGGGTCGGGGTCATGCAGGGTAGTGTTTTAGGGTAGGAGGAGGACTGGGGTCGGGGAGGGTTGTGCAGGGGTAGTGTTTTAGGGTTTACGGTAGGGTCGGGGTGTAACTTACCTCAGATACTTTTACCAAGTGTATGCCTTTTGCACACATGCCTTTGCATTGTAATGGCATGCGTCCTAAATGCATATGTGTGGTAAAAGAATGCATTGTGATGCTAGGTTGTTGTAGTGGTACTAGCGTAGAAATACCTGCGTTATAATGGCACACATGGTATTAGTATGTGCAGTACCGTCATACATTTGTTTAAAGGGATACTTAAGTGGGTGGCACAATCAGTGATACTCTGACTTTGATTGGTCAGAATTTCGTCATCACGGGTGTGCAGAATAAGTGGGTTGTAGGCTATTTTTGATATTCAAAGGCGATGCCATAGAATCATTCCATCTAGATGCAAGCAAACTGTGCATTGAAGTTGGCTGTGGAACTTCTTGTGAGGCAATAAAATTGTCACTTTCAATGAGCCATCTCCGGGCTTGTTCCTTGCTGAACAAATTAATTTCTCTGCATTTTCTTTGTTCTTTAGCTTACAGCATTACGACTTCTTCTTTCCCTCTTCAGTGAATGATGGTAAAAGAATGTGTTGTGATGGTAGGTCGGTGTAGGGGTACTAGCGTAGTAATACTTGCATTATAACGGCACGCGTGGTATTAGTATGTGTAGTACCATCATACATTTGTTTAAAGGGATACTTGAGTGGGTGGCATAATCAGTGCTGTATGCCCACTAGTAGCATTTGATTTAAAGGGCCTGGGCACATGTAGTGCATTTTACTAGGTACTTATAAGAAAATCAAATATGCCAGTTGTAGATAAACCAATGTTACCATACTTTAAGTAAGCCAGCAAAAGCAAAGTCAGGAAACCAATGTTACCATACTTTAAGTAAGCCAGCAAAAGCAAAGTCAGGAAAAACAGTCAAAAACAGGAGGTCATTGAGTGTTTGGGGTAAATGGAATGTATTCCGGGGAAATATATGCAATCCCCCGAAGGACGAATCGATATCTGATGACAGTGATAAATGGATATGTAATAATAATAATAATACGCTGTGCCTAACTATAATGCTCAGTGACGTGCTGCCAATGAACAGAGATCCTTAATAATGTATCAATGGCAAATGTGAGCGTCTCATTATGCAATGTGTGCAATTTTTCTCTCCACTGTGTACTGCAGTTACATTTAATGTTTGTTGTACATACTACAACTATAAAAGATCAATATATTTTTTTTTTTTTAAAACACAAGGTCAGACGGCAAAAAGTCAGGAGAAACCATCCTGAGGAGGCCAGGTCTAACAACTGCAAAAACCTGCATGTCCACAGCACATCAGAATCAACATATTGCTTACGAAACCGATGCATCACCGCCGTTTCGTAGAGAAATCCAGCGCAACACCACATTTATGTGGAGACCACTGACTCACCTTGTTGCTGGCGACCAGGATCAAGGTACTTTTGCTCAGCGGGCCCTCCATTGGTCCTGCATCCAGCCCATGCATCATGCAGGTTGGCCTGAACTCTTACCTTTGTACAAGTCCAGCGTGACCAATTAACTCTTTAAGTGATTACTGCTTTTAAGTGCTATTTTTCCATTTAATCTTTAAAAAATTCATATCTCAACTTCTACTTATTGGTCTATTGTTGTCTATTTATAAAAGTATTCTCTAGTTTTCTAAACATATGTGGGGTATTATTTGTGGTGTTTTCACTGTGTTAGTGTTTCACAAATACTTTACACATTGCCTCTTAAGTTAAGCCTGACTGCTCTGTGCAAGCTTCCAGAGGGTGAGCTTGGGTTAATGTAAAGTATGTAACTGACTTACCCTAACTAGGATTGTGGTTCCTGCTTTGGCGGGGTGTATGCCTCTGCCAACCAGAAACCCAATTTCTAACACTGGTAATCAGCGGAGAGGATAGGACTTGTGTTTGTGCAGTGCCATACAGCAATCGGTGTACATTAGTATCAATATCAAAGACTAATTTGCACCTTTTTCAATATTTCCTGATTGGCATTTATTACTTTCTTTCCAAGGTCATGTTTCTGTCTGGAGAAGCAGGAACTGCACCAGTGAAAGTAGATTTTGAGCTGGACAAATTTGAAAGTTATACTGTGGCCCAGCTCAAGGATTTCTGCAAGGAAGTTGAGTTGAGTTGGGTATCCAAAGAGGAGGATGAGGAACTGGATTGTGATGATGAGCTGGACCAAGATTCTTTTGACAATAAGGGACTGCCCGTGGGGCAGGGGCCAACAGCCTCCCAGGAGAGCAGGGTATCCTCCAGGGGCCTGTCCTCAGAGGAGCCGAGGGTGAGGTGGGATGAGAGAACATTAAATTTGGAGCTAGCTAAGCTCACATTAGAAGAGAAGAGATTGGCTCAAGAAGTGAGCCTAAGAGAGCTGGATATAAATGCCAGGATGGCTGAGCCTATCCAAGATGGTGGCAGCATTTCTTCTCTGTAATCTGACAAGAAAGTACACATACCCAAGGGTCTCGTGCTTGAATATGGAGTGGAAGATGACATAGATAGATGGTTTGAGGCTTATGAAATTGCTTTACAGGTGCACAAGATCCCTGAGGAGGGTTGTTTGGGGCTAACCTCTGGTGGCAATACCCTACTAAGGAATCCCTAATCAGGAAATATGGTTTGAAACCAGAGAAGTATAGGCAGAAGTTTACGAACAGTAAGAAACTATACCCACAGACCTGGGTGGATTGGGTTGTCTCTTTTTGCAACTTGAATATCTGAATTTTGTCATACATGCCAGACATACTCATTTCCGTGATGCATGTTTACAAAAAGCAAGGCATATTGTTTTTGCTAGTGTCAGTTTGTATAGTAGGGGGCCTGATCAGCTCTGCTTTGACGTATTTTTAAATGATTTGCTGTTATGGCTTCTGTCCATGTTTTTAATATGTGTAGTTGTATGTAATGTAATGTATGACGTGTAATTGTGGTGGTATTTATTTGTTGCTTTACTTTACAGCAAGCTCAACAAGGGTGATATGAAAGTGAAGTGTCCTGGAAGACTCTTCTAGGTCCCTACCCTGGGATTGGTGGCTGACTGAACTATCGACATGCTAGAGAAGATACGCTGTAGGTAAGCCACCTTGCCCAAAAATATTTCTTGTTAATGATTCCCTCACAGGATTGCTATGTAATTTACCTAACTCACATTTCCTTATATCAAGAAGCTATCCTACATGACCTCCCCACGTTTAAAACGATTAAATTCACTGCAATACAAAGAATGTTTTTGACTCAATGCTCTGAAGCTATGCCTCCCCCTATAACCATATATAAATCAGCACTATGATCACAGCCTTCTGAGACTATGCTGACACTCGATTAAGCGATCACAAAAAAACAACTAATGAGTTTTCTCCTCAAGCACCCTCCCATACGACAGTCACATCATGGAAAACCACATTATGGAATACCCATTACTGGATACCCTTACAACATCCATAAATCCCATATTAATATTTTGGTAATTTGCTTCCTTTGCTGAGACCGCAAACATCAGCAAAAATCATTTTGGGTCTGAATAAAAACAACCTTTAATCAGAGCACTACTCTGAACACAGTAATTTTTCCTATGTCACATACCATTGCCTGATACTCCTAGCAAAAATTCAGTTTTAAATGTCCACATCACCATATCGCTTGAATGTAATGATACACCGTGGAGAATCATTGACACAAGAACAATTTTAATCACTAGTTTTCCCACCAATTGATCTTTGCACGCTTGCTGTGCCCCACCGAGGGATCCTTAAATTCTGTGTAAACAGTTGAAGCGAGTAAAACCTTTTTCTCATTTACTCTTCTTTGACCCCTAGTTGAAATGTTTTTAAAAAATGAATACATGTTTGTATACTTATTGCAGCCTTGAAAAAGTCCCATGCCTGGGTGCTGCCAGGGCCAAAACAGGTGTTGGGTGTACTTTACGAAACATTAATTGAAAAAAATGAGAGAATAAAGTAACTTTTCTCTCTCTTGTATTGTACTTGTGTTTTCATATACATTTTACATCTAAGTCGAAACAACTAGAGGATTTTATGTTTGTATAGTTACATCAGGCATTTCCTAACCTCTGCACAAACGATGTACCATAGATTGCCCGGTTACCCATTGCACACCTTATGATAATCACTTCTCTTTACTTGTTATGGTATGTAGATTTGTGAAGCACGTTAATCACTTGTGAGGGTATTTAGCTGATTGAGCAAGTGTGTAGGCGCTTATCCCCACAGAGTTAGATGAAGACACATGTCTTTAGCTTCTTGCAGAATTAAAGAAGCGAGGAGGCTCTGATGTATTGAGGGAGATCATTCCAGAATTTTGGTAAAATGTAGCAAATTAGCGACCCCCAGTTCGGCTTATGGGGATGCTGGGTGAGAGTGCGGGTGATAGTCAGACTGATCGTAGGTGTCTGATTGGCTGACAAACATGTATGCAGTTGTTCAGGTAGGCTGGTCCAATGCAGTGCTTTGTATGCTTGTGTGAGGAGTTTACATTGGTTGTGTTTTTTGTATGAGGAGCAAGTGGAGTTTTCTGATGAAGGTGAAATGTGGGTGCCTATGTGGGAGGTTGAGAATGAGTCTTGTTGCAGCATTCTTGGTGGAGAAGTGTGGCTCACTGGTTAGAGCAGGCAGACCCTGAAGCAGAGGTCAGACCCGGGACCAGGGTTCAATTCCCGACGCGGCAGGGTCTTGAGCTCAAATGTCCATGGACTCGATAATTCTCGCTTAGGTGCCTGACCTAATCATGGGTTCACACTCTGCAACTCTGGGCATTAAGCTTGCTTAATCTCCACAACGGCCCCCCGGCGGCGGGATGCCTGGCTTTCACCTTGGGGATGCCCTGTAGGGGCTATCTCACAGGGAAAAGCCAGGACGGGTTCCCAAGGCAAGCGCGGAGATACCCCTTCGGGGGTCGATTCAGGCGCTATATAAGAAACATAATAATAATAATAATAATAATGGTCTGGAGTGTGTGAAGGAGCTCTTTGGTGATCCCAGTGTAGGGTGTGTTGCCGTAGTTGAGCCTACTTGTGATGAGTGCTTGTGTGACAGTACATCTAGTGTTTTGGGGCAACCATTTGAAGATCTTCCATAGCATGTGTAGCATGTGACGGCAGGAGGAGCTCATTGCGTTGACTTGTCATTCAGGGATAGGATGAGTTGGGTGCCATCGGCATAGGATATGATGGTTATGCATTAGGATCTGATTATGTTAGTCAGCAAAGTCATGTAGATGTTGGACAGAGTGGGATTGAGAGATGAGCCCTGATAGACTCCCCAGCTCAGGTCTGACTCACTGTATCCTTCTAGTGAGGAAGGAGCCTATCCTGTTGAAGGCTGGTCACTGGATGCTAATGTCATGGAGTCTCCTGATAAGGGTGTATTGAGAGACCATGTTGAAGGCTGCGGAGAGATCAAGCAGGATGAGTGCTGTGTGTTCACTCCTTGGTCCAGTAAGGTTTTTATGTCAGCTGTGGCCATGATGAGTGCAGTTTGGTGCTATAGTTACTTCTGAATCCTGATTGGGTATTGTCCAAAAAGAGGTCTAGTTCTAGGTGGCTCGTGAGATGTTTGCTGATGGCCTTCTCCATCACTTTGGCTAGGTGGGAGAGGAGTGAGATGGGATGGAAGTTGCTTAGCTTGTTTGGATTGGTCAATGGTTTTTGAAGGAAGGCATTGATTGCTGCATGTTTACAGTCTTCAGGGAAAGTGGTGGATCTGATGGAGGTGTTGATTATATGCGCGAGGGTGCCGCTGATCATTGATCCTCTCATGCTGTAGGAATGGTGGGGGCGTAGATCTGTTGGAGCCCCGGAGTGGACAGTTTGCATGATTGCTGCTGAGTCTTCTCTGGTAGGTGTTTTCCATCTGGTCAAGTGTCCATTTGGTTGATGGTGGGTAGGTTGGCGATGAGGTCTCTGGGTTGCGGTTGGTTTTAGAAGTTACTGAAGATGTTTGCATTTTTGGTGTGAAAGTAGCTTGATACATTTTCGCAGGGTTCCAATGAGTGGGTGATGCTGTTGACTGCATCTTCATGGGTGGTGAATTCTTTGACAATGAAGAAGATTCCCTTGCAGCTATTGCCTCGATTCATTCAGCTAATGCTCTTTTGTTGGTGTTTCTTACCTGATGGTTGTAGCATCTGAGCACCCTCTTGTATGTGGTTCTGGCAGTGGTCTTGTGGCTAGTTCTCCATTTCCTTTCTAGCTGTTTGCAGTGATGTTTATATTCTCAGAGCTTTTGTGTGTACCAGCTGGCTTGTTTGTTGACTATTCTTTTTCTGTTGGTTTTGATTCACTTACTGAAGTTGTTAATGTCCTCATTGAGGTTGTTGGTGAAGTTGTGTTGGTCCATGTTGAGGGCGTTGAGCCCGTCTTCTTTTGAGATTTTTCCCCAGCTGAGGCCTTGGTAGGTTGATGATGGAGTAGTCTGTCCATGTGAACTGTGAGGTAAAGTTGTATATGATTGTGTCGCTGGTGGTGAAAATCGGGTCAAGTGTGTGTCCTGCGGTGTGTTTTGGGTCTGTGATGATCTTAGTGAGCTCAATGTTTTTCAAGGATGACTGTGGTGCAGAGGTCAGTTCGTTCCTCTAAGTGGAAATTGAGATCACTGAGTTGTAGGAAGTCTCTGGAGTTGATGGTGAAAGGTACGATAAAGCCTGTGGTGAGTTTGCTGAAGTTGGTTTACCATCCAGGTGGATAGTAGGTGAGGGTTCCCTTTAGGATGTAGCTGTCACTGATTTGCAGTTTGAATTCCATGTGTTTCATGAAGGGGTGTTGTTCTCTGTGGATGTAGAGTGTTTGGTGGTGTCCCTGTGGATGATGGTCAGTTTTCCTCTTGGCTTGTGAAGTCGGTCCTGTTGTGGATCTTGTTGCCCGTTGGGATAGCCCAGCAATGTGTCAATGTGGGGTTGAGCCAGGTTTCCATGAGAAAAAAGAGGTCTGGCGTGTTAAAGCTGAGGAAATTTCAAATCTTTGTAGCATGTCTGCTGAGAGATCATGTGTTAGAAATTATGCATGTGAGTGGCTGTTGGTGTGCAGGTTTGGTGTGTTTCTCTGTGTTAAGTCAAGGTGTTGCTGGTGTTGCTGGTGCTTGGGGGTGTGCGTGTGCTGCTACAGAAGAACCTCGGATGCTTGATTCCGGTCTGGGAAAGATATGGCTGTGTAGTTCGGACTGGACTGTTCCCATGGGGCACAGGGTCAGAGCTGATTTGCATAAAGCCATTATCTAACCCAGGGTGGTGTGGAGTGCAAAAAACGATGGATTTAGGCCCAGATCCTTGTACTGGGGTGAATGTAAGACTTTGATCTACATTCTGTCCATCAAATTGTTTTTTGTAATTTTCTCCCTGAGTGTACTGGGGTAGCTCAGACGTGGGTTCCAGAGCCTCCACACCACTGGAGTCAAGCTAGCCGGGCTGATGAGAGGTGTTACCTCGAAACCGGTCTGGTCCTCGGATGCTTGATTCCGGTCTGGGAAAGATATGGCTGTGTAGTTCGGACTGGACTGTTCCCATGGGGCACAGGGTCAGAGCTGATTTGCATAAAGCCATTATCTAACCCAGGGTGGTGTGGAGTGCAAAAAACTATGGATTTAGGCCCAGATCTTTGTACTGGGGTGAATGTAAGACATTGATCTACATTCTGTCCATCAAATTGTTTTTTGTAATTTTCTCCCTGAGTGTACTGGGGTAGCTCAGACATGGGTCCCAGAGCCTCCACACCACTGGAGTCAAGCTAGCCGGGCTGATGAGAGGTGTTACCTCGAAACCGGTCCGGTCCTCGGAAGCTTGATTCCGGTCTGGGAAAGATATGGCTGTGTAGTTCGGACTGGAATGTTCCCATGGGGCACAGGGTCAGAGCTGATTTGCATAAAGCCATTATCTAACCCAGGGTGGTGTGGAGTGCAAAAAACAATGGATTTAGGCCCAGATCCTTGTACTGGGGTGAATGTAAGACATTGATCTACATTCTGTCCATCACATTGTTTTTTGTAATTTTCTCCCTGAGTGTACTGGGGTAGCTCAGACGTGGGTCCCAGAGCCTCCACACCACTGGAGTCAAGCTAGCCGGGCTGATGAGAGGTGTTACCTCGAAACCGGTCCGGTCCTCGGATGCTTGATTCCGGTCTGGGAAAGATATGGCTGTGTAGTTCGGACTGGACTGTTCCCATGGGGCACAGGGTCAGAGCTGATTTGCATAAAGCCATTATCTAACCCAGGGTGGTGTGGAGTGCAAAAAACGATGGATTTAGGCCCAGATCCTTGTACTGGGGTGAATGTAAGACATTGATCTACATTCTGTCCATCAAATTGTTTTTTGTAATTTTCTCCCTGAGTGTACAGGGGTAGCTCAGACGTGGGTCCCAGAGCCTCCACACCACTGGAGTCAAGCTAGCCGGGCTGATGAGAGGTGTTACCTCGAAACCGGTCCGGTCCTCGGATGCTTCATTCCGGTCTGGGAAAGATATGGCTGTGTAGTTCGGACTGGACTGTTCCCATGGGGCACAGGGTCAGAGCTGATTTGCATAAAGCCATTATCTAACCCAGGGTGGTGTGGAGTGCAAAAAACGATGGATTTAGGTGAATGTAAGACATTGATCTACATTCTGTCCATCAAATTGTTTTTTGTAATTTGCTACAGAAGAACCAGCAATGGTTTCATGTGAAAGCTCCAACCATAGTGTGTGGCACTGTATGGCAGCAGCAGGAAAGACCCCCTGGTCAAGTGATTGAAAGAGTGTTTCTCTTGGGGCTGATCAGACAAGGGTTATTGGTGCTGGGCACGGTCCAAGCATGAATGGGAGAAGGCGGGCTTTCTTTGAAGTCATTAGTGGGCCACCATTAATTTGGTCTTGGGAAGGGGGAAAGCATGAGGACAGTGGGAAGGGCTGCTCTGCGTGGGGAGAAGAGGTGGAAAAGAGATGCATCAGGAGAAGCAGGTAAGGAGCGGGGAAGGTGGGGTGTAGAAAAATACTGGTACCGGGACTGCAGGGAGTGCGACAGAATACCTGAATGAGGGAAAGAGGTGCACAAAGCTAAGAAGGCACAAAACCTGATGAAAGAGCAGAGACTCAGAAAGGGGAAAACGTAGATGAGAGGCAATAGTGAGAAGAGGCTCGAAGAGGGGAGAGAAAACAGGATCAAGAATTGAATGAGAGGCAAGAGTGAAAAGAGTGAAAGGAAGCTTGGAGAGGGCAGTGAAAATGGAAACAAAAAGCAGATGCACAGCATGTGTGAAAAGAGTGAAGGGAAGCTTGGAGGTGCAGATAAAAACATGTAAAAGGAGTGGGTGAGAGGCAAGAATGGAAAAGAGGCTCACAGGGGCCAAAGCACGAGTGCGACTGAGAAGAGGCATGAGATTTAGCTGTCACATGAGCGAGTGAAAGAGAGAAAGGAAAAAGAGATTGGCAGAAGTTGAAAGTGGGATTGAAAGTGGAGAAAATGAGCTAAGCTGAGAGGCAGGCAGGAGCCTTAGGCAAAAAGAGCCAGTCCCAAAAGGGCCTAGACTGGTCGGAGGACCAGTTCCAGGTAAGTGGTTGTGGGGCTAGGCCTAGGTACCTGCTCCTTGTTCTCAGTTATCATCCTTTGCATTTGGCCCGCCATTTTAGTTGATTGTTGATATGGCAATGATTGAATTTGCCTGGTGGCCTTGCATTTGTGGTCTGGGTGCTGGATCATGACAGCACAGCTGACACAACCTTTGTGGACAGGATGAAGGATTGCATGTGGTGCAATGAGCTTCCTTTCTGTCCTTGCCTTCTGACATTCATCTTCGTTGTTGATTTGATTGCCATCAATGTTGCAAGCAATGAGTCTGCAATGATGGTGAAGATTAGACAAAGTTCTGTATCCTGGAGATGGATAGTGTGTTCTTAAATTTGCAGTTAAGATCACTTTTCATTTTTCATTTCTGCACTACACCGATCGGATTTTTGACACTATGCCTACCTCCATCACATGCCAGGTGTAGTGCTCCAGTCCTTCAGAAATGCCTGCTGCAGGATGCTTTGTGCTAGGAATATTTTCCTTCAGCTATTTATTTCTACAAATGATCAATACCCCTCTTGGATTACTAAAAGCAAGTTACATTACCACAGCACACAGTGTCCTGGAGAGTCTTAACAAAAAACACCCTACTGCTTCTTAGGCACCCTTATAAGCCTTATTACATTGCAAGAAAAAGGCCTCTAACACATAACAAATTACATGATTTTACTTTCTAGGAAAATGTATTGATCAGTTTACCATCCTGAACTGTGACCAAGGGAAACTGACCTTGAAACATTGTCCTAAATACCCAGGGTTTTAGCATGTTGCAGTGTACCAGGCACTTCACCCATCAGTCTACTATACATCTAGAGACACTAACTCACTGTAACCTATCCTTGGAACTTTAACTAAGCATGAGCGAATTTTGCGGATCTCGCGTTCGCGAATTTTGCGGATTTGCGGATTCGCAATCCGCAAAATCCGCGAATTCCCGCGAATTTGCGGATTTTTTTTTTTTGTGTGTTCGCAATTGTTTCTGCCAGTTCGCGAGGATTTGGTACTAGTTCGCAATTGCGAACTTACTTGTCGGCTCGCAACGGTCGCGACTATGTTGTTTCTACGTCTGGTTCATCATCACAGCCTCCCAGCACCCTCTGTTTTACCACTGGCACCCTCTCTTTGACCCATGCCACCCTCTGTTACATCAATGCCACCCTCTGGTTCATCATCACTGTAGAAGATGGGGGGGAAAAGCAAGCCCACCTGCCCTGCTTGAACTGACATGAATTAATTTGGGGTTAGTTTATTAACAACACCTGCCCTGCCCCAACTGACAATAATGAATTAGGGGCTAATTAATGTGTCACTGAAAGAATTTAAAGTTCCAGCCTGGCACCTGCTTGTCTGCTCCTTTAGCTGTAAATCAGGACCTTTGTGGCATACAGTTAAGGTCAGAGCAGGGTCACACAAAATAGTTGCAAGCAGGCAACCGAATTCTGGAGGGCCCCCTCAGGAAGCACTACAAAGAATCGTTACAAATCATGAGGTTGACCTTTTGCACCTGCTCATTGCTTTTGCTTTTGCTGAAATCGTTTTTCGGTTTTTTTCGCGCTATTCGCGGGGCGCGGCGTCGTGCGAAACCGACCGCGGAAGCCGCCAATTCGTGCGAATGAGCATTTTATTTTTTTTGCGGCTTGTTGTTTCGCGAGTTTTTTTGCAGTATTCGCGAGCCGCTTGCAGCGCAACACGCAAATTTACCCCAAGGTCGAGTACGGGCGCGGCCATTTTGTTTGCGTGACGTATTTCCGTTTCCGCCCGCTATGTATAATCTCGCGCAGTAAGCGCATTGCGAGTAGAGGTTCGCACGAGATCGCGCGGAAAATCTAGAGGTTTGCACGAGATCGCGAGGAAAATCTCGCGCGAACATACTTTCGCGCCTGTGAACGGGCGCCGGCCATCTTGTTTTTCATTCATTTCCTGTGTCTGGGCATGGTGTTTAATCCTCTTGGTATCTTTGCCATCCTTTGCTTGTTTTCAGTTTTTTTTTTACGATTTTGCTTCTTATCTATCCCTCTCTTTTCCTAGCTGTATATTTTTGTCTTTTCTGCTATTTTTCTTTACTTTTAAACTACTTTTTAAAACTCTTTTCTTTTCTTCTTCCCTATCCTATTCTTTCTTAATTTTCTACTTCTTCCTACCTTACCTGCCCAGACCATGGTCAAGCCAGGCGCCGTGAAGCTGCCCAGGCACTTGAGGGCCGCAGCGGCGGCGGGGAGTAGTGCTGGACCCAGTGGCAGGACAGCATGCGGGAGATTGAGGGGGGAGCAGGTGACGCGACGGGAGATCTTCAGCCCGGAGGAAGTGGGCGCGCTGGTCTACTTCGTCCAGCGCCGCCTGCCCAGGACCATCGCGGGAGGCGGCAGGATCGCGGCCGGCGGCTACAACATGCGGGAGCGCCGGAAGCGGTGGGAGAAGGTGTGCTGGGCCATATCCCACCTCTACGGGGTCCAGCGCACCTACAGCCAGGTCACCCATCGCTGGACGGACCTCCTGGACCGCGAGCGCGACCTGCTGGACCAGCTCGGCTTGGAGATCCCCGGGCTTGGTGAGTAGTAGTAGCCATTTAATCACTCACTACTATGATGTTTTCTCCTGCTCTGTGTTGTTGTATTGCAAATATTTGTTTTTTACATGGAGCAAGCCAATAATGCCGCTGATGACGATTACATTGTAGTTAAATTATATTTCAAAATCTTCTGTGCATTTCAGGTGCACTGCTCTCCTTCTCAGTGGCGTTGCTACTATGCTTATTTGTTTTCTATTTTGTGGTCTCATTGGCCTGAGTAACAATTATGTATGAGTGTACTTTACAGAACTGCGTAATGCTAGACACTAGGGGGCAGATTACATTTACAAGCCCCTTGCGCCACGTTTACGTTGCCTTGCGTGACGCAACAGCGGCGTAAACGTGGCGCATCCCTGAGAGTCATTTACAGCGTGACGCATCTAGGGAGATGCGTCACGTTATAAAGCCATGGGCCTGCGCCACAATGGGTGCGTTCCTAGTATACAGGGTGGGCGGTCCTGCAGCTGTGCGCCTCGCA
The DNA here is from genome assembly GCF_964263255.1 of Lissotriton vulgaris. Lineage (NCBI taxonomy): Eukaryota > Metazoa > Chordata > Amphibia > Caudata > Salamandridae > Lissotriton > Lissotriton vulgaris. Next base: position 782,156,473 of record NC_141694.1, on the reverse strand, counting down.
AAAGTGCCTGAGTGAAATCTACAAGATTTAACGCAGGCACTTCTGCGACGCTGCTACGTCAATTCAATTCCTTATGCCTGCTTGAAGCAGGCGTAAGGACTGACACAGCATGTTAAGTATTGGGTGGCCCTGAGCATTACTGGAGTTGCATTGCGTTGGCGACGTGACTCCAGCGATGCGCCGCTCTTACGTGACGAGATGCGTAACGCAAGTGCCTACCCTTGCGCCAGGGCGCGCCGCATTGTAAATGAGGCGCATCTGCCGTGTCGCAAGGGTAGTTTTGCGTGACGCATTTGATCTGGCGCATCTCTGGAGATGCGCCAGAACACGTAAGTAAGTATGCCCCTAAGGGGCAGAATTGCAATTACCGTCGCATCCCTGCAAAGTAGCAGGGATGCGCCAGTAATTGTGCGGCCCGCTACCACCACCAAACATGGTGCGCCGTATTTGCAATGCGGCGCACCATGGGCCCAAAACGTCACCGAAGCTTTACTGCTGGAGTTGCGTCGCAACGATGGTGCAGCTCCATCAATGCTCTGGGGTACCCTATCTCCCCAATGCTGGGTCAAGCCGTACGTCTGCTTCAAGCAGGTGCAGGGTTTGTGTGACGCATCATTGTCCTAAAGGTGACTGATTGATATTTTGTAGATTTCCCTCAGCCACTATTAGGATGTGTTCCAGCGCAGGAATGCCCTCCCTTGCGCCGGAACGCCCCCTGATGGCGCAGGGCTTTATAACGGGATGCATCTCCCAAATGCGTCACGTTGTTATAATATTATACGCCGCACCATGGCGCCCTTTTTTGTTTAGCTGCTGCGTCACAAAAGTCACGCAAGAACGGCGCAAAAGAGCCGCAAGGGCTTAAATCTGCCCCTTCCTTTGTACCCCTGACAATAAGAAAAATAGTGGCGGTGGATTGATAGTTTGACTATTTAAATGACTGGTAATGTAGCAGGCAACTGTTAGTGTTGTCACTGATCTGACTGAAATCACAATGGAGTTTGTCTGTCACTTTGCGTCTTGCCTGCGGACTGCTGCCTGCCAGTCCTAGGTGAACGTTTCAGTACTTTGTTTAGTGAGTTACGTGACTTTCGAAGTCACAGGTCCGCAAATAAATGAAAAGTAACCATAATCAATATAATTTCGCGGAAATATTTTGTTATTGTTCTTTTGAAATGTTTGATTTGGTTGACATTGACAAGCAACAATCATCCATGTTTTCTGTTCTTTCTTTCATGTTGTACGTCAGCTCCCCCCAGGGGCGAGAGGAGGACACAGGAGCAGCAGGCGGCGGATGCTGTTCATCAACAGGGCCAGGATCGGGCAGGCGAGGGCTCCTCTGCTGGCCCCAGTAAGTTTTCATTTTAGACTAGTACCTATTTTTCCTAGCGTTCCTCATTTGACTTTTTTCAAAATTGTCTTTGCTCTTCTTGTAGACTGTATCTAAATTCTTATCCTGCCTCTACTATGACTCCCTGTGGTATTACTAGATTATTCTTATTAGTCTGTCTGTGTAGCTAACTAAGATTGCACGGTTGGCGAAACTCCCATGATTCTAGTCAGCAATAGCTCTATCAACTTAGTGCAGTCCTCTGGGATTGTCCATAATGTCTTTTGAAGTGTTCTATCTGGACTCATGCTTGCAAAAATTGCAAAACCTTTCGCTCAGTCACTCTAGTCTGGACCAAAAAACACAGATTGTATTTAAGTTTAAAAGCTTTATTAAAAGTAAACACATTTATTAAAATGAAGTCATAATAAAACTAAACGTTTAACTGATAATGGAAAAGTGGTTAGTGCTGACGATTAATTGAAGACATTTCTTGTGGTCGAGCCGAGCTCTCACCTGGTTTCAACTTGATCTTGTTGTTAGAAGTCCATCTTCTGTCTGTGTGGAGAAAAATGGTGCGTGTTAAAAAAACAGCCTTCATCAGTTGTGCCAAAAAGTGCAGCAAGACAACCTTCCCTGGAAAAAGGGACATTTTTTTTAACTTTAACGTAGACAGTCACAAATTACATTGTTTTCACATGTCTTCATTCCTAGACCAAATACTAGTGACTAGTGAGTGCTTTATTCTAACATTCTTAAATGTACTTTGTAGGTGGAACATCTGGTGGCGGGGCCAGTGTGGAGGTGGTGGTGCTCGACACGGAGGCGGAGGGCGATTCTTCAGGGGAGGAGGCGGCGGCTGTGAGAGTTGAGACGGTGGTGGTGGCGGCCAGAGGTAAGCTCTTATATATTCCTTACTTATTGAGATTGAAGACTAGCTGGGAAGGCAAGAATATGAGATGCATGGCTGGGTGAATGATGAAGCAATGATGGGTGGAAGGACAACAGCCTGGGTGGGTGACACAGAAACTGTATGTGTCCATATACCTGGATCATGCTACTATCTGACTCTTAGATAGCATATGTGTATCTAGAGCAGGGGTACTCCTAGTACGGCCCGCGGGCCGGTGGTGGCCCGGCAAGCCTTCCTTGGCGGTGCGCAGACCTTGCAGACAATCACTGCTCCCCCGGCCCCCACAGAGCAGAGGCTTTTTTGTATTTCACCTGTTAGCGCCCCTGCATCTCCACTCTGACAATCACTGCTCCCCCGGCCCCCACAGAGCAGAGTGGAGATGCAAGGCCACAAAGAGGTGAAATAGAACAAAGCCTCTGCTCTGTGGGGCCGGGCAAGCAGTGATTGTCAGGGTGGAGAAGCAGGGGCGCTAAAACAAACAAAGCCTCAATAATATGTTAATGGTCTTTTAAAGACCTGTTAAGTACTTTGGTGTTGTTGTCTGTGTGTGCGCGTTGTGGAAGCGGTCTCAACCCGGGCTGAAGGCTGACACAGATAGACACACACACAGTGAGATGACAGAGGGGGAGGGAGAGGGAGGGCAGGAGGGAGAGAGAGATGGAGGGAGGGCAGGAGGGAGAGCAGGAGGGAGAGAGATGTATGTAAATGCTGGGTCTGGTGGCTCAGTGGATGAGGGCATCTGCTGCAGGGACCTGTGTGCAACCTCATGGTCACAAGTTATCGTTTTGCTTTAGCCCCGCCCCCTCTGACTCCGCCCCCACCAGTGCGGCCCTCGGCCCCAAACTACACTGTAAATGTAGCCCCTGAGAGAAAGTTTGTGAGTACCCATGATCTAGAGAGAGTAGACGGTCAGTGGATGAACTAAGTGTAACTTTGAAGAGCATGTAACACTGCACCCGCACGTCCGTTCCAGTGTAGGAAAGGCAAGGAAAAGAACTTTTAATTTTGTCCAAATACTACCATAAATAGTAGCAGTAGTTTGTATTGCAAGCACTGCATAGATCCGGTTATTATGGTGGCCACTCCCTACCTCTCTTAATAAGTTTAGTAGTACTCAGTCATTCATGTGTGGATGTATCACTGGTCACTCAATAAAAAGCAAAGCACCTAAAGTCATCCCATATATAAGCAAAAACATCCCATGTGAAGTGATAGATAATCAGATTATTTATCTTCTTCAATTTTCCATTTCTAGTACTCATTTCCACTGTAGGGTGAAAGTTAAATTAATTAAGCAGTAGCCCTTGAGTTGTAACAGAGTATTCTCAGTGCCACCCGTAATAGAAAAGTAAGAGCTTCACCACCTGCATGTACTGGACGGGTACAGTAACGCAACGGCAACGCAAGTCTAGGTCACTCCTCATGGCGTGCGTCTCTTTTTCTCGGGTGCAAGTTTACTGCGCTGGCATTATGCCGGCTTGCAGAAAATAACGTACCAATTTTCCAAAACAAGAGATAAGAAGAAGAATAAGACTGGTGTACTTTCATAGTCGACTCCAATGGAAGTCCACAGTGCTCGTAGAATTTGTTCCTTAAACTCCCACTAATGTTAGAGCAAGGATGAAGAAGTGTGAGGTTAGATAGATACTGGCCTCAATAGTTATGTAATGCGCTTGCAAGTTGCTAGTTGTACTGCAACACAAATTTCTGCTGAATGATTGAGTTAATCTAAAAGAGCATTGGTTACAGACTATGTCTTTCTTTCTTCATATAGGTTCTCCTTCCAAACGAACAAGGAGGAAGGAGCTGGCTAGAGCGGCCCGGCAACGGAGGATCGAGGCCACTGTTGCGGAATATCGGCGGCTGGTGGCCCTGGAGGACGTGGAAAGTGTGCAGTCGACAACTACAACAACGTCGTCTGCATCGGCCTCCGTGGCCCCACGGGCTGCCACCCAGCACAGTGGTCCACCCGGACTGAGCCGGGCTGCCAAAGGCAAACGCCACCACCGAGCAGCAAGGCCAACAGCTGCCTCTCACAGGCATTGCACCTGCAAGGCAGTGAAGGCACGCCTGCGCCGCACTACCCTGATGGTGTCCCGCCTTCAGCAGGAGCTCGCCTTGCTCCGCGAGGAGCATGATGCCCTGGCCCAAAAAGTTAACAGCATCCACCCATAGTGTCCCTTGCCCCTTTTTTAGAGACTTTTGGGGGGTGGGAATTGGGAGTTGGGTTTTTGGGGACTTTTGAAGGACAATCGTTGGGGTTAGGGAGGGTCTTGCGGGAGATTATTTTGTTAGGGATATAAATATACTTTTTCAAACTTTATCTGAGCATACCTGTTTTTTACTGCTTGCCTGGTGGGTGGGGGTTTAACGTTGACTGTTTTCCTGAAAGTTTAGTTCCATTTTCTTCCTTTAAGTGTAAATGCCCAAATGTTTTCAACACTAAGTGCCTCTCACAGACTAAGTGAAGTGAATCCAAGAGTCCTAGGACTTTAGTAGTACTACCTTCAGTCTCTCGTCTCTCGTACTAATACTCCATTATACCCCCAAACCACCAAACGCTTATCTTACCTGTAATTTGTGTTTGAAAGTAGGGCTAGACCCAGGGCTGGCTCCCCGGGAAACACCGAATAAGGTTGGCATTCTTGGTCGGATAAAATTTCCTCATAGCGGTGGTACTAGTGGTGTGACACAGTGGCAGTTGCATGCCTATGAAAAAAAAGAAAATGAAATCTGGTTTGTCCTCCTGAGCAATTCAACGGTACAACTGAGAATATAGCAGGTGACAGAAATACAGTAAAGCAGTGCCACATTGTAGCCTAACAAATGGTAAAGTATAACTACTAATTCGGTTGAAGTTCTTTCACATTAGCAATGGTTCTTTGTCAAGCAGAGTAAGAATATATCCTCGGATTTCTTCACCAGCCTGTTGCTATCACCTTATCCTCCCCACCCAGCAAGTGTGTGGATTTATTGCTGTAATAATAATTTAGTCACACATCAATCAAAACCACACAGCCCGGGGGAAGAGGGTTAGGGTTTGAAAAATGGATGGGTACGGGGGTTTTTGGGAAAGGTTTTGGGAGACAAGAAAAAATAGCACAGCATAGACAAACTATTGTGAACATAAACAAATCTTTGGGTACAAACCTATCCATCAATCTTTGAAAGTGCATGCACTACTGCATGCATGTCAGTGAAAAGTAAGTAGTACATTCGACAACTGTGGAAAGAAAGAATGCGACAGTACAGGGCCTGTGTGGAATTATTGATAACGATATTCAACATAAGGTCTCTGTAGCCAGATACCCGAGAGCCTTGCTGGTCACTATAAATCCATTCACAACAACACTCAATGGGGTTGGTCTGGAAGGTGTCAGGTTTACTCCCCGTGATCCAGTCGATGCAAATATGGTTCCACCTCCAAATGTCACCAACACCCAGAAGTGTAAACACAGGGTGTTCGAGCCATTAGGCGGGGGAGAAAAATAACAAACTAAAATAAAAAATGTGGGATGGGTAAAGGTAGGGTCAGCAGGGAAAGGATACCTGTAACAGAAGACAAGACAGGCATCAGTGAAGTGCTGTCCTAACATACAAGGGTACTCTCATATAGTCTCACTAAATAACCAAGGAAGTAGACAAGTACCTGAGCACCAAGAAAACATGACCTTGGATAGGAAATACTATAGCCCTTCTGCCACAATCTGTGAGGAAGGCCTAAGAAACACATAAACATATAGTTAACGAACACACTCCTGTCGCACCAAACACACTCGCGTTATACTAAGACATCAAACCCACTACTCACAACATACCACAAACATGGTAGAGGACTCAATGTACAAAGGGGGTTCCAAATAGTCAAAGCAAAGATGTATGGTCCAACAAAAAGGAAGAGGGAAACGGTAGTGTGTAGGAAGCAAGAACTACAACACTGCGCTCTCTAAGTAATGACCCAGTAGAGAATCTTTGGTGAAGGTCAAACAGAAAAACGTAGTTGCTGTTGCGACCACCACTGAATTCTGCCAACAACACACCCCACGGTGCACTACACAAAGAGAACTGGGGTAGCCTGTAGTTACCTCACTACATGCCCAGTTATGGAGGTCCTTTGAAATACACAGTTATACAACGGAGACGCGTAGTTGTCCTTACTACCGCGCTCCGTTTTAATAGTACAAAAACGATCCCCGATGTGAACGCTAACACGTGGTATAGACCGCCACTGTGCTCCGCCACACACAATTCAACCAAACAGGAATTCATCAAAGGTAGAATTCTGTTAGAAAACAGTCACAGAACCTCCCTTAACAATCCGTTCAGGCAGTAATCAGCTGACCGCACGGGCGGCCGAAGAGTTTAGAGCGGCTTTACCTGAAGACGCGTGAAGTCCGTCTACCGCCAAGGACAGAACACGGAAGCGCTCCCCACTGAGCCTCAGGGGGGGGGGGAAGGTGATAGTCCACAGGAGACACGATAGAAAAGCATGCAGAGCGTCCGCTCTCATGCCGGTGCAGAACAGAAACCAGAATAACGCGCAACAGGAAGCGCGTCTGTTCCCCAGATAAACTTCCTGCAAGTCTCCCGCCTACTCATGGGAAATGTAGTTTCATAGTACGGTAGGCGCTTAGGGGCTGCGTAACCTGACAGAAGGTATAGTAGATAGAAAAGGAGAAATTGCTTTTTTTCTAGGTGTCCCCTCACTCATCAGGGTTGCCCCTTGGTGACATGCTTCATCATTGGGGCCATCCCAGTCCTCTACGGCCTGGGGCGTGCTGCGACTTGCGAATTACGTAGGAGCACTTACAAATGACTATGTGTGGTGCAGATGTGATAGTGGAGTGGACTAAGTGATGTGTTAAGGGATCAATTTAGAAGCCTAGAGAGAGCCAAGAAATGCAGTCACAGTCAGAGAAAAAGGCAAGGGATACTGTATCTATGTGGTTGTAGTGGTCCTGTTGGAAGTGGTAAGTAAGTTGCCTGCAGAAAAAAAATCCTCCTATTAGCGGCACTCCTCCATTGCAGCCGACGCTTCGTCCATCGATGTTGGTCACCAGAAGACACCCTGTAAAAAAAAGCACAGCATAGACAAACAATTGAACATAAACAATTCTTTGGGTACAAACCTATCCATCAATCTTTGAAAGTGCATGCACTACTGCATGCATGTCAGTGAAAAGTAAGTAGTACATTCGACAACTGTGGAAGAAAGAATGCAACAGTAAAGGGCCTATGTGTAAATTATTGATAACGATATTCAACATAAGGTCTCTGTAGCCAGATACCCGAGAGCCTTGCTGGTCACTATAAATCCATTCACAACAACACTCAGTGGGGTTGGTCTGGAAGGTATAGTAGATAGAAAAGGAGAAATTGCTTTTTTTCTAGGTGTCCCCTCACTCACCAGGGTTGCCCCTTGGTGACATGCTTCATCATTGGGGCCATCCCAGTCCTCTACGGCCTGGGGCGTGCTGCGACTTGCGAATTACGTAGGAGCACTTACAAATGACTATGTGTGGTGCAGATGTGATAGTGGAGTGGACTAAGTGATGTGTTAAGGGATCAATGTAGAAGCCGAGAGAGAGCCAAGAAATGCAGTCACAGTCAGAGAAAAAGGCAAGGGATACTGTATCTATGTGGTTGTAGTGGTCCTGTTGGAAGTGGTAAGTAAGTTGCGTGCAGAAAAAAAATCCTCCTATTAGCGGCACTCCTCCATTGCAGCCGACGCCTCGTCCATCGATGTTGGTCACCAGAAGACACCCTGTCCACTGCCTGCCTGATGCTGAATTGTGGCTCGCTACTGTGAAGCCTGACTCCATCCTTTTTTCCCCATTGCAGAGACTGAAACCCGGCCTGTAATTATTCAACGAAAAACAGGAAGTGATATAATATTACAACACCACTGATAAATAAATATAAGGTATGTAGGCTGTGGAGTGCAAAAAGTCACAATTTGATTTTCCTAGTAGACAGTACAATATTTTTGAAAGTGCGTACTCTGAGTCACCTTTTGAAGGATAAATAAGTATGGGCAAATTAATGTAGCGGATCTTGCCCCTCAAGCTAGGTGTACTGTAAACTGTGTTTTAGAACAAAATTAGATCTTCCTAGCAGTGCTCCCACCCAGACCCTTACTAAAGCCAGTCGCAAAAATGTAGAAGACCCCCAATCAAATCTCAAAAAATGAGGCCTAGCAGAAAACTGGTGACAAAACTTACTTTGAAAGTAAAAGTAGGCCGAAGTACCCCCTTCCTAATTACCCATTACCCACCGTGGATTGCATTCAAACCACTTGCAAGCAACCAAGCAAAAGTAGCCATAGCCAGCATCGCTCCAAGACTCGAAATCCCCCCCACTCAAACACATGCAATAGAAATACTGCTAACCCTAACGAACCCTAAGTTAAGAATAGTGGCAAAGGCTTTCTTTAACTATGCCAAATCCCCCCTTTCCCACCATGGATTTTCTTCAAATGACTTGCAACCAAAATTACACATTCTCACGAGTGCTCTAAGACCCCAGAACTCAGTTGGAAAAATCTAGAACACCCCGAAACACATGCAATCCTGCTGCTAGGGCTAACCCTAACGAACCCTAAGTTACAAAAAGTGCCAAAACTAAAGGCTTTTCCTCGCGGATTTTGTCCCAACCACTTCTACCCGGTATTAGACCTTCCCAGGAATGCCCCAAGACCCGGCAACCCACCCGCCAAGAAGCATAACACCCCCAAACAGGCCAAAAGCAAAATCTCATACTTGCAATATTTCTGGGCCTTCGGTCCAAACGCGCTGCGTAGCTAGGCCATAAGTCGGGGTTGGCACGACGGATTTCCTGAAAAGCAAATGCAATCAAGATTAGAGTGTCCCAGCAGTGCTCCCAGACCACGAAACTCACCCACAAACACCAGGAAGCCCCCCAAACAGGCCCCCGAAAACGCTACATAGAGCAAAATGTCAGAAATAGCCCCCCAAAAAATCGGCCTGGATTTTGTCCCAACCACTTCTACCCGGTATTAGACCTTCCCAGGAATGCCCCAAGACCCGGCAACCCACCCGCCAAGAAGCATAACACCCCCAAACAGGCCAAAAGCAAAATCTCATACTTGCAATATTTCTGGGCCTTCGGTCCAAACGCGCTGCGTAGCTAGGCCATAAGTCGGGGTTGGCACAACGGATTTCCTGAAAAGCAAATGCAATCAAGATTAGAGTGTCCCAGCAATGCTCCCAGACCACGAAACTCACCCACAAACAGACGGAACCCCCCCTAAGAGCACCTCAAAGGCAAGCAAGTCATCAAAAAACACAAAAAAATTTCCGCCTGGGATTTGGTCCAAAACACTTTTATCCGGTATTAGAGCTTCCCAGCAATGGCCCCAGAGCCGTCAACCCAGGAGAAAACGAGTAGAAGACCCCCAAACAGCCAAAGAGCAAAAGTACAAAAATGGGGACTTAGTCAATTTTTCACAAATTTCCCAAATCATTCAGCGCGCGCTCTGCAGCTAGGCCCTAAGTCCCCTCTGCCACCATGAATTTGCTTCAAACCTCTTGCAAAGTAAAGTATATATAGCCAGCAGTGCTCCCAGACCACGAAACTCACCCACAAACACCAGGAAGCCCCCCAAACAGGCCCCCGAAAACGCTACATAGAGCAAAATGTCAGAAATAGCCAAAAAAAAAAATCGGCCTGGATTTTGTCCCAACCACTTCTACCCGGTATTAGACCTTCCCAGGAATGCCCCAAGACCCGGCAACCCACCCGCCAAGAAGCATAACACCCCCAAACAGGCCAAAAGCAAAATCTCATACTTGCAATATTTCTGGGCCTTCGGTCCAAACGCGCTGCGTAGCTAGGCCATAAGTCGGGGTTGGCACCACGGATTTCCTGAAAAGCAAATGCAATCAAGATTAGAGTGTCCCAGCAGTGCTCCCAGACCACGAAACTCACCCACAAACACCAGGAAGCCCCCCAAACAGGCCCCCGAAAACGCTACATAGAGCAAAATGTCAGAAATAGCCAAAAAAAAAATCGGCCTGGATTTTGTCCCAACCACTTCTACCCGGTATTAGACCTTCCCAGGAATGCCCCAAGACCCGGCAACCCACCCGCCAAGAAGCATAACACCCCCAAACAGGCCAAAAGCAAAATCTCATACTTGCAATATTTCTGGGCCTTCGGTCCAAACGCGCTGCGTAGCTAGGCCATAAGTCGGGGTTGGCACGACGGATTTCCTGAAAAGCAAATGCAATCAAGATTAGAGTGTCCCAGCAATGCTCCCAGACCACGAAACTCACCCACAAACAGACGGAACCCCCCCTAAGAGCACCTCAAAGGCAAGCAAGTCATCAAAAACACACAAAATTTTCCGCCTGGGATTTGGTCCAAAACACTTTTATCCGGTATTAGAGCTTCCCAGCAATGGCCCCAGAGCTGTCAACCCAGGAGAAAACGAGTAGAAGACCCCCAAACAGCCAAAGAGCAAAAGTACAAAAATGGGGACTTAGTCAATTTTTCACAAATTTCCCAAATCATTCAGCGCGCGCTCTGCAGCTAGGCCCTAAGTCCCCTCTGCCACCATGGATTTGCTTCAAACCTCTTGCAAAGTAAAGTATATATAGCCAGCAGTGCTCCCAGACCACGAAACTCACCCACAAACACCAGGAAGCCCCCCAAACAGGCCCCCGAAAACGCTACATAGAGCAAAATGTCAGAAATAGCCAAAAAAAAAAATCGGCCTGGATTTTGTCCCAACCACTTCTACCCGGTATTAGACCTTCCCAGGAATGCCCCAAGACCCGGCAACCCACCCGCCAAGAAGCATAACACCCCCAAACAGGCCAAAAGCAAAATCTCATACTTGCAATATTTCTGGGCCTTCGGTCCAAACGCGCTGCGTAGCTAGGCCATAAGTCGGGGTTGGCACGACGGATTTCCTGAAAAGCAAATGCAATCAAGATTAGAGTGTCCCAGCAATGCTCCCAGACCACGAAACTCACCCACAAACAGACGGAACCCCCCCTAAGAGCACCTCAAAGGCAAGCAAGTCATCAAAAACACAAAAAATTTTCCGCCTCGGATTTGGTCCAAACCACTTTTAGTGCTTCCCAGCAATGGCCCCAGACCCGTCAACTCACCTGCAAAGAGGTAGAACAACACCCCCACAAGTGCTGAGTCTTTCTTCATTGGGCGTAAACCAGCCCTCTGCTTTGATGGAAATAGGAGTCTGGAGGAGGAGGATAGAGGAGCATGTTCTTCTGAACTTGTGAACCTGAGGAATGCAGACTGCGGCACCTTCAAATAAATTAGCAAACAAGTGAAGACAGTTCTGCTGATGGGCTTGTTTTTGTGATTATCTGATTAAAGTTTGAATTATATTAACTGTGCACAACAAAGAAAGACAGACACACAGGAATAAAAGTGAATAAGGATGAAAAAGAAAGTTATTGATTCGTTGTCTCATTTTCAGGGCTCGAAGTCGGTATCACGGTCCAGGAATAAGAATAAGGCTTTGTCATCATACTCTGCGAATTCAGCCAGGGTGAGGTCAGTGTCACCTGACAGAGTAGAAATTCCCTCATCTATGTTGCTGGCCACCTCCTCTTCATCCGGCACGCTCTCTCGTACTCTGAAATCTGGTGGTATGAGGTGCTGATTCATCTTGATCATTGTTAACCTCTCCACATTTTTGGGCGAGAGGCGGCTCCGTTTGGGAGTTACAATCCCACCAGCCGCACTGAAAACCCGTTCAGAAGACACACTTGCGAGTGGGCAAGACAAGTAGTTTAAAGCCAGGTTGGTGAGCTGTGGCCACAATTCTTTTTTCCCATGCCAATACGCCAATGGGTCAGAATTAACATAGACCTCTGTGGAGTCATTCAGATAGTCCTTCACCATCGACTCAAGGTCCTCCTCCAAGGTTCCTCCACTTTGCTTAGCTCTTGCTGTGCCTCTGACCTTTTGAGAACCAAACCCACGCAGAGCTAGCCAATCCTCTTCAGCCTCCAATGTTTCTGTTGTCTTTCGTGCAGATGATCCGGTTGCCGGTGTCTTTAACGGCTGAGAGGTCACTTGTGCCACAGCCACAGGTGCAGAAGTGGATTGTTTTGACTGGGGATGGCCTGCTGATGTACTGCCATTTCCTTCAATTTCCAGCCGTTCTGTTTCAAACTTCTTGGCTGACAAGGCTAGCCAACGTTTGTACTTTGTAACATCTTCATCACCAAAAGGAAAGAATGCTCTGCCTGCCAGCGCCTTTTTGTAGCGTGGATCCAGAATAGTAGCACAAATGTAATGCTGTTCTGAGTGGATCTTTTTAAGACGTTCATCACCTTGTAGGAGCTCTAATAATTGCTCAGCCAGAAGCAAAGAGTCTTGCTTTTTGTCATCTTTTCCAAACACAGAACACACCTCCTTCAGTTGGTCCTCCAGCATGTACAACAATGGGATAGCTTTTCCCAAATTAGAGTCCTCCTTGCTGACTGCACGCGTGAAGACCTCAAAAGGACGAAGCATGCGTGTTAGGCTTTCAACTATGTTCCATTGCGGCCCACCCATCCTCAGCTCCTCTATACCCTCTTTCAAGAAATATTGATCGAGTTCCGTATACTGCTCATACAGACGCTCAAGCATGTAGAAGGTTGAGTTCCAACGTGTTACCACCTCCTGGATGAGTGCTTTCACTGGCATTTGACATTGATATAGCATGCTCCTCAGCTGCTTCCGGGCCTTAAAAGAATGCCTGAAATGCTTGCAAATTTTTCGGCAGTTCTCCAATACACTGTACGCTGCACTGCGTTTATTACCCAAGAATTTTTGGACAACCAGGTTTATACAGTGCGCCAAACACGGCACTCTGAAATAGTAACCGTCCCTCATGGCCTTAACTATATTGGCGCCATTGTCCGTGGAAACATAACCAACCTTGCGTTTTAGTGGGGACAGACAGTTAAGGACCTTTGTGTTAAAGACATCCAAAATGTTTTCTGCTGTGTGACGTTTCTCCAAACATGGCTAGTGTTGCATGTTTCCGAGCACCTTTAAAAACAATGTTAGTGTCAACACCTGAGTTTAGCTTTGCTTTAGTCCCTGAAAAAGAGACCCAGTGTGCAGTGATGCACATGTAATCAGCGCCTGCGCCACTGGTCCACATGTCTGTTGTCAGATGTATAGTGTGAACAGCACTCTTCCGCAAAGCTGCCCCAATCACCTTCAGAACATCTTCATGTAGTGCTGGAACCGCAACTCGGGCAAAATAGAACCGGCTAGGAACCTTCCATTTAGGGCAGAGCGCTGTCACTAATTCTAGAAAACCAACCCCTTCTACAAAAGAAAAAGGGAGAAGGTCCAGAGCTAGCATTTTAGCCAGCTTAGTGTTATACAGACGGGTCATTGGGTGGTTGCGTTCATATTGTGCTTCTGTAAACAACATCTTTTTAATGTTGCCCTGGACCAATGATTTACGGGATGATGATGATCTCTTCGACCCAGTTACGCTCGCTGATGAACTTTTCCGCATTGATGTCTCACTCTCTCCCACACTCTTAGTGTGGCTCCCATGGGGTGTGCTGCTGACATGGGAACTGGGTGTAAGTGAAGTGTTTGAATCGTCTTCTTCTACCTCATCATCATCAGCAGATGAAAAATCAACGTTTTCATTACGTGCAATTCCGGCTTTCTTGACCGCCTCTAGGTGCGGAAACCATTGGACAGGGTGCCTTCTCTCAAGATGACCTCTCTGGCCTCCGGTACCATAGTTAGAACCAAGCTTACCACGACTAACTCGAAGCTTACAAAGGCTACAAATGGCTACGTTTTCCTTTTTTGGGCAAACACTAAAGAAGTCCCAAACTGGAGACTTGAAATGTCTTTGGGGGCCGGAGGAGGCGGCGATACTGGTGGTGGTGGTCCTGCAGGCCGCAGTACGTTTTGCACTTTCACCACCACGAATTGAGGTCGAAGACGAGGTGGGTACCTTCTTGCGAAGAAATATGGAAGCGGTAGGTTTTGGTGTACTACTTAACTCCAAATCTAATGATTCCATTTCCATTGCCTCCTCGCCGACATCATCATCACGCTCAGCAGCTTCTAGGGATAGGGTCAAAATGTCTCTCTGCAGCATGCCCGGTGGGGCTGCAGTGACCTTTGTGATGACTGGCTCGTCGTCATCGTGAGAGGCTTCATCACCAGCAGTATCTGTCACTTCTTGTTGAGCCTCATCACACTCCATAGGTTTGAGTTTTTGGACGACCTTCCTTTTACGCTTAGGTACCGGTGTCAGATCATGGTGTGCCTCACTGTCAGACCGCAGTTGTGGTTCCCAAGACAGATCACTTGCATCAGAACGAGGTGGGCTTGAAGAAGATGTAGACACCCCCCTTGATCTTTTCCTTGCTAGGGATGTGGAAGACAATGAATGATCATCAGGAGGAGTGGCTTCCAATGATACCTCGGCTTCATTGTCGATTTCCTGATGTGCCCCTACTTCGGGAGGAACAACTATTGTGGGCACTTGTGAACCTCCATGCACCTTTGCTTGCGCATCTCCTTTTGCTGCCTCTCCTTCCACATGTACTTGGGCGTGTACTTGCACATGGTGTTGTTGTTGCGGCTGTGGTTGTTCAACACTTGTCAGATGAGTTACAACAACCTGTGTTGATTCAGGGACATTGCTGCTACTTTCTTGCGATGAGCCAACATCACTGGTCGATGGTGATTGGAGAAGTACACTGACTGCCTCTGAAGCACTCAAGGGCTTTGACTTAAGTTGGCGTGGTGGTGGAGGCACTGAACCCAATGGAGCAGGGGTGCTGCTCCCAGCTTGGTCCCCAGCAGATCCTGCTGCTGCAGGCGTACTTTTTTTTTTGCTCCCAAAAAAAGTGGCGGGTGGCACACCAGCCTCCTTGGTAACTTGCTTCTTCTGCTCCTTACTAGCAACTTTCTTGCTAGAGGAGCTACGGAGAACTTTCTTTGGGGGCGGGGCCATCTTCTTCAGAGCAGGTCAGACAGCAGGCCGCAGTTGCACGAATTGTAGAGTTGTCAGAGGCCAGACGTGACGTCGCGTGACGTTATGCTGCACACACACACCGCTGCAGGACTTCTTCCAGGCACTGGTGGTTCTCTTGAGTCTTGTGCACCTAAAAAAAATGGAAGACAGAGGAACATCAGTTCAGTTATAGAGCACAAAAAAATCGAAAAACACTGCAAAATCAGCACAATCCCAATCCATCCATGCCCTCCATAATGTTTAAATTCAAGACAACCCACAGAAAGACTAGGCCCATGCAAGACTCACTGCCCCTGGGCATAAATAAAGGTTGAAAAGTAGGCAAAATGGTTGGAGGCCTAACAACAAAGCCTGCATTCAAAATGGCCACTTGCCTGCCAGCACATGGCCAGTGCCTGTAGCTGCACTCAAAATGGCCACCAGCCACATGGCATGTCCCTCCCCATGAACACCCCAAAAAATCGAAAAACACTGCAAAATCAGCACAATCCCATTCAATCCATGGCCTCCATGATGTTTAAATTCAAGACAACCCACAGAAATACTAGGCCCATGCAAGACTCACTACCCCTGGGCATAAATAAAGGTTGAAAAGTAGGCAAAATGGTTGGAGGCCTAACAACAAAGCCTGCATTCAAAATGGCCACTTGCCTGCCAGCACATGGCCAGTGCCTGTAGCTGCACTCAAAATGGCCACCAGCCACATGGCCTGTCCCTCCCCATGAACACCCCCAAAAATCGAAAAACACTGCAAAATCAGCACAATCCCATTCCATCCATGGCCTCCATGATGTTTAAATTCAAGACAGCCCACAGAAAGACTAGGCCCATGCTAGACTCAAATACCCCTGGTGAAAAGGCCACAAGTACAGGCCCAAAAAACGAAAATCACTGAAAAATCTGCACAATCCCATTCCATCCATGGCCTCCATGATGTTTAAATTCAAGACAACCCACAGAAAGACTAGGCCCATGCAAGACTCACTACCCCTGGGCATAAATAAAGGTTGAAAAGTAGGCAAAATGGTTGGAGGCCTAACAACAAAGCCTGCATTTAAAATGGCCACTTGCCTGCCAGCACATGGCCAGTGCCTGTAGCTGCACTCAAAATGGCCACCAGCCACATGGCATGTCCCTCCCCATGAACACCCCCAAAAATCGAAAAACACTGCAAAATCAGCACAATCCCATTCAATCCATGGCCTCCATGATGTTTAAATTCAAGACAACCCACAGAAATACTAGGCCCATGCAAGACTCACTACCCCTGGGCATAAATAAAGGTTGAAAAGTAGGCAAAATGGTTGGAGGCCTAACAACAAAGCCTGCATTCAAAATGGCCACTTGCCTGCCAGCACATGGCCAGTGCCTGTAGCTGCACTCAAAATGGCCACCAGCCACATGGCATGTCCCTCCCCATGAACACCCCCAAAAATCGAAAAACACTGCAAAATCAGCACAATCCCATTCAATCCATGGCCTCCATGATGTTTAAATTCAAGACAACCCACAGAAATACTAGGCCCATGCAAGACTCACTACCCCTGGGCATAAATAAAGGTTGAAAAGTAGGCAAAATGGTTGGAGGCCTAACAACAAAGCCTGCATTCAAAAAGGCCACTTGCCTGCCAGCACATGGCCAGTGCCTGTAGCTGCACTCAAAATGGCCACCAGCCACATGGCATGTCCCTCCCCATGAACACCCCCAAAAATCGAAAAACACTGCAAAATCAGCACAATCCCATTCCATCCATGGCCTCCATGATGTTTAAATTCAAGACAGCCCACAGAAAGACTAGGCCCATGCTAGACTCAAATACCCCTGGTGAAAAGGCCACAAGTACAGGCCCAAAAAACGAAAATCACTTAAAAAATCTGCACAATCCCATTCCATCCATGGCCTCCATGATGTTTAAATTCAAGACAACCCACAGAAAGACTAGGCCCATGCAAGACTCACTGCCCCTGGGCATAAATAAAGGTTGAAAAGTAGGCAAAATGGTTGGAGGCCTAACAACAAAGCCTGCATTCAAAATGGCCACTTGCCTGCCAGCACATGGCCAGTGCCTGTAGCTGCACTCAAAATGGCCACCAGCCACATGGCATGTCCCTCCCCATGAACACCCCCAAAAATCGAAAAACACTGCAAAATCAGCACAATCCCATTCCATCCATGCCCTCCATGATGTTTAAATTCAAGACAGCCCACAGAAAGACTAGGCCCATGCTAGACTCAAATACCCCTGGTGAAAAGGCCACAAATACAGGCCCAAAAAACGAAAATCACTGAAAAATCTGCACAATCCCATTCCATCCATGCCCTCCATGATGCTTAAATTCAAGACAGCCCACAGAAAGACTAGGCCCATGCAAGACTCACTGCCCCTGGGCATAAATAAAGGTTGAAAAGTAGGCAAAATGGTTGGAGGCCTAACAACAAAGCCTGCATTCAAAATGGCCACTTGCCTGCCAGCACATGGCCAGTGCCTGTAGCTGCACTCAAAATGGCCACCAGCCACATGGCATGTCCCTCCCCATGAACACCCCCAAAAATCGAAAAACACTGCAAAATCAGCACAATCCCATTCCATCCATGCCCTCCATGATGTTTAAATTCAAGACAGCCCACAGAAAGACTAGGCCCATGCTAGACTCAAATACCCCTGGTGAAAAGGCCACAAGTACATGCCCAAAAAACGAAAATCACTGAAAAATCTGCACAATCCCATTCCATCCATGCCCTCCATGATGTTTAAATTCAAGACAGCCCACAGAAAGACTAGGCCCATGCACCACTCACTACCCCTGGTCAAGGCCCCAACAACAGGTCAAAAATCGAAAAACACAGAAAAATCAGCACAATCCCAATTCATCTATGGCCTCCATGATGTTTAAGTTCAAGACAACCCACAGAAAGAATCAGTCCACCCACCACTGAGTACCCCTGGGCAAAAGGCCCCAAAACAGCCCAAAAATCGAAAATTCCAAAATTTTAGTTGCAGCAACTGTAATGCCCCAAACAAACTTACTTGTAAAATTTCTAATCCAACAGTGATCCAAAGAAAGTCAAAAAGGCCTCAAATCCAAAGATCCAGCAGCATCCACAAAAAGTAATCCTTCCAGCTCCACATCCAGATGAAAAGTGACCAGGAGATGGACAAAGCACTGGGAGGAGCCTGCTGAACAGGAACAGGAAGTTGAAGACTATGGGGCACTTCCTTCCTCCCACCCCCCTGCCCCCCTCCCCAAAATGGACTCCTCGCTAAAAAAGTGCAGGCAAATGTCAAACTAAGGAGTTATTCACATAAAAATCATCATTTCTAGAAGGTTTATGCTGCTTGCTGGTGGATTTCTTGTGCAGAATTGCAAATTTATATTTTCGCTCGCCGCATCTCAAATCTCGCAATTGCGAAGTACCGCGAGACGTGATCTCGCCGTACTCGCGTTGACAAACTATCGCTGGCAAGCCGCGATGACGTAATCGCGCTCGCCAATTCCCGCGGGATCACACAGCAAGATCCAAAATGGCGCAGCACTCGCAAACTATCGAAAAAAACAACTCGGCAAACGATGATAAACGCCGCGCGCCGCAAAAATTGTATCACCAACGCCGCGCGCCGCCAAAAAAATCCGCTGCGTGCGAATTTGCGGATTTTGCGGGAAATTCGCAAATCTCGCGGATTGCGAATTTCCCAAAAATCCGCAAAATCCGCGAGCGTAACGGATTTTCCGCCCATGCTTAACTTTAACCATCTGGCCTGCACTAGATCATAAGGCCACTATATCATGTTACTGCATTATAACATACGGGTGGTAAACCAGCACACTACACAGCTCCCTAACAGAACTAAAAAACCTCACTGACCCTTATCATAGAATAACATTCCTACTAAAACCAACACAAATTTTGTACTGCATTCTATGGACACTCACTGACTACACAACATTATAGGAGCACTAACCACATCTTCCCACTAGCTAACGACCCCACTTCATAATATAGATATCCTACTGAGCACCGTGGGTGGCTCATCAAGTCATTGAGGTGAAGGTTTCTCCATCCCTGTTCATTCTTTCTATATTCTATTGTTATATATGGATTTCACTAGGAGCCATTATCATGAATACCAGATTCTAAATCTGATAATCCACTGCTATGATGTAGCAACAGTTGTTATCAAACGCTATTACCCATTATTGCAATCTCATAAAGAAATTCCAGACTGCTCTGCAGAGCTGTCAGAGATTTTGCCATTGCAGCACTGGCAGAGCAGAGTATATCAGGATAGGAGAAGAGGGGCAAACAAGGCACACAATGGCTTAAGCGAGTGGTAGGAGACCAGTTTTTTTTGTGACAGGGAGGAGGGGCCATGTTCTGTATGGATCCCCATTACTCCTCAGTCCCTATGTAGCAGTTGAACGCAGGGACAGATGATCTTGGGGACCATACATACCATGAAAGTACATATGGGTAAAAATGGCATTTCGGGGATGTCTAACGTTGGGGTTTTGAGTGACATCGTGGACAACTAAGCTTTGCTCTTGTTATCTATCTGATGTCACTAAGAACTGCTCAGTGATAAACATCAGCATCATTTATTATTACCCATATAGAATGCTAAATATTTTTTATACTGAAGCAACACCTTTTTCATAGAAATGTTATAGTCTCACCAGCGGAGGTGCATAACTGATCAGTTTGAGTTTCAACATAGATGGGGAAGGAACCAGTAAATGTGGGTAAATTATGCCAGTGTATAAATTAGATTGGCAGAGAGAGACAAGTAAAAGTGTAAACCTGACTAAAGTTACATTACAATGAAATGGTACTTGTCTACATTAGAGCGGAATGAATATCCATTCCATTTCAATCTTTATTTTGGCTTTTCAAAACCATAAAAGTTCATAAATACAATTAACACACATATGAAAATGTACACATTTATACCCATATAAGAAAGGATAATAAAAAGTTACAACATTTTTAGGAACAAATAAAGCAAAATCAACAAATATAATTGATTACTTCCTCTGTCCATTGCACAAAAAGCCACAAACAGATACCTAACAAACAAAAGACGTACGTTTGGCCACCATAAAACACTGAGGGGCATATTATCAAGAAAGGCGATAAAATTATCGCCGAGTTAGCGGCAGGAAACTGGCGCCAAAGCGGCGATAATGGGCTTCATAATATGTCCTTGTGAATTCCCATAGCAGCCCAGTTTCAGGTGTTAACCTGGGCTGATATGGGAATTCACAAGGGCATAATATCAAGGCCATTATCACGGCTTTGGCGGCAGTTTCCTGCTGCTAAAGCGGCGATAATTGTATCGTCTTTCTTAATAATATGCCCCTGAGTTCTAAAACGTTGTGATGTATCCATCCCTTATCTAAAAAACGTTTTCCTTACACAATATATAGAACAGAAATATCTGGATACTGTGATCACTATCAATATTAAATGGATATCATTTGCATCCTTCCAGTTGGAACAGATGACTTTTCAGTGCATTTGTGAAGTCCTGCAGAGAATGAATGAAAAGGCTTCTGGGTGGACGTGAGTTCTAGTGTGGAGGGCCCAGAAGGTGGAAGACTCGGACATTGGAAGCAGACAAGGGCGGATTTGGTGTCAGTGAAAGGGATGTAATTAGTAGAGAGGGAGCACTCTAAGGAAAATAGCTGAATTAGATTTGATCCGCCAGCCAAGGGTTGGCTTTTCAATGACCCTAGAGTTGCTGAAATGTTACCCCTGACATCTGTTTGATGTTGATGTTTCTTTCCGTTCGGTGGCTACAATGCTGGGCATGTTTTACCGAGGCACAAAAACCACTGTTGGAAGTCCCTCCTCAATGATGTCATGTCTTCTGACTCCATACAAAGGGCGTTCCTGCTGCAGCTGACATGCCTCGAAGGGGCTTTCAGTGGCTGAAGATCTACCACTGGATATAAAGCAGTTTCTCAGCCTTTGGATGAGGTGGTGGAAGAACAAGGAGCGTTAACAACCTATCCACTGATTTCTGGAGGCTGTCCTGGGACTTTACTTCTCTAAATATCTGCTTTAAAGCTTTCCTGACCCTTATGTAAAAGTCAGAAATGTACTCCTGTCGAAGCATGCCAGTGGCATAGTTGGATTACAAATGATAGGTAAAAGTCTTTTTATGTCAGCTAATTCTTGTAAGATAAACACTAATAAATCTGATTATCAGAGTACTTTCCCCTTTGACTACCAAATGTATCAAATGTACTCACACTAACAGAGGTTAGTTGGCAGTTTGATTGCCTTTTGATATCTGTCATTTTCAAAGCGTACTATGAGAAATTACCAAAATCAACTACAAGAATATTACTTTCCCTGGTAAATGCAATATCTGTGACAGAACCACTCCAACTTAAAGGGTGGCTGTGTTTGTGTCAGATGCCCATTGACCCTTAGACTTTGGGTCTGGTGCAATCAACATGTAGGTTGAAGCTTTTAAACGTTTATTGGATGTGTTTTATTTTTATCAGTCCCATGGCTTTTGTATGTAAAACATCAGTGGACCTACCTGGCGCTAGGAGGCTGGTTTGAGAGGCTTCTCCTTAGACAGGAAACATAGACTGCAATTGATATTCAGAACTACAAAACAGAGGTACAGTCTTACAAAAACATCTGTCAAAATATTTTCCGGTGGAGATAGTTTCTCATGAACCAACACTGCAGTCTCGTTTTTGCTTTAACAATTTAGGGGGCGATTCCGATCTCGCTCGGAATGGCTCCAAACGCATTCCCGCTGGAAAAAGTACGAGCCGGTTGCGTGTTTTTCGACCGACTCATACAACTGTAAGAGCGAGCAAGTACGATGCGGGAAACGTGAAATCACAGACCGAGACATTTCCGGGTCCGGATCACTCAGTACGTGTCGGCCATAAGTGAACCGTGCCATGCAATAGAGGCAATTTCGACCGAGCCAGTACAATGCACGATTCAGACAGCCGGATCGAGACAGAGTTTCCGACTCAAAAAAACTCTGGAAAGCAGACTTTGGGGGTCCGCGCCGGACCCCCCTTCACCCGTAGCCTTATGAGTCGGTCACAGGAGGGGGACCTTTGGGTGCATTTATGGTGCTGGGTGGCACAGACACGTCCCCATTACAGGAGGTGCCCTTTAGGGAGCCTATGTACGTAGGCATACAACAGGCTCCCTTTGACTTCAATGGTGCTACGTGCGACCCGTGTCCGTAAGCGCGTGTTCGCATCGTACTCAGGCGGTCGGAGCCCCGGAGTGCGATTCAGTCGGAAAGCACTCCGGCTCCGACTCGTACGGCGGGCTTTCCCAACGAGATCTGAGTCAACCCCTTAGTCTTTTATGGCTTGCTAGCCAAAGAGAAGACAAGCTGGTTATTTTTCCCAACTTCTTAATCTTTTATAGCTCGTTAGCCCCAGAGAAGAAAAGTTGGTTATTTTTTCTAACTTTTTAATCTTTTATAGCGTGCTAGCCTCAGAGAAGAAGAGGTGGTTATTTTTTCCAACTTTTTAATCTTTTAAAGCTTGCTATCCACAGAGAAGACAAGGTGGTTATTTTTTCCAACTATTTAATCTTTTATAGCTTGCTAGCCACTGTGAAGACAAGGTGGTTATTTTTTTCCAACTATTTAATCTTTTATAGCTTGCTAGCTACAGAGAAGACAAGATGGTTATTTTTTCCAACTTTTTAATCTTTTATAGCTTGCTAGCCACAGAGAAGACAAGGTGGTTATTTTTTCCAACTATTTAATATTTTAGGGTTTGCTATCCACAGAGAATACAAGGTGGAGTTTTTTTCCAACTCCTTAATCTTTTATTGCTTGCTAGCCACAGAGAAGACAAGGTGATTATTTTTTCCAACGATTTAAACTTTTATGGCTTTCTAGCCACAGAGAAGACAAGGTGGTTATTTTTTCCATCTTCCAAACGCATAATTTCATTGGCCTTCTTTGAACTGACCTGATTGAGCACCAAGCACCCACAATAAAGATGATTAAAGCGATAAGGAGGAATTCCCTGTTAGTTGTAGCCTCCTTTTAGGGACTCTAAATAATTACAAGTATAAGGGGATTCTGTAAATGTCAGAAATATATTCTGAAAATAATATTCAATTTTAATGATGGGTGAGTTCCTATTTTGTTGCCTTTTATGAGACTACCGTTTTTATTTGATCCCTTAAATAATTAGATCCCTCACTTGACCACAGAAAGCCATTTCCACTCTGTACCCCACACACCAGTATGGAACCCATGAGGATCTAGCAGGAGCATCATTTATCACAGGTTTATCCTAAATTTTTTGAGACCACTTAGTGCTATGAAGTGCCAATGCGGGAACCTGAGTAGGCTCTATACAAGCCTATATTATAAGGGGCATATTTAGAGAGGCTTGCATCATGTTTGCACCTTGCAATGTGATACATGAGTGACTCGTCTCTAAGTCAGATTCATGAAGCCACACAAAGCCACTTTGCATGGCCTTGAATGGCTTCATAAATCTGGAGTATGGCAATACAGCACAGATCGCTGTGTTGCCTTACTTAAGGGAGGCGTTCCTTGGGCATTGCAGTGGGTGTTCCCAAGCAACTTCCATGGTTTTTGGTGCATTGCTGGATTGGGAATGCGCCAAATCTTACGCCTTCCCAGGTGAGGCATAACGAGGAAAAATATATTTATTTCTCCTCGTCTTTTTCTCTTTCTACATATGCTGCATTCTGCTGAACACATGGAAAGAGGAAAAAGTCTCTCAGGACTGTTTTTATGCGGATGTACGTCAGTACAACGCGGTCATTTTGATCATGGTACTTTACGTCGCAGCCATTACAACGCAAGTCGTTACAACGACTTGCGTTGGAGGACGCTGGATTGTGGATTAATTTAATTTTCTATTGCAACTCCAGCCCACGTAACAGTAGGGAAGGTGTTGGAATAGAAAATCAAACTATTCCTTAAGCAAGAGCGCCCTCCAGCGCAAGTCGTAGTAACGACTTGGGTTGTAATGGCTGCGTTGTAAAGGTCGTGCGGTGTAAACACCGTGTTGTAAAGGATGTTTCCCTTTTGTGCAGGAATGTGACTCTTCCTGCACAAAACATTCCAGCCTGCTGTTCTGTCATGGAGGCACCCAAATGACATGAATGATGCATTATTGTATATATATATATATATATATATATATGCCAGAAGGGAGAATGAAAGGATAATAAACCTACCTGCAAATTCCATGCTGCCCGGTGGTCCGTTAATTTCTGTGTTTGCCGTTTGGAGAGACAGGAAGTAGCTGTATATATATATATATATATATATATATATATATATATATATATATATATATATATATATATATATATATATATATATATATATATATATATATATATATATATATATATATATATATATATATATATATATATTTACCAGTCTTTCTCCCTAAAAAAGGAGAAAAGTGTGACCATGCTCCGGGGAACTTTAAAAGCGGCTTTATTTGTTCTCAGTGCACAAGCATAAAAAGGGTTCCTAAAACGCTCGGCAGACGCGTTTCTTCCTTAAAATGGATTCATCAGTGCCCTTTTCAGTTGTAAAGATGTCAGGGGTCCATTACTGTGGTGTTTTAACAGTTCTGACCACTCCCAGTCACGTGGTCACGCCCCTCCTCTGCCTCACAGGTGCGAATCTGCTTGTGCTGTGCCTGCTCCCCCACTGCATTCTGGTCATCGTAGTTCGCCGCAGGGACCCATGCAGTGAAGGGACCCACTGAACACCAAGTGATGCTTCCAACTCCGGTTGGTCGGCGTTCCACAACCCCTGCAGTGCAGAAGACAGGTAACATATATATATATATTCACCAGAGCCCAGCATGCTCCCTTCTTTCCTAATCATCACCTAACTCCTCCCTTTCCGGTTCCCTGACTATTTCCCTCGCCCAAGGCTCTCTCCTTACATTGTGGTTCGAACTCCCTCATCAATCTACCACTACAACATCACACCTGCAACACAGGCACCTTTGTAACTTGGTGCAAGGGGCCCGTGTTGGAGTTAGGCTGCCAAAACAGCGCCAGCGCTGGGGGATTCAATAAGAATGTTCTGTATTGGATGAATATGATGCATTCCTGCCCTTTCCCTGTCACGCAGAGCAGTGCATCAAGGAGATTTGCTGCGTTGCCCTATGCCACAATTTCCACAAATAAGGCCCTAAGTGAAATTAAGGAAATTAATCAACATTGCATGACCATACAGATTTGTAAGCTTTTTGAAAATAGACTCGTTTTAACTTTTAAAATAGCTGCTGATAATAACATGCTGCCGAAAAAGGGTTTCAAAACGGTTTCGAATACAACTGGCACATTGCATTTAAGAACATTCGAACAAATGAACATTGGAATAAATATATAAAACTGGCCCACCAGCATTTCGCTTCCTACGCCACTCCAGCTCTGGCAAATAAAGTAGCTGGCTCGTTTCTTAGGGGAGGTATTAAACTAGGTAGGTCCCGGAAGGCTCGATTCATGCCAGATTTTCTTGGTAGCTACTGTGTAAATGGGTTGCAATTATATTCTTTTTATTTAAATGCTTTAGATATTCGGAAATCCTGTCAGGGATCCATCTACTTGGACACAAATCTCGTGGAGTAAACGCCTGAACATCCAGGCCATTGACCCTTTCTGGCAGCCCATACATAGCGTGTGGTAAGATAAACCTGTGCTATTTTGTCATTAAGTCTGAACATGGGAATTTAAACCAAAGGTTCAAAATCAGCCCTTCGTTCCTGAAACTGTGCATACCTATGAAAAACAAAGATTTAAATGGGAAACTAATCTCCACTCACTATTCAAATAAAACCAGCAATTAATAAATCCGTCTGCCAGTGCCAGAACTGCTAATGGCGCGTGGGAGCTGAACTTCTACAGTAGAACATCGTTGGCAATAACATTTTGAAACAAATAAAAAATTGTTCAATGATTCATGTTTTTTATCTTGCTATGTGGACAACTAATACAGCGTTTGTGAAACGCACGTGTATTTCCGGTTCAGCTGAGAATCAGTAAGCACCAGGTGTTTATGTAGCAGCTGTAAATCAAATCTGTACAGCTTTGATGTGGGCTGGGACTGGAATATACATAATATTCACACGTGTCTTTGCTGTCTTGGGGCCATACAGATGCGTACCCCTGCTTTCTGCTCTCATGGGACACTTTGATATTACAGAAGGGGCCACAGAGACTTGCGCATGGAATGCCTTCCCAACGCAGACTAAGGCAGCGCAGTGATTTGCGCTGACTTGCCTTACTCCATACCTATGAGGCCATTCAAAGCCCTGCAAAGTCCCTTTGTGTGATCTCATAAATATCATTTTGAGGTTTGCTCTGCTGGGGCGTCAAAAAACGTGACGCTATGTGGTGCAAGGGGCTCATATATTGCCACCTAGTGTGTGTGTCACAAAAAGGCAGCCCACTCGCCCCAATGTGCCAATCTGCAGGTGGATCTCTGCCCCCTTTGCCACTTGCAAAGGAAAGACGGACCAGCTGCTTCCAACAGCTGGTCTACCGTTCACCAATGCAGTGTCCCCCCTGGGCAGCGTTTTCTGTAATAGGGTGCATTGATCAGGTCTATGCCCAGTCCATCGATTTGAAGGTGCGTTGCAGTTCAGACCAGGGCAGTGGGCCCTATATAAAATATGCCTCCTGGTGTTTACAGGCAGCTTCTGTTCGAAAAAAGTAGTACATATGTCATTTACTCTGTGTTAAGATGCTACAATATTTCCTAAATTCACATTTCTGATAAATTTTTATGGTTAAGAAATCCCTGATATGAACGTTTTTCATGTGAAAACTTTGACTTTTTCCTATCCTTGGATGCGCCCCATGGCGCAGAGACATCAGAGCAGGGTACATGACAGCTTAACTTTAGGCGGTTCGTCCATTGGGGCGTTGGAGCGTTGCCCCCCTAGCCTGGACGACCGCCGACTGCACTAGTGCCAACATGTTATAATAAAATAAGTATAATTGAATCCAATTAAAAAATGAATTGCGCTGAGAGCACTAATGCCCCGGGAGAAGCCCGACAGGATCAGGCATTCATAAGGAAGTGGGCCGGCCCGTGGGGGGGCGGGGCTGGCGCTGCAACAGGCAGGCAGCGCACAGGCCAGTGGGTGACAGTCTGCGAGTGCGCATGCAAAAGGCTGGAGTAGTCCTGATTTCGACTGGCCCGCGCATGCACACACTTTAGACTCCCCACCCTCCCCCCTAGCACTATGGATATACTAGGCATGGACCCGGGCCCCGGGTCTCAAAATGGGCAGATTTCAGTCTGCTCTTAAGCCAATCCTGGCGCAGTGGCGCTGCTAACGCTGCACCAGGATTGGCTGCTGCAGCAGGATGGTGCAGCGCGTGGGTGTTGGCTGCTGTGAGCCATTATCGTCGGTGATTGGATATTGTCCCTCGTCACTGCGCGTGCTGGAATCATGCCAGATGCCCAGTCACGACAACAACACCATAAGTGAAAGTGGAAGTAAGTAGTGAACTCGACGATCATGTGATGATGACTGAGTCATAGTGAGAGTGAGACTAGAGTCAGTCAGTGGGCGCGTGACTGAGGAGACTCATTGTTGTGGGACTGGGAGTCGTCGTAAGTGTGTGTGGACTCGACCGCCTGCTGCCAGTGCCACCCACCACGTAAGTTATAACTTATGATCATGTCATGATGACCAATCTGCTGTTTTGTTTCGTTATTATTTATACGTCCGTCTGTCTCTCGCAAGATAACTTTCTCGTGCTCCCCGTGTCCCGCTCTCTCTTATTCTTTATTTTTGTTCCTCGCTCAGTCGCTTTGTTTCTTCTTCTGCCTGGCTGCCACTCCTTATTTCTCTCTCACCCCAGTATCAGCCTCGGCTCCGTCTCTGCTCCTCCTGTGCTGCTCAATAATAGTATTTGCGCAAGGTCACTGGTTTGGGATTGGGACTAGGCCTAATTGGGACAGAGAAGTTAACTGAGCAGGCAGAGCGCCTGCGGCCTGCTGCTGTGCCTGGCTGTCTTTCCTTCCTCCCTCCCTCCCCACCTCCTGGGTCCGACTGGGACGGAATTAGAAAGCAAGCCCGGGCACCAAAATAAAAAAGTACCCCCGGCCGTTAGCGGATAGGATAGCTAAACAGTGGTCCCATGGGCCATGTGTGCAAATCGGGCAGTTGGGAACTTTTAAAGACTGCACGCCATATAATTGTTTAATTTGTTTTGCGAGTCATGCAATGCTGCATTTATTTGTGCTTGCTGCGCCTGCCGCCAAAGTTTGTGTTGTGGTAATATTAGAAAATCAACAGTAGAAACCAGCACAGTCAGCGGACTATAACCCGGCCCACAGTCAGCCCCCCCCCCCCCCCCCCCCAAAAAAAATTACCTGGCTGTTAGACCTGCCAATCGGGCCCTGACTGCCTGGTGACCCTATTGGCCGACCCTGCTCTCCTCCACGCGCCACGGCCACTCTCACATCATGAAGGAGACGAAGGGAGTGGGCTGCTTTGATAATTTTTGCATGGGTTGCTTTTGTTTGCCTAGTACGCCCCTCGTTCAGGATTTCTTGATCTATAAATGGAAATCCCATTAGAGCGAGTGACTAACAAACATGTAATTTATGGATATGAAGTACAGAAAAAAAATACAAATGACCGGAACTGGGCAATTTCTAACCGAAAAGTAATATGTACGTTGCCGAGTAAATGCAAAAATTAATTTTTTAATTGATTGGGCTTAGCATGCCAATTGGTGTACAAAATCCAACTCCATCGGTCCAAGGTTTGTGTAATGTTGTCCCAATCAGGTATTCAAATCTACTCTGACGCACAGTCGAAAAAGCGCAATGGGTGACTTCATATGGAAAATGTGTTACTATCGCAGATTACTGTGCACCCAGCAGTCTAGACAGACTTCAGTTACAAACCTTGATGCAATGGATGAGAGAAGCAGCTCCTATTTAGTATGAGAACTGCTCTCACTAGAGCCATCAATGCACATTAAAAACAAGTAAATACTGGCTTTTCTGATGGGATGACAGCTTGTATCACAATATGCTTGAAAATGCCACGATTTGTTGTAATTAGTAGCTTCTAAGCAGACTTTCCAAGCAGGCTTTCATGACCCTTGCAAGTTGCAAGTTTAAAACATATGTCTATGGTATACTGCAGATGGCCATTTAAGTCACAGCAAAGCGAATTTCCTACTGTATACTCATCAATGCCGTTAACCTGTGGGACAGCACAGTATGAACTTCAATATGCCAGTAATTCTATGCACGCAATTAAAAACATGAGTTGGTCCACTAATTTGATCACAGAACTGGTAGATTTTTGGCTATTTGTCGAGCGAAAGGAGTATTCACGGACCTTCTTCCTTCCTCTCTTCTCTTTTCTCGTATTTTCCCTTTTCTTGCACTCTTCTACCTTTTTTATTATTTTTGTATTTCATATTTTAGCTGTTTTTCCTTTTGAGATTCCTTTCCTACTTGCCTACCTACCGTCATTCTCTTCTTTGTTCCTCCTTCCACTTCTGTCTCCTTCCTGAGCACTGTAATAAGGACATTTTCCACATTTAACCCCTTCGATGCTGCGGTAATTTTCGCGCTGTGCGGCAATTTTCAAATTACCGCGTTACATGACGAGCTCAGCTCGTCATCAGCACACGCCACCCGTGGCTGATGACGAGCTGAGCTCGTCATCAGCATCGAAGGGGTTAATCATGACGAACCCTTGCAATACTAATACTAATGAACAATTTGTGTATAGATTCGTGTTTTCCAGTTCTATGGGCCCTCCATGCTGTTGTGTATCTGCGATGGCTGACTTGCATTTCCACTCTGCATTCTATCCTTGAGGTCTTTTGACCTTCCACAGACCTGACCCAAATGATTGTGGTCAGTGCCATGTTCAGGTTGTTTGTCTTCTTGCTCGTAGTACTTCTATCAGGTAGAGGCATTTCGGATCGCGACAGACATTGCAGTGTGTTGTTCGAGTGAGATGGGTCATTTAATTCTCCACTTACCCTGTGTCTCTATAACTCACATTCTTCAGTGTGCAGGTTCTGTGCCAACCTGCGTCAGTGGCTTCTTTTGCATGCACCCCATGCCTCAATAATGCACTTCTCAGATCAGTGATCATCTCCATTGACATGCCTCCTCATTCAAATGAATTCTTACCTCCGTACCTCCCATCCACACGTTTGCCCATCCACACTCTCCTAACATTACAAAATCTCACATCTCCTTTGCCCTTGTATGCCTTCGTGAATCATTATCCAAGCAATCTCATTCACAAATCCCCCATCTGTGCATCTCCTCATATGCCAAGATCCCTGCATCTCCCTGTATCTCCCTGTGACTGTCCGTCTCCGAGTCTCACTGTCCTGGGATGAAAAACAACCCCAGGTTTTAAAATCTGAACAGTGCAGGCTTGCGGACAAGAATAAAATAACAACACTGCCATTTTTTTTATAAAAAATGCAAAGCTATGTGCAGATTTGAAGAGGGTACAGTGTAAACGTTATCTGTGATCCACTGCTAATAAACTACTAACGGTGGCCTACAGTGTCAGTGTCTTCACAGAGCCTGTGTCTACCTACCCACAGTGTCTGTAACAGGAATGACCCATGCCTGCCAGGATTAATGCATGGCCGGCTATGCCTGAAATTCTATTCCACCCTATGTCCATTCCTCCAGTACCTACAACTCTCAGTGCCCGTGCCTCTGTTTCACAGTGTCTCCGCGTCCCTGTGCCTCCCTCATGTGTGCCTCTACGTCCGTGTGCCTCCATCATGTCTGTGTCTTACTCTCCTTGCATACCCCTGTACCTATATTTCTCTGCTCCTATGCTAAGAGTGATCTAGAGTGGAAGTCGATGCCAAGTTATCAAAGGAGAGATCTTTGAATGCATCATTCAACTGCAGACTCAGAGGGCTATACCTTACGTGCTGCAGGTGCAGCGGCGCCAGGGGTGAGGGAACGGGAATGTTCACCACGGTTAGTGGTTGTGTTTTTTACTATGGAACAGTGGTCAGTGGGGTGAGGGTCCGATTTCCATCCTGCATTGTGGTTCACTGAACCCTTGGTACGCTACAGGATACAGGGATAAGGGGAAGCAGCACAGGTGGAGTGGGACATCTATGTTTAGGAGAGCAAAAGAGTGTGGAAATGGAGAGAGAGGAAGGCAGTTTTCCTACAGCCACACATCCGCATTTAGTGCAGGTTGGAGGGAAGGAAGCATCTGGTTCCTTTAGGCAGCCTCCGGCGTATGGACAGCTACGGGCAGGTGTCCTGAGTGTGGAATCCTTGCACCAAAATTCAGTGAATGCTCTTAGCATGAACATTATTGCAAAGTAACATTCTGGCCGATTGTCCACTTCTAGATACACTGCAAGCACAGCGGAGCATGTTTTTGTGTCATTTTGATATGTTTGTGGCTCCTGAAGGGTGGGTTAGTGAAGCATGGTTGTGAGGTGGAAGATGACGATGTAGAAATTATGTCTTGGGGTATTTTTTAATTTTATGGGCACTGTTCGCACTCTGGGGTGACTCAAAGCAGGGGAAGTTATTAGTTAGGGTATGTTGTTGTAATAGTGAGGCTTGGCTGCCATACTGTATGTTCTTGAACTAAAGCTGCAGATTTGTTGTCCAAATAAATTTGATTTACGCTGTCAGTTTGGGTCTGTTGTTTATGTGCAGTCCCGCCCATGTGCTCATTTATTTCTGACAGCTTTGCGCTTCTGCTCTCAAGTAAAATGTTTACTTAATTTATATTAATATACCACAGTCAAGAGCCACTCCTCCATGTGCATCCATCGTGCTCTTCTTGCCACGCCCCAGTTTATGGTGTTACTGTGGGCACCGTGCTGCGTGCCCAGAAGCAGATTACGTTCACACTGTGTGTGATTTTGTTGAGGGGTCTTCCATTCGGGATCTCTTATTTATTTGGTCTGTATTTTTCTTTTTTTATAGAGTTTTATATAGGGTATCAGAGTGCTTTACATAGCACCAGTTGCATTACATGAGGAACTCCAATCCTTCAGTGTTAGGCCTAAGAGAAACCAGTGCAGCCCTCACACTCTTGCTTTTACCACTGATGAATGCCACATTTAAGTTGCACAAGCGAGAGAGAGAGAGATCAGAGTTTTTTGTCTAATTGAAGTTTCGATTCATGGAAAGGTAGCACAGAAGGTTAATGTGCCTGCTGCAAAGAACATGTACCTGATGCATATCAAAAAATGCACCTGATGTAAATAGGTCAGTGAGTCACTGCATTTGTCAGACAGATCATTTTGTTACTTGCAGTTTGTAGGTAAAAATCCAAACATACAACAGTGAGCTTTTGAAAACTGCAAGGTAAAAATTGTACTGTTATGTTTCCCCCCCCAGTCTTTCTTTGATTACCCCAATGTCTCAAAAATAAATTGTTATATTTTTATTTGCAGCACCTGGTAAAGCCTGACAACCTCAACCTTTACCCAAATTTTTGGGCAATTTTTGGAGAAAGAACAAGAGGCCCCAACCTCCTTGCTGCTCTTTCATCTCGGCTACGACCCAGCAAACAACCGTGTTCAAAGTAAGGAAACTGATATTTTTTGTAGCTTGGAGTTAGGGCTATGTTTGTGGTCACTTGCTGTACATGGTGGTTGGGGTGGGTCAGGGTGCACATTCTGAACATTGTACCCTGACTGGATGGAATTTACTAATACTGAGCCTGCCCTTAGCCCTGTGCTTTGTGCAATAAGAGTTGTTAAAGGCGCTATCTATCCTTGCCTTGTTAAAGGCCCTCAAACAGTGTCTGTTTCAGTGCCACTATGGTACACACAGGAAGCAGGCAGTCAGGCTGTATTTTTTACCTATCCTGTTCTCCAAAGGGGAGCGTTGTGTAGGAGAGTAAGGTCTGCTTTCCTATGGTCACCCCATTTTTTTGCTTTTTGCTTTACTGGTTTACGACTTAGAAAGGCTGTGGGCCTGCTAATCACACCCACAGCCCAGCTGTTCTCTCTCTAAATTCACACAATGTACTTTAGGTGCATTACCAATTGGGTATTGGGTCACTCTTGTGAGTCCCTGTATAGTGTACCATAGGTACCCAGGGCATAGGTGCACCCAAGGCCTACCAGGGGCTGCAGCATGTATTATGCCACCCCTGGCTGGCCATTCAAATGAGCTGTTGGAGCTATATTGCTGTCATGCACAAGATATATGTATTTGTACTGAAATGTGATATTATTCCACCAAATCTTATACGTTGTACTTTGACTATTGACAGGCTTCTTTCATATTGGTACGGACAGCATCGGCAAGATGAATACGGTACAACAATTAATTACACGGTCATTCCATGCACGCCCACTAGAAGATAAACTACAGATAAAGAGGTTAGGACCTGATCGGCCTGACCTTCAACTCCAACAAGTTACCAAGGACAGAGGAAAATCTTACAATCGTACATTCTCAAACACCTGGTACACAAAAGCTGATTGGCTTACAGGGTGCCCTTCAAAAAAAAACTGTTCTGCTTCCCCTGCTTGCTGTTTAATGGTGACTTTCCTTGGACAAGAGAAGTAGTGATAGACTTGAAGCATCTGTCTGCAAAAAAAAAAAAAACAGCATGCACACATAAGAAAGCATATGGAAAACATGACGAGACTGGGAATGTTGGGAGACGCACCGATTGAGCAGCACATCAGCGATGCATATCGCCAAACAATACAGAAACACAATGAAACAGTTGATAGGAATAGACACATACTATCAAAAATAATTGATTGCATTAGTTTCTGTGGTGCTTTCGAACTGGCATTGCGAGTCCATGATGAATCGGAAGGTTCCACAAATCCTGGAATATTCATGGGTCTTTTAGATTTAGTAGCAAGCATAGACAAGGAAATGGAAGCACATTTAGCAAGTGCTACAGTCTTTAAGGGCACCTCTAAAACAATACTAAAAGAACTCCTGGAGTGTATGCTAGCAATTATGAGAAGCCATATTGTCCAAGAGTTGCAAAACACAGACTTTGTGGCTATTCAGGCTGATGACACCACTGATGTGGCCACACAAACGCAGTCCGTATTAGTCTTTCGGTACCTGGACAATGGCTATAATGTTGTGGAGAGGTTCTATGGTTTCACTCATTCAAAAAACTCCACTGCAGAAACCATTACTGCAGCTATACTGCATCAACTCAACTTAATTTTTCCAGAGGTGCATCAAAGATACAAAATTATTGCACAAAGCTATGATGGTGCGTCCGTAATGAGTGGAAGCCATGGTGACATACAGAAAAGAATTAGAGATGTCTACCCGTATGCTCATTATGTGCACTGTCACGTCCACCAACTTAATCTTATCATGCAACAGGCACTATCAAAGATCTCAGAGACACAAATTTTCTTTCAGGATGTAGGAGGCATGGCAGCATTCTTCTCACGTTCCCCTAAAAGAATGGAAGCACTTCAGGAGATTTTGGACAAAAGGGTTCCGAGGGGAGCCTCAACTCGTTGGAACTATAGCATACGTACAGTCCAACTAATATTTCAATATAGGGAGGACCTTGTGAAATGTTTTGAAGCCATAGAAGCCAATGAAACCTTTGATTTCAATAGTCGCAGTGAAGCCCGTGGCTTTGCTAGAACACTAAAAGATAGAGAGTTTCAGTTCTTTCTGTTTTTATTTGAAAAGATAATGTCAAATGTCGAGACTTTATACAATCAGTTTCAAGGACGAAACATAGATACTGTCTCTGTGAAAAGATATACCACTGACTTTGTCGCAAGCAAAAACAAAGTTAGAGATGAGGTTGACAATTTAGACAGCCAACTGCCAGCGGCTTCAACTTTTTCAAACCACAGGAAAAACATCACCACTCTGGTCAGAAGTGCAAAAGAGATATGTGACTTTGTAATTGTGCATGCACAAGAGCGTTTTGCTTTCACAAAACATTTGGAGAGTGCCGCATTATTGGAAAGTACATACTTTACAAAATATAATGAATCCTTCCCTGAGCATGCTCTGCATGAGGCTGTGGAAGCTTATCCGATGCTCAATCAAGAGGACCTGAAAAGTGAGTTGACAGTAATGTACTCAATGCCTGCGTACCGGAAGGCCAAAAATGCCAGGTCTTTGCTATCTTTAATTCATGAACTTAATATGGAAAAGACATTTACGGAGACAGTAGTGTTACTAAAAATAGTAATTACCACTCCTATGACAACCTCAGAGGCAGAACGATCTTTTTCTGCCTTAAAGAGGATTAAGACTTTCCTGAGGAACACCATGCTTCAGGAAAGACTCAACACGTTGGCAATGCTCTCTAAAGAGAGCAAGCTTGTTCAAAATATTGCTGACTTTAACATTCAAGTAATTGAAAAATATGCTGCGCTTAAAGACAGACGTGCTGAATTTAGATACAAAAAGTAAATATGTTGAATGGTGATAGTTTGTGACCTGTTTAGTTGGTTCTTAAAAAGTTGTTTGTTTTGTTGTTTACAGTTTTAAATAGAAACAATCTGTGAGGTTCTCAGCATTGCATCTTGAAGTCTGTTAGAAAGCTCTGTGGCTGTGGTTGTACTGAATAAGCAGCTACCTATGTTATATGACAGCTCTTTAATAATGTAGTACCTGCACTTTCACAATTGCTTTATTAACCTTTCTGCTTTCTCAAATTTGCTTGAAAATGCACCATTTTTCCACTATTTTTTCAAAATTTTCTTGGGTGGAAATCCCCCCCAACCCTCCTTAGGGGGTTCGGGCTCGCTCGCTACGCTCACTCGCTATGGTGCAGTATGATTATCAGTTTCCGCCTCACCACTTTCAAATGTCACCAGCCGCCACTGCATGTTGCGAGTACCAGTTATAAAATAAAGAAACGCTCCTTCTAGATACGATCAAATCAGGCGAAAAAGCAAGCAAGCTACATAAACGGTTGAGACCATTGTGTTATGATTTTGTACATAAAAGCAAACATTTCGAATTTTGTTTTACATTTCTTCAATCAGTGAATTCCTTGAATCAGATTGGCATTGTCTGGACAATATTTCCCTTCCAGAATATGTTGCCTTTGTACAAGGTACCTAAAGGCTGCCAAGTGTATTTTAGACGTACAACCAAAGCTGGTTATAAAAGGATATTATACGTAAAAGTATTAATTGTTCTGGATGGCATAGAATAAGTAACATTAAATGACAAATGAAACTTAAGATCATAACATTTCTGCCCTTTAGGGCTAATGAATACGGTAATACAAGGTATCCTATCAGAATTGTCTTAATGACATAATTGGTATTAAGAGAAAGTAGACGAGGAAAATGCAAAATATTGTGATGCTACCGCATACCTAAAAATGTCACCTGTCAGTGTCGTATTACTATAAAATGGCAGTAAAAATTATGGTAAAAAATTAAACTTAATATCTAATAACATACCATTAAATAGCATAGTCAGGGCCTCTGGAATTATCCGATTGTGCGGCCACGGCGAATTTCGCATAATTATAGATTTGCCACATTTGCCACAAAATCCATCATCTGCTGCATAATCTGCAGATATTAACAAAAATAAAATATTTGTAGCTTAATTGGTTCAAAAGTTACTAAAAATGCAGCAGCAAGGGTTGCCGCACAGATGAAGGCACTTTGCAAAGGTTGACTGGCCAGCTTTCTGTTGCTTTTAGCTATGTGTGGGTGTTATATTGGTACTAATGAGGTGCTACCAATGCCCAGGCAGTGTTGGCCAGTGCAAAAATGTTAAAATACTCAACTATTACTATCACAAAATGTGCCACATTAAGCCTCATAATTTATCATTTCTTGCAGTACAATTTATTTAATCCTTCCACATAATTTGGCCCTTCACTGGAGCATAATTCCACTCGCCCTAAACATGGTACAAAATGAAAATAGAAAAGGTGTAGATGCTTATAGGCCAGAAAATATACCTTACGTATCAGTCTGGCCTGCATTTTATCCTATTCTTGAGGTCTTATATAGCGTATGGCTACCCAAAAGCTTCCCAGAGCTGCCATAGACACTGAAGGGAGAGAGATAGAACTGACAAGGAAGATCAGTCACAGAAAAGCCAGGTCTCTAAGGTCTTGTGGAATGGAAGTTCACGCTCCAGTAGACACAGTTCAAGTGGTATTGTGTTCCGAAGTCTGGGGGCCAAAAAGAAAGTGGATCAGTAGATGGGCTGATGAGGATCTGAGGGCTCTCCAAGGGATATTAGGAGAGGATAATGATGTTAATAAGGACGGAACCGTTCTATGAATTGCCCTGTGCATAATGCCAGGAGTCTTCAACTGCACTCTGCATTCCACAGGAAGCTCGGGTAGACCTCTCAGAGTCTTGGTGGCCGATTGGTGTTTTGGAATGTTTGACAGAAGATGTGCTGCAGCATTCGGCACAATCTGCAGTATCCTGACGACATAGAGGGATGAGCTCAAAAACACGTCATTACGGTAGTCTAGTTTATTGGCTTGATATTCTATGGCGGGACAGGAGTCAAGCCAAATCCCATGGCTCCTTATTAAGTTTTTGGGAGTGTGCGGTTTGCTCAGACAGTCTGAGAGCAAAGTTGCTGAGATTGTTACCCAGCATCATGACTTCTGTTTTGGTCTTTATTGAGTTTCAATTTGCAACCAGACATCCAGCTGGCTACTTCCTGAAGACATGGAGTCAGAGATAAATGGACTGAGCTAAAGTCAGGGGAGATTTACA
Source organism: Lissotriton vulgaris (assembly GCF_964263255.1). Lineage (NCBI taxonomy): Eukaryota > Metazoa > Chordata > Amphibia > Caudata > Salamandridae > Lissotriton > Lissotriton vulgaris. The sequence continues at coordinate 782,118,504 of NC_141694.1, read as the reverse complement.
CAACCAACTGGGTGTCATCGGCATAAGGAACCAACGACAACTCATAGGATTGCATAATGTCAGCAAGGGGGAGTACACAGAGATTAAACAGAGTGGGGCTCAGGGAGGAGACCTGAGGCACTCCACAGCATGGCCAGAGACTGGTTCAGTGGCAGGACAGATCCTGATCCTGAAAGGTACAATTCTCCAAGGAGGAGGGTCAATTGAATGCTCTGTCCACGATACCGGCTTTAGAAATCCTCTGCCAGAGAGTGGGATGGTCCACAGTATCGAACGCAGCACTGAGGTCTAGCAGAATGATGGCTGTGTATCATCCTTGATCCAGGAGCCACCTGAGTTCCTTGACCACCACCAACAGTGCTGATTATGTGTTGTGTAGAGGGCAGAAGCCCATATGAGTGGGATGAAGGAGTTCCTTATGTTCGAGAAAGGTGGAAAGATGTTTATTGACATGTTTTTCTAGCAGCTTCACTTCTCAAGGTAACAGGGATATAGGCCTAGAATTACTCAGATTGGAGGATCAAGGTTTAATTTTTTTAGGAGTGATCTGACAATCTCATGCTTAGCTGGTTAGCTTTTGTATGGTGAACCAAGTTCATGCAGCAGCAGGCAGTGTACAAACTTTCTTTGGAGTGACCTCACTGTTTTCTGTGATCCAGAACACAGTTGCAAGTTCATCTCTTCACCTGCGTGACATCTCTTTTCCTTTCTCTCTGTTAGTTATTTATTTATTTTTTTTTTTTTTTAAGCTTATAAAGCACCCAATGGGGGTGTCCCGGTGCTACGGACTGAAGAGCAACATGGATATCTTGTATGGCTAGAGGTTGGAAAACAGCCAGGTCTTCAAGCTGCGCCGGAACAAAGATTCAGATTTAGTCATCCACAGACTTAATGGTAAGTTATTCCAAGATGTTTGGCGGTGACAACAGCAAATGCTCTGCCCCCCATTCAGGGCCTCACAGGGTACCCACTGTTTTCATCCTCCAATTACTTGAAATATGTCTGACGAGGAATTTCTTTTTCTTCGATAATACATATTTCCAGCAAATCAAAGGCACTTCCATGGGCGCTATTTTTGCCCCAAACTTGGCTGTATTGTTCATGGACCAAATAGAAACATGTTCCATACTGACACCATCGAATCCCTTCTTCTCTGGCATAAAAATGTGGAGAAGATATATAGATGACATCTTTCTCATTTGGAAACAGACCAGTGAAACACTGACCAGCTTCTTACATTGGTTAAATAACAACTGCTGTGGGCTTACATTTACTCTAAGCCACGACAAGGCTTTAATAGCATTTCTGGACCTCACCATCTACCACTCAGAAGGTGAACTTCTGACCAGACTGGTCAGGAAACCTACAGAACGAAATACGCTCCTCTGCTACAAAAGCAACCATCCTAGGGCCTTAAGGGACTCTCTGCCATATTCGCAGTTCCTAAGAATTAGACGAAACAGTTCTTGTAGAGTCGACTATTTTAGAGAAGCTGGAGTTCTCTCTAATAAGTTAAAAGACCGTGGCTACCCGAAGAGAATAGTCAGACAGGCCCTTAAAAGAGCGTGGTACTGTCCACGAGAGGTTCTACTGACGCCTAAAGGAAGAGATCAGAAAGTCAGAATTGCCTGCGTCACAACCTTCTCTCCAGTTTCCAATAAAATCAGGAGGTCAATTATTAAACACTGGCCAACAATCAATGCAGGCTCTATAAAAATTGACAGACCACTCTTTGCATTTCGCAAGAGTAAAAATTTGAAAGACCATCTGGTACGAGCTGCATTACCAACAATAGCACAGGGAACCACTCTTGATACAGCCTGGGGTTTACCACCACTCACAGGCCATGTAAAGTGCGGATGTTGCAATGTATGTGAATACACGGTGAGGGCAAAAAATTCACCCACAATAACACCACGTTTGAAAGATGTTCATTTTCGAATTGTAATTCTTCAAATGTAATATATGCTATCCTTTGTCCATGTCCAAAAATGTATGTGGGTCAGACCACTCAAAAGGCTAAGATACGCATTGGCCAACATATCAACCGTATACGATGCAAAACAACTAACGCTCCTCTGGTGGACCATTTTTCAGAAGTTGGACACAACGAAAATGACATAAAATGGACAATATTGAAAGTGGTGAAATTACCAGCTCGTGGCGGTGACATTGCACAAATGCTAAATAAAGAGGAACTAAAGACAATGATCCAGTTCAATACAATAAGTAATGGCTTGAATCGAGCTGAAGATTGGACCACCTTAGTATGATTTGCACTATAAGTTTCCAGGCCTGGAACCAGTAAAATAAAAACCATGTCTTAATTGTACTGTATTATGTGCACAATATTAACTAAAGTTTCTCTGGCAAATTTGAAAAACTGTATATAATCTATTAACCGGTATAGAATGCACACTCACTTATGCATTTAAAACCCCCTGCACTGCACATAATTTCACGTTTATTTATTCCCCCCTACCAACTCAATGAATTGTAACCTCCTAGACCGTGAGATTCGTGCAATATTACTCGGGTCTAGCTAAGACCCGTTCCAATATGGCCGCCACACTCCAGGCCTTTTTCTATCTCTATGCCCCACATGTTGTTGCTTAAACAAAACGCCCCATCGTGGCTCATTGCAACCCGAGCAATGGCCAGATAGGAGATTGTTCCCCTGGTCTGCAGAACACCAACTATAACGTAATTATCGCACTACTAAGGTAAGCGGCAATAACCCATGGGGCTGAAAGGACGTTTACAATAATCGTAACCTCGAGTACTTATTAGCCGACCGCCCTGCCTCACTTCATTTTTAGGGTCTACATCAATGCCCGAGCCAACTGCTATCAAGTTCAAAGCGGGAAATCGCTTGCGCTTTCAACTGAAACCCAATTGAATATTATTATTCATAATAACAAGTTAAAATTAAACACTTTTAAATTATCACGGAAATCCCATTCCTTTTATCCGTGAGCTAAATATTATGCCTCCTCTTGTTTACAAGGCAGCACCCTTCCATCAACCAGTATCGGCTTCTTTTTAAAAAACGCGGGACACTGCTCCCCCAGAACTCCGACTGCAATACAGCACCCATATGAAAAGGTAAAACAAGCACGCTTAGCTTATCACCAAAAACAATGTTCCAATTGAACCCCACCCTGATAGAATCGTTTGCTTCCTTTATATTAGGAGCAGAAACCCGCAAGAAATCTGACCCAACATTTTGTAACCTGGACACCCTACCAAGTTAAATAGGGAACTTCCGTGGCCAATAATCGGGGTTGCCCTGTTTTACCAGAACTACAATTACAAAGCAGCACCAGTATTAACAAGGTAAAAAAAACTCAGCTTCCTGTGGAAAACTTTGGTCTTTCCCTAACGTTTCTCCCGAACGTTAATCTGATAGAAGCATATCACCCTGTTATTTTAGGCGCTGAAACCCTCAAGAACTCTTACTTCATTCACAGTTCCTAACCTTGGAAACCATACCAAGGTAACTAAGAGGTTTCCGTGATTCGATTAATCACATAGCAAGTATTTGGCCCATTTAAGCCAAATGGGCCCCCCCTCCCTTTCACAGTTAGAGTCCATTTCCTGACTTGCCACAGTAAAAGGCGTTCACCCTTGGCAAGCTAATTACCATCCTTGATATTACTACTATCGATATTTTAAGTATCCCCGGGCACCGTATGAATGCACACGAATGCTTTTAACACTCGAGGGCTGCCGGAAAAGAAAATGCGATTCACGGGTTGTAACGTTATCTAATAACCCTTTGCTCTACCGAAATACTGTCTTTGAGGCCTAATTCTCCTTGTTAATTCTTTTAAAGTATTCACTGACACCAGTCACCTCTGCACCCCTCTATGAAAGCTTGGTATTCTCACCTTGTTTTAACACCTGAAATAGATCACGTTAAGTCGAATCCGAAAAAATGTACAATGTAGTGTGTTAACTTAATATGTTGAAGTATTTTCTTCTAATCTAGCCACTGGCTATCCTTTTTCTTCTCTTTTCTTCTTCCTCCTCAACAGGCGGTTGTATTACATTCTCAGGCAGGCAAATGTTGTCAAATTTTAAGTCCTGATGATGATCCTGTAAAATTAGAGCATAAGGATCGAAACGTCGACTGATATAGTGCGTTCGCAACTTTACCAGTGTGTTTTACTTTGGTTGTGTTTTGCGCTGTCTGGCATACATTTCTATGGAGAATCAAAAGTGGCCAGCACTTCTCTTTCTTTGCCTGTGAATTTTTCAAATCCTTCTTTTCATTCTCTCTTACGTGTTGTGTGTCTTGCATGAGAAAGGTACAGGACTGTGCCTAAAACCATTTAAACAATTGTATATTAATTTGTTTAATAAATACCCTGCCCGGCTGGGCAGAGGACAAATATAGCTTCCTATCATGGCCTATATTTCATTCTCATTTATAAATCTTGTTAAGCTAAGGACCCTTGTTCTTTAAAGCCCCATTCTGGAACAGCGGAAACGGGGAGAGAGAAGAAGACGGAGGTGATTGGATCTGAGAGCTCGGGCAGAGTGAACAGGCTTTAGCCTACATCTGAGATACATCGGCCCCTGTCCATTTAAAGCCCAGAAAGCCAAGACCAAGGCTTTAAACTGGATGTGATAGGGCACAGGCAACCAGTGAAGTTTCATCAGATGAGGGGTTATTGAGTGGCGGTACGGGATGTTGCTTATCAGCCTTGCAGCGGCATTCTGCACAATCTGCAACCGATTGATCAGATAGGCTGGAGTTCCCACATAAAGGCTATTGGAATACTCCAAGTGAGAAGTAATAAAGGCATGGATGACAGTCCTACATGAATCCAGAGGGAGGAAAGCGAGTATTTTGCTAATCATGTGAAGTTTGCCAAAACATGCAGCGGTGACCTTATTGATTTGAGTCTTACATGACAGTTCATTGTCAACTTGGAAACCCAGATTTCGTGCTGATTTTACGGGTATCAGGGAGGGTTGAGCTCAGACGGCCACCACAGAGGAGACGGAAGTGGGGCACTTTGATTTGAGAACAGCTCCTCGGTTTTATCTGTATTGAGCTTGAGGGAATTGAGGGTCATCCAAGATACGATATTGGAGAGGCAGCGTCTAAAGTTGGCAAGGCTGCTGTCAGAGTGATCTCTAAATGAAAACACAAGCTGAGTGTCATCAGCATAAGAGATCACTCGGACCCCACAAGATTCAACTACCTCAGCCAGAGGTGAAAGATAGACATTAAAGAAGAGGGGGCTTAATGCAGAGCCCTGAGGCACTCCGCGGCTGAGTGTTTTTTTTCCTTTGAAACAAAAGGCCGGAAAAAAACCTGCTGAGTTCTGCCACTCAGAAACGATCTTATCCAGACCAGGGGAGTATCCCATATCCCAAGACTATGTAGTCTACCTAACAGAATGGTGTGAGAGACAGTATTGAAAGCCGCGGACAGGTCGAGGAGCACCAACATGGCCTCCTCGCCTGCATCCACGCACTTGCGAATGGTCTCAGTTACCTCCAACAACGCGGTTTCCGTACTGTATCCGGATCTGGACTCCAGATAGTCGGACAGTTGTTCTTATTAACTGATTATTTACATGTTGCTATCATCAGGTTACTTACAAGTTCAGGGTGGTGTGTCAGTTACTGGTCAACCTATACCTAACTTGTTGAACAATATTACTTATCTGCTCCACTTACACTGGGAACATAACTTACCTGGTATCCTTAATTATGCTACTGTAGATTGTTCTTCTGTTGAAAACAAAACAGATGGTATAGAAAAGGTATGCTCATGCCCTTGATTGTCAAATTACCATTGGATATTTACAGAACATTTAGCGGTTAGACCCTCATTATAAGTTATTCAGGAGTAGGTGAGACATTTACCATGTGTGGTAAATACCACTACCCCAGAGTGTGATATTCTCATATGTTGTAAATACCTCTTATTTTGACTTTTTAACTTGCAAGTGAGGCATAACATGCGGAATCGGTATTTAACACACCAAATTCCACATCGTTTGCCTTTTTACAGGCCTTGCCCGTCTTTAAACTTCAGCAGGTTTTACCGGCTGGAATTTATCAGGGGAAAACTGCAAGGCTGTGATAAGTATCACCACAACTCGTAATTCTGATCCCTGTGCAGACACGTATTGCACAAGGATCGGAATCTGGCTCTGCACTTGTAATTTGGGCATTATACTTAATCAATTCCTCATACCTTTCCCCCTTCTTTCCATTACCTCCTCCTTTCCAGTTCTTCCTCACATCATACATCCAGGAATCCAATGTCTCAAGAACTTCACAACAACCTCTGTGAACTTTACCCAATATTGGTCAGGGATCGGACAAAACTCCCTAATCAATGTCCCTTACATCCGCTCATACTTCTGTCGGTCAACCGCATCACACATTATAACGCATACGGTTGAGTGGCAAACAGTTAGGTAAGCCTGCTGCTCATTCCTAAAAACCAGTTTGGTAGGTCTCACACACAAGCTGATGTGCAACAGGTCCTTTGGTATGTAGGACAAGGAGTGCATACTCCTTATCTTTTTATTATTCATTCTCCATCTGCAGCTTATCCCTCGGAAACACTCCTTCCCTTCCTCTGCTAAACTGCCTTGGCATAGTTGGGAAGTTTCCAAGGTCCATGCATGATGTGATGCTCCAGTTCAGGTTTTTTCTCTTTGAATTCTGGGACTTGTAGTCTTGCTTTATAATGGAGCAATCGCGACTACATATCTCAAAATTCAAACACAAACCTGCACTGGAGCAGCTTATCATGCATGGAGCTGGGGAACTTGGCAGTGCTGCTTTCTCCTGATCAATCTTTGTTTTCTTAATCTGTAAAGCGATGACATCTGGGGAGGAAGGTGCCACAGGACTGGAGCAGAGCTGCTGAGTGTAAGTCATAGATGTTTTAAGCATCAAGGTTGACTCAGAGGGATTCTACCCTCTATGCCTTGCACTTTAATCACAAATTATAAAAGCACAAACTTGATCTTTGCTAGTTCTAGTTTTCTTAACTTCAACTTCTCTTTCAGTACTTCAGCATTGATGGCTCTTAACACGGTCTCTACAGTTTGTCATTTTGTAATTTTCCCTCTAAGAGATATCCTGATTGCAATCATTTGCAATAAAATAACGTCCTCTCGATGACTAAGGCTCAGATTGCAGCACAGTTTACCATTATCATGTTCTTTTCTCCAGCCCACGTAGTCACAAGGTCAACCAAGCACTATCCAATGTGAGAGTGCCAGGATTCTCCAATAACCAGGACTCTAGGTATGTGTCCAATGATGACAGTCGGACCTGTACGTCTCCTTGGTTCTATTGGTATATATGAATGAGAAGTTAAGGCCTATCTCAAAGGAAATGCTAAGGATGCATCAAAGTATAGTACAACACAACTAGCAGAACTACCAGAGTAGCGAATGTGCAGAGTTCTGAATATGCAACAGTTTTTGATTATCTCAAAATATATAACTATATCTACATTACAAATGGACATCAAAACAGTAAAACGTACACAAACGCAATAAAATTGAATTGCAAAACAATATAGTGGTAATGTTTGCTCCCCGAGCTATGAACACCATAATAGTTTGTCATCACTACATTATTGCGAAAATCAGCATAATCTTTAAAGTGAAAACAAAATATAATAGCAATTACCAAGGGTCGAGTCTGAGAGCAGGGTGCCCTGCGGCTGCGATAATAAGTCTCCACAGGACACACTACATTTTGTGATAATAAGTCTCCACAGGACACACTACATTTTGTAATGTTTTGTGATCATTTTGGTAGGCCCAGAAAGCAATTTTTAGTACCACTACTGAAATCCCTGAACTTTTCACAAGGGCACCCTGCCCTTGTTTATCTTCCGATGCTTCCTAATGAATTAGTATCCTTTACTGAGTTGTGTTTTTTTGGTGCGGTGTTGACGTCCAGGAGATCTAGACAGATCTGATTTCCCAGCTCTGTATTTGATTGTTATAGGTTTTTTTTTTTATCTGAGATGTATTTTATGTGTATGAGTATTATTGAGATTATTTTATATTATATTTATTGTGTTCTTGTATGGTTGTTTTTGTCAACCGAATAAATAAACCGAATAAAGATTTTTTTATGATGATAATAGCAATTTAATTACTATAATATTTTAATATTTCAACAGCTTTTGAAAACATATGTTGATGGTGATTGCTAATCGTTTTTGATCAGAACATTATAAAATGAAGCATTACAATCCACTCACTAAAATATTGATTATGTGTAACAAGCTCACAAAGCAGAACTTTTTGCAGATTTAACGTTCATAAACTCAGAACAAATCTGAAACAAATAGTTCAGAGTAGCTGTAATTATGGCCTATCAGCATTCTGCAAGTAAGGGGCATTTTCTCGGAGTTTTTAATAATGACTTACTGTAGCTAGGAAGGCAAGGCTATATTGTTGGTCCTTCAAAAGGGTGTTATCTTGTGACCCTAGGACCACATAGGGTCCAGATAAGAAGTGGGGAACAACAATGATGATTAAGTGGGGCAGACAATTGTCTAAGTCACCGCAATGGGCACAAGCGAGAAATGGGTTGTGTTAGACCACACAGGTCTCTCGATTTGGTTACTTTGCAAGACTACCAAGGGGCGACAAATAAAGCAGTAGAGTCTTTTGAAGTAAACAAAAATAGAACACAGTGGGGTAGGGAGGGAGCATGGTTCCTAGACAGATTCACCATTAAAGTTTCTTGCAGTTGTTTCTTGTGGAAGCCTGCTCTGGTCTCAAATGAGAGGTGGCGGGGACTTTTCTGAACTGTGTCTGCATCTCTGAAATCCTTGAGCTGGCTGGAGGCTTCCACACAGGCAAGATTGGTCAACAGTTTGTGCATAGCAGGACAACAGAGCTTCATAGCCAGGAGGGAATGGGCATCTACATTCTGAGAGCCCTAACGGCAACAGGCAATGGGTGTTCGGTGAGCTGCAGGGAAATGTCAGATTATTTCCCTAGGCCTGGCAGTTGGACAGCAATCCACTTCCAATCAAAGTAAATGAATTCCACTAGTGTTCCAAATCCAGCTAATCAAACTGGTTTACAGTTTGCCCCTTCAGTAAAGTACCTGGATAGAGCATCACTGGCAATCTTCTGCAAAAGTATTTTGGTTACTCCTCATCACATTGCAGAGCATGTGCCCATTCAACCTGGTCTGGTGAAAAATAGTAAGTATTCCCCCAGGTAGAAGAATTTGGGAATGATAGTGCCCTTGTGGTCGTCTATGTGCAGCATCCATCCATGATCTTACAATGACCATTCTTACCAATATACAAATGTTTGCAAACTGCTATGGGTGAATGTCACTTCAACAGTGCAGCTAGCGTTTGTAAAACATATCAACATAACCAGTGCCAGGCAGCTCAAAACCATTGAACTTAATTTATATGAGGAGGTAGTAAGCACATACTCTCACTACAGCTACTACACCTAAAAAACTATCATATGCTGCCACCAGAAGGCATGTAATTGAGGCACCTTCAGGCTACACTCCGGATGGAGGGTCCATCTATCTAAGGGTACTCTGAGATGAGCTCTAATGAAGTTCAATAGGTCCCTCAGTATTAAGGGATCCCATAAACTCTTGTCAAAATGAAAAAAGCACCGGAATTTACAGGTATTAAAAATAAAACACAACACATTGGGGAGCCTAAAGTCTAACTTGGTTTAATGCAACAGCAAGCATCACAGCAATAACATTGAAATACAAAAGCGATCTCAATTGACCAGGGCTCTTGGTAGCAAAGGGATAATTGGAGCATAATTCTAAATACATACAATGTAAGACAGGTTGTATAGATTTCTCTTAATACAATTCTCTTGAACCCAATCATGTGTCAGAAGCTTGATCCTTTTAGCAGGTGAAAGCACAAGATATCCTTGAGGAGAAAATATCAATTATGACTACAATAGTGAACTCGTTATTCTCCTAAAATCCCACGTCTAAGTGCTAGACTAGACTGGAAGACATTAGTTAAAAGTAGACGATGTGAAAAGAATGTTCTCAACTATTAAATCATAGTTACTATGTCCAACAAAAACATTAGAGATAGTGGCTTTCGTTGTCCACAAATAAATCCTTTCTCAGTCATTGCAAGGTGAGTCATGTCCAACATGTTTTGGCTCAAAGTACGGTCAAACCTTTGAAGGCCTGTGAAAGAAGAGGGACTGCAGCATGCTCAAGCAGTCTATACCCAAATTGAAAAGATAAACGCAAATGTCAATATAACTGATGGGCGCTCCGATCAAAGAAATACTATATTCCACATCAACTGGCAGCTGGATGCAAATTTAGCAAGAAGAAGAATTGTCTGTATTTTTCCAGCAAAAGCATGTAGGAGTTACCCTAATAGGCAGACAGGTGGCTCTACATAACACAAGGGAAGGTGCAGTACAGTCTGGTCTTGGGATGAATACCATTCTGCTGCAAGAATGTATGTATACTGCCACTAACCAGATGCCCAGAGCAGCACTGAAGATATCGGGCTAGACCCACAGAGAAGTCTGGCATCCAGATAGAGAAGGCTGCTTACCTTGGACGGAGGTAGTAGTGATGAGAGGCTGTAGGGGCAACATCAGTGCTGGTTTTGGAACAGGCAAGAAAGATGGACATGAAGACGATGGCCCACTAACAGGCAATGGGTTCGCAACAGGAACAGCTTGGGCAAAAGATCGGGAACAGGCACAGGACCTGGCCCTAAAGCAGCAGCAGGAGCATCATTGTCTCAAGGAGGACAAGCTTGCTTACAATAAGAAAGTGAATACAAGTCACCAGACCACAACATTTGACATCACATTTGACATTACGTCACGTTTGTGTTTGTGATAAGCAGGATCTGACAGGGTTCACACCAGCGAGGCTACTCTGTGGTTATACTCTTGTATACTCAAATATAGACCCAATCATTGGACTGGAGAGAGTGGCAGAACTTTGTCAGACACAGATAAGGTTACTTTCACCTGATAACTCTAAAGGAAACTCTCAAGGCACTGTAAAAGCTTTCTGTAATATTGTTAGTCTGCCTCATCATTTACCTGTAAAAATGAGTTGGCAGTGGAAACTAGCATATTTTTATCGGAATTTCATGGATTGGACCATGGGTATTTCATGTGGGCTCAAATTTGTCTTCGAGAAAGGAATTGCTTTCAGGGACTATAATACCAATCATAGGGCCATTTTAACCGTATCACTGAGCATATCTTTGTAACCCTGTTCTTAAAGGTAACCAACCTCCTTCCTACTTTGTCTGCTGACTCTAGGTGATAGGCATTATGAAAATGCTGATCTACTCCTAGGGCCTTGCAAACTTCCTGCACTACAGTTGACCCGAAAAATGTCCCACGGTCACTACTGATTCTGTTTGGTACCCGGTACTTGGGGATAAAGTTTCTGCTTGGCTACTGTGATGAAATCTGCATGGGCATGGGGATATACTTTCCCCTATACTGAGAGCATACACATGATCGTTGGGACATATGAATAGTTTGTTCTTTTAGGCATCTGGATAAAACTAATCTGGATGAGCATGATGCGGCTCCAAGGGCAAGGGTGAGCATAGGGGGTGGTCTCACCCCTTTTCCGACATTGTGTCACAGGTAGATATCACAGTAACCCTGGACTATGGAAGAAGATAGCCAAAGGGTTGCTGTGGCATGTAACATGCTGTCCCTTCCAATATGGGGTGCTTAGTGATACAACTTGGTAAGGCTGGACAGTCGAAATTTCAGAGTGACCACGCACCCAGTGACATCTCTCCATTGTTGTAAATGAATCTCGGACCCTAGTATACATTTCCCGATTCATGCCCTTATATAGGTATACTTTATCATTTCCTTATATAGGCATAGAAATCATTACCATATTTGGCCTAAACCATACAGCCCAAATACGGCATGGATACTTCCACTCAGGTCCAAGAATTAGCAACGTTTTCTTGGAAAAACCTGCCTTCAGCAGCTCGGGACTTCCCCCTGCTTGAATATTAAGTTCTCCTAGAACTCCCAGTGTTTTCCAAGAAATGAGCCTTTGAATGACGTTATTAAGTCCAAACATGCGTCAAACTCGGCACCTTCAAAGTATAAATATGCCTTCATTTGCCTAAACAAACAAATGGTGGTTTGGAGCAGATCGACTATCTACTTGCCCGACGCCCTGCAGCAGCAAGTGCCGAAGGAAGCCGACCCTCCAGCAGACGCACTGCGAGACTCTGTCATTTCTCCTGCCGAGAAATCCAGCTCCAGTGTTTCCAGGCTACCCTTGCGGGTATATGGGAAATCGAGTCCCGAGAACGAGATACAAGACTTCCTTCATTCTAGAACAAAAGTACGGAGCTGATTAGACCACTTAGAGAATTATCGGAATAAGATTCCTAGCAGAGAACTCCTAGACTTAAACTCCTCCTCTTATACTTCCTCCCTCTTACCAGACTTAGGGTAGGTACACCGGGGTAGGGATATTCTAGAAGCACCAGTTGAGTATTTTAGTCATCCTTTTATGGTTGTATGTATTTTATGTATTTTATACATTTTATGCACTTTATGGCTTAGAAACCATATCATGCTTTTACAGTACTACTTTATAATACTGTTTGTATTATATGCATTGTACTTCATAGTAAGCTTTACTATTGTAGCAGTTCATTTTCAATGCTTGAGAAAGAAGACTGTTCAATAAATACCTTTTTATTGAAAACGCCCGTCTCTCTATTTCTCTTGCACCTCTGGTGAAACTAAGCATGCACGATTGACTGAGTAAAATAGTTATCTATTGTTTCCGTGACTCTAGAGATTTGATTTCTTATTCTTGGGAAACAAAGTTGTTATGTTTTATGTGGTTGTCAGAAACTAATCCCTTCTTGTTTATTCGAGAAAGTTTCTAGTGACCTCTGAGCTAGCTGGCACTCACAATTAAGTCTAATATAATCGGTAGAGACCTGGTAGACCTCAGTCCTACGTCTAAGCTATATATATGCGCAGAGCCTATTGGGAATATAGGAACTACACTACATGGCGCCCAACGTTTGGTAAGGTGATCATTTAACGCTAGATACTAGAGTAACTGTCGTGCTTTTCACTCAGACTCCTCTTTCCCGTAAAAACTCCAATAGACGTCTGGAGTGGGTGAAAGGGCATAATATCCGCCAAAACTTAGTAGGACGAGAATCCTATGAATTAGTTTTTGGATTAATCAACGTTGAAGGATATAGTGTTCCAAAATATTGTGCACCTAATCTTTGTTCTGAAGTACCAAAAAAATATACCATAGAGCTATACTTACCAATAGCCCATATACCTTATCTACCATGAATAAGTCAGTTGGCAATGGAGAAGGTTCAATTGTTTATTTTGCAAAAGCGCCCTATATAGGGGAGCCTCCCTCTCGCCACAGCTCTCAAAGGTGTGCAGAGGAGACTGCTTGATTACATTCAAAACAGTGCATATATACTTTCGGTATACCTCATCGAAACCCTGTACAAGGAAAAGTATCAGTTCTTGAGAAACCAACAAGAAAACCCATATAAGGCACAATTGATTGATTCGAAACTCAGCTCAAGTTATTCCGGGGGTAGGTCAGTGGGGGTGCCTCCCATTCATTTTGGTGCACGGGAGATTGCGCCTGCAAGAATGTGCTCATCCTACAAGAGAGACAGATGCAACCTTGAGTTTCCTAAGTTAGAATCAGTGGTCTGTTCATAGCCCAGGCCGACCTTTCAGGCTCTCCTCTCGGCTGCATGTCACGTGTTTTCCTAACAAGAGAAAGAGGTACGGGGAAATGAAACCAACATAGTGTTTCTTCAGAATAGGCCCGAGTCTTAATGTACACCTAATGTAAACGTATTCACTAAAAGGGGTTTCTAAAAGACGGTATGCTAATATATATTGGATACATTAGGCCAATATTACATAATATTGATTTATATTTCTTCAGACCGCCCTTTTGGTGTGGTGTAGCCAATATATAATTTAACAGGTCTCCTAATCTGAGAACACACCCTCATTATTTGCATGAGGTCCTTAACCTCTTTATGTGCCAATCGCTTCTCAATTTTTGTCTGTCGTGAAACGGTCATGGAGGACGTGAGTTTGGCAGCACAATAGGAGCAGCATGCCTGCCCACAATGAAGGTACAGGCAAGAAACAAATACAACTCCAAGTGCTCCAGCCGGAATCATGAAACTTTTCCAGCCCCAAGCGGAGAGGAGGTTCCAAAACCGCCCGGTTAAAGACCAGGTACCAGTGTCAGCATGGACTTCTGCAGCTAAGCGATGTAATTTCTGAATGGCCAAATGTATAGTTGGAGCAGAATCTGGAATATATACACAACAGGAGCTGCCGATCAAGCGGCATGCTACTCCTCGATCAGCTAGGATGACATCAAGCACCATCCGATTTTGAAGCGATACAAGCCTGTTAGCCTGAAGCTCTACAGTTAGGTTAGTCAAAATCCCTGTAGTGGTTTGAACTACGTTTTCCACTACTCTAGAGAGACATCTAACGTCTCTGCTAGTAAAAATAGGACCCCATATTGGAAAGAGACCCTTTGGGATATCTACAAACTGCTGAGAAGCACTGTCAGTCTGGTCAGTGCCTTCGGTATCAATACTTCTACTAACTCGGGAGGGATTCGAACTTCGCCTGGTCAACTGGTGCGTTTTGTGATAATTAGAAGGAGCTATATACACTGGAGGATACAGGAAAGACAGGTAACATCGCCTTGCCCATCCTCTGCGAAGTCAAGTGTAGCTATTCGTACCACAGACAAAGTACACATTTGGAGGAGTTATCAAAGGTGGGGTACTGTAAGTATGTAAAATGTAAGTATAGTTACATCTACTGTTCCCTACTTTAACATGACCTTTTCCTTGTATGCAAAAGGAAGCAGTACTATTCAGGATAGGAACTGGCATTGCCTTATCGTCAGTAACATTACGATCCTGGAAATGCTGAAAATATTGCGTAGAGTTAAATTGCTCAAAAGCTATAATTTCTTCTTTTAGCCAAGTAGCATTTTCATACGTGGTATACATATTCATACAGGCATCTGGATCTAAAGATCCCTCCCCTTGGTTCCCATGAGCATCAAATCCCTGATGGCGTTCTATATACCTTAAAACAGCTTCATAATCTTTTTCAGTATACCTTTTGGGGTCAGCTACATAATGCAAATACATGAGGGATAGTAACTGAAACCAGGCTTCACAGCTCGCTAAGTGTGATAATGGCAAAGAAATGAATAAATCACGGCGATGCATTACAGATGTCAAAAGGCCAGATACCTAAGAGTTTGTCTTATTTGTGGTGCTATGGGCCTCATGCAACATTTCTATGAATATTTTTAGCATAGGTTTCTCGATGTTGCTTTTTATGGGTAGGCAAGGTGTAAAAGAAATGCTCGGGTGGGGTTGCTGTAGTTCCTAATACCTTATGCATAGGGTATTGAAATTCCGAATACATAAACACGCTCATTAATATTATCATAATTACTGCAATGGTTATTACAAAGGCTACCTTCACTCTAGTAGCCCAACCTGAAAACATAGGAACATTTTCGAGAAATGGTCTGGGAGCAAGAGGTCTTTCATCATCAAGGGCAAATCGGGCAAAGGGATACATTCTAACTAAAAGTCCAAACTAAACTCGGAAAAAGGTGCAAGCCAACTGCCAGAGGGTTTCTTTTCCCTGTGTCCGTCTTGAGCCTCACAGGCAGGGTCTTATTATTCATCCACAGAAACAATCTTCACTGTAATTTCGTCGTTGCAATTTAGGCCCTTTATGTAGTCTTTCTTTCTGAACAGAGCAATGTGTCAGTTCCAAGCTCTCAACGGGTTCAGTCCAGTGTCTCGCTCAAAACCCCAGGAAAGAACTATTTTTCAACCCTACAACTCAAGTCTTTCCCTGTCTCCTACAATCCAAAACTGGGGTATTGCGTGATTTTTGGGGCCGTAAATTGTACGGAAGATGGCCAGGTTGTTCCTGATCACAGAACAACACAGCAGCAGGGACATTTGATGTAACACTTCTTTCAGTAGCCTCAAGGGAATCAGTCTTAACACGAGTTTCAGAAACTAAAGCTGATTGAACTCCTTGCGGCGTCAACAACCCTTCCTCTTGCCCAATTTCCATGGCGTCCGAGAAAGGCACAAAACTCAATCCTCGTTCTCCTTCTTGTGTCAGAACTCCGTCCCGGTTCTGCTGATCAGAAGGAACCGGTAGGGGAAGTTTCTTTACATGCAACACATGTAGCCAGAGCTTTTTCCCATCCACTTTTACTGCTGTTTGAGTGGCCAAGAGAATCTGGTAGGTACGGCTCCACCTGGGGTCCAGACTCCATTTCCATTGGTAATTTCACACTAGGACCCACTGTCCTGGTTCCCAACGATGTCCGGGACCCTCCCGAAGCGGCTGCAGTACTGCTGACACCTGTTGATGAATGGAACGCAGATCTTTAGTAAGAGCGTACAGATAATCTGTCATCATAGGATAATCAAGATCACGGAGAGACCTAGGCCTTGGGACACCCCAGACATTGGCTGGCTGACCAAAAACAACTTCATAGATTGACAGCCCAGCCCGGGAATGGGGGGTTACTCTTCTAGACATTACTGCTAGGGGCAACGCATCAGTCCAACTCAAACCCGTACTCTCCTGTATCTTTGCCATCCTTAACTTTAATATGCCATTATATTTCTCGACCGGTCCTGCAGATTGCGGGTGTCGTGCTGCATGACATTTCTGTTTTATTTGCAACCCCTTACAAATATATTTAACGAGTTCTGCATTAAAATGTACCCCATTGACCATCCATATAATGCGGGGCAAACCAAATTGAGGCAGAAATTCTTTAATCAGGGCTTTTGCAGTGACTAGGGCAGTATTCTCTTTGGCGGGGTATGCTTCAACCCATTTACTAAATGCACAAACCACCACCAACACATACTTAAGATTGTTTACTCTATCAAATTGAATATAATCCATCTGAAATACTTCAAACGTCAAAGAAGGGGGCGCAAAATTTCCACTAAGAACTGTCTCTTTCCCACCGGGATTATGCTGCAAGCAGACCATGCAGTATTTAACCACATGGGCCGCTGTCTTGGGAATATTTGAATTGTTCCACACTGGGTCCAATAATGCACAAATATCTTTTGCTCCAATATGGGCAGTGCCATGGGCCATCACTACTACCGCATACACCATGGCATTAGGCAGTAGCCATCTTCAATAATTTATCAGGAGTGGCTTCTTTCTGCAATTGTCTAACACTTTCAATAGTGTTGTCAAATACTGTAGTCTCTGCCACCCATCGGGTTGCTACACTAGGGAACATCATGGACGTTTTGGTTTGTGCTGTTTCTTTCGCTACTTGATCAGCGAATGCATTTCCCTTTCCTGTAGTGTCTATGATTTTCTTATGGGCACTGCACTTAATGATAGCCACCTTCTCTGGTAAGGTTAGAGCATTTAGCAATCTTTCAATTAAAAGGCCATGTTGTATTCTTTGACCATGGGAGGTAAGGAATCCTCGTTCCCTCCACAGCCGCCCGAAACTATGGGCTACACAGGGCTGTCTGTGAAAATATTTACTCTTAAACCTTTACTCAGTTCACATGCCCTCAATAATGCTATTAGTTCAGCTGCTTGCGCTGAATGCTGAGAAACCTGAGCGGTCTCTACCACTGTTCTAAGGGTAGTTATAGCATAAGCAGCTGTTGTTGTGCCGTCTGGTAACTTAAAACAGGAGCCATCCACATACAACTCCCCTTGTGGGTCAGATAAAGGGGAGTCAGTGAGGTCTACACGTTCCTTCGTTTCTTCTTCAGTCCGAAATATACAATCATGGACATCGTCCTTTTGATCACTCGAAGGGAGGGGTAGTAACGTGGCTGGATTCAGAGTGGCACATCTTTTAATCTTAATGTGGGGTGCAAATAGAGTTAATTTGTAACCTGTCAATTGTGCACTCATAAGGTGCTGAGTTTTTGTTCGATTCAATAATATATCCACAGCATGCGGTACCATTTCTGTGAGATCGTTATTTAAAACAATCCCCTCCGACTGTCGAATGGCCACTGCCACAGCAGCCGTAGCCCTTAGACAGCTGGGAAGGGCCCTGGCAACATTATCCAATACTGCCTAAAAATATGCACAGGGTCGTTGCTTTCCGCCAAAATCCTGGGTTAACACTGAAAGAGAACAACCGTCTACCTCATGCACATAAAGTACAAAGGGTTTTCGGTAGTCCGGAGTACCCAAGACGGGTGCAGAGAAAGAGCAGTTTTCAAAGAATTAAAAGCATCTTTACTTTCATCCGTCCAGAGCAAGGGTTCGTGCACATCTTTGGTAACCAAATGCAACAAAGGTTTAGCCAGAAGAGAAAAATTAGGAATCCATTGGCGACAGTGAGAGGTTATGCCCAGAAAAGCACGAACATCCTGTTGAGTACGGGGCAAAGACATGTTAGTAATAACATTTATTCGTTCAGGAGTTAGTCTTCTTCCCTCTTTCGACAGTAAATGACCAAGGTAGGTCACTTCCTGTCTACAATACTAAAATTTAGACAAGGCCACTTTATTACCATTAGCTGCAAAAGGGTGCAACAGTTGAACAGTGGTCTTCTTACAACCGGCTGCTGTGTCGGATGCCACCAAAATTTCATCTACATATTGGACAAAAACATTACTAGGAGGGAGGATCAACTCATCTAATACTGCTTTTAGAGCTTGACTATAAATACTGGGACTCTCGGTGTAGCCCTGAGGTGCGCGACAAAATCTGAAACTGCGGCCAAATAATGAGAATCTGAAAATATGACGACTGTCAGGATGTATTGGGATACTAAAGAAAGCATTCTATAAATCGATCATTGAAAAATACTGTGCAGTAGGGGGAATCATAGTCAGGATGGCAGTGATATCCGGAACCACAGGGTATTGGGGAACCACTATTTTATTAACCTTTCTAAGGTCAATTACAAAACGATAAGTATCTTTATAATCTGGATCACCATCTAGAGGGGCCTTTTTCAAAGTCTGTAAAATGGGGCTATTACAAATATTTGCAGCCGTTTCTTCTACTACTCCTTTCTTAATCAAATCACGAATGACATGTAATAAAGCCTGTTCACCCTCGGGTGAAATTCGATATTGGGGAATACAAGGTAAATGCACATTTGGTTTTAACGTTATGAAAACAGGCGGTATTTTCAATAAGCCGATATCCATATCCCCCTTTGCCCAGAGTGTGTGGGGTATATCTGAAAACTGAGGTGGGAAGGGTGCATCTTTGACTAAACATTGGGACATACGTTCAATAGGAGGCTGCAATGTTAGATACACACCATCAGGAGAACAATAAATAAGAGCATGCGACTTCTTCAGTATATCCAATCCTAACAAGTTTTCTCCACAACCAGAAGTAAGCAAGAATGGTGAATCCACAGTAACCGGACCGATAGTAAAGGGAAGTGGCTTTGAGACGGGGCTTACCACGGGAATTCCTGAAAATCCCACTGATACGTTATTCTGCCCAGACAGAGCAGCCCCAGGGACCAATGTATGAGCGACAGAACTATTCATTGCTCCAGTATCCACCAAAAACTTCTCAGACGTCTCCATCAATTGCCCCTGTACATAAGGCCCCTGTTGGTCAACTGGTACTGATATATGGCCCCTGCTCTGTCCCTGGCTGTCTCATGCATAATTATTCCCATCATAGCCGTCTTCCCGGTAATCCTCATTATAATATTGCCTTCCCTGGAAATCATCAAAATAATTCTTTCCCGACTCATCGCCGGATCTGTCACCACGTCTCATACTATTCCGATCAGTACCTCCTCTTCCTCGTCCTCAATTAAAACCACCCCGTCCATATAGTAACAGACACTGGGCTCGCCAGTGTCCTTCTTGTCTGCAATTGGAACACTGGTTAATCCCTATATTAGGACCCTGAC
Source organism: Lissotriton vulgaris (assembly GCF_964263255.1). Taxonomy (NCBI): domain Eukaryota; kingdom Metazoa; phylum Chordata; class Amphibia; order Caudata; family Salamandridae; genus Lissotriton; species Lissotriton vulgaris. The sequence goes on along the minus strand of NC_141694.1, from coordinate 782,098,509 downwards.
CTCCTGCTCCTCTCATTATTACTCTTCTGGGGAAAGAGCCCCTACTTCCCCTCCTACCATCCTGTCCTCTACTGACTTGCTGTAGCAATTCTCAGGTTTTCAACTCCTTAACCTTTTTGTCTGACTTATCCTTACTCTCATTCTCCCGGTGTTCATAATACTGGGCCATGCTAAGAATAACCAAGGGAGTTTAAGTGGTCCAAGTCCTTTCAGCAGCCTGTAAACGTGTCTTGATTTCTGGTAACAAATTAGTGACAAATCTATTCACAAATAGCTGTCTGCCACCTTCCGTGGACAGATCTTGTCCACTAAAGTCAATAAATACTTTTTCAAACCTAGTAAAGAAATCAGATACATTTTCATCCTTCTTTTGGTTGCAGGCTGTTAACTTATCCCTATCCACCTTTCGTGGGGGGATAAGGGTTTGCATAAACGTAATAATCCGAGAGGGTATGGCCAAAATTTCGTCTTTAGGCTTGTCGCCTGGTTTTCGGTCTTCATCCCATGCCTTAATTTGATCCGAGGTACCTCCAAGTTCGGCAGCATGATCTGAATCATGTACCTGCCTCCATATGTCTACTGGGATCAAAAGACCAAAAAATAACTTGATGTCAGCTAAAGTCATAACGGCCGAATTTGCGGCTTCTGTCAATTCTTTATAATAAGCAGTGGGTTTCTTTTGAGGATCAGGAAGTTGGGCTTTTAAGATAAGAACTTCACTCCGTTTCCACAGGGTATAAACCCATTGTTCCTGGAAACGTGCCTCTACACGTGCTCTGGTGATTTGGCCCCCTCCGTCTAATACTTCAGGGATCTCGGGATGGAAAAGAGGGTGCACTTCCCTCATTGGGTACTGTGCTCCTACGTTTGGACATTTCCTATTCATTCGGTCCCGATACTGTACCAGAGTTTCAACATTTTTTAAATACTTCCTCAACCTGTAATTCGAATTTAAAAGCTCGATCTTTGATATCACATAATATCTGGGGGGCAAGTCCCTCCTGAAAACATTGCTCCCATAAGGAAATCAATCGTATTGCCATATGCTCCAATGCTAGTTGTTGCGTAACTGGTTCAAAATCTTTCATATTACTCCTAATATCTTCTAGAGTATAAATCGGGTTCCGCATCCATTGAGATGCTTGGATTACTAGAGCCCGTCTTTCTTCAGTCCCTAAGGATGATTGAGTAAAAACTCGTCGACCTTCCATCCCTCCCATGGGGCGTCGCGGTGTGACATCTAAAGAGGCGGCGGTCAGCCCCATAGGGGTGTCCATCGTTCCTCTTGCTGGGGGTGTTAAAAATACTGGGGACAGGGGAGCAGCTGCAGCCGACCCAGGTAACAAAAAAATCAATTCTGAGGTAGTTGAACGAAGGGTAGGAGGAGCGGGCAATGGAGCAGGAGGGTGTACAGCTACCGGTGCGGTAGCAACTGCAGGCACCGCTGCTCCCGCCCTCCCGGTCCGGTCCACCGGGACCACCGGGTACAAGCCTTGAGGGGCATACAGAGGCGGAGGGCGAACCTCTAAGAGTTCTTCTATTTCATCTTCTGGCTCGGTTCGGGTCACATAACTTTTGTCTGTAATTGAAACTGTCTATCTAATTGTTCCATATTCTTTTCTACTTTTTCCTTTTCATACCCTACTGCTTTTTGAGTCACGGTCTGTCCAGCTTTAATCTTTCCCAATTTTTCTTCTCGTAATATACATAAAGTGCATACGTTCCGATCGATTAAAGTACTCCGGTCATGACTTCATAATTCCATACGACATGTATTCTACTTGAACTATGCCCGTCGACTCCTGTTCGGGGAATCGATCACCCTGGATTCCAGACCACTAAAAGAATTCACAAAAGAGGCAGTCCAAAGACTACCCTAGGATCATCAGACAGGTGCACCACAAACCCTCTTACAGAAGTAAGTGTTGTTGTGTTGCTGTGCTGGTTGGGCCGGGATTTATGGGCGCCACCCCAGACCCCGCGCTTACCCAGTTGCTCCTAGGGGCCTTTCTGAAGAGGATTCGGCCGAGTGAGCACCCACCGTACAACACTGATGTTGTCCCAACTAATCACCGAACAAGTCTGTAGGGCATCTGCCCATGCAGTCACACCACTGCCACGTCAGACCCCCAGATTCCCTGTGGTTCACTAACTACTACATTCCATACTCAGTTAACCGTTCTTCTGAGCCACTTCTCCAAAAGTGCTCGTTCCAAAATCAACAAAGGATTTACAATACAATTCACTCACCTGGTGCGCTCAGGTCTGATTGCGCGTTCCCCACTGCCGACTTCTTTTATAGACCAACAGGGTCTGCTGTTCTCGGGTTAAGCCCGAAGGACTCCGGCGAAGGGTTCTTTAGCAGCTGGGAAGGTCACTGGGTCTAAGAGTAGAATTTCCTTTTCTACCACAAACTGGTTTCTCAATTAGGATCCTTTTTTCAGTCCATCCCCTCGACCAGAACCCCTCCCCGTCCCTCTTCTCCTATTTACAGGAGGGGACAGCCCTATCGCGGAGTCCCGGCGGAGTCGCCAACTGAAGTACCAAAAAAATATACCATAGAGCTATACTTACCAATAGCCCATATACCTTATCTACCATGAATAAGTCAGTCGGCAATGGAAAAGGTTCAATCGTTTATTTTGCAAAAGCGCCCTATATAGAGGAGCCTCCCTCTCACCACAGCTCTCAAAGGTGTGCAGAGGAGACTGCTGGAGTACATTCAAAACAGTGCCTATATACTTTCGGTATACCTCATCAAAACCCCGTACAAGGAAAAGTATCAGTTCTTGAGAAACCAACAGGAAAACCCATATAAGGCACAATTGATTTATTCAAAACTCAGCTCAAGTTATTCCGGGGGTAGGTCAGTCGAGGTGCCTCCCATTTATTCTGGTCCACGGGAGTACAGGCATGGGGCCTGCAAGAATGTGCTCATCCTACAAGAAAGACAGATGCAACCTTGAGTTTCCTAAGTTAGAATCAGTGATCTGTTCATAGCCCAGGCCAACCTTTCAGGCTCTCCTCTCGGCTGCATGTCATGTGTTTTCCTAACAAGAGAAAGAGGTACGGGGAAATGAAACCAACATGGTGTTTCTTCAGAAAAGGCCGGAGTCTTAATGTACACCTAATGTAAACGTATTCACTAAAAGGTGTTTCTAAAAGACGGTATGCTAATATATATTGGATACATTAGGCCAAGATTACATAATATCGATTTACATTTCTTCAGTTCCCTTGAAAATTGTTCTGCAGAACTTTTAGTAAATAAAAATGTCGGAGAGTGACGACGAAAGGGAGAGAGCTAGAATAGCAGCTCAAGCAGTCTTAGATGACACAGCTCTCCAACAAAATGACCCGGATGCTATATTCATCCCGGCGAATATAAGGAAAACCATAACTATAAAACGTATAGAAAATGGAGTATAATCGAGAGGTGGTAAAGTTATATTTGTGATAGAGGCACATGAATATCGACAGACAGAGGTATTCTATTCATGGATTACTTTTCCACAAGGAAATCCAGTAACACAGGAGTTCCACTACTATAAAATAGAGGAACCTCCAGCGGAATACGTCCCTTTCGAGCACGTTGAAATTCCACTAACTTACCAAGAGCATCAGCTCTGGTTTAAAGGCGCTCTAAAACATCAAAATCACATTACCAGGCTCAGTCCACTAGGTAGACCAGGAGCTACATGGCCGGTTCTAGCCAGCTATACACCACATCCTGACATTGAAGAAATGTCAGACAGAGAAATTTTAGCTGAGCTAAAACAATTAATAAAAATACATAGACAATTGGTTCAATATGTCATGAGGACTTTAACAGTCCAACCAGCGATAAAAATTCTGCAACACACCCCGTACCAGGGGAACACAAACAAAATTACACCACAGACTATACAGTCAGTCATTGCCAAGTTTCCCGCCAAAAGTGAACAAATTCCGTTTTGGCTAGCACAAAAAATTACTCAAATAGAGGCAGTATTCCCCGATAGTACACCTCATAAAAAACACAGAATTCTGACAATCTGTTTACCAATGGGGATTGCACCGCATGTGGAGGACTGTGACACTTGGGGTACAGTCTTTGCTTCAATCTACAAAAAAACACATGGTGTACCGTCCACGGCCAAATTCAGAATGAATATGGCCCAGAACCAGCCTTAAATCTAGATATGTAATTACTGAAATATTTCAAGCAGGTCTCAGCTATATTATTAGCTAACATTAGAGGTGAAGCAGCATCCTTGGCAATCTGCCAGAAGTTAAAAGAAACAGATATAGCAGACCAACCTTATGAGCTTGCCAGAATTATTGAAAAATCATATGAAGAATTAGGTAGAGATAGTTTGGGTGTAAACCATTGAAGCCCCAACTAACTGAAAATCCTGAAAAAACATTTATTAAGAATAATCTCACTACTCCAAAAAAGAAGTGGGAGAGTAATAAACAAACTCTTCCTAGAGAAAAATATTCTCAACCCAGAGGAAGATCTCCCCAACAGAGAGACAAGTCTCCCCAAAGGGAGCCCTCTGAAAAGAGATATAATCTTAGGAATAGGGATAATTTGAAAAAACCTAACAGATATCAAGATAATAATACACGTCCCTCTCGATCTTTTCAGACTTCCTCGCAGAAATCGGAAAGAAGAGGACAGTCAGAACACAAGGAAGAACGCGTCAAGTCCAAAGACAAGGAACCCGTTCACCAAAGTAAAAAAGCTCAGTTTTCCAAAAAGAAGGTAGCAAGCATAACGGTCAGACATGCCGAGGATCTTGAGAACACAACTCAAGAACGGGGAGTGGGCTCAGACAATGCTACACAGTGCATCAGAAGTAACCATAGTTCGCAAGATCCTGAAGGATCATCTGGGGACAGTGGACTTGAATGAATGCATTCAGGTTGAAACTGCAGACACCAGGGTTAGTATTAGCCCATAGGTTATATGAAGTAACACTCCGGATGGAGGGGACATAACTAGAAAAATAAGAGCACTCTTTTGGGAGAAGCTCTCTAAAGGCTATGGCATTCTTCTAGCTGAACAAGACTGGCAACCTGAATTTGTCAGGGAGTGCCCACATGGCGAAGAGATAATTATGCCAACCTTCTCTAATCACATTCCAATTCATAAAAAATATACATATGCCAGAAAATGGCCAGTAGCCCAAGCTCCAGCATTATATAAAAATCACTCAGGATGGAATGAGGATTCCCCGCACCATAAAATCCAGTAAAAAAACCAGCCCACTGCACAAAGGCAGTACCCGGTTAAGAAAGAAGCTAAAAAACAGGTCAGGGAGATTTTAAATCAACTTGAATACCAAGGGGTTATTGAAACATGCACCTCCTCTATGAACAATCCTTTGTTTCCTGTATCCAAACCAGACACTTCATATCATCTAGTATTGGATTACAGACACTTAAACTCTTGTTGCAAAACATTTGCAGTACAAAACACACACAGTGCAGCTCTGATGAATACCATCGTGCGCAAAAAATATAAAACGACATTAGATACTTCAAATGGATTTTTCTGTCAAAATATTGCACCAGAAAGGAGGCATTTGACCGCTTTCTCAATTTTGGGGACACAGTGACAATTTTGTCGTCTCCCTCAAGGATTCAAGAATAGCCCAGGGTTATTTTCAGCAAGAGTAACAGAGTTATCCAAACGTACGATGATGAGGCATTATCTTATGTCGATGACATCTATCTTATGGATGACGACTTGGACAAGCACTTAAAAAGATTGAACACCATAATACTTGGGTTCGCATCTGAGGGGTATAAATTCAATTTAAAAAAATCAAGAATTGCCCACCTCAATGTCATATTCTTGGGATATGAGTTGTCAAGTGAAGGTTACAGCCTAGCAGCAAACTTTCTAGAGAAATGTGCGCTGCTCCAACCCCCAAAAACGCTGAAAAACTTACAGTCAATTCTAGGTTTCCTGAATTTTGGAAGAATTTACATTCTGAATTACGCAGAGAGGGTTAAACCTCTTTACGAATTAATCAAACCTGATTTTAAACCATCACATTGGACTCAAACACACACAGAAATGTTGTGTTCAGTACAAACAGACATGTTAGCAAAAACTAAACTAGACACGCACGAAAACGTGTGTAACCTTGTAATCCGAGTCATCCCAGGAAGATGCGGATTCACGTGCCTAACCTTTAATGAAGGAGAAACGGTACCAATAGCTTACAAATCACACTTGTACACACAAGCAGAAATGAAGTTCACTTCTACAGAGAAAATTCTGACAGCGGTTCAAACTGCTGTAGCAAAAGAGAGAGCTCTCGCACAAGGTAAACGCATAATGATCGTTACACCTGTACCGGCCTTAGAGGCAGTGACAAGAGCAAGCATTCCTAATTCAAAAGCTCTACATCCGAGATGGATACAATGGGTTAACTCTCTTGCTGTAACAGACGTCCAATACCTTTTTGACCCTAGTCTAAAGACACAAGAATTTCTCCAATATGAACACAAATGTCCTCTGCCGACCGAAATTCTTTCTCTTGAACATTATGGTTGTATAATATATACAGATGGGATGTATGACGGTACCACGCGTACTTTTACAACGCGTACCGTTACCACGCTACTTTTACCACGCAAGTCGTTACAACGACTTGCGTGGAGGGGCGCTGAATAGTAAATTATTTAATTTACTATTCCAACTCCAGTCCCCGTGGACTCTAGGGAAAGGAGTTGGATAGTAAATTAAAGTATTTACTATCCTGGAGCGCCCCCCAGCGCATTTTGTTGTAGTGACCTGCGTGGTAAAAGTAGCGTGCTAACGGTACCGCGTTGTAAAAAATGCGTGTTAACCGTTGCATACCATACAGATGGATCAGCACACTCCGCAATTGGGGGTAAACTAGCCTGTAGTGCTGCTTGCGCAATTGTTAAAGGTCGCTGGCGCAAAGGTAAATTTAAAACTATGGTCACAAAAACTCAATCACTCGGACACTGTATAGCTCAGCGAGCTGAACTACAGGCTTTCAAGATGGCGCTTGAAAATACCAATTGCGAATTCCCCACACTCATAGTGTGCGATTCATATTACTGCGTCCAATCTTACAATGAGTATCTGCATAACAAAACAGATTCAAAGATGCTAAAGGTGGCACAATCAAGCATAAGTTGCTTTGAGAACAAGTAGTTCTTTTTCAGAAAGAACTACAAAAGACTCACGTAATACAGTCATCAGCGTGATGGCGTTCACGTTGCAGGGAATTCATTGGCTGATGAAGCTGCGCAGGCAGCAGTGCAAACAGCTTCCGTAGCTGCTATCACCCGGTCAAAAACAAAAATAGACAGCGAAATATTGCAAGCTGTCACTGCTACAATAAAAAACAGTAGTAAGACACTCCTGAAAGGCTTTCCAGTAAAATACTCATATATAACTGATGCAAACAATGTTCTTTTTGCTCGAATCCCTGGAGTGGGGGATAGGGCAATACCAAACATGGAACACAGGTTAGGACTAATCATTGCAGCACATGAAGGGCTTGCTTCTGCACACACAGGTGTTTCCGCGACAGTATCATTATTAAAACAGAGACTATGTACTGGAATGTGAAATCTGCCAGAAACGTCCTGCACAAACGCCCCTTTTGATTTCAGATAAACCACTAGCGTGTGTTTATCTGGACCTCTGTGATTCCTAACACAGGATGGCAACTATAAATATATCATGGTCGCAGTGGATTCCTGCACAAGATTTATTTGGTTGTGGCCCCAGCGCTCGGCTGACGCCAGAACTGTTATAAAGGATTTGCAAGTCTTTATCGGCACATACGCAATAGGCACGCTACATTCTAATCAGGGTCCTGCGTTTAGCTCTCGAGCTTACAAAGAGGCCATGGTTAGTTTGGGCGTTGCATTGCTAGTTCTCTAGTCCCTTCCATCCTGAGGGTAATGCGGTAGTGGAAAGAAAAAAACGTGACATAAAGCAATCCATAACAGCAAAGGTATTAGGTTCGGGTGATGGGTGGGTCAAACATTTAATAGGTGTCCAATGTAGTCTTAACAATATGCCAAGAAATTCTCTGGGGGGAATCACTCCTTATGAACTACTATTTGGTACTAGAATAATAATCAAGGGTCTCGATTGTCAGACTTCCGTGGTAAAACAGAAAGTCTTTGATGTCAAAGATCATTTGGCTGTCTTACAGGACTTAAATGAAACAAGAAGAAGTCTGAGTAACACAACACAAAAGCCAACAGCCACTGAAGATAAACCACCTGTCCCAGCAAGACCTGTCTGGATTCCAAAGATTGGGGATCCAGTCAGGGAAAAGATAGTGGTAAAGAAGGAATTTGGGCCTTCTTACAGAAAAGCAATCAATCAATCAATCAATCAAGGACATTTATAGAGCGCGCTACCTACCCGTGGGGTCTCAAGGAGCTGGGGGGGTGGGGGTGGGAGGGGTGCCGCTACTGCTCGAACAGCCAGGTCTTCAGCTTCTTCCTGAAGGAGAGGTGGTCTTGGGTCAGGCGCAGGTCGGGAGGGAGGGAATTCCAGGTCTTGGCGGCCAGGTAGGAGAAGGACCTTCCTCCTGTAGTCGCTCTTCGGATGCGGGGGACGTCGGCGAGGGCGTGGTTGGCTGATCGGAGGAGGCGTTTGGGAGCGTAGAAGTTGACTCGGCTGTTGAGGTAGCTCGGGCCTTGGTCGTGTAGGGCTTTGTGTGCGTGGGTGAGGAGGCGGAAGGTGATTCTTTTGTTGACGGGGAGCCAGTGGAGGTCTCTCAGATGTCCGGAGATGTGGCTGGTTCGTGGGATGTCGAGGATGAGTCTGGCTGAGGCGTTCTGGATCCGCTGGAGTCTCTTTTGGAGCTTGGCGGTGGTACCAGCGTAGAGGGCTTTGCCGTAGTCCAGTCGGCTGGTGACGAGGGCCTGGGAGACGGTCTTCCTGGTCTCGGTGGGGATCCACCAGAAGATCTTCCGTAGCATGCGGAGGATGTTGAAGCATGCCGATGAGACGTTGTTGACTTGCCTGGTCATGGAGAGGGAGGAGTCCAGGATGAAGCCCAGGTTGCGTGCATGGTCTGTCGGTTTGGGTGCGGTGCCCAGGGCGGGAGGACACCAGTAGTCGTCCCAGGCGGAGGGTGAGGAGCCCAGGATGAGGACCTCCGTCTTGTCCGAGTTCAGTTTCAGGCGGCTGGTCGTCATCCACTCGGCTACCTCTTTCATCCCTTCGTGCAGGTTGGCTCTGGCGGCGGCGGGGTCGTTGGTCAGGGAAAGGATTAGCTGGGTGTCGTCGGCGTAGGAGATTATGTTGAGGTTGTGCTGGCGTGCGATGGCCGCGAGGGGGCTCATGTAGACGTTGAAGAGGGTGGGGCTCAGCGAGGATCCTTGAGGGACGCCGCAGATGACTTCGGTGGCCTCTGACTTGTACGGTGATAGACGGACTCTCTGTGTTCTTCCGGCGAGGAAGGAGATGATCCATTCCAGCGCCTTGTCCTGGATTCCGATATTGCTGAGGCGCTGTACTAGGGTGCGGTGGCAGACAGTGTCGAAGGCCGCGGAGAGGTCTAGGAGGATGAGGGCCGCTGTTTCTCCGTTGTCCATCAGGGCTCGGATGTCATCGGTGGCGGCGATGAGGGCGGTCTCGGTGCTGTGATTGGCTCGGAAGCCGGACTGTGAGGGGTCGAGGGATCCATTCGTCTCGAGGAAGGCGGCCATCTGCTTGTTGACGGTCTTCTCGATGACTTTGGCTGGAAACGGGAGGAGCGAGATGGGGCGGTAGTTCTTGAGTTCGGTGGGGTCCGCTGTGGGTTTCTTGAGAAGAGCGCTGAGTTCGGCGTGCTTCCAGCTCTCAGGGAAGGTGGCGGTGTTGAAGGATGTGTTGATGATGTCTCGCAGGTGGGGTGCGATGACAGCGTCAGCCTTGTTGAAGATGTGGTGAGGGCAGGGGTCAGTCGGTGATCCGGAGTGGATGGAGTTCATCGTGCGGATGGTGTCTTCGGTGCTGACCGGGGTCCAGGCGTGGAGGGTGGTGGTGGGGGGTGGTTGTTCGGTCTTGGTGTTCGTTGGTTGGTTGTTGAAGCTGTTGTGTATGTCCGCGATCTTGTTGTGGAAGTATGAAGCGAGGGAGTTGCAGAGGTCTTGCGATGGGGTGATGTCATTGTTTCCTGCGCTGGGGTTGGATAGCTCTTTCACGATGTTGAAGAGTTCCTTGCAGTTGTGTGCGTTGTTGTCCAGCCGGTCCTTGAAAGCAGTTTTCTTGGCGGCGCGGATCAGCTGGTGGTGCTTCCGGGTGGCCAGCTTGGAGGTGGTCCTGTTGTCTGGTGTAGGATCCCTTTTCCAGACTTTCTCGAGGGCTCGGCAGTTCTTCTTGGAGCTCTTGAGTTCGTCGGTGAACCACGGGGCTTTCTTGCTGCCGGATCTGCTGGGCGGGGTTCTCAGCGGGGCGAGTTCGTCCGCGCAGTTGCTGATCCACCTTGTGAGGTTGTCGGCGGCCTGGCTGGGGTTCGCTGAGCTGGCGGGAGGGTGCTGGCTCAGGGAAGCGGCGAGCTGGTCTGCTGTGATCTTGTTCCAGCTTCTGCGGGCGGCCTGATGCTGGTGGTGGTGGGTCGTCGTTCTCTTGAAGGTGAAGTGGACGCAGCTGTGGTCCGTCCATTGAAGCTCTGTGGCGTGGCTGAAGTGATGTCTGTGCTGGAGGAGAAGACTGCGTCGAGTGTGTGTCCGGCGAGGTGGGTGGGGGTGGACACCAGTTGCTTGAGTCCAAGATTGGCGAGGTTGTCGAGCAGGGTGCTGGTGTTGTGGTCGTTGTTGTTCTCCAGGTGGAAGTTGAGGTCCCCCAGGAGGATGTAGTCAGCGGAGGGGAGGGCGTGCGGGCTGACGAAGTCGGCGAGGTCCTCGCTGAATTGGGTGCGTGGTCCCGGAGGTCGGTAGATCAGGGTGCCTCTGAGGGTGGTGTTCGGGTCGGTGTGAATCTGGAAATGCAGATGTTCGGCGGTGGTCAGGGTGTTGTCGGTGCTGGTCGTGAGACGGATGGTGTTCCTGTGGATGATGGCGATGCCTCCTCCCATCTGGTTGGCGTTGCGGTCCCTCCGGACGATCTTGTAGCCCTCTGGGATAGCGATGGCGATGTCGGGCGCTGAGGAGGCGTTCATCCAGGTCTCCGTGATGAAGGCGACATCAGGGGCTGTGGCGTCTAGGAGGTTCCAGAGTTCGATGGCGTGTCTGTGGACGGAGCGGGTGTTGAGCAGGATGCACTTGAGGTGGGTGCTGCTGGTGTTCGACTTGGCGGGTGCTGGTGTCGGGCAGGTCCGGTTGCAGGTGAATTTGCAGGCGTGGCAGCTGAAAGGTCCGTGGGTGCGTCGTGGTGTGGCTTGATGGCATTCTGGGAGTCGGCCGGAGTTGAGAGCGATGAGGGTGGTGGCGGAGTACGTCAGGCGGGTCGGTCGGGGTCTCCAGTACCTGTCTTAGCAATCCAAGGAACAAGATCAGTAGTACTAACGCCTATTGCTGGTAAAAAGGAGAACAGAGTTGTGTCCATCGACCTGGTAAAACCACAACATGTGGCCAATAATAAGTAGTAGGCCAAGTGGACTCCCAAGATGTAGCAGACAGCCAAATCTTGCTACAATCCAAGAGGTTCAAACTGAAAGACTTATCACCTTTGATAAACCTGCAGTAAGAAAAGAAGGATTATGTAACAAAGCAATGGAACTCGTGCCTCTTGAGACCCAAATATCTGTTTGATCAGAAACACCAGTCTACAATGATGTAGCACCTGAAAACACTAACATGACAAAGGAGAAATCGGTTCCAGCAAATTCAACAAACCCTGATGCCGTTCAAACAATTGACAGAACTGCATCTGGATATTTCATCAACTTTGATAACTTTTCTGAGGATTGAAGTGAACATGAAGATACAACAACAAAGAAAACTCCCAAAGAAAGAACAACAGAACTTTTTCATGAACTTGAAAAAATATATCTGGTTTCACCATGGACTGAATTTTGGATTGGTTTAGGTGCATTTTTCCTCCTGCTCTGGCTTATATTGGTTTTAAGCCTGGGGCAAATGATAGATGGAAAATACAGTACAATGGACACAGCAAGTCAGAAAATCAACTTGGTCCTAATACCCCACAAATCATCACATGTTGAAAAAAGAGAACTGTCATCAGTAAACATCACAGCCGTCCCTATACCAGGAGGTATAGTATGGGATTGAATTGATTATGATATCTATGGCCCGGTAGAGATGCTGAGGATTCCACATCAGTTCAAGGTGAATGACTTTGTAACACCCAGCAGGTTCTCTGATAATTGGGACTTTGAGACAATTAATAATATGATGTCAGATTTAGAAATGTTTGGGAAATATACTAAACATGACAATTTAGAAGGGTCATCAGACTATGAACAAATGTATTGTTTTAACCATTTTGGTCATCACTATTTGCACAAATCTACAAGCCCGAGAAATGTTTTTATGTATAATCAATGGGAACATTGTCCAACACCACAAAAAGGCAGCTCTAAAACATTTTATGAAATGTTTCCTTACTTTTCAGGGTTTAATGTTACAGATCCAGAAACGTTTTATTTCAAAAATGAAATAAGACAGGATTGAAAACAATGTTGACTAATACCAAATAAATTTATTCTGCAAACTTTTATGCTAAGTTGTCCACATTGGGTTACAACTTCTGGAAAGACAACATCGAGACAAAAACTGTCTGGGGCACAAAAGAATGGCAGGTGCACGGTCTGGAAGCTTTACTCAGAGCCTGCATTATACCTGACACTGATACTGACACTGTGCAACAAAACCTCCTGTCTTGGCATAGCAAAAATAAAAGATTTAAATAAACCGTCTATACCAAAGCCCATACCTGAAAATAACAAAACTACAGAAGGGGAGATAGACATATAATATGTTTACAAATTGGACAGAACTAGTCCTAATTGGAAAAAATGGTTAATCTGGCCCACAGACACCAATAATAATCAAGATAGATTCCTGAACAAAACCCAGGGTTTAATTCTTAACAGGCCAGATCCAAGATACTCCCAGAGACAACATCCAGGGATAGTAACAACATATAGTGTAGGGAAACTATGCCTTGAATGGCTTAAAACTTCTACACTTCCAGATATTAAACAACACTTAACTTTACTTAAAGAAAGCAATGATTTGCGAGATTTCTTATTGGGACCTCGCAAACCACGGCAAAATTGTTTCATATACACCGGTATATATGCTGGGTACAACGAGGCTTGGAAAATAACACAATTAGAAACTGCAGAAAGAATGCGAGAAATTGATTGTATTAACTTGGAGAAAGCTCTCTCTGTAGTGGACAATGGGTTAACTACTCTGTCCTCCAGAATATATTCATTGGACAGCATTGTATCCTCTGTAATTGACATAATGGAACAAGACTTGCTAATGTTACAACATGGCCAGTCTCAATTACGTTCTATAATGCAGCTAGGCTGGACGTTGCAAAATCTGCGTTCAGGCTACGTGCCATGGAGGCTTATCAACACAACGTCATTGTTTATTGGGTTTAACCTTACAGATAAACAAATCTCTTTGGCACAAAGAGGAGCAGACTATACGGTGCTGAGCATTGAAAAACTGGAAAGATTACCATTAACAGTTTCTGAGAAACCTGTAATAGAATGGATAATTCATGGCACCATCTGATTCCAGTGACGATTTTCCAGTTTCAGTGTTGTCTACAGCATATACCAGAAGGCCTGTATGTAAGGTTGGGTAAAGATTACAATAAGTCAACATGGACTTTACCATATACACACAGTTGTTGGAATAAGGGGAAAGAAGTATTCATTAGTGGGAAAAATTGTAAAAATTCACTAAGTGGTACACGTCTGTCCCAGGGTATTAATTTACACGGAGCCTGCGATGGTTCTGCGAATAACCTTTCATGCCACCTGCACGGTACTCCCTCCAAACTGATAGAACCCGTTTTCAGGCAGCTATCCAATGGCAGTTACGTTATATTAAATGATCACAGTTGCTGTGGCATGGTGCCAGGAAACGTTTATCTGGTTACTGTGTCGTCCATGGTCACTTGTTGTATACAAGTATTGTATCCAGCTCGCAAGTCAGACAGTCAGACGGCAATATGGCCTTCATTGAATATCTCTTCTATACGAATTGATACTTTAAGCAGACTAAAGTCTATTCTTTTGCAAAAATATGTGCCACTGACAACATCAAAAGAACCGTATGATCTGCAAGTTGCAAGGACTTCTGCAGAGATACATGCATTATTATCAACAAACTGCCCTGTACATTTCGCAGAAATGTTAAGTCAAATCTTAAACATGTCTGATATCAGTGGCATCGCACATGTATTTAAGACGATTTTTTCAGGACTGTTAGCACCATTTGAAGCAGTCCTCGGCATTTTCCCAAATTTCGTGCACTCTGTGTTCGGCGGCCTGCCTCTCATCTTGGGACTCGTTGCAGGAATACTATTTTTATTTCTTCTGCTCCGATATGGCAAGTCCAGTAACCGGCGATACCCAGAACCTCATGGAACAGACGGTCCGTGCCCAGAGGTATCGTGAGAGGATAACACAGATTCTCGGCTTGGCTCGTTTAAGAGATCTGAATACGACATGACTTCTCTCGTTCAGGCCAATCTGGCAAGATTGCATCTTACCTGTTCTACGATGCCTGCTTTGCGGAGAGGAATGCGTGTTAGACATTTGTCTTACACTTCCATCAGTCCTGCCATCGGATGTCAACGCCTTGCTAGGTCCTGTAACGGCTCATGCATTGTGTTGCCCACAACTGCTACAAATCCTGATGACGGCATTCATTGAGATCTCACCAGTAAGTCTAACTGAGGGTGAGGTACGAGAAACACCAGGCACACAGGTACCATCTGATATGACCATTGCTAATGCAGCAACAAGCGCTGACGGCAATGCTTCTCATCTATGCACATTTGATCTGCTGGATAAAGTGGTTCTAGTTTCACCTACTATGGTAGACGATTTCTTTGCCAGCCTAGACGACTTGATGTTTTCTCCTGACACCGAAAATAACTTTTGAGTCATGCACAATCTCTGAACTCTGAAATTCGGCCTTCATTTTTTCAAAACAATGACTTCTAACATTTGGAACTATATTTCAACAACAAAGTTGTAGTTTTTCTCTATTTCCAAAACATTGAACTTTTGGCACAGACTAATCTGCTTAAAGTAGAACTATTCTTAGAGAACAAGTCATCTTTGAAAACTGACTAAAATAAGTATTTAGGCCTCATCCCTATTAATAGTAGGATTGCTATGACATGTTATGTTATGAAATGATCTTCACTTTTCTTCTGTATTTAAGAGACATTATCATAAATGTAATCTCATGATTCTTTTTCAAATTGCATAAAATAGATTAAAGACAAGTATATTGTGTGTTATGTAGAAAATGCTAAAAGTATTTTTTCTGCATACCCAGTTCAAGTGCATTCTTTGTATTGGGGTGGGATTGTAAACACTAGCTTTAGATATGTTCAGTGCTTGCTAGGTTAGCTTTATTGAACTTAATATCCGTGGAGTGGGTGTTGTAAATGAATCTCGGACCCTAGTATAAATTTCCCGATTCATGCCCTTATATAGGTATACTTTATCATTTCCTTATATAGGCATAGAAATCATTACCATATTAGGCCTAAACCATACTGCCCAAATACGGCATGGATACTTCCACTAAGCTCCAAGAGTTAACAACGTTTTCTTGGAAAAACCCGCCTTCAGCAGCTCGGGACTTACCCCTGCTTGAATATTAAGTTCCCCTAGAACTCCCGGCGTTTTTCCAAGAAATGAGCCTTTGAATGACGTTATTAAGTCCAAACATGCATCAAATTCGGCACCTTCAAAGTATAAATATGCCTTGATTTGCCTAAACAAACACACAGTGGTTTGGAGCAGATCGACTATCTACTTGCCCAACGCCCTGCAGCAGCAAGTGCCGAAGGAAGCCGACCCTCCAGCAGACGCACTGCAAGACTCTGTCATTTCTCCTTCCGAGAAATCCAGCTCCAGTGTTTCCAGGCTACCATTGCGGGTATCTGAGAAATCGAGTCCCGAGAATGAGATACATTCATTCTAGAACAAAGGTACGGAGCTGATTAGACCCCTTATAGAATTATCGGAATCAGATTCCTGGCAGAGAACTCCTAGACTTACACTCCTCCTCTTATACTCCCTCCCTCTTACCAGACTTAGGTTAGGTACACCTGGGTAGGCGTATTCTAGAAGCACCAGTTGAGTATTTTAGTCATCCTTTTATCGTTGTATGTATTTTATGTATTTTATACATTTTATGCACTTTATGGCTTAGAAACCATATCATGCTTTTACAGTACTACTTTATAATACTGCTTGTATTATATGCATTGTACTTCATAGTAAGCTTTACTATGGTAGCAGTTCATTTTCAATGCTTGAGAAAGAAGACTGTTCAATAAATACCTTTTTATTGAAAATGCCCGTCTCTCTATTTCTCTTGCACCTCTGGTGAAACTAAGCATGCACGATTGACTGAGTAAAATAGTTAATTATTGTTTCCGCGACTATAGAGATTTGATTTCTTATTCTTGAGGAACAAAGTTGTCATGTTTTATTGCTGTTGTCAAAAACTAATCCCTTCTTGTTTATTCGATAAAGTTTCTAGTGACCTCTGAGCTAGCTGACACTCACAATTAAGTCTAATATAACCAGTAGAGACCTAGTAGACCTCAGTCCTACGCCTAAGCTACAGGATATATTATTCCAATGTGCAGAGCCTATTGGGAATATAGGAACTACACTACGCCATACCCTTCAAAGTCTCTTAAATTGCTGTTTGATCCAGAACTTTTTTACATTTTCAGAGGCCTGCAATTGAGACAAATCTTTTAATGTGGATACAGAAAATAAATCAGCTCTCATATTATGCCTAGCAACCATCTTAATCTTAGACAGTGTGGCATTCTTAGCAGCGGAATCAACTACATTATTTCTCCTTGAAACATCATCACGTGGGAGCTGGTGCTCAGCACACTTCACCACTGCCACCTTTTCTGGTAATTGAAAAACATTACAAAGATTGTGGACATATTGTCCATTTCCAATATGGGTTCCAATCAAGATTAGGAACCCTGTTTTCATCCACAGGAGCTTAAAGTTATATTTGACTCCAAATGCTACTCTGAGTTCCTGTATGTAGTTCCAATCTTTTTATTAGATATTATAGTGTCTCGGGTTACAGCAATAAGCTCTGCAACTTCAGCTGATTTCACAATTGGTAGATGACAACTCCACAATTTGATGCACAGTGCTTACAGCATAACCAGTAACTAGGACCCCCCCCCCACTGTTTCTGAGACATGATTCATCCACAAAATATGTTTACTCAGAGTCAATAATAGGTATATCAGTCAAATCAATACAGGGTTTGGTAATATGGGCAGTAGCACGTACACAGTCATGGAGATCTCCTTCGTCATTGTTGGGCATTAGCAAAGCAGGGTTCAAAACAGGGCAATGAACTAAGGGGATATGCGACCCAGACAAACACTATATTTTACATTGAGACAATCAGGCAGTGGAGAGGTGCTGGGTTTTCTTGACTGAGGGGAACGAAACCACAAAATGGGGCCCAAGGACAGTTAAAGGGTATTCAACACAATATTTTCAGATGCTTCAATAAGATTTGCATCTGCTGCCAGAGACCGTAAACTGTGATTGGATCCAAGGTTGAACAATAATAGGCTATGGGATGTTTCTGATCCTCATGACTCTGTACCAACACTCAAAGTGCAGATCCAGCACATTCATGACAATACACAGTAAAAGGTTTAGCATAATCAGGAATCCTATATTAGGGACAGAAGTCAAAGCTTGTTTAATTTTTACATACACATTTTCAGCTTCATTAGGTCACTTCAAGAGTTCAGAAGTATCTTTCTGAACATACGCATAGAAGGTGTCAACAATTTTGGCATAGCCCTGGACCCACTGTCTATAGTACCCAGCCATTCCCAAAATGGTACATACTATGGAGGCAGTTATAGGGCAGGGCAAATTACGGATGACTTCAACTCATTAAGAGGGCAGGTGGCGCTTGCCAGCAGAAATTTAACGACCAAGGTATCTCACTCAGGGAAGGCAGAGCTGTATTATTACTTTTGAAGACTTGTGCCCATTATTAGTCAATTCAGTGGGGAGATAGACTGAGTCCTCTATGCACTAACCTAAGTAAAAGATGACAACCATAAGTTAACTACATATTGGATTATAGTAGGACTCCAGAAGAAAATCCATTTGTTAAAATCCTTCTTCAAGGCCAGGGAAATTATTGAAATGGACAAAAGTTAAAACCCTCGGAATGTGAATGAGAAGAGATAATGACTCTCCTCATGATTAGGAATGGAGAATAAGGCAGAACAAAAGTTAATCACAGTGAACCTTTTGGAAATTGTATGGATACAAGAAAATATGGCAGAGTGGTTGTGGACAACAGGGAAGTTTGGAATAACCACATTAATAATGGTCCTATTGTCCTGTATAAACATGTGTATGTTGGCGTTCCCCGCTTTGCATATCAGGAGAATCCGTTCATTATAAGACAATAGGTACTAATAGCACATCTTTAACCTAATTGCTCATGCAGGGTGGATTTCTTTCTCCGCTTCAGGTTTTAGTGGATACTGAGGTAATCTGAATAATATTTTCTGACGTTGAGCATCATCTTCAAGGGTTACATTGAGGAGATATAATCCCTCATTGTTGGCCCCTGTGTACCACAAAGGTGACGGTACCTGTGAAAGCAACTTGCTTCAATCATCGGAAATGACAAGCAATGCCACTTCCCCTCAGCACCTTAAGCTCTCACATAGTAGTGCATGTATCTTATTTTCTTATTGGTGAGGTATATTCAACCCCTTCCTTAGTACAAAACACACTACAAATTGAGGGGCAGATTCACAACAAAGTAACGCAGCCGTGCTACGTTACGTTGGAAAGCACAGAGATGCGACATATTTACAAGAATATGTCGCATCTCTAGGCTTCGCGTGCGCTGGCGCACAAACTGCAGCCATGCGCCAGCACAGGCACCCTTGCACCATGGTGCAAGGATGCCTGCGTCGTGGGGATATTGTTTTTGTGCAGGAAGGGACACCTTTCTGCAGAAAAACAATCACAAGAGACTTTATCCTCTTTCAATGTGTGCTGCAGAATGCAGCATGCATTGAAAGAGGAAAAAAACTAGGAGAAATGAAAACATTTCTCCTTGTTGCGCCTCGCTACGCAGGTGGCGTAGCATTCACACGCATTTGTCTTGTTCCATGGGTGTTACGTGGGAACACCCACCGCAATACCTATCGAACGCCCCTTCCATGCACAGTGCTGTGTGTGAAGGGGCCATATTTACGAGGAGAGGAAAGGTCATGCAGGGTGGCTTTTCCTCTCGTTGTAAATATGGAGGAGCCCCCTGAGCCACCAGTACGTCACGAAAAGTGAGGTAGTGGTGGCGAAGCGGGCTTGTAAGTCTGCCCCTGAGTTTACACAAAATATCCCTGCCTAATAAGTTTGTTGGGAGGGTGGGCTAAGCAAAAAAGGAATACATATCACTAATATGTTTCACAGAAATATATATGGGATTAATAATATAATGGGGAACTAGCTGGTTGGAAATACCGACTGCATCTATGGACATGCTGGAGCGAGGGAAACAGGAAAATTCTGAAGTTTTTAAGGAAAACAACTAGCACCCATGTCAATAAGGCAAGTAATGACACCATTTACATAAGAGCCCAATGAAACTTCTGGAAACTTCCTTTTGCGATACTGATTTCTAGTAGCAATGAGAAAAGCATTAATGGACCTCTGTATAAGCATTTAATGCATAATTTCAGATGAAATAACCCCCTTTCTCCCCAGCCACAATAAAAAATCAATTCCTTTATTACGGCCCCAAGGAAAAATATATGACGAGTAGATGAAGGTTTTTATTCCAGTTGCAATCTTTAGAATATCAAGGGGTGTCTACCATTTCCACACAAGCAGCAAGAGTGTTAAGAGAAGTATTTCATGCATTACCTGTTAGTAGTGTTTACACTACCCTGGCTTTTGCTGGTTGTGAATGGCATATAATTTGAAGCATTATTCAATTTTCTGAGGGAAAAAGTGCACTCCTTCCAACTACATAATTTTACTAGATACTGGCAAAACGTCCTGGTGGAGAAATAGCCAAACACCGGTATGGTATTTTTGATTCCCACAGTAAATTCCAATTGCTCGGGGTCAATCAGTGCCTAATTTTAAAAATCAGGTAATTACGTATTTCAGCATAAGCAATATTTGCACTGTTATTTATTTTGCGTGCAAAATTACAGGTACATGGTTTGCACAAAATGTAGATTGGAGAACTCAGAGAATGATTCAGAGTTTTGCTAGTGGAATTTCTGTCTACCAAGGAGTGAGGAAGGGTCTCTGCCTTAGTGACATTGTACAATCTACCAATTTCAAGTTCTAGTGTTTTCTCCATTAAATTTGCTAATTCCCTACTGAATGAACCACGCTGAAGGGTATTATCTTTGGGATAAATTCTGCCATTCTCAGTGCAAAATAGTGGAATTTCCTTCCCTGATATTGCCAGTAGAAGATTAATGGTCACACAGTTCCAGTGCTCATGTATTTTGTCTCCCTAATATAATTAGGGTATTTCCCAGCAGGTTATGGATTTTATAGGCACCTTTTCCATACTGATCTTTAATTGTGCTTATGTAGATGGGGCAACTGACTTGCCATCTTGGTAGAGTGAACATCATACTTTAACAGATATCCTGTTGATTGTATCTCCCATGGCAAGGGTGGCATTGTTAATTTTTTGCTGTCTTTTACAGCTCCGGTTTGCCTGGAAGTTACAGACAATAAATAAATGGCTATATGTCTTCCCATCCTAATTGGAGAGCAGATATATAGTACATCTCGTACAGCACTTACTCCGTGGGTCTGTTGGGGAAGTTTGAGTATGATAGTGATTGAGTAGTCACCGCAATAGCTAAACTTAAGGTCTGCCCACTTCAAAATCAGGTAAGCAGAACTTTATCTTGGCATTATGTTCACTCTGTCCCCGTTCAACATAGTATACATACTGAGAAGATATAAGTTATATTCTGTTTGTGGAACATCAACAAGGTAAGGCTCTCTAAATTACATGGCTAGACATCTAAATTTGTGGAGGAGCAATCACTGTTTTTTTGGTAGATTCTCTTTTACCAATTGCCTGTAAATCAGACTTGTCTGTACCAATGCTAAAGATACATGCCATAATGTTCCTTCACATCAAATTCTTAGAAAACGAACTTTTAATCATGACAATACGAGGAAAATCAATTTACACTAATCATAGGTGTTCTAAAATAAATCTGCTTACGTAGGCAAATGGATTTGCCTTGCGTTCCACTGGGTTACAGGAAAAAGTAAAAAATGAACTACACCAGTGTGCACAAAAAAAGTCAACTTGATTAAGGTACAATCATAAAATATTTATGTAGCGTCCTTGCACCTTGTTTATGTTATATACATGCTTGATGTCTGATGCCCTCATGGCATTCTAGCACACATACTAGCTGAGCAACAGGGAAGACACCACCAGAGTAATGAAAGGCACAAGTCACTTATAACAGTTTATTATCAAACATAGTATAATCCGGTGACTAGGGCAAGTGGTTAAAGAGGTGTGAATGCAACTCTTTCAAGGGAAATATTGAGGGTACATAGGAAGGTTGATCTACCAAATAAGCTGCTACTCAAGTGTAAACTCGAGGCACCTAGAAGTTGGCTAATTATTTTATTACTGTCAGAAATGTGTTAATAATTTAGGATGTGGTGAACCCCAACCACCTTAATGAAAGCAATCTCGCTTGTCCAAAACACACTTGAAATAGAACCTCCGATGACCCCCCCTGGTAGGTATGCCACACGCAGCAGGCAATTCCTCTGTGAAATGTGTGTTAACTTCTAGCAATGCCAACATTTTTTAAATCAACACAATAAAATTACTATACCAATTTAAAAAAAAAACATTAAAACTGTATAAAGGGAACAAAGTTATGAGTTTTTAAGGCTTCCATTCCAAAAGCCCAGGTCAACGTTTTTACAATCTGTCCAAGGCTGAGGCCTGTAAAGTTGGATGCATTATCGTCAAGCTCTCAACGAAGCTGTTGGTTTTGGGGCTAACATCTCCAAGCATGACAAACTTAGATTTTATAGATGGCAAAATCACTTTGATTATTTCAATTCGCCATGTCTAAGGTTTTATCATAGGACATAATCACTATTTTGATTCTCAAATTCATAATTCACCACCCCCTATCCGAACGCCCCATCGAGACCCTCCAGATCCATGAATCCTTTTTCTGAGCCAGATATCATCTCCCTCCTCAGTTCGTACACCTCTCCACGCTCACTCACCTCAGACCCATCTAGATCAGCACAAGCAGCCCCTCTACTTACCCCCAGCTCAACCAGGCCTAAGGAATCTTTCTCGGAACCCATCCAAAGCATCACATCCAACCCTTACAAGCTCCCAGACTCAACACTAATGCCCTAAATACTAATAATCTCAAGCAGATCCCCTTCACACTCCCACCGCTCACTGACAATCTGCACAAACCGCACCTGAACTGCATGTTACTTAACTGCAGGTCAGCGGTTAAACATGCTGCAGACCTTGCAGATCTCATCCTTGCCCATGAACTGGACCTCCTTGTCCTCACAGAAACCTGGCTCAACGACTCATCTGGGCCTATCCTAGACATTCTAGTCCCTCCCAGTCACAATATCATCAGACTAGACCGTGTCAAGAAAATTGGTGGGTGCATTGCCTGCATCTTCTGTAACTCTCTCACGGCCAAACAATTCTCCTCCTGTGAATACTTAGGAATAGACATCACTAATGCATACAGACCCCTATACTCCCTTCACATCGTCTACCACCCCCTGGTGATAACCTCCCTCTAATTGAACAAACTATGAAAACCATCTCCGCTAACCTGGGCCGCCACTGCCCACAGATCTTCCTTGGTGACTTTGACCTTCACTGGAATGACCCTTATGATCAGGCAGTTAACACTCTCAAGAACTTCCTAACAGACCTCTCCTTATCTCAATTCTGCGACAACTCCACTCACAACTTAGGCTCCATATTGGATCTAATCATTTCCCAAGCCAGCACCATTCATCTCAAATTTATTCTTCCCTGTGACTGGGTGGACCATCATTATATCAACTTCCGTATCCTTGAATGCTGGATACCCAACAGATCACAACCATCTAAAATTAAAACATTGGAAAAGATTGCTTCTCAACACTAGCGCTAATGAGCTCATAGGGCACTGCAATGACTCCCTAACACCACCTGCAAACATGACCGACGTGCACAACCTCACTGTGCACTATAACAATGCCATGCTCGAGGTGCTGAATGCTGCAGCCCCTCTACAACTAAAAAGAATACCCGCCAAGGATTCCAAACCTTGGTTCAACGACAACATAAACGTGGACAGACGTAGCCGCAGACTAGCTGAACGCTCTTGGAGATCCACTCCCTCCACTGAGCTGCTAAAAATCCTTAGACTCAAAAGAAGTAGATTCAACAAACTCATTAGAACCATGAAACTCTCCTTCTTCAAAGCCCAACTTGACAAAGCAAGAAATCGCCCGAAACGACTATTTGAGCTGATTAAAACACAAGCCAACAATGCACACACCCCAATCTCAACAAGCTGCTCGTTCACAGCCAAATTGCGAAGCGGTTGCTGACTTCTTCCTTGAAAAGTTGAATAAGATTGAATCTGACCTAAGATTGGCTGCACTCTTACTCTCACCCCTTCCTGCCTGCTCCCTCTCCACGCCATCGCCCAGCCAGTCTGTTATCTCTCTCAAAATCAATGCCTCTTCGAGCCTATTCACACCCCTCAATGACATTACCATCCTCAACACACTCTCTACCATTAAACCTTCAAACCACTTCAATGACCCCCTCCCTCCCAACTTCTATAAAGAAATGATTGGCTCATTAGCACCACTGTGGTCCAAGATTATCAATGCCTCTCTCTGTCAAGGTGAGATCCCGGACTGCCTGAAGGAGGGCCTAGTGCTCCCCATCCTAAAAAAAACCACGGCTGGCCCTGAAGACCTGAATAATTACAGACCAATCACAAACATTCCTACCCTGGCTAAACTACTGGAGAAATGTGTTCATGAGCAACTGCGTAGACACATTGAACAATTCCAGCTCCTCGACCAATTATAATCGGGTTTCCGCACTGGCCACAGCACCGAAACAGCCATCACTCACATAGTGGATGACGCTCTCACTTTACTGGACCAGAATGAAGCCTGTCTACTAATTCTTCTCGATCTCTCATCTGCATTCGACACTGTCAAGCATGACAATATTCTCCACCTCCTTGAATGCAGAATCGGTCTATCTGACACGGTCCTTAAATGGTTTGTCTCTTTCCTCAACAATAGAACTCAAAGAATCAAATCCAATCAGTCTCTGTCCAACCCCAGTCCCAGCATGTTGGGTGTTCCACAAGGGTCCTCACTCTCCCCCACGCTCTTTAACCTCTTCCTGGAACCACTGACAGTAATTCTGCAAGCCTCCAACATCTGATATCACATGTATGCCGATGACACCCAACTATACATGAAAATATCCTCCCCCGAAGACATCAATGCTCTCAGCGGAACCCTGCTCAAAACCCTAAACTGGCTTACCTCCATCCACCTCAAACTAAACGCCCTCAAGACAGAATTTCTACTTATTGCACCAGCTAGGCAAACCCCTGCTGTTTTGAAATATCTCTCAAATTTTCCTGCGCTAAACTGCACACCTCACCTCATTGACTCCACAAAATCACTTGGAATTCTGCTTGATGAAAAACCTAAACATGCAAGAGCACATCAGACCATCTACTAAAGGAGCGAATTTCCAGCTGTGCATCCTAAGAAAATTCAACCCGTACCTACCCCATGAGGACTTCAAATCGGCAGTGCAAGCACTGGTCATCTCCAGACTAGAATATGGCAGTGCTACTTTATGCAGACTGCCCAAACTCAGTTTAGCCCCTATCAAAGCTGCGCTAAATGCAGCAACGAGACTCATCACCGGTTCTAAGAAAACCAACCACATCTCGCCTGACCTTAAATCACTCAACTGGCTTCCCTTTGAGGCAAGGATCCAATTAAAGATTGCTTGTATGACCCATAGAGCTCTTCACTTCAATACCCCACTCTACCTGGCAAATAAACTAGAACTTTCTGAGGGCTCCCGGCCCACGAGGAGCACCAGCACCTTACTGCTCTAGCCAAAGAAATTCAATAAGCTTAAAACCTACAACTGTACATTCTCAGGCAGAATCTGGAATGCCCTTCCAGTGGAGACATGGCTTATTCCATCCACCTTTGCTTTCAAAAGGGAAATGAAAAATCTACTAATGAAGAATGCGCTGATCTAGAAACCTTGCTACTCAAACCTCAAGACTTTTTGGTTATCCTATCTATAACATGTCATGTGGTGCGACTTATTGTTGCCTGCCATATTGTCCCTTATGCGCTTGATGTATATGCTGCAATAGCCTGCTACCTATTTCCCTCAACTATGTAATTGTTACTCTTGTGACACATTGACCCACTTGTAACTTGGTGTGTCTCTTTGAACTATGTGCCTTCTTCTTCAGTCATCCTTATGTAAAGCGTTCTGATACCCACTTGGGTCATGTTCGCGCTATACAAAACTTACATAATAAATAAACCATCCAGCTGCGAGTCTTTACTGCAAGGTCCAGCTAAACCTGTTTTTAGCATAGTAAAACATTTATAATGGATAGATTCCTGGTACTTTGGAGGTGGAAAAAAGACTGACTCCACTTTGTAAGGGTCGGAACACTCATGTTGGTTCCAGTGATTACTCAAGTGCTTAGTTCAGTATTTGAATACAATCAATATGTTATCTAATAAGCCTACCATCACTAGTTTGGCAGTTGAACCACAAGTCAAGGTTAGCCTGTGCCTCGTATTAAAGAGCCTAGGGGGAGCCATACTGCTGCAATGAATGTTTCACATAATTAATCTCAAAGATTCATAGATATAGAAATTGTGTTCCGTGATACATTTTCACCATTCTGTTCACGTCTGATACGCGAGAGTAAGCATCAGTGAAGCCTGAGACAGGAGACTAAATGATTAATTTGATGGTACAGTCAGTGAAAAAATGCTGAGTGTAATATTTTCTGCAACTGCTGGGAAAGTTCTTTCTGATCATTCCTATAGCCCAATGCCTTCAAGGCAGGCTTCTAGTCATTGGTTCCCTCTCCTGCAATGATTCCAGCAGGGTCCAGTTCTATGAGGTCAGCTGGGTCCTCTTGGAGTCAGCAGTCCTTCTGCTTTTTGTGTTCCTAATCCCTGGAGAACAGATCTAATCCATCAGATCATGGGGCCAGCAGGATTAAAGAGTCTCTGAGTGCTTATGCCCACTTTTTCCATCAGAAGTCCCACATTTTATGTATTCCATTAGGATCTTCTTCCTTAGGTGCAGGCACCTCATATCCAGAAATATCCTATCCTGTGCACTAATCAGTTATTGGAAACATTTCATTATCTAATCCTGCCAATTTTTTCAACCTGTTCCCACCTCCTTTTGAACCACTTCTTCTTTGCTTTACTATAAAGATTTTCAGTAACCATAAATTTAAGGTGATGTAATGACCGGATTTTCTGACCAGAAAGAATCAGCTCACCAAGACACCACTAACCCAGCCGAAACGTAACCACCTCCCTCCTTAGGACCTATTTACAACAGGTATCTATGTTCCTACCCAAGGATGGGGAATTAGCAATATACAAGCTTAGATCTTCTAAATTACCACACTCGCGACCACATGGGCCCAGACTAATCTACCCTGGGGCAGTTCTGATTACTTACCGTTACACACTGACTACAACCAGTGCTCTCTCAAGCCACAATCCTGTGGGTATAGGCACTGTATCCTCCCAGTGCTCTCATTATTACACAAGCGACAATCCTGTGGGTATACACATCGACCTCGGTCAATGCTCTCATTAACGTCACTTTCCCTAGAGGCGATCTCACTAAACACCGTTTCCCTCCGGTGCTCTCA
Organism: Lissotriton vulgaris; assembly: GCF_964263255.1. NCBI lineage: Eukaryota > Metazoa > Chordata > Amphibia > Caudata > Salamandridae > Lissotriton > Lissotriton vulgaris. Next base: position 782,071,313 of record NC_141694.1, on the reverse strand, counting down.
TTAACGCCTACAATCACTTTCCTATGCATACCTGTAGTTCTCTATGTTGGGGAATCTCTCACTATCCACTAAAGGTACAATACTATAATATTATGGATCACACAAGAATGGCCGAATTACACGGTGTACAACTTATTTCCTATTTCAAGAGCTCTTCTCTCCCTCATTATTCAGTTACCATTTACCTGGACGGGAGTTGCATCCGTTCACATAACAGCATCTGACTAGAAGAAAGGCTAACTTTACCATAAGATAATAAGACATACACACTGGTTCACTAAGAACTGGGGTATCTTTATTTATTAATAACTAGCAGCCCGTCCCGACGTTGTCCGGGAGCAAAAGGCTGCATCAGGGCCCCCGCCCGCCCTGCAGAAGAGTTGTCTGTGCAAGTCCTGGCCCTGTTCAACTGATTTGGCCCACTTGTGTTATTTTTTAATTCGTATGTATTGTTTTCCGCGTTTTATGTTGTCCGCAAGATGTGAGGAAAGTGTGTGTCACCTGTTTAATGTTTTTTTTCTTTCAAAGGCTCTTTCTGTGAGTTTGTTTTTGTATCCCTTCAAAGAAGTTTCCCTTTCGTTTTGTCAATTGTGTGGTGAAGTCCTGGCAGTGCTCGAGTGATTATGGGCAGTTGTGTTATTTTCGTTATTCGTATGTCTTATTGTAAGCGTTTTATCTTGTCCGCAAGATGTGAGGAAAGTCTCGTGAATGCGCAGTCTATTGCGTTTCTCCGTTAAGAAATGTCAGCTTTTTTTGTTCGTGTTTACCCCCCTGTGACGTCGTTGGTCAATGGCCAATGGTTAAAGACTTTTTTTTTTGGTAAGCCGAAGTCGTGTGTGTGTTTTCTTTAGTGCGTTGTGATTGGTGTAGTATGCGATTAATCCTGCCCCCTGTGTGGCGTCATTTGACACTCATCGTCGATGGAAGGCCCGCCCGGTTTTTAATGCAAAGGCGTCAATGTTGTCTGGGTAACTGCAACAAATGTGTGTATATTTCTTATAGCGCGCACCTCTGCAGTTTTTGTATATTGGTGTTACCGCGCTGGACGTGTGAGTTTAAATTCATTGAAAGCGCATTTCTGCTGTATGTGTTGGGATTTGCAAATGTTTGTTAGAAATTCATTGAAAGCGCATTTCCGCTCTATGTCTGCATATTGTGCGTTCTAAATTCAGTGAAAGCACATTTCCGCTATATGTGTGCATATGTAAGTGTGTTGTGAAGTCGCTTGACCTATGTTTGTTATTTGCACTTGGCAGGTCCCTGTAAACGCCCACATTTGTTGTTTGAGATGCCCACGGCCGGATCTATGATGTTACAACGCGTTATTTTACAACGCATACCGTAACATTGCAATTTTTACAACGCAGGTACCATTACAATGCATGCCATTACAATGCATGTCATTACATTGCAGATACTATTACAACGCATGCCATTACATCGTAAGTATAGGTAAGTATATCTTTTTTAAATAAATGTAATTAAGTTAATTTAATTAATTTAAATTAATAAATATAATTAAAAAAAATTTAAAACAGTAATTAATGTAATTTAATTTAATTATTGTAATTTAATTAATATTAAAATTGTAATTAATTTTATTAATTTATTTTAATTTAATTATTGTAAATTAATTAAAATAAAAATAGTAAATAATATAATTTAATTTATTACAATAAATATAATTTAAATTATTCTAAAATATTCATTAATATAATTTAATATAATATAATTAATGTAATTTAATTAATTTGTAAATTGTAAATAATATTATTTAATTTTAATAAATTAAATAAATCAAAAAATGAAATTAATTTAATTAAATTTAAGTAATGTAATTTAATTAATTTTATAATTGTAAATATTGTAATTAATTTAATTTAATTTAATTTAATGTAATTAATTTAATTAATTTATTTAAAGTCGTAATACCCCTGTACCCCAAAAACAAAACCCAGCCCTAAAACCTAAAAATACCCCTGTACCCCAAAAACCAAACCCAGCCCTAAAACCTAAAAATACCCCTGTACCCCAAAACCCAAACCCAGCCCTGAAACCTAAAAATACCCCTGTACCCCAAAAACCAAACCCAGCCCTAAAACCTAAAAATACCCCTGTACCCCAAAAACCAAACCCAGCCCTAAAACCTAAAAATACCCCTGTACCCCAAAAACCAAACCCAGCCCTAAAACCTAAAAATACCCCTGTACCCCAAAAACCAAACCTAGCCCTAAAACCTAAAAATACCCCTGTACCCCAAAAACCAAACCCAGCCCTAAAACCTAAAAATACCCCTGTACCCCAAAAACCAAACCCAGCCCTAAAACCTAAAAATACCCCTGTACCCCAAAAACCAAACCCAGCCCTAAAACCTAAAAATACCCCTGTACCCCAAATACCAAACCCAGCCCTAAAACCTAAAAATACCCCTGTACCCCAAAAACCAAACCCAGCACTAAAACCTAAAAATACCCCTGTACCCCAAAAACCAAACCTAGCCCTAAAACCTAAAAATACCCCTGTACCCCAAAAACCAAACCCAGCCCTAAAACCTAAAAATACCCCTGTACCCCAAAAACCAAACCCAGCCCTAAAACCTAAAAATACCCCTGTACCCCAAAAACCAAACCCAGCCCTAAAACCTAAAAATACCCCTGTACCCCATAACCCAAACCTTGCCCTGAACCCTAAAAATACCCAAACACCCAAAACATATACCTCAGTACCCAAAAACATATACTCCTATACTCATACTTATTTTTAAAAAATAACTTAAAATAATATGTATAAATAATTTTATAAAAAACATAAATTAATATATATTTTTTTTAAATATTAATTAAATAAATAAAAAAATGTTAAATAAAATTAAAAAAAATTATATACTTACCTATACTTACGATGTAATGGCATGCGTTGTAATAGTATCTGCTATGTAATGACATGCGTTGTAATGGCATGCATTGTAATGGTACCTGCGTTGTAAAAGTTGCGATGTAATGGTAGTGCGTTGTAAAAGTTGCGTTGTAACGGGTGTTTCCCCCCACGGCCACGACCACGCCCCCAAGGTACTACTTTACCACTTTTGGTGTTTTTGCTTTTTTAATGTATATGGTGTACATATCTATAGCCTATGTCCTTCTGCCACATCTCACCTTTCAAATGGTGTATTGGGTGTAGGGATTGGTGCATTACTTTTGTAGTTTACCTGGCTCAAAGGTTTGTGTTCTCTCTTTATAATAGTAGTATAGATATCAACAATATAATACCATACTATAACATATAGCCTGAAAAGGAAAAGGAAAGGTTAGAATGTGTGTGCACGCTAATAAGAAAGGGTCGACATCACCTTATTAATATGAAGTCTGGACTCAGCAGTCATCTGGGTTCCCTTCTCGTCTGTGCCTTGGCTCGTCTTAAGATCACACCTCTGCAGTCACGGATACACGTCTGCACCGCTATGCTCTGTCTCCTCCGTTTCCCTCCAAGTCACTGGAACCTTCCTCTCATCAGCTGCTTTCTCTCTGGCTGTTCTGCACTACTCCTCTCTCCTCTCAATCACGGACTGTCTTCACTTCTCAGCTTCAATCTTATAACTCAGTTTCTACCACTCTGGTATTCGTTCTCTCAACTAACTGATTCACTCTGTATGCTCTGATCTTAATGTCAAAGCTCGCCAGCTGCTCCAACTAAAATAACTTCAATCTCTCTAAGAGAGTATCAGCTTCTCGGTCTTTCTCGGACTTCAAAATGGCGACTGTCTGCCTTGAAATAATTAATTGCATTGATGCTAACGACTAGCTGCCGCCTACAGACTGACTGACTCACTACCTCATGCTTTCGTTAATATGGAAGCTTGTCCCTTCATGGAAGTTACGGCCAGTAACCTGCCTCCCACCAAATTCTTGTACCTCCCCGTACCAAGAACACGTTCTCAGCCGGCCGACCTGATGTTATGTCTGCGACACGGAGAAAAATACAGTCTATCGATAAGGGCCAGCCTGAGCCGGTTCTCTCCAAGCGAACAACACCTCGTAACTAAAACATTACATTTGACCTAGAAGCATCTCAAGCTGCCGGGCCAGACAGAAAGATGGAGTCTCTCCCGTTTGAGGCCTACAAGGCCCGAAATAAGCATAACTCCATCGGAAATATACTAGCACTCTTATAAAAGGACGGATTGCTACTCATAATAAGGAATCTATCCCTTAATTTTATTATTTATTTTGGGGATTTGTAGAGCGCGACTGATACCTTGCAGGCTTCCTGGCGCTGTAGAATACTCTGTTAGCGAATAACCGGGGGAACAGTCAACGGACAGTTTATTGAGGGAAAAGCCAGGTCTTGATACGTCTCCTAAACGGAAGAAGCTGGGACATCTGACGTATGTCAGTGGGTAGGCTGTTCCACAGCTTGGCCGCTGCAACCCTGAAGGATCTTCCTCCTGTTCTGGCTTTATTAAATCTGGGTACCTTTACCAGACAAGCCGAGGACGAGCGTAGATCTCTGGCAGGAGTGTACCACATAAACAGGGCTTGCAGAGGTTTAGGTCCAAGTCCATGCAGAGCCTTAAAGACAATGCAGAGGGACTTGAAAGCCACTCGTTGTTTTAGCGGTAGCCAGTGTAGCTCAGACAGAGCTGCTGTGGCCGAAGCCCTCCTCGTCCAGCCAAGAGCCAGCTTGGCGGCGGCAGATTGAATTCGCTGTAGACGATCCATCAGCGTGACTGGAGACTCCAGGAGCAGGGCGTTACAATAGTCAAGGCGACTGAGTATCGTACACCTGACTATCGACGCCCTGGCTTGTGCCGGGAGGAGAGGCATGATTTTCCGCAGTGAACGAAGCAGGGCTGTGCAGATCCCCATAGTTTTTGTCACCTGGGTTTCCATACTTAATTTGTTGTCAAGCATGGCTCCCAGGTTGCGTACCGAGGGAACTGGCAGAGGTTTGTCACTAAACTCTGGGGGCCAGAAATCAGTCGGAAACTGACGGGGTATCTTGGTGCCTGAACAGAACAGGACCTCCGTTTTTGCGGAGTTAAACTGGAGGGAGTTTCTGTGAAGCCATCCAGCCGTCGCTCTTAAGCAGTCGTGGAAGGTCGAGAAAGGAGTGGCGTCTTCACCCTCCCAAGAGAGGATGAGCTGTGTATCATCCGCATAGTTTATTGTTTTGATCCCGAAGGATTGGATTAGTTGGATTAGCGGGATGAGATACACATTAAAAAGGATGGGGCTGATAGAGGAGCCCTGAGGGACTCCCTGGGGTACTGATGCGAAGGTGGATTGGAATGGGGGGAGAGAGACAGCCTGTCTTCTGTCCCGAAGGTAGGAATGAAACCAGAGCAATGCCGTGCCCTCCACACCCACCTCACCAAGTCTCTGCAGCAGCATACCATGATTGACCGTATCGAATGCGGCAGACAGGTCCAGCAGTATCAATGCCACTGGCTGACCCCTGTCTGCACGCATGCGAAGATCCTCCAAGGCTGTCAGGACTGCTGTTTCGGTGCCGTGGGCAGGACGGAACCCGAACTGGTGATCATCCAGGAGATTGTTTTGTTCTAAGTGGGCGGACAGGCACGAGCTGACCCATCGTTCGGCGATCTTCGCTGGGAAAGGCAGCAGGGAGATGGGTCGGTAATTTGACAGACAGTCCGAGCTCAGGGAAGGTTTCTTTAAGAGAGGGGTAATCAGTGCCTGTTTCCAGGGAGTTGGGACAAAGCCACTATGGAGAGACTGATTACATATAAGGCGCATGGTGTCAAAGAGCTCATTTCCAAAGTTTTTCCAGACTTTTGGTGGTAGGGGGTCGAGTGGAGAGCCCGAGGTGATACCAAGCGCCAGTCTTTCAAACTCGAAGATCGGAATCGGGGGGAATTCCTGAAGTCTAGCCAAAAGGACAGGGCCAGGAGGCGGCGAGTTTCGAGAACTGGCGTCTGGTCCCTGCATATTGGGAATGCCTGAGGCTGGGGGTGTTTTCAGGTTGTGAATAATAGTGTTGATTTTGTTGATAAAAAACACTGCAAGATTGTCACAGAGGGCTTGGGTGGGAGGCTGTGTAGAAGTGACACAGTCCGGGTTAGTTAGATTTTTAAGTATCTGAAAGATACTTTTAGAGCTGTTAGTGGCGTTGGAAATGATGGAGCAGTAATGTTTAGCCTTATTTTGGGCAATAGCCATTTTGTACTCCCGGAGGTTTTCTTTCCAAAGAATTTTGTAGGTGTCAGAGTAACCCTGCCTCCATTTTCTCTCTGCTTGTCTACATGCTAGTTTGAGAGCTCTTAACGAGTCATCAAACCATGGGGCCGGTGCCCGTCTCTGGGGTTTACCCTTTTTTTGAGGGACGAGGCGGTCCGAAGTGTTGGAAATCCTGGTGCAAAGGGATAGATAGTTAGCCTCCACAGAATGAGTAATTGAAAAGCTGTCAGCCACTTCAAATACTGGGCCATTCAGTCTGAGTTTGTCCAGAGCCTTCCAATCTCTGTACGGGGGTACAGGGCCGTGGAGTGCCGGTCTACAAGACCTGCTGCCTGCTATATAAAATTTAATGAGTGCGTGGTCGGTCCAGCACATCGGCAGAATATCGCTCAGATGTGCCAACTGGGGGGAGGAGAAGATGAAGTCGAGCTGGTGCCCTGCTACGTGTGTGGGTTTGTTCACTAGCTGGCACAGTCCTATTCCTTCACAGGAAAGTAGGAGATTGTTGAGTGCAGAGTCTAGGCTGCCGTTGGGCCAGAGGTTGAAGTCGCCCAAGACAATCAGGTTGTTGTGTGAAGTGGCCATATTAGTAAGGGTGGTGAGGAGCGACTGCTGCTGAGTGGAGTTGAAGGCTCCCGGCGGGCGGTAGCAAATCACAGCCGTAAAGGTAATTCCGAGATGACAGTCGATGGCAAGGCCAAGTATTTCGGTCCCAACCACTGGGTCCATAGCAATAGTTTTTACTGACCAGGACGCTCTATGGATTAGGCCGATTATATAAGATATAGGCATAGATTTATAAGCCCTAAACTAAAGAGAAGGTTATGGAATTGTATCAAACGCCTTGTAAATAGGCCCTATCTAAGGCTCTAGTCCTCCTATTAGAATGATAGCAGACTAAAGTCACCTCCAATCACCTTCACTCAAGAAAGGGGCAAAAAAGTCGGCTAGAACACTTCACCCTTGACTTTAGGCTACTAATCATTCGCTAAATGGAACTAACATCCGTAGAGGAATAATATGAAACAAAACCAACTGATCTATTTCTTGTACCACATCTACAGGTCTGGAGTAAAGAAGGAATGCACTAAATAAAGCAGCAAATAGCTACTAAAATGCAAATAGTAATCAGGATACCCCCTAATATCTGTCGTAAAGAATGTAACTCATGTAACCAATTGAAGAGCCAGTCAAACCAGCCCTGGTCAATATGTTTTCTAACTTCTTTGGTCAAATCATGAAGTTTGTCAATATGAGCCTGAATGGATCTGGTATGATCTGATAGATTGAAACAGCAAAGGCCCTCAAAGTCAGAACAGTCATGTCCATGTTTGAGCAAAAGATAGTCAATGGCAGCCCGGTTCTGCAAAATAGCTCTGCGTTCACCCTGGGCGTCTAGTAACATGTCAGATAAAATTGTAGAAGTATGATTGATAGATTTAACCATCCAACAGGCCATCTTCCCAATGGACTTTGCATTATAGACTGCTAAGGCAGGGACACCTACAATTGAAAAAGCTAAGCTAAGATATTCAGATTCAGAAAATAAATGTAGTGTAGAGTCACAATTGTCATGTAACATTACAGCATCACAAACAACACGGGAATGTATATTAGGATGTGAAGAAAACATCAATAAGCTCAATCTAGTGATGGCACAAGGTCCTCCAGAAATGTTTGCAGGAATGTAAGGCCAGGATGTATTACCACAAGAGAAAAGCCATCCAGAAGGTAATAGCATTGTACGATAATGACTAGGGGTAACTACTAAACTCTTGCAAGTCATATTATTTTTAACAGAAGTACATAATTTCGGGGATCTTCGGGAACACAACGTTCGTTCATGAGCTGTACAGGAAGTGGCACCTTTCAATTTTAAACGCACACATTCGGTAATTGCATTGGGATCACAGGTAAGGAAAAAGCATAAATCACCCTGTGTGATATTATACGTAATTATTTGGGAATGAATCGGGGGTGTTGGATCTGAAAGCACAGTACATAAAGGACAGTATTCGTGCATAACAAAGTCTCCAAGAATAATATTAGGACGGGCATTTGATATATTAAAGATATGGGCTAAAATCTCCAATGAAGCAGGGACAGCAACTAAACAGGTCGCTAGTATATCAGTCACCGAACGCATCGGTGTTAAACAGAAATGTGGAGAATTAGTGACTCTTCGGGCTAAAGTAGTCCAAAAGTTAGATGATGAATCCCACGCAGCAAAGGAACGCGGTACTCGGGTTATAGAATCAACCAAAGTCTGTGGGTTCCCTCCTTTCCCGACGTAGCAGGCCAAAAGGAGTCCAACACCGGCACATCCTGCAACAGCAGTCCAGAGAGTGATCTGAAAGAAAGTCAAATACAGGCATTATTTATTCTCGAAAATAACATTTGTCAGCCGGGACAGCTCCCAAGCTATCTTTCCCTGGTCTCATGACAAGAATTGTATTATCATGACTGGTTGCAATAACTTCAGCTTGTTCAGGGGGGTTTTTAGGCGATTGCACTCATACTCTCGCTCCTGGATTATCTGTGGAGCCAAAACCTTTTTGTCCTCGTACAGTTAGCAAAGTTGGGGCAGTGCCTTTCTGAATCTCACCACTGAAAACAGGCATGATTAGCAACTGAGCAATTCGGTCAGTTTTATGAATCAGTAAATCAACCTCACTGCTATTCAGCAGGAGTACCTTAATCTCTCCCTGATAATCACTGCCAATGACTCCTCTGAGTACTTGAATGCCTTTCAAGGCCAGGCCCGGTCTAGGGGCAATCAGTCCAAAATTTCCAGTTGGTATACAGACACCAACACCAGTTTCAATGATAACTCGATCTCTGCTTTTTATGGTAGTGTCATTCATGGCATGCAGGTCTAGGCCTGCGGAACCTGGGGTTGCTCTGCATGGAACTAATGCTCCAGGGGAAATTTCCCAATACATTACAGTATTGCCCATGGTGTTTGGCTTCGCATCAATAGCTGGAGGAAATAAACGCATTAATGGAGATTCAGCATTCAACAAGGGACGATTTTTCAAAATCCACAGTGCCTGAAACAAATAATCTCTCCAATTTTTATACTTACTGTCAGTTAATTTACGCAGTTGCTCTTTTAGCAAACCATTCATCCTTTCAATAAGGCCTGATGCCTGTGGATAATATGGTATATGAAACACCCATTCAATGTTATTCTCCACACAAAATTCCTGCACCAATCTTCCCTTGAAATGGGATGCATTATCAGATTGAATTTGAAATGGAACACCATAATAGAGCATAATCAATTCCAATGTTTTAATGGTATTCACTTGGGTAGCTCGATTACAGGGAAAGGCCACTAAAAGGCCACTGTTTGTATCAACAATGGTGCAAATATATTGGCAATTTTTACTCATAGGGAGTGGACCAATATAATCAATCTGCCAAATTTGAGCGGGTAATTTTCCTCGGTGTAAATGTCCTTTAACAATTTGGGATACTTTTCGCTGTCTAGAATTTTGACAGATAGGACAATGGAATATAGTATCTTTAATCAAATTTAAAGGAATATAAATTCCTCGATCAGCAGCCCACCTGCTAGTGGCTCTCTCTCCAAAATGTCCTGCTTTCTGGTGGGCCCATTTCGCCAATCCCGCCAAATCAGAATCTTGCATGTCCACCACTGCCTCAGCAATTTTAGATTCCTCATCTGCAATGTTATGAAAGAATTTGTCAAGGTAGTCTATTGATGTATGAGCATCCACATGAAAGATTGTAACAGTACTTTGTGGGAGCATTTCCCAAATTTCTTGCCATAATTTTTTACCCCAAAGTTCTTTAGAATGCAATTCCCAATAATGTGAATGCCAGGTTGGTAACCAAACCGCCAGTCCATTAGCAGTGGACCAGGAATCAGTGAAAAGATGACATGTACCGGGTAACTCTTGTTTTAAAACTTGGTAAATAGCATATAATTCAGCAAATTGACTACTCTTTCCTTCACCAGTTGTACTCAGCAATTTTTTGTGTGATGGGATTATAAGACACTGCCTTCCAATGCCTTTTCTCTCCTATGTACCTCGCTGAACCATCCGTAAACCACACATGGTTTCTGTCCTCCGCGGACAGATCATCAAATGGCTTACCCCATTTAGCAGGGGATTCCTGTACTACAGGTACGGAGCAATCACTCCCAGTCTCAAGCGATGGCGCCTGCACCACTTGCTCATGTAATGATGCCACACCTTTCGGTCCCACACGTGCCCTGTCTTGTATGTACCATTTCCACTTAATCACACTCGCCTCTTGAGCATGTCCAATTCGATGAGTTTTCGGCGAACTCAAAACCCACTGCATTATAGGAATCTCAGGTCTCAAAATCACATCATGCCCCAAAGTCAATTGCTCGGTATCCAGCAGAGCCCAATAACATGCAAGTAATTGTTTCTCAAAAGGTGTATAATGCTCACCAGCATCAGGTAACTTTTTAGTCCAAAAACCTAATGGTACTTTATTTCTGCCTTGTTTTTGCCACAAGCTCCAATTTGCATAAAGACCTTGCACTGACACATTCAAATCCACATCACCGTAACGCACGGGCCACAAATCCAAAGCATACTGAATCGCTTCTTTCGCCAAATCAAATGCACCCTGCTGCAGTTTACTCCATTCAAACACATTCTTTTTACGAGTAACTTTGTATAAAGGGGCCAATATCTGACTTAAATGTGGGATATGTTGACGCCAAAAGCCAAATAAGCCAATAAAGCTTTGAGCTTCTTTTCGGTTTCTTGGAACTGCAAAATCAAGAATTTTCTGTTTTACCTGTGGAATCACCTCTCTATGACCTTTATGCCAATTAATGCCTAAAAATTTTACACTTTGTGATGGACCTTGCAATTTGTCGGGATTGATTTCCCAACCTTTTTCGCGTAAATGATCAATAACTTGATCTAACTGGGTTTGAACTTGATCTTGTGTCTCACCTTGAATCAGAATATCATCAATATAAAGACACGGATCACTGAAATAATATCGACGGACACAATATCGACTTGCCAGAATATCGTGGACAAAATATCAACAGTCAAAATATCGAGTTTGTATCTACAAACAGGTAAGTACAAAAATATCGAGTACAAAATATCGTTAACAATAATATAGATGTAAAAAATATTGACTTTATTAAAAACAGTGTTAAATTAAATTAATATTAAATTTAAATTACTAAAATATACTTAAAACTACTTAAATTAAATTATAATAATTAAATAATAAATGAAAATAATAAAAATAATTTTTTACAATCTTATTAGTTGACCCTGAACCCTAAAAATACCCCTTTACCCAAAAACCCCAAACTGACCCTGAACCCTAAAAATAACCCTTTACCCAAAAACCCCAAACTGACCCTGAACCCTAAAAATGCCCCTTTACCCAAAAACTGAAAACTGACCCTGAACCCTAAAAATACCCCTTTACCCAAGAACTGAAAACTGACCCTGAACCCTAAAAATACCCCTTTACCCATGAACTGAAAACTGACCCTGAACCCTAAAAATACCCCTTTACCCATGAACTGAAAACTGACCCTGAACCCTAAAAATGCCCCTTTTCCCAAAAACTGAAAACTGACCCTGAACCCCAAAAATACCCCTTTACCCTAAAACTGAAAACTGACTCTGAACCCCAAAAATACCCCTTTACCCTAAAACTGAAAACTGACCCTGAACCCTAAAAATGCTCCTTTACCCAAAATGTATCAATATTATTTAATTACCAATTAATTATTAATTAACAATAACAATAAAGTAAATATATTAGAACATTAGCTGTAATTATTTTAATAATTAATATTATTTTTTCCAAATTAATTACTTAAAAAAAACACAAAATTAAATATATTAAAAATTTACTCTAATTAATGTAATTAACTAATTACAAATAATTAATTAACAATTAATTACTAATACAAAATATGTTCAAAATTATATTAATTAATTAACTAATTAATATTAATTAATTATCAATTAATTATTAATTAAAAATATTAACAAACATATATTAATTAATTAATTATTATTACATTACTTCCCACCCTATTCCCCTATAAACCCACAACCCGCTACAGAATTACATTACGCAATTATTATAAAAACAAAATTCATTTAATAAAATATTTTATAACATTAATACACACTATTCACACATATTATTACATAAAAATACACTATAAAATATTATATATTATTAAAAATTCGATATTTTTGCTATCTATATTTTATACAGTCGATATTACTTCACTTACCTGAAAAACGATATTTTTGTAGTCGATATTATGTCCAGTCGATATTATGTCCAGTCTATATTTAAAACTCGATATTATGTCCAGTCGATATTTTGGAGTCGATATTTTGTCTGTACACCAAAGACACATCTGAATTTGTGAATTTACGGGTATCTCATACAAATGTTCCGCCACCAGCCGGTGACAAATCGTAGGACTATGTACATAGCCTTGGGGAAGACTTCTAAACGTCATTTGACGTCCATTCCATGTAAAACTGAATTGTTCCTGACACTCAGAGGCAATTGGGATTGAAAAGAAAGCATTGGCAATATCAATAGACGCATACCATGTTCCTGGATGCTTTTGAATTCTCTCAATTAAAGTAATTATGTCTGGTACTGCAACAGTCAAGGGGGGTTTATGTTTAATCAATTCACGGTAATCAACAGTCATACGCCAAGAAATATCACTCTTACGTACGGGCCAAACAGGATTATTCCAAGCAGAAGTAACCGGAGTTATAACTCCTGCATCCACCAAGTCTTGAATTGTAGCACTAATTTCTTCATGGCCACCTGGGATACGATATTGCTTTTGGGAAACAACCTGTGTAGCTTGGGGAATTTTTTTAGGGGGCATTTTTAAGCGCTCAAACAATAATGGAGCTCAGAGGGAATACGGAAAGGGTCGCCCTCCACTCACAGTCAATAATACACAATAAGACCCAGTCCAATGGCGAGCTCATATATCAGTGACTCAAGGGGGGTCAAATAAGTCCTACTCCCCACTACTCTCTTATCCACATTATAATGAGGTAATGCACTGTGCTCTGCCCTGTTTAAAATATCTGTTCTCCAAGACAACACAACAGAACGAAGCACTCAGAGTGACCCAGATCGTAGTGGTTCACAATAGTCCACACCACACATTGGACCTTACTCTGAATAGAGGAAAAAATGTGCGAGAAGCAAGTGACCCCTCACGGAAACACCACCAAACGGGGTAACTGGTATGCAATTTCCAGACAGGCCCCTGTCTCATCATTGGTGGTCACCCGCTTCTCGAAGGAAAATAAGATGAAAGGAAAGAAGAAGTGTCCAAAACAAACAACATATAAAGTGCTAAAGTGAAGTGCAGAGAAATCTGCTAGTGACAAACACACACAAAAATAATGATAGAGTGTCTAAAACCACACACAGTCCACCAATCCCTTAGCCACTTTTATTCGTAGGGTGGTGATCGCGTGCTATTGATTATTAAAAAGGCTGCTATCTTAGCAGGCCCGTCACTACTACCTGATAATCCACTACTTAGTACCACCACAGCTAGGGAAGAATGGGAGAAGCTCAGTACTCTTAAAAAGAGGCAGGTTAGGATTGTGTTACATGGGGCGCTTATGACTGAATACTATAATGCAGGTGCAGCCCCAGCAAGTTTACTTGTAAGAATAGAACCCAGCATCTTCCTTGACGATAGCAGGTTTAGGCGAGATTGGAGCTTCATCGCCAACAAGTGTACTAGAGATTGGCTGATTTTGATTATCAGCACGGCCAAGCGGCTTAGTGAGGAACTACTGAAAGAGATCCTGGAACTGGAAGAATCCATACAGAGGGACACCACCTTGTTGGATACCAAAGAACAACTCCAAAGGATCCAGGACGATCTTTCTGAATATAGAAACTATATGGTAACCCAAAAATTGAAGGGCCTCACTCGTAATCTTGAGAGATACACACATGAATGGGCTTTTCCCTATGTGAAGGACGAGTACTACACAGCTCCTCAGGAATCTCAGTCCTTTGGAGGAAGACAGAGGGGCCGAGGAGGCAGACAACAACCAAGACGGACCCCCAACCAGTGGACCTTCGATAACACGTCCAGTGAGGACGAGGAAGAAACACCTCAAGGCAATCGGGTGAGATTCCAACAACAGAATCAAAACAGTGAGGACTTGGGGGCACTTCTTAGGTCTTTTTTAGCCCAAGGCCAGAGAACAAACAACCGTGGAGGAGGTCAAGGAGGCGGAAGAGGCAGAGGAAATCACACCAATCAGCCGAACCAGCAACGCCAGCAATGGCAGACGTTCTCGCCCAGGTTGACCCGCAGCAGAGGCAGGACTCAGAAGTAAGCGGCAACATTCTAGTCAATCTCTCTGATCATGTCCTGTCAGACAATGAGAAAAGAGTACTGAATAAAGGTTTGGGTTTTATTCCTACTCCTACTCATGACGCATTTAAATGTAGGATTGAATTCCAGGATACAATGAGGAAAATTAAGCTGGAAAAGTTTTTTAAAGACAAGCAACAATCAGAGAACATCACCTATACTTCCAACTTGAGAAAACCTTCCACTTTCTGCCCACCCTCTTCTGCGGTGGGTCCTGAAATAGTGGTCTTTGAGTCTCTTGTCCTACAGGACATAGAAAAAATAGAACACACTCAGAGACAGTTTCATCACAAAAACATGACGAAGGAAGACTGGGAAGCAGTCAAAAGTCTCCAAAACAACCACATGCTGACTATAAAATCGGCGGACAAGGGCGGTGCCATTGTCCTTCTCAATACTACCGATTATGAGGCCGAAGTACTACGCCTCCTGAGTGTCAGGACCAACTATGTACCGCTCAATAAAGATCCGGTGGAAGAATTGTCAAAAACCATCCGCGACATGGTCGGAGTAGCTAAGGAAAGAAAGTGGATTTCGGTTAAAGAGGCGGAGTTCCTTGTAAACACCAGCCCTAGGGCTCCGTCGTTTTACATCCTACGTGTGGTGTGGACTATTGTGAACCACTACGATCTGGGTCACTCTGAGTGCTTCGTTCTGTTGTGTTGTCTTGGAGAACAGATATTTTAAACAGGGCAGAGCACAGTGCATTACCTCATTATAATGTGGATAAGAGAGTAGTGGGGAGTAGGACTTATTTGACCCCCCTTGAGTCACTGATATATGAGCTCGCCATTGGACTGGGTCTTATTGTGTATTATTGGCATTCTTAAGCGACCAACTCGTACAGGTCTGGATGATATATAACTTTTACTTCCAAATTGATAACAGCCGTCATCTAAATGCAATGTCATTCCTTTCAAAATATCAATTCCAATTATGTATTCCTAGAGTGGCACAACTAAAACAGAATATTCTTTTCGGGGAATTCTACCTATTTTCATTTCAAGTGTAGTTTGCACTGCAGGAGTTTCCTTTCCACCTAAACCAGTAATTGTGAAAAACTGACCTTTAAATTTCTTTGATTTTCCATGAATAAGAGTGGCCTCCGCTCCTGTATCTACCAATGCTCGGGCCCTTTGGATATTACAATGTTTCCAAAAAATGTCAATATCTACATACGGTCTATTGTCTCTGTGAGCCTACCTGCGTACTGGAGCTTGACCTATTTCCTAGTCATTTTTATTACGTTCTGATAACCAAGACAAGTCAGGGTAAATGCTCTCATATTTCTTGGACGATAAAATGTCATGTTCATATCCATCCCCATTACGAAATGGATTTTTGTCATCTGCATGGTACTGTGAATTACGATCGGAAAATCTGTGTCGATCCTCCCTTCTCCTCATCTCGGGGGACTGATCCCTTTCATCCCTATATCTGCTGTGAACACGGTCATCTCTCCCCCTTTCTCTTTCCCCCTCACGCCCTCTTTCTTTTTCACGTCGAGGGGACACATCACGTTCACTCCGTCGTCCATCACGACGATCAGAATCATTACAACGTCTATTGTCTCCACTGTCATCAGAATATTCACGATCACAATCATTCTTTCGCACACATCAGGCACCCTCTTTCCGATCCAAACCATGCTTGCGAAACATTTCCCACAAGCGATTATTAGGTTCACCTTCAATGTCCTCACTCTTCACACCATCAGCCAGTAAAGCAAGATACATATCACGTAGAGTGAACTTATAATTCGCAGCAGTACGACCCTCAGGTCTGGACTGCCTCTCAGGTTTAAGCCATTCGCCCAGCTCACCAAGCTGACGCACAGATTCAAGCACCATAGACAATGCGTTGCCGGTTTGATTGATCAACAAAGTCATCATAACCTGCTTATAAGCAACAGGGGAAGAACGGATAATGCGATTACGCACAGAAGATGTTAACAAACCATCCAACAATCTGTCAGATGTACTCAGAAAAATCGCAGTTTTCATCACCTCCTCTTTCAGCCATTGTGCCGCACCGCACAAAGTGTACCATGGCTTGTCATTCAGAGGCCAATCAGATTCAGTAGGGTATTTGTGATTACAGCCATCAGTCGCTAACTGAAGCAGACTAATTTGACCAACACCATTATAATTCCGGAAATGATCTTGTACGGTGGAATCAGAACTCAAAGAACAAAATTTCAAGGCATCTCCTGCATCTAACAAGATACCCGCAGCGCCCAATTCATAAAGGCATACCATCCACGTAAGCAAGGCCTCACCGGGCCGTTGCCGGAATCGCTGCAAAATGTCACTAACTTCCTGTTGCGTAAAATCTTCTAAACTATCCAAAGGAATACCATTTGGATTACCAGGAGCTTGCTGTAACTTTCGTCGAAAAACCGGATGCGCAGAAACCTCAGGGCGAGCATCAGAAGAAGCCCGATCCACAGATTTAGAGGGGCAATCAGAACGAGAAATGTCATCAGAATGGAAAGAGCGACCACGGTCGCCGGAATCATCATATTTGTCACAAGAAGTAGATTTACAGTCACGTCCGGCGCAAGAAGACTCGCGCCTGTCAGATTCCTCAGCCGAGGAACCAGAATCATTTGAGTCCCAGATATTACCATCCCATTCATCAGGATTCCAGTCCAGTCCGGCTTTCGCCACGACCAGACGCACCTTCCGTTTACAAACACGACCACGACGATTCTTATATTTGTATTTTGCAATCCGAACAGCAGCCCTTTCGGCTATCGTCTGATAAGTCTCAAGTTTGTCGGCAAGCAATTTATTTTGACATCGCAAAAGAGTATGAGCATTCTGCACTTCAACAAACTTCTCTTCCATATCCCCATATTGTCTCTGCAATTTCAAACATTTCTCATGTACAATCCTGTACGCAGTTAAAACAATCCAACCTCTGCGTCCCAAAATAGGAAGCTCCTCACCCTTCACTACTGGCGCTTTTTGCAAACAAGCAATTACATTAGCTGGCTCCGCTAACTCCAAACAAAAATTCCAGTTTTCACTCAAACCAGTAGAATCGGCCCACTCACGGGCCAAAGCCTCGTAAGGCGTTGATTCCCAGCCGGGAATTTCAATAGGCAATTTGAAAGTAGATTTCGACCTTCTCAAAAACATTTTGACAAACCAAAAAGATGTATACAACTATAAACCAGTATTATACAAAATAAACTCTGTACGAGCCGAGTGCAAACCAACAAGATAAAAACAATACAACGCACACAGGCTTCGTAAACAGTTCGTGACGCCAGATGTAACGACCGGATTTTCGGACCAGATAGAATCAGCTCACCAAGACACCACTAACCCAGCCGAAACGTAACCACCTCCCTCCTTAGGACCTATTTACAACAGGTATCTATGTTCCTACCCAAGGATGAGGAATTAGCAATATACAAGCTTAGATCTTCTAAATTACCACACTCATACAATATAGTCTCGCGACCACATGGGCCCAGACTAATCTACCCTGGGGCAGTTCTGATTACTTACCGTTACACACTGACTACAACCAGTGCTCTCTCAAGCCACAATCCTGTGGGTATAGGCACTGTATCCTCCCAGTGCTCTCATTATTACACAAGCCACAATCCTGTGGGTATACACATCGACCTCGGTCAATGCTCTCATTAACGTTGCTTTCCCTAGAGGCGATCTCACTAAACACCGTTTCCCTCCGGTGCTCTCATTAACGCCGCCTTACAATGACGATTGCAACGACGATCACTTTCCTATGCATACCTGTAGTTCTCTATGTTGGGGAATCTCTCACTATCCACTAGAGGTACAATACTACAATATTATGAATCACACAAGAATGGCCGAATTACACGGTGTACAACTTATTTCCTATTTCAAGAGCTCTTCTCTCCCTCATTATTCAGTTACCATTTACCTGGATGGGAGTTGCATCCGTTCACATAACAGCATCTGACTAGAAGAAAGGCTAACTTTACCATAAGATAATAAGACATACACACTGGTTCACTAAGAACTGGGGTATCTTTATTTATTAATAATATCAACAATATGATACTATACTATAACATATAGCCTGAAAAGGAAAAGGAAAGGTTAGAATGTGTGTGCACGCTAATAAGAAAGGGTCGACGTCACCTTATTAATATGAAGTCTAGACTCAGCAGTCATCTGGGTTCCCTTCTCGTCTGTGCCTTGGCTCGTCTTAGGATCACACCTCTGAGTCACGGATACACGTCTGCACCGCTATGCTCTGTCTCCTCCGTTTCCCTCCAAGTCACTGGAACCTTCCTCTCATCAGCTGCTTTCTCTCTGGCTGTTCTGCACTACTCCTCTCTCCTCTCAATCACGGACTGTCTCCACTTCTCAGCTTCAATCTTATAACTCAGTTTCTGCCACTGTGGTATTCGTTCTCTCAACTAACTGCTTCACTCTGTATGCTCTGATCTTAATGTCAAAGCTCGCCAGCTGCTCCAACTAAAATAACTTCAATCTCTCTAGGAGAGTATCAGCTTCTCGGTCTTTCTTGGACTTCAAAATGGCGACTGTCTGCCTTGAAATAATTAATTGCATTGATGCTAACCACTAGCTGCCGCCTACAGACTGACTGACTCACTACCTCATGCTTTCGCTAATATGGAAGCTTGTCCCTTCATGGAAAGTTACGACCAGTAACCTGCCGCCCACCAAATTCTTGTACCTCCCCGTACCAAGGACACGTTCTCAGCCGGCCGGCCTGATGGTATGTCTTCGACACGGAGAAAAATACAGTCTTTCGATAAGGGCCAGCCTGAGCCGGTTCTCTCCAAGCGAACAACACATCGTAACTAAAACATTACATTTGACCTAGAAGCATCTCAAGCTGCCGGGGCAGAAAGAAAGATGGAGTCTCTCCCGTTTGAGGCCTACAAGGCCCGAAATAAGCATAACTCCATCGGAAATATACTAGCTCTCTTATAAAAGGACGGATTACTACTCATACTAAGGAATCTATCCCTTAACATAGATTTATAAGCCCTAAACTAAAGAGAAGGGTATGGAATTGTATCAAACACCTTGTAAACAGGCCCTATCTAAGGCTCTAGTCCTCCTATTAGAATGATAGCAGACTAAGGGCACCTCCAATCACCTTCACTCAAGAAAGGGGCAAAAAAGTCAGTTAGAACAGGTGGTAGGACCCTTTATTCCTCTGGATGCACTCCAGACCTGCCCGAACTATATTCCTTTCGATGAGCTCTCCTTCAATCTTTCATGTTCAAAACTGGTTCTCTCTTCTGATGGATGTGCAGTTCAAGGGTCCGGGAATATTATGGGGCTCAATAGAGAAAGGTCATGTCAGTCCCATTCGGAATTAGCAAGGAAACCAAATAAGTATTAAGGCTCTCCCTTGTTCTGCCAGCACTCCTGTGTCCTTCTCCGGAGAGCTAATACAAGTATCCAGTTGCTGAAATGACTTTTGTATTACTCAATCGAGATATGAGGTTGCCCTCTGGCAAACAGAGTACATTTTTTGTAAGTTACATTTGTGCTAAAGTTATGATATATCTGATTTATTAATTACATAAAATTTTCTAAATTAAGTTGCAAATCTCTATGTATTTTTTTTCAAGCATTTTCCAAAGCAAATGTAGAGAAGACATATATTCAAGGCACACCCACCATTTTGCACAGTGGAAAAATCTGTTTGGATTTCAACCACTGTGACTTCACCTACTTCAAATACATATCTTTATATATTTATATATATCCACTGGAAAAAAACAAAGTTACAGGGGACTTTACAGTTCGGCGGACATTTCACTTGTACAAAACCAGAGAAATTCAGCAGTTGTAGTTACTTGAGATAACTATAACTCACGCCCCCGCAATGCACTGCTTATGACCTTGCATATTACATAACTAATGACATGGTCAGTGACATCACTGATGACATCACTGTTGACATCTCAAATGAGATAGGTGAGTGCATGGGTATTGGCCGAGTGATTTGATATGTAATGTGATACGATATGTGCATCGTTAGTGCCTGGGTGAATGCATGAGTGGATGAGTGAATGAATGAGTGGTAGTGTAGCACCTGTGTCATCAGATGAGTGTTTGTATAGTGCCCGAGTGAATGGATGAATGCATGCATAGCGCCTGAGTGAATGTATGAGTGAAAGGGTACTGCCTGGGTGATTGAATATGTGCATGCGTAGTGACTGGGTGAATGGATGAGTGCATGGATAATGCCAGAGTGAATGAATGAGTGCATGGGTAGTGCCTGATCATTTGATGAGTGAATGGATGAGCGCATGCATACTGCCTGAGTGAACGGATGAGTGCAACGGTAGAGCCTTGTTGATTGGAAGCATGTATGAGTAGCGCCTGGTTGATTAGATGAGTGCATAAGTACTGCCTGAATGATTGGATGAGTTCATGAGTAATGGCTGAATGAGTGGATGAGTGCATGGTTAATGCCTCAGTGAATTATGTAATGCAAGGGTAGTGCCTGGGTGAATGGATCAGTGCATGGATAGTGCCTAGGTGATTAGGAGAGTTCATAGATAGTGCCTGGGCGAATGGATGCATATTGCCTCAGTGAATAGATGAGTGCAATGGTTGTGCCTGGGTGACTGGATATGTGCATGGGTAGTGTCTGGTTGAATGGGTGAGTGCAACGGTAGTGCCTGGGTGATTGGATATGTTTATGGCTAGTAAGTGGGTGAATAGATGAGTGCATGGGTAGTCCCTTAGTGAATGAATGAGTGCATGGAAAGTGCCTCAGTGAATGGATGAGTGCAAGGGTAGTGCCTGAGTGAAAGGATGAGCGCATGGATAATGGCTGGGTGAATGAATGAGTGCATGAGTAGTGCCTGGGTGAATGAATAAGTACATGTGTAGTGTCTGGATGATTGGATGAGTGAAAGGGTAGTGGCTGGGTGAATATATGAGTGAATGGGTAGGGCCTTGCTGAATGGATGAGTAGAAGGGTAGTGCCTTGGTTATTATATATTTCTATGGTTTGAATGTGGGTGGATGAATGGATGAGTAGAAGGGTAGTGCCTTGGTGATTGGATATGTGTATGGTTAGTACATGAGTGAATAGATGAGTGCATGATTAGTGCATGAGTGAGTGGATCAGTTCAAGTGTACTGCCTGAATAAATGAATGAGTGGAAGGGCAACACTGATGTGATTGGATGAGTACAAGGTAGTGCCTGGATAATTACATGAGTGCAAGGTTAGTGCCTGGAAAATTAGGTGAGTGCATGATAGTGCCTTGGTGATTGGGTGACTTAATGCTTAATGTTTGCGTGATTGGATGAGTGCATGGGTAGTGCCTGGAAACATGGATGAGTATATGGATAATGCCTGGGTGAATGAATTACTGTAAGGGCAGAGCCTGAATTAATGGATGAGTTCATAGGTAGTGGCTGAGTGAATTGAGGAGTGTAAGACTACTGTCTGAGTTAATGGATGAGTGCATGGATAAAGTCTAGGTGAATGAATGAGTGTATGGATAGTGCATGGGTGACTGGATGAGTGCATGGATAGTGGCTGGGTGAATAGTTGAGTGCATGGGTAGTACCTGGGCGAATAGATGAGAAGAAGGATAGTGCCTGGGTGATTGGATATAAACATGGTTAGTACCTGGGTGATTAGATGAGTTCATGGGTAGTGCGTGAGTGAATGGATTAGTGTTATGGTAGTGCCCGAGTAAATGTATGACTGGAAGGGTAACGCCTGAGTGATTGAATGAGTGCAAGATACTGACTCGATAATTGTATTAGTGCAATGGTAGTGGCTGGGTGATTGGGTGAGTGCAAGGGTAGTGGTTTGGTGATTGGGTGAGTACACAGATAGTGTATGAGTGATTGGGTGAATGCATGGATACTGTCTGTATGATTGGGTGAGTGCATGGATAGTGCAGGAGAAATCGCAAAAAAAATAAAAAAGTTCAAACCTATATCTACCTTCATTTTTAAAAAATGTCAAAATTACACAACAGGTTATTACATCGTCGTGAGTTGAAAATTTAAATCTTGCCATTCCTTAAATTGTGTCATCATTCCTTAACTATTTAAAAGCATTTCTGTCTCTGTAACACCCTTCTTCCCCAATACACTCTTACCTTAGTGTACCTCGCAACCCAGTTCATCCAGTAGATCACAAGTTCATAACACATTCTGGAAAGAATATGCTACTTCCAAATAACATGCAGCAGGTGTGTTTTAATACATATATTCAAAAGCATGTATTTCATTTACAACAGCCAATAACAAGACTTCTTGCTAAGGGATCCAAGAAAATGTCTAATTTTGTTCACTTTCATGCTGTCAGCATCCAATGAAATGCATCTTTCTTAAAAACACCTCCATTTTAACAGCTTTTTATTTGGAAAACGACCTTATTTAACTCAAGCCTTCTCCTACTGCTATTGCTCCTTCGCTATAAGATGCTTAGAGTATGGATTGTGGGCCACAGCTAGTTCTATTGGTCTAAAGAGGCTGCTAAAAAGAGAGGTATTGACATGGATTTGGGTTTGCAAAATGTGCAGATTACTTGGTTTAGCCAGAGAGGGTTACCGTTTCATCAGTTGCTGGCTTTGGTTAAATCCATTGTGGATTCCCAAGCTCCTCACCTCATGATTGTGCACTGTGGTGACAACAACCTGGTGTTATGTTTCATATAGATGCCCTAATATAGACATGGTTTGAGATGCCCTAATATAGGCATAATCTTTCACCTACATTAGTTCCCTATTCTCCACAATAACTGGCGCTGAGGGCTGAACCTTATCTAGACTATGCTTTGGGTACAGTAGGAGGGGTTTTCCCGAACAATGGCCTCCTATACCATCTTCGATGTGCTCATCCAGTATGATTAAATATTCATAAGAGTTCTAGGAAACCAGGCAGGGGCTAGAATCCACCTGCATACACATCGATGTAAACGGTTCATCCCATACGTCATCTTCATACCCAACAATGGCTAAACACAAGATACAAGGGACAAAGGAACTCTATACTTTTCTGTATAAATGCAGCACCTCTTGCTATAAGTCGTTAGAGGGAACAGAGACTTCCAGTCCGACACACTGACCAGAGACACTGAGGCTCCTGCATGCAGTCACTCCAGCTGACAGTAGTCTTATCATCCCTTGGTGGGTGTCCAACTCAAGACCAGGACGAGACCCCACACTCTCATTAGTCAGGTGATGGGGTTTGACTAGTGGGATTCTTGGCTTCTTTTGCACTTACTCACATGCAAGGTACACTTAGGTACATCTAGACAGGCATCGTAGGAGTATGCGCTTTATTTTATAAATGCATTTTATATTCATTTATATGTTCATGGCTATTGCAAAATGGAAGAACTGTACTATCTCTTTGTATTCACTGTACTGCTGATCATATATCTCTGCTACTGTTTAACAGCTGTCGCAGCACATATATTGTACACTAGAAGAACTGTACAATAAATTCTTATTGTAAACACGCTCAACTGTTTCTTCTGTGTAACTATCTGAGACCAAATGAGCAAGCACGAGTGACTGAGTGAAAAATAGTACATTTTTTCACGATTCTAAGGAAACAAGGTTGTCGTGTTCTGAGGTTGCCAAAAACTAATCTCTCTCATAAAAAGGAGATTCTAGTGGCACTGTGAGCAAGCTAATGCAAACAGGCTAACATAAACAGTGGGGGTGCTCAGAATCAGTCTGCCACCAGGCCCACAGTGTATGTTATCCAAAAGCGCAGGTCCTGCAGGGGTACTATAGGAACTACACTACACTAGACATATTGACTGCTGTAGACATGGAAATCCTAATGAAAGGAATCTTTGTAGATCAGATGTCACTTCTCCCTCTCACTGTCTTGGTGTACTCTAATATATGCCAAAGACAGAAATGAAAGTGGTCAAATCAATTCTGTCTACAGATTGGCATAGCCAGGAAACATGGTAATAAAACTGTTTCTGCATTCCCCAGAGACCAACGCATAGGCTTTATCTATAACAACAATCTGCGTTTTGACATGCATGGAATTTATAGAAATGATGGAGTGCACATCACAGATGAAGGCAACAGGGTGTTTCTAAACAACCTGAAAATCTGCGTCCGGTCTTATGTATAGCAGCCATATACAAACAACCAACACAACGGCTCTTGTCGTAGCCATCTTAGTGCCGGAAATATTGTGAAGTTTTTATCTAAAAGTTTATTTTTTCCGGGGATTTTTGCACCAACGTTCAATCCCAGCGGACACCTTGGCAAAAATGGAAAACAAACGCAGATATTCAATTGCCACCAACACATCCAAGAATAATATGTAGAAAAATCCATTCTGAACATTGTCCTACCCACATTTTGCATACATACTTCTTTCAACGCATTTTTAAACTCATATTTTTGTACTAAGTCTCTTTAAAAACCATCTTTCAGACCTATTTTTTAATTACGCAGTTATTTGGGACAGGGCAACAACATTGTTAACTGCAATGATCGTGGCTTTCCCACAAAGTGAAAATACATATATGCACACACATTACAGTATTCTACCCATTAGAGGTTTATTACTGTACACTTCAAACTCATGTTTTTCTATTGTATTTCTACAACAGCAATCTCTAAAACCTATTTTCCATTTACGCGGTGACTCAGGAGATTGTGATGACATCACTCATCGAGGTCCCTGCGGTTATGTCGCAAGAGCGAAAACAAAAGCAGAAATTCAATGACCACCAACACATCTAAAAATGAATATGTAAAAAATAAAATCTGAATATTGCCCTATACATATTACTATATACATACTTCTTTCAAAGCATGTTTAAACTCATATTTTTGTACTATGTTTCTTTAAAAACCATCTTTTGGACCTATTTTCTGTTTCTGCGATTATTTGGGACGTTGCAATGATGTTAACCGCGACGATCAAGCATCTACCATATAGCGAAAACAAATATATGCACATACATTACAGTATTCTACACACTAGAGTTTTATTATTGTACACCTCAAAGTCATGGTTTTCTAGTGTATTTCGAGAAAAACCATCTCTAAAACCTATTTTATGTCTTTGCTGTGACTCTGGAGATCGCAATGATGTCACTCATCGTGGATCCCACGGTTACGTCGCGAAAGCAGAAAGTAAAAGAGGGATTTCAAAAGCCACCACCGCAACAAAAAAGTATAACTATATATTTAATTCTAACCATCACAGTAGATAACTCACTATATAAATGACTCTATAAAAACTTTTATCAGAATCTCAATATCTCTATAAGAATGCACGTTGATGATTCACCAATATTTGCGATGAGGTTGATAGTCACAATGTCCCTGTGATGGTACACAAGAAGCCATTCTGGCAGCTGAAACATTTGAGAATACCTTGCGCGATTAAAAAAATCAATTTTGGACACTTAACTAGCGTCGTTAACACTTCCATTTCTCAAGCATGGGGTCAGAGAATCTCCACCCTGACCCCTTATGTGGGCTTTCACACAGATTTTCAGCTGCAGAAAACCGTTCCCAACAGATAATATGGCGGACGCAACTTTCTATTCAGGTTGTGATCAACCAATCAGAGCATTTCTGTTGGCGCGTGCATTTGCAAGTAATCGCAAAACTTCTGCGAAATATCCGTAGCCAGAGATATCACTATAATTTTAAACTTACCTTTCTCAAAAACTACTGAACGGATTTGCAGCAAATATGCAAAAGGCACTTTTTTGATCTATCATCTACCTCCCTGCCAAATTTGGTGAAAGTCCGTTCAGAGATTCGGGCTGTGGGGGTGGTTAAATGTTAATTGGGAATTAACATTACAAACAAACCTTATTTCATGCCCCAAATTCTTGGTTCCCACTGTACAGATCACCACCAATCTTTCCCAATCAATAGTACGACATTTCATGCAGATTAGTCAAACACAACCAAAGTTATGGCCAGTTCAAAAAACACTTATCCTATGGAAACTAGGTCCTAACTATAACTACATACTGGGAAACTAGGTCCTAACTATAACTACCTACTGGTAGGTAATATATATATATATATATATATATATAACCTACTGGCGGTCGCCAGTAGGTAGTTATAGTTAGGATCTACTTTCCATAGGAAATCCGCAACATTCTATTGGGAATAACTTTGGCGCCGGTGGATGAATCTTCGCGAATTTCTCAAAGAAGGTGGCCCGCTCCGATTCGTCAAGCGGGGGCCGAGATAAAAGAGGGTCCCAAAACGTGTTTTCTCCATGTTAATTTCCATAGGGCGGTCATACTCACTTTTAGCCCGAACGGCTGAATGGATTTCCACCAAACTTGGCAAAATTGTAGGGACTGGTAGCCCGATGTGCCTTTGCTATGTCTCAAGATATGTGCTCCAGTGGTTTTTGAATAATTTAGGTTAAAAAAAAAATATATATCTATAGGTGCGCCTCGGTACACGCATCGGGCGCGCTACGCGACTTGCGCGTGGAAAGCTGATTGGCTCTCGGGTGTCTGTAAACATTCGAAACAGTCCGGAGCGCCCGCCATCTTGTGTCTCGGTAGGATCGAGACACAAGAGGTGGCAAAAACAAAGGGGGAAATGACCATAAGGGGCAGGGTAGACCCCCCCTGACCCTCTAGGTTTGATGTGGGGGCCATAATAGGGCCCCGCGGGGCAAAAAAAAAAAACGATTTTCGCGGGGGGAGCGCCTGGTACGCGCACCGGTGAGCGCACCGGGGAGCGTACCATGGGGAAATAGAATGACAGATTTTTAATAGAAGTAGCTGTTTTAAAAAAAAATCTTTTTGTTGTTTTTTTAATTTTATTTAAGTACCTACATGTAGGTACCAATGCAGAGTCTTAAATTTAATGTACACCGTCTCCTCTGTAGATATCTTGCATGTTGTTATAGAAGTTATTGTGGTATATGGAATTCATACCATAGTCTGTCAGGAAAGCAGAAACAGATATTTTAAGCAATCCCTGAGAAGTCCTAGGGGATCATGGGTAATCTATCCTGTTCCCTTATGATGAAAAAGAGATGTAAAATACACATTGGAGATAATATAGTGGGAGAAAGGTAGTAACTATGAGTAAACTTACTATGTAACACAAAAAAAGTTGCACAGTATACTATAAGTCTCACTTTATAATATAAACATTTTGGTACTACTTCATGAAATACATATTAAAATGAATAAAGTCTCAAACAATTTTTAATTATTAAATATAAATTTATTCTTCTGATTCTTTTTCAAAAATTTAATAAAACTCCTAACATAATATCGTCCGGAATTTCCTCATAATCATTAGTACTTGATTCTATTTGTTCCAAAAGTAACTGTTGGTCGAAAGAGTCATCCATGAAATTAAATTCATCTTTTTGTTCTTCTGGATTTTCCACCTTTATTTCAAAAGAAATAACAGTTGATTGTTTTTCTCTTTCCATTTTTTGCTGTAAATTGCATAAAAAATAAATATATCAGTAGAGTTAGGGCACTGTTGGGTTTAAGTTCAGACAGGTACTTTTGAGTTTTTAACAGTGAAGTTATCTTTGGGCAGTGTATGGTTTCAGGCAGGAAGTAGAACTATTAAAAAGTGCTTGTGATGAAGCGTAAGTAAATTCATAATTATACCAGAGAAGCCTAACTCAATTCATAATGATAACAGAGAAGTCTATCTCAATCTCTAGCTCTTACAGAGGGACAATATATCACCATCAGAAAACGTTTTCCCAAATTAACTTAAAGTGCATAACATAGTTCTCCTTTCAAATTAACAACTTACCTTTTTCAAAGTATGTGAAGTTTTCTGTCAAAATTTTTTCCAAATGTACCTTAGGTAGTATTAGTCAAAATGGCTGTGTTTTCCTCTCATTTTTCATATATATTCAAGTACTTAACCAATCAAATGTCAGCAAAAAAAAGTACAAAATGTAAGTAACATTTTAATTGGTTGAAAATTCAAACAGTTTCATATGTGTTTTTGTCATGTAATTTACCTCAGGATATTTAGACAGGGCTACGGCCCAAATGGCTCAATGGAATACCACCAAATTTGGGTAAATGGTAGGGACGGCTATGTAGTAGGGCCTATTCTATATTTGGTGTAAGTGTCTCCAGTGGTTTTTATGTAAATTACTTTCCCACATTTTTTTAGGGAGCGCTTACCAGTACGTGCCCCGGTACGCGCACTGGCAGCGTTACGGGAGTCCTCCATTTTGTGTTTCGGTAGAATTGAGACACAAGATGGAGGACAAACAACGTTGGGAATGGGTAGAAGGGGGCACGGTAGACACTTCCTGACACTCTAGGTTTTCTGAGGGGGGTTTAGGAGGCCCATTTATGTCCCCCAAAAAAAACATTTTTAAATTTTTCACAGGGGGAGCGCCCGGTACGCGCACCGGGAAGCGTACCGGGGAACGTACCAAGGAGCGTACTTTGGTGAAAAATAGTGAAAAAAGTTAGAAAAAGAAAATCATTATGAGTGATCAGAGGTAGGGTAGCCCAGAAAAGAGCTTTTGGGTTCTGTGGCTGATTTAAGTACCTACAAGTAGGTTCCAATGCACAGTATTAAATTCAGGAGGAATATTCTATTCCCCTCATCTGAGAAGTGCACACCATCTCCTCTGTAGATGTCTTGCATGTTGTAACGCAAGTTATTGTTGTATATTTAACCCATTCCATAGTCTCTCATGTAATCAGAAACAGATTTATTCACATGTTTCCCTGCTTTCTCAAATTGTGGACAAAATTGGTTGGACCTGTTCCATTTCCGTCTTTGGCATATATTGGAATATACCAAGGCAGTTTGTGGAAAAAGTGTCATCAATTGATCAAAGGTGTCCTTTAAAAGCATTTCCAGACCAACCCCAGTCAAAGTGCCCAAGTCATTTCCACCACAGTGCACTACTAAGAGGTCAGAGTTTGGCAGATGCAAAAAGGTTTTCACCAATGGTATCAATTGGTGACATCTCAATCCTCTCTGGCCAATCCACTTGATTTCCACATTTGATAAATCAACGTTGTGAATATTTCTGCTAGCTGCATACCTTTGAGCCCAGTGGATATAGCTATGTCCAATAATCCACACAGAATACATGGTGAGAGAAGGTTCTGGTGCAGTCAGATGATGTGTGGGAATGAAATGGCAGTTGGAACAGTAGGAGTTTACAAAAAATTAATTGTGGAGTTTCCCTGCTCTTGAATCACAAGCAATGATTGGTGGATTTAGATAGTTGAAAACTAAAAGTTAGGGTGCATGGTTGTGTTTTGTGAAAGAAGCAATTTGAATGGTTAAGAAAAAGTCATTTAAAGTAATAATGCCCCAGCTAAGCTGGTGTATTGAGAGGTCAAACATCCTTGCTGACTTAATTTGCAACATTGTAGAATAAACTTTTGAACCTGAGAGTTCAGTTAGGTGGGAGTTACTATGGTAACAGGTAGAAAAGTCTGATAGGGGGAAGGGTGTTGGTTTGAAAATAGTGAGGGAAGAGTTTTGATTGGTTGAAATGAGGCATATGTGTGTAGAATTAGAGGTTTTCTGTGCCAGTCTTGGTTTCAGTGTATTGAGTGCATACCTTTTGCTCTGCTAAAGAAAAATTGTTGTGTGTGTCTGACACTGTTATCAATCTCCCAAAGTATTTGTAAAGGTAAGTAATGATTCATTTAATTTAGATAGAGACTTGTTTGCTCTATGGAGAAGATTTGGAAGCAGATAGTGTGGATTGTGTTGAAGAATACAATAGATTAAGAAGAGAGTATGCTCCACATTTGCCACAATATCCTTTGTTTGAAAAACGTGTGGTAGGCCGAAAAAGAAGAAATGAGAGTAATTGCAGTGCAGTAGTAGCAAAAAGACAAAACGTAGATGAAAATGTAATTGAAAACAGAAAGAAAATGGATTCTGATGAAAATGTTGTTGGATTTCAGTTTGAAAACAGTTCTAGTGTCAACTGCTATGCTAATGTAGTGGTTAATGTTGTTTTTTTCTTCAGACTTTACAAGAAAAGATTGTTGAAAATCGGGATCAAAGATTGTGCGGTTTATTGAATTCTGTGTTTGAGAAATGTAGCAGTGATAAAGCAAAAATAGAAAGTGTAACAGAAATTCGAAATATTTTAGACATGTGTTCTGGTCAAGATAAATTTTCACAGAACATTCAGCAGGATTGTCGGGAATTTTTAATGTATATGTGTGGTGTTTTGGAAGATGAAGGTGTAGATGTAGAAAATCCTTTTAGCCTTTCTTATCAATGGCAGCATGACTTCGGCAATTGTAGTTTATCAAGTACTACTAGAATAGACACTGAAAGATTTATATTTTTGACGTTACCAGACTGCAAATCAGTGTCATTTAATAATCTAGTTAAAGCAGCTGATCATAATATGGTGTGTACCCAATGTAAGTGTCCAATGCTGTCCACATTATTTATACAAACTTATGGTCAGTTTGTCATTTTAGTTTTCCAAAGATGTAGACCTGATGGAACTAAATTGACAACTTGTATCAAAAATGTTGTGGCTTCTCAGTTATCAATTTCAGGAAGAACCTTTACAACTGTAGCTATTATTTATCATGACGGTCCTTCGACAACATCAGGACATTATACATGCTACTTAAAATGTCAAAAAGGTTGGAGTTACTGCAATGATTCTCATTTGACTTATAAACAACGTTTGCCTTTTAACTTAAAAAATTCTTACCAAGTGTTTTTAGAACCAACATTTTAGTAAAGGTAATTGGCCTATGAAGACGGGAGCAGTTAATAAAAGTTAGTTACTTAGTTAGTCTAATGTTTACATTTATTTATCTCATATAGGTACTGTAAGTGGATCTCAAAGTAAGTGATATCAGTATTATAGGAAATGTTGAACATGAGTGATCAAAAAAGGGAATATGAATTTTTAAACATTGTGAACATGTTATATGAGCTTTTCTTTGAAAACTTCGGGTAAACGGTAATTTCAGAGTTTAATTAGAGAAATTTCAAAATATACTCATATATCTGACACTATTTGGCCGTAAGGAAAGTTGAAGGTATGAGCAATAAGTTATAACTTAACACAAGGAGGACAATTAAAATGTTGAGATTATATTTTTTTACAGAAAGTCGATGAAATGGAAGTTTTAGAGAACAGCAGAGTATTTTCCAACGAAAAGGACCTTCACTGTCTACTATTTGGCCTCAAGAAAAAGTAAGTGAATCAAAGATTAGTGTACATATATGATTTGTAAGTTTATATGGGTTTTTTAAAACACAATCTTTTAGATTGTGTTTTTTTTTCCAGCTGTTATATGATGAAGAGTTTGAACTCACTGTTTTTAGTGAAATTGAATATATTCTGAGAACAGCAAAAATAAACTATCTAACATGTTGTATAAGTTATTCTATAGTTTGCATTGTGTAATTTATATTGTATTCCCATTGCCTCACACTCATTTTCCTTTTTCCACCCTTTTCAGCTCTCTTTACTCACTTACACTGCCTTTTTTTCACTTTGTTTCATCGCTGTTCTTTTACTCCACTTCTTTCACAACCCCTCAATCCAATTTCAACGGTCTGCATTTCCTCTCTCCCTTGCACCACTTTTCAGATTCCTCATATTCTCTCAGTACCACTGCTTTAGTTCTCTTCCCCTCTCTTTCCTTGTTTTGCTCCTTTACTCTTTTTCCTTTCTTCACTCATTGTACTGCACTTCACTCAGTCCTTCCCTTAGTCTTTCTGTGTACTTACTTCCTCACTCCTTTTTCCTCTATCGTTCTATATTAACCTCATTCCCTTCATCCCTTCACTCTGTGACTCCCCTTCAGTCACTCTCAGTCATCTTCCATTCTTTTTTCTTGTAAATGGATCCTCATTTAGACTCCTTTCCCTTTCACTCATTCTCCTTTTACTTACTTCTCTTTCCTGATTTCGTTTTGGTATCTTACATTCTTTTAGTATCTTACTTACCTTCAGGAATTTGCTCTCCTTCTATTTCTTTTTCCCTCTTTTTGTCCTTGTACATTACTTTATTTCCGTTTCTGTATCCTTCACTCTTGCTTTATTTCTTAGTACATTTTTTTTTTACGTCTTGACCTGTTTCTTCTATTTTAAAATATATATTTCAATCAATCAATCAATCAATCATAGGCATTTATACCGCGCACTACTCACCCGGAGGGTCTCAAGGCGCTTGGGGGGGGGGGGGGGGGTCCGTACTGCTCGAACAGCCAGGTCTTAAGCTTCTTCCTGAAGGAGAGGTGGTCTTGGGTCAGGCGTAGGTCGGGAGGGAGGGAGTTCCAGGTGGGAGAAGGACCTTCCTCCTGTTGTCGCTCTGCGGATGCGGGGGACTTCGGCGAGGGCGTTACTGGTCGAGCGGAGATGGCGTTTGGGAGCGTAGAAGTTGAGGCGGCTGTTGAGGTAAGTCGGGCCTTGGTTGTGTAGGGCTTTGTGTGCGTGGGTGTGGAGCCGGAAGGTGATTCTTTTGTTGATCGGGAGCCAGTGCAGGTCTCTCAGGTGTCTGGAGATGTGGCTTCATCTGGGGACGTCGAGGATGAGTCTCGCTGAGGCGTTCTGGATATGCTGGAGTCTCTTCTGGAGCTTGGCGGTGGTTCCGGCGTAGAGGGCGTTGCCGTAGTCCAGACGGCTGGTGACGAGGGCTGGGTGACCGTCTTCCTGGTCTCGGTGGGGATCCACCGGAAGATCTTACGTAGCATGCGCAGGATGTTGAAACAGGACGAGGAGACGGCGTTGACTTGTCTGGTCATGGAGAGGGAGGAGTCCATGATGAAGCCCAGGTTGCGTGTGTGGTCTGTCGGTTTGGGTGCGTTGCCCAGGGCGGGGGGCCACCAGGGGTTGTCCCAGGCGGAGGGTGAGGATCCCAGGATGAGGACTTCCGTCTTGTCTGTGTTCAGTTTCAGGCGGCTGGTCGTCATCCACTCGGCCACGTCTTTCATCCCTTCGTGTAGGTTGGCTCTGGCGGTGGCGGGGTCGTTGGTCAGGGAGAGGATCAGCTGGGTGTCATCGGCGTAGGAGATGATGTTCAGGTTGTGTTGGCGTGCGATGGCCGCAAGGGGGCTCATGTAGACATTGAAGAGGGTGGGGCTGAGCGAGGAGCCCTGAGGGACGCCGCAGATGACTTCCGTGGCTTCTGATCTGAACGGGGGGAGGCGGACTCTCTGTGTCCTTCCGGCGAGGAAGGAGATGATCCATTCCAGTGCCTTCTCCTTGATTCCGATGTTGCTGAGGCGCTGCACTAGGGTGCGGTGGCAGACAGTGTCGAATGCCGCGGAGAGGTCCAGGAGGATGAGGGCCGCTGTTTCTCCGTTGTCCAGCAGGGTTCGGATGTCGTCAGTGGCAGCGATGAGGGCGGTCTCGGTGCTGTGGTTGGCCCGGAAGCCTGACTGAGATGGGTCGAGGGATCCAGTCGTCTCGAGGAAGGCTGCCAGTTGCTTGTTGACGGTCTTCTCGATGACTTTGGCTGGAAACGGGAGGAGCGAGATGGGGCGGTAGTTCTTGAGTTCGGTGGGGTCCGCCGTTGGTTTCTTTAGTAGAGCGCTGAGTTCGGCGTGCTTCCAGCTCTCAGGGAAGGTGGCGGTGTCGAAGGAGGTGTTGATGATGTCCCGCAGGTGGGGTGCGATGACAGCGTCGGCCTTGTTGAAGACGTGGTGAGGGCAGGGGTCGGTTGGAGATCCGGAGTGGGTGGAGTTCATAGTGCTGATGGTGTCTTCGAGGTTGATCGGTGTCCAGGCGTTGAGGGTGGTGGTGGGGGGCGTTGGTGTGGTCGTGGGGAGCATTGTTTGTGTGCTGAAGCTGTTGTGTATGTCAGCGATCTTGTTGTGGAAGTAGGAGGCGAGGGAGTTGCAGAGGTCTTGCGATGGGGTGATGTCGTTGGTTCCGGCGTTGGGGTTGGAGAGCTCTCTCACGATGTTGAAGAGTTCCTTGCTGTTGTGTGCGTTGTTGTCCAGCCGGTCCTTGAATGCTGTTTTCTTGGTGGCGTGGATCAGTTGGTGGTGCTTTCGGGTGGCGAGCTTGAGGGTAGTCATGTTGTCCGGTGTAGGGTCTTTTCTCCAGGCTTTCTCGAGGGCACGGCAGTTCTTCTTGGAGCTCTTGAGTTCGTCGGTGAACCACGGGGCCTTCTTGCTTCCGGGTCTGCTGGGCGGGGTCCTCAGAGGGGCGAGTTCGTCCGCGCAGGTGCAGATCCATTTTGTGAGGTTGTCGGCGGCTTGGCTGGGGTTCGCTGAGCTGGCGGGAGAGTGCTGGCTTAGGGATGCGGCGAGTTGGTCGGCTGTGATCTTGTTCCAGCTTCTTCGTGCAGCCTGTTGCTGGTGGTGGTGGACCGTGGTCCTTCTGAAGGTGAAGTGGATGCAGCTGTGGTCCGTCCAGTGGAGTCCAGTGGCGTGGCTGAAGGCGATGTCCTTGCTGGACAAGAAGACGGTGTCGAGTGTGTGTCCGGCGAGGTGGGTGGGGGTGGTCACCAGCTGCTTGAGTCCGAGGGTGGCGAGGTTGTCAAGCAGGGTGGTGGTGTTGCGGTCGTTGTTGTTCTCCAGGTGGAAGTTGATGTCCCCGAGGAGGATGTAGTCAGCGGAGGGGAGGGCGTGCGGGCTGATGAAGTCAGCGATGTCTTCGCTGAATTGAGTGCGTGGTCCCGGGGGTCGGTAGATCAGGGTGCCCCTGAGGGTGGTCTTGGGTCGGTGTGGATCTGGAAGTGCAGTCTGCTTGTCGCGGTCTCTCCGGATGATCTTGTAGCCCTCTGGGATGGCGATGGCGATGTCGGGCACTGAGGAGGCGTTCATCCAGGTTTCCGTGAGGAAGGCAACGTCAGGAGCTGTGGTGTCGAGGATGTTCCAGAGCTGGACGGCGTGTCTGTGGACGGAGCGGGTGTTGAGCAGGATGCACTTCAGGTGGTTGCTGCTGGTGTTCGGCTTGGTGGGCGCTGGTGCAGTGTAGGTCCGGATGCAGGAGAACTTGCAGGACTGGCAGGTGAAGGGTCCGTGGGT
This sequence comes from Lissotriton vulgaris, assembly GCF_964263255.1. Classification (NCBI taxonomy): domain Eukaryota; kingdom Metazoa; phylum Chordata; class Amphibia; order Caudata; family Salamandridae; genus Lissotriton; species Lissotriton vulgaris. Next base: position 782,035,717 of record NC_141694.1, on the reverse strand, counting down.
GCGTCTCGGGGTGGCTCGGTAGCATCCAGGGATTCGGCCGGAGTTGAGTGCGTTGAGGGTGGTGGCGTCGTACGTCCGGCGGGTAGGCAGGGGTCGGCGAGGGCCAGGGGTCCTGGCGCTGGGCGCGGTCCAGGCAAGGACAGGCGCAGGCGGGCTTACCTTTGGCGCACCTTCGGCGCTCAATCGGTGCTCCCGCTGCGCGCGTCCGCTGCGCGGTCGCTCTGGGGGCGTAATAAGAGGGGAGCCGGGAGGGAGGGTCTGCGGGGAGGCGGGGAGCGCGGGAACCAATCGGCGGCCGGGGGGGCGGGGTCTCGTGGGAACCGGCGGGAAGGCCTGGGGGCTCGGCGGCGGCCCTGCGGTGGCTGGGGCGTCGCTGGGTGGTCCTGTGGCGGCTGGGGCGTCGCTGGGCGGCCCTGTGGTGGCTGGGGTGTCGCTGGGCGGCCCTGTGGCGGCTGGGGCGTTGCTGGGTGGTCCTGTGGCGGCTGGGGCGTCGCTGGGCGGCCCTCTGGCGGCTGGGGCGTTGCTGGGTGCGAGGCTCAGGCAGGTAAGGAGGAGCAGGCGGGAGGTGCGGGGGCGACCAGGCCGAGGGCACAGTGGTCACTCCAGGGCAGCGGTGTGGGACCCCTTAAGAGGGGAGCCGGGAGGGAGGGTCGGCGGGGAGGCGGGGAGCGCGGGAACCAATCGGCGGAAGGGGGGCGGGGTCTCGTGGGAACCGGCGGGAAAGCCTGGGGGCTCGGCGGCGGCCCTGCGGTGGCTGGGGCGTCGCTGGGTGGTCCTGTGGCAGCTGGGGCGTCGCTGGGTGGCCCTGTGGTGGCTGGGGCATCGCTGGGCGGCCCTGTGGCGGCTGGGGCGTCGCTGGGTGGTCCTGTGGTGGCTGGGGCGTCGCTGGGCGGCCCTGTGGCAGCTGGGGCGTTGCTGGGTGTGAGGCTCAGGCAGGTAAGGAGGAGCAGGCGGGAGGTGCGGGGGCGACCAGGCCAAGGGCACAGTGGTCACATTTGACTAATTATACCTTTTTTTTTCTTTTGTCTTTCACAGATACAAAGTGTAGTTTAAACATGCAATTAAGTTTACTTTAATTATATGGTAAGTGTGACTAAAAAATGTAGTTTGCCATCACCCTTTGTTTTAACCTCACTACTTTTCTCTCAACCTACCTCACTCCTGTTTCCTTAGTCTGCTTCCCTCACTTATTCTTATCCTCCATGTTTACTTCTCTTTTCCTTACTTTCCTACCACATTCAACTTCTTTCAGTGCCCCTGCTCACCCACACTCCCTCACTTAACTTTTTTTTCTGGTTCACTTAGTGCCTTTCTGTCACTCCTTCCTTTACTCTCTCTGTTCTTTCTCTCTTTCACTCCCCATGTCTTACCTTATTCACTTTTATCTACCCTCATTCACCCCTCTTTACTTACACTCACTGCTCTTTTCTTTCCCTCCGTCACCGCTGTTCCTTTTCTCTGGTTCTGTCATTACCCGTCATTCCCCATCCTTTACTTTCCTTCCTTTTATTTTCATCACCCATTCACATTCTCCCAGAACCTCTGCTTTAGTCTTCTTCCTCTTTCTTCTCTTCTTTTGCTCCCTTATTCATTTTCCTTTTCTCAGTTACTTCCACTTATACCTTTTCTCTGTTTTACTATCTATTACACAGTCCCTCTGTGGTCTTCCCTCTAGCTCTCTTTCTCTTTCCACCACTGTCTCTGTCCACTTTGCTCATGCTCACTCCTTCATTATTTGACATGGGGAGTGAAATAATTCATTAGAAAATGTCATAAATACTCCAGTATATCCATTTAATTGGATATCGTGTGGATTAAATACTATATTATCTCACTTGGGACTATACAACAGGCACACATTTTTGCGACAATTCTTTGACTATTGACCGTATAGCGTTGCTCACTGGAGTATTTATGACATTTTCTAATGAATTATTTGGAATCTTGTTGTGGCAATTATGTTTTTACAAAGTGCGATTAGCTTGCTGCCCCTCGTTATTGTCAACAAGAATATGTAAATTTTACTGCACACCGATTCACTTTATATTGGATAATATGTGATATGAAATTACTTTACAAATGTTATCAATTAATCTGTATGATATTTCCCATGCCTTTACTCAAAAGAGAGGAATGTTTACATATATTTTGTGGAACATGCTGGAGTGGGCTTGATGTATTTACGATAGTATACTCCAGTCCAAGATGGCCACGGTAATGGGGTCTTGAGTCCTTTGTTTATTTTTGAGCACCTATCACGTGAAACTTTTTTTATTTTTTGAGCACCGGCAATGTAATCACCCGTGACCAAGGCGAGTGTTTCGCCGAAACGCGTTGGGGTTTACTCTGTGTTTGCTATCACGATGCTGCATTTGACAAAATAAATACAATTGGAATGCGCATAATGGATTGGGAGTGATCTTTGCCTATCGAGGAGAGTGCATTCGCGTAGCGGTGGCTACGCGCTGTGAACCAGAATCTGTATACAGGGTTACCTTTGCCCCTGGACTGCACCCATGTCCTGGCGTCCCGGCACTGATGCGAAGGATGTGAGCCTGAATAAATAAGTGCTGCCGGTTGACCGCGTTGAATTTGCCACCGTTTGGTGAGCCAGAAGACCTCTTGCGAAGTTCTTCGCCGTGCAAGTATCGGAAGTGTTACTCTCTCCACTGGCAGCCTGCGATGCGCTAGGGGATGCGAGCATACTCGAAGTGGACTGTGCTGCGCGGATGGTGAGTTCTGTTTAAACTTATTTCTGACACTGACGTTCGAGAGCGTTGAGAAACTACAAGCATTATTTACATACGTCTGAGAGGAATATTTGAAAAGACGGATGTGCTTATCAGTACTGGTCGGAACTATCCGATTTGGCTACTAAATTCAAAACGCGACTTTCCCGCGCCCGATCTCCAGTAGAGCTACATGCTGGAGTCAGGAAGCGTGGGTCCTCGATAGATATCGCAGATTAGACTAAAACGCTGCGCTATTTCCAATAAACTTAAATAATTTATGCACGCAGGAGGGGGAAGCCCCACGTGACTACAAACAATGGATGATGATGCAGAAGCACGCAGGAGACTAAGGGCGCAATCTATGTTTTTGCAAACCACTAATGGATCTGCCAGTACTAACCCTCTCTCATCTGGGAAAGCGACCGTAAATAAATATCAAAAACTGGAGAAATTAATACGGAAAGAAATATCGCGGTGGTGGGAGGCAATTACCCTCGAAAAATACCAGGAGGAGAAAATAATCCCAATAGGATTGAGGATTCTAATCGCCCCTTCACACGAGGAACCCGATATAGAGCTGGCAGAGGAATGGGCCGAGAATTTGATGGATTGTTCAAACAGAATGCTTTCTATTTTAATCAAACACGCATGGAAAGATAGAATGGTATTGTTGAAATTAATCTCTGATCTTAAGGAAGAACTAATGAAGGAAGATACTAATGAGAACTTCACGATGAAAATGGAGGAAATCAATAAAAAAATTACCAAACATGAGGATGAAATTGTGGCCAAAAAAGAAAGAAAATTTCTCAGAGACAAAATCGACTATCAGGGAGGTCGAATTTTCACTTTCAGCCGCAAGTATGATAATATAAAAAGGAAAGGTGTGCAAGCGAATATCAACACAGTAAGTGCGGCAGCAGTAACATCGGAGGAGGAAGTAGTAGAAAGTGCTGTATATGAGGATGGCCAGGTGCAGGCAACTAAAAGTGTAACCAAAAGTGCAAGTAAGGCCTCAAATTTTTGGGAGGAATTTAAGATGATGAACCAGACAGCTCAACAACAGAACTGGCAAATAGACAGAGGTCGGGGGCAAGGGAGAGGATACAGAGGAAAAGGCAGAGGAAGAGAAAATCTTGGAGGAAGTACACCAAAGACCAACAGCCAGTCAGGAGGGGCGGCTGGAATAAGCGGAAATACAACAACCCCAGTGGGAGTGGAAACACGGGGTCAGAAAAAAACAAGAGGAAAATGAATTGACGAAATGTGGTAAATTTATCCTCTCATATACTTTCTGATATAGAAAATGATGTACTACAATTTGGCCTTTCCTTTTGCCCCTCGGCTAATTTTTAATTACTCCCAGGAAAGAATAGACCTTTTTAAATTCACCAGAAAATTACGGTTACATAAATGGAACAAACTCAAGGTCAAGAATGCGGCTATGAGTGTTTCCAAAACTGAACCGGCATGTGAGACCATTAAAGAGGTTGCAACTTTAATTGCAATGAGAGATTTGGAGTTTGGCACAACAGAGAATACTCCAAATGATGCAATATCTCTGGGCTATAAAATAGACCTGAATTGCCCAAACCCATTTAAACCGAAATCCACATTCAATCCTACACTACCTGCTTGTAGCATTGATACTTTCGAAACTTTGGTCATCAATGATTTTAAAAATCTGGCTAAGAAAAAATGTTGGTCTAATGACAATCTAAGTAAACTAGAAATATTAGCTGTTTAGTCACTGGAATGTGACCCTTCAATTGTCATTCGCCAATCTGATAAAGGGGGCAATGTGGTTTTAATGGATGTGGAAGATTATATCAAGGAGGGTATGAGACAATTGAATGTGAAAGATTGCTATGAAGTCTCTTCCCTACAGACAATTGAAAAGAGTAACAGTACTTATTATGAGATGTTGAAAAACTGGCGCTCAAGTGGTATCATTGAATGGGACAAGTACTCTTTTCTATTGAACCGCAATCCTAAAATAGCAGTGCTGTATTTACTGCCCAAGCTACATAAGAATTCTAGCAATCCCCCGGGCAGGCCAATTGTATCTTCTATTGGTTCTCTTTTAGAGAACACGTCGAGATATATTGATTTTTTTCTTAGACCTTTTGTTGAGAAAGTTCCTTCCTATCTTAAAGATAGCAGAGATTTCATAAAAAAACTCACTGACTTTGTATGGCATGACAACTACATACTTATCACCCTTGATGTGTGTAGTCTTTACACATCTATCAGGCATGAGGATGGCATTAAGGCTTGTCGTAAATTTTTGAGCTCTAGATCAATCTCATACTTCAGCCATACGGAAATGATCATCGAAATGATGAGATTTTGCTTGGAACATAACTTCTTTGTCTTTAATGATATGCATTACAGACAACGACAAGGTACGGTGATGGGAACTAGTTTTGCTCCCAGCTTTGCCAATCTATTCATGGCGAGCTGGGAGCAGCAAGTAGAGAAGACCCACCAGATGTACCGCAGCCATGTGAAACTTTGGCTGCGCTACATCGATGACCTGTTCATCATCTGGGAAGGGTCACAAAAGGAAGCAGTGAGCTTCATTGGTGATCTGAACAGGAATGATCAGAATATTATCTTGGAGGGCCAAATGAATACAGAGACCATGGTGTTTCTTGATCTATGTGTTAAAGTATCTGGCAAGAAGCTATCAACCAGCCTATACCGCAAGGAAACTGTGGGGAATACCTTATTGCATGCGGAGAGTGGACATTCAAAAGCCTTGATAAGAAGTATTTCCTTTGGTGAGTTCCTCCGGGCTCGGAGGAACTGCAGCACTGATCACGACTTTCTGATTGAAAGTAAGTGTATGAAGGAACGCTTCTCTGAAAGGGGATACCAATTCTCTGTCACAGAGGCAGCACTGAAAAAAGCTAGTGAAATTAGCCACTCTTCCCAGACTCGAGACCTGCAGCTTCCAGTGATGTGATAAGATTTATATCTACTTATCACTCCAGATCATGGCGAGTACAAAGTAGTCTCAAACGTCATTGGAATATCCTTAGGACTGAACCTACTCTGAGGGATGTTTTGGGTGATAACCCTAATATGACCTATAGGAAGGCTCACTCCTTGAAGGACAAATTGAGCAGGAATGATGTGAGCACTAACATAACTAAAGGCAGTGATATTCAAGGCTTCTATACCTGCATGAAATGCAAGGCATGCAGGTATTGTAATAACATCAAGAAAGTCTTCTTCCCGATAGAAGCTGTAAAGAAAACCATTAGCAAACATCTTACATGCTTATCCGAATATTGTGTATATGAGTTGATGTGCCCGTGTTCCAGGAAATACGTAGGGAGCACAATGTTCCCAGCCAAAAAACGTGTCCTGGAACACATGAGATCGATTGACAATAGAGACCAAACTTCACCGATTGCTCATCACTTCGAAGAGCTACACAAGAGTAATAGAAACTTGTTGAAGTTCTTCGTAATTGACAAGCTTCCTGCTATGAAAAGAGGAGGTGACAAAATCCATAAACTAAGGCAAATGGGGAACAGATACATTCTTGAATTAGATACTCTGATGCCCAGAGGCCTTAACTCTGAGGAAGAAATGAAATGGCATTTGGGGGATTAAGAGCCTAATATTGAGAACCTTACGGATTGTTATCTCTTTGTTTATTATGTCTCTTAAAGATCTTGCCAGGATTATACTATACTAGATACATTCTAGTGATTTGTTGGTTAGGCCCAAAGTCAACCTAGTGTCTTCTGCTGATTTTAAAATGTTTAAATTTTGTTGTTTCATTTTTTTCACTAAGTTTAAGACTCATAACCCAGTTAGGGCCTTATGGAGTGGTATATAGAATACAGGAATTCTGACTGGCCCATTCTTTTGTGTTTTAATTATAGGTAACGGAAGTATAATGGTGTACAGAAAGAAACACCACTTGGGTGATGACAATTGGATATCGTGTGGATTAAATACTATATTATCTCACTTGGGACTATACAACAGGCACACATTTTTGCGACAATTCTTTGAGTATTGACAGTATAACGTTGCTCACTGGAGTATTTATGACATTTTCTAATGAATTATTTGGAATCTTGTTGTGGCAATTATGTCTTTACAAAGTGCGATTAGCTTGCTGCCCCTCGGTATTGTCAACAAGAATATGTAAATTGTACTGCACACCGATTCACTTTATATTGGATAATATGTGATATGAAATTACTTTACAAATGTTATCAATTATTCTGTATGATATTTCCCATGCCTTTACTCAAAAGAGAGGAATGTTTACATATATTTTGTGGAACATGCTGGAGTGGGCTTGATGTATTTACGATAGTATACTCCACTCCAAGATGGCCACGGTAATGGGGTCTTGAGTCCTTTGTTTATTTGTGAGCACCTATCATGTGAAACTTTATTTATTGTTTGAGCACCGGCAATGTAATCACCCGTGACCAAGGCGAGTGTTTCGCTGAAACGCGTTGGGGTTTACTCCGTGTTTGCTATCACGATGCTGCATTTGACAAAATAAATACAATTGGAATGCGCATAATGGATTGGGAGTGATCTTTGCCTATCGAGGAGAGTGCATTCGCATAGCGGTGGCTACGCGCTGTGAACCAGAATCTGTATACAGGGTTACCTTTGCCCCTGGACTGCACCGCTGTCCTGGCGTCCCGGCACTGATGCGAAGGATGTGAGCCTGAATAGGTAGTTATAGTTAGGATCTACTTTCCATAGGAAATTGGCAACATTCTATTGGGAATAACTTTGGTGCCGGTGGACGAATCTTCGCAAATTTCTCAAAGAAGGTGGCCCGCTCCGCTCCGCTCCTTCCCTGAAAATGTGGAGGGGATTCGTCAAGCGGGGGCCGAGATAAAAGGGGGGTCCCAAAACATGTTTTCTCCATGTAAATTTCCATAGGGGGGTCGAACTCACTTTTAGCCCAAACGGCTGAATGGATTTCCACCAAACTTGGCAAAATTGTAGGGACTGGTAGCCCGATGTGCCTTTGCTATGTCTCAAGATATGTGCTCCAGTGATTTTTGAGTAATTTAGGTTTAAATAAATATATATATCTATAGGCGCGCCCCGGTACGCCCACCGGGTGCACTACGCGACTTGCGCGCGGAAAGCTGATTGGCTCTCGGGTGTCTGTAAACATTCGAAACATTCCGGAGCGGCCACCATCTTGTGTCTCGGTAGGATCGAGACACAAGAGGTGGCAAAAACAAAGGGGGAAAGGACCATAAGGGGGTAGGGTAGACCCCCCCGACCCTCTAGGTTTGATGTGGGGGCCATAAAAGGGCCCCGCGGGCCAAAAATAAAAGAAAATTCGATTTTCGCGGGGGGAGCGCCCGGTACGCGCAGCGGTGAGCGCACCAGGGAGCGTACCATGGGGAAAAAGAATGACAGATTTTTAAAAGAAGTAGCTGTTTTAAAAAAAAAATCTTTTTGTTGTTTTTTTTAATTTTATTTAAGTACGTACATGTAGGTACCAATGCAGAGTCTTAAATTTAATGTACACCATCTCCACTGTAGATATCTTGCATGTAAGTTATTGTGGTATATTGAATTCATACCATAGTCTGTCAGGAAAGCAGAAACGGATATTTTAAGCAATCCCTGAGAAGTCCTAGGGGATCATGGGTAATCTATCCTGTTCCCTTATGATGAAAAAGAGATGTAAAATACACATTGGAGATAATATAGTGGGAGAAAGGTAGTAACTATGAGTAAACTTACTATGTAACACAAAAAAGTTGCATAGTATACTATAAGTCTCACTTTATAATATAAACATTTTGGTACTACTTCATGAAATACATATTAAAATGAATAATGTCTCAAACAATTTTTAATTATTAAATATAAATGTATTCTTCTGATTCTTTTTCAAAATTTAATAAAACTTTTAACATAATATCATCCGGAATTTCCTCATAATCATTAGTACATGATTCTATTTGTTCCAAAGTTTCTAGTAACTGTTGGTCGAAAGAGTCATCCATGAAATTAAATTCATCTTTTTGTCCTTCTGGATTTTCCACCTTTACTTCAAAAGAAATAACAGTTGATTGTTTTTCTCCTTCCATTTTTTTGCTGTAAATTGCATAAAAAATAAATATATCAGTAGAGTTAGGGCACTGTTGGGTTTAAGTTCAGACAGGTACTTTTGAGTTTTTAACAGTGAAGTTATCTTTGGGCAGTGTATGGTTTCAGGCAGGAAGTAGAACTATTAAAAAGTGCTTGTGATGAAGCCTAAGTAAATTCATAATTATACCAGAGAAGCCTAACTCAATTCATAATAATAACAGAGAAGTCTATCTCAAACTCTAGCTCTTACAGAGGGACAGTATATAACTATCAGACAACATTTTCCCAAATTAACTTAAAGTGCATAACATAGTTCTCCTTTCAAATTAACAACTTACCTTTTTCTAAGTAGTTGAAGTTTTCTGTCAAAATTCTTTCCAAATGTACCTTAGGTAGTATTAGTCAAAATGGCTGTGTTTCCCTCTAATTTTTCATATATATTCATGTACTTAACCAATCAAATGTCAACAAAAAAAAGTACAAAATGTAACTAACATTTTAATTGGTTAAAAGTTCAAACAGTTTCATATGTGTTTTTGTCATGTAATTTACCTCAGGATATTTACACAGGGCTACAGCCCAAATGGCTCAATGGAATACCACCAAATTTGGGTAAATGGTAGGGACTGCTATGTAGTAGGGCCTATTCTATATTTGGTGTAAGTGTCTCCAGTGGTTTTTATGTAAATTACTTTCCCACATTTTTTTAGGGAGCGCTTACCGGTGCGTGCCCCGGTACGCGCACCAGCAGCGTTACGGGAGTCCTCCATTTTGTGTTTCGGTAGAATTGAGACACAAGATGGAGGACAAACAACGTTGGGAATGGGTAGAAGGGGGCACGGTAGACACTTCCTGACACTCTAGGTTTTCTGAGGGGGGTTTAGGAGGCCCATTGATGTCCCCCCCAAAAAAAAAACATTTTAAAATTTTTCACGAGGGGGAGTGCCCGGTACGCGCACCGGGTAGCGTACTGGGGAGCGTACTTTGGTGAAAAATAGTGAAAAAAGTTAGGAAAAGAAAATCATTTTGAGTGATCAGAGGTAGGGTAGCCCTGAAAAGAGCTTTTGGGTTCTGTGGCTGATTTAAGTACCTACAAGTAGGTTCCAATGCACAGTCTTAAATTCAGGAGGAATATTCTATTCCCCTCATCTGAGAAGTGCACACCATCTCCTCTGTAGATGTCTTGCATGTTGTAACACAAGTTATTGTTGTATATTGAACCCATTCCATAGTCTCTCATGTAAGCAGAAACCAATTTATTCACATGTTTCCGTGCTTTCTCAAATTGTGGACAAAATTGGTTGGACCAGTTCCATTTCTGTCTTTGGCATATATTGGAATATACCAAGGCAGTTTGTGGAAAAAGTGTCATCAATTGATCAAAGGTGTCCTTTAAAAGCATTTCCAGACCAACCCCAGTCAAAGTGCCCAAGTCATTTCCACCACAGTGCACTATTAAGAGGTCAGGGTTTGGCAGATGCAAAAAGGTTTTCACCAAGGGTATCAATTGGTGACATCTCAATCCTCTCTGGCCAATGCACTTGATTTCCACATTTGATAAATCAAGGTTGTGAAAATTTCTGCTAGCTGCATACCTTTGAGCCCAGTGGATATAGCTATGTCCAATAATTCACACAGAATACATGGTGAGAGAAGGTTCTGGTGCAGTCAGATGAAGTGTGAGAATGAAATGGCAGTTGGAACAGTAGGAGTTTACAAAAAATTAATTGTGGAGTTTCCCTGCTCTTGAATCACAAGCAATGATTGGTGGATTTAGATAGTTGAAAACTAAAAGTTAGGGTGCATGGTTGTGTTTTGTGAAAGAAGCAATTTGAATGGTTAAGAAAAAGTCAATTAAAGTAATAATGCCCCAGATAAGCTGGTGTATTGAGAGGTCAAACATCCTTGCTGATTTAATTTGCAACATTGTAGAATAAACTTTTGAACCTGAGAGTTCAGTTAGGAGGGAGTTGCTATGGTAACAGGTAGAAAGGTCTGAGAGAAGGAAGGGTGTTGGTTTGAAAATAGTGAGGGAAGAGTTTTGATTGGTTGAAATGAGGCATAAGTGTGTAGAATTAGAGGTTTTCTGGGCCAGTCTTGGTTTCAGTGTATTGAGTGCATACCTTTTGCTCTGCTAAAGAAAAATTGGTGTGTGTCTGACACTCTTCTCAATCTCCCAAAGCATTTGTAACGGTAAGTAATGATTCATTTAATTTAGATAGAGACTTGTTTGCTCTATGGAGAAGATTTGGAAGCAGATAGTGAAGTTTCAGTAGTGAAATTGAATGCTTGTACATAGGATGTGTGCTGTGCTTGTAAAAAGTTATTTAAAAAACGATTTTGAGGTAAAAGAATGGCTTTTATATTTTTGAAAAGCAATTAATAGTGTCTGCCTTTGTAAAGAAATATATTTGAACCTTTTAGATTTGGAAGCAGATTGAGATTCTTTCTTGTTGGTTTGTTAGTGAAACAAAAACAATGCTGGCCCTCAGGATGATTTTTTCACTATTTATGAGAATGCAAACAAGGGAAAACCTATTGTTTGTATGGGTATTTTATTTAAACCCTTTTATCAATTTTGAATCATTTTGAAAAACATTTTAAGGTTGAGAAGAAACACTAATTACATACATTTACACTATTTACAACTATCATACATGCGAATCTCATACATCAAACAATAACAGACATATATACAAATGAATCCACAGTTATATACAAGCTTCTTTTACAAGAAAAAACAACAATTTTGCTAGATCAAAGGTGCCTATTCGCCGTTATGGCATAACGGCGAATAGGCACCTTTGATCTAGCAAAGCTAACAGTTATTTGTCAACTTTAACTGATTGAAGAGTTCTAATTTAATTTATTGTTGCCTTTTCCTGTTGTTTGACCCTGGTTGGGCATTCTAATGATTTGAGGTTTCACAAAGATTGACTATTTGTGTGGACAAAATTGTTGTTTTTTCTTGTAAAAGAAGCTTGTATATAACTGTGGATTCATTTGTATATATGTCTTATTGTTTGATGTATGAGATTCGCATGTATGATAGTTGTAAATAGTGTAAATGTATGTAATTAGTGTTTCTTCTCAACCTTAAAATGTTTTTCAAAATGATTCAAAATTGATAAAAGGGTTTAAATAAAATAACCCATACAAACAATAGGTTTTCCCTTGTTTGCATTCTCATAAATAGTGAAAAAATCATCCTGAGGGCCAGCATTGTTTTTGTTTCACTAATATTATATGGTCCAGCTGACCCTCTGTCCCAGGACCAAACTCAGTTTTTTTGCAAATTCTTGTTGGTTTGTGGCATGTTTTTGGGAAATGCTTGTTATCAAGATTTGCAAGATAGAGGATTTGTATTTTGTGAAATAGTGAGGTTTCAGTAGTGAAATTGAATGCTTGTACATAGGACCTGCACTGTGTTTCTAAAATGTTATTCAAAAAATGATTTTAGGGGCAAATCAATGGTATTTACATTTGGGCCTTATTTAAGATTGCCTTGTGCCGCCAGTGCGTCACTTTTAACATGGGAAAAAGTGACCCACTGGTGGCGCAAGGCCTTTATAAATAAGGCCCTGAGTTTCTTTGCTGTTGGTTTGCGTCTTGCTTTTTAATAATGCTTGCTATCAAGATTTGCAAGATAGAGGATTTGTATTTTGCGAAATAGTGAGGTTTCAGTAGTGAAATTGAATGCTTGTACATAGGACCTGCACTGCGTTTCTAAAATGTTATTCAAAAAACGACTTTGGGGGCAAATCAATGTTATGAAATCTGTACTAGAAATTGAGTATTTGGCGGAGAAAGAACCAAATAGTACAGATATTTTGAAGACAAACATGTTGGATACATACTAACCAAATAGAAATACTCACCTTTGAGAACACTTGTTTGTATGAAGTTCTGCAAAACTATAGTTATAAAAGGAACATCACAGAAGATATCAATAATGGAAAATATGCTGTAATTGGAAATGAAGGATGTCTAGTGAAGCAGAAAAAAGGCCATTTGATTAATCATCGAAAATTAAGTTGTGAATCTCCAGACAAAAGAGAATTTTACTATTTAGCTCTTTTGCAACTCTTTAAACCATGGCGTACAGAAAAGGAACAACTTGGAGATTTTCTCTGTTACGAAGATTCTTTTAATGCAACCAAGGATACCATAGAATGTCCTGTTTTTCCAAATTATCGGCAAATGTTGAACAAAGAAATAGAGCAAGAAGCCACAATTGCTGAAGAGATTGCCAGAGACAGTTCTCAAGACAGTCAGAGTTTTACTTCATTGAGTCAGGATCCACTAGGAGGACCAATTATCCAAAATGAAGCTGCCACTGCCATGGATGAGGTGGAAAGAGCTATGGAACCAGCTCAAGAGGATGTAGTTAACTTAGAAGATTTGGTAAAGCAACTAAACGTTGAGCAGAAAAAGATATATGATGAAGTCACAGAACAGATTGAACATGGATTCAGACACGAGAAAAAAGAGTGCTCATGTACATCATTTAAGCCTGTCCGACTGTACGTAAGTGGAGAAGCGGGGACAGGGAAAAGTTTTCTGATTAAAGCAATTGCAACTTATCTGCAGAAAAGGACTGAATCACCGCTGTCTTGTGTTGTAACCGCTCCAACTGGACTGGCAGCACATAACATTAAAGGGATTACTCTACGTCGTTTACTGATACTGCCAGTTGAGCATGATCATAAATTGCATTACAACTAGTTATCTGGAGATGCGTGTTCTGAAGTTTCAAGAGTCCTGAAGAAAATGAAACTTCTTATCATTGATGAAGTAAGCATGGTCTCAAATCTAATGCTTGCTTTTGTGCATTTGAGAATGCAAGAAATTCTTAGAACAGAGTATGATGTGTTATTTGGAGGAAAACACATTATTGTTTTTGGAGATCTATTGCAGTTGACTCCAGTAAAAGGACAACCAGTGTTTAAAATGCTTACACATGAAGATACCAGGAAGTCCCTTGGAAGCATTGGATACGTTAATATATGGTTAAATTTCAAATATGCAGAACTGTTTCAAAATATGAGAAAGGCAAAGGATGAAGATTATAAAAAAATTCTACAAGATATAAGAATCGGAAAAGTAAGCGAGCATGGGAAAGAAGCTTTACAAGCTTTACATGCACGATTAATTTCAAATTTGTATCCAAATGAAAACATTCTTCCAGAGAATATTTTTAAGAAAATTACTGAGAACAAATCTGGAATATGTTTGATGCAAACTCTGCAAGAATGTTCCAACTTCAACAACAAAATGTTAAAGTTAGAAAATGAGGAGATTGTGAAACTAGAAGCAATAGATAAAATTGAGCAAATGGGAGCCACAATTATTTTGTCAGAAAATTTGAAATCAAAATTGGATTCATTAGAGAAGAATATATCTAAAACAGCTGGTTTTGAAAAATGTGTGTTTTAATTGTCGTATTATTTTGAGAAGGAATTTAACTGTTGAAAGAGGTCTGGTAAATGGAGCAATGGGTCATGTTGTTGATTTTATGAATTATAGAAATAGAGATGGAATTGAATTTTTAAAAATTAAATTTGATGGCATTGAGCAAGTGCAACAAATCAGTTGTTGTTCTGCTAGATTTTTGCTTGTAAAAGACTTATATGTTCACCGAAAACAGTTTCCTGTTTGTTTGGCATATGCGGTGACAATTCATAAATCTCAAGGTTTAAGTGTAGATAGTGCTTTGGTGAACACTGGAAGTTCTGTGTTTAAAGAGGGTATGGCATATGTGGCATTATCACGAGTCAGAACTTTATCAGGATTGTATTTGATTAAGTGTGATGACACAAAGATTTGTGCAGATCTGGATTGTGTTAAAGAATACAATAGATTAAGAAGAGAGTATGCTCCACATTTGCCACAATATCCTCTGTTTGAAAAACGTGTGGTAGGCCGAAAAAGAAGAAATGAGAGTAATTTTAGTGAGGTAATAGCAAAAAGACAAAAAGTAGATGAAAATGTAATTGAAAACAGAAAGAAAAAGGATTCTGATGAAATGTTGTTGGATTTCAGTTTGAAAACAGTTCTGGTGTCAACTGCTATGCTAATGTAGTGGTTAATGTTGTTTTTTTCTTCAAACTTTACAAGAACAGATTGTTGAAAATCGGGATCAAAGATTATGCAATTTATTGAATTCTGTGTTTGAGAAATGTAGCAGTGATAAAGCAAAAATAGAAAGTGTAACAGAAATTCAAAATATTTTAGACATGTGTTCTGGTCAAGATAAATTTTCACAGAACATTCAGCAGGATTGTCAGGAATTTTTATTGTATATGCTTGGTGTTTTGGAAGATGAAGGTGTAGATGTAGAAAATCTTTTTAGCCTTTCTTATCAAAGGCAGCATGACTGCGACACTTGTAGTTTATCAAGTACTACTAGAATAGACACTGAAAGATTTATATATTTGACTTTGCCAGACTGCAAATCAGTGTCATTTAATAATCTAGTTAAAGCAGCTGATCATAATATAGTGTGTACCCAATGTAAGTGTCCAATGCTGTCCACATTATTTATACAAACTTATGGTCAGTATGTCATTTTAGTTTTCCAAAGATGTAGACCTGATGGAACTAAATTGACAACTTGTATCAAAAAGTGTGTGGCTTCTCAGCTATCAATTTCTGGAAGAACCTTTACAACTGTAGCTATTATTTATCATGACGGTCCTTCGACAACATCAGGACATTATACATGCTACTTAAAATGTCAAAAAGGTTGGAGTTACTGCAATGATTCTCATTTGACTTATAAACAAAGTTTGCCTTTTGACTTAAAAAATTCTTACCTAGTGTTTTTAGAACCAAAATTTTAGTAAAGGTAATTCGCCTATGAAGACTGGAGCAGTTAATAAAAGTTAGTTACTTAGTTAGTCTAATGTTTAAAATTATTTATCTCACATAGGTACTGTAAGTGGATCTCATAGTAAGTGATATCAGTATTATAGGAAATGTTGAACATGAGTGATCAAAAAAGGGAATATGAATTTTTAAACATTGTGAAAATGTTATATGAGCTTTTCTTTGAAAACTTCGGGTAAACGGTAATTTCAGAGTTTAATTAGAGAAATTTCAAAATATACTCATATATCTGACACTATTTGGCCGTAAGGAAAGTTGAAGGTATGAGCAATAAGTTATAACTTAACACAAGGAGGAAAATGAAAACGTTGAGAATTATTTCAGATGTTCTTAGAGCTTTTTTTATAGAAAGTCGATGAAATGGAACTTTTAGAGAACAGCAGAGTATTTTCCAATGAAAAGGAACTTCACTATCTACTATTTGGCCTCAAGGAAAAGTAAGTGAATCAAAGATTAGTGTACATATATTATTTGTAAGTTTATATGGGTTTTTTAAAACACAATCTTTTAGATTGTGTTTTTTTCCCGCTGTTATATGATGAAGAGTTTGAACTCACTGTTTTTAGTGAAATTCAATATATTCTGAGAACAGCAAAAATAAACTATCGAACATGTTGTATAAGTTATTCTATAGTTTGCATTGTGTAATTTATATTATATTCCCATTGTCTCACACTCTTTTTCCTTTTTCCACCCTTTTTTCAGGTCTCTTTACTCACTTGCACTGCCTTTTTCACTTTGTTTCATCGCTGTTCCTTTACTCCACTTCTTTCACAACCCCTCAATCCAATTTCAACTGTCTGCATTTCCTCTCTCCCTTGCACCACTTTTCAGCTTTCTCACATTCTCTCAGTACCACTGCTTAAGTTCTCTTCCCCTCTCTTTCCTTGTTTTGCTCCTTTACTCTTTTTCCTTTCTTCACTCATTGTACTGCACTTCACTTAGTCATTCCCTTAGTCTTTCTGTGTACTTACTTCCTCACTCCTTTTTCCTCCATCGTTCTATATTAACCTCATTCCCTTCATCCCTTCACTCTGTGACTCCTCTCCAGTCACTCTCAGTCATCTTCCATTCCTCTTTCTTGTAAATGGATCCTCATTTAGACTCCTTTCCCTTTCACTCACGCTCCTTTTACTTAATTCTCTTTCCTGATTTCGTTTTGGTATCTCTCATTCTTTTAGTATCTTACTTACCTTCAGTAATTTGCAATCCTTCTATTTCATTTTCCCTCTTTTTGTCCTTGTACATTACTTTATTTCCGTTTCTGTATTCTTCACTCTTGCTTTATTTCTTAGTACATTTTACCTCTTGACCTGTTTCTTCTATTTTAAAATATATATTTTACTAATTATAACTTTTTTTTCTTTTGTCTTCCACAGATACAAAGTGTAGTTTAAACATGCAATTAAGTTTACATTAATTATATGGTAAGTGTGACTAAAAATTGTAGTTTGTCATCACCCTTGGTTTTCAAATCACTACTTTTCTCTCACCCTACCTCACTCCTGTTTCCTTACTCTGCTTCCCTCACTTATTCTTATCCTCCATGTTTACTTCTCTTTTCCTTACTTTCCTACCACATTCAACTTCTTTCAGTGCCCCTGCTCACCCACACTCCCTCACTTACCTTTTTTTCTGGTTCACTTAGTGCCTTTCTGTCACTCCTTCCTTTTCTCTCTCTGTTCTTTCTTTCTGTCTGTCACTCCCCATGTCCTACCCTTATTCACTTTTATCCACCCTCTTTCACCCCTCTTTACTTACACTCACTGCTCTTTTCTTTCCCTCCGTCACCGCTGTTCTTTTTCTCTGGTTCTGTCACTACCCGTCATTCTCCATCCTTTACTTTCCTTCCTTTTATTTTCATCACCCATTCACATTCTCCCAGAACCTCTGCTTTAGTCTTCTTCCTCTTTCTTCTCTTCTTTTGCTCCCTTATTCATTTTCCTTTTCTCAGTTACTTCCACTTATACCTTTTCTCTGTTTTACTATCTATTACACAGTCCCTCTGTGTTCTTCCCTCTAGCTCTCTTTCTCTTTACACCACTGTCTCTGTCCCCTCTGCTCATGCTCACTCATTCATTATTTTTATTTTTTTATTTTTTTTTGGTGTGCTCCCGGGACGCACCCCGGTACACGCACCGGGGCGCGCCGATTTACTGCGCTCACCGGTACGCGCACCGGGAGCGCTCCAGGGTGAAACATTAAAAAAAAGGAATATACCTAAAAAAAAAAAAGTATTATATTAATATACAATATAGGATTTATTTTTAGAAAAAAATACCTTTCTTAGCTATAGATATTTGCTAATAAATAACCTTAGAAATTCAATAAAAAACACATAGGTATGAGGCCCTATATAAAGTTAGGAATTAGCATTTAATAAACCTATGAAATTCACTGAAAAAACCATAGGTTTCACACCAGTAATAATTAGGAATTAGCATTTAAAAAACCTATTAAATTCACTGAAAAAACCATAGGTTTCACACCAGCTATAGTTAGCTAGATATTTTACTGACATAAAACCATTGAATGCCCCCTGTTATAGTTAGTTGGACTCACTATAACTTGCGCTCCTGCAATGCACTGCTGATGACGTCACATATTACATCATTCATGACATGGTCAGTGACCAACTCATGACATCACTGATGACACCATCCTTGTGACAGAGTGACAGACCTCCTTTTAGTGTAATGTAACCCTTGAAACACATATTCAAAAATAGAAACTAAAATGTTCAAAAAAATAGAGATACCCATACCAGTTACAACAACCAATTCAGTAATACCACCATCTATATACACATCCACTCATTCAACAACAGTTCTATATAGTCACTCATACATATATTCACTCATCATATGTAGTGAAACACCTATACATCCTGTTACACACCGACAGTCATCCAAAAGTTACTCACACACACACTCACACTTGCAAATAAACTATTGAACATCCATTTATTTGCATATACAGCTAAACACACACTACCTCCTTACTTCTAAGGAAACTTACACATACTTACTCTCTTAAACAATCACTTATGGAAACACATACTTATTTAAACAGGAACTCCTACAATCTCTCACTCTCACATTTACTCACTTATATACATCAATACTCACATATACTAGATTATAACATATGTAGTTACTGATAAAGACACTAGTGAGATAGTCATTCACTCACTAACACACACATATACACACTCATCCACCCATACAGTCCTGCACACATGCTGTCTTCAAAACACAAACAGTGAGTCAGTCATTGCTGCATCTATGTGCTAAGTAATACCCCCACCAAACCATACAGACACTCATACTGATGCTAAAAAAAATCTAATAACTCATATACACACACATGTAGCTACTCACCAACCCATGCAGCCACTTATACACAAAGTGAAACACTGATACAAACATTTAAATATTTAAACATTACTCGCTAATATATGTATTCACTAAGATACACTTAATAAGCCAGTTAACCAATCAATTTTTTTTAAAACATCCATTTAGACACTTATTTAAACATTTATTCTTCCATCGACCTTTACAAATACATATATAAAACATATTTATTTTTCAGAAAGACACACATTCACTGGATGGTGTCATCAGTGATGTCATGAGTGATGTCACTGACCATGTCATGAGTGATGTAATATGTGACGTCATCAGCAGTGCATTGCAGGCGCGCAAGTTATAGTGAGTCCAACTAACTATGACGTGGGAATTTCAATGGTTTTATGTCAGCAAAATTTCTAGCTAACTATAACTGGTGTGAAACCTATGGTTTTCTCAGTGAATATATATATATATATATATATATATATATATATATATATATATATATATATATATATATATATATATATATATATATATATATTTATATATATTTCCTACTGGCGGTCGCCAGTTGGTAGTTATAGTTAGGATTTTTTTCAATGCTAAATCTCAAATTTCTATTGTGAATAACTTTGGCCCCGGTTGACGAATCTGCCTGAAAATTTCCTCAAATTTGCCTTGCGGAGCTCCGGTCTTTCCCTAAAAGTTTCGGGGAGATTCGTCAAGCGGGGGCCGAGATAAAACGGTGGTCCCAAAACGTGTTTTCCGAATGTTAATTTCCATAGGGCGGTCGACCTTACTTTTAGCCCGAAAGGCTGCATGGATTTCCACCACACTTGGCAAAATTGTAGGGACTGGTAGCCCGATGTGCCTTTGCTATGTATCAAGATATGTGCTCCAGTGGTTTTTATGAAAATTAACTTTGAAAAAATATATATTGGGCTACATTGGGCTATATATATGTTAGAGCCCAAATGTAGCCCAATGTAGCCCAATGTAGCCCAATGTAGCCCAAAGATGGCCACCAGAGACAAAAAACAAATGTAGCCCAAATATCAGCCAGATGTAGCCCAACTATAGCCCAATGACAGAATGTCCCAGAGTGTTCTAAAGAACAACTAGAGCGCTAACAGTCTTACTTATGACAAAAGTATGGCATACCTGAAGTCATCTTGATTGGAATAAAGTGTTAACACTTAAAATATTTAATTTGCAAAGGAACAAAATGAGGGGGTTCATTTTGCCATAGAAATTATGATTAATGCTGAAGATAGAAAAATTAGGGCACATTTTGAGTGACTTCTCAAATCCTCTTATATTTCAATAAAAAAATTCTGATATGCAGTCTCCCAAGATGACCACCAGAGACAAAAGAGCCCAAATGTAGCCCAAATATCAGCCAGATGTAGCCCAACTATAGCCCAATGACAGAATGTCCCAGAGTGTTCTAAAGAACAACTAGAACGCTAACAGTCTTACTTATGACAAAAGTATGGCACACGATGAAGTCATCTTGATTGGCATAAAGTGGTAACACTTAATACATTTAATTTGAAAAGGAACAAAATGAGGAGTTTCATTTTTGCCATAGAAATTTTATATATATATATGTATATATATATATATATATATATATTCACTGAAAAAACCATATGTTTCACACCAGTTATAGTTAGGAATTAGCATTTAAAAAACCTATTAAATTCACTGAAAAAACCATAGGTTTCACACCAGTTATAGTTAGGTGGAAATTTTACTCGCATAAAACCATTGAAATTCCCACGTTATAGTTAGTTGGACTCACTATAACTTGCGCATGCAATGCACTGCTGATGACGTCACATATTACATCACTCATGACATGGTCAGTGACATCACTCATGACATCACTGATGACATCTCAAATGACATCACTAATGACATCTTCCAGTGAATGTGTATCTTTCTGAAAAATAAATATTTTTTATATATGTATATCTAAAGGTTGATGGAAGAATAAATGGGTAAATAAATGTCTAAATGGATGTTTTTTTGTGTAAAATTGATTGGTTAACTGACTTATTAAATGTATCTTAGTGAATACATATATTAGCGAGTAATGTTTAAATATTTAAATATCTGTATCTGTGTCTCACTTTGTGTATAAGTGGCTGCATGGGTTGGTGAGTAGCTACATGAGTGTGTATATGGGTTATTAGTTGTTTTTTTGAGTATCAGTATCAGTGTCTGTATGGTTCGGTGGGGGATATTACTTAGAGCACAGATGCATGAATGAGTGACTCACTATTTGTATGTATTTTGAAGACAGCATGTGTGCAAGATTGTATGGGTGGATGATTGTGTGTATGGGTGGGTTAGTGAATATGTGTTTTTATAATTGATTGTTTAAGAGAGTAAATATGTTTCCGTTTCTGTAGAAGTATGTGTAGTGGTGTGTATATAGCAGTATAATCAAGTAAATTGTTTTTTGATAGTTTATTTGCATGGGTGAATTTGTGTGTGAGTAACTATATGGATGACTATTAGTGTGTAACAGGATGTATAGGTGTATGAGTACATATGATGAGTAAGTACATGCATGAGTGACTATATAGAACTGTTGGTGAATGAGTGGATGTGTATGTAGATGTTGGAATTACCTAACAAGTTGTTGTAATTGGTATTGGTTTCTCCTTTTTTAAGAAAATGTTAGTTTCTATTTTTGAATGTGTGTGTCAAAGGTTATTTTATGCTGATAGGAGGTCTGCCACTTTGTCACAAGGATGTTGTCTTCAGTGATATCATTTGAGATGTCATCAGTGATGTCATGAGTGATGTCACTGACCATGTCATGAGTGATGTAATATGTGGATGTCATCAGCAGTGCATTGCACGTGCAAGTTATGGTGAGTCCAACTAACTATAACGTGGGAATTTCAATGGTTTTATGCGAGTAAAATTTCCACCTAACTATAACTGGTGTGAAACCTATGGTATATATATATATATATATATCAAACACAATGTTCCGGTTAGAGCCAGTACCCGCTCACGAGTGGGTCGTTGTTAGGGTCCCGGAAGCCCAATATCTACATCCAAAGATTCTCCCATCAGAAGAAATGTACAACGACACGCCAGGAGTTGCTGTGCTTCAAGAATTTAATCGGCAGCAAAAAACAAACAACGCGTTTCACCTCACGGCTTGTTCACGTTTGTTGTGAACTCAAAACAATAGTCCTTTTACATTCTCAATGAATAATCATAGAAGAAGGGCTTCCTGTGCACACCCCCAAGTAAAATAAGTGCAGCGGACATGTTGGAAAAGAAATATAAACATTGCGTATAAGTCCATTGTTAGAAGTTAATAAATAAAATCATACTGTGGCAATAGTTTACAACCATCTATAGTACTCCAATGTTATGACAGTCAAAATAACATATAGGATATACTTATTTCATGGTCAATATCATTAGTTAGTCTAGTAGTGTTCTCGAGAAAACCAAACGCGATGATATCGATGCCAACTTGGCTATGTTTAGTTCTTATAGCCTAACAATTTATATATATTATATTCATATTAGCCATCATCCTGCTATCCTGCCCAAGTGGGCGTTAATTTGATATATAGTGAGAGACTAGTTGGTTACATCAAGAAGAACAGTGCAAATAATTGCTGAAGAAAGGTATTGACTCTTCCTTCCTTTGATATTAAGCCCAAGTGGGCATAAGAGCATTGTCGAGATCCAATACATAATTGCATGATAGCACACAGTTAGAATTTTATGATTGCAACAACATGTGATCTAGTCCCAAAAGTCCCAAAATGTTTGCAGGGTAGACTCTTATCATCAAAAAGTTCTTGGCATCATTTGTTATATGGTTGGTTATAGTCTCAATCTCTCTTACTCATGCCATGGTTGATAAGTTCTTCCCGTGCCACTTAAATTTTAATGGACTCTCTTGTTTAGTACTGTTCCACTGTCCCAAAATGCAAAATCAATTTCTGTGAATTAAAACATAAGTATACAGTTTAAAAAGACGACTATCAGCAAAACAGCTACTCAATTTTAGAATCATTCTACAAACACTTGTTATTCAAGCTTAATTATTCTTTTATCATTTTTCATTTTTCATTTTTCAAGATGGACAGAAAGTTCTTCATGATTATTCAAACCCTGAGGGAACATGCATTCAAAATCAATAATGAATCTGGATTCCATTTTGCGGAGGCATGTTGTTCTATCCCCCCCCACGTATCCCCAGATCCACCTTGTCCAATACTACCATTCTTAGCAAGTTTTCATTTTGAAAATGTGTTTGAAAAAATGTCTGGCCACAGGATATTGTGCATTGTGGTTCTTAATCGCTCTGAGGTGTTGTAACACTCTTTCCTTTGTTTTTAAAGTAGTGCTTCCTATATACCACGTATTGCAAGGGCAAATAAGTAAGTATACACAATACATGGTGTTGCATGTTACAGTTTTCTGTATAGTAAAAACTTTGCCCGTACTGGGTACAATTACCTCTTTACAGTTAATACTATTACGACATGCCTTGCATGACCTACAGCACCTGAAGCCAGGTGTATCTTTAGGTTCGGTAGTGCTGGTCACAGAATTCGGACTAAGCTCGTCTCTCAGGGATTTGCTTTTTCTGAAGGTGATTTGTGGGTTGTGGTTCAAATGAGGTTTCAGGTGTTGATCAGTTAACAGCACATGCCAGTACTTGTTAAGGATCCTTTTTACTTCAGTTGCCTGGCCTGAAAAAGTTGTGATGAATCTGATGTTGGATTCTGTGTTACTATCTCTGTTAATGTCCAGAAGATCCTTCCTGTCTTTGGTGTTTGTTCTTGCAACAGCCCCTTGTATGGTTTTGTTATTGTATCCACGTTCTTTGAAACGTTTGATCATTATCTCTTTTTCTGATTCAAACGCTTCTATAGTACTACAGTTGCGTTTGGCACGTAGCAGTTCCTCATAGGGGATACTGTCTATGAGATTTCTTGGGTGTGCACTTCTTGCATTAAGCAGGCTGTTGCCAGCTGTAGCCTTTCTGTAGAGACTAGTAGCCATTATAGTCCCTTGTATCTCAACAGTAACATCTAGGAACTCAATCTTAGATCTGTGTATGTGTTCAGTGAATCTAAGATTCATTGTGTTGTTATTTAGCTGGCACACAAATCTATTTACCGATTCCTCAGTGCCATCCCAGATCAAAAAGATGTCGTCGATATACCTAAGCCACAGGACAACCTGGTTGTTAAATTCGGCGACCTCGTTGGACACCTGCTCCTCCCACCAACCCATGAAAAGGTTGGCATAACTGGGGGCGAAGCAGGTGCCCATCGCCGTGCCCTGTGACTGTCGGTATATCGACTCATCAAATATGAAGAAATTGTGATGTAAACAGAAATCAATCAACTCTAGCAACATTCCAGAATGTTCCAGAAATGAAATGGATCTAGATTTCAAAAAGTGTCTCACTGCTTGTAGTCCCAGGCTGTGCTTAATACACTTATAGAGGCTACTAACGTCTAAGGTAACCAAGATGTAGGTCGGCTCCCAGACAATACCCTCTATGCTCTTCAGAAAGTGTGTTGTATCTTTCAGATATGTGGGCAGGGCTACTACAAAAGGTCTAAGGTAGTAGTCAATGTATTGAGAAGTTTTTTCAAGTAGCGAACCCCGAGAGGACACTATAGGTCTCCCTGGTGGGTCCGTGGCGTTTTTATGCACTTTAGGGAAAAGGTATAAAATAGGGATTTTTGGGTGATCACATTTGAGGAACAAATATTCCTCCCATGTAAGCAGATGATGGCTAATATGAATATAATATATATAAATTGTTAGGCTATAAGAACTGAACATAGCCAAGTTGGCATTGATATCATCGCGTTTGGTTTTCTCGAGAACACTACTAGACCAACTAATGATATTGACCATGAAATAAGTATATCCTATATGGTATTTTGACAGTCATAACATTGGAGTACTATAGATGGTTGTAAACTATTGCCACAGTATGATTTTAATTATTAACTTCCAACAATGGAATTATACGTAATGTTTATATTTCTTTTCCAACATGTCCGCTGCACTTATTTCACTTGGGGGTGTGCACAGGAAGTCCTTCTTCTATGATTATTCATTGAGAATGTAAAAGGACTATTGTTTTGAGTTCACAACAAACGTGAACAAGCCGTGAGGTGAAACGCGTTGTTTGTTTTTTGCTGCCAATTAAATTCTTGAAGCACAGCAACTCCTGGCGTGTCGTACGTTTCTTCTGGTGGGAGAATCTTTGGATGTATATATATATATATATATATATATATATATATATATATATATATATATATATATATATATATATATATATATATATATATATATATATATATATATATATATATATATATATATATATATATATATATATATATATATTACCTACTGGCGGTCGCCAGTAGGTATATATAGTTAGGATTTTTTCTCTATGGGATTTTTGAAAATTCTATGTCTAATAACTTTGGCGTTTGTGGACGGAATCGGCTGAAATGTTCAGGAAAATGGAACATTTTGTTTCTGAGCAGCCCCTGACAATTTGGGGGGGTTTCATCAAGGGGGGGCCGAGAAAAAAGGGGGGTCCCAAAACACGTTTTTCCCATGTTAATTTCCATAGGGCGGTTGGCCTCACTTTTAGCTCGAACGGCTGAATGGATTTGCACGAAACTTGACAAAATTGTAGGGACTGTTAGCCCGATGTGCCTTTGCTAGGTCTCAATATATGTGCTCCAGTGGATTTTGAGTAATTTAGGTTCAAAAAAAGATATATATCTGGGCGGAGCCTAACCACACATTTGATCTGATTGGCTGTCAGCACTTCATCCAAGAAGTGTTGGCAGCCATCTTGGGACCAATATACATGATAGCACCTCATTAAAAAGCATTGAAGTTAATAGAGGGTTTCAGGACTTTAGTTACATTATAAATCATTTGTTGATGGTACCATACTCGTTTTAGGAATTGTAGTGGGTTCTAAGGTGATTTTACCATGTGAAAAAACCTTCTGCTGTGATATCATGAATATTGTTTGAAAGAAAACTAATATCTCATGATTTTCCCACAGTGGTTTGTAAGGGGATCTATAAGCTAAACTGAAAGCATATTTTCTGTAAATTCACATTATCTTTCTCAGTCATGTGAAAATGAAGTCTGACATTGTCAGTAAAACATGTACATCCAACAAGGACAGAGACTGTCAGTTGATTCCTTTGTGTTCTACTGCAGCCTCCTAGAGTGTTCTAAAGAACAACTAGAGCGCTAACAGTCCTACTTATTACAAAGGTATGGCACACCTGAAGCCATCTTGATTGGAATAAAGTGGTAACTCTTAAAACATTTAATTTAAAAAGAAACAACATGAGGGGGTATATTTTGCCATAGAAAGTATGATTAGTGCTGCAGAATGAAATATTAGGGCACATTTTGAGTGACTTCTCAAATCCTTTTCTATTTCATTAAAACATTCTGACATGCAGTCTCCCAAAATGGCCACCAGAGACAAAAGAGCCCAAATGTAGCCCAAATATCACCCAGATGTAGCCCAAGTATAGCCCAATGACAGAATGTCCCAGAGTGTTCTAAAGAACAACTAGAGCGCTAACAGTCCTACTTATTACAAAGGTATGGCACACCTGAAGCCATCTTGATTGGAATAAAGTGGTAACTCTTAAAACATTTAATTTTAAAAAGGAACAACATGAGGGGGTATATTATGCAATAGAAGGTATTATTAGTGCTGCAGAAAGAAAAATTAGGGCACATTTTGAGTGACTTTTCAAATCCTTTTCTATTTCATTAAAACATTCTGACATGCAGTCTCCCAAGATGGCCACCAGAGACAAAAGAGCTTAAATGTAGCCCAAATATCACCCAGATGTACCCCAAGTATAGCCCAATTACAGAATGTCCCAGAGTGTTCTAAAGAACAACTAGAGCGCTAACAGTCTTACTTATGACAAAAGTATGGCACACCAGAAGCCATCTTGATTGGAATGAAGTGGTAAGTCTGAAAACACTCAATTTAAAAAGGAACAACATGAGGGGGTTAATTTTGCCATAGAAAGTATGATTAGTGCTTCAGAAAGAAAATTAGGGATCATTTTGAGTGACTTCTCAAATCCTCTTCTATTTCATTAAATAAATTCTGACATGCAGACTGAAACATGCACTTTGAATACCAGCAGCAGACGTCCCTGGTGAGCAGTAGCTTTACTACAGTGATCTAATGTGCAACTAGAGTGCTAACATTCAGAATTTATGGCAAATGTGTGACACATCTGAATGCCTTCTTGATGGAACCAAAGTAAACAAGCATTGAAAATGCAATAGATCTCGCCCTCGTTTAAGTTAAAGCCATTCTGTTTGTAATGAGGTGGCTTTTTAGCTTTGCTTTTATTAGTGTTTTTTCAACTTTCATGTAAATAACATGCATCTGTATGTATATAAGTATATGTATGCATGCATTTATGTTTGTATTTATATAGATATACAGATGATATATGTTTATATATGTATGTATATATATATATTCCCTGAAAAAACCATAGGCTATAGACCATATATAGTTAGGAATTAGCATTTACAAAACCTTGAAAATTCACTGAAAAAACCATAGGTTATTGACCATATATAGTTAGGAATTAGCATTTACAAACCTTGAAAATTCACTGAAAAAACCATAGGTTATAGACCATATATAGTTAGGAATTCGCATTTACAAAACCTTATTTTACTCACACAAAACCATTGAAATTCCATATATAGTTAGTTGCACTAACTATATATCGCGCACCCGCAATCCACTGCTGATGATGTCACATATTACATCATTCATGACATGGTCAGTGACATCACTGATGACATCACTGATGACATCACAGATGACAACATCCAGTGACTGTATGTTTCTGTAAAGTTAAAATATGTCTTACATATTGAAGAATGAGTGAATGTATAAGTGTCTGGATGAAGGATTTAGTAGGTGCATGACTGACTGTATGAGTGAGTGATTAAATGTGTCTCACTGAGTGCATGGGTTAGTGACTAAACTGTCTTAATTTGTGCATCATTATGTCTGTTGTTCTGTAAACTGTTGCATGTGTTGATA
Organism: Lissotriton vulgaris; assembly: GCF_964263255.1. NCBI lineage: Eukaryota > Metazoa > Chordata > Amphibia > Caudata > Salamandridae > Lissotriton > Lissotriton vulgaris. Next base: position 782,007,491 of record NC_141694.1, on the reverse strand, counting down.
AGTAGCTATATGAGTAACTATATGGGTTATTGATTGGTTGCCCAAGTATTTGTATGGGAGACTGAGTGTGTGTGTGGGTGGCTGGGAGGTGTATGACTCTGTGCATAGATGTGTGAGCAGTTGATTCACTAGATGTATGGTTTCAAAAGTGCATGTGGAAACAGCTGTATGGGCGGTTGACTGTGTGCATGAGTGTATTGGTGAGTGAATGGATATCTCAGTGCTACATGTCAAAGTAAGTACATATGTAAAACACAGTACATGTGAGAGTTGACATATATAAATAACTGTGCATAAGAGCCAGTGAATGTGTGAGTGGCTGTATGGATCATTGTGAACTTGTATCAGGGATTGTATAAGAGAGTAAATATGTGTTAGTATATGTTTGAATAAGTAAAGTTTGTATAACTGTATAGTTGAGGAAATGGAGGTGTGATTGATTCTTTGCATGACTAGGTGTGTGAGTAACTCCATGGATGAGTGACAGTCTGTGAGTGTCTGTTTACACTGATTGTATCTAAGGTTATATTAGAGTCTGAAGAGGTTCATCGTATTATCACATGAATGATATCATCAGTGATGTGATCAGTAATGTCAAATGAGATGTCATCAGTGATGTCATCAGTGATGTCATTTGAGATGTCATCAGTGATGTCATTTGAGATGTCATCAGTGATGTCATTTGAGATGTCATCAGTGATGTCATCAGTGATGTCACTGACCATGTCATGAATGATGTAATATGTGACATCATCAGCAGTGGATTGCGGGTGCGCGATATATAGTTAGTGCAACTAACTATATATGGAATTTCAATGGTTTTGTGTGAGTAAAATAAGGTTTTGTAAATGCGAATTCCTAACTATATATGGTCTATAACCTATGGTTTTTTCAGTGAATTTTCAAGGTTTGTAAATGCTAATTCCTAACTATATATGGTCTATAACCTATGGTTTTTTCAGTGAATATATATATATATATATATATATATATATATATATATATATATATATATATATATATGTATGTATATACATATATACATATATATATATTTTACCTACTGGCAGTCACCAGTAGGTAGATAAAGTTAGGACCATGTTTCCTTAGGAAAAGCGGTTTTTGACTTGCATTGCTGTGGAAAGAGCAGAACACCATCACTTCCATTAAAGTAAGCCAATGGTTAAAGTGGACTTATTCATTGCTCCATGCTGTATGCAGGAGTGAGTAGAAGAAAAATGTGAATGACACAACAATAGATACATTTTGGCAGATGGCTTAGTGAAAGCCACAATAAGTAAGAATATACATATGATTTTAGTAAAATCAAAAGGTCTTGGATAACATCAGACCTAGAAAGCATTTTTCCATGAAAGACAAACTAATTGAATATAAAACATAATAAAAGGTTGACGCCCCGCCACCATGTATGAAAGAGCTGTCTTACAAACTATTAGCTAATTGACAGGGATCACAGTGATAGCAGTTTTTGTCAATGAATAGAGTTGTCTGTAATGCAATCGTGCAACTCTAAACACAGACTATCAATACTCTGTCAGGGCAACAGATTATTTTCCTGAAGACCCTTCATCACTTTGACAGAGTAAATATCACATTAAGTTCTCTAAATCTGGTCAAGTATTATTGCACTTCAATGAAAATTCTTATGTACATCTAGAAATCCCAATTCTATTTTCTCTTCTTCATCCACTACTTCATACCTACAAAATTCTACTCCAAACAATTGCTACAGTTTAACAACCTAACAAAATAATTAAAATACGTACTCTCTTTGAACGTCTGATGAAACAATTATGCTAAAGAATGTATTTCTCAATCAATGTTACCCTAGTTGATTTGTGAAAACACAGCCGTGGAATAAAACTAGACAGCACGTAAAATTTCTTCACATACAGTTTCAAATTGGCTTCCACTAGGTGTTTAATTAGCACTACGGTTCTCTGAAATTTCCGCTGCTCCTAGAATTGCTTTTGGGCTTCTATGTCACCCAAGTCTCACCTCATTTGCTACCTCAAGTGCTTAATTTGAGCAGATGATGGCACTGTATTGTTGACACCAGCAGTTATGACATGGTGGCAATGTTTGTCTTATTATTTGGAGAGCACCACTGAAATAATTCAAAGCACTTTAATAATGACTAATATCTGCCACCCAAAGCTATCTGAACAGTTTGGGTAGCAGGTATTAGTTTTTTTTAATTTTGTTAAAAGTCTGAATTGTGTCATTTGTAGAAGTGTGATGGTAAGTAGTTGATCTGGTACCGTCATAGGCAACGCTGTTGCACCACGCACCACGATTCACCCCACTGTGACAGCGAGACAGCCTGCGGCGCCTCCCTCTTTTCTTGGGGCATGTCGTGGTGCAGCGCGGCAGCTCACTGTTGCCGTTTGGTGTCGCTGGTGCTACGGCGTCTGCCTCTTTCTGTGTTGGGCACGCTGCATACCTATGCTACGGCCGGTTATCTGACAATTTGCATGACAGGAATGCCGCAGCTCCGATTTTGGAACTGCAGCTTTCGATATTCACTTGTTGGGGCACTATATTCTTACCTTTCTTTCACTGGATGTATATTTCTTTCTTCATTTCTTCTTGGGGCCACATTTGCATTCCCATGATTGATATTCTTCATCCCAGAAGGCCTTGGGAAGCATGGCTCTACCAATTCAAGATGGCGACTTTCCTGTTCTGTCCACTATCCATTTCCTTATCCAAGATAGGGGTTACTTCCTGTTTTGTCACTTGCTGTTCCTGTTTGGTCACTCCCCATTCATGGGTTTTTAAAGTGCTGAACCCTATATTTCCTTGCGTTGGAACACTCTTTGCCCCTGCTGGTGTATCCTCGCTCCTGTAGGTATCCTGTGATCCTGCCTGGTGTATCTGTGATTCCCACTGGTGTACCTTGTTCCTGATTATAGTCTTCTAATCCGGTTTGGATTCCTTGCCTTCTATTTCCTGAAATCCCCACTTCCATCAGAAGTTTTTCTCTATGGGTTTTTTTCCTCTTGGAACTCCTTTTGGAGGGCATGGTCAGCTTTGGCCTTTTTCCTTGTCAACAGTACCGCGGCAACCAGAAGGGGTCGCCCTTACCATGGACAGACCAGAACCCTCAAGAACCACATCTCTCCAACATGCCAGAACTGGTAAGAACACTACAAGTCGTGACAAATGGTGGCAGGGGCAATGGATGGTGCAAGCTACAGTGAGTTTTTGACATGGCCTGGGCATATATTCTTTAACAAATTAGGTACTGGCTGCCTGTCCACAAAAGTATAATCTTCAAATGTTTATCCACCTGTCAACAGGACATCCCTTTTACAGGTTAATTTTCAAAGAAAGCTCCCTCTCTTGTCCTCTGGTCCAGCTGTGGGCGTTTTTTTAATTGTGAATATTGGTCTTGTATGCTATGGAAGAGCATCACCCATGATACCCAATCATGCCCCCAAGATCTGGAATATTCTTCCCCAGGCACCAAGATTCTGGATTTTTTCTCAGTCTTCCAAACACTGTTTGTAAGCTTGCCCTGATACTGCTAGTCTGAAGTGCTAGAACACCCCCAGGAGTAGTGGTCATGATTTACAAGACCTTATTGACTCATTCATTCATTCATGCTGTTAGACCCGGCATCCTTGGTGTTGTTTCTCCTGCGTGTTAGACCTGGCATCCTTGGTGTAGTTTCCCCTAACTTTTTTTGCTTTCTGCCTTCCTGGTTTGCTGACTTCATTTTCATTTTTTTTTAGGATTCCCGGTACTTTACCACTGCTAACCAGTGCTAAAGCACAGGGGCTCTTTCCCTAAAACAAGGTAACATTGGCCAATTCACAATTGGCATATTTAATTTAATAAGTCCCTAGTAAAGTGCACTGCATATGCCCAGGGCCTGTAAATTAAATGCTACTAGTGGGCCTGCAGCACTAAGAATGCCACCCACAGCCTGGCAAGTTAATCCTCTTGTGAGGCCCAAACCTTCCTTGTTAGTCATATACCTCCCTCCAAAATAATATCTTAGCCACAATTATATCAGTGTGTTTGTGTTGTCAACAGGACATCCCTTTTACAGGTTCATTTTCATAGAAAGCCCCCTCTCTTGTCCTCTGGTCCAGCTGTGGGCGTTTTTTTAATTGTGAATATTGGTCTGGTATGCTAGGAAAGAGCATCACCCATAATACCCTATCATGCCCCCAAGATCTGGAATATTCTTCCTCAGGCACCAAGATTCTGGATTTTTTCTCAGCCTTCCAAACACTGTTTGCAAGCTTGCCCTGATACTGCTAGTCTGAAGTGCTAGAACACCCCCAGGAGTAGTGGTCCTGATTTACAAGACCTTATTGACTCATTCATTTATTCATGCTGTTAGACCTGGCATCCTTGGTGTTGTTTCTCCTGCGTGTTAGACCTGGCATCCTTGGTGTAGTTTTCCCTAACTTTTTTTGCTTTCTGCCTTCCTGGTTTGCTGACTTCATTTTTTTTTAGGATTCCGGGTACTTTACCACTGCTAACCAGTGCTAAAGCACAGGGGCTCTTTCCCTATAACAAGGTAACATTGGCCAATTCACAATTGGCATATTTAATGTAATAAGTCCCTAGTAAAGTGTACTACAAATGCCCAGGGCCTGTAAATTAAATGCTACTAGTGGGCCGCAGGACTTAGAATGCCACCCACACCCTGGCAAGTGAATCCTCTTGTGAGGCCCAAACCTTCCTTTTTACTCATATACCTCACTCCAAAATAATATCTTAGCCAAAATTATATCAGTGTGTTTGTGTTGAGAGCATGTTCAACAGAAGATGTTTATCCAAAGGAAATGTTCATCTTAATGTGCCATGAAAACGTATATCACATAGAGTGCGCTGAGTATAAATGTACATCTTTTTGTTGAAAAAAAAAATTCTACCACAGTATGACAGCCATAAATCTTCTCCCATCTATCTTCTATGCAAACCAGGAGATATGCTTGGCAGCAATGATATTGATAGTCCGGCGACTACCTTTGTATGACCTAACAAATGTATTGCAGCTGAAGTTGGACATGACTCCTCCCTGAAGTGAGCAGGATTGTGCACTGCATTTGGCAGTCACTGAAGTATCAAGGCACAGACGCCCAGATTTTCTAGGCATTTGCATCGCCATTGTGCACGAATGGTGAAGCTGGGTAACCCAAAGGCTTATTTTGGATGTAGAATGCCATGCAGATGTTTTTTTGTGTGGCTTGTGTTGCTTTGTAAAGAAATGTAAAGCAAAGCAGCAGCTTGGACTCCTTTGTGTAACATTTCTTAGTGGTAGGCATTCTAGGACTGGAGCATGGGTGTTCCTGTGCATCCATCCATGCTTTTGACGTAAGTCCAGATTTACTAAAGTTGGTAAAGATGGAATTGTGGGAAATCAGTACGCCTACCATGGACAGGTATAACAAGGATAAATATTTTTATTTCTACTGGTTATTTCCTCTTTGTTTGCACACTGTATTCCGACTGCATTCCGCATCACACAAAGAAAGAAGAATATGCCTCTTTGGATTGCTTTTGTACAGCAAGTTATCCCTTTTTGCACAAAAACAATCCTGGCCGTAAGGCAGGTAGTTGGTGCTAGGCTGTCTCAACTGCACCAGCTCAGGGAGAGAGCGAAATAGTGCCATATCTAAATAAATAGGGTGCTTTTTAACTCTCGCCCGTGCACACAACGCAGTGCAGCACAACAACTTTGCTTGCCACTCTGTATTGTGTGAACTTTTGATTGCCCCAGAGTGTCCTGCAGTCTCCTTTCCATAGGAGGGGGGCTGGGGGGGTCTCCCCCCAAAAAAACAAACAAACAAAGGAGCGGATTACTCAAATTAAAAAAAACACACTTCAGTACCACCGAAATAAAAGGAAAGTGTCTCCCCCAAAGACGTGCCGTGTACGTCAAAAAAACAGTCCTTTTTTAGTTTTGACGCTTGTTTCGATGGTGGATGGAAGTACGGGCTGCTGGTGAAAGACAGGAAGGTGTCAGGTAAGAAAATAATCTTTATCATTTGTGCTTAAAGGACGTTAAAATGCGTGGAATAATCCTTCGTTGCAAATTCCAGGGGGTAAAGCCACTTGCGAACTAAAATTCGCGTGGTAATGCCATGCGTGGAACTTGTAATCGTGGTAAAATCATATATTCTCCTGACACATTTAGGTGATTCTCTCTAGCCCGTTTCAGAGAGTACCAGCTATTCCTTCATCTTCTGCTGAGAATGTCATAACGAAAAGGGACATAAGATACTTAGAGTTCAAGTCATTAGGTGTTTCTTGATCTAAGGCAGGTCCTCTCTATTTAGCAAGTGATGTTTCTCTCTCCTTTATTTTCATGCGCCAAGCCACTATTAGAGAAAACAAAGTGATTTTCTAAAAACTCTTCAAGTCAAAAGGCACTTTATTCGCCCACTGAAAGCCATAAAAGCAAACAATTAACGAGAAGACATTTGAGAAGAGATACAATGGTTAAAAAAATCCCACAAATACAATTAAAAATCCAAATCACGCTGGTAGCTTAGCTAAAACTGCCAGTAAAGACAGAAGACTCATTATTAAAAACCTGCAGTAAATGCTATTATAGACATAAAATGCAACAGGAAAATTGCAAATATGATAAAACATTGACTCAGTAGATAGACTAGGCAGTTAACATAGCGAACATAGGATGGAGTATATAAATCCCAAAACACAGTTAACAGATACAACAGAAATCAACCTCTTCCTATGTCATGAAGCCCCTGTTAAAAAGCTCTCAAACCCAGAACAGACCATAAGAGAAGAAAGCATTTGAAGGTACAGTAATGCAGGCCTTACTTGAGCAAATTGACAATTTCTGAGCAGCTGGAGTATTAACTTTTTACACAGGGAGTCATAAAAATCACAAAAGAAGACATGTAAAGTATCCTGCTCAGAACAAATTGTCACAAGAACAGGGCTTGAGTACCCCGGGTTTAGTAAAGCTTTTGGAATGGCTAGAGGTCAGGGTACCAGATTCAGTCGGAATCTAGTTAACAGAAAGCAATGGAATACGTTGGTGACAACCAACAAGTACGGCTGTACCAGTGGTCTTAAGCTCAGTGTAACGAACCATCTCACAGTGGGCTTGACTAGCTTTTTGCCTTCCCTGAGCCCCTCCCATTTAACCAGAAACTGTTGTTTAATGTCTCTAATGTCTACCGGTCCTAGGCGCCTAAGATGAACATGCAGGTCGGGGCAACCTCACAATTTCATTTGCTCTATGATATACTTTAACCAGGGGGTACTTAGGGTCCCCTCATGTGCAATACGATCCGTAATGACAAGTTGATTTAGGGTGGGTGTGGGACTAGTCCATATTCCCAGCCAGTGCAACAGCAGGTCAACAGCAATCAAGTCTGAAATATACCCCATGCAAAGCTTCTCATGTAGGATATACACCGGAATAGTGGGGGGAATGGCGAGGAGTTTGCGCCTAAATTTATTTTCTGCCTCATGGATTTCCCTCACGTCTTTATATCCCCAAATGTCACACCCATTTTGTGGCCATTGGAATGTGTTTGAGCCCAGCCATTTTGCAAAATCCATGACAGCCCCTGAAGCTCTTGCCAGGACATTCTTTTGGCATATTCTTTGTGTAGTCCAGGTCCCTTGATCATCGAACAGCACCCCCAAATACAGAAAGATTGACACTTTTGTTAATTCTGCCCCCTTACAGAAAAACTTAACCCTGACAGCCTTCCTGGAGCCCATCGACATGGTGTGGGATTTTAAGAAATAAGTGGCTAAGTCAACTGAGTCCATAAAATTTGTAAACCATTTAAAAGTTTTTGAAGATCCATCACAGTTCTAGCAAACAGGACTGCATCGTCTGTGTAAAAGTGTGCAGGGAACATCTTGGATCCAGCTATCAGGATGTCTTTAGAGCTGGATGATAGGATGTCCCATAACTTATTAATCTACAGCGTGAACAGCCGGGGAGCCAAAATGCACCCCTGCCAGACCCCTCTCTTGACCACCCAGGAGTCCGTCACACCGCCATCCTCATTAAATCTCGCAGCAGCTGTGGTGTTATTATGGGCGGCATGTAAGAAGGCCACCAGTTCTGTGTCCCTCCAAACCCAGATCCCAGAGAGTCATCCACAACTTAGATCTGTTTACACAGTCAAACGATGACGTTAGGTCCATAAAAGCCACATATCAAATCAAATAAAAAACAGGCTTTATTCGATTCAGAAATCAAAATCATAAAAGCACACATAGCAAAAACACATATTACGAAGTACACCATTGTATAAAACAAGACCAGATCAAAGGTAATTGATTTCGCAAATACATAGTTCGGTATTTCACCTCAACCAATTTGTGATCGTCACATTGTGTACCCAAATTTTACGACAAGTTTTAAAAAACTATTTACTGCATGGATAACATTATCTTCTTCCAACTGTTGCAATTTAAAGAAGGCTAGTATACAGGTTTGTATCCCCCATGCCTTGAGGATAAGTAATAAATACGCCCTTTGTGGTGCCTGAAAAAATTCACAGAATAGCACACAGTGTATGTTAGATTGATAGGAAATGTCATCACAGGGGCATACAAGGTTAACCGTGGACCAATTATTTAAAGAAGGCTAGTATACAGGTTTGTATCCCCCATGCCTTGAGGATAAGTAATAAATACGCCCTTCGTGGTGCCTGAAAAAATTCACAGAATAGCACACAGTGTATGTTAGATTGATAGGAAATGTCATCACAGGGGCATACAAGGTTAACCGTGGACCAATTATTACAAAGAGGAAAAGTAACCAAATGAAAAAAGGTGCCCAGCCTAAAGCGAGTGAGCAACATGCGAGCGTAGGGACTTGAGACTGATATAAGATACTTTTGTAGCCCTTCATGAGAGCTAATTTGCTGATATCTGATGATGGTATTTCTTTCTTTTTCAACATTCCACCTAGAGGTAGCTAGGTGCTCCAGAGCCATCTTTTTAAGCAAGCCTCTTGGTACCTTCTTCATGCCAATTGGCCTCTCAAAGAATTCTGGGTGTCCTATCTCATTGAACATGTTTCTCACATAGTGTAGCCATTTGATTTTGGAAACTCCGTCAGGAGAGAGACAATCATTTATTAGATCTCTGTTTAATGAAGTCTCGGGGGTAACCCAAACCTTATGCCAAAGGAGTATGGGGAAGATCCTTATGGTGTCTGATATGTAGGGGAGGCCTGCTTCAATGTGCAACATGTACGAGGATGACGTTTTAGGAACACCCAGTAGTTGGGCGATGAACTGGTTTTCACAGCGTTTAACCACCTGGGCTTTTTCAATCCGCCACAATCCGGCACCGTATGTAGAGGTTGAAACGCACTTAGCTTTATAGATGTAAATCAATTCTTTTCCTGGATTCCCCCCTAGTTTGGTTGCAAAGTTTCTCAAAGCACCAATGGTGCGCGTAAAAGCTAATTGCCTTGTGTTCACCGCTGTTTGCCAAGAGCTCCTCCTATCAAAATTAACCCCTAAGTAAGATAATCTATCCTTGGTTTCAATTCTCCTACCATCAAGGAAAATTGGGCAGGGCGCCCTCTTTGTACCCTTCCCGCAGGCCATTGTGTAGGTTTTTGATATGTTAAATCTTAGACCTCTAGGCCTCATGAAGGTGGTAAATTTATCCACAGTCCTCTGTAACCCCGGTCTAGTCCGCGACATTAAGGCTGCATCGTCTGCGTATAATATTATTGGTATACGGGTCCCTTTGATAGTAGGGTAATCGTGCTGTGAGTCCCTAAGATGTTGTCCGATTGAGTTAATATATAAGGTGAATAACAGGGGTGCTAGAATGCACCCCTGCCTAACCCCCCTCTTTATAGGGAATTTGTCTGAACACTCCCCCCTGCGGCCATACCTCACCCTTGCACCTGCGTCTCTATAAAGTTCCTTGATATATGAAAGAATTTGACTGTCAATACCCATGTCGCTAAGTGTTAACCATAGGAATTCGTGATGTACGCAGTCAAAAGCGGAACTTAAATCAATAAAGGAAATAAAAAGGTCCCCGCTCTTTGCCTGGGTATATTTCGAGATACGTAGGGCCAGGTTTAGACATTGTTCCAAAGTCCCCTTTCCTGATCTGAAGCCATACTGCAGATTAGAAATAACTTGTTTTTCCTCTCCCCAGGTTTGTATCCTATTTAAAATAATACGACCCGCCACCTTCGTCAACGCATCCAGCAACGAAATTGGCCGGTAGCAAGTTGGGTCGTTCCTATTACCTTTTTTATAAATAGGTACAACCATGGCTTCGGTCCAGGAGGATATAAAGCCATATTGTTTCGCCTTATTTAAAACATTCGTTATCATGGGGGGCCACAGATCTAACTCAGCCTTCTAGACATCGATTGGCACACCGTTCTTGCCCGGTGCCTTACCTGATGAACTTTCTTTTATCCCTTTAATAACTTCCTGACAGCTAAAGGTTATGGCTAATGGAAATGGGCTAGGGTGGTTACCGTCAGAAGAATTAATAATCCCATCAGTATAGACAATACCGGTGTCACCAGGGGTGGATCTACCATAAAGATGTTTAAAATGAGCCACCCAAAGATCACCCGTTATTGCAATATCAATAAAGTCAGCCTCTTTAATTTGCAGAAAGGGGTCATTTACCACCTTCCAAAAGGCCATTTTGTCTCTTTTATGCGACACCTCTTTTAAAGCTACCCATACCTCTTTCTTTAGGGTGGCTTTTCTCATTTTTATTATCTTTTTATATAACTTTCTAGCTTGCCGAATTCAGGCAGGGTTTTTTGGTGTTGTCTGCAGGGCCTTTTTAAGAGTTGTTAGTGCTTTAGTACACTTGCTGTCACACCACCTGTGGGCATTTGTTACCTCCACCCAATGTTTTCTTGTCAATAAGGTTTTTACGGCGGCTTGTATCTTGGCAAAGGAGTTCATTACTCTTTCTGGGTCCTCATCTTGTATCAGACAAGTATGTATGTCTTCAGCGTTTGTTGAAACTAGTTTTCCAGAAAGCCTGTGGGTTCTACCTTCTCCTATTTAATAGTGTAGCCATTTTTTTAGGCCAATCTGATCTCTGGGGGAAACAGCCATCACAACGCAACTTTTACAACGCACTACCATTACAACGCAACTTTTACAACGCATGATCCATTACAAGGCATGCCTTTACAACGCATGGCATTACATAGCAGATGCTATTACAACGCATGCCATTACAACGTAAGTATAGGTAAGTATTTAATTTAATTTTTTCTTTTATTTAATTTATAACATTATTTAATTTATTTAATTAATATTAAAACTAAAAAAAAAATTAATTTATGTATTTTTAAAAATATATTCAATATATTATTTTAAGTAATTTTTAAAAATAAGTATGACTATTTGAGTATATGTTTTGGGGTACTGAGGTATATGTTTTGGGGTGTTTGGCTAAATTTAGGGTTCTGGGCTAGGTTTTGGTTTTGGGGTTGTGGGGTACAGGGTTTTTTTTAGGGTTCAGGGATAGGTTTGGGTTTTGGGGTAACGGGGTATTTTTAGGGTTCAGAGCTAGGTTTTAGGGTTCAGGGCTAGGTTTGGGTTTTGGGGTACAGGGGTATTTTTAGGGTTCAGGGCTAGGTTAGGGTTTTGGGGTACAGGGGTATTTTAGGGTTCAGGGCTAGGTTTGGGTTATGAGTACAGGGGTATTTTTATGGTTCAGGGCTAGGTTTGGGTTTTGGGGTTCAGTGGTATTTTTAGGGTTCAGGGCTAGGTTTGGGTTATGGGGTATAGGGGTATTTTTAGGGTTTAGGGCTAGGTTTGGGTTATGGGGTACAGGGGTATTTTTAGGGTTCAGGGCTAGGTTTGGGTTATGGGATACAGGGGTATTTTTAGGGTTCAGGGCTAGGTTTGGGTTTTGGGGTACAGGGGTATTTTAGGGCTCAGGGCTAGGTTTGGGTTTTGGGGTACAGGGGTATTTTTAGGGTTTAGTTTTAAAAATAGTACTTATTAAAAATTAAATAAATTAATTTAAGTAATTTTATTATTAATGTATTAAATATTTATTTATTACATTTTTTTAAAAATAATATACTTACCTTTTTTTCGTTGTAATAGCATGCGTTGTAATAGCATCTGCTATGTAATGTCATGCGTTGTAAAGGTATTCGTTGTAATGGATCCTGCGTTGTTAAAGTTGCGTTGTAATGGCATGCGTTGTGAAAGTATGCGTTGTAATGACATACATACATCTCTGGTATATATGGTGTGTTAACCGCAGCCCTTCGTGTTGCTTTTTTCACTTTTATGCTAAAAGATATAGGATAGTGATCAGAAAACAGAGCCTGACCCATTTCCCAAGTTGCTACCAGCCCAGCATGAGATGCGGAGATTAATGAAAAATCAATTGTGGTGTTACTCCCCCTCCCATTAAAGGTAGATTGGAACGGTATACTCGGTCTGCATGTCTCGTTTATAAAAGATAAATTAAAATAAAATAGAATGTTATTAAGAGTAGTACCGAGTTTCGTATGGTTGAAATGAGTGGGGCATTCTTCCCTACGCTCAGATAGGCTGCACAAGCCCATCGAGTTATGAGGACAGATCGTACAGTTGAAGTCTCCCACCCAGAACATAACCTATTCTCCTACTGAATGATCATGTAGGGTGATTAGGGTCGACAGAAGCTTGTTGATTATAGTCTCCCTCATGTCAGGTGGCACGTTATTATAAAAATTTACTACAATCATGTTATGCAAAAGACCCAGTTTTAACCTCAATATCTGGTAGAACTCAGTGGACAAAAACGTACGTACTTCAATGCCCCCGGTGGTAGAAACAAATGTGCACAGGCCCCCTTTGTTTCGGCCCCGGGCACTGGCCACCGCTGGGGTACGGAAAGTTTGGTACCCGCTAATATGTTGTTCCTCCAAGGACCATGTTTCCTGTATGCAAATAACATTGTGCTCAGCAACAACATCTAGCCAGTGTTGCTGAGACACTTTACTTGCCAAGCCAGCAACGTTCCAAGAAAGGAAACTGTAAATAGAATCTCTCAGTTTGGGGGATCTATTAAGTAAGACAATGTTTTCTTGATTTCCCTTAAATGTGCATGGAGTGTGGGGTTCTGATGCAGTACGGGGAACCAGGAATGAATCATTCACTGCGATCGGGCTGACTGGTTGTTCATCAGCTTCTACCTCTTTCACAATAAAGGCAGTTAAATCCTTCAAATCCCCTGCCATCGCCGGGGATATGTCCCTCCTCCGCTGGTTGGTCATTATTATCGGCGTAGTAATAGGTCTTAACGGATTATCCACCGCAGTGATTCTCTGGTGTCATTCTAAATCGTCTAGACCAGAGAGAACATCGTAACGGTTTGCTAGGGGAATTGGCCAGTATGGTGTATGAAAACCTTGCTGTATACTATCGCCCCGATGGATAGTAGGCCTTTCAACGTGCCTAAAGGCCGGGTAGGTGGATCTCTGCTGATTCCTTTTCGAGGGATAAGGGGGGTTGGGGATATGTTTGAGATAAGTAGGGAAGCTGCACGGGCCACGGGGGGTAATCAATGCCTCAGGATAAAAGTAGTTCAGGGTTCGGGACGCTATTCTACTACCTCCACGCTCCTGATACCAATCAGCAATGTGCTTTACTACCCTTCGATCTCTGAAATTAATGATTACATCCCCGGCAATGTCTTTAGGTCTCGATCCTACCCATGCTAATCTACTCACATGCGCTATTTCTCCGTCTATGTGGGGGGGGGGAGTGGCCTGTTTTGTCTGAGCCAGTATATTGCTTTATTTTTTAACTCAGTGTAGCCTTCACTCTTCCCTTCTGTAAGTTCTGGGACGCCCGTGAGCACTATAACGTATGGTGCCGCTTCTGGTGGCAAGTCAATATGGCATCCTTTTCTTTTAGTAGCTTTGTCTAGGGGCTGTGCCTTGTCTGTGTTAGCATAAACAATGAAGAGCGTGGCTGGGTAGTGTCTTGCGCAAAAACCAATAAATAAGTAGAGAGAAATATATTACAAATAATGATTGCTCAAGGGAACACTAAGGCAGCGGCCACCAACGTGCCCAAAAACAGTCTCCTGTAAAAACAGAAGACGGTAAAGTGTAAGCAATAATTGGTCCCGAGCAACAAATTACAGTAGTAAACGAAAATTTATTTCAAGGTTTCAGTCCAAATGAGTCCTCCAGATAATGCCTTTACACAAAAAGTTCTTTTATTTTCCTTATGTAGATCAATCAAACATAAATTCTGAGGTGTGATCCTCTCGACTTGGTATCATCCAATGTAGCCAAACAGCCAACACGTGTTTCGTCCTGGGCAGATACGACACCCAATGACTTCCTCAGGGCTTAAGAAGGGACTCAATATGCAAGTCCACAGTGTTTCTCAGAGAAAATTCAATTAAATCTTTGCAGCGCTGGTCAGTCAGGTCCAGCTAGTAGGGTAGTGTTATTACTCCCAAATCATGTAACAGAGAGTACTCCCGCCATAATGTTTAAACGCCATCAATGTCTGTGTTAGCAGCCTTGATGACTTGTTGAAGGTTGGCCGATTGTTGAGTGTTAGGTATAAGGCTGGCTGACTCTCTACACCCCGTCACCTTAATGCCCGTTGCTACTTTCTCAGTCATCCCACTAGACTTGGTACAGGATGAGGTGTCTCTTGTAATGGAATTGTTTGTCAATTTCTGACCGCTGATCGTATTGTTCAAATTATGGGCTACCAGACCTTTTAACACCTTCAGCGCGGTGCGAATTCTCGCATTGTGCTGAAGGTTCTAATGAGCCAACGGGCTCATGACGGAATGGTTCCGTCATGAGCACAGGCCAACCGACGCTCATGACGGAACCGTTCCGTCATGAGCATCGAAGGGGTTAAAAATTGTGAGTTTAAGGTAGATTCTACCACTAGGGTGTTCAATTGATCACTGAGTCTTTTTACCCTCTCTAATACCGGAAGAAGTAAGGATCTAACTCAGTGTTCTATGTCCTTAACTGTGCAAATTGTTGAGGCAGATTCAGCAGGTTGGATTTTGGGCAGGTTCTGAGTTCCCCGGGACTTTGATTGTTGTGAGGGCAGATCTTTCTGTTGGACTGGCTTAAGGTGATCAGTGGGGGAACTTAAGCCTGTTCTGGGTGCTTTGGTTCACCTACCCCAGTGTGAATTTCCCCCTCTCTTCCTTTTCAATAGTGTTCCTTGCCGTGGTGCTTTTTGTGGGGCTTTGCTCTTTTTGCTCACAGGAGTCGGGTTAGGCAACTGTAGCAGAGAGGGCGCCTCTAGTGAGAGATCTAAAGAGGGGTCCAGATTTACAACATCATAATGGGCCCTCCTTGCTGACGCTTGAGATAATGGTGGAGAATTATCCTGAAAAAGCAAGGGGATACTACTGTCTGTAATTAAAGGATTCCCTTTGCTCTGTGAGCTATGTATGGGTGGGGAAAGTATCTGAAGTATTGGGCCCAGAGAAGAACGCTTATTTTGTTGCAACTCGAATGACAAGCGCCTCTCGGCAACAGAAATTTCGTGATCTAAATTCGAGACTGCCTTTGTTAAAAATGCATCCAAGGTACCTCTTACACTCCCCCCCAGGTGTGTTTTCCTACCATTACCAGGTTTAGAAGTCATTTTCAAAGACCCAAAAATGATAACACACGTGTTAGCTAGAGTATGTTGACACTGACCCCCCCCCCCCAGGGAGACTTATTCAGTTTCTAGGGTCAAAACAACAGTACCTCTTGATGCCTTTTGATCCCGGCCGATGAAGGCCAAGGAGGGGCCCAGCCCAGCCTTGGTCGGGCTTGGACGGGCGTAGACGGGCCCGCCCTTGGCCCAGGCTTCGCCCGGCACCTGCCCGCGCGCGTCCCGCGATACGCGGGTCGGGGCTAAACCAAATAGGTGAAGGACGGGGCGGGAAGAGGTCCCAGGTGCGGCAGATGGCGGCCTGCAGGGAGACCTGGTCCCCGCAGTCCTGTGCCTCACAGTTCAGGTAGATACGCCTTCCAAGTATGCTCCAACGTCCACTATCAGGCCAGCAGCAGTTAGGGCAGAGTTCTCAGCACACGCACTGCGACTATGAGCAGCTCCCACGAAGCGGGGGCCGCGAGTCGTTAAGTGCTCGGCGAAGGAGGGGGCGGGAAGAGGTCCCAGGTGTGGCAGAGGCAGCCCGCAGGGAGACCTGGTCCTCGTAGTCCCGTGCCTCACAGTTCAGGTAGATGCGCCTTCCAAGTATGCTCCGACATCCACAAACAGTCCAGCAGCAGTTAGGGCAGAGTTCCCAGTACACGCACTGCGACTACGAGCGGCATATAAAATTCCCTTCTGGGTGATTATATTTCCCAACCACCACCTGCAGGTTAAGGCATTGATCGAGCATCCCTTTGCCTTGCCTAAAGCGGTACTGAAGGTCTGAGATGACATTAAAACTATTTAGCTACAGCGATAGGCAATACAATATCACATTCCCATTGATTTAAGCAGCCAAAACCAAAAGTGAGATAGGTCGATAACAAGTGGGATCATCTCTTGAGCCCTTTTAAAAAATAGGGATAATAATAGCCTTTGCCCAATAGGGATGGAAACCACACATACAAACCACAGGGTCAGCCTTGTACAATTTTGGGGGTGCTCCATCCTGGCCAGGTGCTTTCCCACCAGATGTGGATCTAATAGCTTTGAGAACTTCATCTGTGCTAAAATGAAGTGAGACGTCCCAGTGTACCTCAGGTTCTTCTAGATTGTCACCATTATACATGCCTTCAAAATGCTGAAACCAGCTCTCACCAGATATAGTGCAGTCTATATTGTAGTTGGCTGTGTCAGAGAAGAAGGGACTGTTAACTACGGTCCAAAACTTTGAACAATTAGACAGGACTTTTGCTTGCCCAAGAGCCTCCCACGCCTGTTCCCTGATTGACTTCTTTCTCTTTTGGAATGCAGACTTGTAAGCCTTCCCACAACTCCTAACCACTGCCTCATCCCTCGGGGCTTGTTTGACTGCCAGCAATAACTTCCTATGAGCTGTGGTACAGGTGCCATCAAACCTCCTCTTGTCCTTGAGACCTTTAGTCCTACTCTTTGTAGTTAAACTAGAGACTATCTGCTTGGTTAGTTTGTCAAAGGCATCTAGGACAGCTCTATCCTGCGTGTTGTTGGCCATACATACTAAGATCTCTGAGGCACATAGAGCATACACATTTTCCAGGAATCTTTCAGGTATCACCTTCTCCCACTTCAGTCTATGCACTTGACCTTTGGTACCAATGTCCGTATTTGGGATACTCCGGCCCTCTGCTCCTTGAAGAGCAGACGTGTGGCCCAGCTCAAACATACAGGGATTATGGTCACTGTGGCTGCTCCAGGAAGCACTCAATTTCTCCACTGCTAGGAATAAAGGTGCAGAGAGTATAATCTAATCAATAGTACTGGAACAGGCCCTGCCTTTATAAGTAGGAACCAGTATGTTCACCTCTGTTTGCTCTAAACAATACTGATTGTAAGCTGAGAGTAGCCCCTCTAAATTAATACCTAAAGACGAATGCACAAAATGTATGGCCAAAGTTGAAAAGTCCCCCTTATCCTTTGTAGCAGTAAAATTAAGGTGGCACTAATGAATGTTAAAGTCACCTAAGATTATTATCTCATTATTCAAATGTTTCCCCTCTCAGTAATGTTCAAGAAGCCCCTCTAGACCTACTAGATGTTCTGTCTTGAAGCTTCTAGTAAAAGAATTGTAAGAATTAACAACTAACAGGGTGGGATGATTTCTAAATTTCAGCTCCACTACTAACAGATGGGGTGAATGTCACTCTACCCATCTAGAGTTGCAGGTTAATTCAAGTGAGACCAATAAAAGGTGACACCCCTCCTCACTCTTCCTACTGTTGAAGAGGTTGCACACCTTAAAAATGAAATAAAACCATCCAAGAAAAAGTGGTATCCCAGGTTTCCTGTAGGGCAATTGTATTAGAACACATTAGAAGAAGGCTCTGTCATAATACATCTTCTCTTTTAGACCTTAAACTTGCTGAATTCCACGAAAGTATTTTCATACAGGGGGAGCAGGGGATGTCAGAAGTTAAAGTTGACTTAAGTGGGCGAGCAGGCACCAACTTAGGTGGTGAGATAAATATAACTGGAATTTTATAGACCGGTGCCATGGGCCTAATGTCCTGTGGCATCGGCTGGGTGGATGTTAGTCAATAATTTTCATAAAGTCCCTGTACACTTAACAGAGGTTCCAAAGTATTGGCCAGGGGAAAAACAGGGCCCATATTTCTGCCCTGGGCAGGCTTGGCTGGTCTGAGAGGGGGCTACCAGGGATGATTCATGGAAGACTGGTCAAAAGGATAACATTTCTAATGGGGGACAATCCTGATTGATGTTCTAGAGCTACACTGAAAGTGGCAGCCAGCAAGGGCTTTAGATTGTACAGGATGTCTAACGTTAACTATGACACAGTCCCCCTCCATATTTTTCCTAATCCTGCGGCCTACCGAAACCCACTCTTCTGGCCTTAATAGTATCAGGAGATATATTTTGATCATTGACCACATTATTATTACACCAATGAGTAACTTTATGTATAAGGTCTAAAGTAGAATGTTTCGAGTTTCATGTAAGTGGAGGGGCTCCCAGTAGGATTATGGCCAAGGGTGCTGATTCTGGTGGCAGATCTAGAATACTCGAGCTTTCAATTTTTGGCATGACAAGTTGATGCAAAGTAGATAAATCACTTTGGCCCCCCTGGGTACCTGCAACACTTGTGTTTTCGCTACCTGTGCTACAGGCATTGGGTTACTATGGGCGCAAGTATTCCTAGGCCCATGGAGCACCCCTCTCCCAATGGGACAGAGTTTTGTGTCCGCTTTGTTGATAAATTCAGGTTATTAGGCGCAGCAGAGGGTGTTCCTGTGCCAGGCAGCCGTGCAGGTATAGTCCTAGCATAACAATAGTCCCCTCCCCCTCTATCTGTGTCTCAGTCCCTTTAAAGGACAGGGGGTCACTGGGAAAAGAATATTAAGCCTTGCCTCTATGCCCTCCAACGTTTGTCATATAGGTGCTATAAGTTCGCTGTTCATTAATTCTAGCCTGGAAAAAAGAGTGCCTAGCAATGTTTCAAGTCTAGTACTAGCTGGTAGTGTTGATTTAAACAGTGAAGTCTTCTGAGGGGCTCTTTTGAAGTTAGTTCTCTTCCTCTTAATAGGAGGACTATCCAGGGCTGAGTCGTCTCATGCTGTAAACGTAACTGGCTCAACATTAGAGACCGCCGTAGATGGAAGCACAGACGGGGAAACACCCGGGCTAATAGTTGCCCCTGCAGCTTCACAGTTTTTTACTGCGGTTAAATCCTGGACAAGTTTTCCAGTCTCCAAAGAGAGTCTTCTTTTAGTCAGGGCTATCTCCTTTGATATAACATTGGCTGCCCTATTTAGTAAGATGTCAATGTTCGCTACTATTTTGCCCACAGTAATTACCCCTGTAACCCTAGCAACCATTTTCCTTTTAACCACGATTTTCAAGACTAGGGTCATAAATCCCGTAAAAAAAGTACAAACACTTTGATACATGCTCTCTTATCTGTAATGAGTGAGAGGAGACCAAGGGACATGGCACAGCCCAGCCTCTCTTGGCCGCGGATGAGCCAGCCGTCGGTCCGGGCATGGTCCGGATGCGTCCTACGTTGCGGGAGCCCCAAGCTGCTGAAATAGCACTTCGTGGCACGCAGATGACATAGGAGGCAAGGTGACCGCAAGGATGGATGGAGACTGTGGTTTCCTGCTCCCCGGTAGTGACGATGGGCTCTGTAGCGTTCTAGTTGTTCCACGTCACGTTGACGTGACGCACGGCGGCCATGTTGGCGCCGGGGGTGCGCGCGCATCATTAGCGCGCCGAGCATTCATCGGAGCAGAGCGCCGGCCGGCGCTCCTCGGACATAAACACTTAATAATTAAATAAACAAGCTTAGCGCCTCACCCACCGCCTACGAATCATTATTGGGTAACTTTACAGTGGCGACGAGGTCGGGACGACGACCAGACCGACGCTGGGAGCACAGAAGGGAGCAGCAAACCACGTGGCTCCCACGAGGCACAGGAAGACTCAGGCACAAGGTCACCAGGCCATCCGGACACCAGGAAGGTCCACCTGGATCAGCAAGGTCAGGGAAACATCACAAACGGCCACATTGAACGTTGTGAGGCATTGGGGAACCCGAGGAGCGTGGCAGTGCCACAGCACAGCATTGAAGCGGCAAATAGGCCAGAGAGGCAGCACGACCACTGTGCAGCCAAGAGCACACGGGCCACCTTCCTGCACACCCACGCACAGGGAGCGCTGCGCTGGGTACCAAAGAGGAGGAAGTGGGGTCTAGCGACAAGAGCCCCCAGAGGAACAAGCACACAGGAAACGAAAACAGTACCCCAGGCAGCCCCCCAGGAAAACCCACCGACGGGACAGGCGTCAAGGAAGTGAAGATGAGTACCCCGGCGGGATACGCAATCGCACCGGTACAATTCCTACCGAAGCCCGGAGAGCCTCTGATGAAGTGGGAGGACTGGAAGGAGTATATAGATAACTTTATAGGGGTCCTAGAAGATGAGAATGAAGAAAAATTCACACCTCAGAGAAAGAAACGAATCCTACTACTAAACCTAGGACCAGAAGGACTGAGAATATACAAGAGTCTAGTACCGAAGAAGAGAGAAGACACAGACGATGATGTGTATGCACATGCAGTGGAAGACCTGGATGAACGGTATCGCCCCACCATCTGCGTGTCGGTGGATAGATATAACTTCCAGCAAAGGAAACAAAAGGCGGGAGAAACTATCGAAGAGTACGTAGCAGCGTTGAGGAAACTGGCAGCCACGTGCAAGTACGCGCTGTGGGAAGATGAATTCATAAAAGACCAGGTGGTCATGCATACCACGAGCGCAAATGTACAAGACAAACTGTGGGCGAGCGGCGACACCACGCTCAAAGAAGTGTTGGTCATAGTGAAGAGGGCAGAACTCGCAAAGAGATGTGCAAATGCAACCAAGAAAGAGGTGGCCGCTCCTACCATGGTGAACAGAATACAGGAAGAAGATCACCGTAAAGACCAAAGGAACAAACAACCAGTAACCAAAGGAACCAGCAGATGGCAAGGGAAACAGGCGAGCAGTGAGAACAAGAAAACGTGCTACAGGTGCGGGAGCTGGTCCCATGAAGCCCACGACAGAAAATGTCCGGCATTCCGAGCCAAATGCCTACACTGCGGCATCGTAGGTCACTACGAGAAGGTATGTCGAAAGAAACAGCAGAAGGGAATGGTGAGATATGTTGACCAAAGCGAAGAAGACCTGGAGGAAGTCACGGAGGAAGAAGTGGTCACCGTCTTATGCATATACGACCAAGTGTTGAGCGTGGACGGCAAGAGATCAACCAAACCAGTCCTAGACATGTCCATAGGCGGCATCACCATCACGGTTGTGGCGGACACCGGATCTCCTTTCACCATCGTGCAGAGAGCAGTGTGGGAAGAAGAGTTCCGACCCAAGTTGGGCCCAGAACTGGAGAAACTAGACATACGGCCAGTCACCTACAATGGGGATCGCATTCCCATGTTAGGTTTCCGACACCTATTGTTTGAGTTTAGAGGTCGATCGGCGTGGTGCAAACTATATGTCGCGGAGAAAGGACCCTCCGTCCTAGGATGGCTAGACCAGGGCGATCTCGGCATAAAACTCGACCCAGGAGGGAAGGAACAAATTCTCCTCACAGAACAGGAGGAATGGCCGGACATGAACAGGTGGAAGAAGAACTACCCGAAGGTGTTTGGGGGTACGGTAGGAAAGATGGAGAAATTTCAACATCGAATAGTGCTTAAGGAAGGAGCCATTCCAGTGGCACACAAGGTGAGAAATGTGCCCATTGCAGTGAGGGAAGCGGTCCAGACGGAACTCCAAGACCTGGAAAGAAAGGGCATCATAGAGCCAATCACATGCGCCGAATGGTTGGCGCCCTTGGTAGTTGTAATGAACCCCAACGGAAAGGTCAGACTCTGCGTGGACCTGAGAGAACTCAATAAAAACATTGTGGTGGAGAAATTTCCCCTCCCCAGGATAGAGGAGATGTTGGCCAAAACCAGAGGGGTCAAGTGGTACTCCACTATTGATCTCACATCGGCCTACCACCAGGTAGCGCTGCACCCGGACAGCAAAAGCCTAACGTCGTTCATTACCCCGTTTGGGTGCTACAGATTCTGTCGCATGCCGTTTGGGCTAGCCTCAGCGGCAGCCGTCTTTCAAAAAATGATGCACCATCTATTCAGAGGCTGTGAAGACGTCCAGTATTTCCAGGATGATATTCTGGTGATGGGGAGAGACAGGAGAGATCATGACCGAAAACTAGAGAAAGTACTACAAACACTGGAAGCCAAGGGTCTCACGGCAGAATGGTCGAAATGTCGGTTGGGCCTGCAATCAGTGACATACCTAGGCCATGAAATTGGACAACAGGGGATCACGCCAAAGGCGGAGAACGTGAAGGCCATTGCCGAAGCACCGCCTCCCAAGAACAAGGAGGAAGTCAGGTCGTTCCTGGGAATGGCGGAGTACTATAGCAAGTTCGTGGTACATTTCGCCTCAAAGACCTACAACATGAGGTTGCTGACCAGAGAGAGCACGGCGTTTCAGTGGACACCGGAAGCCCAAGCAGAATTTGAAGTCATCAAAAAGGAGATCTCGGGAGCCATCCCGCTCAAAGGGTACGACCCACAAGGCACCACCGTGCTCATCACCGACGCCAGCGACAAAGGGCTAGGCGCGGTACTTATGCAAGACCGAGGAAGAGGGGACATGGAGACAATCAGCTTCGCCTCCAGAGCAGTGACAGAGACCGAAGGCAAGTACAGCGTCATTGAAAAGGAGATGCTAGCGGTAGTGTGGGCCACGACGAGGTTCCGACAATTCTTATGGGGCACCCGATTCCTGCTAAAGACGGACCACAAACCATTAGTGAAAGTATTGACATCGTGCGGACATGCCAGCGCCACACCCAGGATATCAAAAATGTCCTTAAAATTACTGGAATTCAGATATGATGTAGAATACATCCCTGGAAACAAGAATCGAGTGGCGGACTACTTGAGTCGAGCAGCGGCCATGGAGCCTGGAGAAGAAGATCCAGCAGACGGAGGGGAGATGGTGGCTCTCATAGAAGACCAAGAGAAGGTAATTAGCATACAAGAATGGACTGAAGCGTATGAAGAAGATACCGACATTAAGGATGTAAGGGCGCACATCATACAAGGTTGGCCAGAGAAGAAAAAGGTGAAGACAAACCTTAAACCATTTTATGAGGTGAAAGAGGAACTGTCAATAGGAGACAAGGGCACATTCATCTACCGGGGAGACAAGGTAGTTCCCCCAAGGAATCTCATCAACAAGTTGCTGGACTTATTACATGAAGGCCATCTTGGCATAGGGAAGCTCAAGGCCAGAGCGAAACAAAATTACTGGTGGCCAGGTATGGACGTGAGAGCAGAGAGACATGTCAGAGAGTGTCCCCAATGCCAAGGGGCCGACAAAACATTGAAACCACTACGCCCAGCCCTTGGAAAGTTCGACAATCCACTAAACCCATGGGAAGAGTTATCTATAGACATTTTAGGACCAGTGCTGGATGACCAGAGCACACAGAAGTACGTCTGCGTCCTCATAGACCGTTATTCCAAATGGCCAGAGATAAAAGTGAGTGAATCTATGGACACAGAGAACATTCTAGAGTTCCTTTCCGAAACGTTCACCAGAGAAGGAATTCCCAAGTCCATCCTAAGTGACAATGGACCTCAGTTCACGTCGGAAAGATGGAGACAATTCATGGAAAGGAATGGCATCTCCATAAAGCACACAGCCATTTACCATCCAGCGGGAAATGGTCTAGTCGAAAGATTTAATAGAGTAGTGATGGGAGCAATACAAGCGGCCATCTCTAACAATAAAGACTGGAAGAGAGCGCTGGAGAATATGGTGTGGGCCTACAGAATAACCCCCACAGGCACGGGGTACAGCCCATTTCAAATATTGAGAGGACGTGAGCCCTTCACGCATGACAACAGGATCTGGAAGGAGAAGGTGGTAACCAGCGAGTGGTCTCCTGCTGTAGTAAGGGCAAACCTGGAAAGAGCACAAACCATCTACACTAATAACTACAACAAACGGAGGAATGTGAAGGACACTCACCTGGAGAGGGGAGAGTGGGTAAGAGTAAGGCTAGCCACCTTACAAAGGAAAGGAGACAGCAAATATAGCAAGCCTTTGCAAGTCAAGGAAGTATATGATCGAGCGGCTCTGCTCAGCGACGGAAACGTGTGGTCGCAGGACCGCATGGCCAGGTGCAACAAGATAGTGAGGTGGGGACGGCGGTCCTCGGAAGGAGTAGACATGGATGAAGTGATTGTGGAAGATAGGTTCAGCGGAAGTGAGCAAGAAGATGGAGCTAATGCAAGGGAAGTGCAAGAAGGTGAAGGAGAGAGCGAGACCCCGAGAGCGGAGATGGATGTGCCGGGAGGTAATATGAACGATGAAGGAGCAATGAGCGGAGGAGCAGAAGATACGGAAACGCAGGGTCAAGGGGCTCGAGAGAACATTGGCAAGGTGACCAGGAGGGGAAGACAAATTGTAAGGCCTGCCAGATTTCGAGACTTTGAACTAGACGGCGAACTGTAAGTGACTGATCTTGGGTTTGGTAAAAGGGGGAGATATGTAGCGTTCTAGTTGTTCCACGTCACGTTGACGTGACGCACGGCGGCCATGTTGGCGCCGGGGGTGCGCGCGCATCATTAGCGCGCCGAGCATTCATCGGAGCAGAGCGCCAGCCGGCGCTCCTCGGACATAAACACTTAATAATTAAATAAACAAGCTTAGCGCCTCACCCACCGCCTACGAATCATTATTGGGTAACTTTACAGGCTCCTGCTCTGTATGCGTACCGAGCTGCTAAAATAGTGCCTCCTGGCACACAGATGACGTAGGCGGCAAGGTGAATGCAAGGATGGCTGGAGACTGTGATTTCCTTCTCCCCGGTAGCGATGACAGGCTTCCCTGCTCCCGGGTATCGATGACAGGCTCCTTAAATTTAAATTTGTTGAGTCAGTTTCCATCCCAAGATTTTGAAAAAGTTGCAGGACACCTGCCTGAATATTGTTGATATGTAGTTTGTTCTTAGCTTTTCAGCTGTTTAATTCTGAGTTTGTTCCCTGCACAGTGCACTAAGAAAATACCCATTCAAAGAAATTAATAAACTGTGAAATCGGATCAGCATTCTCCAGATTACTGCTTTCTGAAAGCAAGCAGAGGGGCAGGAGAAAATCTCTAGGACTCTCGCGACCGCGACCATGTGGTGGCCACACTTTCACCCATGCCTATAAGTCATATTTGCATATTTATTACAATTGAAAAAAGCAAATTTCATTTTTAAACTCACATGAGAAGTTATAAACACCATTTGAATCAAGAACTCTCATTGTGCTCTCTCTCTTGCACCCTGAAGCAACACACTTTAAACAGTGATCGAAGTGGGCTGGATTGGCAGGGCATGTCGTACCCCTAATTCTTCATTTCAATAGATTTCGTTCCCCTACTTTTTGATTTTAAACACACTTTCCCAGGTTGGCGGAAATAGCTAAGCCCTACGGATAAGGCTCGGAGTTGGTAGCCGTTAGGGACGAGCGGGTGGGCAGAGAAGGAAAAGGACTCTGTCTTTTCCTTCTTTCCCAGAGAAGACAAGGTCAGGCAGCGTTCACTTCTCCTGCTCTGGTGCTGCCTCATCTCCCTCTCTCTTTCTTCCTCTTTTTTCCACTCTTTCTGTCTAGCTCCTCCTCACTTACTGAAAAACGTGACTTCAAGAAACATTCTCACCCTCTCTCGCCTCCTTTCGTTTATTTGTCCCCCTGTGAAATGGATCCAAAAAAGAAAAACACTTTTGCTGGAAATGTCGTCATTTTTTGGGACATTTTTCTAATCCAAAGTGCAGTCTCAGATATAAAAGGTTCAAAATATGAAAAAAGAAAAAAATAACTAAATAAAGCAAGAGTGGTATCAAAGTGGCCAGATTGATTTTATTTACAGAGTTTGCCAGTGAGGCGCAACTTTTGTCTTCTTGTCTTTCTAGGAAAAGCATTGTTTTCCCTGGGACGGGAAGTGCACCATTCCTGGAGGTACTGCAATGTCTGATTGATGCGAGGAGTGGAAATCAAAATGTGTACCTCAGCTCTGTGTTCACAGATGTGGTCTTTTTAAACCATACTGCTCATGTGTTGTAAGGTTATAAGCAATGGACGGGCCGTGTAGTCATGTCCTTAACTCTTAACCACATCGCTGCTTAAGACATTCCTCTGCTGTGCTGGACAGCAATAAAAACGGGTGTGGTCATGATGAGCTCTACTCGTCATGAGCACAGGAGCACTGTACTGCATGACAAGCTGATCTCGTCAGGAGCATGGAAGGGGTAAAGGCAAAAGCACTCACTGATTTCTGAATAGTGAGTGTAAAAGCGTTAAGGTAACAATGTTGGTCCTGCGTACATTTCACATGCATTACTTAATCTTGCATTCCCTATGAGTGTTTGCTTTAACCAGTATGTTGTTACTGTTTTTTTAGACAGCATATTGCTCTTGTCTAGTGCGCAATTTGAATTGAGTCTCATTCAGGTGTTTATAGAGGGGCCGAATTGGGTTGTAGCTGAAGGCAGTGTGGTGTTTAGTGGGGGAGAGGATGGAGTGCTATGGTCAGAGCTGCCAAATTTCGAAATGGGGAAACAGGTTGTGCCTTCCTGACCAGTCACTAACACCACTGTCCTGAGAGAGCACATTCTCATGCTAGACCTTAGAAGGCTCCGCAAGACCTTGGAAGACCTGGTGTCTTAGCAACAGTTGATGGACCCAAAAGGAGGGAAGTGTGGGTTAAACTGAAGGCCTGTCCACCGCAATCCATAATGAAATTCACCTCCAGTTTTGCAGCAGGCCTATGAGGCAGCACGCCCTAGAGCAACAGTGTCTCAGTCACTGAGGTCACAGGGCCCTTGAGAAGGTGCGGCTCGAGGGCGGTGCAACCAGTGACCAAGTATATTATGGTTTTAAAAGCGCTTGCTGACTCCTACCTTGCTTCCAACAATTTTCGGCAACAATAAACAGTTCATGATAACTCCGGTGATTCTTCCTAGAGAGAGAGCAGAGTTTTGTCTACGGGGAGTTTTTACTCATGGAAAGGTAGCACAGAGGGTTAATGTGCCTGCTGCAAAGAACATTTACAATGCAGATCACAAAGTACACATAATGTAAATAGGTCAGTGGGTTACTGCTTTTGTTAGAGAGATCCTTTTGTTACTTGCAGTTTATAAGTTAAAATCCGAATATAGAACAGTGAGCTATTAACTGTCATCTGAGAGTTGCATTCAAAGTGCAAGGTTTGAATTAGAGCATTGTGGATTTTTTTCCCTTGTCCTTGATTATCTAAATGTTGCAAAAAGCGTTCATTTAGATTGAAATCAATTCTGATTATTAAAGAGAACCCCAACAGTGGTATTACGTTTTAAATTCTGAGTTTCTGTTTATACAGACTAATCACTATTAAGCTATACCTTCTACTAGTATGGTTGTCATGTGACTCCTACACCTTGTAGTCCTTTGTCCTATCTAACATTTTCTATACAGTGATGATTAACACACGTACAATTGATTGTCTCTGTGTAATATGTGTGATGTAAAGTGCTCTGACACCCTACGCTTGTATAAGTGGTGCTGTAAATCAAATTTAACGCATTTGAGAGAGAGTTTGGTTGTTGAGACTTGAGGGGCACTGTTAAAGGGTGGTAGCGAGGAAATCTGTGGCAGAGGTGGTCATTGGGGGTGCACCAACAAACATTGTTGCCTAGTTAGAAACCAGGGCTAAAGCTGGCCCTGCCCTTGAAGCCGGTCCGCCTCACCCATTGGTACCTCCATTGGTTTTGTTTCAGCAGTAGTAGCTGCAACTCATCAGGGATCAGTAATGCAGGATTTGAACGGACACCAAATGAAGTTCGCAAACTTCACAATCTCTCTGCTTCATGCTTTCTATCGCCCTGCTCGCTCATTGCGTTTGGAATCCCTTTTCACTGCTGTGGTTCCACGCGTGAGGAAGGCCCGCATTGGGAGGCGCTCTTTCAGCCTCAAGGCCTCCCAGCTGTGGAACTCGCTTCCGCTGGCACTCCGTAGCACTCCCAATTTGCTTCAATTCAGGAAGAACTTGAAGACTTGGCTTTTTAATCATTCTGTTTAGGTGGGCTTTTTTTTCTTTCTCTTTTGGGTTCTGTTTTTTCTTGTTATGTTGATTATACACTGTAGCTGCCTGTGGAAAGCGCCGGGACACTCTTTTAGAGTAGCCGAGCGCTAT
The DNA here is from genome assembly GCF_964263255.1 of Lissotriton vulgaris. Lineage (NCBI taxonomy): Eukaryota > Metazoa > Chordata > Amphibia > Caudata > Salamandridae > Lissotriton > Lissotriton vulgaris. The sequence continues at coordinate 781,979,077 of NC_141694.1, read as the reverse complement.
AAAAATGCACTTTAACATAACATAACATAACATGCACAAGCACTCTTAACTTGTGCTGCGTGCTTTGGTGCCACTGGAATTATGCAGCAAAGGGAGAAAAAATTATTCTGCAGTGTTGACTAAATTATGCAGTAAAACAAAAGGCTGCGGCATAATGCAATATATTTTCTGATACTTTATCATTTTGACATTTTTTCACATGCTAACAATCTCTGGGAAGATTTTGCCTTATTAATCCCAGTGTAACATACAACAGCAGCAGTGAGAAAGGTGATCAGTCAGCCTTTCCAATGGGCCATCCACAACAACACATGTCACCTTTTTCAGTAACTTTAGATATGTTTGAGCTGCAATTTCTTAGTTGTAATTGTCAGATTATGCAGCAGATGATGTAATATCTGGCAAATATGACAGCACCATAATTATATAGAAAACATTTGCAAACTAGGGTATATTGCCATTCGTGTTTGAACTGCTCTTGTGGAAAAAGTGAGAAGCGCTTATGACAGAAACTGCATCGCTCGGAGACAAATGGCTTGTGCTTCCACTTTTATGTGTATTTGGGACATTCTGTGACTGAAAACATATCTCACTTTGTGAATGTATTTTAATGTCAATAACTCATATTAAACCTTAAATAATCATGTGTATCCATTGGCTGAATTAAATAACATAATAAGCTTTAACTGGTCAGTGAAATGCCAAACAAATAATAAATATTGGGATTTTTGCCCATTCTGGACACAACTCTGACTCCACTGATTGATAAAATCATCAGGTTATTCCAACCCTCTGATTCTCCGCCCACAGTTCACCCTACATTTTGTTTCCCACTTCAACCACTGGCTTTAAAGTATATGTATGCATTATCTTAGAGAGCACACAAACAGTTTTCCTGGTAGGCCTGTCGTAAAGACCTGCATTACCGCCGGATTGCCTTTGAAACCACTGCTGCGTGACGCCTCCTCTTTGAAGGCCCCTGCATCTATTGTTGATGGCAGCTTGACGACGACAATGGACTCCGCATCACAGCCTCACAGCTCTATGGAACCCAAACTGTGAGACGCATCCCTGATTTCAGACCTCGCATTGCAAGCCCTCGTCGACTGGATTCTCAGCATTAATGCAACAGGACTTCACATCTCAGCACCAGCGCATTGCCTCAGCTGCATGACGCGTCTTCAATGTTGATCCACGCAACGCTCTGCAAACCAGTATTGAAGGTACTGTGTTCAGTGGGCCTAATGGGTCCTTATAGCTGGCCTGTGCTCTATCGCGTTCGGCCTGAACTTGTGACTTTGTCCCGGTCCAGTGTAACCAGATATCCACAGTTGACTCTTTAGGCCTTTTGCAGTTATTTTCACTGAAAGCTTACGAATTTGAGTATCTCAGGTTCTACTGATTGGACGTTTGTAATTTTTATTTTGTTTTATTTATTGAATTCAACTCTATTTTTCTAGGTGGCATCCTTTTTCTGTGGTGGTTTCACTGTTTTACTGTTTAAAGCGTTGCACAACTACTTTACACAATACCTGTAAATTAAGCCTGACTGCTCTATCGCAAGATACCAGGGGATGAGCACAGACTGGTACCTTACCCCGATATGGATTGTGGTTGCTGCTTGGCCAGGGCTCACACCTTAGTCAATCAACACTCCAATGTCTTACAAACAGCTATTATATGCTTTCTGAGAATCGAATGCTAATCCTAAACTGGCTAGCACCAGTAATGAGAGCCACTCTGAATCAGTAAAATCATTCTTTAGCTTACCCCCAAGAGTTCATTAATAATCAAGTGAACCTGAGAGAAACGTCTCATGCTGTGTTAAATGATTGAAATGTTCCTGAGAAAATGTACACAATAGGATGAAGTATATCATCTATTTGTATAAACTTGAATTCATTGGTGTTTAGCATGCAAGAGCTGTGTTCATAAATTATATGTATTATAGAATCATCCAAGCACATATTACTAATATACATATGAGATTTGAGGAGAAATTATAGCTATTGCACTATAAGCCAGAATGAGCCACAGCCTAGTTGAAAACCGTACAGATGGTTAACATAGAAGGATACAGATTCAGGCTTGGGCTGGCCTATAGGGCAATCAGGTAGTGCCAATGGGCAGGTGTTTACTGTTGGTTTCTCTGATATTACAACAAAAATGCCTACACAAAGCACAAATGCAAGCACTCTCCCCTATCCTGCAAAAACCAATACAAATTGTCTTTACAAGTTCAAAATTGACTGGATTTGCAAATGTGTGCCATTTCTTTAGGTATTTGAATTGCTATTTGGAGCCACTTTTATTTTAGTTTCCAGCTCTACCTTTTTGTCTCAGTCCAACCCTGCACAGATCCCTTGCATAAAGAAACGGGTACAACATTTGAAATTATGAAGGCAGTTGTAGTTACATTTTGGAGGAAGAAGAAAGTTGGTATAAAAAGAAGGTAAATAGGGTGTAACAACGAGGTAAAGAAAGACAAGAATACTAGATTAAGGTATTTTGGGTTTATCCCCGATCACTGTGCAACTCAGATGGGAAGCATTAAACTGAAGGAAAAACAATCTGTTAGAGAAAGTACACCTTATTTAACAGTGTAAACTGGTGCCCGGCATGGGTGTTCTAAAGAAGATGCACATTTTAAAAAGCAGCCTACTCTCAAAGATAAATCTACATTTGTAGATTTTCTACTTATAAATGTACTCTCATACTTTAGAAAATGTTTACTACTTTAAAGTTACTTAAAGTATAAAATTACATGTATCCGCCCTCGAAACAAGGGGTGGAGCCACATTTACAATTGTAAAGCTACTACTGACAAAAAAAGCAGTGGTATGTCCAGGACTACCTAGGTTCATCCACTGAGACTGTAACACCCTTCCTTAAAAAATAACAACAGTAGGGGCTTATTATTTACCGTAGTAAATAATATTGAATTAAATTAAAGTATTTAAAATAGTTAAAAATATAAGTATTTTACAAAATTAGTGGTCGATTAGGATGGCGGACGGTCTTGCGTCCGTCCGCAACCCCCAAGGTGGAGGGACCGTCCGCAGGGGCAGCGGCGTTCCCTTCATTGGGATTAGGATGTGACCGCCACCCTGGCGGTCACATCCTGTATATTTAACATTGCGGTGGGTGCTGATTTAAGCAGCACCCGCCGCAAGGTTAAATATGCATGCTTTGCATTTGCATGCATAAAGCGGCAGGCACCGCGCGGTGCCTGCCGCTTTGTACATGCAAATGCAGGGGGGTACCATAGGTACCCCCCATGTGCCCCTTCACCCCCGACACAGCGGTGGCCCGCAAGGGCCCCCCAGAAGCTAATGTCCACATGCTTTTCCACAGTGGAAAATCAGCCGCAGAAAAGCATCTTTACTTACCCATCGTAATTTGGCTGGCGGTGTCTTGCAGACACTGCCACCAAATTGCAGCCTACACCCGCGGATCAGCGGCGGACGGACCCGCACTCATAATCGACCCCTTTATGTCCAAACAATTCTCTACCAGTAAACAGATGTTGCTTTTTAATTTAACATATTTTGAATTAAAAAGAATGTAGCATTAAGTTTTATTAAAACATAGCCAAATTACTTTTAATGAATTGTGTGCATCAATTCCAATAAGTATTAGTATATAATAAAATATATTCTTTTACTCTGAGTGTGATTTTTTTGTTATTAAACATTTAAAAAATATTGTTAATTTAATTTGACATATTTATATTAAATATATATTTAATGACAAATTAAGATAATAATGCGATAGCATTTTTTCTATATTGTTCTTCATTTAAAATAAATATATAACATGCTTTGATATTAGTATTCAACATGAAAATATGTTTCCATTTGTAAAAAATGCATTTCCTTAGCCGTATAATTTAGAATGGGAAGATCTCTGTCCTGATGGCCACATTCTCCTGATAGTAACGTATAGAGAAAAGTAAAAACGTTCATAAAACTTAATTTTAAATGTAAAGCTTTATTATTTTGAATACATTGGCAATAATATATTACATTTCAATTATTTTCCTGATGTTGACATTAAAAGCATACCTAAAGTAAAATGAAAATTACCATCATGCATTAATGATTATTAATAGTGGTGTATGGAGGTAAATAATTCAAATGCAATTTTATTTTAATGAAACTAATATTACATTAACTTTTCAATAAAAACAAGGTTATTTAAATATGTTAAAATAAAATTAAAACACGTTTTTTTGATAATTTGTAAATGCTAAATTACATACATAAAATTGTACCTATTTGAATTCATTTAATTTAACATAATTCCCTTTGGGGTTTTATTTTACGCCCCTACCGGCAATATATTCTGTGTGTAGGTGGTTTGGCACCAGTGGTTGACCATGTGTGGTGCCGGACTTACTCTGTTTTGGGTCCCTTTTAGCTGTAGCACCTTTAGAAGTGCAGTATGTGAATAGGAATGGGCTTTCTCTTTTGTGGGTAGGCGGACATCCCTACCTAAACCCCTCCCTACCCCTCCCTTAACACCTCCAATACACACCATAGCTCATGGTGCCTCTTTTACCCTTAGATACATTGGCAATCTTCATCTTCTTTGGACCTGTATGGACTGCTGTTATATCAATGAGTAACCTAGATAGGAAGCATGCTCTAACATTTGGTTGCCAGGAATAATATTTTCTCTATAGTGCTACTCTTTAAGCACAATGAGATATAACACTACTATTTCTCTCAAAACAATTGTAGGGCAGAGGTTTCAATTATAGACTGTGTAATTCAATTGAGATTATGCTTCTACATCTTAAAATAGGTATTATCTTTTTTATGGGGCCTTTAGGGTGAGCTGTTTTGCTGGCAACTTTTTGAATTAACTGGGCCTACAACTTGCACAATCCTAAGTAGGATCTTTGTTCATCTTTATTCTGCACTGGTTGCTTGAGTGCATTGACCTCCTCTAAGCCTGCGAAAGATTTGAACCCTTCCCTGGACACGGCATAGTTTTAGTCCTCAGTACATGTGCAGCAAAATTGGCACTGGACTTTTCGACAAGTCAAGACAGCATCTTCAGTACACTCAGAAATCTATCACTTTATCTAGATATTGTCATCAGTTTGCCTAATTTTCCTAAAACTGTGGAAGTGAACTAAACCTTCCACATATTTGAGCACTATACGTACAGGGTTCTGAATTAATAATGCTGCAGGGGGAAGCTCAAAAAGTATTCAGCACAACTGAAAAAGTCTGGCAAGTGTGACAAGGGCAGTAACATAATAGGAATATGGGTCAAGACTGATTTTATTATTTGGTGATTTGCCCAACATCAGGCAATTTATTAAGTTACTCTTGTATGCAGGCTATAGGGTGACTGTGTACCTACATCACTTTATTGACCCCACTTAGATTTATACACGAACAGTCCAAATTTTCTTTGCACCCAAAATTAAGATCAAAACAATTTTAGAAACATCATAGACAGCTGTCAGCAACTTGACTTAAACGTTTGAGTCTTTTTTTACTTCTTGAGAAGACATTATTATGTTGAAAAAGCAAGGCAATGCAATGATCATCCATACACCTTCTCAATTCATTTATAGTTCCAGCACCCACACCCTTACTCTGTGAACATGCACTTGTGGCATTGTCAGCATAAATGAAACCGATCACTTGTTTGTGTATTCTCTGCCTAAGTACTAATTTGGTATAGCAAACATAGAATATTGATACCTCTATTGATGCAAAGATCTTTCCCTCAATTTTCCTTTGCTGAAGCAGGATTTTGGTAACAGAATACCATAACATTGTGAATTTACGGCTCCCATAAACTTCATGGTGTCCATTACCTGACAACAGCGTTACATCAGGTGGCGTTCTTGATAATAAGTGGTGTCAGACAAGACAGTAATTATTGAAACCATGCCTAGAAGGGTATTATCCTCATGATCATCATGTACAGCATGTGTCCAGTAACTTGATTAATGTGATTTCCCATTGCCACATTCACACTTACCTTGTGCAGGATGTATAGTCACAGTGACCCAACCAACCACACTAATTGTATTTAATCTTCCAAGTAGGACGTGTTCTAGAGTTGCAATGTGTGTGTAACTGCCACACCTGTATTATGACTCTTTGGGGTATTTTTGCAGCACCCTTTCTGTTATCAACCATTGTTAACATTCATGCTACTAACAGAAGAGAAATTCAATTCATTGCTGGAATTTAGGGTCTGATTTAGAGTTTGGCAAAAGGGGTTGCACTCTCACAAATGTTGCAAACATCCCATCTGCCTTAGCCGGAAGCACATTATGTCCCATGGCACTTGTAATAAGATGGACTGGATATCGTTCACCTTTGTGATGGAGTAACCGTACGCCAAACTTAAAATCAGGTCCTCAGTTTCTTGGTGGAGTTTCTAGATAAGTAAGTTCCTTTGCCCTATTTATGGCTTCGTTCAAGGTTGGGTTTTTGGTACCTAAGAGTTTATCTTGTACTTTCTTGACAAAGCATCTGACTATAAGTTGGTCACATATAAGCTGCTCCTTAAAGTTTAAAAAATCACCACTGAAAGCCTTGAATGCACAAAGCAGCAATCTATTGAGTAATGTATTCATTCAATTGTTATTCTGGGAATAACTAATATCTGTGTGCCATGATTCATGCATGGGCCAGTTTTTCTAGAAGTTTAAAAGCTTCTTGTAATGAATTCAGATCATTATCTCCTGAGCTTCTCTTTAGCCTTAAGTGGGTGTTCAAATACTCACTTGCCTTTAATATCCAATTTCCTTTCTGATCTAAAATGTAGACAACTAAAATGCTTCCAAATATGTTAAAAGCCCTGAGCCACATCCTCCACTTAATGGGTGGTTCTCTGGCTGTAGCTCGTTGGGGAGGAGGAGGATTCACATTTCCGTGCCTGTGGGAGTAAGTGTGTGCACATCACAATTTTCCCTGCATATCTTCCTCACAGCCACCGGCCATCAGTCAAAGATGACAGTCAAAGGGGGCTGACTCTTTTATGCCTAATTGGAGGCCTGGCAGTGAGGGTTAAGACGGTCATGTGAGCAGCTGCAGATTGAAATAATAATACATCAATATGGCATGAACATATTACAAAGTAAATCTGCTCACAGCAGCAGAAAGTGTGTGTGCACCAGGTCAGGAATGATGTGCAAAGAAGCTATTCCTTGACTCCCAAGAACCTACTGAATCAAGAACAGGGGCAGGAATGGTGTTGTAAAGATACTTATTTGTCTGACACTAGTATCAGCTAGTGACATCTGTGTATTCTTGAATGTAAAAGCTGCTCTGGCTGAAACTTAGAATGTGGTGAGGTTTTTACTGAGATGAGCCTGAGACGGTTGGGTGGCTGAGCTATTTACCCCTTGAACGCAAGAATAGATAACCAAAGAAGATATACTGACTCCTATGTCATCATTCACAGAGGAATTCACCTTTTAACACTGGTGACAACTGGGAAATAACAGCTTAACTCCAATTACCTTATTCCTCGGTAATTTTGTACTTGGGATAATTAAAAGATTACTTAGAAACATATATTACTCCATTCAAGTTATTACTACGAATCAACCTACTTGACTTCAAAAGCAAGACTTCAATCATGAATTTCAAGTAAGATCTTTGTTTTCTATTAGCGTTTGAAGTTTCTTAAGTTAAGTACTTTTCAGATTGTTGCTTACAACATAATTGACTTTCTCAGCGATTGACTAACAGAGCAGTGATTGACTAACAGAGTGCACAGTTTAACACATGGACGAGTTCCTTCTTTAATGTGTTAGACGGTTATTTGAGACATTTTATTCAAGGCACTTCTATTATTGAGCTTTTAAATGTAAACTCACCGCGGACCATGCGGTTGTGCTAATTAGATTTGAATTTCACTTACTGCCTTTGTGTTCAATCGCGCTCTTCATTCTGCTCTCTGTTATGTTTCTTCTAAACACCTTGTCACTGAAACTCAAATGTGATACTGAAACACAACATCTGACATCCTAAGTCTTCAACGTGCGTAGCCTTCCCTCTGTTACCTAGTTACGCCGACGCTTACTGAAGATCTCCAGAATCTGACTGCAGAGCACCATACACACTTTTGCCCCATAGTTCAAGGGTGTGTGCATGGGCCCAGAATAGGTTTTGTACTTAAAGAGTATCCTTCCAGTACAAGATACTATGCTTAGACTAATTTTAAAATGTTTCCCATGTTGGATATGTGTTGTACAGTGCAGCACACTCGCAAAGTAGGAAACATTAGGAGAAATAAAAGCATTTATCCTTTATAATGCCTGTTTCAAGGCGGGATCATTTTTGGGTGCAAAACCCTGTATACTAATGTTAGCAGATAGGGATTTGCATCACATAGCATGGGTGGTTGCATGGGAACGCCAATGTACTACCCATTTCACTCCCCCCTGATTCTAAGTAACACTTTGTGTTACTTTTATGTAACTTCCCAGAGCAAAACAAATTTTACAGAGGAAAGCAAAAAACAAAAAAAAACATTTTGTGCTGGTTTGCATTACTTTTGTGGCACAAACATAGCACAAAATCTTAGTAAATCTAGACCGTAGAGGTACCATATATTCCAGAATTTTGGGTCATGGTATATTTAAGAAAGTAGAATTTTTCAGATGTGTTAAAAATCACAACCCTGCAATTTTACCCCAGTCATTTTCAGTGGAAGAGGTGTGGCGCAACGGCCAGGGTGCCTGACTCTGGACCACGGGGTTCACGGTTGGGGGCCAGCGGCAGGTCAGCCCAGCACCACGTGACTCTGGTTCGTTATTATTATTATAGACCAAATAAGATGTCATTTACCAGGGGAAAAGGCTCAGTAAGTAAAAATAGATGTAATTGTTGGTGTTGAAAGCAAGAAACCTGCAGGTAGATCCCCATTGGGGGCTGGGGGCTTTTAACAGGTGGCAGTTATCATACCCAATGCATTCCAAACCCTTGGAAATTAAATTTTACCAAGTGAAATAAACACTGCCCTCCCCCATCCAGGCCTCTCATAATCAGCCCAACACTTTCTGGTTCTATACCATTCAGGATTGTCCCATTGGTGAAGTACTGGAAACTCAAACACTCAGGTGATTTGTGGCAGGGATCCTCTCTATATGCTGATCAATTATACCGCTATATCCGGTCTCAATGCCACACTGCTAAGTGTATTATGAAGAAGCATACAGCTATGTATAGGGGATTTATTGCATATGTACAATGTTGGTTTGGCTGTACTCTTTACCAATAAATCCAAAAGGGAATGCCCAGTTTAAAATGTCTAAAACATACCTTACATCATGACATATATGGGGCTCCAAGAGTTAGTCTTGTCCACTGTGCTGTTTAATGTGCATGTGGCATGACTGATCACTGTCTGGATGAGTTGTGTACATGAAATGAAAGAATTATCTGTTCAAAGTGTTATGTTGCTTGCGTGATATACAGGTTTACTAATTTGATATAGATAATCAAGAGTGTGAGCTAAATATCAGGAGTATATTATAAACATGTCTTTGAAGTTGTTGTAATGTGAAAGCTTTGCTTTCCCTTGAGAAATATACCTTGCTATTCATTTTGCCTTTTTGTGTTGATTTGTTTGTACAGTAGATATTAAAAAAAGACTTAAGAACTGATAACATCTATGGTAACAGAGCTGGCTTAGAACCCCCAAGGGACACTAGTAGCAAGAGGTTTTGTATACATAATCACAGCAACTACAACCTCTGCATTTGTTTCATTATCAGACTGGTCATATGATTATGTGTCAATATTTGTCACTATGGTATAAGTAATGTCAGAGTTTTGCATAGTGTTGCATAGTGTACACAGTGTATTTTTGATTATCTGAATGTAGTTTAACGGATATGTTTAAGTGTAAAAAATTACAAAGAAGACCATGAAATAAGTTGTGAAGAAATACACAGGTCAAACAAATTAATTTACTTGACCGAGAATACAAAGTGTTCTTTGAATAATTACAGCTTGGGTAAACTGTGTTCTATATAACTTTCTGAAAGTGGCATTTCAGAATTATAATTTAAAATCTGAGTTCACCATAAGTTAGAGTTTTAAATTGTGATTCCAGAGACACCAAACTCAAAAAGTCAATCTCTTCATGATTGTAAGTTACACAAAAATAATGTAATAGGGTAATCCCAATGTTATCCTAAGGGAGAGATAGGCCTTGCAGTTGTGAAAAACAAATGTAAAAGTTTTTCACTACTAAGACATCTAAAGCTTAAAAATACCTGTCCTACTTTTTAAATATACTGCACCCTGCCTTTGGGATTTCCAGACAAAGTGGTCCCAGATAATCACACAATAAACTCAACCGTAACATCACTTAGGTGAATACAAAGACAATTATAACAGCATTGTTTTTAATCACAACGAGTGTTCGTAAAAAATTAATTCATAAAATAAATACATAATAAATCACATATAATGCCCCTAAGAAGTGGAGTATGGAAGGGTAGTGCTGGGATAGTGACAGTATAGGAATTAGAACAGGGGTCACTGAGACCTGAATACACCAGAAATAATGATAAGTTAACACAATGGAACAAATAACTCATCAATTAATCTAGCAATCATGCCTCAAATAAAATCATAAATGATAGATCAGGGAGGAGGCTGAACACAGGAGGAAGTGTCGACGTTGCGACCCAAGTAGATGCAGGCGTGGTATAAACCTTGCTAGAGGGTCTTCATCAGGACAGGGGATGCGGAAGGTGGGGCAATGAATCTGTATGGAAAATTATTAAATAAATGTTACTGCGGGTCACATAGGATCCCAAAGAGCTCATAAAATGAAAAAAGGCCGAGAGGAGGTGCATGGTCATATATTGAGAACAAGGGGAATACATCATTGAAAGCATAAGTTATGACCGATAGTTGTTGCGGTCTCGTATATATCTTATGAGGTAAGTTAGTTGGAAAAAACCTCAAACGCACGATGGTTAGTTGGTCAATGGGAGTCAACAAATAACAAGCTTGAAACATCGATTGAAAAAATATATTTGAGACCTGCCCTGCGCGAGGGCAGTTAGCATATGGTAAACTTATCCAGGGCGTGGGCTCAGATGTTACACCCATACGTTGTGAATCAAAGGGATCCAATAAGGCATAGGAATACATAGTAAGTCTTCAGGATATGTAAAATGGCATACCTTAAGTTGGTACTTGAATGCAATGTGTTGGGTTCAATAGGGGTAGACTCCCGAAGATAAGATCACGAGGTTACGTCTAAAATTTCAAAAATATACGCCATTAGTTGACGCAACTTATGCTTTCAATGATGTATTCCCCTTCCACAATCAGTGTTGCAGGCCCACTAGCAGCATTTAATTTACAGGGCTTTGGCACATGTAGCACACTGTACTAGGGACTTGCAAGTAAATTAAATATGCCAATTGTGGATGTACCAATGTTACCACATTGTAGGGAGAAAGCACATGCACTTTAGCATTGGTTAGCAGTGATAAAGTGCTCAGAGTCCTAAAGTCAACAAAAACAAATCCAGCAAAAAGGGGAGAAGGAAGGCAAACAAGTTAGGGGTGACCCTACAGAAAGGGCCGTTCCCAACACATTCTGGTTCAGGGAGGTCCTGACCTGGCAGTTCGGGCTGGACTTTTCCCATGAGGAGCAGGGTCAAGACTGATTTACATATGGCTGAGTCCAAACTGAGGTGGCAAGGTGGGAAAAAACAATGGATTAGTATGCGGCCCAGATGGATTGCCAGTGGTTGGTATTAATGCCAGCATTCAGTCCACCAACTTGCTGTTTTTGCATCCGATTTACTATCAGGCAATATTGTGCAATATACCATCTGAAACACTTCTCATTTTCTTAGCATTTTTAAATGATCATTTTAGTGCATTAGCTGTATACACATTTTCATGCAGCTTGTTTTACACAAGCTTTCTTTACAAGACCCTGTTTCATCAGCATTGCATTTCTGTTTCCCTTTGTAGGCCCCTATCACAAGTGCCCGGAAGGTGTTGAGTTATTTACATGGTAGAAATATTTCCCAGGTCTAATAAATACCAGCACCATGGACGGTGAGGTATTTACCAGGTCCAGTAAACACCTTTTATTCCGAATTTCATTCTGAAATGGAACATACCTACAGAATTCTGCACCTACACCATCACTTCTGCATGCTACTGTAATTACCTGCCATTTTGCACAGTAAATTATCATGTTTGTTCAACTTGACATAGGTAAAATGGTAGGCTCAAATATTTTTCACATCCAGTAATTACCTCATGCAGAAAATTATACGCGGCAGAATAAAGCTCCAAAGTCAGAATCAAACATTAATATTGACTTTCATTGTTTAAGAACAAAAGATTTCAGGCTATTCGTGTGTTCTTCTTTCATGTTATATACAATTATTGATTTTAAGATTGTAATTGCCGTCACAGTTTTGCATCACTGTAAATACTGTTTTACTATAATATAACCCAAGATACTCAGTTTATCAACATCAGAACGATGAAGACTGAATTAGCTTTCTTTGATTTCAAACTGGTGGGCTTCTCATTGTGCACATATCCCAACAGCAAGTGCCTGACTTCGGTTTCAGATCTTCTAATAGGTATCTTCTCATTTGTGTTCCTTTCCCTCCGTGGTAGAGAGACAGACTACAGTTACCCTGATGCTCATAGGTCAGTCTACCAGCTTCCTTATCGGTCTCAGCCAATGCAACACCTTGTTTCACCAAATAGTTGTCACTGCTGGTGCAGTAGGTCTTGTCTGGAGGTTTCTCAATACAACCGATAAAAACCACGTTATATCTCAGTCAGTGCAGGACAGAGTTGACATCCTATGCAGGGCGTGGGCAGCAAGAGCATCAAACTGTGTAAAAAAGTGTACTCTCAAGAAGTACATCTCTTACAAGCAGTCTTTACCTGTGCCTGGAATTAAAGGATTAACCTGGAGAGGTAAGATGGGCCAAAGATGCAAAGATAAAGCTAATCTTACAGTATACGACACCAGTGTGCACGTGCTTTCTTAAGAGCAATGCATGAACCGAATCTGGGGGCGGACTGGCCATTCTGGGACTCTGGCATTTCCCTGATGGGTTGCCAGGTAATCGGCTGCTTTCAGAGCTTGAAGGACTGCAATGACTCGTCGAATCAAAGCATCATTGCCCACATTATCAGCCTCCTACAGTGTGGGGCTCTTTTGAACATTTGTGCCAGAGCTGATTTTAGTGTCCCGTCGGACTATGCTTGTATCGCGCCACTATAGCAAAGGTCATAAGAAAATTACGTGAAAAAAATGTTCATATGGAATGCTTTGTACGGAGCTTATTTTTTGCAGAATGAAGGGCCTGGAACAAACTACGCCTTCTTTCTAATCTGTAAGTAATGATTGTCCATAATGCCAGTATAGTCACTCAACAGTATTTTTGCAATGTATTTTGCAATCTGAAATAGACAAGAAAGGAGGCTTTTCTTTACTAATTAGGGGATCCTGGATTAGGGAACCCACGATCATTTTTTTCTGTTCTCACGGGGTGCAGGATATTATTTCCTGCTGGAAATATTGTGGTGTAATATTGAGGATGAGCGGAAACAAATGTTTTTGAATATCACAGTGTTAATTTCAAAATCAAAATTTTCCATTAGGGCAAATAAAAAGATGCGTTAGGGACTGCAGACCTAAGTTCAAGAGGGCACCTTTGAAATGATATGTACGAGATGGGTCAGCGGGATGAGTGAAGGGGATTCTTCTGGCCTTGCTTAAGAAAATTGACTGTGTTTAGGACGGGCAGCTCTGTTGACTGTGGTAATTGGATGTGTTGTTGGATTTGTGATTGAACAGTGCTTGGGTGTGTGATGTGAGCTAAAATTATTGGGGCAGATTTATGAGGCCATTGCGCCTCTTTGCGCCGCAATTGCGTCACTTTATTTGACGCAACTGCGGCGCAAACAATGCGCCCTATTTACAACGTGACGCATCTAGGAGATGCGTCACGTTGTAAAGCACTGCACCATAAGGAGGCGTTCCTGCGCAGGGGGGGGGGCGTTCCTGCGCAGGAACGCCTCCTGAAAGTGGCTGAGTGAAATCTATGAGATTTCACTCAGTCACTTTCAGGGCAATGCTGCGTCAAAACCCTGCGCCTGCTTGAAGCAGGCGTAGGTCTTGACGCAGCATTGTGCAGATGGTGTACACCCAAGCCTTGCTGGAGCTGCGTTGCGCTTGCGACGCAACTCCAGCAATGCGCCACATTTCCGGCACAGATGCGTCACGCATCTGTGCCGTTTTTGCACCATGGTGCGCCGCATTATAAATGCGGCGCACCATGGGTGGCGGAGCTGTGGCGCACGTTAACTGGCGCATCCCTGGGGATGCGCCAGTTAACATAAATCTGCCCCATAATGTTTGGAGAAGTGCTCTAAAGCATGAAGATGGAGTCCATGTAGAGTTCTTTAAAAGTAGGTGCATCAGGTAAAGGTATTGGGTTGGGGCTAAGGAGGGAAATCCCTGGCAGGAGTATGGTTGAGGGAGAGTTCAAATTTCAGATGTTGTATTATCTTATGCAAGTGATTCAGCTTCAGTTTGGTGTTGTATAGTTCATTTTGATGGGTGGATAAGAGAGTTATGCTCTGGTAAGTAGTAAATGACTGTAGTGAAGTATGAGATCAATAACTATATATTTCATGTGAACTATTCCTCTGGATGGTTGCGTCCATTTGTATGCTAATGTTTTGGTATAGCTGGACTGGTTCGGGAGGTTGGCTTACAAAGCGGCATTGGCTTGAGGGCCTGAGGCGGCTATGGGGAAGGCTGTAAGATTGGTCTTTAACAGTATTGCAGCTTGTGTCAGTTTAGGAATCGATTTTCATGGTATCATCCAGACTGGGTTTATTCATGCTGGCATTTTGCTGTCTAGCTTTATTCCCTAATGTGTGTGGTGCTGATAACGGGGAGCTGGGTGGCAGAGGTTGGTGAAGTAATGGTACTGCCATTAGAGATGGTAGGCATCATATCAGTCTTAAAAGCCCTAACCATGGTAGAAGGTTTTAAATCCTTCAGGGAATCAAATAATGTGATGAAGATAAGGAGGTAGATATCCAGAAAATGGATCATCATGGACTTTCCATTATCAAACAGGGTGTACGATCTATTGTTCCTATTTTGATAAAAACCTGTATGTGACTCAGGAAAATGTGTTCAATGTACATGAGATTTCTTCTCTGATTTCTTTTTTTTAAATTATATCTTTATTGATTTTGCAGATTTTACAATTGGGACTTCAATTAGTAAAACATACTGCTACAATACATAGCAACAGATCACATCTCTTTTTGTCGTGTCTTACATACATGAGGCATCGTAAAGAAAAGGTTTCGCAGTAACTAGGATAATGCGTCGGCTTGTATATGTTACAATTGTCTGGTAACATTGCATATATCACATTACAGTATTCACTATTATTATGAGCTACCTAGTATGTATTACGCCATTCTCTGCTCAAGGTATGTACATCTGGCATATTGTGCATTCAATAAAGGAGGGGGGAGAACAATACATGGGGAGACGGGTTACAAAACTTGGAATAGAGCTGGTGTAGCATCCTGCAGCTGTTAGTTGCTGCACGTATGCATATTGTTTATTGTGCCCTTATATGTTGTCGTGGTGGTTGGTGACCGAAACATGGTCAACCCAGAGTGTCAATTCACTGCTGCGAGACAATGAGTCTGGTACCTGTAAGGATCCTTGAGGATGTGTGTCGCGCACGCGGAGTCACTCAATCTGGGCAGGGCTATGTGTGGTCTGGTCAGGCAGATCCACATCTTGTTGCAGTGACGTCAGGAGTGCCTCCCAATTAGTGTATGTAGGTATTTTCCTGAGGCCCATGATTTCCTCACGTCAGATCGCTATACCCTCTGCCCTAGCCCACGCCAGTGTGGAATGCCTCCATGCCTGTATGTGTGGTAGGTCAGGTGCTTTCCACCTTTTAGTGATTAATCTTTTTGCTGCTACTAAGCCTAGGTCCAGGAATCTGGAGGTGACTTTGGTATTGCGCCTCCTACGGAACATATGGAGCAAATTTGTTGGCCAGTCAAAAGGTATTTCTCTTTCAGTGCAGGTACAGAGTATGCTCGCCACTCCCTCCCAGTACACAGCCAGTTTGGTGCAGCCCCAAAGCATGTGCACCATGTACGCATCTTCAGTGGCACACCTGGAACAGGCTGAGTCGGTGCGGTGAAAATATATATTGACGTTGGCTGGTGTGAGGTACGCTCTCTGCACGATGTAAAATTGGATTTGTCTAAATCTAGCGTTTCTAGAGATCTGTACCGGGCTAGCCAGCGCTCGCTCCCAGTCTTTATCTGTGAGTTGTCGACCCAAGTCATGTTCCCATTTGTGTCAGAGGGGGGCTAAATTTACTGCTGCGTGCTACCGCAAGGGAGCCGCAAACCACCGCATTAGATGTGGGCCTCGTCCCATGACATGCAAATATTGCACTGTAAGATGTGTTTGCAGTTCTACTGCAAGATCCCCCCATTTTGTTGAAAGTGTAGTTATCAGTGACCGGTGAAGTAGAAATTGTCCTGCCGGGAGTCCCTCGCCAGAAACCAGCGTAGTGTACAGAATATATGAGCCTTCCTGATAGAGATCCCCCAGAGTTCGTACACCCGCATCGTGCCAGTGCTGCAGTGTGGTAGACATAAGTGTTGCTCTACCCACAGGGGTACCCTACGGAGGAAGGGCAGGGGCATAAGGTGTTGTGTCTTGGGTTAAGTAAAGGCTTATACAGTAACATCTGTATGCAACGTTTAGCTAAAGGTGTTCAGGGTGTCGCACCCTCGTGCCAGGGCGTGAAAGCGCAAGGATCTGAGGGAGCGTGTAAGATGGGCGTGTGGTTGCTGTGTCATCACGCTGGCGGTCTGTCATCCATCTGGTGATCCATTGAAGTTGGGCTGCCAGATAGTAGTGCTCATAGCAAGGCACCGCCAGGCCCCCTTGATCAGTGGGTAAATATAGCGTTTTTGATTGCCACTCTGTGCCGATTGGGACCCCAGATGAAATCTCTGATTATCTTCCCTAGTGCAGCAAAAAAGGAAGCAGGGACATAGATGTGCAGATTGGCGAAATAGTACAGAAATGTTGTCAGAGCCACCATTTCGAGCAGTGCCACTCTACCAACCACAGCGAGAGGGAGCGCACTCCAAAACTGCATCTGGGATTTCACAGCAGTCAGTGACCTGCCTAGGTTGCCATCAAAGAGTTCCAGTGGTTGGCGATACCCCGTATGCACAGATATCAGAATGTGTCAGCGCTCCACTGCACTCTCACGCCATTGAGGAATAGGCCGGGGTCACAACAGTTATCTTTAAAAGCATATAGTTTAAACTTAGCAACGTTTACTTTTAATCCCGACATAGCGGCAAAATCACAGAGGATGTTGGCCAGTTGTTCTGGCGCCTGAGTGATATCCCTCAGGTAGATCAGTAGATCATCAGCGTATAGCGACACCATGTGGGTGCCATCACCCGGTAGTGTGCCATTGTGTAGCTGCATTCTTAGGGATTCCGGCAGCGGCTCCATAGCTAGTGCAAAGAGGAGAGGAGACAGTGGGCAGCCCTGTCTCCTTCCTCATCTTATTTTTCAAGGGTTGCAAACATATAATCCCATTCAAGAGAATCGAATGCCTTCTAAAGGTCATGTTCAAGGTAGCCCGCTCATAGGATTTCTTCTCTGATGTGATATTAAATGCACATTGGTGTGAGTAAGCCTCAAAATGATAAACATGTGGCATTTAAATCTAGGTGCGAAAGAGATTCCTTTAAAATAACATGGAACCGGATGTTTTCTTGCGTTAAGTCTGCAGGTTTGTATTACAGGTTAGAAAGGATGGCAATGTGCACCATCACGAGTACAGTACAAGAAGGAGATAGGAAAATAAACAATGCATTGCGAAAAAGGATATGTAAAATGTTGCCTGCATGTGCAAAGCTAGATTAATGGATGTGTCTCTTATATTGATTCTATAAAATCAACATGGTAATGAGAAAACAATGCTAATTGAATAGTATATGAATTGTGTTATGCATATTCAAAGTTTACTAACCTATGTGTATTTACTGAAATCATGCTGAATTAACCAGCTGAATAAAGCCCTAACATCAATATAGATTCAGGGCCTGGTGGATATGCAGATCATCAGAACAAAGACCAAGACGTATGAATTTATTTGAACATATCTATATCAATGAATATATAGATTTAGCATGTTTGCTAACCTCATGTCTATACATGTTGTAAAGATGAGCAATACATACAAAAGTGTTTAAAATTCCCAAAAATTGCTTGACTTCATCTGTTTCCATAATTTGAAGTATAAGGGGCCAACATGCATACCCAAGACATATTGAGATATGCGGATTGGTTGAATGATATAGTTTCATAGATTTTACTTTAAACCACTGTTAAAAAAGCTTTGAACTTGCAATATCGTTCGCCTCTGGTCTTGACATAAAATCTAGATTCATTCATAGAAGCGAATTGTGGACCTGTTTTTCATATTTACTTTTTGGATTTTGAAAACAAAAAGAACATGTTTATGTTTATGTGAGTTTTGATGAGTTGAACAAAAAGAAGGAAGAGGTCAGAGGGTTCTGGTCTTTTATTAGATTGGATTTTTTTGTTATAAGTGCTCTAACTTCTTTAAAGTGTTCCCAAAAAAAGGAAGATTGCAATAATATTAGCCTCCATGTCTTTAAAAAAATCCAAATTTTCCGACCCTCAAAGCTGGGGAAAACCTATATTTCCCATTACTCTTGTGATGCAAAATTCCCAAAAATTGCTTGATTGGATCTGTTTCCATAATTTGTAGTACCTGGAGCAAAAATGCCTACCCAAGATCACAGTACCAGAGTACAAGTGGCTGCTGGCTGCCGCTGTTCATGCTTTGTTTTCTTTCTTTGCATTCTCAGGTTCATTTTGGATGTAGTGGTGCATTTTGCACTAAGACAGTAGCGTTAAATACAGAGTTCTCCTCCTTGCGTATTACTATGTAACCTCGTGTAATTTTGCTGAAATACAGGTAACGCTGCTACAGCAAATTATGTGAGATGTGCCCACCACTATATAATACCCTGTATTTTAGAAGGCACAATTACAAACATAAATTAAGGTTGCATTGTGAATCCAGGCACTTCATACACAGAGTTTAGTTGCTGCCTGATTGGAAGCCAACTCACCTCAGCTCTGAAAAGACAAAAGCAAGAATAGGATTATGATTTATAAAACTGTGCCACTCAGCATATAATGTGAAATGTGAACGTTTCTAAACCGTATTTCTATTAAAACAATATGTCATTGATGGGGTAAGTGTTTGAGGCAACATAGCCAAGCAATTGCTTTCAAGCAGTACACAATATGGACTCAGACTAAAAGATACAGGCCCGATTCACAAAGGTAAACAAACATTTTTGTCTAAGCTTACTCTTTTTCGGTATTCACAAACAAATGATGTAATAAAAACTTTATGACTATGGACACTCAGCAGTCGGGGGCAGAGTACACCACACATAAAAAGATAGGACAGGCTTATCTTTTAATGTGAGCAGTTCTTCACCCTGACTGTGAAGTGTCCACCGTCGTGGAGTTACTATTAAAATATTTGTTTGGAATAATGAAAGAAGTAAACGTACACAAAAGTGTAAGTTTACCTTTGTAAATCGGGCCCACAATATTCATAGACACCAAGGGCTGCATTATTATCCTGTTCTTTGAGCTACTTTGATGCAAAAAGTGATCTGCATGTTTCATTTTTCCTTCCACATTTTACCCATAGCCCGGTTACTTTGCCGCAGTGTTCATTACCTCGAGTTCAGGTTTTCCTCATTAGAATCTTTACTGGGTGAGATATCATCTCTGCATACAGAAATAGTTTACTTGTCCAAGCAATCTAAAATAGACTAATGCTATGGCTACCTTCCTTCTACTACTGCTCTATGTAGAGGAAGTATACCTATCTCACTTCCTGACTGTACCAATCTTAGACACAAACATTATGTATTTACCAAATATTCAATTTTCTTTTCTGGTGGACTGGAAGGGCAATTTAGAGCTATGTCAAGGAAGACCTGAACTGGGAGTAATGGAGATCACTGGTCAGTAACCAGGCATTTACCTCCTCACGCATCTATCCTGTCTCAATCTTACAGGGTGAGATCGAACCGACACAGTAAAAAACTGCCAGAAAAAAACACAATAGAGACTGCAACTTCTCATGATTTATTGAAAAGCCATCAAACAATATGAAGAACTGCATTGAGAACTCCTTCACCAAACCCAGACAACACTCCATCTGCCACCTGGAGATGGTAATGATTCATGAATGTATATAGTGAAGCCCATGTGGCTGCATTACATTCAGGGGCTTATTTACATGCCCCTTGCGCCACAGAGGCGCCACTTTCAATATGGGACAAAGTGATGTACCGGCAGCGCAGAGGCTTGTAAATAAGCCTCACAGTCTTCATCGAATCACCTTTCAACATAGTCCCAGAGATTGCCATGCCTCTAGTTGATCTCTTCTGAACTCTTCCTGATAAAGACAGACTATCCTTTTTATATGCCATGAGATAGTTAGTCTGAGCCTTCTGCTCAAGGTTTCTGTAGACTAAAGATTGCCCTGATAATTCAAATGTCACAAACATTGACTCAACTCTCATCATGGAAGCCATTCTGTCAACATAAATTAACAAGCTCTATGGACATGCAGGGTGTTCAGGCTTTTATTTTCTGGAGAAGATGGAGGACGAAAGTACACCAGTAGACCCAGGTACTGAGATACATGAAAGTGAGAAGGTACTTTGGGCAAAAAAAGGGGCTTGGTTTCAAGATCACCTTGCCAGGAAAAATTGGAGAAATGGTTCAAAACAGAGTAAAGCACCCAGCTCATCTATTTACCCCAGAACACAGTTCTACCAAAAAGCAATTTAATGAAAGAAACTTTAATTTAACTGGCAATAGTGGTTCAAAGGGCGGTTTCTAAAGGAACATAAGAACTAGTAGACGATTCCAAGCTGGAATTGAGCAACAAAAAGTAGGCCTTTTATTTAAAAAAAAAAATCTTTTTAAAGGTCTGCTAACCAAGGAGATGTGCAATATTAAAACTGAGTTAAAAATATTGTCTAACACAAATGTCATCAAAATATTATTGTTCTTTCATGTGCAGTGGGCATGCCCACCAGTGAAAACATTCTGGGACGAGGTTTTCCACACCACACATACTGTCCCCAACACCACTTTGCCCTCTGATCCCTTGATGATTCTCCTGGGCGATCCAGGTGAAAATAGAGCTCTACTCTCTTCGACCCAGCTGGGGCGCTTTCTTTCCCATCAAGGCTGGGCATTGCACAATTATAGAAACAATCCCAAGTGCCTACCCTGAACCTGTGGTGGAGAAAGGTATGGAATCTATATGCCATAGCGAAACGTGCTGTTCTACTAAGGGACAGGGTGGCCAAATTCAACGTGACATGGCTTCCTTTTGATTTGCAAATATGATGATATGATAGAATAGGGGTATACACCTTGCTAAGTCTAAAAAGCTGAGAGCTTCTTACATGTGGGTCCTCCCATCTTTAGAAACAGAGAGTGACCCACCTTGACCCCACTCCCTTTGTGACCTTCCATCACTGCGACACAACTATGCTGTGGGGTCAGTTCCCCTGACTGGGCTGCTATTATATGTTCTTCTGATGTATGGATAATGTGGGCGGTGGGGGTATTCTTTTTATGTGTCTAAGTGCTCAGCTTGTCTACTCCTCCTACTTGGTCTTGTATAGTACTGGGCAGTGAAGCACATTGATTCCTCTTGTTTTTTTATCCCACTTAATGATGATGCTAAAGTGTGTCATATTTTCCCTTGTTCATCAAAATGATAAAGAAATGTGTTATTCTAAAAAAAGAAAACAGTGAAATTCACCAGTTATAGTTATTTTAAGTAACACTCGTCAACTAAGATAACAGTAAAATGCACCCCGCCATGCATAGTTTTTTCATCAATACTTTCACAAGTTTTGCTGTGATATTATCATCATGAGTGATGTAATATGTGGGGTAATTAGCGAGGGCATTTTTTGGATCAAAATCTAGCTTTATGCCAAATTTGGTGTAAATCTGTTTAGCCGTTTGGGCTCTGTACTATGGAAAAACTAATGGGGTAAACATGTTTTGGGACTCCCCTCCCTTTTCCCAGCCCCCGATTGATGTATACAAAAAATAGCATTTTTTGGGAATGTTTTGTGAAGGCCGGTCCAAAGGTATTAGCAGCAAAAAAATGCATTTCCTATGGAAACACAATCCTAACTATAACTATCCAGTGGTGATTGCCACTGGGTTATACACATATGCATAGGTGTAAACATGTAAATCCCTTGGCAAAGCAAGTGATAAATACCCATCAAATATGACTGTGCATTTCATAATTTTTTTTTATAAATATTTAGACTCCAATGCGGGTGCCTTTCAGCAGCTCACAAGAAAACTTTAATAGTAAATCCAAGGTTCGATGGGATGTCTTGCTAATTTGAACAATAATAATTTGGATTATGGCTAAGGAGGAGAACATGTTCACATTTTATATAGATGGCTTCTAAAAGAATTGTAACTTTGAAAAGCTAAGATTACTGACTGTGCCTGCAACTTTCTTAGGTTCTACGTTTGCTTCATAAAAAGTAGATCAAGATTGAGTTAAAAATACAGAAATCTAATTAAATACAATCATGAAAATATGTGCTTCTTATGTTAACACGTGCTTATAAGTAGCTTGTAAAGAACATGCTTCGTTTGAGTTAAAATACATGCATTTAAAGTTAGATTGTGCCCATCTTCTGCGAAGGTATCTGAAAGAAAGTCAATCGTGTTAAAGTGCCTGAGACTTTGCATGTGTTTTGCCATATAAATGAAAACATTGTTAATGTCCAATAAAAGTTAACCGGTGTCAACATGCTTAAAAATAATAATTATAGACTAATTTTCTAAAGACAAAGGTAATAAGTTTGTTTCTAAATAGCATGATACAAGAGCAGAGCAGAATGATTCATCTGAGCTGTCTTGAGTCCAGATTTATAAACATGTCATGGAACGCAGCACGGCACCGAAAGTTGTTGCGCTGCATTGTGTGACAAAGAGAGAGCATAATATCGCCATATCTACAGATATGGCCCTATCTCTAGTGCTGGCTTACAATCATGCTGCCGAGCTCCACACACACACACACTTTTGCACCATCGTGCAAGGCAGGGTCGCACTGGTGTCTAGGGCAATCAGGCAGTGCCCGATGAGCTGATTTGACAGGTCAGTGTGTGGGTCTGTTTTTTGGCTGTCTGTGGGCCTGTTTTATGGTGTGCTAGGTTGTTTTTTACTGTTGAGTTCCCTGATATTAAAACAAATATAGCCTGCAGAAAGCTCAAATCTATGCAGTCTTCAATACCATGCAAAATACATATGCAGCATGTTTTACACATTCAAAACTGCCCCAAACTGTAAACATGGGCCATTTGTTTTAGCTATCTAATTAACTACTGGGTGGCCACTTTAATTTTTGTGCCCAGCCTATTTTCTGTCCAAGACCTACCCTGGAGCAAAGGTGTGTGTGTGATGTCTAGCATAGGTTTTGTGCTGGAAGGCTATCCAGTACAACATATAACCTCAGACAGTGCTTAATTTGTAAAATATGAAGTGCAGGTGCTCAAATCTTTGTCGGAGGCCAAACCTACGTTCTCTGGCTCCACCCACTTCAACAACTGGCTCCACCCACTTCCTCAACTGGCTCCACCCACAGCCTCAACTGGCACTGCGAAAAGTCAGATGAATTTCAGGAAGGGACCTCTACTTCCTGGGACTGTCTTTTGATAAAACGGCTGAGTGTGTGAGACAATGCACCTGCCCCAACTCCAAGTCATAATGTGACAAGTTCAAATCCAAGCAAGGGTGACTCAGACTTGAATACTTATGAAATCAATAAAAACGCACCATTGTGCTGTGCTTTACACAGCATGTCACCCTTGGGCCTGTTTTCATAAATGTCGTCTGTACTGAGAGAGGTGGAGCACAATGTGTTTGTGAATACGTTGTTTAAAGTGACAGCGGCCACATTGTGCCAGTGGAAACCTATCTTCACATAGATTGGAGGTGACCCACAGATTCTACCTGGACTCAGTGCAATTTTTCTGACAGCCTCCAGTGTCACAGCTGCAACAGATGTCAAAGGTACGGACATATCTGTACTCTTCAGTACCTTTTATTGTCCAGACGTGCACTGGGCTTTACAAATTTGAAATGCATGTTTATCCAAACCCTTACCCCTCACACTGAGAGAGGGAAGTGTAGCTTATTATGCAGCACATGCACCAATAACCTGTCCCCTTGAGAACCATTTACCATAAGAGCCACCAAAACAAGTGTGGTGTGCATGAAAACTACACATGTGTAGTAAGACACTAACTCCGTCTTAATTAGTCAAGGAGCACATGTGATAGAAATACATTTGTAAAGGAGTAGGGGGAAAACATCAATCAAAGTGAGTGTGGACATCCCATGCTTAGGGGCGTAGCTATCATAAGCACTGCAGGTAGGGTCACAATGGGGCCCAGGGAGTTGACGAAGCACTGAACTTCAGTTATGCCAATTGGTTACAAAAACTGAGGGTAGGAGGATAATTTGTCTTTCTGTTAGGGCCCATTGCCCCCTTGTCCACTCCACTGTAGCTGAGCATCTTCACCTTGCACCAAAGCATACGTTATGTGTTGCTAACGTGAAGTCTTCTGCATTGCTGTTTCTGTTGTTTCTATCTTTGGGTGCACGAACATGGCAATGCCGGTTTATACAATGCCTGTAAAGTCACCCAGGTATTTATGCCTGCTAGTACTACTGATGATCATTCCTGGCAGTGCTGGCGAGGTAAACCTGTGGCACCCTACAGAGCATGCTGAGGATGCACACACGGAACCCCACAGGAGTAGCAAAGAGATGCACAATTTAGGGGTGGGCTTTCTTAATGTACATGGAATGACAGCCAAAAGCAGCCATAAAGACACCACCCTTGACAACTCGTCCAATGCAGAACGTTGCCCAAATGAGAAAGGCCTCCACTGCTTGAAATTCAATATTCATGTGAAAACATTGTAAATTGGAAAAACAGTGCACAACATTGAACAGAAATCGAGCAGCCTTACCAATAAACTTGTGATACTCATACGTATTGCCAAGTATAAAGAAACAATGCATTTGCCAGATTTTAAACTTGCAGCCTGCAGATTATAGCGTTTTACAATGAGTGCTGCTATTAAGTTCAGGTGGTGCGCGGACGCGTTATTCATTAGCACTCCAGCATTCTCCCCCACCCCCACAGCCCCTCTCTCCCCCCACGACTAGGGCTGGAAGCCACTACTCATTGCGCAATATAACTGGCTTCAAATTAAATTAATGGAGGACATTGCAGGTGGTTGAGGGACCGACTTCTGTTAGTTGTTTTTTTACATCGATTACAACTTTACATTAAAAGCACAAAAACCATGGCATGCTGGAAGAGCTCCTTTACCAGTGTATATTCCTACGATGGGCTCATTTATTAGGTGTGTGTGGTCTGTTTGGGAAGGAATGGAGGATTGTTCAAGGGCAGGGGCAGGCCTTTAACTTTTGAAGCCCGGCCGCTATTAGGCCAGGGAAGGCACAGTGCGTCATCGTGTCTTGTGGAGCTGCCGCCGGAACTACTACGGAGGATTAATTTCTATCACTACTAAATTCAAAGGCATGGGCTGGGCAGGGCCTTTATTTTTAACCCCGGCCTGCCGGTCCAGCCCTATTGGTATAATATTGTGTGTACAGCGTCGGCAACAGCTAATAGACCAAGCAGCAGGCCAGGAACAGAGACTGCATCATCAAATGGAGCCGATGCCCGACACCACGCCATCACTGACTGGGCATGTCGCGTGTGGCATGATGCCTGACTAAATGCTACAGTACTTACAGTTTCACTCGTAGTGGCCGGCCTGGTCTGCGGGCCTCTAAGCCGTGGGGTGCGGGTGTGCAGGAGCGTGGCAAGCGGGAAAAAAAAGCACGCACAACCAAAACTGACCCAATCAATGCTTGACTCCCGCCCAGTACTGCTCCTGAGTCCCGCCCACCACCGGCAACAGTCCTGACCTAAGGGCAGTGTCCGCGGCCGTGGCAAGCCATGATAACTCCATGAGTAACTAGGGTGACCAACCACCCGTAAATTTCACGGACAGTCCGTAATTTCGGCCGTCTGTCCGTTGTCCGTGAAGGATTCTTTAACGGACGCCATTTGTCCGTAATTTTAACCGGGCACGGTCGCACATCCCTAAAGCAGGCACAGCTTCCACTCACCTCCCTTCTTGACTTGACATGACGCATTCAGGGCTGTTTGCATCTGAATAGATGCCCCTGCTCTTGAAGCTGCAGCCCCCACCCCTCACACCTCCAACCCTTGATGAGCTGTTAAGAGGTGCTTGAAAGTGGCTGAGAGGGAGGGGCTGCAGCTTCAGGAGCAGGGGCATCTATTGAGATGCAAACAGCCCTGAATACGTCTTGTATCTGCAATTTGTGTGTGACATTCCCTTTCTGCCCAGGGCCCCAAACATCCTACAACCGATTACACCGAGGCAGCATGTGGTTCTCATCACAGCACAGAGCTTAATAACTGTCACTAAATTGTAAACAAACGATTCTTCAAACATGAAGTCTTTAATGTAATAAAATAAAGAAATGGCACAATCGCATCCACACTGATTAACAAAGTAAGGAGGACAATCAGTTAAATCAGTTCTCTCGGAGTATCTCCTTTAAGTACTGTACATCACAGTGGGGGCTGGTAAAAGTAACATTTTGGAAAGAGAGATTGACTTCTCATTGTCTTGTCCAGGAGGGGGTGAGGAGCCCTACCCCACCCTGGAAGAGACCAAGATGATACTAGGATACTGCATGCCCACCCCTGTGCCCACCCTGGTGGACCCTGGTCCCCCTCCTTCCCACCCCCCTCCCCCCAGTGATGGCTCCTGTCCTCCCCCCCCCCCCCCCACCTGTGGTGGATCCTGTCTCTGCCCTGGGTGGCTTCTGTCCCAGTCCAGGAATGGCTTCTGCAGCTCAAAAAGGCTCAGCTCAAAATGAATATGAAAAGGTGGGCAAGTGAGTAAGTGAAAGGATGGGTGGATGGCTGGATGAATTAGTGAAAGGGTGCATGGATGAATGAAAGATTGAATAGATGGATAATAAAAGAGGATGGATGGATTGATGAGTGAGTGGTGGAAGGATGGAAGGGAAGAAAGGTAAATAGCTGGATGTATGGGTGGAAGGGTAGCTGGATGGGTAAACGGGTGGATGGATGAGTGAAAAGGTGGATGGGTGGGTGGGTGGGTGGATGGTTGGATGAGTGAAATGATGGATGGATTGATGAATTGATAAGTGCAAGGGTGAATGGATGGACAGATGAGTGAACGGGTGGATGTAAGGATGGATGAGTGAGTGAAAGGGAGGGTAGATGGAATAAAGGATGAATAGATGAGTGAAGGAGTAAAAGGATAAATGGATGAGAGAAAGGATGGATGAGTGATAGGGTCAATGGATGGATTAATGAGTAGATGGATGGGTGGGTGGATGGATGGATGGAAGGAAGGATTGCTAAGTGAAAGGGACGATGGAGAGAGAAAGGGAGGATGGTGGATGACTGAAAGGGTGGATGGGTGGAAGGATGAGTGACTGGGTGGATGGATGAGTAAGAGAAGGGATGGCTGGATGGGTGAAAGGGTAAATGGCTGGATGGATGAGTGAATGGATGGATGGGTAGAAGAGTGGATGGATGAGTGTACAGTTGGCTAGGGTGAAAGGGTGGATGGATGGATGGGTAAAGGATGGATGAAGGGATGGATGAAGGGATGGATGAGTGAAAGGATAGATGGAAGGATACATGATGGATAGGTTTGCAAATGGTTGAATATGTTTGGATATGGCTGGGCTTACTTATATACCATTGCGCGACCTCTGATGTGTCTGTAAAACTTATCCAATTGTCCTGAAGTTTTGTCCTGAATTTTGACCTCCTGTCCTGAATTTGTGTCCTGAATTTTGACCCTTTGTCCTGAATTTTTACACTCACCGTCCTGAATTTGCACCAATGCCAGTTGGTCACCCTATGAGTAACTGTGTGTATCATTATTATGCATAATGAATGCAGCCAGCAATTGCTTTGCTCCGGACTTCCGGATCACATTCACGTGCACTCCTGACTCAACGGAAGCACACTGGGAGTCAGGAGACCCAGAGCGCCAACTCCGAGTCACTGAATGAGTATTACACCATGTCATCATACGTGCAGTCATGCTAAAGCGTGTAGCCCCTGAAAAGAAAGTGCCGGTGCTAAGCACCGGAAAGCACCCGCACAAATTAAGCACACTGCAGCACACATTAAAATATGAAAAAGTTGAGAGAATGAAAGCATTTCTCCTTTTAGTGCCTTCTTCAAAGTGGAGTTGTTTTTTGGTGCAAAACTCTCTTGACTAGTGTTAGTAAATAGGGTTTTGCATCAAAAGCCATAGAGGGTTGCATGGGAACACCCATGTATTACCCAAGGAACGTCCCCTTGCTGGAGAATACCTCAAAACAGCACAAAGTGCTACTTTGCGTTACTTTGAGGCTACATTTCAGCATAAAAAAATCTTTGCCCTGCCATGGAAATCCCCCCAAAACTTTGCGTGGGTTTCCATCACTATTGTGATGCAAACCCAGTACAACATGTTTATAAATCTGCCCCTCTGTGTTTCCAAAGCTGGAGTGATTTGTGTGCGATATTTTGAAAGTCAGACTTTTCAGCTAATTGCCAGAGAAACTGGTCAATAAGAAAGTTGTGTACTGTGCTTTTAAAATTAACTCTAAAGGCATCTTGGAGAACCCCTTGCAGTTGTCCATGTGTGAGGTTATCGAGTAGGGAAAGCAGAACAACAGTTTTTAATTATGAATAATGGATGAAAGACATAAAAGGAATGTCATTGGTCTCATGGTTAAAGTGCTTCTAGATTAAAGCTATACCTTGCTAATGAGTCTAAGTAGGCAGAAGCAGGTAGGGGGTTGACATCAGAAATCTAGCAGTTCCTTCACCTTCAAATGAGACAGGGGAACCATGTTGGTTGGAGCATGACATGCCGATTTGCTGCTTGACCCTTGTTCCCTCCAACTGTAAATGACCTACTCATTGTCTACAAAGATGCCAGGAATCTTTCACATGAGCTCTGTAGGCTAATCAACACTCTTAAGCGTAGGGCTCGATTCATAAAGGCCTCTGCATTTGTGACAGAGGATATGCATCGTGGCGTGACCTCCGCAATGGGTAACTGCAGTATGGAGGTCCCGCCAAGAGTACCACACTATCCCCACCAGAGGCGCAACTAGAGCCAAATTTCGGGGGG
Organism: Lissotriton vulgaris; assembly: GCF_964263255.1. Lineage (NCBI taxonomy): Eukaryota > Metazoa > Chordata > Amphibia > Caudata > Salamandridae > Lissotriton > Lissotriton vulgaris. The sequence continues at coordinate 781,949,607 of NC_141694.1, read as the reverse complement.
GGTTTCGGGGGGGGGGGGCTGAACCTTTAATCAGTAGGCAGAGTGGAGCTGCAGGGGCTCTTAGAAGGGGTGAAACAACTGCAAGGCCTAATTAACATTCAAATGGTCTTTTAAAGACCTGTGAAACGTTCGGGTGCGGCTCTGTGTGTGCCCGGGATCTGTCTCATCCCGGGCTGCCACACACGAGGGGGGCGACTGAAGCTCGGTGAGTCCAATGGGTGTTGCGCGCCTGATCCCCACCATAACTGCGGGGCCTCTGCCACAAGTGCAGATGCCCTTTGTGAATCGGTCCCTCATGTGCAAAATGCTTTTCGGATAGGTGCAATGTACTTGTATTTATTAGCATTCTGATTCTCCCATCGCAAGGCTAAGAAAATTGTAATATCTACCTGAAGGAGCCCACCTTTTAATCTCAAATACTGTGCTTTTAGTCGCAGGCTGCCACTAGCCCCATACATTTATTTTTTTTATTTTTATTTTTATTAAAGGCTTTTATAACGCGCTCTATTACTAAAAAATAGTATCCTGGTTGCAATTTTTGTCAATATTTTGTCACAATTTCCTTCACATTTAAAATGTGAGGTTGGGGCAGGCGTCACTGAACTCCCAAGTTTCCTAATTCCACGTGTGAGTTATTTCTGGTCCAGTGTTATTTATTGCTTGCCAGAATTTGTAATCCTTTTCAACCCCATAGTAATTCTGAACTACAATTCTAAGAATGCGTAGAAAATCCTGGAATGTGTGGGTTACTTACTTATGCAAAAGGGGAACTTGAGAGCTCTGAGGTCAAGTTGTCTTCTTTGTGAAAACTTGATTTTTGGACCCAGAGCTTTTATTGTTGAATCAAATTTGTATTGTTTTCAGTTTATGCCAGAACAATGTAAAATATCAGCATCAAACAAGTTCTTCTAAGTCCCATCTCGCAGAGATGGCAAGTTTTCAGACTACTTATGTATGGCATTCCCTTGAGTTCAGTATGCGCTTAAGTGACATTACACCGCCAAATGTGTGACACTTCGAGACGTGAGTAAACCAAGCTATGAATTTTTTGTAAACAGAACCTGCTCCTTTTTTCAAAGTGACACTCTTCTTACCTTCTGCTCGCCTTCTATTTCTGAGTATTTTCTCCTCTCAGTTTCAGCCCAGTCTGCCGTAATCCTTCTTATGGTAACTCTGCAATTGTCTGATACCTCATTTCAAAGATCCCAACCTCCCCTCTTTAAAACCGTATAAAACCCTATCTCTGTAAAATCTTCGCCAGCCTATCTATTTTACCAAGCAGTCACCTGAAACCATGTAGCCCCCACTAATGATCACACCTAACTGGTATTAATATAATTCTATCACAAAGTAAGTGGAGAAATGCATGCAATATTTTTGTTAAGACAATACAACTAATCACAATAACCACTAGAGCAGCCACTGACCTTGGATTTCAGATTAGTGTGTTACTTGCCCTAAACCACTTCAATGCCTCGTCAGGGGCAGTAAGATCTATAAAAATACAAATACAAAATATACAGGGGCAGATTTATGTTGGGAATGCTCCACGTTTGCGTCACGCAACTGCGGCGTAAACGTGGCGCATCCCTACGACCGATTTACAACGTGACGCATCTAGGCAGATGTGTCACGTTGTAAAGCCCTGCGCCGCTTGTGGGCGTTCCGGCGCAGGGTGGGCGTTCCGGGGCAGGTGCGCCTCGCAAAAGTGGCTGAGTGAAATCTATAGGATTTCACTCAGTCACTTTCAGGCCAATGCTGCGTCAAAACCCTGCACCTGCTTGAAGCAGGCGTAGGTCTTGACGCAGCATTGTAAAGATGCGGCACCCCGAGCCTTGCTGGAGCTGCGTCGCGCTTGCGACGCAACTCCAGCAATGCGCCACCTTAACGGCACAGATGCGTCACGCATCTGTGCCGTTTTTGCCCCATGGTGCGCCGCATTGTAAATGCGGCGCACCATGGGTGGCGGAGCAGCGGCGCAAAATACTATTGAAGACAAGCCCAATCTGCCAGTTGGTGCCTTTTGCTTGAATTATGGTGTGGTCATATCAGCACAATCTTTAGTTCATTTGCATCACAATTCACATGAAGACAAGAAAATGACAACTAGGGACACCAAAAGAACTATGGGGCATATGTAGGTAGCCGTTTGTGATTCGCAAACGCCAAACATTGCGATTCCTTATTTTGCTTACAGCATTTAAGGAATCGCAATTTTGTGATTCCTTAAATGCTATGTAGGGGTGCTTTAAAAATTGCGATTTTTGCGTAAGGAATCGCAAAATACCACCAACTTCAAGTAGATGGTATTTTGCAATTTCCTTCAAAAATGCATTTTTTAAAAAAAATTCTAAGTGCCATGTGGCGCACAGACATGCCCTTAGGGCATGTATGTGCGCCACATGTACTTACAGGCCCATTCCAGGGATGCAACAGGTGTCCTTTGGAGACCCTGGCACCCTTGGAATTGCGATTCTCAAATTGCGATTTTCACACAGAAAATCGCAATCTGAGAATGTATCCCCATTCATTCCTATGGGCCTTTTGGCCCATAGGAATGAATGGGACACTCATTCCTTAATTGCGATTCGCAATTTGCTAATCGCAAATAAGGAATGTTAGAGATTCGCAAAAAAATTGTGAATTTTTACCTACATTCCATTTTGCTATTCTCAAAAAGTGATTCCTTAAAAATCGCTATTTGGGAATCGCAAAATGGAAATTACCTACATATGCCCTTATATTTTTTCTATAAAACATGGAATACCTTAGGAAAAAACACAGGATCTTTGATCAAAAGTGGACTTCGAATGGATGATTTTTAATCTGCACTGTATGTCTCAGATGACTTGATGAAAGAAGAATGCACTATTCACATGAACACAATACAAGAGCCATCTTCAATGCAACTTTAAAACATGATATATATTTAGCATTTGCCATTGCAGTGGTACATTTTGCGTGTCAGTACGTGCTATCACATGTGCAACAATTTATCTTAACCATCTTCTGATGAGTTGGTTCCTGTCAATTTATCTTTTAATCACAAATACATGGGGAAAAACAACTAAAAACATGTTCCTTCACATTGCTCACTTTGCTATGTTTATCTGTTCTGCGAATTTCAGCTGAAAGTAATTGTTTTCCTGGTAACACTCATCTTGTTAAACATTCAGGTGTAGAATTTGTCATTTCAATTACTATAGATGATAGCATTGTGACTCAGAGCTGCCTTTGATGACCAGAAGTTGTTACAGAAAGATGTGAGTGATTGAACAAGAATGGTACCAAGGACAAACGTTTCGCTCCAAATTGAATGGCAACAATTATTTGAGATTTGCCAAAATTGGCAAGTAAAAAGCTACAATGTAAAGAATAAAATCGAAAACGATTGCATTATTAAGACATCCAGAGAAGAAAGTAAGATTAACCGGTGATGAAAAATTGGTTTATGGATTCTCCTCATTTTGTTTCATCCGAGGTGGAACTTAATTTTTCTGTAATTTATTTTATTGACCAAAGGCCTACAAACACCATAGTATGTACACTCCTAACATGTTCAGTCCCATTATTTTAAGTAGATATATGCAAAGGTATAATTTGGTAGTCACGGAGTGACTAGTTTCGCAATGGGTGGCACAAGTCCATAGATCTGTTAACATCACAACCATCACTTTTTCTCAATCTCGCGCATGAACCTCCTTTTTCGAGACTAGAAGTGACGTATATAATTATCTAATGTGTTATGTTCAATTGATTTGATGGGAGACATGCCTGTGTGTGTAATTCACTGTTCAACCAGTCAGTATCATCAAGTATCTAGGGGCTTGATTTATTTTTATTTTTTTCTTTCTTTCTTTCTTTCTTTCTTTCTTTTTTACTTTCTATATAGTGTTCTATCCAGCTTTTCTGACACTTCAGGTAGGTACATGAGAGCAAAGTCTTCAAAACCATAGTTCAAGGGGTGAATCAGAGCCTTGTCAACACTGAGAGGCGTGGCTGGATATTGTTTAATTGCTTCCTCTGTTGGGATGAGATAAAAGTAAAGGTGGCTGGAACTGTTTACTTGTCTGCCTTTTCCTGAACCACAGATCTTTTGGCTATGGCCCATTTGGGTGGCAGTTCTTGGTCATTTTTCATGTATATTTAATATATATTTAATTAATAAACATCTGTGTGCTCATCTCTTATTTAGAAAAGCAGTGCTACCATGTGGCAGACCTTCATAAGTGTTTAAGTGGACAATTAGGCACTGGATATAATATATCTATACTAACCATCAATGCTTGTCCAAACACCATCATAATGAGGTCCTAAGTTATCTGCAATTGCTTTGATATTGAAATATTGAGAAAATATAAAATTAAAAGAAAATGAAATTCAAAAACTAAACAAATCAATATTTATAGACGTACACAAATAAATTAGCTTCAAGTACAGCAACACTTGATAGTCTGACTTTATAGAATTGAACTTTAAATCTCAATATATTATCTTAATTATTTACTTATACCCTCTCCATGTAGTTATGTATCCATATATTTGTTTCAGGCCCAAGCAGGCCATATTTATTTATTTTCAGGAACACAGCGTTAAGCCTACAACCTCTCAGTGAGGCCGGCCGCGTTTATAATGAGTCCTGTGTTTGCGTATCAACTGGAGCCGGCTCGGAGCCTTAACACAGCGCCATGCCTACAACTCTCTTGATAGAGCCGGCCGCGTGGCTTATGGGGAAGCAATCCAGAAGCGCCTCGCACGCAAGCATGCGCCCGCTATGCATGGGAAGTAGGTAGCAGGCAACTAGCCCAACTGCAAGAAACAGCCCAACGGGGCACAACCGTATCAGAACGAGACAATATCAGGGCCTCACCGTCATGTGCAGACAAAGAACTTCCAGGGAGACAAAATAATCATGAAAATATCAATAATACGTTGGATCTCAAAGAAACAGATGGGATCAAGAAAACAAAAAAACAAGAAAAACTGGACGCAGGAACAATATGGGATATACACTACCAAACCTCAGTATTGACTCTTGAGGCACTATCAGCACAATCAAACAAAATGGATATACAAATAGATATTTTGGGATTTATGGCCAACGCTGTTGCCGGAATTGAGACCAAACTAGCAGAACTAAATAATCTAATAATAAAAGTTCAAAAGACATCAGCACCAAATTACATCGAGTGCTCATGTTCCCCAATAATCAATAAGCTGGTAACTATACCGGAGGTCATGAAAACAATCCTGGAGGACATTAAAGAAAGTGTCTGCATTAAAAAAAAGGACACATGTAAGGAGGACGGTCTTCAAACTAAGATTAGTGAAATTATACCTGTAGATAAACAAGAACAAGTGCAACAAAAACTGTGTACTGCTAACACATCAAATGGGATCATAAATCCGAATAAAAATCAAGAAATAAATACTATGGGAGATGAAAAAAAACTGCTGAACTCACTATATGAATTGAATAGAGAAGGAGAAAAGGAAGAGGATATGGTAGCCTTTGAACCAACGAAAAGACAGAGAAAAAAGCTGCGTAAAGCGAGAAACAAGGCACTAAAGGAAAACACTTTTCAATTGAATACTGAATTGGTCACATCTAACAAAGAAATAGGAACAACAATAGACACTAAATCGGACTCAGTGCCAACTAGGAATGAAGCAGGAACAAAACATACACAAACAAAACTAATAGATGGTAATACTAATGGAACAAATAAAAAAATAAAATATAACACCAACGGGAACGACCCAACAAAAGGCTCAAAAACTACTGAGGGAGATATTAAATACTATGACATCTTCTTAAAACCAACAGTTTCCAGTAATAATCATAATCCGGTACAAGTTAGCAACAGTACACTAGCTGATAACTCCGAGGAAAATAATCAAAACATAGCTCAGGAAGATGGAGTAAAGCAAATAAATAATGGAAACGGATGTATAATAAAGGAGCCTATTTATTCTAATATCCGAAGTGACCCAGCAAAAGATATGATCCACGAAAAGTTATCAGGGACTGCATCGGAATCCGGAAGATCCTCACAAAACGAGAAGGACCAACACAATCATATAACTCCACTAACGCAAAGAGAAGGAGATAAAATACATCTGGTAAGCATCCTGAGGAACTGTAACCAAAACGCTGATCTGGAGGCAATGAACGAAACAGGGAAAAAGAGATTACAACCAAAACCTTGGAAGGAAAAAGAACCAACAGAGGATTTAATATACCCAAATATCCAAAATAATCTGGTAATTGAAAGAAGAGGACAGAACAGGCAGATCACTTATATGGATTACAGAAGAAATGGAGCCACCAATGGTGAAAAAGACAGGTCCACACAACTCGTCCTCACACCACTTTATGAATCAAAAGGTCCACACGACATACTAAATAGAGGAAATATCCTCCGACTGCTGAAATCGATAACAGCGCTTGAAATGATAACCACAAAAGACATTACATGTGTGGGCTTTCAGCCAAACCCTGAAGGAAGCCTTCCGCTAATGCTTCTAACAGTCACCACAGGATCGTTAGCGGACCTAATCTTAAAAGAGCATGATACCTTTCTTGAATGGGGTATACAAATCAGTCATCCACTTCCAAAGGTCTATCCAATCCCACTTCTACATGAAGAACGTCAAACAAAAAAATTACAGTCTGAAAGAATCGAGAGTGTATTTTCTATTCTAAAAAATCCTCTTGGCAAAACAATCATCGAAGATAAAAAACGTCTGATTAGTCCAAAGAAAGACAATACTAATGAGGTAAACGATAAATGGATTACAGCAGCCTTGCATGGTAACAAGGTACATTGACAAGACTCGCCACTAATACCATTACAAGAACAGAGCACAGCAACCTCTATAATGAAAATATGCTCATGGAACATCAACGGGATTAATAGTAAGTTAAAAAACACCAAAATAGAAGGTCTCTCGGATCAAAACCAACTTATATTATTGCAGGAAACATGGGCAATAGATCCGCCTATGTTAAAAAATTACAAGGGGTATTTTGTACCAGCAATTAAATACAAGAAGTTTGGCCGCCCGTGCGGAGGCCTAGCAATATACGTTCCATTGGTATTAGATGCAAAACACGAGCAAATACAGACAAATAATCCAAATCTACTAGCAGTAAAATTACGATACAAAACTCGCAGAAGGGGGTCGTATAAAATCTTGATATTAGTCAATATCTACATACCACCGAAACAGAAATTAAAGAAAGAGATGACTGCCGCCATAAACAATTTACTTCTGGAACTAATCTTGGAAGAGCCGTTAGCGGACTACATCGTATCAGGTGATTACAATACAAACTTGCTGACATCCTTTGTGCGGGATGACTTCGTCCAAACTCAAAACCAACAGTGGGAAATCCCGGATCCAATAATGGAACCTAGAATATCTAATAAACAAAATAGAATAGGGATAAACTTGGTAAAGAACTTGGAAGCACTCGGTTTTAGGGTACTAAATGGGAGATTCACAACAGACTCTCCACCGGCTAGCTCTTTTCATTCAACTAACAGTAAATCATGTATTGATTACACATTTACATCATTGTGTACTTTCAGCAGAGTGACTTCCTACTATCTAAAAAAAGTTTTGAACAGCGATCACAGCCAGCAAATCATTAAGATAAAGTTATTTTGCGCAGAATCTGAAAAGTACTCGATATTACAAGGACAGATCAGTACCATAAATTACAAGAAACTTACTTGGAAACCTGAAAATATGGAGGAGACTATTGCAATGGCAAAAAATCTAGCTGTGGAATGCTTTGATGAACAAATAAAGTTCACTGCCCTAGATAGATGGGCTGAATTTACACAGAAAGTGGTGTCCAACAATACAAAAATAATAGGTAAACAAAGGAAAAAGAATACATTTATGGAGGCAAAAGAAACTAAGATCTATCTCCCATATGCGGTAAGGAAAACTAGAACCATGAGAAACAGGCTGAGGAAACAGCTAACCAAGACCCCACTTAACGAGGAAATACTGGCATCATTAAAAACTACAAATAGCGCCTTAAGGAAACTAATCTGGAACGAAAAAAGTAAAGACAAACAAGAGCTTTTAACAAAAATCTATTACGCAAGTACTTTAACAAACTCGCGGGAATTCTGGAGATTAATTAATGGACTAGCTAGACCAAATAAGTTTGCTATAGGATCCAGCTTATCTGAAGAAGAATGGGTGGCGTTCCTTAAAAAACATCTAGATTCCAAATCCACAGCACCAAAACAACCTGCAATCAATCCGATATATATAAAGGCTGATCAAGAGGGCGATTGTGATATTATAATAACTGAAACTCAAGTGGCTGGGCTAATTAAAAGACAGAAGGATGGGGCCCCCGGCCCCAATGGTATCCCATTTGCACTATATAAGGAAGCACCTGATTTCTGGTCCACTTATCTTACAGATGTTTTTAGAGAAGTAGTGGAGAGCGGCCAAATCCCTAAATCATGGAAAGGATCACTAATAACACCAATCCTAAAGAAAGGAAATTGGCAACTATTGGAAAACTATCGCCTAATTACATTGCAGGACACCGATGCAAAGTTGTTTGCCGGACTCCTACTGAAGATCTTAACGGAATGGGCAAAAGAGAAACAGGTACTGCCTGCGAATCAAACAGGCTTTAGTAAGGGACTTGGTACATCCACAAATATTTTAATACTATCACTACTAATAGATAAAGCAATCACATCTAAAGAACTGCTATATCTGTGTTTCGTAGACTTTAAGTCTGCTTTTGACTGTGTTGACAGAGAACTCCTTCGGGAAAAGCTTAGCAAACAAGGAATTCCGCATAATCTCTTACAATTAATCCGGCTCCTGCACACAGAAACTTGGGTAAAGGTAAGGTTAGGTGAGGGAAATACACTAACCAGAAAAATCTCTACATCGAGTGGCCTAAAACAAGGGTGCGTTCTGGCCCCCTTACTTTTTAACTTATTCTTAGCAGATCTTTCTACAGACCTAAATGAAATCAATGCACATTCCCCAAGGCTAGCAAACAAACTGATATCTAACCTATTATATGCCGACGATGTTGTGCTTTTAAGCCAAACCAAAGTCGGCATGCAACGATTAATCGATGGGATTTTTAGGTATTCACAGGAAAATGGCATGCAAATAAATGAAGCTAAGACCAAAGTAATGGTCATTTCAAAAAATGCTCATCTTAAATCCAAACATAAGTGGTTATTAAACGGAAAAATATTGGAGCAAGTAGCAGATTATAAATACTTGGGAGTTACTTTTAATGACAGAGGCAACTTTCAGACACAAAAATCGGACATTATAAGAAAGGCAAACTCCCTAGTAGGGGCCTTTAAAATCCTTCAGAAATCAACGGGAGATTTGTCTTATCACCCTTTATTAAAAATAATTGCCGCAAAATTATTGCCTGCTCTAACCTATGGTAGTGAGGCACTCAATGGTCAAGATGCTGAAATTATTAATATCGCTGTAGCTAAAACGTACAGATCCTTATTCTCTCTCCCGAAGAATGCCTCACAAGCTCAGGTGAGACTTGAGTTTGGGCTAAACAATCAATGCTACGCAAGGAAAGGGCACATACTAAAAGTATGGAACAGAATAAAAAACGGCAAGGATAATGAAATGTCCTGCTTATTGTGGCAGGAAGTGAACAACAAAACAAACACAAACATCAGCTCCTGCTTAAACAGCGCTATTGCAGAATTTGGTATAACACCAATCTGGGAAACCACAATTACGTCGGAGAGCTTCAAAAAAACAATAAACAAACTTACTAACTACCTCTCCATGATTATGGATAAAGATATTCTGGTCAAGCGTAGCCACGCATGGTCAATTGTCTCTGGATATAAGAAAAAAAAGGTTCAAACCTATCTAGAAACTGCATGGTCTAAGAAAAATAAACAAATTTTTATTGATGCCAGATTTGGCTTCTATCCAGGCACATGCCACTTACCACCATGGAAGAGACCACAAGGAAATAACATATGCAGGCTTTGTAACCTAGGAGAAGAAAACATCTTACACCTATTGTGTCTTTGTCCGGATCTGGAAATTGAAAGAAAAACTACAATTAAAAGAATGTTTAACATGCGTAGTGTAAGGACATGTAGACAGGCACTGATCGCAAGTCTTAACCCAGAAGATTTGCCGATGAGTTCTGCGCTTGTTAAATTCCTTCGTGCGGTACAGAAGAAATTGGATGTTTTTGATTGACCAAACAATAGTCTACGTGAATATGGACTTTATACAATGCAGCTCTTTTTCTTATTTATGTGTATAATATATATCTAACTTTTGAAAACTGATTGAAAATCCAATTGTTTTATAATTTTAAATCTGGTAAAGTTTTATCTGCTTTTTTGTAAGATTTTAATTAATCAAACAAATAAATAAAATATATATATGAAAATATAAATATATATATATATATATGTATCAGAACGAGACGAAAGTCAGAGCGGCAAGGAGGAAGAGAAGAAATAGTCGGAATAAGGAAATCTGAGGACAGGGAGGAGAGAAAGGAGAGTGAACGGTGGTTGTGGATGGCGTGCCAAGGGGTAGAACGGAGGGGCATGCGCGGCAGTGCTGGAGACTGTAGTGTGTACGACGTTCAAGGACGCAGTCTAGCAGGATCCGCAGGGACAATGGCGTCCTCTATAAGGCGTAGCGTACGATATCTAGGGGGCATGTATCGCGCGTACTGTATAGAGCAAATGTATCGCACTAGGGGTTTCCAAACTGCTGTAAAGCATGTGTCTCTCGCCTGCAGTCTTGCCGTGAGCAGCTCTAGCGCTAGCACCTGCCATAGGCGTACAAACCAAGAGGCTATGGGCGGTGCTACAGGTCGTTTCCAGTACAGGGCTATAAGTTGCTTAGCCGCGCCTAGCATGTGTAATGTGAGTATCCAATCGCTGCGAGTAAGCGCCTTGAGTGTGCTAGGGTGTATGCCTAGTAGGATTGTGGGCACTTCTTCAGGTATGGGGAAACCTAGCACCCCTTTGATGTGACTAAGTACCTCCTTCCAAAAGGTCGTCAAAGTTGGGCACGCCCACCATATATGCACAAAATCACCAGTCGCAGAGCCACATCTCCAGCACAGCGGCGAGGCCCTAGGGAACATTTTACTAAGTCGCAACGGGGTGTAGTACCATTGGGTGAGTAATTTATAGGCATTTTCCTGTTGCGGGACACTGCGGTAGATGTTAGGTATATCGCGCCATAGCCTGCTCCACTGCGCGGGCTCGATGTCTACACCCGTCGCCCGTTGCCATTGTTCCTGGTATGGGTGTGCGGGGGGTGACGTAGGGTGTTGTAGGATGCAATATATTTGCGAGATGAGTGTCTTCAGCCCCCCGAGGGAGCGTGCCAGTTTCTCAAAGGGCGTGAAGGCCCTGGTGGCTGCCTGGTGTACCTCGTCGCTCGCGGTCCAGTGACGTAGCTGGGAGTGCTGAAAAGCAGCCGACGGTGGGAGCCCGAATTCCTCTTTGCATTCCTCCCAGGTCTTGTGTGAGCCCCCGAGGAAGAGGTCCCCAATGACTCTGCACTCTCCCTGTGTCCACTTATCAAACGCCCGAGTTCGGTGTGCTGGTGGGAAGTGTGAGTGTCCCGCTATCGGCGTGTGCGGGGACGGGAACGTTGTGAGGCCCTTAGACACAGCAATAGTATCCCAGATGTCCAGGACCGTTTTTGTGGGGATCGCTATATACGCACTCCTGGAGCGCGCTGCCCGCGGGAGCCATGGCAGGTCCCATGTAGTGAGTCCCGTGACCACCCGGTCCATGTGGAACCAGTGCTTGTCACTTGCGCGTGCACCCCATTCCACTACGAAGCGTAGGTGCGCCGCCCAGTAGTAATGAACCAAGTTGGGGCATGCTAGACCGCCCCTGTCCCTCGGGTCCATGAGGATTTTCTGCAAGAACCGGGGGCGCTTCCCGCCCCAAATGAAGGAGGTGATCTCCCGCTGGAGGCCCCGGATGGAGTGGAGCGGTATCGGAGTGGGCAGGCACTGAAAGAGGTATAGTATTTTTGGCAATATCGACATTTTGACCGCGTTGAGGCGCCCCAGCCAGGAGATCATCAGAGGTCTCCACCTCCGGAGATCCTCCAGCACCGCTTTTCGACACTCCGTCCAGTTGACCGAGGACCAGGATTCCAGGTGGGGGGTTAGCGTGAGGCCCAGGTATTTGATTCGGTCCTCCGCCCACTGATATGGTACCGCCTCCTTCAGGGATGGGACCTCATCCCCAGGAATAGTGAGGTTGAGCGCCCAGGACTTGGTGTGGTTTATTTTGAGGCCTGACGCCTGCTCATACAGACACAGAACCTCGTGAAGCGCCGGCAGGGATTCGCAGGGGCGTGTGAGAGTGAGGATCAAATCATCCGCAAATAGCGCCACCTTGTTCACTCTCCCCCCGTGGGTTATGCCGTGTATTCTCTGGTCGCGTCGTATCATTGCTGCCAGTGGTTCCACCGCAAGGGCGAACAAGAGTGGTGAAAGCGGACATCCCTGCCTCGTGCCTCTATGTATGCGCAACAGCGGTGTCAATTGGCCGTTTACTCTGACCCTGGCCTGTGGCCCAAGGTACGGAGCCATAATGCTAGTTATCATTCTAGGACCTAGACCAAGCTTCTGGAGCACGTCCCTCAAGAAGGTCCAGTCCACCCGGTCAAAGGCCTTTTCCGCATCAAGCGAGAGAAGGCAGGCCGGGATATTCCAATGTCGCACCTTGCCTACCAGGTGTGCCAGTCGGCGGACGTTGTCAGCTCCCTGTCAGTCCCTGATGAAGCCCACCTGGTCCGGGTCTATGAGCTCCGGCATGTAGGGGTCCAGTCGCCTGCCCAGTATCTTGGTGTATATCTTCAATTCGGTGTTTAAGAGGGCAATAGGCCTATAGGAGGCACAAAGCGCAGGGTCTTTCCCAGGTTTTGGGATCAGCGCGATCTCCGCCATTCCCATGTCAGCGGATGGACCCGACTCGGCAGAGAAAGAATGATAAAGCCGAAGCAGGTAGGGGCGGAGCAGGGTTTGAAACATTTGGTAGAAGATCAGCGGGAGGCCATCTGGCCCTGGGGTTTTCCCGGTTGGGAGTTCTTTGATGGCCGCCGAGATCTCCTCGTCCAGTATGGGCTCCTCTAGTTCCGCTGCACATGCCGGTGGCAACGGAGGCCCTCGTAGGTGTCGAGGACAGCCGCTCGTGTCTCCCCCAACGTGGGTGCCCCCGCATACAAGGAGGTGTAATAAGTCACAAAGGCGTCCTGCTTTGCTCTCTCCGATATAGCCGTGGAGCCATCCTGACAGTGGATTTTAGCGATATGAGCTCTAGCCGTTCTCGCTTTTAGCCGTCTTGCCAGTATGCGCCCCACTTTATCTCCACCCTCATAGTATTTCTGGTTCAGCGTTAGCAGGGAGTGTTCCGCCTTGTTAGTGCGTAACAGGCGCAATTGCCCCCTGAGGTTGGCTAACTCCCTTCTAGACGCTAGGGAGGGTCGAGTCTTATCGCGCGTCTCCGCCTGTTTAATTTCGCCCGTAAGCTTAGTTTCCAGCTTGTGGGCCTCTCGTCGCCTTGCAATCGCTAGGGATGTGATGTGACCCCGTATAGTGGCCTTAAAGGCGTCCCACACTACTGAGAGGGGCGTCTCCAGCCGATCGTTAACAGCGAAATAAGAAGTCTATGGCTTCACGGATGCTGTTCACGTCCTCGGGGTCTCGAAGTATACCCGGCGGAAGGGTCCAGCGTCGCTCCCGAGGGCCGCACGCCCGGGGGTCTTGCAGCGTGAGTTCCACGTGCGCGTGATCCGACAGCGAGATATCTGAGATGGCAGCTTGCAATGTGTCCCGGACAAGATCTAGGGAGGTGAAGATGTGGTCGATGCACGAATAAGTTTGATGGGAGTGGGAATAAAAGGTATAGTCTCGGACCCCCTGGTTGTGATAACGCCACACGTCGACCAGTCCCAGGTCCGTGATTTGTGTCTTGAGCGTAGAGGACATCGCGCCCACAACGCTGTACGCGTTTGCCCCACGATCTACATCCGGGTCCCATACTAGATTAAAATCTCCTCCCAAGATTGTACGCGGCTCGTCGGATTTGAAGTGGTCTCTCAGGAGCGACTGGAGATATTTGTCCTGCGACTGGTTGGGTGCATATACGTTACCCAGGGTGAACTGTACCCCCCCCCCATTTGCACCGTAGCCCGGATGAAGCGCCCATCACTGCTCCTATATGGTTTGGTGGGTCCCTGCCTGCAGCCCGTTCTACACAGGATTGCCACCCCTGCCGTTTTAGTGTCAGCCGATGCCCAAAATTGTGTGGGGTATCTAGGATGTGTCATGCACCTAGTGTCTCCCCACAGGAGATGCGTCTCCTGTAGGAATATGATGTCAGGGGAGTGGTGGAGAAGGAAGCGCCATACCAGATTCCGTTTGTTGGGAGAATTCAGCCCCTTGACATTAAGCGACATGATCTTGAGGGGCCTGGGGACATTCGTCGTCATTGCACTAGGGGGGGTGTTGTCGCCTTACCACCCGATGTCCTCCACCCCGCATGGTCGGAGACGGTCTCCTTCCCCCATAACCACTGCTGACAAACCGCTTGCGCACCCACAGAAGCCTCGGGGCCACCACCCCATCCAAAGGCAGAAGAGGGGACAGCGTAGGGACAGCTCAGGAGAAAAGTAGGAAGAGTAGTCAGGAAGGAAGAACAGAAAGAACCACGAGAGTAAAGAACCATAGCGGGCCAACAGGGCCCTAGCGTAGTGTCCCACGTTCCGGACATCCTCTGCCCGAGGGTTTGGATGGTCGCAGAAATGTCACTTCCTATGTGACAAAGTGGGGGGGGTTGTGTTGAGGGTAGAGGTCCCTGTAGCCTCGGAGCCCACCTGCCCCGCTGCCCAGGACAGTTTCGGGGGAAGCGAATCCGAGTGCAGTACAAAGAGGGGGAGAGCAAAATAAAATCCATAAGGCTACCTGGGTCCACTGACGGGGGTCAGAGCTCTGTGGCAAGGGCCGCCCGGACGTGTCCTCACGTTCGCCCCAAGGGGACCAGCATCGTTCCACGGCTTCTCATGGAGGCACTCCGTAGGGTCAATCCGGAAGAGTTTGACAGTGGTGTTCAAGAGGCTTGTCGGCTCAACTCACGGGGTGCGAGGCCGCGACGCCTGGCTGTCGCGATCATCTTCCAGAGAGCGGATGTGCTCGATGATGTCCTGCTTGGCCTGTGAAGCGGAGTGCTCATCCATTGGGGACGCTCGGTGCCGCCTGGGCATCCTGGTCCACTCCGGGCGAGCGGGGGTCCTTTCTTGCTGCGTGGGGCGGGAGGGGCTATGTGCCGGGGGCTTCGAAAGCTTAAGGAGCTGTGCCGCTTCATGGTAGGATCGGATAACTCGCCGCTTGTCTTCCCATCAGAATATGAGGGCGAATGGGTGCCCCCACTGGTAGGGGATGTTGAGCGAACGCAGCCTCTCTGTCACTGGGTGGAAGACCTTCCTCCTATGAAGGGTGTTGGGGGCAAGGTCTTGAAAGATCTGGATTCTGTGTCCCCCGTAACGGAGATCCGGCTTCTCCCTCGATGCCTTTAAGATGGCTTCTTTCTCCGTGAAGTAGTGGACACGGGTCAGGATGTCCGGGAGGAGCCCTGATCTAGCTCCGGCTCCGTAGACTCGGTGGGCGTGGTCCAGCAGCGGTGGGGAGGCCTCCTCATCGCCCCGCACCTCGTGCAGGAGCTGCGCGACGTAAGCCATGATGTCCGTCCCTTCCTCATCGAGTGGCACGCCCCGGATGCGGAGATTATTGCGCCGACCCCTATTTTCGAGGTCCTCCTGCTTAACCTGGAGCTCTATGTTTTGTTCCTCCAAGGCTGCCACTTTCTGCCACAATTGCTCGAGGTCCTCTGTGCGGGTGTCCATAACTTTTTCAAGACTGTCGACTCTGTCCCCCAGCTCTGTTACCTCTTTGCGCATCTCTTTCACGCACGAGTGCACTTCCGTGCGTAGGGATCCAATTTCGGACTTGAGGTCTGCCATGAAGGAGGACATAAAGGCCTGTGTCACCGGCGGGGAGTCGTTCTCAGGGTGTGGCTGCTCCTTGACCGGAGCGGTCGCTCCCGCCTTGCCCCACATTGCGACCACCGAGGTACCCTTCGGCGCCACCGCCTGGTCCGCCTTGCCCCCTCTTCCTCGAGTCATCTCCGGTCCGGAACGGGGCGTCTTGTTCCCAGCCACCAGTGTCGCCAAGCCAGGCACGGGGCCGTCCTGAGCCACCCCAAAGTGTCTCCTCCCGGGGTCCGCCAGCAGCCAATGTGGAGGTCTCAGCCCTTCTCGCACCCCCCTGCATTCACCAGGGCAGCGCGGTCAGTCTACAGGTCCGAGGCTGCAAGGGGGTGCCTCACTTGCATGCACCCGGGCGGGCGCGCCAAGATCCGAGCCCCCAATTCGTGGAGTGGAGGCAGGCACTCTCTGTCAACACTCCCAGCAGGTTTCCCAGGCGTCCAGTCTCGCCCCGGCCGCAGACCGCAGTCACTGCTCGTCACGCTCACCACTCGCTCCCTCCTACGTGAACCCAGAGAGGGGGGTGGGCTCACCCACTGCAGCCGATCAAGGAGATCCCTTCAAGGCACTGGGTGAAGTGGGGGATGACAGGAGTGAGGCGGTGAGGCTGTCAGCATGAACATCGGGGATTGCCGCGTCCCCCAGGAGCCGCCGCCATCTTGAGGTCAGGCAAGTCGGGCCGATCCCAGGCCGCAGCAGGGAACCCCCGCAGGGAATCTCGCCCTCCAGGGCAGTTGGGGCATCGGGTGAGCGGCTACCTCTTTCTCGCTGTTGTAGAGGGGGAGTCCGCCGATGGAAGGGCCCGGGCGCTGCACGCAGCCTCAGGCCAGGGCACGTCAAGGCGGAGGCGCCATTTCAGGTCCCGGGCAAGGCTGGGGGACCAGCACACCGCAGGCAGATAGCCGCGGGCTCCGAGCCGGGAAGCGCCGGAGCGCAGCAGTGCAATCCTTTAGTACGCCTCCCGGTCCCCCGCGTCGGGTCTGCCCCCGTGTGGCTGCCGGCTCCTCCGTCTGCTCGCCGCGTCCAGTGCGGCCTAGCGCCTCGTGGGGAGCCGCGGTCTGGCCCCGTGCGCCTGGCCGGTCCGCAGCAACTTCCGGCTCGGCTACTCTTCCCGCCTGGGGACTCTGGGGTGCCTCCCAGCCGCTCGGGCGACGCAGGGCTCACCAGCCTGCAAGCGCTGTCCTCCGGGCCCCCGCACTGCAGCCCGATAACACTGCCAATCCACAGGGCACCTCCGTGTAGATTTCGCCAAGGGCTGCGCTTTTGCCCGCGCAGGAGGGGACAAGATGGCGGGCCGCGGAAGGTCGCGCCCGATGCCCCGCAGGGTCCTCAATCCGGCACCCAGGTCCGTCGCTGGCCCACCAGTGGTCACACCAGTGTCTGTGACCCCTCGGCAGGCAGGGGGTCCCGTCACAGCCCCCGAAACTCCGCTATAAATGCTTATGAAAGCAGCGGGGCACCGGAGCTCTCTGAAGGCGCGTCCGTTTACATTCGCGCCTAAGCCACGCCCCTGTATCCATATATTTAATATATTACTCCTACTGTAGAAAAAAAAAAAGAAAAAACCTCTGGCTCTCTCTGATACATTACTCTATGTCTCACCCTATACCTCTCTCAATATTTCCTCTACCTCCACTCTCTAACTAATCCCAAACCTCATTCTACTACTGTGATCTCCAAAACAAGCCTTTCTAGACTATTCCCACCTTTATCCCTCCGTGCTTCACCCCAAACCTCTTTTTTCTACTATGATTTCCCAAACAAATCTTTCTAAATTTTTCTTTCTTGTATCCCTCGATTGACTCATCCCAAAAACTCATTTTACTACTATGCTCTCCCTCATCCTGTTCTAGTGACTCTTCCCTCCTCCATCGCTCCTTTAACTCATCCCAAAGCTCATCTTATTACCATGATCTCCCAAATAACACCTGCTTGAATGTTCCCTCTTCTATCCCTCCATTATCCTATTCAATCCAACAAACAGACTTGCATGTCCACAGCTCAAATTAACTCATATTTCTCTAATCCACCAGTAATCCTTTTTGGGTTCTGGAGTAGCGTGCTACTTACCGAAAAGTAATTCAACACACTGTCAGGGGTAGTAAGCGTTATATGAATACCATTAAAATTTGCAAAAGGTAAAATTCCTTGCTGTCGGATTCTAAAAGTATTAATGCAAGTTTATTACATATATATGTATATATATATATATATATATATATTTTTTTTTTTTCCACAAAGGCTCAGCTTTCAAAGGATCAATCGGCAACAGGCCAGTTAAAAAACTGTTATTTATTGCATTTCAGGATGGAATACCAATCTCCGTCATTCCTTGCAGTCCGCCCGATGCGTTTCCGTGCACTTCGCACTTTCCTCAGGGGCAATTGGCAAAGCAGTGTTACAGGCAGTTCAAGCTAACATTTAAGTAATGCAGCCTGGGTGCTTTGTAGCACATGATCCCCAGACACTTATGGGAGTTGTAGTCATTGCTGCCACTGGTAAAGTCCACAGTGGGTCCTGCTAGTCCAATACATTGAAGAACTTCACAGCGCTATTTAATGTTCATTCGCTGTGATTTAAAAGCACTTCAGTGTGCTCCGGTTTTCGGATTCCCCCGCATTGGTAGCAGCCTGCTGTCGCCGTTTCCATCAGGGACAGTCCCTGCAAACCGGCCCCTCTACCATACTGAGGCGGTGCTCCTTCCACGACGCAGCTGTTCCTGCCCCCCACACTGCCCCAGGGACCACCACTGGGCCACTGTTGGCCCCAAGGACCCCATCCCCCGCGTGGCCCAGGGAAGGCGGGCCACGCGGCCCCTTCCTGTAATTTTTTTTTTTTTAAAGTAGAGGTGATGCCCCGGGGATGGAGAAACTTTTGGAAAAAAAGGGGTCAGTCCCTGGGGATGGGGTCCCCAGGGCCCCAAAAATAGTAATAGAAGGGGGGCCACACAGTCCCCCTTCTAAAAAGTAAATAAAATAAAAAAGCTGGTATCACGCCGGAGGCCCCATCCCCTCCATGCATCACTCTGCAAATGCCCCCCTGGCGTGTTGTAAGATGGGAAATTAAGCCCCTATGAATACTGAGGGTCCCTGGGGGCCAGCTAGCCCACCAGGTACCTCCAGTAAGCTCCACATAGCTGGTTTGCAGAGAGATGGTCTGAGGCCATGCCCCCTTTTTACACCACTCTGCAAACGCGCCTCTTGGCGCACTGCTGGTGGGCGATGAGGTCCTCTTGTGTCCTGAGGACCTCCGGACACAAGTGGACTTCATCCTCCATGCAGCAGTGAGCCACGAGCAACGTTTACAGAGTGGTGTAAAATGGGGGCTTGGCCTCAGACCACTCTCAGCAATCCAGGTGTGTGGTGCTTACTGGAGGTACCTGGTGGGCTAGTTGGCCCCAGGGACCCTCAGGAATGAAAAGGACCTAATACCCCAACTTAGAATGTGCCAGGAGGCACATTTGCAGAGTGGTGGCAAAAGGGGGCATGGCATTTGTCCACCTCTCAGCAATCTCACTGTGTGGGGCTTACTGGAGGTAAGACGTTGGCTGGTCGGCCCCTAAAGGGCCCCCAGCAGCGAAGGGGACTTCAATCCCCATCCAAGAGCGTGGCAGGGAGCACGTTTGCAGACTGGTGGGTAAGGGGGGTGTGGCCTTCTATGAGAACTTAGCAATCCTGCTGTGTGGGACTTACTGGAGGTAATAGGAGGGGTAGTTGGCCCCCAAGGTTGTCATTGGTGGCCAACTAGCCCTCTTGTTACCTGTTGTAAGTCCCAAACAGCTGTATTCCCAAGACATCTAGGGAGGACATGCCCCTCTTTCTCCACCACGTACGTAGGTGTTTTCACTGTTTCCTATGTGTCTTTTTTATCACAGCACTGGCTTTAGGCCTGGCTAGTCAGAATCAGTTACCACCAGTACCTGTCAGCAAAAAGTTGGAGGCACAGGATGACTTTGCAACAATGCCTCTTTCTGCTCCTCTGTTGGTTCTTTGTGCACATCTCTTGCTTCTTTCTGCACCTTTCTTCGTCTTTCTGGACTTCTGTTGCCTCTTTATGCATTTCTCTTGCTTCTTTCTGCACCTTTCTTTCTTTTCCTGCACAAGTCCTACTTCTGTAGGCATAGTTAGAAATTAGCTTTTAAAAAACCCTTGAAATTCACTGACAAAACCACAGGTTTCAGGGACGTTACAGTTCATGACATGGTCAGTGACATCACTGATGACATCACTGATGACATCTCAAATTACATCACTGATGACATCATCCATGTGATAATCTGATGCACCTCCTCACACCCTAATATAACCTTTGATACATCTACTCTAAAATACAGACTACCATTTTCGAAACCATAGACTCACCAATACCTGTTACTACATAGCCACTCTCTGATTTGATACATCTACTCTAAAATACAAACTACCATTTTCGAAACCATAGACTCACCAATACCTGTTACTACATAGCCACTCTCTGATTCCTAAGAATACACATGTGTCCACTCAGTCACTCAGACATGCAGTCACTTATCAATACAGCACTATCATTTGCACTCATACACCTATACAGACACTTACGCATCGCCACTCATCCATAGAGTTACTCACACAACTTGTCAGTCATGCAAAGAATCATTCACACTCCCATTTAATCACCTATACAATTAAACACACACCACCTCACTTCTTCATCCAGATACTAACACATACTTACTGTTTTATACAATCACTGATACAAGCACACACTCATCCATACAGCCACTCTCACAATTACTCACTCTCACATATAGGGCCCGATGTAGGTGGCCCAATACCGATCGGTAACGGCTGAAAATACCGATTTTCGGCCCTTACCGAGCGGTATCCAGCCATCGGGATGTAGGAGCCTGAAATCCGGCCGAATCGGTATTTTTACCGATTCGGTATAGATACCGACTCGGTAAAAAAAACGAATCGGAAAATTAACGAATCGCTAACATACCAAATCGGTAAATATACCGAATCGGTAGAGTTACCGATTCGGTAAATATTCTGAATCGGACCATTTACCGAATCGGTAGAGTTACCGATTCAGTAAATTTTCCGAATCGGACCATCTACCGATTCGGTAGAGTTACCGATTCAGTAAATTACCGAATCGGACAGGCCAAAACTCAGATAGAGATGTAGGGAAGCACAGAAATACCGATTTTGCCTAAAAATCGGTATTTCAAAATCGGTATTTACCATGGATTGGAATCAGGTGGTAACCAACTGCAACCTATAAAATGAGACCCAAAATGCAATGCAACTTGCAGAATGGCGGCATTTTATGTCATTCCAAGGCGGCTACGGCTACAGCAGGAAGGAGAGAGGGAATGGCAAAGAGAGGAGCAGGTCTACAGACAGAGGATCACCCTGTTCATGCTCACAGAGGCAGAGATCCTACAGAGGTACAGGCTGGACCCAGACACCATTCTGGAGCTCATCAGGGAACTAAAACATCTGTTGGACCACCCCACCCCAAGGGCACACGCCATCCCAACGCATGTGCAGGTGCTATGCAGCCTACACCTGCTTGCGTCTGGCAGCTATCAAAGTGCAGTTGCTGCGGTAGGAGGGGTGACCCAGAGCAGCCTGTCAAGGTTTTTCCACAAATTCCTTGACGCCATGATACAGAGGATGGACCAATACATTTCTTTCCCTGCAACCCATGCGGAACTGGTACAAACAAAAGCAAGCTTTTACCAGATGGCACGATTTCCCCACATCATTGGCTGCATTGATGGCAGAGATCCTACAGAGGTACAGGCTGGACCCAGACACCATTCTGGAGCTCATCAGGGAACTAAAACATCTGTTGGACCACCCCACCCCAAGGGCACACGCCATCCCAATGCATGTGCAGGTGCTATGCAGCCTACACCTGCTTGCGTCTGGCAGCTATCAAAGTGCAGTTGCTGCGGTAGGAGGGGTGACCCAGAGCAGCCTGTCAAGGTTTTTCCACAAATTCCTTGACGCCATGATACAGAGGATGGACCAATACATTTCTTTCCCTGCAACCCATGCGGAACTGGTACAAACAAAAGCAAACTTTTACCAGATGGCACGATTTCCCCACATCATTGGCTGCATTGATGGCACGCACATTCCGATTTGCCCCCCTGCTGACACAGAATACATATACCGCAATAGGAAGTCTACGCACACCAGCAATGTGCAGGTGATTTGCAATGCTAAGTGCGCCATCACAGACCTGGTTGCAAAATTCCCAGGGAGTACCCACGACTCCTACATTTTCCAAAACAGCAGCATCTATGCACGGCTGACGGCAGGGGAATTTGGGGAAGGATACCTCCTAGGTGAGACACATCATCAGACCCCCATAACAAAAATAGCACTGTGAAGTACATGTATGCATGTGAGTAATGTTACCCCTTTTCCTTCTAGGCGACAGTGCATATGCCTTCCGCTCATTCATACTCACCCCCTACCTCAACCCCTCTACACCCAGCCAAAGGAGGTATAACCGGGCCCACAAAAGCACAAGGAATGTAGTAGAACAGACCTTTGGCATCTGGAAAAGCAGGTTCAGATGCTTGCACAAGAGTGGAGGTGCAAGGCAGTATACCCCCATCACCTGCTGCAAGATAATAGCTGTCTGTGCAATGTTGCACAACCTTGCGGTGAAGAAGGGCACTGAGGTGGAGTTGTCAGACTACGAGGACCATGACGACGACGTTGCTGTGCCACAAACACAACCTGCTGGGGTGTCTACACCAAGTGATGGCAGATACAGACGCGAGGAGATAACGGAAAACTATTTCTGAGTGAGTACAGATGCACAGACAGGTTATGGATGTGAAAAAAATATATTTAATAATGTTGTCAGAACGTTACAGCACTGATGTGCAACAAATGAAATATTTAAAGAAAAGGTGGGGACTGGAAATGGGCCGGGTTGCCTCACCCACACTGGCAGTGTCATTTCCTGCTGCGCTTTGCAGAACCACTGGGATGCGGCTCCCCCCTGTCTGCATGGCCGGCTACCTCAGCGGAGCGCCTGGTGCTCCGGCGCAGCTCGGACACAGCGCTGGCCGGGCTGCTGCGGCTGCTGCTGTCCCCAGCCTTGGCCACGTCCAGGGCAGGATTCACCACTGTGTTGGAAATGATGAGGGCCTCCATGGCACTGGTGATGCGGGCCATGCCCCTGGTCACCTCCGCAGTGTTTTGAGTGAGGCAGTCTTCCATATTTGCCCCTCGGCGGCATAGCAGGGCCGTCGCAGCGGCAAGCCGGTTAATTGCCCGGTTTTGTACACGGGCATCCCTGCGCCTTGTGTGCTCATTCTGTTCCATCTTGGCACACAGCTGTGTAATGGTAGTTGTCA
This sequence comes from Lissotriton vulgaris, assembly GCF_964263255.1. Taxonomy (NCBI): domain Eukaryota; kingdom Metazoa; phylum Chordata; class Amphibia; order Caudata; family Salamandridae; genus Lissotriton; species Lissotriton vulgaris. The sequence continues at coordinate 781,926,161 of NC_141694.1, read as the reverse complement.
TGCGACCTAGTCCTGTTGCAATTTACCTGTTACTTGCCACAAAATCAACAAATCCCTTTGACATTTCCACCATCTGCAGGTTGTGTTCCCGCAATTGGCGCTGGCAAGCCATGATGGATTTGGCCTGCATCCGCTGGATTCGCACCATTCTCCCCTCAAGCCCTTGGAAGACGGTGCCCTCCCGTGATGGAATTGCACTGCTGGAAGTGCGTGGGCGGCGGCGATTGGTGCTGGCCTGCTGGGTGGCCTGCTATGCCACAGGTGTGGGTGCTGGTGCCTGACCCGCAGCTCCCTCCATGATGGTCAATGGGGCCACAATATTCCTCCTGGCTGGAGATGTGGCAGGTGCTGGCTGGGACCATGTGGGTGAGTTCTCTGGTGAGAACTGCAATGGGGGGGATTGTGACAGGGATTGTGACAGTAGGGGGGAGTGGGGAAATAGGAGGGCATGTCCTGGGTCATCCTCATTGGCCATGGCACTGCTGTCCTCCTCCTCCTCCTGCGAGGCATCCATGCTGCTTGGCCCTGCCACCGCACTGTCGGCTGTTGCTGGAGCTGTCGCTTGTGCAGCTGCTGCTCCACTGCCTGATGGCGCCCCTAGGTATAAAGAAGCATTTGTGAACTGAGTGGAAATGTCTTACAGTCACTACAATAAAAGCATTGCACATGTCACTTTCGTTACTCTGAACCTTTTTTAAAGTGCATTGGAGTTTTATGTGCACTGACATTTGTTCCTACATTGGATGACTAGATTTCCCATGATGCATTGCTCATGTATGTTGCTAGCAGTACTGGACTGGGGTTTGGCTGTACATTGAGGCTAAAGGGGAGGTGTCTGGTAGGGTGTGTCATGCAGCGCATGCTTCTTACCTTTTGCTGTAGCTCTGGCTGAGCTGTCCATGTCCCCAACTCCCACCACACGCTCCGTCTCGATCGTTGTGGACACCAGTTCCTCCAATTCAGTGAGGGGGGGCGCGGGGTTCCTGCCTCCACCGGTCAGACCTGCCTGCTTGTGGAGCTCCGCCAATTTCCTCTTGGTGAGGCTCCGGATATCATAAAACCTCTTCTTGAGGTCCTCCAGGCTCCTGGGGGTCACACCAACAGCATTGACCCTCTCACTGATGGCACTCCACAGTTTCCTCTTGGTAGACTCAGGGACTGTGAGGGACTGCCTCCCAAACAGCTGCCTGTGGACCCTCACCACCTCCTCCACCAATACTTGCAGCTCCATGCTGCTGAACTTCACCTTGCGCTTTCTCTCAGCCTTCTGGCTCTCTGAGCTGCTTGCCATTTTCACTGTGTTCACAAATCAGCTACCACTCTCTCTGCTGCTCACTCTCACTGCTCAGCTCTGGCTGCCTCTCCAGAAAGTTCTAATGAGTTGCACCTGCCTGGGTAGCCACTCCCTGCTAGGGTGGGGGAGGGTGGTGGTTCCACCTCATTGGCTGTTTTCATTAGTTTCACTTTTGCTTGCTTGCCGATTCCGTATTTACCGAATCGGTATTTACCGATTCGGTATTTACCGAATCGGTATTTGCCGAATCGGTAAATACCGATTCCGTATTTCCAATGCATTCCTATGGGCCTTTTGGCCCATAGGGTTGTATTGCCATTACCGATTCGGTATCTACCGATTCGGTGAATACCGATTTGGTAAGTATCGAAACACGATACCGATTGTTACCGATTCGGTATTTTACCGATTTTTTTTCTCTACATCTCATTTTCCGATTTCAGAATACCGATTCGGTAAAAATCGGTATTTTAAAATCGGCAAATGACTTTTACCTACATTGGGCCCATAGTGATTTATATAGTCCAACACTCACATATACTGCCTTTCACATATGTAGTTACTCACACATGTACCACTTACACATCCATTCACTCACCAACTCAACCATACACACACTCACCACCCATACAGCCCTTTCCAGATGCACTCTTCAACCCATATACCCAGTGAATTACCCACTCACACATCTATGCACAGAGTCACACTTTCCCACTCAACCGCACAGACACTCAGACAACCAATCAATAATCTCTACAGACCCTCATGTAGCTACTCACCAACCCATGCAGCCGCTTACATACCAACTGACAAACTGATACAGACATTTACACAGTTTACTCACTAACCCATGCATTAAGTATGACACTTTTAATCACTCACTTATACAGTCAGTCACACACCTACTAGATCATCCATTCAGACACTCATACACCCATTCATACTTCAATACACCTTGGCTTATATATATATATAAAACATGTTTAAACTTCACACAGTTACTGGATGATGTCATCAGTGATCAGTGATGTCATCAGTGATGTCCTTTGAGATGTCATCAGTGGGGTTGTATTTTCCGGAAAAAAAAATACATACATATATATGTATATATATATATTCACTGAAAAAACCATAAGTTTCAGGCAGGTATAGTTAGGAATTATCATTTAAAAAACCTTAGAAATTCACTGAAAAAATCATAGGTTTCTGGGGTGTTATAGTTAGCTGGACATTTTACTCATACAAAACCATGGAAATTACTCTGTTATAGTTAGTTGTACTAAGTATAACTCGCGCGCCCGCAATGCACTGCTGATAATGTCACATATTACATAATTCATGACATGAATGTTGTTTGGTTTGTTATTTATATAATTATTATATACATAGGAATCTGCATTGAAGACTTAGTGGATGTAGAAGTGTCTGGATGGAGGATTTACTACTACTGTGATTGACTGTGTAAGTGAGTAATTTAAAGTGTCTCACTACATATATGGGATAGTGATTTAACTTTGTGAATATTTGTTTCACTCTGTGTATTGTTGTGTCAACTACTGCATAAGTAGGTTACTAGGTATGTGAAACTCTATATTAGTTTTTAATTAGTTAAGCGAGTATTTGTATGAGAGAGTAAATGTGTGTGTAGTTGAACGGAAGGTGTGTAACTGTCTAAAGATGTATAAATAGTTGATTAAGTGCATATATAAGATTAAGTCTATATGTGAAAACAGTTGTTTTGGGTGAGTCAATCTCGTTATGGGTGTGTTGATGAGTAAATATATTTCTCAATGATATATGTGCAACAAAGTAGAAATATAAAAGGCAATGTATGTGACAGTTGTATATAAACAAGTATACATAGGACTCAGTGATAGTATGAGTGACTGTATGGAAACTGTATACTTGTAATAGTGATTTTATAACACACTAAGTATGAGTTAATATCTATATGAATTCAAAAAGTGGTGTTTGTATAAGTGTGTAGCTTAGTAAATGCAAGTATGATCAATTGTTTGTATAAGTGGGTAGGATGACTACATAAGTGAATAGGATGTGTGCTGGTGTGTAATGTTGATGTAGGTGTAGAAGTATATTTAATAGTGTTCTATTGATCTTTGTTAGCATGGTTGAGTGAATCTATAGGCAAGTGTTTAGATGTGTGTGTAGATCTAGGAATCACTGAGTGGGTTTTTAGAATATTGTATTGGTGTGTCAATGGATTCAAATATGGTACTCTGTATTTTACAGTGCGTGATGAAAGGTTATACTAGTGTATGATGATGTGTATCTGAGTGTCACGTGGATGATGTCAGCAGTGATGTCATCAGTGATATCATTTGAGATGTCATCAGTGATGTCATCAGTGATGTCACTGACCATGTCATGAATGATGTAATATGTGACATCATCAGCAGTGCAATGCAGGCGCACAAGTTATACTTAGTACAACTAACTATAACGGAGGAATTTCAATGGTTTTGTATGAGTAAAATGTCCAGCTAACTATAACACCCCTGAAACTTATGGTTTTTTCAGTGAATTTCTAAGGTTTTTTAAATGATAATTCCTAACTATAACCTGCCTGAAACTTATGGTTTTTTCAGTGAATTTTAAAGGTTTTTCAAATATAATTCCTTAGTATAACCTAATAATTGTATGTGTATTTACCAATATATATTTCAGGTTTTGTAAAAAAAAAACAATTTGAAATTAGTATATTTCCACATTTATTTTACTGATAAATATGCACTCATGGCTGAAAGACTGACCGTTTTCACTCATGTAAACACTCTTAGATGATAAACTATACACAACCTTCATATTAAAATGTGCACATTTTCTTATACGAGGATATATATTGCTCTTTAAGGCTGTTTACTAAAATTCTTTTATTGTTTTTACTCTTTTACTTTTAGAACAACAGACCTATTGTCCTACTACTCATCATTGACAGCATTTACAAACGCTAAAAAAAAACCAATTTCCGTATTTATCCACACTTTAAAATAAATACAGAGAGGAAAATACTTTTCTGTCTGTATTTATCTGTAACAATCAGTAAAAACATAAATCAAGGAGCCCTACTTATAATTTAAGAATATTTTCAACTTAATTAGCAGTAATTAACATATAAATGTGGTAAAAGTATGATGCAGCACCTATAATACGTGACTTTCGAGAACAGCGTTCACAGTTCGATTCCAAAGTCCATCAGCATCTTAGCCCACCACTATCTCACTGTAGGTAACAACTTGCTTAATCTTCCCAACGCCTCACACGCCAGCACACCATTCCGGCGGTAGCTTACGCTTTACAAATGCTGGCATTTTTTTAAATTAAAAAGCATAGTGATAACAAATATTAATACGTTCTTTTCTTCTTCTATTGCAAATTTTTTTTTATATCTTCTATTTAGATTTTTTTATCATGAGAATGCAAAGGACACAGTTTACCAGGTAACACTTTTTAAACTCTCCAACGTATGTAGATAATAAGGACCTTATACGTGTTACTATGGAAATCAAAACTTTTACAGCTTCAAAGTTTGTAACGTTTCCCAACACGTGCACAAGTAAAACAGTCAAAACGTGAGCACGTGTAAACTGTAAAACGTGACAACTACATAGGCGGAGCCGAATCTTCCTTACATGGACTACTAAACAACCAAAAACTATATAAACCACACCTATTGTGCGATTAGTTTCGTTTTCGCGAGTTATTTCTGCTTCGTCAATCTGTGATGCAGGTTCCCTTTTCTAGCATCGAATTCTTGTTTTGTGTCAACAAACATATTCCGGAGTTGTAAGTTATTTTATTATGGCATAGTAGATAGTTATAATTTGTGGCTATTTGTCAATATTTAAACATTTATATCTATAAAAAAGTGTTATTGCATGTTTTTCCCTTTTTATCTGTAACTTCAGCAGCTTGTTTTCAGAAACAGATAGATTACAACAAACATTGCTCCTTTTCTGTCTCCTTTCAGCCTATATATTGTGACTTTCTATGTTATAATATTGACACTGTACTTTACTTCAGAGGTGTTGGTGACTCGTCGGCACAGACCCTAAACATTTACAATCAACGTCACCACCTTCCAGTTGTTAGTGTGTTTTCCCCTAGGGATTATATACTGTTAATATGTATAATATAATATTAACAGTTATGCTAATCTCAGTGGAGTTCATGACCCGTCGTCACAAAGAGCAAAGATATATAAGCAACGTCACCAGCTTCTAGTTTTTAGTCTGTTCCCCCCTTTTGATCATATACTGTGAATATATATATATTATTTTTTACAGTCATGATCTCAGAGCAGTTTATGACCCGTCGCCATGAAGATCAAACTTTTTGACCTCCCGGAGAAAAGAAGCTCAGAAAATAATTACCGCTCGAAAGTATTTCGTTATGGATGTTCTGTTAAATAGATAACTTTATTTTCCTTTTCTTTTACTGTAACAATGGTATCAATCATTATATTGTAATAGATTGTCCTAGTGTTACAGAAGAGGAATAGGAGATTTTTCAGCTCCATCTGTAATACAGATTAGGCAACATTAGAATGTACTTGACCAGATATTTTTTTCAGGGAGCATATTTTACGAAATTGCAGAATAAAAAATATAGCTTTCATACATACTTTGATAAACCCTACATTTCTGAATATTATTTTCTAATTTCTATTCTTCTCATTTGCGATTCCTATTCACCATCTCCTAAAAGAATATATAGGACCAGTTCTGTATATTATAATAATACCATCCCATATATTTTTAAGTGAGTATGTGATTTGTTAGCGGAACAGTGTGCGACCTCTAAGCACTACGACAGAACGTTCCTGAATTCTACAGAATACAAATTTGAAAAATAATAATGCATACATTTCTAAGTAATATAAAGTCACTTTTATTTAACTGTTTTTTACTTGTTCTCCTGACCTCAGATAATGTAGTGCTGGAGTGTTTATTGTAGCACTTCTATTCTACTTTATCTAAAAGTAACTGATTCCCTCTTATATTATCAAGAATATGGGCCAACACTTTTACAAACTATAGCAGGAAAAAGGAGGGTATGGCCACGCTTAACTGATATTTTGTGAAATTGCATTTTTAATTGTCACCCCTTTCATATATACAGTGTCAGTTTCTGAAGAAAGTTTATTTGTATTTGGTAAATAAAAACTGTTTCAAACCTAGACCTAAATTTTTGCTGCGCAACCACACCTCCCCATCAGAAAAGTAAACACCACATTATAAGTAAATAGTTCTGCTGGGAAGTATCCCACCCGCAAACTTGATAAAAACAACACTGCAAGACACTGTCATTTTTCCACCGTGATTTGTGTAACACACAGCAGTTAGGCCCTTAAAACCTATAAAAACTATTTTTACCTTCATAATCCCTGTCCACCACCTTGTGGCCACTGTACAGAGTTAATAGTGTTCCTAACCTCTCCTCTACTACTTTCTTTTCCCATACTCCTTTGGAAGTGCGTTACAAAATCACTGACAACAGTGAACCGTTCCCACCCAATAAGGAGCAAACTTGTGCTCGAAACACTTTAGCCAATAAAATGTCCATGTTGTTCCGCAGAGGAGGAAGGAATGACTGCCAAAACTTTAATGCTTCATGACTAACGAACATTAAGCTTCGTAAGGTCCCGCTTGGAACACGTTACCCAATGAAATTTCCCTAATACTCCGCGAAGGGGGAAGAAATTGCTGACAACACTTCAACTTTCAACAGTTTACAGCCAATCAACATTAAGCATGGGAAAGTCCTCCTTGGAGCACATCAGTCAATCAGATGTCCCTCCTACTCCGCAGAGCGGAAGTGAATGGCTGGCAACACTTCTACTTTCAATAGTTTGCAACAAATAAACATAAAGCTCAGGAAAGTCCTCCTTACAACATGTAAGCCAATTAGATGTCCTTGCTACTCCCTGGAGCAGAAGTGAATACCGGAAAACACTTCTACTTTCAATAGTTCGCGCCCAATGAACATTAAGCTTGTTGTTGGAACACCTTAGTCAATTAAACGTTACATTTGTTTGACGCACACATACAGAACACGCCGTCCTACATATTAATACATTTCCTGTAACAAAGTGACTCTATCTCTAACAAAAGTGAACACTGCCTAATAAATAAACATTATTCCACATTATATTAACGAAAAGCTGCAATAAGCCGCATTGTTGTTTTCCCAATATAATTTACACAGCCTACTGCACCCCCCTCCCAACATGAGTGAAGCCCCGGGACTGTGGGGGCCCCAGCGAACCCCCACTTTATTTTTATTATATTTTCCACTGACTTCTTCTACGTCTAATGGTTCCTATGGAAAACTTTTAAAACTCCAGCACAGTACCTGTTTCGATTAGCAACATAGTGTGGTGAACTTCTAACCTCTGTGCTCACTTAAGTGTTCCATGTACTGCTACTATGGTAACAGGCAGTAAGCAGTTTGGGGGTTGGGTTGAAAGGTACTGGCTGTACAGAAACCGTTATATTTACCCAGGATCCTCTACATGACAGAAAGGAAAGCAAAGTAAGACAGAACACTGTGTAGCAGATTTACAAGCCCATTTGAGCCACTTTTGCGTCACTTTTCCCATCTTAAAAAAGATGCAACAGTAATGCAATGAACTTGTAAATCTGCCCCTATGCACATTATGAGAAAAATAAGTACACAACTCTTTCAATTCTTTCTCGATCACAATTAGACAGTGTTGCTTCATGATTCACAATGCACTTCAAAAAATACTTTGTGCATATTTAAATGGGAGACAAGATTGTCGACATTACAAAACTTAAGGGCATATTTACAAACACAGCGTTAAAATTGTCGCTGCTTTAATGGCTGCAACCTACAACAAAAATACCGAAAATGGACTTCAAAATCCTTTGATATCTTACCGGAAGATTTTCTCAACCTTACTGTTTGCTATGCAACAGTGAGAGCCACCCCCCAGAGCTATAAAATCAATGGTTAGAGTGGGCTCCAAGGCCCCCCTCTGCAAAATTAGAAGTGGAAGGGCCTTAATGACCCCTCTCAAGCCCCGGGAACCACCACCCCGGGGCTTTGTGTATTGTGGGAGGGAGGCTGCGTGGCCTTTCGCCTGGAGCCCTCGAGGGTCCTGGGGATCTCCACTCCCCAGGGCCGGCTCCTGCAGTGTCCAGGGATGCCTACCCCCGGGACACTGCTGTTTGCTATGATAGGGCGGGAGTGTCGTGGCTCCCGCCCTCCCATAACAAACTTGGTTTGCATTTTGATAGACAGAGCACTGAAATCTGTTCTCACTTTCAAAATCCAAACCAGATAACTTTTCCACATGCAAGTTAGCATCTCCCCATGTGGAAAAGCAATGCCGGCTCCCGAAGGACGCGGGGAGCTGGCGGGACCGTGGGGGCATTGTGGCTCCCCCCACGGTCCCCAACATTGTTTATAAGACCCAGGTGATTGGGTCCACGGGGATATTAGAAATTACTGATTGGGTGCTATTTTTATGGCAAAATTGAAATTCGCGCACCCAGTGCAGGGCTCAGTGCAGCCCCCTGGTGTGCACGCGCTGGGTGCACAACTCACAATCTGTAGAATGCTCGACTCCAGCGTCTTTGGTGCACAACTTCTACAGGTTTCAGAGCTGGCATTGCTTTTCCACATGGGGAGCTACTAACATGCAGCTCCCCATGTGGAAAAGCAATCTGATTTAGACTTTGAAAGAGAGAACAGATTTCCTTGCTATGGAAGGGTGGAATGGACACCCTGGGACACTGCAGGAGCCGGCCCTCCCACAATACATATAGCCCCGGGGAGTGGTGGTCCCCGGGGCTTTGGAAACCTTGCAGCCCCCTCCCCAACCATTTTGTTTGTAGCCCAGGGGGTAATGGGGCCCTCTGGTGCTCCAGGAGGGGGGCCATGTAGTCCCCCTCCCACAATACATAAAGCCCCAGGGATGGTGGTCCCCATGTCTTTGGGGACCTTGGACCCAACCCCCCACCATTTTTTTTGCCCCGGGGGTGACGATCCCCAGAGTTGGGGGGCCCCTCTGGGCCCCCCATAAAATTTAATAATTTTGCCCCCGATATTTAGCCCCCATTATTAAAAAAGCTCAGTTTTATTTTATTTATTTTACAGCAGAGTCCGCGCACCCTACACGCACCTGCCGGGTCTTTAAAAAAAAAAATTACGGGCCCTGGGGGTCCATCTGGGACCCCCTAACCAGGTCTAGAGGGTAAAATTATTTCTACCCTGCCCCCTTCCTACGTATTCCTCGCTTCTACTGAGGCACAAAATGGCTGCCAACAGTTCCTGGTTTCGAATGTTGACAACCACTTGACAGCCAATTAGTATTCAGTGCGTGATCGGAAGGGTGCGCTTATCGTTCGATGACAATACTCGCAGACTCCACGGATCCACCGCGCCCATATATATATATAATTGATTTTAACTGTAATTTTCTCAGTAACTACTGAACAGATTGACACCATTTAAGCAAATGGTACAAGTCTGAACTGAGGACTACCTCTTTGCCAAATTTGGCATAATTCCGTTCAACAGTTAAAGCTGTAGCTGTGGCTAAAGGTCCTATTCCTTCATTTTTTTCTCGGCCCCCACTTGACGATTCACTGTGAAACTTTTAGGAGAGGAGTGGACCAGACCTGGCCACAAGTTTGGAAAATTTCGCAAAGATTCATCAATCGGCACCAAAGTTATTGGGAATAGAATGTTGCGGATTTCCTATGAATAATAGGTCCTAACTATAAGTACCTACTGGCAGTGTGTTGCACCTCTGCACTTTAAATGCAATAAAGGAAGAAGAATATCCTAAGTAAGTCTGGCTGTGGATTTATTCACCTGTGTCTGCGCACTGGGTTTGGTGCGAAAGGCGTCGCACAAACTTTCCGGTTGGAATTCATATATATATATATATATATATATATATATATATATATATATATATATATATATATATGTATTACCTACTGGCGGTCGCCAGTAGGTATATATAGTTAGGATTTTTTTTGAATAGGGATGTCTGAAAATTCTATGTTGAATAACTATGGCGTTGATGGACGGAATTGGCTGAAATTTTCAGGAAAATGGCACATGTTGTTTTTGAGCGTCCCCTGAAGGTTTGGGGGGGTTTCGTCAAGCGGGGGCCGAGAAAAAAGGGGGGTCCCAAAACATGTTTTTTACAATGAGTTTTCCATAGGGCGGTTGGACTCACTTTTAGCTCGAACGGCTGAATGGATTTCCACAAAACTTGGCAAAATTGTAGGGACTGGTAGCCCGATGTGCCTTTGCTATGTCTCAAGATATATGCTCCGGTGGTTTTTACGAAAATTAACTTTGAAAAATATATATTGGGCTACATTGGGCTATATATATGTTAGAGCCCAAATGAAGCCCGATGTAGCCCAATGTAGCCCAATGTAGCCCAAAGATGGCCACCAGAGACAAAAAAACAAAATGTAGCCCAAATATCAGACAGATGTAGCCCAACTATAGCCCAGTGACAGAATGTCCCAGAGTGTTCTAAAGAACAACTAGAGCGCTAACAGTCTTACTTATGACAAAAGTATGGCACACCTGAAGTCATCTTGATTGGAATAAAGTGTTAACACTTAAAACATTTAATTTGCAAAGGAACAAAATGAGGGGGTTCATTTTGCCATAGAAATTATGATTAGTGCTGAACAAAGAAAAATTAGGGCACATTTTGAGTGACTTCTAAAATCCTCTTATATTTCATTAAAAAAATTCTGATATGCAGTCTCCCAAGATGGCCACCAGAGACAAAAGAGCCCAAATGTAGCCCAAATATCAGCCAGATGTTGCCCAACTATAGCCCAATGACAGAATGTCCCAGAGTGTTCTAAAGAACAACTAGAACGCTAACAGTCTTACTTATGACAAAAGTATGGCACACCTGAAGTCATCTTGATTGGAATAAAGTGGTAACACTTAATGCATTTAATTTGAAAAGGAACAAAATGAGGGGTTTCATTTTGCCATAGAAATGTCATATATATATATATATATATATATATATATATATATATATATATATATATATATATATATATATATATATATATATATATATATATATTACCTGCTGGCGGTCGCCAGTAGGTATATATAGTTAGGATTTTTTCTCTATGGGATTTTTGAAAATTCTATGTCTAATAACTTTGGCGTTTGTGGACGGAATTGGCTGAAATTTTCAGGAAAATGGAACATTTTGTTTCTGAGCAGCCCCTGACAATTTGGGGGGGTTTCATCAAGGGGGGGCCGAGAAAAAAGGGGGGTCTCAAAACGCTTTTTTCCCATGTTAATTTCCATAGGGCGGTTGGCCTCACTTTTAGCTCGAACGGCTGAATGGATTTGCACGAAACTTGGCAAAATTGTAGGGACTGTTAGCCCGATGTGCCTTTGCTAGGTCTCAATATATGTGCTCCAGTGGATTTTGAGTAATTTAGGTTAAAAAAAAGATATATATCTGGGTGGAGCCTAACCACACATCTGATCTGATTGGCTGTCAGCACTTCATCCAAGAAGTGTTGGCAGCCATCTTGGGACCAATATACATGATAGCACCTCATTAAAAAGCATTGTAGTTAATAGAGGGTTTTAGGACTTTAGTTACATTATAAATCATTTGTTGATGGTACCATACTCGTTTTAGGAATTGTGGGCGGTTCTAAGGTGATTTTACCATGTGAAAAAACCTTCTGCTGTGATATCATGAATATTGTTTGAAAGAAAACTAATATCTCATGATTTTCCCACAGTGGTTTGGAAGGGGATCTATAAGCTAAACTGAAAGGATATTTTCTGTAAATTCACATTATCTTTCTCAGTCATGTGAAAATGAAGTCTGACATTCTCAGTAAAACATGTACATCCAACAAGGACAGAGACTGTCAGTTGATTCCTTTGTGTTCTACTGCGGCCTCCTAGAGTGTTCTAAAGAACAACTAGAGCGCTAACAGTCCTACTTATTACAAAGGTATGGCACACCTGAAGCCATCTTGATTGGAATAAAGTGGTAACTCTTAAAACATTTAATTTAAAAAGAAACAACATGAGCGGGTATATTTTGCCATAGAAAGTATGATTAGTGCTGCAGAATGAAAAATTAGGGCACATTTTGAGTGACTTCTCAAATCCTTTTCTATTTCATTAAAACATTCTGACATGCAGTCTCCCAAAATGGCCACCAGAGACAAAAGAGCCCAAATGTAGCCCAAATATCACCCAGATGTAGCCCGAGTATAGCCCAATGACAGAATGTCCCAGAGTGTTCTAAAGAACAACTAGAGCGCTAACAGTCCTACTTATTACAAAGGTATAGCACACCTGGAGCCATCGTGATGGGAATAAAGTGGTAACTCTTAAAACATTTCATTTAAAAAGGAACAAAATGAGGGGGTATATTATGCAATAGAAGGTATTATTAGTGCTGCAGAAAGAAAAATTAGGGCACATTTTGAGTGACTTTTCAAATCCTCTTCTATTTCATTAAAAAATTCTGACATGCAGTCTCCCAAAATGGCCACCAGAGACAAAAGAGCCCAAATGTAGCCCAAATATCACCCAGATGTAGCCCAAGTATAGCCCAATGACAGAATGTCCCAGAGTGTTCTAAAGAACAACTAGAGCGCTAACAGTCCTACTTATTACAAAGGTATGGCACACCTAAAGCCATCTTGATTGGAATAAAGTGGTAACTCTTAAAACATTTAATTTAAAAAGGAACAAAATGAGGGGGTATATTTTGCCATATGAATTATGATTAGTGCTGCAGAAAGAAAAATTAGGGCACATTTTGAGTGACTTCTCAAACCCTCTTCAATTTCATTAAACAATTCTGATATACAGTCTCCCAAGATGGCCACCAGAGACAAAAGAGCCTAAATGTAGCCCAAATATCACCCAGATGTACCCCAAGTATAGCCCAATGACAGAATGTCCCAGAGTGTTCTAAAGAACAACTAGAGCGCTAACAGTCTTACTTATGACAAAAGTACGGTGTTGGATCTAGCCCTGATCTCTTGACTGGGTGAGAGTATTCTGCTTAATTCAGAAACTCTGTCCATCACCACCCCTTGTTGTTTAATTATTTTGTCCACCATAAGCGTGGAAGGGTATACTCAGATGTGAGTCCCTAGCTCATTGCACCATCAGGATTCAAGCAAGCCGGGCCGAAGACGGCTGTAATGCCAGAAACCGGTCCCCGGAAGCTTGTTTCCTTCCCAGTGAAAGAATTGGCTTTGTAGTTTTGGTTTGCCCTGTTCCCATCATGCACTGGGACAGGAACAGACTAATTTGCATATAGCCAGGTTCTGAGCTGGGATGGTGCAGTGAGCTAAAAAACGGTGTTGGATCTAGCCCCGATATCTTGACTGGGTGAGAGTATTCTGCTTAATTCAGAAACTCTGTCCATCACCACCCCTTGTTGTTTAATTATGACAAAAGTATGGCACACCAGAAGCCATCTTGATTGGAATGAAGTGGTAAGTCTGAAAACACTCAATTTAAAAAGGAACAACATGAGGGGGTTAATTTTGCCATAGAAAGTATGATTAGTGCTTCAGAAAGAAAAATTAGGGATCATTTTGAGTGACTTCTCAAATCCTCTTCTATTTCATTAAAAAAATTCTGACATGCAGACTGAAACATGCATTTGAATACCAGCAGCAGACGTCCCTGGTGAGCAGTAGCTTTACTAGAGTGATCTAATGTGCAACTAGAGTGCTAACATTCAGAATTTATGGCAAATGTGTGACACATCTGAATGCCTTCTTGATGGAACCAAAGTAAACAAGCATTGAAAATGCAATAGATCTCGCCCTCGTTTAAGTTAAAGCCATTCTGTTTGTAATGAGGTGGCTTTTTAGCTTTGCTTTTATTAGTGTTTTTTCAACTTTCATGTAAATAACATGCATCTGTATGCATATAAGTATATGTATGCATGCATTTATGTTTGTATTTATATAGATATACAGATGATATATGTTTATATATGTGTGTATATATATATATTCACTGAAAAAACCATAGGCTATAGACCATATATAGTTAGGAATTAGCATTTACAAAACCTTGAAAATTCACTGAAAAAACCATAGGTTATAGACCATATATAGTTAGGAATTAGCATTTACAAAACCTTGAAAATTCACTGAAAAAACCATAGGTTATAGACCATATATAGTTAGGAATTCGCATTTACAAAACCTTATTTTACTCAAACAAAACCATTGAAATTCCATATATAGTTAGTTGCACTAACTATATATCGCGCACCCGCAATCCACTGCTGATGATGTCACATATTACATCATTCATGACATGGTCAGTGACATCACTGATGACATCTCAAATGACATCACTGATGACATCACTGATGACCACATCCAGTGACTGTATGTTTCTGTAAAGTTAAAATATGTCTTACATATTGAAGAATGAGTGGATGTATAAGTGTCTGGATGAAGGATTTAGTAGGTGCATGACTGACTGTATGAGTGAGTGATTAAATGTGTCTCACTGAGTGCATGGGTTAGTGACTAAACTGTCTTAATTTGTGCATCATTATGTCTGTTGTTCTGTAAACTGTTGCATGTGTGATAAGTAGCTATATGAGTAACTATATGGGTTATTGAACGGTTGCCCAAGTATTTGTATGGGAGACTGAGTGTGTGTGTGGGTGGCTGGGAGGTGTATGACTCTGTGCATAGATGTGTGAGCAGTTGATTCACTAGATGTATGGTTTCAAAAGTGCATGTGGAAACAGCTGTATGGGCGGTTGACTGTGTGCATGAGTGTATTGGTGAGTGAATGGATATCTCAGTGCTACATGTCAAAGTAAGTACATATGTAAAACACAGTACATGTGAGAGTTGACATATATAAATAACTGTGCATAAGAGCCAGTGAATGTGTGAGTGGCTGTATGGATCATTGTGAACTTGTATCAGGGATTGTATAAGAGAGTAAATATGTGTTAGTATATGTTTGAATAAGTAAAGTTTGTATAACTGTATAGTTGAGGAAATGGAGGTGTGATTGATTCTTTGCATGACTGACTAGGTGTGTGAGTAACTCCATGGATGAGTGACAGTCTGTGAGTGTCTGTTTACACTGATTGTATCTAAGGTTATATTAGAGTTTGAAGAGGTTCATCGTATTATCACATGAATGATATCATCAGTGATGTGATCAGTAATGTCAAATGAGATGTTATCAGTGATTTTATCAGTGATGTCATTTGAGATGTCATCAGTGATGTCATTTGAGATGTCATCAGTGATGTCACTGACCATGTCATGAATGATGTAATATGTGACATCATCAGCAGTGGATTGCGGGTGCGCGATATATAGTTAGTGCAACTAACTATATATGGAATTTCAATGGTTTTGTGTGAGTAAAATAAGGTTTTGTAAATGCGAATTCCTAACTATATATGGTCTATAACCTATGGTTTTTTCAGTGAATATATATATATATATATATATATATATATATATATATATATATATATATATATATATATATATATATATATATATATACATATATATATATATATATATATATATATATATATATATATATATATATATATATATATATATATATATATATATATATATATATATATATATATATATATATATATATATATATATATATATATATATATATATATATATATATATATATTACCTACTGGCGGTCGCCAGTAGGTATATATAGTTAGGATTTTTTTGAATAGGGATTTCTGAAAATTCTATGTTGAATAACTATGGCGTTGATGGACGGAATTGGCTGAAATTTTCAGGAAAATGGCACATGTTGTTTCTGAGCATCCCCTGAAAGTTTGGGGGGGTTTCGTCAAGCAGGGGCCGAGAATAAAGGGGGGTCCCAAAACGTGTTGTTAACATTGAGTTTTCCATAGGGCGGTTGGACTCACTTTTAGCTCGAACGGCTGAATGGATTTCTATGAAACTTGGCAAAATTGTAGAGACTGTTTGCCCGATGTGCCTTTGCTAGGTCTCAAGATATGTGCTCCAGTGGATTTTGAGAAATTAACGTTCAAAAAAATATATATATATGTGACAGCATCCCGGTTAGCGCCCCGGTTCGCGTACCAGACGCGTAACGGAACTTCGCAAGGAGAAGCGGATTGGCTCTCCGGTGACTGTCAACATTCTAAACAGTCCGGAGCGGCCGCCGTCTTGTCTCTGGGTAGGATCGAGAGACAAGAGGTGGAAATAAACGAAGGGGGAAATGAATGAAAGGGGGCAAGGTAGACCCCTCCTGACCCCCTAGGATTGATGTGGGGGCTATTAAAGGGCCCGGCGGGGCAAAAAAATAAAATACATTTTTTTCCGATTTTTCGTGGTGGAAGCGCTACCCGGTACGCGAACCGGGTAGCTCCCCGGTAGCGTAACGGGAGTCCGCCATCTTGTGTTTCGGACGAATTCAGTCACAAGATGGAGGATAAACAATGTTGGGAATGGGTATAAGGGGGCACGGGAGACATATCCTGACCCCCTAGGTTTTCTGAGGGTGGCCGAGGAGGCCCATATATGTAAAATAAAAACACCTTTTTTTTTCAAATTTTCGCACGGTTAGCGCCCGGTCCGCGCACCGGGTAGCGTTCCGGAAAGCGTAACAAGGGGAAACCTAAGGGAAATAGTAAAATAATATTTTAGAGTGCTTTGAGGTAGGGTAGCTCTGAATAGAGCTGTTGTGTTGTGTGGGTGATGTAAGTACCAACATGTAGGTACCAATGAAGAGTCTAAAATTCACTGTACACCGTCTCCTCTGTAGATATTTTGTATGTTCTAATATGGGTTATTTAAATGTAAATGTGTGGAAAAGCACTTCATGCTTTAAAGCAATTGTATTTTTGAACTGATTGTTCTTTCCTCTTAGTCCTCCTCTTTATTTTTTTTCCCCACACTCTTCTTCAGCATGATAGTTGATAAATTTGTTCCCTCAAAACATTTATATACATTAAAAAATGATATTAAATACATATAAAATATATTTTTCCTTTAAAAGAAGAATACATTTTACAGCTTTTGATATTTGCTATTAAAAAACCATTGAAATTCACTGAAAAAACCATAGGTTATACACCATATATAGTTAGGAATTAGCATTTACAAAACCTTGAAAATTCACTGAAAAAACCATAGGTTATAGACCATATATAGTTAGGAATTAGCATTTACAAAACCTTATTTTACTCACACAAAACCATTGAAATTCGCATATATAGTTAGTTGCACTAACTATATATCGCGCACCCGCAATCCACTGCTGATCATGTCACATATTACATCATTCATGACATGGTCAGTGACATCACTGATGACATCACTGATGACATCACTGATGACAACATCCAGTGACTGTATGTTTCTGTAAAGTTAAAATATGTCTTGCATATTGAAGAATGAGTGGATGTATACGTTTCTGGATGAAGGATTTAGTAGGTGCATGACTGACTGTATGAGTGAGTGATTAAATGTGTCCCACTGAGTGCATGGGTTAGTGACTAAACTGTCTTAATTTGTGCATCATTATGTCTGTTGTTCTGTAAACTGCTGTATGTGTTGATCAGTAGCTATATGAGTAACTATATGGGTTATTGATTGGTTGCCCAAGTATTTGTATGGGAGACTGAGTGTGTGTGTGGGTGGCTAGGAGGTGTATGACTCTGTGCATAGATGTGTGAGCAGTTGATTCACTAGATGTATGGGTTCAAAAGTGCATGTGGAAACAGCTGTATGGGCGGTTGACTGTGTGCATTAGTGTATTGGTGAGTGAATGGATATCTCAGTGCTACATGTCAAAGTAAGTACATATGGAAAACACAGTACATGTGAGAGTTGACATATATAAATAACTGTGCATAAGAGCCAGTGAATGTGTGAGTGGCTGTATGGATCATTGTGAACTTGTATCAGGGATTGTATAAGAGAGTAAATATGTGTTAGTATATATTTGAATAAGTAAGGTGTGTATAACTGTATAGTTGAGGAAATGGAGGTGTGATTGATTCTTTGCATGACTGACTAGGTGTGTGAGTAACTCCATGGATGAGTGACAGTCTATGAGTGTCTGTTTACACTGAGTGTATCTAAGGTTATATTAGAGTCTGAAGAGGTTCATCGTATAATCATATGAATTATGTCATCAGTGATGTGATCAGTAATGTCAAAAGTGATGTCATCAGTGATGTCATTTGAGATGTCATCAGTGATGTCATTTGAGATGTCATCAGTGATGTCATTTGAGATGTCATCCATGATGTCATCAGTGATGTCATCAGTGATGTCATCAGTGATGTCACTGACCATGTCATGAATGATGTAATATGTGACATGATCAGCAGTGGATTGCGGGTGCGCGATATATAGTTAGTGCAACTAACTATATATGCGAATTTCAATTGTTTTGTGTGAGTAAAATAAGGTTTTGTAAATGCTAATTCCTAACTATATATGGTCTATAACCTATGGTTTTTTCAGTGAATATATATATATATATATATTCACTGAAAAAACCATAGGTTATAGACCATATATAGTTAGGAATTTGCATTTACAAAACCTTGAAAATTCACTGAAAAAACCATAGGTTAGAGACCATATATAGTTAGCTGGACATTTTATTGACATAAAACCAATGAAATTCCATATATAGTTAGTTGCACTAACTATATATCGCGCACCCGCAATCCACTGCTGATGATGTCACATATTACATCATTCATGACATGGTCAGTGACATCACTGATGACATCACTGATGACATCTCAAATGACATCACTGATGACATCACTGATGACATCACTGATGACATCTCAAATGACATCATCTAGTGTCTGTGTGTTTTTGTAAAGTTTAAATATGTTTTACATATTGAAGAATGAGTGGATGTATGGAAGACTGAGTGTGTGTGTGGCTGGCTGGGAGGTGTGTGACTCTGTGCATATCAATGTGTACTTGTATCAGTGATTGTATAAGAGAGTAAGTGTGTGTTAGTATATGTGTGAAAAGTATGGTGCTCTGTGTTTAACTGTATAGATGAGGAAATCGAAGTGTGATTGATTCTTCACAGGACTGACTAGGTGTATGAGTGCATATGATAGTGTTGTAATAATGAGTGACTGTATGTATGAGTGATTGTATGGGTGAATGAGTGAATGTGTGTGTAGACGTAGGAATCAGTGAGTGCGTATGTAGTAACTGGTATTGGTGTGTCATGATGTCATCAGTGATGTCATTTGAGATGTCATCAGTGATGTCATTTGAGATGTCATCAGTGATGTCATCAGTGATGTCATCAGTGATGTCACTGAAGTATGGTGTTCTGTGTTTAACTGTATAGATGAGGAAATGGAAGTGTGATTGATTCTTTACAGGACTGACTAGGTGTGTGAGTAACTCCATGGATGAGTGGCAGTGTGTGAGTGTCTGCATAGGTGTATGAGTGCATATGATAGTGTTGTAATAATGAGTGACTGTATGTATGAGTGATTGTATGGGTGAATGAGTGAATGTGTGTGTAGACGTAGGAATCAGTGAGTGCATATGTAGTAACTGGTATTGGTCTGTCATGATGTCATCAGTGATGTCATTTGAGATGTCATCAGTGATGTCATCAGTGATGTCATTTGAGATGTCATCAGTGATGTCATCAGTGATGTCACTGACCATGTCATGAATGATGTAATATGTGACATCATCAGCAGTGGATTGCGGGTGCGCGATATATAGTTAGTGCAACTAACTATATATGGAATTTCATTGGTTTTATGTCAATAAAATGTCCAGCTAACTATATATGGTCTCTAACCTATGGTTTTTTCAGTGAATTTTCAAGGTTTTGTAAATGCAAATTCCTAACTATATATGGTCTATAACCTATGGTTTTTTCAGTGAATTTCATTGGTTTTTTAAAAGCTAATATCTATAGCTGTAAAACATATTCTTTATTACGTGACGTATCACGTAGCCACGTGAGACGCCTCATGGCGCGTCGCATAACCGTGACGTATCGGCTCTGCAGCGCAAACAAAACCCGTAACGTAAGCGTGCCGGAGCACGCTTACAGATATATATATATATTTTTTAACCTTAATTAGACAAAATCCACACGTGCACATATCTTGAGGCCTTGCAAAGGCACATCAAACAAACAGTCCCTACAATTTTGCCAAGTTTGCTGGAAATCTATTCCCTTAATTTTTTTTTTACTGTTTCTCTTGGTTTTCCCCTTGTTACGCTTACCGGGACGCTACCCGGTACGCGAACCGGACGCTCCAAAAACACAAGATGGCGGACTCCCGTTACGCTGCCGGTTAGCTGCCCGGTTCGCGTACCGGGAAGCGCCTCTACCGCGAAAAATCGCGGGGGACTTTAATATCCCCCTCATCAATCCTAGGGGGTCAGGAGGGGTTTACCTTGCCCCCTTTCCTTCATCTCCCCCTTCTTTTTTCACCACATCTTGTCTCTCGAACCTACCAAGAGACAAGATGGCGGCCGCTCCGGACTGTTTACAATGTTGACAGCTACGCTGCCGGTTAGCTGCCCGGTGAGCTGCCCGGTGAGCTGCCCGGTGAGCTGCCCGGTTCGCGTACCGGGATGCGCCTCTACGGCGTAAAATCGCAAAAAAAAAAAAAAATTATTTTTTGCCCCGCGGGGCACTTTAATATCCCCCTCATCAATCCTAGGGGGTCAGGAGTGGTCTACCTTGCCCCCTTTCCTTCATTTCCCCCTTCGTTTTTCACCACATCTTGTCTCTCGATCGTACCGAGAGACAAGATGGCGGCCGCTCCGGACTGTTTAGAATGTTGACAGACACCGGAGAGCCAATCAGCTTCGCTTCGCGAAGTTCCGTTACGCGTCAGGTACGCGAACCGGGGCGCTAACCGGACCGCTGTCACAGATATATATTTTTTTTTAAACGTTCATTTCTCAAAATCCACTGGAGCACATATATTGAGACATAGCAAAGGCACGTCGGGCAAACCATATCTACAATTTTGCCAAGTTTCATGTAAATCTATTCAGCCGTTCGAGCTAAAAGTGAGTCCAACCGCCCTATGGAAAAATGAATGGGAAAAACGCGTTTTGGGACCCCCCTTTTTTCTCGGCCCCCCTTGACGAACCCCCCCCCAAATTTTCAGGGGCTGCTCAGAAACAAAATGTGCCATTTTCCTGAAAATTTCAGCCAATTCCGTCCACAAACGCCAAAGTTATTAGACATAGAATTTTCAGAAATCCCATAGAGAAAAAATCCTAACTATATATACCCACTGGCTATCGCCAGTAGGTAATATACATATATAAACATATATAATCTGCATATCTATATAAATATAAATGCATGCATACATATACATATATGCATACATATGCATGTTATTTACATGAAAGTTTTAAAAACACTAATAAAAGCAAAGCTAAAAAGCCACCTAATTACAAACAGAATGGCTTTAACTTAAACGAGGGCGAGATCTATTGCATTTTCAATGCTTGTTTACTTTGGTTCTACCAAGAAGGCATTCAGATGTGTCACACATTTGCCATAAATTCTGAATGTTAGCACTCTAGTTGCTCATTAGATCACTGTAGTAAAGCTAGTGCTCACCAGGGAAGTCTGCTGCTAATCATGGTTTGCAGCCATTTTCCCGCATTTTTTATCCCGCAGACTTTCAGTCCGCATACCATTATCCCGCAAGGTCATTGACCTCGCATACCATTATCCCGCATTGTTTCAAAACGCATGTGCATTTATCGCGCATGCCTTTACAAAGAATTACGTTTTAAAGGCATGTATGGTAAATGCATTTGCGTTGTGAAAACCACGATGCCGAGAGAGGTAAGTGGGTTTGTGTTAATTTTTTCGTGGGTTAGTGATTGTGTAGTGTAGTGTAGTGTTGTGTAGTGTAGTGTTGTGTTAGTGTAGTGTAGAGTTGTGGTGGTTGTTTAGTGTAGGGTCATGCTGGGGGTAGTGTTTTAGGGTTTAGGGTTGTGTTGTAGTGTTTGCGTAGTGTAGGGTCATGCTGGGGGTAGTGTTTTAGGGTTTAGGGTAGTGTTGTAGTGTTTGCGTAGTGTAGGGTCATGCTGGGGGTAGTGTTTTAGGGTTTAGGGTTGTGTTGTAGTGTTTGCGTAGTGTAGGGTCATGCTGGGGCTAGTGTTTTAGGGTTTAGGGTAGTGTTGTAGTGTTTGCGTAGTGTAGGGTCATGCTGGGCGTAGTGTTTTAGGGTTTAGGATAGTGTTGTAGTGTTTGCGTAGTGTAGGGTCATGCTGGGGGTAGTGTTTTAGGGTTTTGGGTAGTGTTGTAGTGTTTGCGTAGTGTAGGGTCATGCTGGGGGTAGTGTTTTAGGGTTTTGGGTAGTGTTGTAGTGTTTGCGTAGTGTAGGGTCATGCTGGGGTGTAGTGTTTTAGGGTTTTGGGTAGTGTTGTAGTGTTTGCGTAGTGTAGGGTCATGCTGGGGTGTAGTGTTTTAGGGTTTTGGGTAGTGTTGTAGTGTTTGCGTAGTGTAGGGTCATGCTGGGGGTAGTGTTTTAGGGTTTTGGGTAGTGTTGTAGTGTTTGCGTAGTGTAGGGTCATGCTGGGGGTAGTGTTTTAGGGGTTTTGGTAGTGTTGTAGTGTTTGCGTAGTGTAGGGTCATGCTGGGGGGTAGTGTTTTAGGGTTTTGGGTAGTGTTGTAGTGTTTGCGTAGTGTAGGGTCATGCTGGGGGTAGTGTTTTAGGGTTTTGGGTAGTGTTGTAGTGTTTGCGTAGTGTAGGGTCATGCTGGGGGTAGTGTTTTAGGGTTTAGGGTAGTGTTGTAGTGTTTGCGTAGTGTAGGGTCATGCTGGGGGTAGTGTTTAGGGTTTAGGGTAGTGTTGTAGTGTTTGCGTAGCGTAGGGTCATGCTGGGGGTAGTGTTTTAGGGTTTAGGGTAGTGTTGTAGTGTTTGCGTAGTGTAGGGTCATGCTGGGGTGTAGTGTTTTAGGGGTTTGGGTAGTGTTGTAGTGTTTGCGTAGCGTAGGGTCATGCTGGGGGTAGTGTTTTAGGGTTTACGGTAGTGTTGTAGTGTTTGCGTAGTGTAGGGTCATGCTAGGGGTAGTGTTTTAGGGTTTAGGGTTGTGTTGTAGTGTTTGCGTAGTGTAGGGTCATGCTGGGGGTAGTGTTTTAGGGTTTAGGGTTGTGTTGTAGTGTTTGTGTAGTGTAGGGTCATGCTGGGGGTAGGGTTTTAGGGTTTAGGGTAGTGTTGTAGTGTTTGCGTAGTGTAGGGTCATGCTGGGGTGTAGTGTTTTAGGGTTTTGGGTAGTGTTGTAGTGTTTGCGTAGTGTAGGGTCATGCTGGGGGTAGTGTTTTAGGGTTTAGGGTAGTGTTGTAGTGTTTGTGTAGTGTAGCGTCATGCTGGGGGTAGTGTTTTAGGGTTTAGGGTAGTGTTGTACTGTTTGTGTAGTGTAGGGTCATGCTGGGGGTAGTGTTTTAGGGTTTAGGGTAGTTTAGTTGTTTAGTGTATGCTAAAGGCATATTCGTTCTAAAAGTTTTCGTTATTTTAATTTGCGGCCTAATAGTACATGCAGGATTTCGTCATATATTCGCTAATCATACTTTCTATGGCAAAATGAACCTCCTCATTTTGTTCCTTTTTAAATTAAATGTTTTAAGAGTTACCACTTTATTCCAATCAAGATGGCTTCAGGTGTGCCATACCTTTGTAATAAGTAGGACTGTTAGCACTCTAGTTGTTCTTTAGAACACTCTGGGACATTCTGTCATTGGGCTATAGTTGGGCTACATCTGGCTGATATTTGGGCTACATTTGTTTTTTTTGTCTCTGGTGGCCATCTTTGGGCTACATTGGGCTACATTGGGCTACATTTGGGCTCCAACATATATATAGCCCAATGTAGCCCAATATATATTTTTCAAAGTTAATTTTTGTAAAAACCACTGGAGCCTATATCTTGAAACATAGCAAAGGCACATCGGGCTACCAGTCCCTACAATTTTGCCAAGTTTGGTGTAAATCCATTCAGCCGTTCAGGCTAAAAGTGAGGCCAACCGCCCTATGGAAAATTGCATGGGAAAAACACGTTTTGGGACCCCCCTTTTTTCTTGGCCCCCCCTTGACGAAACCCCCCCAAATTTTCAGGGGCTGCTCAGAAACAAAATGTTCCATTTTCCTGAAAATTTCAGCCAATTCTGTCCTCAAACGCCAAAGTTATTCGACATAGAATTTTCAAAAATCCCATAGGAAAAAAATCCTAACTATATATACCTACTGGCTATCGCCAGTAGGTAATATATATATATATATATATATATATATATATATATATATATATCTATATGGCTGCTGTTGTTTGAGTGAGCTAAATACATTTTGAAATTGCACTAAATGGTGGTCCGTGCTCCAGTTCCTGAGGTAACAGCCAAGTGAAGGTCGTAGTGCTCCCTGACATATATATTACCTACTGGCGGTCGCAAGTAGGTAGTTATAGTTAGGCCCTAGCTTCCATTGGAAACCCGTTTTTTGATACGCTAATATCTTTGGCGCCGTTTGACGAATCTTTGTGAAATGTTCAAAACTAATGGCTCCGGTCAGCTTCTCTCTTGAAAGTTTCGGGTGATCCGTCAAGCAGGGGCCAAGAGAAAAGGGGGGTCCCAAAACACGTTTTCTCCATGTTCATTTTCATAGAGAGGTAGTTGTTGGTCCAGAGTGCACTCTTTGCTATAAATGGTGTAAACTCATGCAGTAGTTCCTGAGAAATCTAAAAATAAAAAATATCAATATCTGTGGGTGGTTCTGCAAACCCTCCCAAGCACAAGCTTCATTCTGATTTGCTGCCAACACTCCAAACCAGGAAGTGTTGACAGCTTTCTTGTGACTTGGTAGTAGCAAGTCACAAGACAAAGGGTAAGAAAAAAGAAAAGGGGGCAGGGCAGAAAAACCCTGACCCCCTAGGCCTGGTCAGGGGGTCCTCTAAGGCTAAAAAAAGCTTTTTTTTAAAAAAAACAAATTTGGCTGGATTTTAGAATCCTGCCAAAAAAAAGAAGTGAGGGCTCGAGCACTTCGTTTTGATGAGCCCCCGGATGGGCCAGGTCCTGGAGGTAATATATAAATTTATGCAGGGCGACGCGGGCTCCAGCAGCCCCGGAGACTGTCATCTCCCCGGGGCTTGTGTAAATTATGTGCAGGGGGCACATGGCCCTCCTGCAACCCCAGGGACGACCACCTACCTGCAGCTTTAATTAATTAGGGGCGGGGCGCCTCACAGGCCCCCCAAGCCCCAGGACTGCCACGTCCCCAGGGCTTTCAGTAATTAGGGGTGGGGGCCTCGCAGGACCCCCAAGCCCTGGGGACCGCCACCTCCCTGGGGATTTCTTCAATTATGTTCAGGGGCACACCACCTCCCACAGCCCAGGGGACCGAACCACCTCAGGGCTTTTTTAATTATGAGTGGGGGGCTTCATGGGCCCTCCAAGCCCCAGGGACCTCCCCCTCCTCAGGGCTATCATAAAAAGTAAGTGAGAGGGCCTCGAGCCCTACCACACTGCCCCGGGGACCACCACCTCCCCGGGTCACTAATTATAGAAGTGTGGGGGTCTGTTGCGGAATCAAGGCCCTGGGCACCACCACCTCCATAGGGCTATTCACATGTTGAGAGAGGAGCCTCATATTCCCCTCCTGGAGCTCTCCAAGGCCCTGGGGACCGGCACCCCTCAGGTCCAGCTCCGGCAATGTCCCGGGGTACCCACCCCGGGACATTGCAGTTTGCAATGACAGGGCAGGAGCACAGCTCCCACCCTGTCATTGCAAACTATTCTTCGCTTCATGGAAGCGATAGAAGAAAACCTGCTCTTGCTTCCATGAAGTGAAGCAGATTGCTTTTGGACAAGGGGAGCTGCAGGTCAGCAGCTCCCCTTGTCCAAAAGAAATGCTGTCTCCCACAGGAGGAGGGGAGCCGGCTGGGACCGCGGGGGCAATAGGAATCCCCTGCGCTCCCCAACGTTGCGAGCCAAACCTGGGGATGGGCTCCCCGGGGCCAGAATGAGACGAGGGGAGGGAGGCCATGCAGCCCCCTCCCAGGAAAAGAATAATATAAAAACAAGCCCACACCCGGGGCGATGGGGTTCCCAGGGCCAGAAGTAGCCCAGAGGAGGGGGGCCATGCAATTTTTTAAAACTTATTTTTTTTAAACAAGGCCAGGCCCCGGGGATGGGTTCCCTGGGGCCAATAGTGGCCATAGGAAGGGGAGGCCATGCAACCCCCTTCCCAGTTTCAAAAAAATAGTAATAAAATGCTCAGGCCCTGGAGGATTGGGTCCCCAGGGCCCAAAAATGATTAATGGATGGGGGGCACACAGCTCCCTTTCCGAAAACCAAATTTTAAATAAGCCGGCATCTCGCCGGAGGCCCTGCCCCTTCCTTGCCCTGCATCACTGTACAAACGGACCTCCTAGCGTGTTCTGGATTGGGGGATTAGGCCCCCTTGAATACTAAGGGGCCTTAGGGGCTAACTAGCCTACCAAGTACCTCCAGTAAGACCCCCACAGTGGGATTGCTGAGAGGTGGTCTGAGGCCATGCCCCTTTTAAGATCACTCTGCAAACGTGGCCTTTGCCGCACTGCTGGTGGGGTGATGAGGTCCCTTTGTGTCCCGAGGACTTCAGGACTAAAGTAGACTTCATCCCCCAAGCAGCAGTGCAGCAGGAGCTGCGTTTGCATAGTGGTGTAAAAAGGGGGCATGGCCTTGGACCAATCCAGCTGTGTGGGCTTGCTAGAGATAACTTGAGAGCTAGTTGGCCCCCAGGGACCCTCAGGAGGCAAGGGGACTTCACCCACCAACCAACAGCATGCCAGGAGGCACATTTGCAGAGAGGTGGAGAAAGGGGGTGTGGCCTCTGTCTATCTCTCAGCAATTGTACAGTGTGGGGCCTAATGAAGGTAACAGGTAGGCTAGTTGGCCCCTAAGAACTCCCAGCAGAGAAGGGGACTTGAATCTGCATCCAAAAGCGTGCCAGGGAGAGCGTTTACAGAGTGGTGGGCAAAGGGGGCGAGGCCTGCTATGAGAACTTAGCAATTATTCTGTGTGGGACTATCTGGAGGTAATGGAAGGGGTAGACGAGTGTCCTTGGGGGCCAACTACCCCTCCTGTTACCTCCAGTAAGTCCAATACAGTGGAATTGCTAAGAAGTCTTCGGAGGCCATGCACCCTTTCTCCACCACTTCGCAAACGTGCCTCCTGGCACACTACTGGTTGGGGGATGAAGTCCACTATACTCCTGATGGACTTTGGGGGCAAATAAGCCTTCTTGGTACCTCCTGTAAGTCCTAAGCAGTGGAATTCCTGAGCGCTGGTCGGAGGCCCAGCCCCCTTTCTCTACCACTCCACAAATGCGACTACTAGTTAAAGAAGCATTTGGACTGTAATAGGGCTCACATTTGCGAAAGTTACTGCTATTTGCATTCTAAATGTGAAGGTTTTTTACTAATGCTTTTGGAGTGGTGTTGATCTACGTTGTATGTAGCAGCATGTTGTGCAGTGAAATGATGCGAATAGAAAGTATGTGGTATTTATTGTATATGAATTTGGTAGAGTGAGATTATATGTTTTGGAGAGTAATTATGTGATCTGGTAGTCTGTGTTGTGGAGTGTTAACCTCAGGTTAAGTCTTCCTCGTTTCCATAGAAGCTAAACTATATACTCAATGAGACAAAAAAAGAAGAAACCAATGAGGAGCACTTCTGGACCTAGTCAGAGGTATAAGCAGGGCCATTGGAATTATGCGACTGTTTGGCTGCACCGGCTTTCACACAATTATACATTTTCTGCATTAGCCGCATAAAAACCATCATCTGCTGCATAATCTGCAGATTTGAACAAAAAAAACCTTGTTTGTAGCTCAAACTGCTCAAACACTGCAAAAATGCAGCGACAAGTGTTAGAGCGTGGTAGAAGGCCCGTTGCAAACCTAGAATGGTCACCTATTAATTATTGCTAAATTTGGGTATTAAATTGATACTAATGGCGTTCAAACCACTCTTGCTTCTTTCTGCGCCCTCTTTTGCCTCTTTCTGCATTTCAGTTGCTTCTTTCTGTACCTTTCTTTTTTTCTGTACTTTGTTTGCCTCTTTCTGCTGATCTGTTGTACTTTCTGCACATCTTTTGCCTCTTTCTGCACCTCTGGTGCCTCTTTCTGCACCTCTGTTGCTTCTTTCTGCACCCCAATTGCCTCTATCTGTAACCACTTCCCTCTTTCTGCACCCCTCTTGCCTCGGTCTGCCCACCTGTTCCCTCTTTCTGCACCCCTTCTGTCTGTTTCTACACCTCTCTTGCCTCTTTCTATACTTCTCTTGCCTCTTTCTGTACCTCTCTTGCCTCTTGCTGCACCTCCCTTGCATCTTTGAACACCCCTCTTGCTTCTCTCTGTACCCCTCTTCCTCTTACTGTAACTCTCTTGCCTCTTTCTACACCTCGCTTCCCTCTTTCTCCACCACTCTTGCCTCTTTCTGTACCTCCGTTGCTCCTTTCTGTACTTCTCCTCCCTCTTTCAGCACCTCTGTTCCTTCTTTCTACAGTTCTCTTCCTTCTTTCTGCATCCCTCCTGCCTCTTTCTGTATCACTCTTGCCTCTTTGTACACCTCTCCTTCCCCTTTCTGCACCCCTCTCGCCCAGTAGCGGTAGGTGGTGGGAGTGCTGCCGGGTGGTGACGTGGGGTGGGGTTAGTAAAGTACAGAATACGGCAAAATACAGGTAAGTAAACATATAAATAAATAAAATGAATTTCGTTGCACGCACTGCATCGCCAAATGCAATGCAGTGCACGCAACAAAATGTGTTTTATTCACTTATATGTTTACTTACCTGTATTTGGCCATATTCCGTGCTTTACTAACCTCCACCCTGCCCCTCCCTGCCCCACGTCACCGCCAGGCAGCACTCCCACCTCCGACCGCTACTGCTCTTGCCTCTTTCAGCACTCTCTTGGTTCTTGCTGCACCTCTTTTGCAAATTTCTCCATCCCTCTTGCCTATTTCTGCACCCCCCTTCGCTCTTTGTCCATCTCTCTTGCTTCTTTTTGCACTTCTCTTGCTTCTTTCTGTACCCCTCTTTCTGTTCCCCCTTGCCTCTTTGTGCATCTCTCCTGCCTCATTCTGTGCCTCTCTTGCCTTTTTCTGCTGTTTTTGCCTCTCTCTGCACCTCTTGTGCTTTGTTCTGTACTTCACTTGCCTCTTTTTTTACCCCTCTAGCCTCTTTCTGCACCTCTGTTGGTTGTTTATGCACTGCTCTTGCTTCTTTCTGCACCTCTGTTCCAAATTTCTGTATTCTTCTTGCCTCTTTCTGCACCCCTCTTCACCTTTCTTTTTTACACTTCTTTTGCCTCTTTCTGTTCATCTCTTCCACTTTCTGCCCCTCTCTTTCTGCACTTCACTTGCTTCTTCCTGTACCCCTTTTGCCTCTTTCAGCACTTCTCCTGCTGTTTCAGTACCTCTCTTGCCTCTTTATACTCTTCTCTTGCCTCTTTCTACACCTCTGTTGCTTATTTCTGCACCCCTCATGCCTCTTTCTGCACCCCTCTTGCCTCAGCCTGCCCACCTGTTCCCTCTTTCTGTACCCCTTTTGCCTGTCTCTGCAACTCTCTTGCCTCTTTCTACAGTTCCCTTGTAAATGTAAATGTAGTGTATTTTGTAAAGCGCACAGCTGCCCCAACGGGGTGTACCGGCGCTGTATAATACTGTGGAACCCTTCCTGGCTCTCCCTGTGAGATGCCCCTCCTGGGTACCCCCAAGGTGAAGCCAGGCATCCCAGTGTTGTAGGGGCCGTTGTGGAGATTAAGCAAGGTATTGCCCAGAGGTACAGCGTGGGACTCATGATTAGAGTAGGCGCCGAGGTGAGAATTGTCGAGTCCGCGGACATTGAGCCCAAGACCCTGCCGTGCCAGGACTTGAACCATGGTTCCAGGCCTGATCTCTGCTTCAGAGTCTGCCGCTCTAACCAGTGAGCCACACTTCTCCACTCTCCTTGCTCCTTCTGTACTTCACTTTGTTCTTTCTGCAACTCTCTTGCCTCTTTCTGCAGTTCTCTTGCCTCCTTCTGCACCTCTCTTGTCTTTTTCTACACTTCTTTTCGGTATTTCTGTACCCCTCTAGTTTCTTTCTGCACCTCTCTTGCCTCTTTCTACACCCCACTTGCTTCTTTTTACACCCCTCTTGCCTCTTTCTGTACCTCTTTTGCTTCTTTCTGTTTTTCTCTTGCCTCTTTCTGCACCTTTCGTGCCTCTTTCAGCACCTTTGTTGCTTCTTTCTGCAGTTCTCTTCCTTCTTCCTGCAACCCTCCTGCCTCTTTCTGTATCCCTCTTTCCTCTATGTGCAACTCTTCTACCCCCTTATGCACCCCTTTTGCCTCTTTTTACACTTCTGTTCGTTCTTTCTGCAATGGTCTTGCTTCTTTCTGGACCACTCTTGCTTCTTTCTGCACCCCTCCTGCCTCCTTCTGCACCCTTGTTGCTTCTTTCTGTACCTTTCTTGACTCTTATTACAGCCCTGTTCCCTTTTTCGGTACCTCTCTTGCCTGTTTCTGTACTCGCTTGCCTGTTTCTGCAACTACCTTGCCTCTTTCTTCAGTTCTCTTGCTTCTTTCTGTACCTTTCGTGCCTCTTTCCGCACCCCTCTTCCCTCTTTCTGCACCTCTCTTGCCTCAGTCTGCAAACCTGTTCCCCTTTCTGTACCCCTTATGCCTGTTTCTGCAATTCTTTTGCCTCTTTCTGAAATTCTCTTGCTCCTTCTGCACCTCACTTATTTCTTTCTGCAACTCTCTTGCCTCTTTCTGCAGTTCTCTTGCCTCGTTCTGCACCTCTCATGCCTTTTACTAAACTTCTTTTCAGTGTTTCTGCACCCCTCATGTTTCTTTCTGCACCTCTCTTGCCTCTTTCTATACCTCACTTGCTTCTTTCTGCACCCCTCTTGCCTCTTTCCGTACCTCTGTTGCTTCTTTCTGTACTTCTCTTGCCTCTTTCTGCACCTTTCGTGCCTCTTTCAGCACCTCTGTTGCTATTTTTTGCAGTTCTTTTCCTTCTTTCTGCACCCCTCCTGCATCTTTCTGTACCCCTCTTGCCTCTATGTGCACATCTCCTAATTCTTTCTGCAACCCTCGTGCCTCTTTTTGCACCTCTGTTGGTTCTTCCTGCAATGCTCTTGCATCTTTCTGGACCACTCTTGCTTCTTTCTGCACCCCTGTTCCCTCCTTCTGCACCCTTGTTGCTTCTTTCTGTACCTCTCTTGCCTCTTAATACCTTAATACAGCTCTGTTCCCTTTTTCTGTACCTCTCTTTCCTGTTTCTGCACTCTCTTGCCTGTTTCTGAAACTATCTTGCCTCTTTCTGCAGTTCTCTTGTCTCCTTCTGCACATCTGCACATCTGTTGGTTCTTTCTGCACTGCTCTGGGGTCTTTTTGCATCTCCTAATTCTTTCTGCACCCCTTGTGCCTCTTTTTGCACCGCTGTTGGTTCTTTCTGCAATGCTCTTGCATCTTTCTGGACCACTCTTGCTTCTTTTTGCACCCCTCTTTCCTCCTTCTGCACCCTTGTTGCTTTTTTCTGTCTGTACCGTCTCCTGCTGCTCCTCTGTTGGGTCTTTTTGCACTGCTCTTGGTTCTTTCAGCACCTCTTTTGCAAATTTCTGCATCCCTCTTTCTGCACCTCTTTTGCTTCTTTCTGCACCTTTCGTGCCTCTTTCTGTACCCCTCTTCCCATAGATGTGTGAGCAGTTGATTCACTAGATGTATGGGTTCAAAAGATCATGTGGAAACAGCTGTATGGGCGGTTGACTGTGTGCATGAGTGTATTGGTGAGTGAATGGATATCTCAGTGCTACATGTCAAAGTAAGTACATATGGAAAACACAGTACATGTGAGAGTTGACATATATAAATAACTGTGCATAAGAGCCAGTGAATGTGTGAGTGGCTGTATGGATCATTGTGAACTTGTATCAGGGATTGTATAAGAGAATAAATATGTGTTAGTATATATTTGAATAAGTAAGGTGTGTATAACTGTATAGTTGAGGAAATGGAGGTGTGATTGATTCTTTGCATGACTGACTAGGTGTGTGAGTAACTCCATGGATGAGTGACAGTCTGTGAGTGTCTGTTTACACTGAGTGTATCTAAGGTTATATTAGAGTCTGAAGAGGTTCATCGTATAATCATATGAATTATGTCATCAGTGATGTGATCAGTAATGTCAAAAGTGATGTCATCAGTGATGTCATTTGAGATGTCATCAGTGATGTCATCAGTGATGTCATTTGAGATGTCATCAGTGATGTCATCAGTGATGTCATTTGAGATGTCATCCATGATGTCATCAGTGATGTCATTTGAGATGTCATCAGTGATGTCATCAGTGATGTCACTGACCATGTCATGAATGATGTAATATGTGACATGATCAGCAGTGGATTGCGGGTGCGCGATATATAGTTAGTGCAACTAACTATATATGCGAATTTCAATTGTTTTGTGTGAGTAAAATAAGGTTTTGTAAATGCTAATTCCTAACTATATATGGTCTATAACCTATGGTTTTTTCAGTGAATATATATATATATATATATATATATATATATATATATATATATATATATATATATATATATATATATATATTACCTACTGGCTATCACCAGTAGGTATATATAGTTAGGATTAATTCCCTATGGGATTTTTGAAAATTCTATGTCTAATAACTTTGGCGTTTGTGGACGGAATCGGCTGAAATTTTCAGGAAAATGGCACATTTTGATTCTGAGCAGCCCCTGAAAATTTGGTGGGGTTTCGTCAAGGGGGGCTGAGAAAAAAGGGGGATCCCAAAACGCGTTTTTAACATTGAGTTTTCCATAGGGCGGTTGGACTCACTTTTAGCTCGAACGGCTGAATGGATTTGCACGAAACTTGGCAAAATTGTAGGGACTGTTAGCCCGATGTGCCTTTGCTAGGTCTCAATATATGTGCTTCAGTGGATTTTGAGAAATTAACGTTTAAATCAAGATATATATCTGTAACAGCGCTCCGGGCAGCGATCCGGTCCGCTTACTTTTCGCGTTTCGGAACTTTGCGCGCAGAAAGCTGATTGGCTCTCCGGTGTCTGTCAACATTCTAAACAGTCCGGAGCGGCCGCCATCTTGTCTCTCGGTAGGATCGAGAGAGAAGAAGAGGTGAAAAACGAAGGGGGAATTTAATGAAAGGGGGCAAGGTATCCCCCTCTTGACCCCCTAGGAATGTTGTTGGGGTTATTAAAGGGTCCCGTGGGGAAAAGAAAAAAAAAATCAATTTTCACGGTAGAAGCGCTTCACGGGCCGCGAACTGGGCCGCAAACTGGTAGCGAAACGGGAATTCGCCATTTTGTGCTTCGTTAATTAAATTACTAGGTATAAGGGGGTGCGGGAGACGTATCCTAATCCCCTATGTTTCCTGAGGGTGGCTGAGGAGGCTGATATATGTTGATACATCTCTTCCAGCGGCTGTGCGTGAGCTTTTTTTTTTTTTGCTGCGTGACAGTCCGGAGCGGCCGCCATCTTGTCTCTCGGTAGGATCGAGAGAGAAGAAGAGGTGAAAAACGAAGGGGGAATTTAATGAAAGGGGGCAAGGTATCCCCCTCTTGACCCCCTAGGAATGTTGTTGGGGTTATTAAAGGGTCCCGTGGGGAAAAAAAAAAAAATGATTTTTCACGGTAGAAGCGCTTCACGGGCCGCGAACTGGGCCGCAAACTGGTAGCGAAACGGGAATTCGCCATTTTGTGCTTCGTTAATTAAATTACTTTAAATTACTAGGTATAAGGGGGTGCGGGAGACATATCCTAATCCCCTATGTTGCCTGAGGGTGGCTGAGGAGGCTGATATATGTTGATACATCTCTTCCAGCGGCTGCGCCATCTTGCCTTTTTTCCAATGCCACAATTTTGTCGTGCACGGCAGCCATTTTAGATGCCAGGCTGGTCCCAGGCTATCACCTACCCCTGCGGATGTAGTTTATGGCCCCAGCTGTAGAGAATTCAGACATGCCAACCCTCCCGATTCAGGCGTGAGACTACTGATTTCAGTGCTAGTCTCCCGCCTCCCGATTTCTGCAAGCAAAAACCCGGGGGCATATTACGAACAACTAGCGATAATTTTTGTCTCTAACTTGTTTAGAGACAAAAATTATCGCCGCACATCGGCGATTTTTATCGCAGATAAACCTTGCTATTATCGCAGAAAAGTCAGCGATATTCATGTATTATCGAGCAAATGCTCTTAGCCATGTTATCCACCTCCCATTGGATAACATGGCTAAGAACTGCTCAGGGCAGGTGTTAGATTTTGGAGATATTCGCGCTTAGCGCGAATATCTCCAAAAGTTGGTAATAGGAGATAGCGATGTTAGGGACTGTTTCCAGTCGCTAACATCTTGGCACGCCACTTTGCATGTCATTAGTGATAAGTATCACTGACATGCAAAGCGGGGCCCAAGATGGTCGCTATCTCCTTTTAGCTGTCACTGACTGGTGTTAGCGACAGCTTGGTAATAGGGAGATAATTTTATCTCCGCTTTCATGGCTTTTAAAGCCAAAAAAGCGGAGATAAACCCCCTTGATAATATGCCCCACGATTCCTTGGGGGTTTCAGCTGACAGGGCTTGGTATTGTGTTACATGGTAATTTTTCCAGGAAACGTCAGAGGGTCGATGCAGGGGTTCTAGAAGAGGTGATAAACCATTTAAGCCTCATGAACAAGCGCATGGTG
Organism: Lissotriton vulgaris; assembly: GCF_964263255.1. Classification (NCBI taxonomy): domain Eukaryota; kingdom Metazoa; phylum Chordata; class Amphibia; order Caudata; family Salamandridae; genus Lissotriton; species Lissotriton vulgaris. The sequence goes on along the minus strand of NC_141694.1, from coordinate 781,891,037 downwards.
TTTTAAAGATTTGTGAAGTACTCGGGGCGGCGGTGTGTGTGTGCCCTCTTTCAGGAGCGGGCGGGGGGGCACTGCCAGCAACTTGCCAGGTCAGGTAGTGTTCAACACGTGCATCACCCTTTCTCTGCCTGCTATTGCGCTCCATGCTTCGGAAAGGTAAGAAAAAGAACGTGCATTTGAGTTTGAAATGTCCGATCCTGCATCAGCACACTTCCAAAGCCCACACATGACAATAACCCGATTCAAGGCCCCATTCACCCGTTTTTAAAAAAATAGATAACACTCCAACAAAGTAAGATTATAAAACTTTATTAACTTTTAACTATAATGAACGGAACAAAAACTAAAAACATTTAAACATTTTTCAACCCAAAAAGCAACAATGGTTAGAAGCTGTCTTTTGTGCGAATAGTCCCAAGGCAGCACAACGTGCAGAGTTCTGGACGGCACCCAGGTGATGTCGCCTGGGTGCCGCACTGGTTTTGGGATCCTACAATGCAGCACAGAAAAACAGCGTGGGGCGTCCCGGGTGGTGCGGGGGGAGGCCTCGTCAGTAGCGGTCTGTTGTGCGAATAGTCCCAAGGCAGCAGAACGCGTTGAGATGTTGATGGCACTGTGTCCAGTGTCCCATGGCTGACACAACATGTACGACAGGCACCCAGGTGATGTCCAGTAAACTGCCGCACTGGTTTTGGTATCCTACAATGCTGCTCCGAAAATTGGCGTGCGGCGGCCCGGGGGGGGGGGGGGGGCGTGGGGGAGGCGGCGTGAACGGGCCTCCCCAGGTGGCGGCCATCCAGCTGAGTTGCGCCCGCTCTTGCGGCTACAGCGTCTCGCTCACCATGTTGTTGAGTTGCTCCCACTCTTGCAGTGCAGCGATAGGCGGCTGCCACATGACTCTCAAAATGGCGGACGGCTCCTCGGTTTTGGGCCTGGTCCACTGAAATGGCCCTGGGACACCTTGGAACTCGGACGCTTGCCTGCTAGGGCTTGGGCTCCATTCTCGAAAAGCGTCCCCTCAGCCGTGAAGATTCTACAAAAGTCTTGGGGGCCCCCGACTCCCGCAGGCTTCCGGTGGGGAGCGGCTGCCATGATAGCTCGCGGAATGACCACGACGGAGCCACGAGATGGTGGTGCTCTCATGCTGACGCCAGCTTCAGTCTGAATGATCCAGAAACAAGGTGGGGCTTTCATCGTTTGGGAAAAAAAAATGTTCTAAACCAATGAAAAGTGTTATTTTTAGGTCATATGACCAAGCCTTCCATCTTTAGGAAACCAAAAGTAAAATGAACCAATGAAAAGTTTTATAAACAAGTCACATGACCTGTTATGCGGCATAGGGCTACAAAAAGCGTAGAAAATCCGTGAGGCGGCGTCAGTAGCGGACCGATGTGCGAATAGGCCGAAGGCAGCACAACGCGCCGAGATCCGGATGGCACCGAGGTGGTGTCCAGCAAATGGCCGCACTGGTGTGGCCATCCTACAATGCTGCGCCGAAAGACGGCGTGTCCAGCTGAGTTGCGGTCACTGTTGCGGTACAGTGACTCGAACGCGCCGAGATCCGGATGGCACCGAGGTGGTGTCCAGCAAATTGCCGCACTGGTGTGGCCATCCTACAATGCTGCGCCGAAAGACGGCGTGTCCAGCTGAGTTGCGGTCACTGTTGCGGTACAGTGACTCGAACGCGCCGAGATCCGGATGGCACCGAGGTGGTGTCCAGCAAATTGCCGCACTGGTGTGGCCATCCTACAATGCTGCGCCGAAGGACGGCGTGTCCAGCTGAGTTGCGGTCACTCTTGCGGTACAGTGAGTCGAACGCGCCGAGATCTGGATGGCCCCGATGTTGTGTCCAGCAAGTTGCCGCACTGGTGTGGCCATCCTACAATGCTGCGCCGAAAGTCGGCGTGGGGTGCCCCGTTGGCTTATGAGGTGATGTCAGTAGTGGACCGATGTGTGAATAGGTCGGAACCAGCACAAGGCGCCAAGATCCGAATGGCAAGTCCTGGATGTTGAGTGCCTCAGTTGAGAGTTCTGAGCAGTGCTTGTAAGACTGTCTGAAGCTTATTTGCACCTGCTGCAGCTTCACTATTGCCCTGGTGTGGCCAAAGGTCGCACATGACATAGGCGGCCGGCTCCCGAGGTCCGGCGGAACTTTTTTCCTTTTCCTTTCTGCTTCTTTTCCTACAATCCGTTTCATCTGAAGACACGACCAGGTCCCTGAATGTGTGCAGGGGGACGCTATTGATTGAATGAAAATGGCGGCTTGACACAAAGCTGACTCAAGCGTTACTGTTGATGCTATACAGACAAAAATTGGTTTTCAGTTTGTACATTCTTCAGGTTTTTTTTTTCCATCCAAGTCTGATTGAGAGTTTGTAGAAAAATGGCTTCAGATTTTCCACATACTACTCTTCAACATTCTTCCTAAATGTAACAATGTGAAACTCACTAGGAGAACGGCTGTTTCTGTTTCCTTTCAAAATGCTGCCAACAATATTTTCTGAATGGAAGACACCATCTTGTAGCATAAAGGGCCGAAAGGGGTTCTGGTCTGGCCGATGGTTGGTGGAGACATTTTGACTATATCTTGGACCTGCCCGGCCTCGCCCAAAATGGCGCCGGTATAAATGGGACTCGTAACTCCTTGCCCGCAAATGTATATCTAGAAAATGTTATTGTAAGTGGCCCTGTCTTATTTTAATTACAAAATGTACGTCCACCGATTCCGCAACTGTTAGACACCTTTGTTCTTGCAACCTAATGGCCCGCTCGTTACGTTCTTCTACAGTGTAAATGTCTCCTCATCATATACGATTTCAGTTTGCTCCGTGGCCGGCCCACGTGGTTATAGGCCCGTATTTGTATACTGACATTTTCACAATAAAGGTTTTTAAAACAAAACACGGTAGTAGTATTTACATTGGTAAAGTTTTTACTTTTAGTCACTGTTTTCGAATCAGTAAAAGGCAAGTGAAATAAAGCAGTCCAATTACATGACGGATAAAAGGTATAATATGTAGGAACGCAGTAAAGATAAATGGTCAAGGGCAGTTGTGTTTTTCATGTCTGCAACATAAAGTGATCGATAAGAATCTGATAATCAGGCGTATCGGCGACTAAGACAGCAGGCGGAATCTCTTTTACTCAATGGCTCCGTCATGGAAGGAAGAAACGCCCTTTTTCTCGAAAAAGGAATATATTTTACTTGCAAGACAGTTGTAAATTTTCCGGGAAAGTACATTAGCCTGGAATATTATAACATATGTTTGAAAAAAAAATATTGTTCGAAAACAATAAAAAGCGTAATTTTTAGGTCATATGACCAAGCTTTTCATCATTAAATTAACAAAAGTAAAATGAACCAATGAAAAGTTTTATTAACAAGTCGCATGACCTGTTATGCTTACGTTACGCGCTGCGCGCCGCGCCTCGGATCACTTCCGGGTGCGCTAACGCGGCGTGTCATATAACGCATTACGCGACAACGTAGGTCAAGAATATAGTCAAAATGTCTCCACCAACCAGCGTTCGGAACACAACCCCTTTCAGCAGTCCAAAAAGTTCTGTTAAATGACAACAGAGGGGACAGGCAACAAGAACCATCAGTCAAAGAGGGGAGGGCAAGTTCTTCTCTTCCGGGTCATGTTGGGGCGCTACCGGAACTGATCGAATTGGTAGTCTACAGTGTTTCTGGATGTTTCAGACTAAAGCTGGCGTCAGCATGAGACCACTACCATCTCGTAGCTCCGTCGTGGCCATTCCACGAGCAATCATGGCAGCCGCTCCCCACCAGAAGCCTGCGGGAGTCGGAGGCCCCCAAGACTTTTGTAGAATCTTCACGGCTGAGGGGACGCTTTTCGAGAATGGGACCCAAGCCCTATCAGGGAAGCGTCCGAGTTCAAAGGTGTCCCAGGGCCATTTTAGTGGACCAGGCCCAAAACCGAAGAGCCGGCCGCCATTTTGAGAGTCCTGTGGCAGCCGCCTATCGCTGCACCGCAAGAGCGGGAGCAACTCAACTACATGATGAGCGAGACGCTGTAGTCGCAAGAGCGGGCGGTAAACAGCTGAATGCGGAAGAGGCACTGTGTAGCAAAAGCGGGCGGAATGGCAACTGAAACGGTAAAGGGGCGCCCCAGTACAGCGTGTCTTCAGGTCAAACGGATTGTGGGACAAGGTTCAGAATTGAAGAGTCATCAAAAGGCAAAAAGTTCCGCCGGACCCCGGGAGCCGGCCGCCTATGTCGGGGGCGATCTCAGGCTACACCAGTGCTATAAGACTTGGGGAGGGTGTCGGAGCCAAGCGTCTTCTCCGAGTCCATGGCCATCACACCGCCCCTCAGGGGCCTCCGTCAAGCTGTTTAGGAAGGTAACATATCACATTGTTTTCTAATGCAGTCAGGTCCACAAACGACACTCACTTACTTTGAGAATAGTGAAGCTGCAGTAGGTGGAAATAAGCTTCAGACAGTGTTACAAGCACTGCTCAGAACTCTTAACTATGGCACCCAACATCCAGAACTTATGCCATTTGAGAATGGCAGTGACATCGAAGCAACTCAGGGACCAAAACCATTAACGTACTTTCACGTATGAAAATCTTACTTGGGGAGGGGGCAGGAGCGAAGCGCCCCCTCCCAGTCAGCGCCACCACACCGTATGTTGAAAATTTGAAGCCATCGTTCTACAAAGTCAACCAAACTTGGATTGAAAAATCTAGAAAAATGTACAAACTGAAAACCAGTTTTGGTCTGCATAGCATCAGTAGCAACGCTTGAGCCAGCTTTGTGTCAAGCCGCCATTTTGATTCAACAAAGCACAGGCATTGAAAAAGGCTCAAACTCAGAACTCTGAACTATGGCACCCAACATCCAGGAGCTTGCAATCCGGATCTTGGAGCCTTGTGCTGCTTTCGACCTATTCACACATCGGTCCACTACTGACATCATCTTATAAACCAACGTTATGTAAATAGTTTTTTAATAAAATGTTTTACCCTGTTTCTTTGCTGGTGTGTTGTCTATATTTTTAATATTTGCATAGGGTTTGTCGTTATTTTGTGCGGGATGGGTGATGGAGCCGAGCTGTCTTGCAGCCCTCATGGTGTGGAGCTCAGTTCATCTCACTATTTTCGTATTTCTCATGAAGGGTTGTTCCTAATATTTCTATTTTAGCGAGGTCAAAAAGAGATCCAATTAGTGGCCTACTGATTTTGCTCGATTACTTTTATTTTTTTACACGATTTTTCACTATCTGCAAAGACTAAACAGAGTATTGCGACTTTGTGCTTGTTTGTAAATAGAGAATGATCCAAAGAGAACCAATTCTAAAACAGTAAATGCTTGGACAACAATCAATCAAATGGAGAGGGAAGCAGGCACGACGGATTACAACGGGGGCAAAGGCCTGTGTGACCTACCCTTCACTATCTGCAAAGAGAGAATATTCCTAAAAGAAAAGAGGAGGGGGGGGGGGCAGCGTTCAAAGCACATCAGCGTGCATAAATACGAAAATGTTTTTATCTATCACGTACTTGACATTTTAAAGCTTTTCATATTTGCTATTAAAAAACCAATGAAATTCACAGAAAAAACCATAGGTTATAGTGGATATATAGTTAGGAATTTGCATTTACAAAACCTTGAAAATTCAATGAAAAAACCATTGGTTTTAGGCCATATATAGTTAGGGATTTGCATTTACAAAACCTTATTTTACTCGCATAAAACCATTGAAATTACATATATAGTTAGATGCGCTAACTATATATCGCGCACCCGCAATCCACTGCTGATGATGTCACATATTACATCATTCATGACATGGTCAGTGACATCACTGATGACATCACTGATGACATCTCAAATGACATCACTGATGACATCTCAAATGACATCACTGATGACATCACGGATGACATCTCATTTGACATTACTGATCACATCACTGATGATATCATTCATGTGATAATACGATGAACCTCTTCAGACTCTAATATAACCTTAGATACAATCAGTGTAAACAGACACTCACAGACTGTCACTCATCCATGGAGTTACTCACACACCTAGTCAGTCATGCAAAGAATCAATCACACCTCCATTTCCTCAACTATACAGTTATACAAACTTTACTTATTCAAACATATACTAACACATATTTACTCTCTTATACAATCCCTGATACAAGTTCACAATGATCCATACAGCCACTCACACATTCACTGGCTCTTATGCACAGTTATTTATATATGTCAACTCTCACATGTACTGTGTTTTACATATGTACTTACTTTGACATGTAGCACTGAGATATCCATTCACTCACCAATACACTCATGCACACAGTCAACCGCCCATACAGCTGTTTCCACATGCACTTTTGAAACCATACATCTAGTGAATCAACTGCTCACACATCTATGCACAGAGTCATACACCTCCCAGCCACCCACACACACACTCAGTCTCCCATACAAATACTTGGGCAACCAATCAATAACCCATATAGTTACTCATATAGCTACTTATCAACACATGCAACAGTTTACAGAACAACAGACATAATGATGCACAAATTAAGACAGTTTAGTCACTAACCCATGCACTCAGTGAGACACATTTAATCACTCACTCATACAGTCAGTCATGCACCTACTAAATCCTTCATCCAGACACTTATACATCCACTCATTCTTCAATATGTAAGACATATTTTAACTTTACAGAAACATACAGTCACTGGGTGTTGTCATCAGTGATGTCATCAGTGATGTCATTTGAGATGTCATCAGTGATGTCATCAGTGATGTCACTGACCATGTCATGAATGATGTAATATGTGACATCATCAGCAGTGGATTGCGGGTGCGCGATATATAGTTAGCGCATCTAACTATATATGGAATTTCAATGGTTTTATGCGAGTAAAATAAGGTTTTGTAAATGCAAATCCCTAACTATATATGGCCTAAAACCAATGGTTTTTTCATTGAATTTTCAAGGTTTTGTAAATGCAAATTCCTAACTATATATCCACTATAACCTATGGTTTTTTCTGTGAATATATATATATATATATATATATATATATATATATATATATATATATATATATATATATATATATATATATATATATATATATAGCTGCTGTTGTTTGAGTGAGCTAAATACAT